>NC_056666.1:80088505-82488505 GCF_018350195.1 Panthera tigris
AGGTCCCTTGCAGACAAGGGTGGCCATGTGCTTAAATACGGTCAGTGTGAGATAAATGGGAGAAGATCGTTCAATTGCTAACAAGTTTCCTTAAGAGAGGAGGCATGCCTTTCTCCTTTCTTTTCTTTCCTTCCTGCTGCTTGTAATGAAGGCATGATAACTGAGGCTATCTTGGGCTATAAAGTGAAAAATACATGGTGAGGGTGGTAGAACAAGAAGACCAAAGAAGCCTGGGTTTCTCATAACAGTGGGTTTGATCATGCAAACTATAGACTTCCCACGAGAGAGAGAAAGAGATGGAAAGAAGGACAAATTTAGCACATTTAAGTTACTGGAAATGGGAATATTTGTCAGACACAACTAAAAATATGACCCTGGCCTGGAGATTGGCCAGTGGGCAGCAAAAACCCAGACTTTGCAGGGTGACAGTCTAATGACTACCATTCAGTGGCAATACATTTGAAAAAAGGCACCTGTCAGAGTTGGAAAGCTAACCACCTTTCAACTAAGGGTATGTGGTATTCATGAAAACAACGGGAAAATGCAGTCTTAGTGTGGGTTGGCTGCTTTTTGCCACTTTCATCAAAGTCCGAGGAGAGAGATGAATTCAGGCTTAAGCTTACCAGTCTGCAAGTGGAGAGGAGGAGGTGGGGCCCTCCTGGAGATGGTCTCTGCTTGAGGCCTCCAATTTAAATTGATTGAAAGTCGAATTTGGTGTCTTGAAGTTTGGAGGAGATAATCACCTATTTTTGGATATCACTGTCCCCAAACAAAGCAGTTGTATGCAGTGGCTGTGAAAAGGCAGCTAAAGAAGGAAATAAACGGTAACCCCAAGACTTTTCTAGCACCCTTTATTGAGAGTTCTCTGCCAGATAATGGGAGCTCAATGCAACAGTTAAGGTCAGATTAAGAATGCTGCCTTTAAAACCATTTTTTCTTTCTTTCTGAGGACTTCCAGATAGCTGTCACTAAGCTGACAGAGACAGTCATAGGTAGAGGAGAGAGGTCAGTCAGTAAAGACCAGAGTCTTCAGATTTAAAAACTATGTTAGACGTATTTGGTTGTGGGATATTTGTATGTGGGATATCTGGAATTTACAGATACAAATAGATCAGGTCTATATTAAATTTTAGAAGGAATTATATTGAGCAAGAGACCAAGAGCCTAGCTGTAAAAGCCTGTGATTGTCCCACCTGTAAACCCACACATGATGGGAAATTGCGCAGCTCCAAAGAAGACGGTATTTTTTTTCTTTTTTCTTTTTTTTTAACGTTTATTTATTTTTGAGACAGAGAGAGACAGAGCATGAACGGGGGAGGGGCAGAGAGAGAGGGAGACACAGAATCGGAAGCAGGCTCCAGGCTCCGAGCCATCAGCCCAGAGCCCGACGCGGGGCTCGAACTCATGGACTGCGAGATCGTGACCTGAGCTGAAGTTGGACGCTCAACCGACTGAGCCACCCAGGCGCCCCGAAGACGGTATCTTCCTTAAAAAAAAAAAATGTTTAGTTATCTGTTTTGAGAGAGAGAGTGCGCACACACATAAACGGGGGATGGGCAGAGAGAAAGAATCCCAAGCAGGCTCTGTACTGTCAGTGCAGAGCCTGATGTGGGCTCGATCACATGAATTGTGAGATCATGACCTGAGCTGAAATCAAGCGTTGGTCACTTAACTGACTGAGCCACCCAGGTGCCTCAAAGGTGGTACTTTCTAAAACATGCCTCAGTTCTGGCCAAGGAAGATGATGAGCAAGGAGATACAGACTGGATAGGACAGTGGGCAAAGGAGTTACTCCACAAGAGCAGAGCAGGGGATAGTCAGATGGTCAAAATAAGGACTTACTCAACTCCCAAAGAACTGTGAAATTAGTTAATTGTTAGGGACTAATGACTGCTGTGTATTTTCCCTGCTACTCTTTACCAAATTATAGATTTAATTGTAGTTAATCTATTTTTTAATGTTTTATTTATTTTGAGAGAGAGAGAGAGAGAGAGAGAGAGAGATCATGAGCAGAGAAGGGGCAGAGGGAAAGTGAGAGAGAGAATCCCAAGCAGGCTCTGGGTCATCAGTGCAGAGCCTGATGTCAGGCTTGATCTCACAAACCAAACTGAGAGATCATGACCTAAGCTGAAATCAAGAGTCGGACACTTAACCAACTGACTCACCCAGGCACCCCAGTTAATCTATTTCTTTCTTGTCCATTGCATGTTGGATTGGGGCAGGTGAGGGCTTGCTGCTTATAGGTCATCAGATCACAGAGACAGTTTAGACCTGACTGAGAAGGGGTTCATCACCCAGAGATCCTGGACTGTGATCTGGAGGTGATGCGTGGCTGGGAATTTACTGTTGTCTTTTTAAAGGAGGGGGTGTGTGTGTGCCCTTTAGGGAGAGGAAAAGTATATACAGATAGTTGGGTGGCCAAAGGGACAGATGGTGGTAGAGATTGCACGTTAGTCCCTAATATCTATTCTTCCCTTTTTCCTCTGACATAGAACCTTCAAATGTTCACTAGACACTTGGCTACCGGACCTAAAGATGATTTCCCAGCTGTCATTGCTTCTATTGTGGCCACCAGACTAAGTTCAGGCCATGGAAGCGGTTGCTGTATTTGCTGAGCAATATCCCTAGAGGGGAGAATGGGTGTGCTCTTTTTCCCTTTCCTCCTTTCTACAGGCCAGAAGGAGGACACGTGAGCTGGAAGTGGAGAAGAGATCTTCCACCAGGAGGCAACAGAGAATCCGTGTGATGAGGATGGTAGTAAAACAAGACAGAGGGCAAGTGAGTTATTGTTAATTGTGACCCCAGGACAGTTATGGTTTTCCTATAACTTTTTTTGGAAGAGGAAAAAAAGAGTGTTATTGGTTCTAATCCTCACATTTACCCTCAATTTATATAATCATAAAAAGAACCCATTGCAGGATTAAAAAGAAAATGACCCAATCACCTACCACCACCGCCATCCAAAGGAACGGACTTGAAGAAAAGACAATGTAGAGAGGTGAAAATAAGGAGTGGACCAATGTTCGGTTTGAGAATTAAGAGACAAAAACAAAGCTGTGTTTTCTTTTTTCTCAGAGACCATCTTATTTGAGTGAAAGCAATTGATACGCTGTTTGAAATTTGGGGATGGGGCTGGTGTGCAACCTGACTGGCAATTACACAGCAGGCAGGAGTCTCTGATATTGGCTTGATGTGCCCCAGTGATGGACATTTTCACTAGTGTATGATATTTGTCATAAGCCACCTTCTATTTTGTTCCACATTGGGGATAAATTGCATTTATAAACGGGCAAATAGGTTGATTCAGTGTCATATGGAGGTACATTAATAATTTAAATGCTACATGCATGCCACATAAAGGTAAAATATTTTAAACAAGTTACAGTTATTAGCCCAGTTATGATAGTAGATAACAATGGATATGAAAACAACATGATGCTGGCCATTTTAAGAATAGATGTGTCTATATTCTATTTATATTAAAAATACTCTACTTATGATATAGTACTCAAATGGAATTATTATACCACACTGAAAAGTCTAATGGTAAAAACTAAAATTTGAAGCATTTAAATGTCATAAACATTTCAAGTGCATACGCAAATAAAAACCCATAATACCCTTTGCTTCTAATTAAGTCTTAGTCTGAATCATGGTGATGTGATTTGAAGTGTTGGGGTTTGGAGCAGATGGCCAAGAAATAATTCTCGAAATGTCTTTGGTGCAAAAAGGACCCATGGACAGAAAGAGCTGCCCCGGGGTTGTGATGGGTGACTGATTACATACCTTCAGGTTGGGAGGGGGTTAGGGATAGCATAAGTTTCTAAGGTATTTTGGAAACAACGTTTCCAGGATCTTGAGAGGCTAGCTGCTGCTGGGAAAAAGGTCATTTATTACTGTTTAGTAAAAACTCAGTCATGAGACCCTTCAGATGTATATAGCGAGCCATAAGCTTGGAGTATGATTGGCGACATATTTCTTGAGGGGGAGGGTAGAGACGAAGTTTCCACAGGAAGTTTTATATGTTAAAATAGACTTACAGGATCCTGGAGGTCAGGATAATGTTAAAGCTAAGATTGCCTTTTGCCCTTAGCAAAGTGTCATCATTGAGGCAGCTGAGCTCCCAAAGAAAGGTTACTCTGTTTCAAGGACTTGTCAATGGGCTGTAGGTAGTAGAGAATTTAACTTTTTTCTTTTGCCTTTGTTTCCCACATCAGTGGTATTTAAGGAAGTTGAAAGTTGACTCTTCTGAGGCAGCCCTGGTGGGGGTAACCCGGAGCCCTGCTCACACAGCCCTGACCCCAGGCCCAGCTGTGCTCCTCCAGAAACCCATGGGAGTGCCCGAGGGTCTGTGGAGGGCAGTTTGGCAAAAGCTTCTCTAGTTCCAAGGCCTCATTTAACATGGGAGGTGACTGCAGCCTAGAGGGGAGTACTCCATGGCTTTTTTCTGCCTTCACTGGGCAGTGAGACTCCATACTGTGCTTGGCAGATCCCCGGAGCTCTGCAGTACGAGGGCAGAAAGTGTCTTTTGTATTACTCTTCAGTTTGTCTGTCAGTTTTACTAGAGAGAGCCTGCAGAGAGAGGAGGGATAGCTAGGAGAGGAAAGGTAATGAAGGGGAAGAAAAGTGCCAGGGTTACTCTTTATTGGGAATAATCTGAGAAGAAAACCCTTTTTATCTTCTTTCCTTCTTTCCTTCCATCGCACTCTACTTTTCAAAAACTTTTGGGGGGGCGGAAATACCCTTGACTCTCATACAATGTAGTATGAATATATATAAAATATTTACTTAATTTATTAATGAAAGAACCAGCAAGATAGGAGAGACTAGTGCATTCATTAAAGAAAAAATAGTGGAGCCAGATTGCAAAATTAGATACAAAACTGTTTAATGTCCTAGAAGCTTCACCCTTGGGGGTTATCTCTTCTTTGGGACAGAAAATCATGCACCAGTTACCAATCTTCTCCAAAATAACATCTAACTTTACAGATTCTGGGCCCTACTCAATAATAATTAGTAAGCCAGACAGTACTCTATTCCTTAGAGAATCAGATGACGCTTAGCTGGGCCTGTTAGACGAAGACCTAGTACAACTTTGAAAGGGTATGGAGTAATCTTTTTGTCTTATTGTTTTTTAAATATAATTTATTGTCAAGTTAGCTAATATACAGTGTATACAGTGTGCCCTTGGTTTCAGAGGTAGATTCCTGTGATTCATCGCTTACAAACAACACCCAGTGCTCATCCCAGCAAGTGTCCTCCTCAAAGCCCATCACCCATTTTCCCCTCTCTCCCGCCCCACCCTACATCAACCCTCACTTTGTTCTTTGTATTTAGGAGTCTCTTATGATTTGCCTCCCTCTCTATTTGAAACTATTTTTTCCCCTTCCCTTCCCTCATGGTCTTCTGTTAAGTTTCTCAAGTTCTACCTATAAGTGAAAACATGATGTCTGCCTTTCTCTGACTGACTTATTTCACTCAGCATAATACCCTCCAGTTTCATCCACCTTGCTTCAAATGGCAGGATTTCATTCTTTCTCATTGACAAGTAGTATTCCATTGTATATATAAACCACCATTCATCAGTTGATGGACATTTGCGCTCTTTCCATAATTTGGTTATTGTTGAAAGTACTGCTATAAACATTGGGGTACAAGTGCCCCATGAATCAGCACTTCTGTATCCTTTGGATAAATTCCTAGTAGTGCTATTGCTAGGTTGTAGGGTAATTCTATTTTTAATTTTTTTGAGGAAACTTCACACTGTTTTCCAGAGCAGTTGCACCAGTTTGCATTCCCACCAACAGTGTAAGAGGGTTCCCGTTTCTCCACATCCACGCCAGCATCTGTTGTTTCTTGAGTTGTTAATTTTAGCCACTCTGACCAGCGTGAGGTGGTATCTCAATGTGGTTTTGATTTGTATTTCTCTGATGATGAGTGATGTTGAGCATCTTTTCATGTCTGTTGGCCATCCATCTGGATGTCGTCTTTGGAAAAGTGTCTACTCATGACTTCTGCCCATTTCTTCACTGGATTATTTGTTTGTCAGGTGTTGAGTTTGGTAAGTTTTTTATAGATTTTGAATACTAACCCTTTATCTGATATGTCATTTGCAAATATCTTCTCCCATTCTGTCGGTTACTTTTTAGTATTGTTAGTTGTTTCCTTTTCAGTGCAGAAGCATTTTATCTTGATGAGGTCCCAATAGTTCATTTTTGCTTTTATTTCCCTTGTCTTTGCACACGTGTTGAGTAAGAGGTTGCTGCAGCTGAGGTCAAAGAGGTTGTTGCCTGTTTTCTCATCTAGGATTTTGATGGTTTCCTGTCTCACCTTTAGGTCTTTCATCCATTTTGAGTTTATTTTTGTGTATGGTATAGGAAAGTGGTCCAGTTTTATTCTTCTGCATGTTGCTATCCAGTTCTCCCAACACCATTTGCTAAAGAGACTGTCTGTTTTCCTTTGTATACTCTTTCCTGCTTTGTCAAAGGTTTGTTGGCCATACATTTGTATGTCTGAATCTGGGTTCTCCACTCTATGCCATTGGTCTGTGTGTCTGTTTTTGTGGCAATACCATACTGTCTTGATGATTACAGCTTTGTAGTAGAGGCTAAAGTCTGGGATTGTGATGTCTCCTGCTTTGGTTTTCTTTTTCAACATTACTTTGGCTATTCGGGATCTTTTGTGGTTCCATACAAATTTTATAATTTTTTGTTCTAGCTTTGAGAAGAATGCCAGTGCAATTTTGATTGGGATTGCATTGAATGTGTAAATTGCCTTGGGTAGTAATGACATTTTAACAATATTTGTTCTTCCAATCCATGAGCATGGAATGTTTTTCCATTTCTTTGTGTCTTCTTCCATTTCTTTCATAAGTTTTCTAGAGTTTTCAGCATACAGATCTTTTTCATCTTTGGTTAGGTTTATTCCTAGGTATTTTATGGTTCTTGGGGCCATTGTAAATGGGATTGATTTCTTGATTTCTCTTTCTGTTGCTTCATTATTGGTGTATAGAAATGCAACCAATTTCTGTACATTGATTTTGTACCTTGTGACTTTGTTGAATTCATGTATCAGTTCTAGCAGCTTTCTCAGGGAGTCTTTCAGTTTTTCCATGTAGAGTATCATGTCATCTGTGAAAAGTGAAAGTTTGACTTCTTCTTTGCCAATTTGGATGACTTTTATTTCATTTTGTTGTCTGATTGCTGAGGCTAGGACTTCCAACACTATGTTAAACAACATCAGTGAGAGTGGACATCCCTGCCATGTTCCTGATCTCAGGGGGAAAGCTTTCAGTTTTTCCCCATTGAGGATGATATTAGCTGTGGGCTTTTCATATATGGCTTTTATGATGTTGAAGTATGCTCCTTCTATCCCGACTTTCTTGAGGGTTTTTATTAAGAGTGGATGCTGTATTTTGTCAAATGCTTTTTCTGCATCTCTTGACAGGATCATATGGTTCTTATCCTTTCTTTGATTAATGTGATGTATCACATTGATTGATTTGCAAATATTGAATCAGTCTGGCAGCCCAGGGCTGCACTTGATCTGTGGTGAATAATTCTTTTCATGCATTGTTTAATTCGATTTGCTAGTATCTTGTTGAGAATTTTTGCATCCATGTTCATCAGGGATATTGACCTGTAGTTCTCCTTTTTAGTGGGACCTCTGTCTGGTTTGGGAATCAAAGTAATGCTAGTTTCATAAAATGAGTCTGGAAGCTTTCCTTCCTTTTCTATTTTTTTGGAACAGCTTGAGAAGGTTAGGTATTAAATCTGCTTTAAATGTCTGGTAGAATTCCCCAGGGAGGCCATCTGGCCCAGGACTCTTATTTGTTGGGAGATTTTTTGATAACTTATTCAATTTCTTCGTTGGTTATGGGTCTGTTCAAATTTTCTATTTCTTCCCCTTTGAGTTTTGATAGTGTGTGGGTCTCTAGGAATTTGTCCATTTCTCCCAGGTTGTCCAGTTTTTTTGGCATATAATTTTTCATAGTATTTCATAGTATTCTCTGATAATTGTTTATATTTCTGTGATCTGTCCTCTTTGTGATTTTATTTATTTGGGTCCTCTCTCTTTTCTTTTTGAGAAGTCTGGCTGGGGGTTTATCAATTTTGTTTATTTTTTCAAAAAACCAGCTCTTAGATTCATTGATCTGTTCTTCTATTTTTTTGTATTTTGTACTTTGTATTTCTCTAATCTTTGTTATTTCTCTTCTTCTGCTTGCTTTGGGGTTTCTTTGCTGTTCTGATTCTAGTTCTTTTAGGTGTGCGGTTAGGTTTTGTATTTGGGAGTTTTCTTGTTTCTTGAAATAGGCCTGGATTGCAATGTATCTTCCTCTTAGGACTTCCTTTGCTGTATCCCAAAGTATTTGAACTGTCATGTTTTCATTTTCATTTCCTTCCATATATTTTTTTATTTCTTCTTTAATTGCCTGGTTGACCCATTCATTCTTTAGTAGGATGTTCTTTGATTTCCATGCAGTTGGAGGCTTTCCAATTTTTTTTTGTTGTTGTTTATTTCAAGTTTCATAGCATTGTGATTGGAAAATATGCATGGTGTGATCTCAATTCTTTTATATTTATTGAGGGCTGTTTTGTGACCCAGTATGTGATCTATCTTGGAGAATGTTCCATGTGCACTCAAAAAGAATGTGTATTCTTCTGCTTTTGGATGAGAAGTCTGAATATATCTGTCAAGTCCATCTGGTCCAGTGTGTCATTCAAGGCCACTATTACTTTATTGATTTTTTTCGTCCAGATTATCTGTCTATTGTTGTAAGTGTATTAAAGTTCCCTGCAATTACACTATTCCTACCAATAAGATTGCTTATGTTTGTGATTAATTGATTTATGTATTTGGGTAAATCCATTTTGGGAGCATAAACATTTACAATTGTTTGCTCTTCTTGATGGATGGACCCCTTAATATGATATAATGCCCTGCTTTGTCTCTTATTACAGTATTCAGTTTATTTTTTTATTTTATTTTATTATTTATTTATTTATTATTATTTTTTTTTTCAATATATGAAGTTTATTGTCAAATTGGTTTCCATACAACACCCAGTGCTCATCCCAAAAGGTGCCCTCCTCAACACCCATCACCCACCCTCCCCTCCCTCCCACCCCCCATCAACCCTCAGTTTGTTCTCAGTTTTTAACAGTCTCTTATGCTTTGGCTCTCTCCCACTCTAACCTCTTTTTTTTTTTTTTTCCTTCCCCTTCCCCATGGGTTTCTGTTAAGTTTCTCAGGATCCACATAAGAGTGAAACTATATGGTATCTGTCTTTCTCTGTATGGCTTATTTCACTTAGCATCACACTCTCCAGTTCCATCCACGTTGCTACAAAAGGCCATATTTCATTCTTTCTCATTGCCACGTAGTATTCCATTGTGTATATAAACCACAATTTCTTTATCCATTCATCAGTTGATGGACATTTAGGCTCTTTCCATAATTTGGCTATTGTTGAGAGTGCTGCTATAAACATTGGGGTACAAGTGCCCCTATGCATCAGTACTCCTGTATCCCTTGGGTAAATTCCTAGCAGTGCTATTGCTGGGTCATAGGGTAGGTCTATTTTTAATTTTTTGAGGAACCTCCACACTGCTTTCCAGAGTGTACAGCCTTCAGTTTAAAATATAGTTTGTCTGATATAAGTGTGGCTATTCTTGCTTTCTTCTGACTTCCAGTAGCATGATAGATGGTTCTCCATCCCCTCACTTTCAATCTGAAGGTTCCCTCAAGTCTAAAATGAGTCTCTTGTAGACAGCATATAGATGGATCTTGTTTTTTATCCATTCTGATACCCTATGTCTTTTGATTGGGGCATTCAGTCCACTTGTATTCAGAGTTATTATTGAAAGATATGGATTTAGTGTCCTTGTGTTATCTGTAGGTTTCATGCTTGTAGTGATGTCTCTGTTCCTTTGTAGTCTTTGCAAGATTCCACTCACAGAGTCCCCCTTGGGATCTTTTGCAGGGCTGATTTGGTGGTCATAAACTCCTTCAGTTTTTGTTTGTCTGGGAAAGCCTTTATCCCTCCTCTATTCTGAATGAGAGTGTTGCTGGATAAAGGATTCTTGGCTGCATATTTTTCCTATTCAGCACATTGCATATTTCCTGCCACTCCCTTCTGACCTGCCAAGTTTCAGTGGACAGGTCTGCTACTACCCTTATGTGTCTACCCTTGTAGGTTAATGCCTGTTTGTCCCTAGCTGCTTTCAGAATTGTCTCTTTATCTTTGTATTTTGCCATTTTTCACTATGATACGCTGTGGAGAAGACTTATTCCTGTTAAATCTTAAGGGAGTTCTCCATGCCTTCTGGGTTTGGATGATTGATTCCTTCTCCAGATTATGGAAGTTCTCAGCTAAAATTTGTTCAAGTAAACCTTCTGCCCCTTTCTCTCTCTTTTCTTCTTCTGGAACTCCCATGATATTGATATTATTACATTTCATTGAAGAAATTACTTCTCTAATTTTCCCCTCATAGTCTAGTATTTTCTTATCTCTCTTTTTCTTGGTTTCATCATTTTCCATAATTTTATCTTCTATATCACTCTTCTCCCCTCTGCTTCCTCCATCCTTGTTGACACTGCATCTAGTTTATTTTGTACCTCATTTATAGCATTTCTTAATTCCTCGTGACTATTTCTTAGTTCCTTGATCTCTGCAGCAATAGATTCTCTGCTGTCTTCTATGCTTTCTTCAAGCCCAGCTATTAATCTTATGACTATTATTCTAAACTCTTACTCAGATACATTGTTTATATCTGTTTTGAGCCATTCTCTAGCTGTCATTCTTCCTGAAATTTCTTTTGAGGAGAATTCTTCCGTTTTTGTCATTTTGGCTAGTTTTCTGTTCCTTATGTGTTTTAGTAGCTTATTATATGTCCTGTAGCTGCAAGCACTTATATATTAAAAAGGGGCCATTCACTGTCCAGGGCCTGGCCCTTCAGGAAGTGTTTTTGGAGTGTGTTGTGTGCTGTCTGTTGTGACTCTGGTTGCTTTATCTCCCTACTCATAGTGGTGGGTTGACCTTCCCCCAGGGGTGCTTTGATTTGTTCATTGAAATAACCCTGGGAAAAATTTTAAGAAGGGGGTGGTGGTGGAAGAAGCTTTATCCCATAGAAAGAGCAATGACAGGGTTGGGGAAAAAGAAAAGAAAAACAAATTGTCCAGAAAGAGAATCAGAGAAACTATATGGCTTAATCCGGAGAGAGATAGAGGAAAATAAAGAAGGAGATACAGAAGAGGTGTAAAAAGAATAGATTAAAAATGTCTGCTTAAGCAAACCAACAATCCGAAAAACCAGAATAGAGAAGGGAATGAATAAGAGGAAGAAAAGGAAGAAGAAGAAGAAGAAGAAGAAGAAGAAGAAGAAGAAGAAATATATATATATATATATATATATATATATATATATGAATATATATATATAAGAAATATAAGGTTTCTTATATATAATATAATATAATATAATATAATATAATATAATATATAATATATATATATAAGAAATATATATATATTATCATATATATATAATATATATAATAAGAATTGACCAAGAATCAAATCAGAAAATACAAAACCGCTAGACTGATATTTCATGGTGCATTGGAACCAATGGCTGTGCTAGTCTGGAGGAGGAGCTGTCTGGTTCAGTCAATGTCGATCTTGCTCCATTAGATATGCAGTTGCCAGGCCCAGAGGGGAGTGGTTTGGGGTGGGCGGTCCAGCCTGCTCGGTGGGCCTGCATTTCCACCAACAAAGGGTGTCTTCTGGAGGGCACCTGCAGGGTCCTTTGTCCTTGGAATGGCTATATGCCTTCTTCCCACAGCACTCAAGGGAGAGAATTGGTCTCTCCAACTGTGCTGAGCTTGCTACTGAGTCCAGGGCTGGCTCCCCTCCTCCCCAAGTGTGTGCACAGGGTGGCCGGCCCCATTCTGGAGAAAGCCCTGCAGTTAGAAAGTGGTTCTTTCTCTGTTTTATTTTCTGTTCCTCGGTCTGCGGTTTTTCTCCTGTCCAAATACAATCCTATACTTCCCCAGCCTCTCTTTCTCTTCCTTTTTTCTCCCCACAGAAGGGGATCCTGCCCGTCTGTGCCTATGCCACCCATTTTATCACTCCCAGTTTGCAATCACATACCTATGGCCTGCCAAGGTGTCCCCATGGGCCCCTGGAGATGTTTCCGTCACTCTGTAGCCCCCATTTCTGGAATTCCAAGTCTTATGGCCTCAATACTGCTGTGTGTGGGGGATGAGGGAACTTTGGGTCCCCCTACTTCTCCACCGTATTGACTCCTCCCCTCTTTTTGTCTTATTTTCAAGCTTCAGTTAGCTTTTCTTAATTCTTTCTTCTTAATTTCTCAACATCTTTAATTTCTTCCTTGCTTTTCCACCTGTAGTCTTTTAGGAAACTACCATGAGCCCTTCTCTGTGGTTTGGGGATCTAGGGGTGAACAAGACCTCTCCAGAGCTCTAACATTTCCTGCTCCTGGGCCAGCTCTCTTTATTGAGACAACAGCTTTACTTCCCAACTCAATCTCGTGTTAGAGGTGACATCAGTCTACCATGTGCCTGCTTCTTGAGTACTACTCTGTCAGGATTTAGTCAATTTTCCTCATCTGATAGGGATGCTCCTACACTTCCAGGTAAACCTTGTGTCTGCTGTTGCTTGCTAGACTGCCCTATGACAGAGGAAGCAGTTATGTTATGTGCTGCTCATAAGATAGACGCACAAGTTATCTGGATATTCACCACGCTTTAGTCCCTACTTTACATCTGTAAGGCATTTCAAAATACACACATCCAATATGACGTTCGTCGTGTACTCTTCCTTTGCCCCTTACCATTCCCACCTCCTCAGAGTTACTCCCTGTCCTTTTACAAACAAGTAATAGCTCTTATTCCATTTTGTTTGAAGATAATTACATGACAGAGAACTTTAAAGTATCTCCTGTGACAGGCAGAGGAAATGGTGAAACTGGTTCATTACCATCCCGTTTTCAGCCAGCATTTTTGTTAATTACACTGTGCCTTATTACTTTCTGAACAAACAGCTGAAGGTCATGAACCAAACATGATGTTTACAATTGCATGAGCTTCCTCATTGCTTTCACAGTTTATAAATATTTCTTCAGTCATCCTCACCGTAGCTGGGTGAGACCCAGAAATCTCTCTGAAAGCACACAAAGGAGAGCAAGAGGAGTTCATTATGGATCCACCTTGGGCCCCAGTGTCTGATGCACCTGATACTGAAGCAGAACACTGAATATAATATAGTAAAATATTGAAGTTTGATTAGTGAGAACACACTACGTTTTTCTAATATGCCACAAAGTGTTCCTCTCACATTCTCTTGTTTTATTCAGACCTTTTGTATTTTTCATTAGGGCTTGATTGGTGGCAGAAAAAGACAAACAAACCTGGTTGGTGTGTGAAGGTGGATATGTCTGATAAATACTTGAAGCTGGGCTTAAAGTTCTCTCGTGAAGTTTTGAGGTGACAAAGTTGACATTCTGCTTTTAATTCATCCTTACTTATACCATATGATGAATTTACAAATTCTTTTTTTTTTTTTTTTCAATAAAGGCTCATGGTCTCATGCAATTAAAACAATAAAGGGGCCCTGGGTGGCTTAGTCTGCTAAGCGGCCTACTCTTGGTTTTGGCTCAGGTCACGATCTCATGGTTTGTGAGTTCAAGCCCCACATTGGGCTCTGCACTCACACTACAGGAAGCCTGCTTGGGATCCTCTGTCTCCCTTTCTGTCCCTCCCCTGTTTGCATGCGAGTGCTCTCTCTCTCCCCCTCTCTCTCTAGAATAAAAAAATGTTAAAAAAATTATAATAAAATTGAGGTGGTACTAGAGCTCCTGGAAGGCAGAGGAGGTGCCCGGGTCCTGGAAAGTATTCATTCAGTGGGAGGAGCACTGCACAGGCTGTCAGTTCTAGAACAAGTTCCCCACCCAGCTGGAAACTGGATTGATAAGCAGCAGTTTGAAGAAGGAGTTCAGACCCTAAATAACCTTTATGCAGAGGCAGGCAAGTTTGAGGGCCAGTCGTCTCTTGAAACCTGCCTGGCTCGTGCAACACCATATACCATTTTCTTATGCATGGAAACTCCTTATGAGAAGGTTCTGAAGATAGTCTCCAAGTACATTAAGAGCAGAACAAGAAGCTAGATGCGTCCCAAGGCCTCCTCCTGACAGATCCCACTGAGACAGGATTTGGAGGTTTTATATCAAATTGTCATTTATGAGTGATCATGCAGACAGAGGCATGCGCAGTAGAAGTTAAGCCATAGTAAGAAAGGTGCCGCCTCTGGCTGGGTCTGTCCTCTTTCCACTGGAGGATCTCAGAGCATCCCCCACCTCCCCTCTGGAGCATCATTCCTTTGCACCTGCTGTCATGGGCCATGGTGGCACTTACTCCAAGGACGCATTTTCTAAAATCCCACACCTGGAGTGACCTCTAGTCTTTCAACATCTACTTTGTGTCTCCAAACTGTATGTAAGACTCTGTAATCTTTTGATTAGCTTCAGAGACAATGCAACGCAGGATTTCGCTTTTTAAATTCAAAGCCATTAATAACACATGCAGTTGGTCAGCCCAACAGAATTTAGTTCTTATATTCCACCAGCACTAGAGGTTCTCTTCATCTCTTGGGCCGGTGCCCCAGGTGGCTCTAGACTTCAACAAGTCATAGCTTCGCCAAGGTTCAGTCTTATTCCCACCATAAATAAGATGTTTTGCTTTAGGATTTTGGTGGAGAGTACGCAGTGACGGGTCTTACTAATATATCTCTTAGATTTCAAAGAACTACCAGTTTGGCCACGACTCAAATCTTAAGGATATTTTGCCGATCGGATTCTCAAATGGAAGCTCATTGGAAAAATAATGTATAACGTTATTTGTTTTGCGATAGCGATTATTCCTAATTATAGCATATTTAATGCAATTTCCCGTTATTTTTCGATGGAGAATTTTGTTATTATCGCTTTACCCTGAATGTTGGGAAGATGAGCTCTGGTCTCTTGTTCCTTACAAAAATAAGCAAGCACAATGAAGTGGATGTTTAAGCCCTGAATGTGTAACAAGCAAGTGTCACAAAATATTTTATAGTTTTTGATGTGGAGAACAAAGGCGAAAGAAATGTAGATAAAATGAAAGCTCCTTACAATCTGCAGCCCACTGACAGATAGATACTTGAGGCACAGGCAGAATGCGACATTCCTCCAACTCCCAACTGCCTTAATGTTAATGCTTTGCTAGAGGCAAAAAACAACCTTAGCTTGAAGTTGGCCAGACCTCCAGGATCCTGTAAGCCTTCTTTAATGTATGAAAATCCCTTTGGAAACTTCCTTTATCTCTGCCCCTCCCAACTAAAAAGTACATAAGCAATTATGTACATTATGCTAGTACAGCTCTTGCTGCCCACAGGTCTTGTCCCCGTGCTTTAATAAAAACACCTTTTTGCACCAAAACATCTCAAGAATTCGTTGACTGTTCACTCCAGGACCCCACATCACATCAGTTTTGTTATAAGTACAACTTATGAGAAAAAAATTTGATAGGCATAGTACTGTATATTGCTAGGTTTTAACTGTTTCTACCCACAAACCTTATGATTCATTGGCTTTCCTCATACACAGTATTCAAATTTTGGTTCAGATACAGTAAGTTTAGTGATTTCTGATGTGGTTTGAAGTGTTGAGGTTTGGAGTCAATGGCCAAGAAAGAATTCTTGAGACCTCTTTGGTGCAAAAAAGTGTTTGTTTTTACTTTTGAGAGAGAGAAAGAGAGAGAGAGCATTAGTGGGAGAGGAGCAGAGGGAGAGAGAGAGAGAGAGACTCTTAAGCAGGCTTCACGTGGGGCTTGATCTCACTACCATGAGGTTGTGACCTGAGTCGAAATCAAGGGTTAGATGCTTAACTGACTGAGCCACCAAGGAACCCCCAAAGATGTTTTATAATAGCATGGGGACAGGACCCGAGGGCAGAAAGAGCTGCCCTGGCATTGTGAAGAGCAGTTGGTTATATCCTTGTGAGCTGGGGAACAGAAAGACAAGGGGAACTTTCCAAAAGGATTTTCAAAACAGAGTCCCGGGATCCTGGAGGCCTAGCCATTGTCAAGCCAAGGTTGTTTTCCCTCTAGCAAAGCATTAACATTAAAACAGCATGGAGTTCCTGGAGGAATGTCCTACTCCACCTGCCTCAAATATCTGTCAATGGGCTGCAGGTTATAAGAAAATTTAATTTTATCGACATTTTCCCCCCTTTGTTGCCCCCACCAATTTCCAACTAAAACTCTCTAGTCTGGGTCACTGGTCTGACGTGCAGAGGTCAAACTGATGCCGTATGGTCCAAGGCCCCAAGTGAACAGAAACATGCATTCACCACAAATTGCATTGTTGGTATGAACTACGGGACACAGCCAAGTTCCCAGGTATTCAAAGACACTCTTTTAGGCAGGATATTCCAGAGACCTAGTGGTTGTCTCTCAGAAACCAGTCAAGGGCTTGCCCTCCGGATTGTGCAGAGTTTGAACACCCTGAGCTCGCTGAGTTAACCTTTGACTGCATGCTTGCAGGATGAATTTTTCTGGGCTATGTGAAGATGCTTAGGTGAAAGGTAGCATTTGAGTGACACAGTTTATTTGTAGCGTGAAAAAGAAAGGCACAGGCCCAAGGCCGAGTCACTTACCTCCAGGATGGCAAACCAAGACTTACTAATAATTTCAACCTCTCCAGGTGTGGAATTTTAAGCTAATTAATCTGGAGCTTCCTGGTCAGTACCCACAGGTGATCTGTCACTTGAGCTGTCCCTCCCCCGAGGGAAGATGAGGTAACGCCCCTATAAGAAATCCTGTCCTTCCCCCAGAGGGAAGGTGGTCTTGCCTGAAAGGATCTTTTCTTTTCTTTTGCTAATAACTTCTTGTCCCATCCTCTTTCCTACAAAGTAGGACTCCTCTGACCTCCCCTCTACTTGCTAGATGGGATGCTGTCTGATTCATGAGTCGTTTGATAAAGTCAGTTAGATCTGCACATTTGCTCAGTTGGGTTTTTGTTGTTTAACGGTGTTACTGATGTTTTTAGATTATTAATTATGAAGACACCCATGAGATAATATGGCCATTCAAGAAGGTCAACAATGGAAGTGATCATTTAGCTAAAGGCTAAGGCTGAAGTCCAAGAGGAAGAGTAGATTCAAAGACAGAGGAGGAATCCTCGGTTTCTGCAGATTCTGGAGGTTGCATCTTCCTCCTGCCCCTCACACCCAGTGTTGACCCCTCCATTTGAGTAAGTCCTAAAGGCTCATATCAAGTATGTAATAGACATCTATACTCTTACACATAAATGAGACATTTCTTTTCTGAGCATCTCTTATGTACATCTACATACTTCTACTGGAATATTTCAAATCCACTCCTCTGTCCTTTAGATGGGCTGGCCTTCCTGGAATGGTAAAGTGAGGAGGTATTACTAAGATGCTATTATGCTAAGAGGGGCAGAAAATCCAGAATCCTTTGCGAATCGTGTCATTATTCCTAAGGGATCCTAAGGGGCTGTATGTTCACAAGAGAAGAAAAGCAAAAGCAAAGTAAAATCAAAATCAAAGCCAATCTTTACATTAACCAGGGTTAATTATAAAGTTCAGGACTCCAGGATCACACGGAGAATTCTTTCTCCATAGTTCATTCATTCAACAAACTTTCACTGAATGCTATGCATCAAAAATTGTCTTACATGATGGAACTACAGGTGGCATCACAAACAACAGCCAGAGAAGTAAGGAGATTGATTTTTTTCGGGCCATTGCAGTGACAGCACCCCAGATCTGAGGGTCATAGTGACTCAGCAGGTTGGGTTTGCCTTAGATGTTATAGGGAGGGGGAACCAAGTTGTAGATGGGGTGATTTACAGTGGAAGTCGTTTTGAGAGCAGGGAATGTCCAGTTGGTTACCTGAATAGGAAATGTTTTCCGCTGTGGTTATGATGAGGAAGCAGAGGCAAGCTGAGGGCAAAGCACAAGCTAACACCCCACAAAGCCCACCCCCAGGTGGGGTCTGTGTGATATTCTTCAGGCACTCCTGGCTGCCCAAGGACAAAGGAGAGACAAACCAATGGTTAACTGATAGAGATCACAGTCATGCAGGACATGAGTCTCCATCAGTTTACAAATGTCTTAGTAAAAGGCAATCTTACCCATACCTAACCTCCAGAAACCCATAAACTCAGTTTCCTGGAGTCCTAATATCACCCTCCCCTCCATAATGATGTGAGGAACAAAGGCAAAAGGAAATGGTAAATAAAGTTAAATTTTCTTATAACTTGCAGCCCATTGTCACACAGCTATAACCCATGTTATACACAGTATAACATTCCCCCAGGAACTCCCTACTGTCTTCATGCTAATGCCTTACTAGAGGGAAAAATAACCTTAGCTTGATAATAGCTAGGCCTCCTGTGTCTTATGAGTCCTTTTTAGCATATCAAAGTCTTTTTGGAAACCTCCTTTTTGCCTTTACCTCCCCTAACTTCATAGGATATAACCAGTCAGTCCTCACAACCCCAGTGCAGCTTTTTCAGCCCATGGTCCTGTCCCAGTGCTTTAATCAAATCACCTTTTTGCACCAAAGACATCTCAAGAATTCTTTCTTGGTCATTGGCTCCAGAGCCCCACCACCACTCCAAAACCACATCAGTTAGATAGGGTTAGGGCACACGCAGTTCTAGTCTTAGCTAATCAAATAGGAGACAGGAATGGGAAGTTGGAGGTTCCAAGTCTGGCTTTTTCAGCAGGTTCAGACCAAAGGAGAAAGGTCTGTGTCTGACTTTGTTAGAGTGAGCAAAGCCAAACAAAGCTCCTGCCCTCATAGAGATTACATTCTAGTGGAGGAAGGCAGACCATCAAACAAGTAAATACATACATTGTACGTCAGATGGTTAAGTGCATTGAATACAGCCAGAATCAGCTAGAATGTGACATTTTTCTTGATGATGATGTGATTAGGGGAGACTTCTCTGAGGAGATGACTTTTAAGGAGTGATCTGAAGGAAGGGAGGCAGGGACCCTTGTGGCTCTCTGGGGGTGTGCAATCCAGGCAGAAGGGGCTGTGAGTATAAAACCCTGGGGCTGAGCATGCTTCTCTGAGTAACAGCAAGGAGGTCACGTGTCTGGGGAGAGGTGAGAAAGGAGGACAGTGGGAATGTATAGGATCAGAGGAGTGCCTGGAGGTCAGATCATAAGTGGCTTGTGAGAAATGAGAAGCCATTGGGAGTTTGTAAAGTGGGTTCTTTATAAGCCCAACGCCATGTATTAAGGACTCCTATGATGCAAAACCACACTCAAGATACCCAGTAGAAATTGAACAAGGGGCACTTACCAGTAGAGGCCGGACTGTATCCTAATTTTCTGTCTGTGAGGCACTGGATCCAGTTAGCATCCTGAAATCCAGCCAATCATAACTGAATTCCTCTTTTTTGGGCAAGACTGAAGAGGAGGGTGGAATGGATTCATCCTCCCCCCGCCCCACCCCCCATTTTAACAAACCTATGGTCAGCTTTTGAAGGAGTAATAGTTAACACTTACTGATCGCTTACTATATTCCAGGCACTGTTTTGAACAATTCACATTTATGAGTGAGGTTGATTCATACCTCAAACCTACCCTCTAAGTTAGATGCTATTATTAACTTCATTCTCCAGATGCTGAAACTGGGGTCAAGAGAAATTAAGTACCTTGCTCGAGGTCTTCCAGTAGCCAAAGGGGGGTTCCAACACAGGCAGCCTTCTCTCTTCACCATTCCACTGATGGTAAAGTAGTGGGTGCTCTGGCAAGTCAGTGATACATCAGGTACGTCAGAGCAGTTGACCTGAGACCGAAGCAGTTGCCCACACAGCTTCTTTGATGCTGCCAGAGAAGCTTCCAAATTGTGTCAAGGCACAGCTTAACTCAGTTCATTCCAATACTGCTGTAAGAATTGGCCTCTGCTTCTTCCCTTTTCCTCTTCCCTCTTCTGTTTTTATGTTTGGACACGAGGTCCGTTTGGGCACAGCAGTATTATGGCGACCACCAGATGGCAGTATAACCCAACTTAATACAGGGCCAGGCATGAAAAAAGGCCTTCCCTTGAACAATTTTGCTTTCCTTCCGTTTTCGTGCCTTCAGACAAAAATGATGCCTCTAAATTCAATGTTCTGTCTCTTGATCCCACAGAGAAGTTAACTGTCAAGAACATTTCCTTCTCCTTACAGCCGCTCGAAACTTTCCCAGCTGTAGCAGGGCCTGGGCTTCTATTGCTTTTTATTTATTTTTTAATTTTTTTTAACGTTTATTTATTTTTGAGACAGAGAGAGAGCATGAACGGGGGAGGGTCACAGAGAGAGGGAGACACAGAATCTGAAACAGGCTCCAGGCTCTGAGCTGTCAGCACGGAGCCCGACGCAGGGCTTGAACCCCGTGACCGTGAGATCATGACCTGAGCCGAAGTCGGAGGCTTAACCGACCGAGCCACCCAGGCGCCCCTTCTATTGCTTTTTAATTTCAGCATGGACATCACAAGGCTAGTGGTGAAACACACCCGACTATTGGGAGAGTAAAATGTTTCATTTTTCAAAGAACTGCACCTGAGGCACTGCTATTGTCATCTTGCTTCCCCGGTATTTTCTGAGGCCTCCTGCTTTCGCCTTAGGGAACACAGATAAAACTTTAAAATTCGGGCTTTTTTTCTTTTCCTCTGGTTCCAAGAGGCCCGGCATTTGGAAACTGAAATTAGTGCGGGTGCCATCTATGGCCACCACCAGATCTCACATTACTTTCAGCCTGCCCCACTCATTCTGTGTCTCCATTTCCTGAAGGAACTTGAGGATACTGGAGCTTGTCCTTTCCTTGATGACGGCTGTCTTGGCCTCCAAGGAGAATGGTTTTTTATGGCAAAAACCCTCAGAATTTTCTACCTCGCCCAGGTCACCTTTCTTCTTAGCAGAGCTCCTTAAGGAGATCCATCTACATGAACATAAGGGAAGGGAAGCAAAAATAATGTAAAAACAGGAAGGGGGACAAAACATAAGAGACTCTTAAAAATAGAGGACAGAGGGTTGCTGCAGGGGCTGTGGGGGGGGGGCGATGGGCTAAACGGGTAAGGGGCATTAAGAAATCCACTCCTGAAATCACTGTTGCGCCATATGCTAACTAACTTGGATGTAAATTAAAAAAATAAATAAATTATTTAAAAAAGAAAAAAGAGTAACAGCCAACAGAAAGTGCCCCAGGTGCGTAATGTTTTCCACTTGGCACTTGTTCCCATGATCCCTAACTGTCTCACTAACAACACCAAATTCTAGCAAGGACATGGAATAATAGGAACACTCATTCATTGCTGCTGGGAATGAAAATGGTACAATGACTGTGGAAGGCAACATGGCAATTTCTTACAAAATGAAACATGCTCTTACCATATTACCATATGATCCAGCAATCATACTCCTTGGTATTTATCCAAATGAGTTGAAAACCTATGTCCCTGAAGAAACTTGCTCACTGATGTTTATGGCAACTTTATACATAATTATCAAAACCTAGAAGCAACCAAGATATCCTTCAGTAGGTGTTATGGACGGAGTGTTTATGCTCCCAAATTAGTATGTTGAAGCCCCAACCACCCATATGTTGGTTTTAGGAGGTGGGGGTCTTTGGGAGGTAATTAGGTTTTGACGAAGTCATGAGAGTCGAGTCCCCATAATGGAATTAGTATCCTTATAAGAGGAAGAGACACCAGAGCTTTCTTTTTCCATCATGTGAGGATACAGCCAAAGATGGGCATCTGCAAGTCAAGAAGCAGACCCTCACAATGTACAAAGAACCAGATCCACTGACGCCTTGATTTTGGACTTCTCAGCCTCCAGAACTGTGAGAGATAAGTATTTTTTGCCGAAGGCCCCCAATCATGGTATTTTGTTGTAGCACCACAAGCTGACCGAGACAGTAGGTGAATGGATAAATAAACTATGGTACATCTTAAAAAAAAAAAAAAAAAAAAAAAAAAAAAGGAGATAAATCTACAAAAGAGTCAAGGGAAGTGAAAGCAAAAAGAGTTTGGGTACGTGGTGAAGAAATTCCTCCACATTTAACACCTCTTCCCCCCTACTCTCCTATCTTAACTAAGACTTGGCTGTCTCTCATGGATGCTTCTGTTCTGTGGCCCTGCCCGGGGGAGGCTGTTCATAATCCCACATTTCATGTTCAAGCCAAGGATCTTCTTCATTTGCCTATGCCAGCTTTCACCTTCCTCATTTTCAGGCTTTGCTGTCACACATTGAAGCCTTGGTGACGTCAGTACTTGTCCAGAGTCTTCCTCTCAGCCTTAAGCCCTGACAGTGTCACTCAATGTTCCCACCTCTATTTGTCCTTGTATAGCTTTTTAACTACCTCACTCTGGAAGGGCCCAGACTATATCCTTCGTATTCTTTGTTGCACGTTTTTACAACCTGCTACTTGGCCGTGGTTATTAAACAGGTATTGAATGAGAGCGATTGAGCTGATTATTATCTTATATTTGTCTCCTAAAGTAGAGATATCTCTAGCAAATTGGGATAGACTAGTAATCTTCAAGCTGGGGTACCCTACTTTAGAGGTACACAGTTACACATAGCTTAAAGGAAATAAATGTCCAGATTCTCATATTCCACATATTCTTTCCTAAATTTTATTTGCCTAAGACCAGCCTGTGATGGAAAAGTGTGTCAAAACCTCTAGGACATCAGGGATACTTGAAACACGGTGCCAGCACTAAGAGAGTGAGTGACTCTAATTGAATGGCCAGTCATTTTGCAAATCAAGTGGTTTCTGAATTTTTGTCCTCTGATTATTAATTTTTTCGTAATAGGTGGTTATGTGATTTTTTAAAACATATAACTTAAAAGGAATTTGAGGATTGAGTAACATTGTTAAAACGGAAGACGTTCATTCTTTTTTTTTTTTTACCAACTAACTTACTTGAAAATATTTTGTCAGCCCTCACAAATAAAAATGAAAATAGACATAGTAGTGATGCTGAATCTAGTAGCTTTAAGTAATATTTATCCTTGAATGCATGAATTGGAAAAAATTCATCTATAAAATGCATTCCCAATCATATATTTTTATCTTTGATATTTGTCCAGATTTATAATTTACACCTATTACAATCAAGAGGAAACACATAAAAATTGTATTAATATCTAAACTCAGAAATAAATTTTTATCCTTGGAATTTTGTGGTTACAAAAATATTTAAGTAATATATACATTTTTGTTGCAGAATCATATACTAAAATAATGTATTAAATGCTTCCAAGCATAAACATGCATGAGGATAAAGTTCTGTGGGGGAGTGAAGTAAAAATACAGGTTAAAGAGAAAAAAGAATTTTGTAGAATTTTTAACTTTAAAAATATCTTGTCTTTTAAAAATGTTTGATAGTGGGTGTCAAATTGCTTTGGCATTTAGGTTCCGTGGGATACATCTGAAAGAGTAAAGTACCAGTTTTATTTTAAATGTCAATATTATAATGTGTTGCAAGTTATATCACTTGCAACTGTTTAAATTGAAAGAATTTCTTTGACAGTCTTAAATGTCAATTAAAAAATGTGTCGGAGGGTATGTAGTTTTCCCAAATCCTTTCAGGATGCTTGTGAGTAAAGTGTTCAGGGGCACTGGGCCCTAAGCACATGGACCTTATGGGCATCTTCTTTGACTTTGGTATGAATGGTACCCCCCTTGCTGGGCCCAATATTGACTCTTGGAAGTTACTATTCAAATGGGATGAAGAGTTTACCCCTACAAATCTTAGAGGAGAAATAGCCAAAGTGAAGATTTCCCCTTTGCCTTTATTCACACACACACATCTTCACACGCATTCTGAAATCTGACCGGTTAGAGCAGCACTGCCTCTCTCTCCAAAAAAGTGATCTCTCAGTTGTCAGCAGAGACAGAGAGGGGTTTGGTACAGCTCCCAAATGATACTGTGAATCTAAGGAATAAAGTAAGTTAAACTGGGTCTGACAAATTGGGATCTGCTTATAGTATTGAGCTGTGGCACATGTGAGTGCTTAAGCCATGTTCACCATTTGAACACTTGCCACTGAGCTATAATAATGCTCAGAAACTGCTACGTGATTTTTGTGTCCTCCCCCAAGAATGTGGGAGATTTCCCAGAATTTTTCCTATTTGGAGTTACACTGGGTGCATTTATCTTGATGTTTACTGTTTAATATATTGAATTTTCTGATATTTTGGGATTGAATGCTTTAAAAGTGGATAGATGCCCGAGGGACTCATAGGCATTATTGTTTGGTTAATAAGTAATAAATGAATATTTAAAGTTTGCTAGGTATCTATAAAATCAACGATTACGGCACACCCCATGACTCTGGACACTCTGCTGTGCTGTGGATTTAGAACAACCAGAAGGAATCAGAAGTGAGATTCCTTCTGAGGATGGGTGTTGCTTATGCACAAATTAACTCTATTAGCAGTATAAAAAAGGAATGTAACCAGAGATGCTTCAGAGACTAAAAAGGTAAGGAGAATGTCATGATAATGAATTTGAAAACAGATGAAATGTGCCAACTTTTAAGAAATACAAATTAGGGGAGTGTTGTCAGCAAGATGGTGGACTAGAGTTTCCAGCCCTCATTGTGTGCATGAGTCATAGTAACAATTTAAAGAATAAATAATTCTAAACACAACTCCTTCTGAAGATACAAAAGAAGGAATATTATTCTACTTATTTTATGAAAATAACAAAACTTTATTTATTTATTTATTTACAGAGACAGGTGCAGTGGGGAGGGGCACAGGTAGAGGGAGGGAGGGGGAGGGAGAGAGAGAGAGAGAGAGAGAGAGAGAGAGAGAGAGAGAGAGAGGGAATCTTAAGCAGGCTCCATTCCAGTGCAGAGCCTGATGTGGGGCTCGATCTCTGAACTGTGAGATCATGACCTAAGCCAACATCAGTAGTTGGACGCTTAACCAACGGAGCCACCCAGGTACCCCTGAAAATAGTATAACTTTGATGCTAAAACTTCTTGAGGATGATAGCAGAATTGTACATTACAGGTGGATCTTGTTGATGAAGAGTTGCAAAACTCATAATCAAATTAGCAGCAGTCTGAATCTAACTATCTTTACAGACAAGACACTACCTCCAGAAAACTGGATTTCCCCCTCAAAAGGAAGGTATTTCAAGATAAGGAGTCTATTAATGTAATTCAATATATTAAAAGATTAACAGAAAATACGTATACTTATTAAAAGTCTTAGCAATGAGGAGTAAAAGGGAACTCGCTTAACATGAAAAGCTTAAGGTCATTTACAAATAACCTACGGCAAACATAGTCAATTATGAATTATGAATTACTAAAGGTCTTAAAATCAGGAATAATTCAGAGAATGCTGCCGTCACTACTTTTTTTCAACATTGTCCTAGGTTCGTAACGTGAGAAATGGAAATAAAAATTTAAATAGTTGGAAAGGAACAATGAAAAATGTCGTCATTTGTGGATGACCTGAAGATTTCAGTAGCGACCCGTCTTCCTCTCAGCTTTAAGCCCTGACGCCATCACTCAATGTTCCCACCTCTTTGTGTCCTTGTATAGCTTTTTAACTATCTCTTCTGGAAGGGATCCATTACATTGTTCTTATTCTTTGTTGCACATGTTTACAATATGCTACTTAACCGTTATTAAAGTTATTAAATGAGATTAATTGAACTTGATGACCTTGTATTTGTCTCCCAAACGAAGTGGGGTAAACTACTAATCTTCAAGCTGGGGTACCCTACCTCAGAGGTACACAGTTACAGAGAGCTTAAACGAAACAAAGTTCTAGATTCTTCATTTCCACGTATTCTTTCCTAAAACCCCCAAACGACCTATCATTTATAAAATAGACATAACTAAAATTTCTCTATTTTTAAAATCTGGATTATAATGTTGACTGGGTTTTTTTTGTAATGAAAATTAAACAGGATTCTGTGTATTATTTTCCCAACAGTGAAGTTGGGAACTTTCTCAGCTTCCAGGAGGCAGGCTCATGAAGGAATTCTGCTAATCTTCGGAACATTCACGAGACCTTGGTCGGAAGAGGAGCCGTGGGTGAAAACAGCCTTCGTTCTGCTGGCACACATTACCTGCAGAAGCTTCTGGGGTATAAGGGGAACGACGGTTGCGGGGCGGAATTCTGACACAGAAGCACACTTTACAGGTAGCAATCACTGTTGTTAATCAAATTCTTAGCAGTTAGTGCTTGGCAGCACTGGTGGCTGGTCTGGTTTTCTCACCAGACCAGTCCTGTGGCAGAGGTATCTGCAACGCCCTTGGAAGCTGAAACTTCATCTCCAGCCCTTCTAGGGGTTCTTAGGAGCCAGCTGACAGTTTGTATGAAGTAACTTTTCTGCTGAAATTAGCCTTAGGTGAGGCTACTTTGCAGTAAGTACCCTCCTAGCAAAACTTACTTTTACCTCTCTGTCTTTACCACACATGCTCATTTTATATAGTTGTGCTAATTGCGTTTAGACAGCATTGAATTTATACATCTTCTGCTTGTCTTAGGTTTTTATTTAAATTCTAGTTAGTTAACGTATAGTGTAATGTTGGTTTCAGGAGTAGAATTTAGTGATCCATCGCTTACATACGGCACTCAGTGCTCCACGTGAGGGCCGTCCTTAATGGCCCATTCCCCACCCACCTCCCCTCCAGCAACTCTCAGTTTGTTCTTTTAGTTGGCGCATTTAATCCATTTACATTCAGTGTTATTATAGAAAGATATGGGTTTAGAGTCATTGTGATGTCTGTATGTTTTATGCTTGTAGTGATGTCTCTGGTACTTTGTCTCACAGGATCCCCCTTAGGATCTCTTGTAGGGCTGGTTTCGTGGTGACAAATTCCTTCAGTTTTTGTTTGTTTGGGAAGACCTTTATCTCTCCTTCTATTCTAAATGACAGACTTGCTGGATAAAGGATTCTCGGCTGCATATTTTTTCCGTTTAGCACACTGTAGATATCGTGCCAAGCCTTTCTGGCCTGCCAAGTTTCAAAGGAGAGATCAGTCACGAGTCTTATAGGTCTCCCTTTATATGTGAGGGCACGTTTATCCCTTGCTGCTTTCAGAATTTTCTCTTTATCCTTGTATTTTGCCAGTTTCACTATGATATGTCGTGCAGAAGATCGATTCAAGTTACGTCTGAAGGGAGTTCTCTGTGCCTCTTGGATTTCAATGCCTTTTTCCTTCCCCAGTTCAGGGAAGTTCTCAGCTATAATTTGTTCAAGTACCCCTTCAGCACCCTTCCCTCTCTCTTCCTCCTCTGGGATACCAATTATGCGTATATTATTTTTTTTTAGTGTATCACTTAGTTCTCTAATTTTCCCCTCATACTCCTGGATTTTTTTATCTCTCTTTCTTTCAGCTTCCTCTTTCTCCATAACCTTATCTTCTAGTTCACCTATTCTCTCCTCTGCCTCTTCAAGCCGAGCCATCGTGGATTCCATTTTGTTTTGCAATTCGTTTAAAGCGTTTTTCAACTCCTCGTGACTGTTCCTTAGTCCCTCGATCTTTGTGGCAAGAGATTCTCTGCTGTCCTGTATACTGTTTTCAAGCCCAGCGATTAATTTTATGACTATTATTCTAAATTCACTTTCTGTTATATTATTTAAATCCTTTTTGATCAGTTCATTAGCTGTTGTTATTTCCTGGAGATTCTTCTGAGGGGAATTCTTCCGTTTGGTCATTTTGGAGAGTCCCTGGCGTGGTGAGGACCTGCAGTGCACTTCCCCTGTGCTGTGGTGTATAACTGGAGTTAGTGGGCGGGGCCGCAGTCCGACCCGATGTCTGCCCCCAGCCCACTGCTGGGGCCACAGTCAGACTGGTGTGTGCCTTCTCTTCCCCTCTCCTAGGGGCGGGATTCACTGTGGGGTGGTGTGGCCCGTCTGGGCTACTTGCACACTGCCAGGCTTGTGTTGCTGGGGATCTGGCGTATTAGCTGGGGTGGGTAGGCAAGGTGCACGGGGGCTGGAGGGGCAGGCTTAGCTCGCTTCTCCTTAGGTGATCCACTTCAGGAGGGGCCCTGTGGCAGCGGGAGGGAGTCAGATCCGCTGCCGGAGGTTTGGCTCCGCAGAAGCACAGAGTTGGGTGTTTGCTCGGAGCGAGCAAGTTCCCTGGCAGGAACTGGTTCCCTTTGGGATTTTGGCTGGGGGATGGGCGGGGGAGATGGCGCTGGCGCCTTTGTTCCCCGCCAAGCTGAGCTCTGCCGTCCGGGGGCTCAGCAGCTCTCCCTCCCTTTGTCCTCCAGCCTTCCCGCTTTCCGCGCAGAGCTGTTAACTTATGACCTCCCAGACGCTAAGTCGCGCTTGCTGTCGGAACACAGTCTGTCCGGCCCCTCCGCTTTTGCCAGCCCGACTCGGGGGCTCTGCTTGGCCGGCGAGCCGCCCCTCCGCCCCGGCTCCCTCCCGCCAGTCCGTGGAGCGCGCACCGCCTCGCCGCCCTTCCTACCCTCTTCCCTGGGCCTCTGGTCTGCGCTTGACTCCAGAGACTCCCTTCTGCTAATCCTCTGGCGGTTTTCTGGGTTCTTTAGGCAGGTGTAGGTGGAATCTAAGTGATCGGCCGGACGCGCTGTGAGCCCCGCGTCCTCCTACGCCGCCATCTTCCTCAACCTCTCTCAGTTTGTTCTCTATAGTTGCTTCCCTCTCTTTCTTTCCCCTTCCCCTATGTTCATCTGTTTTGTTTCTTTCCTTTTTAAAAAATGTTTCTTTATTTGTTTTTTGAAAGAGAGAGAGAGGGAGAGAGGGAATAAGCTGGAGCAGGGCAGAGAGAGAGGGGCAGCACAGAGCATATGTGGGGCTCAAAACCACAAACCACGAGATTATGATCTGAGCTGAAGTCAGACACTTAACCGACTGAGCCACCCAGGTGCCCCCATGTGTTTTGCTTCTCAAATTCCACATATGAGTGAAATCATATGGTATTTGTCTTCCTCTGACTGATTTATTTCACTTAGCGTAATGCACTCTGGCTCCAGCCACATTGTTGCCTATGGCAAGATTTCATTCTTTCTGATGGTTGAATAATATTCCATTGCACACATTTGCAACATCTTCTTTATCCATTCATCAGTCGATGGACATTTGGGCTCTTTCCATAATTTGGCTGTTATTGATAGTGCTGCTATAAGCAGCAGGGTGCATGTGCCCTTTCACATCAGTATTAAAAATGATTATAGAGGGGCGCCTGGGTGGCTCAGTCGGTTAAGCGGCCGACTTCAGCTCAGGTCACGATCTCACAGTCCGTGAGTTCGAGCCCCGCATCGGGCTCTGGGCTGATGGCCCAGAGCCTGGAGCCTGCTTCCGATTCTGTGTCTCCCTCTCTCTCTGCCCCTCCCCCGTTCATACTCTGTCTCTCTCTCTGTCTCAAAAATAAATAAACGTTAAAAAAAAATGATTATAGATTCACAGGAAGTTGCAGAGATAGTACAGAGATCTCATATACCTTTCATCTACTTTCTTCCAATGGTTGCATCTTACAGAATAATAGTACAGTATCAAAACTAGGATATTGCCGCTGACACAAGGTGTGTGTAGAGCTCTTTGACATTTTATCACAGGAGTTAGACCCATTAACAATCACCACAATCAAGCTGCCGTACATTTCCCTCACCACAAAGATCTCCGTCCACCCCTTTGTAGTCACGTCCCCTCCTCTTGTCCCACCATCCCTAAGTCTTGGCAATCACTAATTTGTTCTCCATCTCTACAACTTTATAATTTTACACCTTCAGCCTTTAAAATAACTTTCTTATTTACAGGTAAGGTAAAAGAAAAATTTTAAAGTAAATTATAGGAAGAATCGTAAGATGAATAAAGTCTTCATTTTCACACAGCTTTAATCCATTATAGCATGGAATGTATGTGAGACTATCTTGTTCATTTCCAGAGACAATCCTTTTTTTTTTTTTATATCTAATAACAGACATATTGAGGAACCAATTGGTACTGCAAAGCATTTTTTTTTTTTCCAGTGAGTCACCTGTAGATTCTCATGAAATGTGTTTCACATGAACTTCTGGACATTTCTTCTCTTGGCTTCTACTTCTCCATTTTCTCACCTTCTGCCTTCTTCACAGCACCCCGGTGTCTAAGGGTGTACATCATTCTTTCTGGTCAAAGTTGAGTGAATCCTTGTTTTTGAGCTTTGATCCACTCATTTGTTTCATTATTCTGGGAAGGTGATTTTCCTGATTATTAATGAGGTTTAACACCATTCTATATGTCTGCAGGCCATTTGTATATCTTTTATTTATTTATTTTTTTTGGTGTGATTTATCTGCTCAAACGTATTTCTCATTTTCTATCTAGTTGTATTTTTTTTCTATTGATTTATAAGAATTATTTACATATTCTGGATAAAACTCCCTTTTTGTTATGTTTGCTGTAATATCTTCCACCTTATGTGGATTTGCTTTATTTTTTAATAACTTTTTAAAGTTTATTTATTATTACCGTCTTTTTTTTTTTTTTTTAACGTTTTATTTATTTTTGAGACAGGGAGAGACAGAGCATGAACGGGGGAGGGTCAGAGAGAGAGGGAGACACAGAATCTGAAACAGGCTCCAGGCTCTGAGCTGTCAGCACAGAGCCCGACGCGGGGCTCGAACTCACGGACAGTGAGATCGTGACCTGAGCCGAAGTCGGATGCTTAACCGACTGAGCCACCCAGGCGCCCCTATTATTACCGTCTTCTAATAATCTCTACACCCAACATTGGACTCAAGCTCACAACCCCAAGATCAAGAGTTGCATGCTCCTCCCACTGAGCCAGCCAGGTACCCCTCTTTGTAAATTTTTTTATTTGAAGTATTTATAGACTCTGAAGAAGTTGCAAAAATAGTACAGAGAGGTCCCATGTACCCAATTACACAGCTTTTTATTTTTCTTGACTCTATGTGTTGGTATCTGAACATTAGAAAACACAGCCTCCTCTCCCATTCTTCATGTTCTGGCATGGTATAGAAGCCCCTCACTAATCAGCCTGGTTAGAGATTCTGGGGACCTCTCAAATTTTTTCTGTATATGCATCTTCTGTGACGTGTGTGTGTAGGTTCCCAGTATAAGACGTAGGGCTTGATAATTGTCATCAACCTATGACATGGTTCCATTAACATGGGGTAATTGGTGGGTGATTTTTGCTCATTTACTCATTTGTTTAACTGCAAGAACAGTACCAATTTCTCCACCTCTCTGTTATTCTCACATTTCTGAGTAATAAAAGGGATCTCAATTGTTTAATTTTTATTTTACTAGTACTTTTTAATTAAATACTTCATTTTATATTTATTTTGTTTAAGAGAGAGAGAGAAAGCATGAGCAGGGGAAAGTGTCAGGGGGGAGAAGGAGAGAGAGAATCTTAAGTAGACTTCATGCTCAGTGCAGAGTCAGATGTGGGGCTCTACCCATGACCTTGGGATCATGACTTGAGCTGAAATCAAGAGTCAGAAGCTCAACTGACTGAGCCACCCAGACACCCCAAGGGATCACAATTGTTTTAGAAGCTTGTGATATATATGGCACTAGGAAGGAGGTACTAATACTTTATCTAAGACATGGGTTTTTAATCTTTGTTTTCTTCCCCTCTAGAATTCCTCTCTGATGTCACTATGATATATTCTTCATAAAATGTATTATGTAAGGATGTTGGTGGGTCAGGTTGCAGCTATGATGGCAGAGATAAAAGAGAAAGGAATACATTTTGGGGGATGTAAGCTCGAGAAAGTGTGAGACTAATTTCTCTTCCATGAAAAGTATCGAAACTTTCATTGTGAGTTTTCATATGAATTTCAGCAGTCCCTGTAGACGTCTCCACTGTGGCTGATGCTCACACTGCTATGCCAGCCATTGTCCACATTTTGAAGGGATATCTTTATGTGGCTGCTGGATCATCTAGGTCCCACACTTTCACAGTGGACTATGTCGAGGTGGGAGAAGGCATGAGAAATGCCCTGTGTTCTTTTTGCTTCCTACTTTCGTTTGGTTTTCCATAGCAACAAGAAAGAAAGTAGAGAGACCACAAAATATATACTTCTTGGCTACCACCTTGACTTACTTTTTCCTTTAGCATGGAATATGTCTAATTTCATCTTTAATAAAAGTTATACTGCAAATACCAAAAAAGTGCCACCATTGGCCATGTACCTGTTTGTGGGAGAATTTCCTAAGAAATGGAAAATGACTTTATACTGGGTATTCCCTGGGGAAATAAAATACAGACCAGATAATTTTGAGGGTCTTTGAGGGTATGTTGGGAATATTTAATTCTCTTGAGGGTCAGGGTTCAGGTCTGCCTTCCAGGTTAGCTTACCCCTTCCTTCCTACCACCGTATTGATTTATTACAATCATTTGTTTATCTGAGACTATTCCAGGCCCCATTGTTAAATATGTCACATCTTAAATATAAGTTTAGTCTCACACCAGCTTTTTGAAGTAGTAAATTTTGAAGAAGTAGAAATGGATGTACAGAGATAGTGTGCCACTCTTTAGGCACATGGTGTACATGGCCAAGAGCTGTTTTGTATTTATGAAATCTAAGTCCCAAGGAGGCTTTTACCAATATTGCTTTATATTATTTCAATGTCTGGGCACAGTGTGGCACATGACCAAGAATCTGTGTTGGACTGCAAGTGGCTGAAAATATGGCCTCCCATCTCCCACCCCAGGATGACTATCTTGTTTTGCATAAGTTTGGAAAGCTGTTTAATAAACCTTGGGATCTTTCTCATTCTAAAGCTTGCAGTTCATCTTAGGCTTCTGGTATGGGTTGCATAGACCATAGTCTCTTGGAGAGGAGTTGATCCTCTCACAAGTACTAGGCTCTGGATGTTCTAACCTTAGATTCCCTGGACTCCTGTGATTTTAGTGGCATTGGGCTTTGTTGTTCCCCTGGCAGCAAATAAGGAAGTCACATTCTGTAAGCTTCTATGGAAATGTCAGCAATATATTTCTTCCTTTCTGTTTTTTTTAATGTGTGTTATAGATTTATTTGCATGGATTGCCTCACTACTGGAGGACATTTGGTGAAGTCATGGAGCTGGCTCATCATATGCATACATTGGCTTTTCCACTTTTGGCTTTGTTGGGCTACAGTGTGCCTGCATTTCATCTCACCTGATTTTCTACCTTGTCTTCATGCTATCCTCAACAAATTTCTCTGCATTCAAGTAAAGCTACATCAGAATTGGAGTTTGTTTCTTCTTATGAAAGTATCCAGATTTGCTTGTTCTGGACACTTCATGTATATGGGATTGTGCAATACATACTAAAACCCACCAAACTATACATTTAAAACAGGTGAATTTTATGGTGTATAAACTGGATCTCGATAAAGCTACTAAACAAATCTATCCAGATAAGAATGGGGAAATCTCAGGAAGCAACTGGAGTTAGGGTGCACTTTGGAAATTTAAAGTAACAAATATGGAATGTATGCATTAAGTAGTATAATCTGGGTTTCAAAATAAGTGCTAAAAGCACAAAAGACACTAGGGTCCCAGGCAATAGGTAGTTCAATTCTAGCAGAAACTGTACTTTTCTTTCTGGCTGCTTAATTATTTAATCAATTTAACCAAGCTTGCCAATTCTTTTCTTGAAGACAAATCATCAAGGAAGTAAAAGAATACAGGTAACCCAGTGGCAGCACATCAGCTGGATGTTGGGTAAGTAGACTAATATTTATTACTAAGAGGCAGAGATCTTATCTAGAGAATAAATATATCATAGATATGTACTAGAATAGCTGGATATCCAGATTTATGATTTCTTATATTAAATAAACCCAGAATCTATAGATTTATGAGCATAGATTTCTGGAAATGTCTACATAAACTATACATCTCATTTGATCATTTCACATATAAAATTTTATTTTAATCTTACTCCAACTTTAGGAAATGGTAAATTTTTTAAATGAGGAAATGTAAGTAGAGACAGTGAGTAAACAGACACATGGGAGTAGGGTGCTATGGTCTAAATGTTTGTGTCTTCCTCAAAAGTTATACATTGAAACATAACTGTAGGTGATGGTTGGTATTAGGGGGTTGGGTATTTGGGAGATGGTAGGCCAATGGGGCCTTCTATTGACAATGGGGCAGAGCCCTCATAAATGGAATTGGTACTCTTATTGAAGGAGCCCCAGAGAGATATCTCATTCTATCTACCATGTAAGAACACAGCAAGAAGTCAGTGGTTTGCAACCCAGAAGAGGGCCTTCACCAGAACAGAGGGATCCCTCCACAACAATGCCGGCATACCGATCCTGAACTTCCAGCCTCCAGAACTGTGAAAAATAAATGTTTGTTGTTTACAAGCTACCAAGTATATGGTATTTTGTGATAGCAGTCCAAAGGGACTAAGACCAAGAGTAAAAGACTGTATTTGAAATAAAGGGACCTATAACCATGGATAAATTTTCCAACATTACTTTATATTGTTTCAGTGTCTGGGTTAGTATCTTGACATCTTCATCAAAAATTTGAATCAAGGAGCGCCTGAGTGGCTCAGTCCGTTAAACGTCCAACACTTGATTTCGGCTCAGGTCGTGATCTCGTGGTTTCACGAGTTCGAGCCCGACATTGAGCTCTGAGCTGACAGTGTGGATCCTATTTGGGATTCTCTCTCTCTGCCCCTCCCTCACTCATGCCGTCTCTGTCTCTCTCAAAAATAAATAAATTTAAGAAAAATTTGAATCAAACAGACTAGAGCTGAAAAATTGATTCCTTTCCTTTTTCAGAGAAAGGCTGTCTTACTTTGTTGTGTATTTTAGGAAAACTTATTATATCCTGGGATACTTCCCATTGTAAATTTTATCCATTGTAGGCTTCCATCCAGAGTTGTTTGAACCAAATTCTTTTGAACAGGAGTTGATCCTCACACCAGTGCTATACTGCAAGATCTTAAACCCCAGATCCCTTTGCATTAGACAGTTTTTCTCCTGTTACAGATATCAAATAGGAAGTCACCTTCTGCAACCTGGTATGAAACTCTACAAACACTATCATTTTTTTCTTTTATAGGTTTTGGGAGGAAAAGCTCATAATAGTGGTTTATATCTGGGCACATAACTAATCTTGAATCATTCACATGCACAGATTGGCCCATACTTAGCTGTAATGTGCCCTGTTTCAACCCACGGATTGTCTCCCCATTCCTTCACATCTTCTATTGACAATGGTTTATCTCCTTTCACATAAAGAATAATCACTAGCAACGTGAGAATTGGAGGGTTTTTTTCCCTTATAAAACTCTATATTTTTCCATATGTGGAAAGGAGGAAGCACAGAGAAAAATAGCTGTAAGGGCTGCATTTTGGAAATTTACAGTAATCCCAAGCATTTTGGAAATTTACAGTAATCCCAAGCAGGCTTTGCACTTTCAGTGCAGAGCCCAACCTGGGGCTCAATCCCACTTAATCTCAAACCATGAGATTAAGACCTGAGCCAAAAAAGAGTTGGACGCTCAACCCACTGAGCCACCCAGGCACTCCCACTTTCTTAATGATATATTATGCTTTCACTGTATTTCTTTGGCCCATAATTAGGCTTTTTTGTTTGTTTGCGTTTTGTTAGAAAGACAGGAACTCTGATTTCCCACTTTTTGAGAGACTCACATTGGTTTACATTCCTTTAAATAAAGTACCAGCTACAGTATGTATTCTGTAATTTACACATGAATTTGTAGCACAAATTTCTTTACTTATTGGGATTATAAAAAAATGAAAACAAATTATAAGACAGTGTCACAGAAGTAGATAATTTAGTCTACTTGACATCATGATATGAGCCACTCATTATTTGAAGGTTGAAAGCTCATCAAATTTACAGCTTCTTGTGATTAGGGTCATACATCTTTGGAGACCATTATAGAAGTTCCCCCTACCACAACTTTGAAATTGTAGAAGCTATTAGTTTCCAAAAGTAAACTGCCCAAATTCTGACTGGACTTTCCTCAAATCTATCCACCAACTTGGAAAGAACTCGCATCTTACAATATTGTATCCTCTAGGCTGTTTACATGGTTTCTCCCTTCCAATTGTTTGTAGTAATTTCTGTGCAGAAGTCTTGAACATCTTCCCTTAAATGGTTGTTTGAGTATTTGATTTTATTAATGGCATTATAAAGGGTATCATGTAAGCATTTCTAGTTTTTTGTTGTTAGTACAAATACAATTGATTTCTCTATAGCGTCCTGTGTCCAGTACAATGATACATATGCTTTATAAATTCTATGATATCTATGAGTGATAATTTTACCAATTTTTTTGCATCGCTTGAGATAATCATATGGTTTTCTTCCTTTGCTCTGCTAATCAGATGCTCAACACTGATGATTTTCTAGCATTAATTCTATATTGTATTCCTAAAATAAATGCTATTTGGCTGCATTGTGTTTATTTATTTATAACTGGATTTAAGTTGGCAATACATTATTTAGGACTTTTGCACTTATGGTCATGATAATGATTATCTAGCAATTTATTCTATTATCTTTTCAGGATTTGACTTTTGGTATCAAGGATATACTGTTTTCGCATATTCCCAGCCATAATTGAATTCCTAGTCCTACTCAGGGAAGAGGGTTAACTCTGATGAGGCTGATTTATGTGGTTTTCTAATATATACATCTGTTCCCTAAAATTAACATGAAATTATTGTTTACTTGGAACTTGATGCAGCATAGACTTTCAGTTGCACAGACATGTTCTGGAGCTTCCCAGATAATTAGGAATTACTGTTGCCTCAAAAATTGTTTCTCTTAGTGAAGTCTTCAATTCTTTCTTGTATCTTTTGCTCAGGATCAACAGTGATGACAGAGAAAAGGTACCAGAATATCTGACGGCACCTAAGACAGTTTTTGAAAAAAGGTTGGCAGGGTACAGAGTAAACAATCTGGATCCTTCAGCAAATAAGCTGATCAACACTGATAGGGTATGTGTGAGGGTGGAAGGAGTTCTAAGAAGAACACTTCTTAACCTTTTCAGGATAAGCATGGCACTATATCAGATGGATGTTGACACGGAGTCAGAGAGAGTCTTAGAGTATAGTTGTCTCTAAGCTTCCAAGAAAGAAGTTTTAGAATTCTATAAATACTGTGCTAACTGTAAAAATTGTGTAAGTAAAACAGTGTTAGCAGAGTTTGAAGTGAGGTAAGGGATAATGAGATATATGGATAAACTGAATATGAAAAAAATATTCAGAGACATGTACAATAGGAATAGAAAGATTTTCAAACTTAGAACAGGGAAAGAAAAAATGATAAAGGAGAAAGAAATAGTGCCATATTCCCAGAAAGAAAGAGCAAAGGGAAGAAAGGGATAATACTTAGAAATATCACTCTAATTGTTTAGCTTTTGGAAGAGTCTCTGTTAATTTGTTTTGCATTTCCAGGCTTGGAATGGCCACTCAAAATTAGTGCTTTGTATGTATGAATTAATTTAGAGAAAACAGTGTCTTCATAAGACTCAATTTTCCTGTTCATTTATATGATTATAATGACTATAATGATTATAATGATTATATGATCCTTCACTTTATTTTTCATAGTTACTGCATAGACGTTTTGAACATGTTTTAAAAGATCTATTACTAATTTCTTGGTTATATAACTCTTATGAATGGTATCATTAAAAATTCAAATGGATTTTTGCTGGTACAGATAAATGCAATTGATTTTTATTTATTAAATTTTTAAAATTTCTATTTATTTTTTTAGAGAGAGAGAGAGCATGAGTGAGGGAGGGGCAGAGAGAGAGAGGGAGACACAGAATCTGAAGCAGGCTCCGGGCTCCAAGCTGTCAGCACAGATCCCGATGCAGGGCTTGAACTCACAAACCGTGAGATCATGACCTGAGCTGAAGTCAGACGCTCAACCGACTGAGCCACCCAGGCACTCCTGCAATTGATTTTCATATATTCACCTGATACCTTGGAAATGGCTAGAGTTGATTTTTAGTTCTCATTGTTTTTCTGTAGTTTCTTTTAGATGTTCTCTGAACAGAATTATGCCACTTGTAAATAATTAACTACAGTTTCATATTTTCTTTCTATTCCTTTCCTCTTCATTTCATTTCTTGTGTGATTGCCCTCATTGGATCTCTAGCACAATAATAATATAAATAGTGTCCATCTTTATCTCTGGAGAACACTTTCAATATTTGAACCTTTAGTATGACATTTGCTATTGTTTAAGGGAATTCTATTTATATTTGTCTAAAAATGAAAAAAATAACAAATGGGTATTGAATTTTATCAGATGTTTTTTTGCATCAGTTGAGATAATCATGATTTTCTTCCTTTGTTCTGCTAACTGGATGACTAACTTTGGTAGACAGAATAATGGTGCACAAAGATATCCATATCCTAATCCCTTCAACCTGTATTTGTTAGATTACATGGAAAAGTGGGAGTAGTGTTGCAGATGGAATTAAAGTTACTAATCATATGAATATAAAAATAGGTAGATTATACTGAATTATCTGGCATGGCCTGATTTAATCAACAAGGGTCCTTCAGATGTGGAAGAGGGAGGCAGAATGAGAAAGACTTGAGCAGCCATCACTGGCTTTGAGGACGGAAAGAGGCCAATCCAAAAAATGTGAGCAGACTCTAGAAATTGAAAAAGAACAGGAAATTGATTTTCCTCTTTCAGAACTTTCAGAAGGAATGCAACCCTGTCCATATGTTGATAATAGTTTCCAGAGACCCATTTTGGACTTCTGAAATCCCAAACTATAAGATAATACGTCTGTGTTGTTTTAAGTCACTGTTTATGGTAATTTGTTGCGAAGAAAATGGAAACTAATGTACTGACATTGATTTTCAAAGGTTGCTTTTTAAAAAACGTTTCTTTATTTTTGAGAGGTGGGAAGGGCAGAGAGAGAGGGAGACACAGAATCTGAAGCAGGCTCCAGGCTCTGAGCTGTCAGCACAGAACCTGATGATAGGCTCAAACCCATGAACCGTGAGATCATGACCTGAGCCAAAATTGGATGCTCAACCCACTGAGCCACCCAGGCTCCCCTTGATTGATTTCCAAATATTAACCTTGTCTTGTACTCCCAGAAAAAACTGACTTTTGTGATGTCTAATGTTTTGTATTTGTTACAGGAATTGCTTTGGTAATTTATTGTTTATAACTTTTGCTTTTATGGTCATGATAATGATGATTTTGTAATTTTTCTTTCTTGTAATACCTTTTTCAGGCTTTGGCATCAGGGATATCCTGGCATCATAAAATAAGATTAAAAATCTTTCATTGGGTTTTCAACATTTGGGAAGAATCTGGCGAAGGTTGATGTTTTCTTCCCTAAATTTTAGGTAGAAGGTCTTGGAGAAGCCATATGGGACTGCAGTTTTCTTATTGGGAAGATGGGATATTGTGAATTCAGTGTATCTAATAGATAAATGACTGTTCAAATCCATTGTTTCTTCTAGATAGACCTTTCTCTGTCTGGCCCCCTGAGTGGTCTTTGAGCAACAATGCCCATATGATTCCTAGATGTCTTCTAGTTTAATGGGAAGAATTTGTGACACAGATTATGAAATCCTTCAAGAGCCTAAGGATCTAGCACAGGGGTACTATGACATGCTGGGTTTCTGAGGTCTTAGCAAAGCATCCTTTTTAGTCTCATTTCCATTTATACTTTACGATGTGCAACTAAAATAAATACTGATGATACTTTTGACATTTTGCCTGGAAATCTCCTTAGACAGATTTAACACTTCATTAAGTACATTTTTATATTCTTCATTACTCCAGGCAAGGGTTTCTTCACTTTTATGCTACTATATAGCAAAGTTTCCCTGTGCTCCAGTTTTTAATAACATTTTCCTCAGTTTCCTTTAAGTCCTCACCAACAAGCTGTAGTCTTGTCAGGTGTTGGCTAACTATCACCTCCAATCTCTTATGTTTTCTGAAACCCAGTGTCATACGTTTTAGGTTTTTGGTATCACAGCATCCCATTTCTGGTACCAAAATCCATATTTGATCATTTATTTCTGCATTAAAAAACCACTGCAAAATACTAAGATATTATACAACAACCACTTCTGCATGCTTAAAGAATCTGCAGGGGAGGCGTTTGGCTAAGGCACCAAAGAGATGTCTTCTCCCTTTCTCACTCTGGGGCTACACTTGGGCCATGTGAGTGGCTGAAGGCTGAAATCATTTGGAGGCTCTTCCAAACTTACTTCTTTTACTTGGTCCAGGATGATATTAAGAATCGGTTTCGGTAAGACTGTGGCCCATAATGCCTACACATGAACTTTTCTTCCATCTTGAACTCCTCTGTATGGTGGCCTCAGGGTAGGTAACACAGTGGAGATGGTTTGCCTTCTTAGATTCAACAGCTCATTAGGTATATTTCTTTACCACTAATTACTTTAGTGTATATTTCTACAGAACCAGAATATAGTTTTTCATTTTAGTAACTTCAACAGTGATGCAATACTTTTATCTCTTCTAAAAAAATCACCCAATATCAGTATTTGACCCAATAAGATCCCTTATAAAATTGTATTCCTCTAGTAAATGATCCAGTCTAAGATTGTCTATTTCATTTAATTACTTGGTATCTTAGTCTCCTTTATTATGGGCATTTTTTTCTGACTTAAAAACATCTTTTTTGACATTGATAAATGGAAGAATATATCTCTCTTCCCATTTTTGAAAAAGTATGAATTTCCTCACTAGGGTTTTAAAAAATCATTCCTCATAATTAGATACAGGTTATACATTCCTCACCAGAGTACTCTGTAGGGGATATTGTGTCCTATTCAAGGTAAATGATGAACTCTTATGGGGCTAATTGATGTGGATTTCCAAAGCCTATATGTTGTCTACTAACACAATGAAATTAATCTAGAGTGAAGGCTTGATGCAGTACACACTTCTGGTTGAAAGGGGTGTTCTTGACGTTTTGGTATGAACTGATATCACCCCAGAATCTGTCCTTCTCATCAAAGTCTGTAAATTGTTTTTTAGACAATGGTGCCATATAGATGAACAGTAATGCCAGATAAAAATTATCACAATGTCCAGGAAATTTGAGCAGGTTTTTGAACAAATAGTTGCCAGTGTGCAAAGTCAACATCCGGCAAGTGTGATGATCCAAACCTGAGAATGTAAATGTTAGGATAGAGGCAGGTAAGCAGGAAGAAGGAGGCTTGATGCTATCTCAAGGTTAGCTTGGCACCATATTCAGAATGATACTGCCCTAAAATGTCAGGAGGGAAACTGTATAAATCTGAGTGTTGTCAGATGTCCTATCAAAGATTGAAGGAGTAAGTGAGAGGGTTGAGGGGGGTGAGGAGGAGGAAAAAGGAGGCTCCTTTAAAGTATTCCAGGGTGTACCTGCCAAAGGTATTCAGACATCCCTAGGATGTCTGGCAGGACACTTTCAAAGTGTCATTGTTTTCAGATTTCCAGGAAGGGCCTTTTGGATGCCTAGAATGTTGCACACCCAGTAACATTTAGGTAAAATAAAGGCAATTTGGTAGTGTTGTTTGGATGGGGTCAAAGGATGGTGGGAGCTACAGATTAATGGAAAACGACAAAGACATTCAGATTAGAAAGACATGTAGGCAGAAACAAGAAGAGCTTTGAAAATGGAAAGAATGGAAAAAACAAGAAAGACAGGAGTAACAACGAAGTATTCCTAGAAAGAGATAAAAATAAAGTGATAAATTTGGGAATCCTCAAATCTGTAAAATTCAGATCACTCCTCTGAATTTAGCTTCATAGGGGAGCATTCAGTGGTTTGCCCTGGGCTTTCCAATATGGAGCAGCCATTCAGACTTGGAGGCAGGACCATGGGACAATGGTAGGAACTGATATAAAGCAGTAAGTGGGCTGATCCTGGAATGGGAAATGAAGGAGAAATAGGGGAAGATGTGGAAGTTCCTTTCGTTAATTAGGAAAAGCCAATGATGGGGAGAATTCGTGCTTAGCAGAGATCTTTCCTGTTAGCAAAATAATGAACAAAGACACATGGAAGTTCTGGAAAAAGCTTTCCTGGATTTTCATTACAGGAAGTACCTGTGAGGTGTTGACGTACAGCTGAGTAAGGACTAGGCTTCACCTGTGCTTGCAGAACTTGTGTCTTCCCACGTATGTCTGTTGCTTTTTGTATAGCTCTGTGTATACCCAGATTTATTTGATTATAGAGATTGGAGACAATTAATTACATTGTAGCTAAACATCATTGGAATTCTGTCGTGGTTAATTTTGTTTATGGGATTCCTACCTGCCTAATGCTTCCTTGTCTATTTTAGATCCTAACTCACAGGCAGTGCTTCAAGTTCTGCTTTCTGAGATGTCATCCACATCCACTGTCTTTTTGTTTCAGAGTATATCCCTCCCCGATATGTGAAGAAAAGCCCTCTCTGTTTGATTTATGCTTACTGTATGCATTTGTATTGCATTCATTGATGCATTCTTAACTCACATCTTTCAGGAGCTTACTAACTGCTTGGCACTCTTGGACGTCCTATGGAATAGTGTTGAACAAAGTAACCTTTTGTTCCCTTAGGTCATATTGATTGACAGAGGGGGCAGAAATCCAGCAAGGAGCAAATCAAGTGACAAGAAAATACCAGGTAGCAATAAATATCATAATGGGAATACAATCATGTTATCTGACTGTAAGTTGAGGGGTATTTTAGTTCGAAGCCATCATAGACTTCCCTGAAGAGGCGATATTGAAAGTTGTTATTTAATGTTAATAGTGAAGGAGAGGAGTCACATGTATTGCAAAGAGTAGACACACACTGTGTCTGTATATGGTGCTTGGCCACACATTCAGATTTCTAATGCTGGAGAGTCTCTGTGCCCTCTGTGTGTCTCTCAGATCCTTGAAGCAGAGGAGGACAAGATCTTAACTTTGGTCCAAAGACCAAATCCTGCTGGGTCTCCATCACTCTGGGACTTCTTTTGAGCCCTGATCAGTCTGTGCCTTGTTAACTTTTATTTTTGTTGAGACTCCATTGTGTGTCCTTGCCCATCACAGCCTGTGACTGCTGTAGGGCTTCCCACTTCATGAGTGGTGTAGTTTGAGGGGTGAGGCATCTGGTTTTAGACTGAGTTCCTGATGCTTCTCTCTAGGGTCTGTATTCAGGCTGAGGTGGCTTTTCTAATTTCATCTCAGGGCCTGTCTCCCTTTCAAATATGCTCCAAAGTACAGTGTACCCTGGTGACTGAAGCCAGGTTTGTGATCATTGGGCAAATCCAGGGATTAGAGCGCTGTGACCTCTAAATGCAGGAGTACTAAGGTGTCACAAATTTAAGATGATCCCATTACACGTTTCTCAAAAAGTTTCATATAAAAATTATAATTTTTTAAAAGTTTTTTTAAAAGTTTATTTATTTATTTTGAGAGAAAGAGGATGGGTACATTGATTTAATGGCTGCATTAATTAACCAACGTTAGTTTCATTTTCTATTGTCTCTCTCTTTGACTTTGGATTTTTCCACAAGAAATGCTTCAATCCAGAGAGATCATATCAGTGTTGCTTCACTGTGCGTGAGTGTCAGATGACAGTATCTGCATGTACACGAGGGAGGCCATCTGTGGGGGAATGTACAGCCTGACCTAGGTGGATGGATCTGAGAGCAGGCTGCCATAGGAATCCTAGGGCTGAGCAAGCTGTAGGTGTCCAACTTTTAACGTGTATGAAAGGAGCACTGCACGGTGAATAATCCCCCTAGGCTGGGTGTAGGGCTCCTCTGGCTTCTCAGCGAAGCTGGTAAGCATGGTGCCACTTGATCCTATTATAAGGTGAGAGGAAGCCTGGAAGCAGGGTTCTTTTCTGGAAGATTTTAAAATGGGAAAGACTTGACCTGAAACCTGTGTCATAATCAAAGGACTAAAATGATTTTTCCAAAGGACCTCTGGCTGTGCTCTTGACTCCCCAGTGGTTTCTGGGAATATCAACATTGCCTGGCATTAACTAGCCCGGATTCTGATCTGGCAGTTCCTGATTGGTGCCCTCTGCCTATATAAGGTCAGGATGTGGAATGCTGAAGGCAGCGTCCTACCTTCTTCTGAGCTCCACGCTTTCTTATCTGTGCTCCCTGCTAATCAATTCCCCAGCATGAAGCTCTTGGCGTTGCTGGTACTGGTGGCCGTTTCCACCTTCCTGGTTTCAGGCCGTAAGTAAAGATTCTTACCTGAAAAGAAGGTCTGGGGCAAGAGTCCATCAACGTATATGCTCTGTGTGGGTGTGGGTTTGGAGGAGCTTAGAATGGTGGCCCCCACGTCCTCCACCCCACTGCCCCGTTCCACCCCATTTTGACTGACCCCTCAAGATAGAGTGGACTCTCCGTTTAGGCTTTGGCAATCCAGTCAGGTCTTTGCTCAGTTTTAACCTTGGTGTTCAACGTCATTGTGAGTGTTTTAACATATGTTCAAGCATGTAATCAACAACAACAAAAACACCAAAAAAGAAAGTAATCAGAGTTTTATTTCAGGAGGGCAAAAAATGGTGATGTATTATGTCTTCTGTGGAGTTTTGTGGGTATTATGTTATCTGTGCATCTTTTTGCCCTCAACACAAGTAGAGAAGCCTAAGGTTCTTCAGTTATGGAAGCTTGCAATATTGTCTGTATTCTCTCTTACCTCTATGTCCTATGCTGGTGTCCAACTTGTACCTATTTTTCTTTTTCTCTTACAGAGACAACCGATGATACATCTGAGAGTGCTACTGGTAAGTTTGTGTTTGCACTTCATGTCCTTCCTGTCATGACTATTTTCCATCCCTGTCTTGTGTCAGGAAGCCACAGAGGACAGAATATAGAGACTCAAAAAAGGTGCCTGGGAAAGCCATGTTCCTCCTGTAAAGTTCATTGTGAACATAGAAAATCTGCTTATTTCTTATATGTCTTTAGACAATAAAAGTCTCTGGAAAGGACCAATACAAATTGTCAATTAATTATTAATTGTTCTCTAGGAAAAAGGGTTAGGGAATGTGGTCTGAATTTGTGGTCTGGGAATTTGGCAGTTGCATGTAATGTCTTTTTGATTACCATAAATGGAAGGGGTATGCCATTGTGTAGTAGAGGGATTAATTAGTTTCATGATGAAGGAGACAGTGTAATTCCCAAAGGTGATGTAGAAATGAGAACAGTAGGACCACATGGGAGTGTGGAATAGAGATTGAGGAATGTAGGGTGAAGTAGAAGAGTGGCCTTACACTTTGTTCTTTGTAACTGCATGTATGTCTTATTCCCAAGCCGATGTGGGTTTTTTTCTCTGATCTGGAACTCAAATTTGTGGAAGAAATATCCTAGTGTTTCTTGGGCTTCTTGCACAATGTCCTGTATGTCCTGTGCCATGTGTGTTGTGCTCATGCATACATGGGGAAGATTTCTCTTTTTGCCCTCCTCAGTTGGGGATGGATTTGTTTCGTTTGGTAATAAGGGCATCGAGTGTGGTCAGACCTCCTACACTGTGCCATATGTCCTACTTGCAAAGCCAGGGCCAATTAAAAAAAATCCTCATTTGTGATTATCAAGACATTATGGTTCCAGTGTGGGTGTGGAGATTGAACTATCTACCTGTTGATGTAAGGGTAACTCACAAATGTGGGGTCTGACTCTGGCTATTTGTAGGAGCTCTGGTGTAAGGTGTGGAGAGTGATGATTATCATCAATCTTGTCACATTTCCTTTGAACGTGAGGTGATTCATGGGGCATTTGCTCACATTTATTACAGCCAGAATACTACCAATGTCTCCTATTAGGTCTAATGTGGTCTCCTAAATACTTCCGTAGTAGATAGAGTCCAACTGGAATAACAGGTGAGATAAATATAATCCAATTTGAGGCCTGAACTTGAGAGAAGAGATTGTACGTTATTCATAGAAAGGAGATACTATTGCTCTAATCTGAGATGCATCATCTTATTCTTTTTTTATTTCTTGATACATGATCTTCTTCTTCTTTTCTCCTGTACAGTTTATTCCACTAATCACACTGATTCATGTTGCAGTGGACACTAATCAGATCAAGTTAGCCCATAGAAGGCACCAGAAAGTCCACTAGAGGTTTCTTCTTGCCTCTGAGCCATGATCCCTGTGAATAGGAACACATATGCATTTGGTAACTTGTGCTTACCCCTCGGAGAAAGTATTTGCTTGTCTCTTAGTCTCATAGTCTTGTAGGCAAACCCCAAATTCTTTGTCCCACCAAGGGCAGGTCTAGGAAGAATGAGGCCAAAGGAAAGTGGGTAGCTAGGCTAAAAGCAGGACAAAACTGTTGACAATAGCAGAGCTGAATTCATGATGAGGAGGATACATCCAGGCTCTAGTGGGACAAATTTTGTTTCTGAGGAAGAGTCAAGTGTCTCAGATGGATCTTTTCCTTCTTCTTCTTTTTTTTTTTTTAAAGTTTATTTATTTATAAAGAGAGAGACATAGGAAGTGTGAGAGGAGGAGAGGCAGAGAGAGAGAAGGAGAGAGGGAATCACAAGCAGGCTCTGCATTCTCAGCGTGGAGCTCAGGTGGGACTCAAACTCATGAACTGTGAGATCATGACCTGAGCGGGAAGCAGAGCCGAAACCAAGAATTGGTCGTTTAATCTACCAAACCACCAAGATGCCCCTGGATATTTTCCTTCTAATTTCAGGTCCTGCTGAGGAATCCGCAACCGATGATGCTGACACCAGTGCCGCTCCTGACACCACAAATGCTGCTCAAACCACTACTTGGAGTAAGCCACTTATTATAGATGATACTTTCTTTCGGGGGCTTCTGGATTCCTTGGTTCCCTGTGATGCTGGCACATTCTACTTTGGGGTCAGGAAGGAGAAGCCATGAGAAAGCTCTGTTTTCATCATTCTCTAATTGTTCCTGGTTTTACAAATCAAGTCAACAGATAGATCTCAGAGGAGCCCTGAGGTTGCAGCTTCTTGTTTACTAATATTACCTGCATGTTCTTAAAATGTTGGCTTTAATAGGGATATTTGTCTTCAGTAGAAAAGTATGGGAAGATAGGGGGTCAGGTGGCTGTTTACATTTGTTTTTTATAGAAAAGTGTTTGTTTCTTTTCTTTTTTCTTTTTTTAACTTTATTTTTTTTATTTTTTAAAATTTACATCCAAATTAGTATATAGTGAAGCAATGATTTCAGTAGATTCCTTAATGCCCCTTACCCATTTAGCCCCTCCCCCCTCCCACAACCCCTCCAGCAACCCTCAGTGTGTTCTCCATATTTGAGTCTCTTTTGTTTTGTTCCCCTCTCTGTTTTTATATTATTTTTGTTTCCCTTCCTTTATGTTCATCTGTTTTGTCTCTTAAAGTCCTCACATGAGTGAAGTCATATGATTTTTGTCTTTCTCTGACTAATTTCACTTAGTATAATACCCTCCAGTTCCATCCACGTAGTTGCAAATGGCAAGATTTCATTCTTTTTGATTGCCAAGTAATACTCCATTGTATATATATACCACATTTTATTTATCCATTCATCCATCGATAGACATTTGGGCTCTTTCCATACTTTGGCTATTGTTGATAGTGCTGCTATAAACAAGGGGGTGCATGTGTTCCTTTGAAACAGCACACCTATATCCCTATATGGATAATTGCCTAGTAGTGCAATTGCTGGGTCGTAGGGTAGTTCTATTTTTAGTTTTTTGAGGAACCTCCATACTGTTTTCCAGAGTGGCTGCACCAGCTTGCATTCCCACTAACAATGCAAAAGAGATCCTCTTTCAACATCTGTTGTTGGCTGAGTTGTTAATGTTAACCATTCTGATAGGTGTAAGGTGGTATCTCATTGTGGTTTTGATTTGTATTTCCCTGATGATGAGTGATGTTGAGCATTTTTTCATGTGTTGGTTGGCCATCTGGATGTCTTCTTTGCAGAAGTGTCTATTCATGTCTTTTGCCCATTTCTTCACTGGATTCTTTGTTTTTTGGGTGTTGAGTTTGATAAGTTCTTTGTAGATTTTGGATACTAACCCTTTATCCGATACATCATCTGCAAATATCTTCTCCCATTCTGCCGGTTGCCTTTTAGTTTTGCTGATTGTTTCCTTCGCTGTGCAGAAGCTTTTTATTTTGATGAGGTCCCAGTAGTTATTTTTGCTTTTGTTTCCCTTGCCTCTGGAGACAGGTTGAGTAAGAAATTGCTGTGGGCAAGATCAAAGAGGTTTTGCCTGCTTTCTCCTTGAGGATTTTGATGGCTTCCTGTCTTACATTGAGGTCTTTCATCCATTTTGAGTTTATTTTTGTGTATGGAGTAAGAAAGTGGTCCAGGTTCATTCTTCTGCATGTCGTTGTCCAGTTTTCCCAGCACCACTTGCTGAAGAGACTGTCTTTATTCCATTGTATATTCTTTCCTGCTTTCTCAAAGATTAGTTGCCCATACGTTTGTGGGTCCATTTCTGGGTTCTCTATTCTATTCCATTGATCTGAGTGTCTGTTCTTCTGTCTTTTATTTTTTTTAAAGTTTATTTATTTTGAGAGAGAAAGAGAGAGAGAGAGAGAGAGAGAGAGAGAGAGAGAATGCAAGTGGGGAGGGGCAGAGAAAAAGAGAAAGAGAGAGAGAATCCCAGCAGGCTCCACATGGTTAGTGCAGAGCCTGATGTGGGGTTTGAACTCATGAACCATGAGATCATGACCTGAGCCGAAGTTGAATGCCTAAGCTCTGAGCCACCCAGGAGCCCCAGTTTTTGTTTCTTTTAAAAGTCTTTTCTAAAGGTAGACAACAGCTGTAAATGATGCCTCCTTTGGTAGATGCTTTTAAACATTATTCAGGGTATTTCTGGTTATTTGGAAATCCATTGAGGACCAAGATAGTATAGTCTCTTATTCCTGGTTCATCTTTCCTATACTACTTTCATGTATCATTGATTATGAGATTTATTGACTGTGAACATATGCAAGGTATTGTGGTATAAAACTCAGCCTGGGCAGCTGAGTGGGTTATGTGACTGACTTTTGATTTCAGCTCAGGTCACGATCACATGAATTGTGAGATCAAGCCCTGCATTGGTCTCTATGCTGACAGCATGGAGCCTGCTTGGGATTCTCTCACTCTGCCCCAATCCCGCTCATTTGCTCTCTCCTTCTCTCTCAAAATAAGTAAATAAACTGAAAAAAACTCACATAGAAATGTAATTTAAATCGTAGAGTCATTCTACTAAGGAAACACTGTAAAGATGAAGAAATGGAAAAGTTCCAATGAAAGACTTTCCCCTGAACAGATGGGAGAGGTTGCATGTGTACTTGAGGAAACTTTCTCAAATATTGCTTTATAGCCTTTCAGTGTCGGGGCCATTGCTTGGCACCTTGCACAAGGGTGAGTAGTGGGCAGTGCATGGAGGAGAAAATGAGTATATATCCCTGGTGAGAAGGTGGCAGGGTTGCTCTGTTGAATCATAGAGGGAGAACTAGTACCTGTGGACCTACCTCCTGGGCTCTCTAGACTTCGAGCTTATCTGGGCTCCCAACCAGGCCTGCAAACCCCATTTTTGGGGGATGAACATCTCATGGCCATTTGACTCCATGGAATTCAGTGCCATTTGACATTTGTTGGTTTCCTTGCAGATTCCCCAAATGAAGCCACATTCTTCATCCTTTTTGAAATCTGCTTGACGATATATTTTATTCTCTTGCAGGCCTTAAGGATTTGCTTGGGAAAATTTTAAAGAAGTGATTGTGAGATGGAAGTCTCCTGGATGTCCTGCATGTGATCCTGCTGGGCTCGGCCAGAATGTCCTTTCATTTGATTTACTCCAACCACATACCATGCCTATCATGTCTCTCCTATCTCTAATCAGTTTGTTTGTTTTCAAATAAAATTAACATTGAGCAACATCAAAAATAGTATATTTTTAAGATGTTGGGAAGTGGTTGTCCGATGCTTTCATCAGTCCTTAGTGACAGATACCTGGAATTTTATTTAGTCCTTCCTGTGTCATTGTGAAATGGACTTTGTGTATGTCTACCCAATTTTTACACATAAGGCCCTCTTCTCGGGTGCATCAGTAGAGACTAGAGGTTTCTGTAACATGAATGCACTAATCAACATTTACTAGGCTTGAATATCCATTTTTGATTCCACCAAACTCTACTATTAACTGAGCCATAATTCTTCTCTTATCTGCAATGATGTAGCAGGTGAGAAACAGGAAAGCAGTCCTGCCATGTGGGAAGTGACCTGGCGGCACCAAGTTTGCAGTTCTTAGGGGCTGAGCTGGGTTGAGAGCCAGGACATGGTGTTATCTTGTTGGACACAAAGAAAGTTTCAGAAGACCAACAGCACAAGAGGGCACTTAGTGTCTGTGATGAAAAGAGGCAAAAAGTAAGATCACTTCCCAGTTACGTTTCAGTACAGACAAAAGCAATATTAGTGTGCCAAACCCACAATAGCACATGTCTCTTTTTCCTAGATAATGAATGACTGCTGCTTCATTACCTATCACTGCTTTTGCTTTTGCCTCATTGAAGTCTCTTCTTCTAGAAAAAGTTTCCTAAGACACCCAATCCTAGCATACTTATGCTTCCTGACCTCATCCAGCCCAGGACAGAAGCCTGCTTCCCCACAACATCCCCTCAATCACCTAACACAAGCCCAATTCCTTTTTAAGTGTTTCCCAACACCCTTGAACTGAGGCACCACTTTGCAATTCCCCTTGGTGTGTGCCCTCCCTCACTGTAGTGACAATGAACCCAAACTTCTCAGCTACAGCTGTGCTCCTGGTGGTTTTTGGCTGGAGGGCTTTGATACCTGAACGCATAATTAGGATAGATATTGTGTATGAATGAATCATGGTGTCTTCATCCTTTCCGCTGTGGACATCTATCTAGTTTTAACCTGCAGCCCAGTTTTGATATGCTTGTAAATGGGAACATTTACTTATTTAATTTTTTTAATGAATATAATTTATTGTCAAATTGGCTTGCATACAACACCCAGTGGCTTACATACAACACCCAACAAGTGCCCTCCTCAATGCCCATCACCCATATTCCCCTCTCCCCCACCTCCCATAAACCCTCAGTTTGTTCTCTGTATTTAAGAGTCTCTTGTGGTTTGCCCTCCTCCCTCTCTGTTGTAACTATTTATTCCCCCTTCTCTTCCCCCCCTGGTCCTCTGTTCAGTTTCTCAAGATCCACATATGAGTGAAAACATGTGATGTCTGTCCTTCTCTGACTGACTTATTTCACTCAGCATAATATCTTCCAGTTCATCCACATTGCTGCAAATGGCATGATTTCATTCTTTCTCATTGCCAAGTAGTATTCTAAATGGGAAACTTTACACTCTCCTAGTTCTCATAGCAGTACTCTTAGCAGTGCTGAATTCAAGAAGAACAACATGGCACTACTCCTAAAAGGAAATGATTGAGTTTGGTATATGATCCCCACTAAAACTTTTCTATTTTTTATTTTTTAAATGTTTATTTATTTTTGAGAGAGACAGAGACAGAACGCAAGTGGGTTAGGGGCAGAGAGAGAGGGAGACACAGAATCCAAAGCAGGCTCTAGGCTCTGAGCTGTCAGCACAGAGCCCGACGCGGAGCTTGAACTCACAAGCTGTGAGATCATGACCCGAGCTGAAGTTGGACACTCAACCAACTGAGCCACCCAGGCGCCCCGTAAACTTTTTTATTTTTTAAAGATGATTCTGGTATGTCAATGGATAAGAGGTGAATAAGAGTATCCAAGATTAAATAGGTGTTCCCTGATTGTTTGAGCTGGACTCTATGTGATAAAGGCTATTTAGGAAATGTGATAGGCCAGGGGCACCTGGGTGGCTCAGTCAGTTAAGGAAATGTGATAGGCCAAGAGGGATGGGTAGACTTTTATAGACTTAGCTAACACCTTCTTTTTCATAATAGTTTGAGTCACATTTTTACAATTGTGTATTTTCATAGAGTAGATATCAATGTACATTCCCTTTATATCCATAGTATGTTAGACATAATTTAAATTGCCATAATTAAATTGCCATAATTTAGTTAGACAAGATTTGGAGTTAATTACCATTGGGGGAAAATTAGCACACATTGTGATTATTCCTTCCTCAGATGAATAAACTACAAAGAATGAAAACCTGTAGTGTCTGTAGAACAACTGGAGGGTAGTTGAAACTGCCAGCTAATAGTCCAGGCCAAGTCCAATCTGCAAAATTCCTGAGAATTATGTCAGTTGGAGCAGCGGAGATACTGGTCAATATTTGCAACATGCTGTCATGATTTTCAGATCATGCTAATCAGCAGGAAGTTCAGAGACTGTTAGGAATAGTCTGGTTATGGAAAAATCATATTCCTCATGTAAGAATCCTGTTAGCCTCTTCCCACAAAGTCAACAGAGAGATATCTGAATTTCAGCAGAAACTGTTAATAGATTGAGAGTTGGCCTGAGGTAGTCCCTATGGGTCCATAGGTAGTGACGATTTATATGACAGGAATTTCTGCCATCATACAAATGCCGGAATCTGGAATTTGGGGCTGAAATCAAGTAGGATTCCTTGGCAAAGTTCTCTTGGGTTTTGGATTTGAGAATTACTTGAGGCAGATTCTTCTCCTACACTATTTGAAAAAATAGTTGCTAGCTTGTCAGTGGTGTTTGATAAAACAAGACCTTGCACTGAAGAGCAGCAGGTAGTTCTGTGGGCATAAATATGGTTTCCTGTTGTATCCTGACTGATGCCAGGCAGTCAAATGTGTGATGGGTATCATGGGAAAGTTCTCTCATAGAGTGGTAATTTATTTTTAGGAGCATTCTAGCAGAAGAAATTCTGGGAAATTTCCATACAACATAAATGGTTTGTGTTGCTATTCTTTGGGTGGAAAATAGAAGTGTAAGGACATCCCTGACCTCATTCCTGAGTGGTTTGGGGCCAGAAGGATGGATGGACTGCCAATGGGAGTTCTTGAGTTGAGGATCATGCTATTGTTTGGAAATCAGTACCCAGCAGGCTGTGTGGATACTGTAACCCTGATGAAAGGGAGCAAGGTTAAGTTGGCCCAGTGAGTAGAGTTCAAGGTCTTCAGCAGTGGACAAAGTGTTAGGCTCCTGTTCTAGAGAAGCATTTAGATATCCCAGTCTGTTGAGGTGCAGCCAACAGGTGTGTGTCTTGTCAGGCAGATGGGCTTTAGGCAACTAAGAAGAAAAGCTACTTGTATGATGCACTCAGATAATAAAATGTGTTTGGGAATTTAGAGAGGAATTACAATTGTGAGGAAATGAAACAAACAAAAATGTTGGCTCAGAAAAGGATTGAAATGCTGGCATAGCTCCCTAGATATACCTGGGTCCTCAAAGGAGAGGAAGAGGAAGCTCAGGTCAGGCACACACACCCCCCACCCCCGCCGTGAGCTAGAAAAGACACATTCCCCTTGAATTCAACAAAGGGAAATGATGTAAACAAACAAAAATGCCTCCAATAATTACGGGAAAGAATTGGCTTCATAACAGCTGTGGGTGAAATTAGTTGATATGGGCAAGTGAATCACATCGAAGCTCTCCTGGTAGCTCCAGGATTCTGTAATGGGTGTAAGTACTGTATTAACTGGGCACCTGTTCTGCTCTGAGATTTGTTTATCTTGTAAAGGAGCGATTAAATGGAGATGCCATTAAAATCTGGAACACCCAATTCTTCATCACTTTGGGCCACGGGAATATATTTCCTCTCAGGTTACAAATCTTACTGCTATTAGGGACTTCTATTTAAAGGAGAGAGATTGTAAATGAAACATAACATTTTTGATGAAATCCAGTTTTTCAATTTTCTTTTTCTTGTTAGGGCTCATTTTGGTTTTCTTTGTATGAAATGTTAGCATTCCCTACATTGAAAAAGATATACTTTTAGGTCTTTTTTTTTTTAATATGAAATTTATTGGTCAAGTTGGTTTCCATAAAACACATAGTGCTCATCCTAACAGGTGCCCTCCTCAATACCCATCACCCACCCACTCCTCCCTCCCACCCCCCATCAACCCTCAGATTGTTCTCAGTTTTCAAGAGTCTCTTATGGTTTGGCTCCCTGCCTCTGTAACTTTTTTTTTTCTCCTTCCCCTCCCCCATGGTCTTCTGTTAAGTTTCTCAGGATCCACATAAGAGTAAAAACATATGGTATCTGTCTTTCTTTCTGTGTGACTTATTTCACTTAGCATAACACTCTCCAGTTCCATCCATGTGGCTACAAAAGGCCATATTTCATTCTTTCTCATTGCCACGTAGTACTCCATTGTGTATATAAACCACAATTTCTTTATCCATTCATCAGTTGATGGACACGATATACTTTTAGGTCTTATTTTTCTTCTCTTTTTAAAAATAATGTTTATTTATTTTTGAGAGAGAGAGAGAGAGAGAGAGAACATGAGTGGGGAAGGGACAGAGAGATAGAGGGAGTCATAGAGTCTGAAGCAGGCTCCAGACTCCAAGCTGTGAGCACCGATGCAGGGCTCAAACTCACAAACTGTGAAATCATGACCTGAACTGACGTCTGACATTTAGCTGACCGAGCCACCCAAGTGCCCTTAGGTCTTCTTCTAGATGATTTATAATGTTAAGTTTTATGATCAAGTGTTTGATTTTTGTTTATGGTATGAGGTATGAATCCTGTTTTTTTTTTTTTTAATCGTACAGGTATTTGTATTTTTTTCCCAGCATAATTTGTTGAAAGACTTCTTTCTTCTATTGAGTAGTCTTAGCATTTTAGTCCCAAACAAAATAACTGTATATGAATGAATCAATTTTTATACTCTCTGTTTCACTCCATGGACCCATTTTTCTGTCTCTAAGTCAGTATCTCAGTGATTTGATTAATTTAGTTGGATAAGTTTTTATATAGGTGGTGTGATTTTCTTTTTTTCAAATTTTTTTTTCAACGTTTTTTATTTATTTTTGGGACAGAGGGAGACAGAGCATGAACGGGGGAGGGGCAGAGAGAGAGGGAGACACAGAATCGGAAACAGGCTCCAGGCTCCGAGCCATCAGTCCAGAGCCTGACGCGGGGCTCGAACTCACGGACCGCAAGATCGTGACCTGGCTGAAGTCGGACGCTTAACCGACTGCGCCACCCAGGTGCCCCTAGGTGGTGTGATTTTCTAACTTTGTTGTTTCCCAAGATGGTTTTGGCTATCTGTCAGTTTTTACTTTGTCATGTACATTTTGGAATCTGTCATTTTTTACAAAAAAGCCTGCCAAAACATTGATTGAGAATGAATTGAAGATATAAACTGATATCCTGATGTTGTTGCTCTTTGTAAGCCATGAATACTATATATACATCTACATTTATTTATATAGATCATTTCCCATCATCAATGTTTTGTAGTTCTCACTATCGAGGTCTGGCCCCCTTTTGGATAAATTTATTCGTAAATAAATACATACTTTGATGCTGTTTTAGATAGTGTTGTAAAATGTTCATTTTTCAGTTGATCGTTGCTAACATATGGAAAATAAAATTGATCTTTCTATATTAACTTTGTCTGTGATGTTACTTTAAATTACTTGTGTTTTCTAGCAGATGTTTTTTGCCTGTGTGTGTGGTTGTATGTGTGCATCACCACATCATCTTCAAGTAAAGTCAGTGTTTCATCATTTCTGACCTTTTCACATGTCTTTTTCTGCTTCTCTCACCTGTTGGACTGCATAGGAACTTCTTCTTTTTTTTTTTTTAATTTTTTTTTAAACATTTTATTTATTTTTGAGACAGGGAGAGATAGAGCATGAACAGGGGAGGGTCAGAGAGAGGGAGACACAGAATCTGAAACAGGCTCCAGGCTGTGAGCTGTCAGCACAGAGCCCGACGCGGGGCCGGAACTCACGGACCGCGAGATCATGACCTGAGCCGAAGTCGGCCGCTTAACCGACTGAGCCACCCAGGTGCCCCCATAGGAACTTCCTAAAGATATCACTTGGAGGGGATGAGAGCAGAGATCTTTAGCAATTTCTGATCCCTGATAGTAGGGGAAAGCATTCAGGGCCTCTCCATTGTACATATTATTTGTGGTAGCCTTTTGTAGATGCCATTTAGCAGATGAAGAAATTTCTTCAGTTTGGAGTTTACTGAGAGTTCTCTCTCTCTCTCTCTCTCAATCTCTCTCTCTCTCTTTATTTATTTATTTCGACCCTACCTGGAAGTTCTTTCTTCAGCGGTTCCCTTCACTCGACTCCTATAACTTTCTACTTTTTTTTTTTCCTTTTCTTCTCCTTTTTTCTTTTTCTAATTCTTAAGTTAGTTAACCTTTGTGATGAGTGGTGCCTTTAAGGCTTGTGTCCCAGCAGGTCTCGCTGTCCCCACGGCGGTAGCTGCCCAGTGGTTTCTAGTAGCTCCTTCTTTCCTTCTCCCCGCTGGTAGCTCCCAGCCAGTTCCATCAGTCCAGGGTGTTGTTTCTCAGTCCAGTGTGTTGTTTCCTGCCTGCAGGTGGCTTCCTGTTGCGGTTCAGCATGTCTCTGCTATGCAGTGGGCCACGTGCATAGTTTCTCCACCAAGATCTGAATTTTCAGCCTCAGAATCCTTCTTTCTCATTTATTCGTTCCTTGTGTACTCGGCTCCATCCTTAGTGGTATTGGCTGTTCTCTGTATCTGCTATTCCTGAATTCCCCTAAATTCTCTTTTATATTCCAAACTTTGTATATCTTTACTGTTCCGTTTCTAAATGTTCTTCATATGTCAATAAATAAGCTTTCTCTGTTCTATTTTCTGTATGCTTTACGCCTCCTGAATGGACCCTGACAGCTACAATTATCTTAAAAATGTTCATCTAAGGAAGGAGAGGAATCAATTCGGCCTGAAGATTTGTTATTGACAGAGCAGCTGTAATCATACGTGCTCACCACTAGAGGGGGATGATTAATTACTTTTTACGGAACCAGTGGGTCCGCTTGTGTCTTGCGCCGCAGAGTCACAGAGTAACCACAGTTCGTTGCTAGTTACTTGTTATCACTTGTGAGTGATTTTTTTCTAAGTTTATTTATTTGTTTTGAGAGAGTCAGAGACAGCGCAAGCAGGGGAAGGGCAGGGAGAGAGACAGAGAGAGAGAGAGAGAGAGAGCTCCGCCATGCAGAACCCCAGATGGGCTGGAACTCGTGAAACTGAGATCATGACCCTAGCCTAAACCAAGGGTGGGACGCTTAACCGACTTTGCTACCCTCAGAAATAAAATCCTGATGCCTCGTTGATAGAGTTTTTGGGTGAGTGGATTCTATGCACTTCCCGCCCTTGATTTGTAGCCACATGTGTTCTGACTCCAACCACCTACAAGGCTGTCACGTGTGGAAGGCCAGGTAACCCGCAGGGGGTCGGCAATTATGAAGACTTCGGATTCTGCTGCAGGATTGTAGGCCTTAGATGGTTGGGAACAGAGGAATTACAACACAGGATCAATATTTTCATGATAATTTTTCTTGTTAAATTGGCTAACTTATTTTTTCTTGTTAATAAATTATATTTATTTATTTATTGGCATTCCTCCACCCTTTGTTCTTTTTTCTTTAATTGTCATGTTTGCTAACATACAGTGTCATTATGTATGTTACAGTACATGCAGTTGGCTAACATACAGTGTTACGTATGTTACAGTAACACACAGTTGGCTTCAGGAGTAGATTCTCGTGATTCATCACCTGCATACAACACCCAGTGCTCATCCCAACAAGTGCCCTTCTCAATGTTCATCTCCCATTTTCTCCACCCTCCCAAACCCCCACCCCCATCAACCCTCAGTTTGTTCTCTGTACTTAAGAGTCTCTTATGGTTTGCCTCCCTCTCTGTATCTTATTTTTCCTTTCCTTCCCATATGGTCATCTGTTAAGTTTCTCAAATTCTACATATGAGTAAAATCATATGATACCTGTCTTTCTCTGACTGACTTATTTCACTTAGCATAATACACTCCAGTTCCATCCACGTTGCTGCAAATGGCAATATTTCATTCTTTTTCATCTAATTATGGCTAACTTCTTCAGGAAGGAACTTGGGGAGACAGTGTATGTGCAAAGACAAAGTTTAGAAAGCTATTTCAGGCCACTCATGATGCTGACCCTGTTCCGGGAGAACAGTGCAGGTGATGAGAAGCTGTCTGTTTCTGGATATATTTTGAAAGTGGAGCTTAAGGATTGCTGACAAGTTGGATATGGCTTGTGAAAGAACAGAGGAGTCAGGCATCATTTTGAAGGTTTGTACTAGAGCAACTGGAACATTAATGAAGGGAGCAAATCTTCCCAGAACTGTATGTGTATTATGTACATTTAGGTAGAAGTTTATGTAGGCAGAAGAATGGCCTCCACGGTGGCTTCAGGCCCAATCCCCAAAAGGGTCAGTTATGATGAGATAACACACTGAAGAATATGTTGTGTTATATGACAAAAGCGTCTTTACAATAATATTGTAAAGTTGGCTATTATAGTTGATCTTAAAATAGGGAGATTACCCTGGATTATCCAGCTGAGCTCAATGTAATCACATGAGCCCCAAAGAACAAAAGAGGAAGACAGAGGTGGAAGGCAGAAATATTTGAGTCACAGAAATGGTTCAAAGTGCCTTTGTAGATTTGACAAGAAGGAGACCATTTGAGCGGGAAGTAAATTCTTCAACAACCCACATGACCTTGGAGGCAGGTTCTTCCCCAGGATCTCCAGAAAAGAGTAGAATTCCGCCTGCCTTGGTGTTTGCCTTGTAAGGCACTAAGCAGAGAATCCAGCTGAGCTAAGTAGTGCCCTGAATTCTGATGCACAGAAATTGTGAGACGTGTATTGTTTTAAGATGGTAATTTTGTGGTAATTTGTCACCATAGCAAGGGAACACTATCATATGAGGAAACTCAGAAGCAAGTGTTGCATGCATACAACTCTTAGCCAAGTGTCCTCTGGGCGGTGAGGTTTTCCCCAAGTACTTTTATTTCCTATTTCAGGCTCTGTTTGCTTCCCACTTATTGTCTGCATAGCTGGGGAAACTGACCTACTCACAAGAAAGTTATTTTGTTCCAGTTTTGGGTTAGTCATTTTTAAATAGCTGTGGCCAAACCTTTGTGGATTTGGTCCGTCAATTTGTTGGTTGCCTGCCCATCAGCCCCTCCAGTGAACTGACAACTACACTGTGCCTTTCTTGAACTACTCACGTTCTCCTTTCATGGCAGGTGACGGTCAAGTTTCTGCTCTCTCTCAGAACTTGATCCTCAATTTGGACCATTTCAGCCTTGTTTTCGGATTCTGTTGATCCCTTCTCTGGATCATTCTTTCTGTCAACACCTACCATTCAGTCTCTCACCTGAATGCCTGCTCAGTACCAGGGTGTGGGGTCATACAGTGACATTCTTCCTTGACCCACTGAAGTGAAACTGTCTGGTCATGCCTTCTCTAATTGGGAGTCCTGCCTCGAAGGGATTCAGGCCTATTCACTAACAAACAGGAAAAAGGTCTCTTAGACTCATATCTTTTGATGATGTAATTCTTCCTCTAGGATTTTGAGGGGTAGCTCTCCAAGCCTTCCCTGAAAACCTCCAAGGTGGCATGAAAGTGAAAACATAGTTCACCTTTAGGAGACCTCATTGTGCGGTGCCCACTTATAGACTGAACCCCACTGATCCATGCCTACCCTCGTGTAATCCCTTCCCTTTGAGTGGGTGGCATGTGTGACTTGAGTCTAACAGAGCATGACAAAGGCCATATGATGTCACTCCCTTGATTACGCTTTGTTCACATATTGGAAAGACAGAATTTCCTGCTGGCCTTGAAGAAATAAACATTCACGTTACAAAGTGCTTATGGAGAGAACAACGTGACATTGGAGCTGCAGTTGACCTCTCAGACTTGAGGGTGGCCTCAGCTGAGGGTCAATAAGAAGCTGGGCTGTCAGTCATACAACTGCCAGGAAATGAATTCTGTCCACGACCATGTGACATTAGAATAAGATCCAGAGCTTCAGAAAGGAACAAGGCTTGGCTGAAACCTTGCTGGTGGACTTGTGAGAGTCTGTGGAGGGGACCTGGTGTGTTAGTGCCTAAACTCCTGACCCATGGACACTATGAGAATGTAATGTGTAATGTTTAAAGACACACTAAATTCATGATATTTAGTGATGCAGCAATAGAGAAGTAATATGATTGATTTCAGAGTCCTAAGTGTGTTCAGATATAAGATCATTTGAATATATGTGTGAATGGTTTTGCTAGCTTTGGAACAACATTTCCCTTTTTACCTGAGATTGAGAATGGTGAATGTTGCCCAGTGCACCAGTGTTATTCAACATTGTACTGAAGGTCTAAGCCAGTTCAATAAGGCAGGAAACAGGAAAGGTGCATAAGGTTTGGAAGGGAGCAAATAATGTTACTACCATTTGTAAGGTACATTATTGTATGTATAGGTAATGGAAGATTATTAAATGGGATTACTAATAAAATTTAGCAACATAACTGCGTATGAAGTCAATACACAAAAGCATTTTTCTTCCGTTTTTGGTTTTACCAGATGAAGAAATAAAAAAAATTATTTTCTTTATTTTTTTTATAAAAAGAGAAGATACAAAATTTTAAAAATGTTTTATATATTTTTGAGAGAGTGCAAGTGAGAGTGCAAGTAGAGAGAGAGGGACAGAGGATCCGAAGCCAGCTCATCTCTGACAGCAGCGAGCCATATGTGGGGTTTGAACTCACAAACCCCGAGATCATGACTTGAGCCAAAGGCGGATGCTGAACTGACTGAGCGACACAAGCACTCCCCAATTATTTTTATGTTAGTTTATTTTTGAGAGCGAGAAAATGACGTGGGGAGGGGCAGAGAGAGAGGGAGACAGAGGATCCAAAGCAGGATCTGTGTTGACAGCAGAGAGCCTGATGCCGGGCTCAAAATCAGGAACTGGGAGATCACGACCTGTGCTGAAGTCCAGATGCTTAACTGACTGAGCCCGCGGGCGCCCTTAAAAATTAATTTTAAATGAAATTATTATAGGTTCAAATGGATTAAATAGCTAGGAATAAAGTCACATTTTTGCAGAATAGATCATGTTTATGGATTGAGGGCTCAATAATTTAAAAAAGCCAATTATTTTCAAATTGTATATACTTTCAAAACAACTTATAAAAATTCTATAAAATATTTTTGTGGAAATTGACTAATTTATAATTTATATATATAGCGAAACAAATCTTGGAAGAAGAAGAAACTTGGAAAACTTTCAGGGCTTATGAGCAGATATGAAGACCTATTATAAAGATTATCAAAAGACAAGACATAAGTGTTTACTGAATTCTTTGAAAAAAAGAGAATCCTCATGCAGGGTCGGTGTAATGTAGGTTGGTGCAGCAGCTGTGTAAAATAGTGTGAAGTCTTCTCCAAATACTAAAAATACAAGTATCATAGTATCTGGCAAATCCACTTCTGGGAAGGAAAAAAACCCACTGTCTTGAATTCATATTTGTACTCACATGCTCACTGGAGCCTTATGCAGAGTGGACAAGACGTGGAACCAACTTAAGTGTCCATTGGTGGATGAATGGATAAATAAATGAGATATATACACAACTGGTATATTATTCAGCCATAAAAGAGAAGGAAATACTACTATTTGTGACAACACGTGTGGACCTCGATAGCATTACTCTAAATGATATAAGTCAAAGAGAAAGATAAATACTGTATGACCTCACTTGTAAGTGGAATCGTAAGGTGAAAATTGACCTCACAGATACAGAGAACAGATTGGCGGTGCCAGAGGCAAGGAGAAAACGGGTGAAGGTGGTAGAAAGGCACAAACTTCCGGCTGTAAGATAAAGAAGTTCTGGGGAATGATGTACAACATGGTGACTACAGTTCACCATACTGTATGTGGGTCTGCAAGTTGCCAAACGAGTAGACCTTCAAAGTTCTCATTACAAGAAAAAAAATTGTAACTATTTGAGGTGGTACATGCTAACCAGATATATTGTGGTAATCATTTTGCATTAGATATTTATATCAACCCCTTATGTTGTACCCCATGAAGTTACACAGTGTTGTATTTTTTAAGTCTCAATCAAACTGCAAGAAAAAACAGCCCGGGACACAACTACAGGAAAGTTCATTTTGGATGGTCACTTCTGTGAACCATCACAGGTATGGCTAGTTGAAGATGGGAGGCCTTCACCCTTCCTGTCAGTTCTTACATGTCACCAAGTACTCCTAATTTCATTTTTCTCGGTTTGGCAAATGTGCAGTCAACGAGAGCTGTCTGACAGTTTTGTCAGGAGAGTGTTATTGCCCAAATCTTAGGAACCCACTGTCAAATACATGAAATGTGTTCCATCAAGAGTTGGTAGTTTAGCTGTATAGGATGAATTTCTCTTTTCTTGAGTGAGCCTACCCTACTTTACAAGTGACTATCCATGTGTCTCTCAGGTAGCTCCTTGTGCTTCTGGGGAAGCTGAATCTACCCAGGTCTTTAGGGTGGAACCTGTGGCTGAAACCTAAGCAAACCAGTGAGCGAATCTCCAATCTTCAGTCAAAGTTGATTGTTCAGGAATGGAGGGATTCATGAGAGGCAAGTGACTTAGGTTGATCCAATCGGACTGAAGGTTAAAGTTTTTATATTGAAATAAGGGAGGAGATTCACACTTCATGTTATACGAGTTGGGGGAAGATTTGAGCCTAGGATTGAGTGAAAGCCATTTCTAGGAGGACAAAAGACAAACCTCACTGAAAATAGAACCAATCATCAAATAGCCAGAGGCAAGAAATGGAAAGAATAAAGTCCTTTGGTCCCACCACTTGAGCTATAAGCTCTAGCGTCATGTGAAGACAGCTGTCATTCTAACTTTCCCAGGCCCATGAGTCAATCATTTCCATTAATATTGTAGACATGTTGAGATATTTCTCCCCTGCATATCCAATTAAAAGCATTCTCCATGGCACCTGGGTGGCTCAGTCAGGTAAACGTCTGACTTTGGCTCAGGTCATGATCTCTCAGTTTGTGGGTTCAAGCCCTGTGTCAGGCCCTGTGCTGACAACAGAACCTGGAACCAGCTTCAGATTCTGGGTCTCCCTCTCTCTCTGCCCCTCCCCACTTGCATTCCGTCTGTCTCTCTCAAAAGTAAACAAAAATTTTAAAAAAAGCATTCTCCTTAGTCTGATGTTGTGGAGACTTTAGGCAATTATAAAAATACTAACCAGCACATGGAAAAGTGACTGGAACGTGACAGGCGCATTTGCTTAAAAATGTTGTTTATTTATTTATTTATTTATTTTATTTATTTATTTTGATGTGCAAGCAAAATGGTGTGTGTGTGTGTGTAAAATAATAGTTAATTACTCTTATGTGTAAAAATAGTAAAAGTTAGCAATAAAATTAACAATCATTTATATCCTCTAGTTAAGTGTGAATGTGGGCCCGACACTGGGGCCTGAGCCTGTGTTCTAATAGGACCTAGTTTATCTTTCTGTTTCCTGTTCCATCCGTGTTCCTTCTTCAACACCTGCAAACACACACAGTTCGTGTCTTAACAGAAGACCCCTTGACGTTGTCCCCTTTGAAATTGAGACAAGCCGTCATTTCAACTCTCTGTCTTATTTTGGCTCCTTTACAGGCATTCAGAAGGGGTAATAGCCACACCAGGATATCAAGGGGTATTAAATATTTTTCTTCCTTGGATAAGACCTGGAAAGTTGGTGTTCTAGGATTAATCATGCCTTTCCACTCCCAGTTCTTCTCCCTGATGACACATGTGTGTCACCTTAAGAACACCTTAAAGTTGTTCTGAACGCATAGGCCTTCGAATTCAATGGAGAATTCCTGTTTGTTTTACTTTGCAATGGTTCCAAAGCAGAAATTTATACAGCATCTTGTTCCATCATCATGGCCATGTCGTTTCCTGGTTTGTTACTGGCAGTTAGGCCCCCCTGAGGTATAGTCTCGACTTCATTTTGCTGCACCCTTAGCTCATTTCTCTCCTCCCATTCAGCAGGAAAGAGCAACTAACTGTCCCCTATGTTTGCAGGTAACAATCGTGGCTTTGCTATGCAAGCAAAATGGTTTTGTGTGTGTGTGTGTGTGTGTGTGTGTGTGTGTGTGTGTGAAAAATAATGGTTAATTACCCTTATGTGTAAAAATAGTAAAAGTTATCAATAAAATTAACGATCATTTATATCCTCTGGTCTATTCTTCTTTAGCTGAATCCTCCTAATGACCACTGGACAGACTGAAACCTTCCAATCTAATTTTAAGGCACTTTGGGCAGATGAAATATCATCTGACCTATCTCTCTGCCTCTGGGCAGGATCAACTCCTGCCGTGCAGAGCATATTCTTTCTTCTTTTGAAGTGCTAGGATCCTCAAGGAGAGGGAATGAGTCCCAGGGTCCCCTCATACTGTTCCTTCAGAGGTCACTGAGCCCTATTTTCAAATTGCCTACCCTCTGCCTTTGGGTAAACAGATAAAGAGGAGTTCTCTGTCTTCCAGCAAGTTTAGTATATTTTGGAAGATAAATTGTATACAAATGGAAAACTTGGGAGCCATTTCTGGTGTCAGAACTATCTTAGAATTTATTTCTATGTATCAGAATGTCTTTCCATCTAGCCTGAATCTTTGTTGCTTTTGTTAAGCTTGCAAGATGGTGGAAGTAGTTTTTATAGTTCACTTGTGGCCATGAGATGAAATGGTGAAACTATCTCATGACTAAATTAAAGATTCAAACAGTTAAGACCAGTAGATTCAAGATCATCTAATCTGATACCCTAATTCCTCATCTATTTGTTTCTCTGACAGGTAGAGTGCATCATCATCTTTTCATGGACTTTTCTAGGCCTGCGGATAGAAAATAGACAAGATTGCTTTCCCACACGGAGCTTACATTGTATGAGGGAAACAGAGACAATAAGGAAACTATATAAGAATGTGAAATCATGTAAGATCTGTGGAGAAAAATGATAGCAAGAAAGGGGGATATGGATTGATGGGGGCTGGGCTGCTACGGGCATAAGAGGAAGCAGATGAGGACTCTGAGGCTGAGAGATGGAAGGAGCCTTGTCCAGGGACAGACAGCAGGTGATAGCCATGGCAAGGCATGAGCCAAGGTTTCTTCCTGTGTTCTTTCCTCTTTTCCTCCTGCATGTGCCAAGATCAGAAGGCACCCTTACGAAGGTTCTGTGTCCTGATCACACTGATGATAGTCGACAGGGGCAAAGACTGAGTAATGTGTTTTTCTCAAAATATAGCTACATTTATCTTTAGTTTGATTATAGGATAAAAATGAATTTATAGGTCAGTGGTGATTTTGTAAGAAGACACAATAAATGCTTTATTATATATATGATTTTCAGTTGAGGAAGCACTCTTTACCTCTTTGATCTTCATGACAATCAATTGAGAGGGAAAAAAACTGCTTTCACATTATTATTCCCATTTTGAACTGATAAGGAAATTGAGAGCCATAGAAGGTAAGTGCTAAAGTTCAGTTGAAGGAGTTCACACATTAGTATGCATCCTCTGTGGCTGGGATCAAGTCATTCTGCCCTCGTCAATCCGTTTGAGATATGACTTGTGTACCACGTAAGGCCCGTAAGGGTGTGAACCAGTGCAGCCATGTTGTCTGTTCGCTTTCCTGCACAGATAGCATCTGTTTGCATGTGATTGTTTCTCGGTGACCAAAGCTAGTTACAGTAATGTGTTTGGAAGGAGAAAGTTGTATTGAGGAATGGTCACTTCATATTGCACTAACCAAGTGAGGAAGAAGGAACAAAATCCATTTTGATCACTTATTCTGCAAAATTCTAAGATCCTATACAACAATCACTTTTGTGTGCTTAGATTATCTGCAGATGAGGAGTTTGGCTAAGGCACTAAAGGAATGTCTTGTCTCTTCTTGACTCTGTCTGGAGCCACACTGGGGACACCATGAGTGGCTAGAGGCTAAAATCATTTGGAGGCTCTTTCAAACATGTTTCTTGTGCTTAGTCATGGATGCCATTACGGTGGAGATTAGTGGGGTCTGTAGGCCAGAATGTCTATATGAACTTTTGTTGCAGCTAGGGACTTCTCAGTATGGTTAACAGAGTGGAGATGATTCCATCTCAAGATGGTTAACAGAGTGGAGATGATTAATCTCCTTTGTCAGATCCCAAAGTTCCTTAGGTATATTTCTTTACCATTAATTACCTTAGTGTAGATTCTACCACAGTTTTCCTCATGTAACCAGAGTAGAGTTTTTAATCTTGGTGAATTTAACACGGCTATAATCCTTTATCTATTGTAAAAAATGTATCCACTATTAATACTTGACACAATAAAGTCCCTTATGTAATTGTATTCCTCTAGTATATGATCCAGTCTAAGATCACATATTTTATCTAATTACTTGGTATCTTAATCTCCTTTCCTTTGGACCAATGTTTCTGCTTTAAAAAAAAGTCTTGCATGGCATTGATAAGTTGAAGATCACTTGCCCTCCCGTTTTGAAAAAATACAAATTTCCTCATTTGGGGTTTTTTAAATTGTCCCTCATAATTAGATTCAGGTTATACATTTCCCACCAGAGTGCTACACAGGGGGCATTATGTCCTACGCAGGGTAAATGATGAACTCTTATGATCCAATCCATGTGGATTTCTCCAAAGTCTGTCTATTGTCTATACAAACACTGAAATTATTTTTGACTTAAATCTTGATGCAGTGCAGACTTCCTCTTGAAAGATGTGTTCTGAAGGTTTTGGTATGAATTAATATCACCTCAGAATCTGTTCTTCTCAAAAGAGGCCATAAGTCTTTCCCTCCCTCCCTCCCTTCCTTCCCTCCCTCTCTCTCTTCCTTTCTTCTTCCTTCCTTCCTTCCTTCCTTCCTCACTTTCTTTCTACAAAGGTGCCAATAGGTGAACAGTAATTTCAGATAAAATTTATATCGGTGTCCTAGATATTTGAGCAGGTTTTTGAATAAATAGTTGTCAGTGTACAGAGTCAACATCTGGCAAGTGTGATGATCTCACAAGCCTGAGAATGTAAATGTTAGGGTAGAAGCAAGTGAGCAGGAAGAAGGAGTCTTCATGGTATTTCAAGGTCAGCTTGGCACCATATTCATACTGATACTGCCCTAAGGTGTCAGGAGGGAAACTGTAGAAACATGAGTATTGTCAGATGTCCAGGAGGTTAATGGGATGATCAAAGATGGAAGGAGTAAGTGTGAAGTTTTAGAGAGGTGAGGAGGAGGAAAAAGGAGGCTCTTTTAAGTATTTCAGGGTGCACCTGCCACTGTCTTCAGAAATATATTTCCCCAGGATATCAGGGGTGACACTCTCAAAGTGTCATCGTTTTCAGATTTCCAGGAAGGGCATTTTGGATGCCTGGAATGTTGCACAGCCAGTGACATTTAACTAAAATAAAGGCAATTTAGTAGTGAAGTTTGGATGGGGTCAAAGGATGATGGAAGCTACAGATTACTGGAAGATGACAAAGACATTCGGATGAGAAAGAAGTGTAGACAGAAACGGGAAGAGCTTCAGAAAACAGAAAGAGTGGAAAAAACAAGAAAGACAGGAGTAACAACGAAGTATTCCTAGAAGAGAAATAAAAATAAAGTGATAAATTTGGGAACTATCACTCCTCTGAATTTAGCTTTGTGGGGAGCATTCAGTGGTTTGCCCTGGGCTTTCCAGCATGGAGCAGCCATTCAGACTTGGAGGGAGGACCATGGGACAATGGTAGGAACTGATATAAAGCAGTAAGTGGGCTGATCCTGGAATGGGAAATGAAGGAGAAATAGGGGAAGATGTGGAAGTTCCTTTCGTTAATTAGGAAAAGCCAATGATGGGGAGAATTCGTGCTTAGCAGAGATCTTTCCTGTTAGCAAAATAATGAACAAAGACACATGGAAGTTCTGGAAAAAACTTTCCTGGATTTTCATTACAGGAAGTACCTGTGAGGTGTTGAGGTACAGCTTAGTAAGGTGTAGGCTTCACCTGTATGTGTCGAAGTCACATTTTCCCCTAAATGTGCATGTTGTTTTTTGTGTAACTCTGCGTATATCCAGATTTATTTGATTAAAGAGATTGGAGACAACAAAGTACATTTGTAGCTAAACACCATTGGAATTCTCTCTTTGTTAATTTTGCTTATGGGATTCTTGCCTGCCTAACTCTTCCTTGTCTATTTTAGATCATAACTCTAGGCATTTCTTGAGCTTCTGCTTTCCAAGATGTCATCCATATCCACTGTCCTGCTTTTCAGAGTATATCCCTCCCGAATATGTGAAGAAAAGCCCTCTCTGTTTGCTTTATGCTTATTTTATGACTTTCTATTTCATTCATTAATGCATTCTTAACTCACATTTCTCAGGAGCTTACTAACTGCTTGGCACTCTTGGAAGTCCTATGGAATATTGTTGAACAAAGTAAACTTTTGTTCCCTTAGATCATATTTATTGACAGAGGAGGCAGAAAACCAGGCAAACAAAGAGCAAAGAAACAAAGAGTCAAGAAAATACCAGGTAGCCATAAATATTATGATGGGAATAGAATCAAGTTATCTGGCTGTAAGTTGAGGGGTACTTGAGTTTAGAAGCCATCAGACACTTCCCTGAAGAGGTGGTATTGAAGTTGAGACTGAATGGTAAGAACGTATGATAGCAGTCACATGTATTGAAAAAGAGTAGATTTCGGAGTTTCAGATTTCTAATGCTGGAGAGTCACTGTGCACTCTTTGTATCTCTCAGATCCTTGAAGCAGAACAGGGAAAGATCTTCCCTTTGGTCCTAATACCAAATCCTCCCATCACCCTGGGACTTCCCTCAGCCCTCATCAGTCTGTGCCTTGTTAATCTTGTTTTGTTGAGACTCAGTTAGGTGTCCTTGCCCGTTGCAGCCCATGACTGCTACAGAGACTTCCACCTTCTGAGTGGTGTACTTTGAAGGGTGAGGGGTCTGGTTTTGGACTGAGTCCTTGATGCTTCTCTCTAGGGCCTGACTTCAGGCTGACGCTGCTTTTCTGGTTTCATCTCAGGGCCTGTCTCCCTTTCAAATATGCTTCACAGAAGAGTGTACCCTGGTGACTGGGGTCAGGTTTGTGATCATTGGGAAAATCTAGGGATTAGAGAGCTGTGATCTCTGTATGCATGAGTATGAAGGTGTCACAAATTTAAGATGACCCCATTTCATCTTTCTCAAATATTTAATATAAACATTATAATCAAGATGATAGGTCTTCTTGAATAAAACATCTAAAAGCACACTGTGAATAAACTAAAACATCTGTGTTATTTTGGAAATCTTTGTGGTTTTAGAAAAGCTAAACATGTTAATATTTCTCATCTTGTATAAGTCCTTAAGTGATAAGAACATGAGACACACTCAATTAAATGAGTCGAGTAGGCAAATCCTGGAAGAGGAAATTCAAGTGGTCTACAAATGTATGCACATGCTCAAATGTACTATAATCAGCAAGTGAAAATAAGCATAACAAATACTCCCACCAAAAGAGCACTGTGGTTCTCTTTTCTCTAGAAGCTTTCCAGCACTTCTTATGTCTTGTCTTTTTGATGTTTGCCATTCTAACAGGTGTGAGGTGATATCTCATTGTGGTTGTGGTTTGCATCCCCTGATGATTTATAAGCCCTAGAGAGCTAATGCACAGTATAGCGATAGACACAAGATAAACAACAATATTGTTATAGTCATCGGACTTGCTAAGAGAATAGAACTTAATTATTCCAACCTCTAAAAAGAAATGATACTTCTGTAACATGATAGAGGTGTTAATTAATGGTACAAGGCAATCATATTACAACATACAAATGTATCCAATTTACATGGTGTACACCTTAAATTTGCACAGGGTTGAATATCAAGTGTATTTCAATAGGAAAGTGAAAATAGATGTTCAATACTGTTCCATATGAAAGAGACTCTCTCACTGAGGGTATGTCATAGAAAGCATCCTTTGTATGAACAAGAACAGCCTTCAAAGTACTAGAGCCATTTAACTGCAAAGGAACCTTTAGAAGGTAGTGATTTCTCATTCTTTCCAGGTTTTCCAAGACATGTTCAGTACCTCTCCTTGGAGATCTGAATCACACTTGGTTGTGAGGTGAATATGGAGTATTGGATTCATTGCTGTATTGACTTAGTAGCTGGGGTGTGTGACTAGGGCAAATAGTTGGTTGTGTCTTGGTGCAGTGTTGGACCCAACTCAACAGCTGCCGAGAGACCCGCATGAATAATGGGTTTGCACCCACTGTTTCCTTTCCTGGCAACACACTTTCCAAGATGTAATCAGATTGATTCCTCAGCATCTTCAAGTCTTTGTTCACATATCACCTTTCCCTTCATTCCTGTTATGACTACCTCATCTGAAATTGTAACCTTGCTTCCTGTCTCCAAAGATACTTTCCTTTCTCTCTCCTGTATTATTACTTATTAGGCCTTATCATTTTACAAACAATACACTGTTTTTTTCCTCCTTCTTCCCTCCCTTCCTAATCCCTTTCTTCCTTTCTCCTCCCTTCCTTCTTCCCCAACTTTCTCTTTCCCTACTTCCTTCCATTTCTTCCTTCCTTTCTGTTCACTTTTTAATGTATGAACTCCCACAGTTGCATGTATCCCATGGGATTTTTAAGCACTTTGTTCATTGCTGTTTCTCTATTGCGTAGCTCTCACTAAATATTTGTTGGATGAATGCATCGATTCAACGGCTGCATTAATTAAGCAACGTTGGTTTCATTTTCTATTATCTCTCTCTTTGACTTTGGATTTTTCCACAAGAAATGCTTCAATCCAGAGAGATCATATCAGTGTTGCTTCACTGTGCGTGAGTGTCAGATGACAGTATCTACATGTACACGAGGGAGGCCATCTGTGGAGGAATGTACAGCCTGACCTAGGTGGATGGATCTGAGAACAGGCTGCCATACCCTGGTTATTCCCCTTTGAGGAATCCTAGGGTTGAGCAAGCTGTAGATGTCCATCTTCTAACGTGTCTGAAAGGGGCACTGCAGGGTGAGTGATCCCCCCAAGGCTAGGTGTTGGGTTCCTCTGGCTTGTCAGCAGAACTGGTAATCGTGGTGCCATTCGATCCTCTTAGTTGAGAGGAAGCCTGGAAACAAAGTTGTTTTCTGGAAAATGTTTCCTACTGAAAAGTCTTGACCTGAAACCTGTGTCATAATCAAGGGACTAAAGTGATCTTTTCAAAGGGCCTCTGGCTGTGCTGTTGACTCTCTAGTGGTTTCTCTCAGTACCAACATTGCCTGGCATTAACTAGCCCGGATTCTGATCTGGCAGTTCCTGATTGGTGCCCTCTGCCTATATAAGGTCAGGATGTGGAATGCTGAAGGCAGCGTCCTACCTTCTCCTGAGCTCCACGCTTTCTTATCTGTGCTCCCTGCTAATCAATTCCCCAGCATGAAGCTCTTGGCGTTGCTGGTACTGGTGGCCGTTTCCACCTTCCTGGTTTCAGGCCGTAAGTAAAGATTCTTACCTGAAAAGAAGGTCTGGGGCAAGAGTCCATCAACGTATATGCTCTGTGTGGGTGTGGGTTTGGAGGAGCTTAGAATGGTGGCCCCCACGTCCTCCACCCCACTGCCCTGTTCCATCCCCATTTTGACTGACCCCTCAAGGTAGAGTGGACTCTCCCTTTAGGCTTTGGCAATCCAGTCAGGTCTTTGCTCAGTTTTAACCTTGGTGTTCAACGTCATTGTGAGTGTCATTAAAATATGTTCAAGAATGTAATCAATAAAAAAATAAAGAAAAGAATGCAATCAGAGTTTTATTTCAGGAGAGCAAAAAATGGTGACGTATTATGTCTTTTGTGGGGTTTTGTTTGGGGGGGTTGTTTGGAGGGGGAGACAAGTAGAAAAGCCTAAGGTTCTTCAGTTATGACAGCCTGCAATATTGTCTATAATTTCTCTTCCCTCTATGCCCTAAGCTGGTGTTTAATTTATGCCTATTTTTCTTTTTCTCTTGTAGAGACAACTGGCGCTACAAGTGATAGCTCTACTGGTAAGTCTGTGTTTGTACTTCATGTCCTTCCTGCCATGACTGTTTTCCATCTCTGTTTCGTGTCACGCGGCCATGGAGGACAGAATGCAAAGCAGCTGCTTGGGAAAGCCACATTCTTGCTTGTAAAGTTCATTGTGACTATAGAAAATCTGCTGATTTCTTATACATTTTTAGAGAATATAGTCTCTGGAAAGGACCAATGCAAACTGTAAGTGTTGTCTAGGAGAAAAGACAAGGGATTATGGTCTGAATTTGTGGTGTGGGAATTTGGGGGAGTTGCATGTAAAGTCTTCTTGATGACCATCATTTGAAGGGGTGAATATAGGGTCAGTGTGTAGAAGTGGGATTAATCAGTTTCAAGATGAAGAAAGACAATGTAATTAATTCCCGAAGGTGATATAGAAATGACAGCAGTAGGCCTGCATGGGAGTGTGGAATGGAGATTGAGGAATATAGGGTGAAGTTGATGAATGGCCTTATGCTTTGTTCTTTGTAACGTATGCCTTAGTCCCATGCTGATCTGCATTTTTTTTTTCTTATGCGAAACTGAAGGTTGTGTAAAAAAGCCCCAAGCGCATTTCTTGGGCTTCTCACACAGTGTCCTCTACATCCTATGCCGTGTGTGTTGTACTCATGCGTATATTGGGACGACTTCCCTTTTTGCCCTTCTCAGTTGGGGAAGGACTTGTTTCCTTTGGTAATAAGGGCATAGACTATGGTCAGACCTCATACACTGTGCCATACATCCTACCTGCAAAGCCAGGGCCAACTGAAAAAATATCGTCTCAAGTGATTGAGGACTGAGACATTATCGCTGCAGTGTGAGTGTTGAGACTGAGCTATCTACTTGCTGGGGTAGGTGTAACCCACAAGTGTGGGGTCTGACCCTGGTGATTTGTCAGGAGCTCTGGTGTAAGGTGTGGAGAGTGATAATTGTCCCCCAAATTGTCACATTTCCTTTGAACTGGGGTGTTTGGGGGGCATTTGCTCATGTTTAATACAGTCAGAATAGTACCCTTGTCTCCCTTTATGTCTAATGTGGCTCTCCTAGTTACTTCTATAACAGACGGAGTCCAACTTGAAGAACAGGTGAGACAAATATAATCCCCTTTGAGGCCAGAACCTGAGAGAAGAGATCGGACTTCATTCAAAGAAAGGAGATACTATTGTACAAATCTGAGATGCATGAACTTCTTTTTTTCCCCCGATACATGATCTTCTTCTTGTGTTGTTCTCCTATATAGTTTATTCCGCTACTCACACTGATTCATGATGCAGTGGAAACTAATCAGATCAAGTTATCCCATGGGAGAGAACCATAAAGTCAGCTCACTAGGGATTTCCTTTTGCCTGTGAGCCATGATCCCTGTGAATAAGAACACATATGGATTTGGTATTTTGTGTTCACCACTAGGTGGAAGTATTTGCTTGTCTCTTAGTCTTCTAGTCCTTGTAAGGAAACCCCAAATTCTTTCTGTCCCATCTAGGGAAGGGCTAGGAAGAATGAGTCTGGGAAAAGTGGATAGCCAGGCTAAAGAGAGGACAAACTATTGACAATTGCAGAACTGAATTCAGAATGAAGAACGTACCTCCAAGCTCAAGTGGGACAAATTCCATTCCTGGAGAAGAGTCAAAAGTCTCAGCTGGATCTTTTCTGTCTTTTTAAGTTTTCTTTTAAGTTTATTTACTTAGAGAGAGTGGGAGAGAGAGAGAGAGGAAGCACCAGCAGGGGAGGCGAAGAGAGAGAAGGAGAGAGAATCCCAATGAGGCTTTGCACTGTGAGTGCAGAGCTCAAGTGTCTCGAATTCATGAATCTTGAGATCATGACCTGAGACAAAATCAAGAGAAAATTAAACCACTAAGCCACCAAGAGCCCCTGGATCTTTTTCTTCTAATTTCAGCTGCTGCCACCACAGCTGCCGCCACCACTGCCGCCGCCACCACTGCCGCTCCTGCCACCACTGCCGCCGCCACCACTGCCGCTCCTGCCACCACTGCCGCTGCCACCACTGCAGCTCCTACTACCACTCCAAAGGGTAAGCCACTCATCTCTGTGCTTTCTTTTCGGGGCTCTTGATTCCTTGGTTCCCTATGATCCCGGCAGATTCTATTGTGTGGTCAGGAAGGAGAAGCCATGAGAGAGCTCTGTTTCCATCATTCTCTAATTATTTCTGGCTTTACAAATCAAGTCAGCAGATAGATCTCTGAGGAGCCCTGAGGTTGCAGCTTCTTGTTCACTAATATTACCTGCATGTTCCTGACATGTTGGCTTTAATAGGGAATTTTGTCTTTAGTGGAAATATTATTAGAAAGATAGGGGGCCAGGTGACTGTTTATGTTTATTTTTTATAGAAAAGTGTTTGTTTCTTTTGTTTTTAAGTTTTTATGAAGTTTATGTATTTTGAGAGAGAGAGAAAGAGAGAATGCAAGTGTTGGAGGAGGTGGAGGGGGAGACTGAGAGAGAGAAAGAAAGAGAGAGAGAGAGAGAGAGATTGAGAATCTCAGCAGACTCCATCCTTTCAGTGCAGAGCCTGATGTAGGGCTCAAATTCACGAACTGTGAGATCATGACCTGAGCTGAAGGTGAACACCCAAGCTCTGAGCCACCCAGGTGTCCCAGTGTTTGTTTCTTTGAAAGACTTTTCTAAACGTAGACAACAGCTTTAAAATGAGGCCTCCTTGAAGCAGACACTTTTGAGCATTATTCAGGGTATTCCTGGGAATTTGGAAAGCCATTGAGGACCAAGATAGTACAGTCTTCCTATTCCTGATTCATCTTTCCCCTCCTTCTACTTTCATGTATCATCGATTATGAGATTTATTGACTGTGAACATATGCAAGGTATTGTGGTATAAAACTCACATACAGGGTGCCTGGGTGGCTTATTGTGTTAAGCGATGGACTCTTGGTTTTGACTCAGGTCACAGTCTCACGAATTCTCTCTCTCTGCCTCAATCCTGCTTGCTTGCACTCTCCTCTCTTAAGACAAACAAACAAACAAACAAACAAACAGTTTTTTTCATTAATTTTTTAAAATGTTTATTTTTCTGAGAAAGAGAGAGAGATAGTGGGGGAGGGATAGAGAGAGAGGTAGACACAGAATCCAAAGCAGGCTCCAAGCTCTGAGCCGTCAGTAGAGAGCCCAATGTGGGGCATGAACCCACGAACCATGAGATCATGACCTGAGCCAAATCCAGATGCTTAACCAACTGAGTCAGCCAGGTGCCCAAGCAATAAATGAAAAAAAATTCACATAGAAATGTAATTTATATATGAGTCATTCTACCAAGGAAACACTGTAAAGATGAAGAAATGGAAAAGTTCCAATGAAAAACTTTACCCTGAACAGATGGGAGAGGTTGCATGTGTACTTGAGGAAACTTTTTCAAATATTGCTTTATAGCCTTTCAGTGTCGGGGCCATTGCTTGGCACCTTGCACAAGGGTGAGTAGTGGGCAGTGCATGGAGGAGAAAATGAGTATATATCCCTGGTGAGAAGGTGGCAGGGTTGCTCTGTTGAATCATAGAGGGAGAACTAGTACCTGTGGACCTACCTCCTGGGCTCTCTAGACTTCGAGCTTATCTGGGCTCCCAACCAGGCCTGCAAACCCCATTTTTGGGGGATGAACATCTCATGGCCATTTGACTCCATGGAATTCAGTGCCATTTGACATTTGTTGGTTTCCTTGCAGATTCCCCAAATGAAGCCACATTCTTCATCCTTTTTGAAACCTGCTTGACGATATATTTTATTCTCTTGCAGGCCTTCTGGACCTTATTAAGCGTATTTTGAAGCTACGATTGTGAGATGGAAGTCTCCTGGATGTCCTGCATGTGATCCTGCTGGGCTCGGCCAGAATGTCCTTTCATTTGATTTACTCCAACCACGTACCATGCCTATCATGTCTCTCCTATCTCTAATCAGTTTGTTTGTTTTCAAATAAAATTAACATTGAGCAACATCAAAAATAGTATATTTTTAAGATGTTGGGAAGTGGTTGTCCCATGCTTTCATCAGTCCTTAGTGACAGATTTTATTTAATCCTTCCTGTGTTACTGTGAAATGGACTTTGTGCATGTCTACCCAATTTTTACACATAAGGCCCTCTTCTCGGGTGCATCAGTAGAGACTAGAGGTTTCTGTAACATGAATGCACTAATCAACATTTACTAGGCACCAGTGTCCATTCTGGTTTCCATCAATCTCTACTATTAACTGAGTCATAATTTTTCTCTTATCTGCAATGATATAGCAGGTGAGTAGGAGGAAAGCAGCCCTGCCATGTGGGAGTTGGCTTAGTGGCAACGGGTTGGGAGTTATGGAGTTATTAGGGGCTCACCTGAGCTGAGAGCCAGGACATGGTGTACTCCTGTTGGACATAAAAAGTCATAGAAGTCCAACAGCAGAGAAGGGCACTCAGTGACTGTGATGAAAGGAGTGAAAAACCAAGATCACTTTGAAGTGGGGCACCGGGATGGCTCAGTTGGTTAAGTGTCTGACTCTTGGTATAGTGCAGTTCGTGATCTCAGGGTCACATGATAGACCTCACACCACTCAGCAATAATGGTAGAGCCTGTTTGAGATTTTTTTCTCTCCTTTTCTCTCTGCTCCTCCCCTGCTCTCTCCCTCTGTCTCTCTTTCTGTCAAAAACAGACCACTTCCCGGGTATGTTTCAATACAGACAAAAGCAATGTTAGTGTGGCAAGCCCACAATAGCACATATCCCTTTTTCCAAGTTAATGTGTGACTACTGCTCTATTACCTATCACAGCTTTGCCTTATTTTTCTCTTCTCCTTATAGAAAAGATTTCTTAAGATAACCAATCATAGCATACTCATGCCCCTTGACAGCATCCAAAACCAGGGCAGAGGCCTGCTTCTCTACAACATCCTCCAAACCATCTAATACAAGCCCAAATCTTATATAACTCTTTTCTAACACCCTTGAACTGAGACACCTCTCTGCAATTCCCCTTGGTGTATGCTCTCCCCCACAGCAGTGACAAAGACCCCAAACTTCTCAGCTACAGCTGCTCCTGGTGGTTTTTGGCTGCCAGGCTTCAATACCTGAATGCATAATCAGGATGAATATTACACATGAATGAGTCAAGTTGTCTTCATCGTTTCAACTGTGGGCATGTGCCCAGTTTTCCCACACTTACTAAATGGGATTCTTTAAACTTGTCCTAGTTCTTACCAGCAGTACACTAAGCCGTGCTCAATTCAAGAAGAACATGTCAATATTCTGATAAGGAAATGATGGTGTTTACAATTTGATTTGAACTAAATCTTTTTGATTTTTAAAAAACGATTCTGGAATGCCAGTGGATAAGATGTACAGGAGACTGAAGATTAAATAGGTGTATTCGGATTGTTTGAGCAGGATTCGGTGTGATCAAGGCTATTTGGGAGGTGCAATAGGCCAAGTGGAATGGGTAGACCTTAATAGAGTTAGCCAACACCTTCTTTTCCACAGTAGTTTGAGTCTCCCTTGCACTACAGAATTTTCATAGAGTAGAGCTCAGTGTATGTTTACCATATATCCATAGGGATATCTGAGTATATTAGAAATTGTCACAATTTAGCTAGGTAAGATCTGGAGTTAATGAGCATTAGGGGAAAATTAGCACGTACTGTGAGTATTCCTTCCTCAGAGGAATAAACTACAAAGAATGAAAACCTTTAGTATCCATAGAAGAACTGGAGGGTAATTGAAATGGCTAGCTAATATTCCAGGCCATGTCGCATCTGTGAAATTCCCGTGAATTATGTCAGTTGGAGCAACAGGATATTGCCCAACTTTGCAACATGTTGTCATATTTTTCAGATCATGCTAATAAGTAAGAAGGTCAAAGACTATTAGGGCTAGGCTGGTCATGGCAAAATCATGCTCCTCACGTAACGGTCCTGCTAGCCTCTTCTCACAAGGTCAGCAGAAAGATATCTGAATTTCAGCAGACCTGAGCCCAAACTGTTGGTAGATTGACTGAGAATTGGCTCCAGGTAATTCCTATGAGCCCATAGGATATGACTATATGATAGAAGTTTCTGCCATCACCTATATGCTGGAATCTGGAATTTTTGGCTCAAACCAAGCAGGATTTCTTGCAAAGTTGTCTTGGGTTTTGGATTTGAAAACTACTTGAAGGAATAGATCCTTCTCCCAGACTATTTGAAAAATGGTTGCTAGCTTGTCAGTGGTGTTTGATAAAACAAGCCCTCGCACTGATGAGTATCAGGTGATTCTGAGGAGACAAATACCTTGGGCTTTCTGTTGTGTCCTGGATGATGCCATACATACAGTCGAATATGTATTGGCAGCTCGGGAGAGTCCACTCATAGAGTGGCAATTTATTTTAAGGAGCATTCTAGCAGAAGAAGTTCAGGGAAAGTACCACACAAAACAAACAGGCTGTGTTGCTACTTGTTTGCAGAAAATAGAATTGCAAGGACATCCCTGACCTCATTCCTGAGTGGTCCTGGGGATGAAGGATTGAAGGACTACCAATAGAAATTCTTGAGTTGAGTTGAGGCCTATGTTGCTCTTTGGAAGTCAGTTGGTTGTTGATATTTAAAAATTGTTTAAGTTTATTTATTTATTTGAGAGAGAGAGAGAGAGAGACCCAAGCAAGTTCTGTTCTGACAGCACAGAGCCTGATGTGGGGCTTGAACTCACGAATGGTGAGATCATGACCTGAGCTGAAATTAAGAGCTGGATGCATAACCAACTCAGCTACCCAGATGCCCCTGGAAGTCAGTTTTCAGCAGGCTGTGTTCATACCACAACCCTGATGAAAGAGAGCAAGGTTAAGTTGGCCTAGTGAGTGGAATTCAAAGCTCTTCATTTAGCAGTGGACAAAGTGTTAGGCTCCTGTTCTAGAGGAGCATTTAGATATTATAGTCTGTTGGGCTGTAACAAAGAGTTGCATGTATTGTCAGGCAAATGGGTTCCAGGCAACTAAAAAAAACAGCTACGTGTATAATGCACTCAGATAAGGAAATGTCTTTGTGAATTTAGTAGAGGAATTAAAATTGTGAGGATATGAAACAAACAAAAATGTTGGCTAAGAAAAGGATTGAAATGTTGACATAGCTTTCTCCATATATCTGGGCCCTGAGAGGAGATGCCTGCGGAAGCTCAGGTCAGGCCCCATGAGCTAGAGAGGACACATTCTCCTTGAATTCAACAAAGGCAAATGGTATTAACAAGAAAATGTATCCAATAATTACAAGAAAGGTTTGGCTTAATAACAGCTGTAGGTGAAATTAGTTGATATGGGCAAGTGGATCACACTGAACCTCTCCTGGTAGCTCCAGGATTCTGTAACTGGGTGTAAGTACTGGTGCTAACTGGGCACCTGGTCTTCTTTGGGAGTTGCCTATAATGTAAAGAAACAATCCTAAAGATACAATGAAAGTTTTGAATAATAGATTCTTCATCAATTTGGTCCACGGGAATATACTTCTTCTCAGGTTACAAACTTTACTGCTGCTAGGAAGTACTATTCAATGAACAGAGATGGTAAATTAAACATAATGTCTTTTGATAAAATATAGTTTTTCAATTTTCTTTTCCTGTTAGGACTTTTTTTGTTTTCTGTCTAAGAGATGTTAGCATCTCCTAAATTGAGACAGATACACTTTTAGGTTCCCTTCTGAGTGATTTATATTGTTAGGTTTTACGACCGAGTCTTTGATTTTTGTGTATGATATGATGTATGAATCATGGTTTATTTCTTTTATGTTACAGGTAGTTGTACTTTCCCCCCCAGCATACTTTGTTGAAAGACTTTCTTCTGTTGAAGACTCTTAGCATTTTTGTGAAAAATGATTAATTGTATATGTGTGGGTATATATTTAGATTATCTGTTCTGCCTCATGGACCGGACCCATTTCTCTTTCTTGAAGTCAATATCTAGTGATTGGATTAATGTAGCCATAAAAGTTTGTAAATTGGGTGGTGTGATTTTCTAATTTTGCTCTTTCTCAAGATGGTTTTGGCTACCTGTCAGTTTTTGTGTTTTTTAAATGTAATTTATTATCGAGTTAGCTAACTTACAGTGTATACAGTGTGCTCTTGGTTTCAGGAGTAGATTCCCATGATTCATCGCTTAATACAACACACAGTGCTCATCCAAACAAGTGCCCTCCTCAATGCTCATCACCCATTTTCCCCCCTTCCCTGCACCTCCCATTAACCCACAGTTTGTTCTTTGTATTTAAGAGTCTCTTATGGTTTATTTCTCTCTCTGACACTGTTTTTTCTCCTTCCCTCCCCCCATTGATTTTCTGTTAAGTTTCTCAAATTCCACATATGAGTGAAAACATATATCTGTCTTCCTCTGACTGACTCATTTCACTTAGCATAAATTCCATCCATGTTGTTGCAAATGGCAAGATTTCATTCTTTCTCATTGCCAAATGCTATTCCGTTGCATATATAAACTATGTCTTCTTTATCCATTCATCAGTTGATGGACATTTGAGTTTTTTCCATAATTTGGCTATTGTTTAAAGTGCTTTTATAAACATTGGGATAGATGTGCCCCTGTAAATCAGCACTCCTGTATCTTTTGGATAAATTTCTAGTAGTGTTATTGCTCGGTCATAGGGTAATTTTATTTTTAATTTTTGATGAAACTCCACACTGCTTTCCAGAGCAGCCGCAACAGTTGGCATTCCCACCAGTGGTGCAAGAGGGTTCCCGTATCTCCACATCCTCCAACATCTGTTGTTTCCTGAGTTTTTATATTTAGCCACTCTGACTGCTGTGAGGTGGTATCTCAATGAGGTTTTGATTTGTATTTCCCTGATGACGAGTGACTTTGAACATCTTTTCTTGTGTCTGTTGGCCATCTCGATGTCTTCTTTGGAAAAGTGTCTATTCATGTCTTCTGTCCATTTGTCTCTGGATTATTTTTTTTTTCAGGTGTGGAGTTTAGTAAGTTATAGATTTTGGATACTAACCCTTTATCTAATATGTCTATTGTAGATATCTTCTCCCATTCTACTGGTTGCCTTTAGATTTGTTGATTGTTTCATTTGCAGTGCAGAAACTTTTTATCCTGAGGTTCCAATAGTTCATTTTTGCTTTTATTTCCCTTGCCTTCAGAGACAAGTTGGGTAAGAAGTTGCTGCGGCTGAGGTCAAATAGCTTGTTGCCTGTATTCACCTCTATGATTTTGATGGTTTCTGTCTCACATTTAGGCCTCTCATCCATTTTGAGTTTATTTTTGTGTATGGTATAAGAAAGTGGTCCAAGTTGATTTTTCTGCATGTTGCTGTCCAGTTCTCCCAGCACCATTTGCTAAAGAGACTGTTTTCCATTGGATACTCTTTCTTTCTTTGTCAAAGATTAGTTGGCCATACATTTTGGGTATAATTCTGGGTTCTCTATTCTATTCTATTGGTCTATGTGTCTGTTTTTGTGTCAATATCATACTGTCTCTATGATTACGGCTTTGTAATAGAGGCTAAAGTCAGGGACTGTGATGCCTCCTGCTTTGGTTTTCTTTTTCAACATTACTTTGGCTATTCAGGGTCTTTTGTGGTTCCATACAAATTATGGGATTGTTTGTTCTAGCTTTGAGAAGAATGCCGCTGCAATTTTGATTGGGATTGCATTGAATGTGTAGATTTCTTTGGGTAGTATTGACATTGTAACAATATTTTTCTTTCACTCCATGAGCATGGAATGTTTTTCCATTTCTTTGTGTCTTCTTCAATTACTTTGATAAGCCTTCTATAGTTTTCAGCATACAGATCTTTTTCATCTTTGGTTAGGTTTATTCCTAGGTATTTTATGGTTCTTAGTGCCATTGTAAATGGGATCAATTTCTTGATTTATCTTTCTGTTGCTTCATTATTGGTTTATAGAAATGCAACCTATTTCTGTATATTGATTTTGTATCCTGTGACTTTGCTGAATTCCTGTAGCGGTTCGAGCAGTTTTTGGTGGAGTCTTTCTGATTTTACATGTAGAATATCATGTTGTCTGCAAAGAGTGAAAGTTTGACTTCTTTGCCAATTTGGATGTGTTTATTTCATTTTGTTGTCTGATTGCTGACGTTAGGACTTCCAACACTATGTTAAACAACAGTGGTGAGAGTGGACATCCCTGTCGTATTCCTGATCTCAGAGGTTTTGCCCATTGAAGCTGATATTAGCTGTGGGCTTTTCATATATGGCTTTTATGATGTTAAGGAATGTTCCTTCTGTCATGACTTTCTTGAGTTTTTTTTTTTTAAGAAAGGATGCTGTATTTTGTCAAATGCTTTTTCTGCATCTATTGACAGAATGATATGGTTCTGTTCCTTTCTTCTATTAATGTGACATATCACACTGATTGATTTGTGAATATTGAACCAGCCCTGCAGCCCAGGAATGACTGCCTCTTGACTGTGGTGAATAATTCTTTTGATATACTGTTTAATTTGATTTGCTAGTATCTTGCTGAAAATTTTTTCATCCATGTTCATCAGGGATATTGGCCTGTAATTCTTTTTAGTGGGGTCTCTGGGATGGGACTCAAGTAATGCTGGCTTCATAGAATGAGTATGGAAACTTTCCTTCATTTGTCTATTTTTTAGAACACCTTGAGAAGTATAGTATTAACTTTGCTTTAAATGTCTTGTAGAATTCCCCTGGGAAGCCATCTGGCCCAGAACTCTTAATTGTTGGGAGATTTTTGATAACTGACTCAATTTCCTTGCTGTTTATGGGTCTGTTCAAATTTTCTATTTCTTCCCATTTGGGTTTTGTTAGTGTATGCATACCTAGGAATTTGTCCATTTCCTCCAGGTTGCCCAGTTTGTTGGCATATAATTTTTCTAAGTATTCTCTAATAATTGTTTGTATTTCTGTGGTGTTGGTTGTGATCTCTCCTCTTTCATTCATGGTTTTATAAATTTGGGTTCTCTCTCTTTTTGAGAAGTCTGGCTAGTGGCTTATCAATTTTGTTTATTCTTTCAAAATACCAGCCCTTAGATTCACCAATCTGTTCTACTGGTTTTTGTTTTCTTTAATTCTATATTGTTTACTTCTGCTCTAATCTTTATATTTCTCTTCTTCTGCTGATTTTGGGGTTCCTTTGCTGTTCAGCTTCTAGTTCCTTTAGGTATGATGTTAGGTTCTGTATTTGGGATTTTTCTTGTTTCTTGAGATAGGCCTGGATTGCAATGTATTTTCCTCTTAGGACTGCCTTTGCTGCAACTCAAAGGGTTTAGACTGGCATGTTTTCATTCCATTTGCTTCCATATACTTTTAAATTTCTTCTTTAATTGCCTGGTTGACCCGTTCATTCTTTAGTACGATGTTCTTTAACCTCCATGCTTTCGGAGACTTTCAAAAGTTTTTCTTGTGGTTGATTTCGTTTCATAGCATTGTGATCTGAAAATATGCATGGTATGATCTCAATTATTTTATATTTATTGAGGGCTGTTTTGTGACCCAGTATGTGATTTATCTTGCAGAATGTTCCATGTGCACGCCAGAAGAATGTGTATTCTGTTGCTTTTGGATGAAAAGTTCTGAATATATCTGTCAAATCCATCAGGTCCAGAGTATCATTCAAGGCCATTGTTTCGTTACTGATTTTCTGACTAGATAATCCGTTCTTTGCTGTAAGTGGAGGCTAATTCTCCCCTCGTGGTCTAGGATTTTCTTATCTCTCTTTTTCTCAGCTTCATCATTTTCCATAATTTTATCTTCTATTTCACTTATTCTCCCCTCTGCTTTCTCTGTCCATGTTATCACTGTATCTACTTTATTTTGCACCTCATTATCGCCTTTCTTAATTTGTCATGACTATTTCTTAGTTCCTTGCTCTCTGCAGCAATAGAGTCTCTGTTTTCTTCTATGCTTTTTTCAAGCCCAGCTTATGGACTATTACTCTAAATTCTTGATCAGATATATTGTGTATATATGTTTTGAGGAGTTCTCTAGTTGTCATTTATTCCTGGAATTTCTTTTGAAGAGAATTCTTCTATTTCATCATTTTGACTAGTTTTCTGTCCTTTATGTGTTTTAATAGCTTGTTATGTGTCCTGCACCTGCAAGCACTATCAGCTTAAAAAAGAATTCATACACTCTCCAGGGCTTGGCCCTTCAGAAGGTATGTTTGGTGTGTGTGTTGCGTGCACTCTGTTGTTGTGACTCTGGTTGCTTTATCTCCCTACTTGTAGTGGTGGTTTGGACCTTCCACCAGGGGTGCTTTGATTTGTTCATGGAAGTAACCCTGGAAAAAATTTTAAAAGGGGTGGTGGTGGAAGAAGCCTTATCCCATACAAAGAGTGAAGTGACAGGTGTGGAGGAAAGGAATAAAAAAAAAAAGACCAGGTAGTGGATCAGAGAAACTATATGGGTTAATAAGAAAGAATAAGAGGAAGAAATAGAAGGAAAAAACCCAATATATATATTATATATTATATATTATATATTATATATTATATATTATATATTATATATTATATTATATTATATAGTTACATATATATATTTATAGTTATATAATATAGTTTTATATATTTTATGTAATATATATTATATATTGTATATAATATATAATATACAATATATACATAATAAGAATTCACCAAGCATTAAATCTGAAAATGGAAAACCAGTAGACTAATATCTGATGGTCTCTTGGAATCGGTGGCTGTGCTGGTCTGGAGGAAGGGCCGCCTGGTTTGGTCAGTGTCAATATTGCTCTGTAGACATGCAGTTACCAGGCACGGAGGGCCATGGTTTGGTGTAGGCAGGTCCTGCCTCCACTGTGGGAGTACTGTCCATTCCCTGAAGCCCCACCTTGTTGGTGATGAGGAGAAAAATGGCAACACCTTGGTCTCTCCTCCCTGGACTGGGAGACCAAAACGACTCTATTCTAGCCATCCTCATAGTGCCACGTGGGCATGAGTGGGTCTGTTTGTCCTGCTCCACAGTCTCCTGCACCTCCCAGGTGCTCAGCTGGGATTCAAACCAGCCCCGGATTTAAAGGATGCCTCTCTGCTGGCCCTGGGTCTGGGGTAGTGCCACTCCACCCAGTCAGCTGACAAAGGCCTCTGGCTGGCCTGTAGGGTCTTTTATCCTTGGAGGGTCTTTATACCTTATTACTGGAGCACTCGGTGGAGGGGACTGCTCTCTCTGATTTCACCTCTGAGCTTGCTACCGAGCCTGTGGTTGACTCCCTTCCTCCCCATGCGCGTGTACAGGGTGGCAGGCCCCAGTCTGGATAAAGACCTACCCTGGATCTTGTTAAAAATTGGTTCTTTCTCAGTTTTTTCATTCCCCAGTCCGTGGTTTTTCTTTTATCCAAATACAATCCTACACTCCCACAGACTCTCTTTCTCTTCCTTTTGTCTCTCCACAGAAGAGGATTCCTCCCCTCCATGCCTATGCCACCTGTTTTATCTCTCCCAATTCACAATCATGCAACTATGACCTGCCAAGTTGTCCCCATGAGCCCCTGGAGAGGTTTCTGTCACTCTGTATCCTGGATACCTGGAATTCCAAGTCTTCTGGCTTCAATATTGCTGTGTTTGAGGGAGGAGGGAACTTCAGGTCCTCCTGCTTCTCTGCCATGTTGACTTCTCCCCATTTACTTTCTTCTACCTGTCAGTTTTTAGTTTGTCATGTACATTTTGGAAACTGTGAATTTTTACAAAAAAAAAAATCCTACAGAAAAGTTGATTGGGATTATTTGAAGATATAGATAGATTCATACCTTTTGGTCATTGGTTTTTCTAAAACATGAACATAATATACCTACATTTATTTATGGTGATTTGATTTCTGTTATCAATGTTTTGTTGCTTTCACTGTAGAGTTTGGGCACATATTTGGATAAATTTATCCATAAATAAATGCTTATTTTTCATAAATGCGTTCATTTTCCAGTTGATCATTGCTGACATGTGGATATAATAATTGATCTTCCTATATTTGACTTTCGGTCTTATGACGTTACTTTATTTATTTTTTCTTGTAAACGTTTTTTGCGTGCATGGGTGCATATGGTTATATATGTGTGCCATCATGTAATCTGCAAGGAAAGTCAGTTTGCTTCATTATTTCTGAGCTTTTTATATGTCTCTTCCTGTTTTTCTTGTCTTTTGAACTGGTTAGAACCTTTATAAAGATTACATAGAGGTGATAAGAGCAGAGATCTTTACCAAATTCTCATCCCTGATATTAGGGGAAAGCATTCAGGGCTTCTCCACTGTATATATTATTAGTTGTAACATTTTATAGATGCTATTTAGCAGATGAAGAAATTTCTTCTATTCCTAGTTTACTGAGAGTTATTTTCTTCTCTCTCTCTTTTTAACATGACAATGTTTTGATTCTTTTTTTTTTTTAATTTTTTTTAACGTTTTATTTATTTTTGAGACAGGGAGAGACAGAGCATGAACAGGGGAGGGTCAGGGAGAGGGAGACACAGAATCTGAAACAGGCTCCAGGCTCTGAGCTGTCAGCACGGAGCCCGATGTGGGGCTCGAACTCACGGACCACGAGATCATGCCCTGAGCCGAAGTCGGCCGCTTAACCGACTGAGCCACCCAGGCGCCCCTGTTTTGATTCTTTAAAATAATTTACGTGTACCAATTGAGAAGATTACATGTGTTTTCTCATTTATTCTCTTGAATTGTTGGATTACACTAGTTGACATGCAAATGTTACTGCACCTTGCATTCCTTGGATACACTCTACCTGCTGTTTGTCCTTTTGTATATATTTCGTTAAAGCTATTTGTTTTGTCTACCTAGTGTGTGACTATAAGAGGCTGTATTCATGAGACTATTGGTATGTGATTTTATGTATTTTAGTCTTTTTGTCAGGTTTGGGATCAACGTTATGGTAGCCTCATGAAAACAACCTGGGAAGTTTCTCCTTTCACATTTTCTAGGAGGGGTGTTTGTTTGTTTCTAAATACAGAACTAGTATAAATTCTTCCCTGGGTGCTTGTTGAAAGGTACTAGGGACGACTTCTGAAGCTGGAGGTTTTCCTTGTCTGAGGTTCCTAATTACAAATTCCGTTTCTGGAGTAAGATGTGGTGCCCTAGCGGTTGTGTCAGCAGGTCTTGCTGTCCCCACTGTGGTAGCTTCCCAGAAGCTCCTTCTCTCCCTCTCTCCACTGGTAGCCTCCCAGTCAGTTCCATAAGCCCCAGTGAGTTCTTTCCTGCCTGTGGGTAGCTTCCCGTAGCAGTTCAGCATGTCTCTGCTATGCAGTGGGCCACGTCCATATTTTCTCCACCAAGATGTGAATTCTAAACCTCAGAATCCTTCTTCTGAATTTGGGACTCAGCTCCAGTTCCAGCAGTGGTGGCTGCTCTCTGTATCTGCTATTTCTGAATTTCCATTGAGTTCTTTTTTATATATTCCAAATGTTGCATACCTTTACATGTTCTATTTCTATATGTTCTTCACATAATAACAGGTCAACATTTCTTATTCTAATTTTGTATGGTTTATGTCTCCTGAATGGACCCTACAGCTGCAGGTGTCTCAAATTTTTCATCTAAGGAAGGAGAGGAATCAATTTGGCATAATATTTGTTATTGACAGAGCAGTTGTAATCACACATGCTCACCACTAAAGGGGGATGATTGATTACTTTTGTGGAACCGTGTCCTGTGGCAGTGGGTCCATCCAGGATTCCAGAGTGGTCTCACTTATGTCTTATGCCACACAGTCACAGAGTAACCACAGTTCATTGCTAGTTACCAGTTATCAGTTGTGAGGATTAAATTTTTAAGAAAATTTTCCTAGTGTCAGAAATAAAATCCTGATGCCTCACTATTAGTGTTTTTAGCTGACTCCATTCTTTCCTCTTCCCGCCCCTGCTTTGTAGCCACACGTACTCTGACTGCAACCACCTATGAGTCTGTCTTGTGTAGAAGGCCTGGTCAGGTAGAGCTTGTTGGCAATCATGAAGACGTCAGATTTTGCTGAGAGATTTTAAACCTTAGAGGACTGAAAGCAGAGGAATTACATGACAGGAAGTAACATTTTCACATGACACTTATGGCTAATTTCTTAAAGATGGAACATGGGGAGACAGTGTCCGTGCAAAGACAAAGGATAGAAAGCTATTTCAGGCCACCTATGCTGCCTACCGTGTCCAGGACAACAATTGAGGTGATGTGAAGTTGTTTGTTTCTGGGTGTTTTGAAGGTGTAGCTTAAGAATTGCTGTTTAGTTGGGTATGGGTTGTGAAAGAAAAGAAGAGTGAGGCATAGTTTGAAGGTTTGTACTTGAGCAACTGGAACAATAGCAATGCCATTAATGAAGGCGGACAGTCTTCACAGAACTACACACACACACAGACACACACACACACACACACACACACACACACAGATATTTTATATATGTAGAAGGTGAGGTAGGCAGAAGAACGACCTCCAAAATGATCAGAGGCCCTAATCCCCAGGACTGTAAATATAAAGAGATAACACATTGATGAATATGTTGTATTATAGGACAAAAGGGAAATTTCAGTAATGAAGGTTACTATAGTTGATCTTAAAATGGGAAGATTGTCCTGGATTGTCCAGTTGAGCTCAATGTAATCATGTGAGCCCCAAAAAGCAAAAGAGGAAGGCAGAGGTAAAAGGTAGAAATATTTGAGTAACATAAATGGGTCAATGTGTCTTTGCAAATTTGACAGGAAGGGGACCACTTGAGTGGGAAGTGAATTCTTTAACAACCTGAATAAACTTGGAAGCTGGTTCTTCCCCAGGATCTCCAGAAAGGAACATAATTCCTTTTGCCTTGTAAGACCTTAAGCAGAGAATCCAATTGAGCCAAGTAGTGCTCTGAATTCTGATCCACAGAAATGATAAGATGCATACTGTTTTAAGATGATAATTTCGTGGTTATTTGTTACTGCAGCAATGAAAAACTATCATATGAGGAAACTCAGAAGCAAGTATTGCAAACAACCCTTAGCAAAGTGTCCTTTGGGGCTGTGAGGTTTTCCCCGGGCATTTTTATTTCCTATTTCAGGCTCTGTTTGCTTCCTACTTATTGCCTACAGAGCTGGGGAAATGGACCTAATCACAAGAAAGGTTATTCTGTTCTGGCAAAAAGCAAGTCGTTTTTATCTTTTATTAATTTTTTTTAATGTTTATTTTTGAAGGAGAGAAAGAGACACAGAGCATGATTGGGGGAGGGGCAGAGAGAGAGGGAGACACAGAATCTGAAGTGGGCTCCGGGCTCTGAGCTGTCAGCAAACAACCTGATGCGGGGTTTGAACTTATAAACTGTGAGGTCATGACCTGAGCCGAAGTCAGATACTTACCGACTGAGATACCCAGATAAGTCATTTAAAACATTTTAAAAAATCTTTATTTATTTTTGAGAGGGAGAGACAGAGTGTGAGTGGGAGAGGAACACAGAGAGAGAGGGAGACACAGAATCTGAAGTGGGCTCCAGGCTCTGAGCTATTAGCACAGAGCCTGACACGGGGCTTGAACTCATGAACTGTGAGATCATGACTTGAGCCAAAGTTGGATGCTTACCAACTGAGCCACTCAGGTGCCCCAGGTTAGTCATTTTTAAATAGCTGTGGCCAAACCTTTGTGGATTTGGTCCAGTCAATTTGTTGGTAGCCTGCCCATCAGCCCCTCCAGTGAACTGACAACTACAATGTGCCTTTCTTGAACTACTCACGTTCTCCTTTCATGGCAGGTGACGTCAAGTTTCTGCTCTCAGAGCTTGATCCTCAATTTGGACCATTTCAGTCTTGTTTTCGGATTCTGTTGATCCCTTCTCTGGATCATTCTTTCTGTCAACACCTACCATTCAGTCTCTCACCTGAATACCTGCTCAGTACCAAGGTGTGGGGTCATACAGTGACATTCTTCCTTGACCCACTGAAGTGAAACTGTCTGGTCATGCCTTCTCTATCTAATTGGGGGTCCTTCCTTGATGGGATTCAAGCATATTCACTGACAAATATGAAAAAAGATCTCTTAGACTCACATCTTTTGTTGATGGAATTCTTCCTCTAGTGTTCAGGTGTAGCTCTCCAGACTCTCCCTGAAATACTCCAAGGTGGCATGAAAATGAAAACATAGTTCACCATTAGGAGATTTCATCGTGTGGTGTCCACATTGTAGACTGAACCCCACTGACCCACGCCTGCCCTTGTGTAATCCCTTCCCTTGGAGTGGATGGCATGTGTGACTTGATTCTAACTTAATAGGGCATGACAAGGTTCGTATGATATCACTCCTTTGGTTATGCTTTGTTCATACATTGCAGGGACAAAATTTCCTGCTGGGTTGGAAAAACCAAACATTCATGATATAAAGTGCTTATGGGAGAACAAGGTGACTTGGAACTACAGTTGACCTCTCAGACTTGAGGGTGGCCTCAGCTGAGGGGCAGTAAGAAGCTGTGCTCTCAGTCATATAACTGCAAGGAAATGAATTCTGTCAACGACCACGTGATGTTAGAATAAGATCCGGAGCTTCAGAAAGGAACAAGTTTTGGCTGAAACCTTGCTGGCGGCCTTGTGGGAGTCTGTGGCGAGGACTTGGTGTTTTAGTGCCTAAACCTCTGACCCATGGAAACTATGAGAAAATAAATGTATAATTTTTAAAGATACACTGAATTTGTGATAATTAGTGATTCAGCAACAGAGAAGTAATATGATTGATTTCAGAGTCCTAAGTGTGTTCAAATGTAAGATCATTTGAGCATATGTGCGAAGAGTTTTGTTAGCTTTGGAATAACATTTCCCTTTTTACCTGAGATTGAGTATGGTGAATGTTGCCCACTGCACCAGTGTTATTCAACATTGTACTGAAGGTCTAAGCCAGTTCAATAAAGCATGAAAAGAAAAAAAATAGAAGAGGTTTAAGGCTTGGAAAAGAAGAAATAAAATTAACATCACTTATAAAGAACATATTTAACGTATAGAAAATTGAAGATAATTAATTGGGATTACTAAGAAAATTTAACAACATAACTGCATATGAAGTAAATGTACCAAAGCATTTCTCATTCTTTCTTTTTTGGTTTTACCAGAAATAACAAAGTAAAAATTAATTTTTAAAAAACATTTATTTTTGAGAGAGACAGAGATAGAGCAAGCATGGAAGGGACAGAGAAGGGGGCACAAACAGAGGATCCAAAGCAGGCTATGCACTGACAGCAGAGAGCCTGATGCAGGGGTCGAACCCACAAACCTTGAAATCGTGACCTGAGCCAAAGTTGGATCCTCACTGACTGAACCACCCAGGTGCCCCCAAATTAATTTTTGATATGAAATTATTATCAGTTCAAATGGATGAAATATCCAGGAAGAAATCTAATAAAACTTTCCCAGACATCTCCATTAAGAAATAGAAATTATTATTGACATAAATTAAAGAAAACATCAAATCCAAGAAATAGATCATGTTTATGAATTGAGGACTCCATAATGTGAATAAGTCGGTTATTTTAAAATTGTATGGGGGCGCCTGGGTGGCTCAGCCGGTTAAGCGGCTGACTTCGGCTCAGGTCATGATCTCGCGGTCCGTGAGTTCGAGCCCCACATCGGGCTCTGTGCTGACAGCTCAGAGCCTGGAGCCTGTTTCAGATTCTGTGTCTCCCTCTCTCTGACCCTCCCCCTTCATGCTCTGTCTCTCTCTGTCTCAAAAATAAATAAACATTAAAAAAATTAAAAAAAATTGTATGCACTTTCAAAACAACTTTATAAAAAATCCTATAAAGTATTGTTGTGGAAATGACAAATTTATTTTATAATTTACATGTACAGCAAAAGAAGTCTTGGAAGAAGAAGAAATTTGCAAACCTTTCAAGGCTTATGACCAGATATGAAGACCTATTGTAAAGATTATCAAAAGAGAAAACATAAGTGTTTACTGAGTTCTCGGAAAAAAGAAAACTTGTGCAGCATTGGCGGAATGTAAATTGGTGCAGCCGCTATGTAAAACAGTGTGACCTTTTCTCAAAATACTAAAAATAGAACTATCATATTATCTGGGAAATCCACATCTGGGTATTTTTTGGAAGGAAAAAAATCACTATCTTGAAAAGGTATTTTCACTCCCATGTTCACTGGAAGCTTATGTAGAACAGACAAGACATGGAAACAACGTAAGTGTCCACTGGCAGATGAATGGATAAAGGAAATGGGAGATATACACAAATGGTATATTATTCAGCCATAAAAGAGAAGGAGATCCTGCTATTTGTCACATGTATGGACTTTGACAGCCTCACACTAAATGAAATAAGTCAGAGAGAGAAAGATAAATACTGTATGATCTCCCTTGTATGTGGAATCATAAAATGAAATATCAAGCTCAAAGATACAGAGAACAGATTGGTGATGCCAGAGGCAAGGATATAATGGGTGAAGGTGGTTAAAAGGCACAAACTTCAAGCTATAAGATAAAGAAGTTCTGGAGAATAATGTACAACATGGTGACTATAGTTCACCATACTCTATGTGTTCACCATATGTATCCACCAGTTGCCAAACGAGTAGGCCTTAAAAGTTCTCATTACAAGAAAAAAATTGTAACTATGTGACATGATGGATTTCCACCACCCCTATTGTGGTAATCATTTAGCAATGTACACATATATCAACCCATTATGTTGTATACCTTAAACGTACACAGTGTTATGTTATTTATTTCTCAATAAAACTGTACTAATAAACAACACTAGACATACCTCTTGGAAAATTCATTTTGGATGGTCCCTTTTTAAAAAAAATATTTTATGTTTTTTATTTTACTTTTTAGAGACACAGAGTGCGAGTAGGGAAGGGACAGAGAGAGGGGGAGACACAGAATCTGAAACAGGCCCCAGGCTCTGAGCTGTCAGCACAGAGCCTGACGCGGGACTCGAACTCACAGACTGTGAGATCATGACCTGCGCTGAAGTTGGATGCTTACTGACTGAGCCCCCCAGGCACCCAGTTGGATGGTCACTTCTGTGAACCACTCATAGGTTGGCTATTTAAAGATGAGGGCCCTTGACCCCTCCTGTTAGGTCTTAGACATGTCACGTAATACTTCTAATTTTGTTTTCCTCTTTTTGACAAACGTGCAGCCAATGAGACTTATCTCGCATTTTTATCAGGAGAAAGTTATTTCCTAAATGTTAGGAATGCACTGTGAAATACATAAAATGTCTTCTGTCTATAGATGGTAGTTTAGCTGTATAGGATGGATTTCCTTTTTCCTGTGTAACTCTAGCCTGCTTTACATATGAATATCCACGTGTCTCTCAGGTAGCTCCATGTGCTTCTGGGGAAGCTGAATCTACCCACGTCTTTAGGGTGGAACCTGTGGCTGAAACCTAAGCAAACCAGTGAGTGAATCTTCAATCTTCAGTCACAGTTGATTGTTCAGGAATGGAGGGATTCGTGAGAGGCCAGTGACTTAGGTTGATCCAATCAGACTGAAGCCAAAAGCTTTTGTATTGAAATAGGGGAAAGAGATTCATGCTTCATGTTATACATAGTGGGAAAGATTTGAGGCCAGGACTGAGTGGAAGCCAATTCTAGGAGGATGAAAGGCAAAACTCACTGAAAATAGAACCAATCATCAAAGAATCAGAGGCAAGAAATGGAAAGAATAAAGTCCTCTGGTCCCACCATTGGGACTATAAGTTCTAGCTATATGTAAAGACAACTCTCTCTAGGGGCGCCTGGGTGGCTCAGTCGGTTAAGCGTCCGACCTCAGCTCAGGTCACGATCTCGCGGTCCGTGAGTTCGAGCCCCGCGTCGGGCTCTGGGCTGATGGCTCGGAGCCTGGAGCCTGCTTCCGATTCTGTGTCTCCCTCTCTCTCTGCCCCTCCCCCGTTCATGCTCTGTCTCTCTCTGTCTCTAAAATAAATAAAACGTTAAAAGAAAAATTAAAAAAAAAAAAAGAAATATTAAAAAAAAAAAAAAAAGACAACTCTCTCTCTAACCTTCCCAGGCCATGAGACAATCATTTCCATTAATATTGTAGACAGTTTGAGATATTTTTCCCCTACGTATCCAATTAAAAACATTCTCCTTAGTACAATGTTGTCGAAACTTTAGACATTTATAAAATTGCTAACCAGGATGTGGAATAGTGACTGGAACGTGATAGGCACATTTGTCTTACAGTTGTTTTTTTGTTTTTTATCAGTAATAATAATCATCATTATGTGTAACAATAGTAAAAGTCAGCAATAAAATTAATGATCATTTATATCTTCCAGTTACTCAACTGGAATTACTCACAATGAATGTGGGCCTGACCATGGGACCTGAGCTTGGGCTACGTTTTTTAAAAAATAATTTCTAGCTTTTTGTGTGTCTTGCATCCACGAAATGCAGCCAGACCAACACTAAACCATCCTACACATCTAGAAAACTGATTGGAGGATTAACACAACAATCTGCACAACCTGAACCACAGAATTCAGCAGGTACACAACATGAAGAGCTGAACTTGGGGAGCAAGAAGCCCGGAAAGGTAGGGAACCCCTTTTGTGGGTGGAAAGAGGATGGAGACTGGGGAGGAGGGGAGCATATGGGAAAAGCACCCCTCCCCAAAAGCAGCTGGAGAGAAAGTGGAAAATTGGAAACAGCCGCAGGGACTAAACAAAAAGGGAGAAAGGAGAGGGTTTAAATTCCATTAAGACTGTAAACAAGGGGAACACAAAGGCTGCAAGTCTGCAGCTCGATACCTGGAGGTGCTCGGGTGGGAAAGGTGAATCGCCAGGAACAGAGTGGGGTCTGGGAGGTTCTTGGGCCACACGGGGAAAAGCGGTTCCATTGCTGGAAGGACATTTGGTAGAGCCTGTTGAAGTCACCTGGTCCCAGCAGACCCCGGCAGACAGCCACATTCGCTGGTGTTGGGGCAAGGTTGTTGAGAGTGAAGCCTGGTGCCAGATGTGTGTTGCGATTTTCCATGGTCCCTGAAACGCTGAGGCTACACTGTCTCGTGATTTTTTTGGGGGCCCGGCTGGCACCTGGCTGCAGTCTCGAGGGAAACCGGCAACAGCAGGATCCAGCGGGTGTTCCTGGGTGGAGCCGACATTCGTCCATTGCTCATTCGGCCATCGCTCGGTGAGACCCTCCCACAAAGGGGCGAAAAAAAGCCGTAGTCCTTCGGAAGTCAGGGGCCGGGGGAAACAGCCACATCTGAGACAAAACTTGGGAGAGAGGTACTGCCTGGAGCCTGGTCACGGAGAGTGGAAAAGCGGGGAGTGTACAAGAGCTGAAGACGGAGGACCGGTGCGTGACTGCTGATCTGGGAGAATAGACTGGGTGGCTGGGTGGCGCCATTTTCACCACTCCCGTGCATGCGCATCCGCACCTACCAGCACCGCAACAATCCACCCCAGTAGCCTAGTAGCGCCATCTAGTGGAGAGTGGAGCTGTTACACCGAGCCCTACCCAACTGGGCCAACTTTGCTCTGCAAGAACACGAACCTCACTGCCAGCTTAATCTATGGACTATAAAGAGCTACATAGACTGACTTCTAGGGGAAAACGAAGTATTTCAGTCCTACTTCAATCTGTTAGCGGGTTCATCTATTCAATTTTTTTTCTGTCTTTTTCCTTTTTCTCTTTTACAATTCTTTTCTTTTTCTTGAATACGTAAAGAAAAATCTCATTTTTATTTTCAATTTTTATTAAAAATATCTGTCTTTAATTTTTATTACTATACTTTTTACTTTTGTGTAAATTTTTTCAAATTCTACTTTACTTCCATCATTTTATTTTAGTCTACTTCAGTGTACTCACCTTTTCAAATTTTCAAACAATTTCCTTTTTTTCTTTCTTTTTCTTTTTTTCTCTTTTTCATTTATTTTCTTTTTCTTGAATGCAGAAAGAGAAAAATTTCATTTTTACTTTCAATTTCTTTTAAAAATATTTTAATTTAACTTTTATTACTATATTTTTTGCTTTTATGTAAATTTTTTCAAATTCTACCTTACTCCCATCATTTTATTTCAGTCTACTACAGTGTATTCACTTTTTCAAATTTTCAAACGTTTCTTTTTTTTTGTCTTTTCCTTTTTTCTTTTTTCTCTTTTTTCTCTTTTTTTGTTTTTCTTTTTTCTTAAATACAGAAAATTTAAAAATTCATATTTCTTTTTAATTTTTATTAAAAATATTTTTCCATAATTTTTTTCTACTATATTCTCTACTTTTGTGTATTTTAGTCTCCTTTAGTGTATTCATTTTTTCAAATTCTCAAACGATTTTCTTGTGTTTTTCTTTTTTTTGCTCTCCCCCCCTTTTTTCTGTTTTTGGTTTTTTTTTGTTTGTTTCTCTAATCTGTCGAACCACTTTCTACACCCGGACCAAAACACACCTAGGATCTAGCATCATCTATTAGATTTTTGTGTGGGTGTGTTTTTAGTTTTTAATTTTAATATTTTTTTAATTTTAATTTTTTTAATTTCAATTTTTCTACCTCATTAATTCCTTTCACCCTTCAAAATGACAAAACAAAGGAATTCACCCCAAAAGAAAGAGCACGAAGAAACAATAGCCAGGGATTTAACCAACACAGACACAAGCAAGATCTGAACCAGAATTTAGAATCACGATAATAAGAATACTAGATGGAGTCGAAAATAGATTAGAATCCCTTTCTGCAGAGATAAAAGAAGTAAAAAATAGCCAGAATGAAATTAAAAATGCTATAACTGAGCTGCAATCACGGATGGATGCAGCGGCGGCAAGAACAGATGAGGCAGAACAGAGAATCAGCAATATAGAGGACAAACTTATAGAGAATAACGAAGTAGAGAAAAAGAGGGAGATTAAGGCAAAAGAGCACGATTTAAGAATTAGAGAAAGCAGTGACTCATTAAAAAGGAACAACATCAGAATCATAGGGGTCCCAGAGGAGGAAGAGAGAGAAATAGGGGTAGAAGGGTTATGTGAGCAAATCATAGCGGAAAACTTTCCTAACCTGGGGAAAGACACAGACATCAAAAATCCAGAAAGCACAGAGGACCCCCATTAGATTCAACAGAAACTGACCATCAACAAGGCATATCATAGTCAAATTCACAAAATACTCAGGAAAGGAGAGAAACATGAAAGCAGCAAGGGAAAAAAAGTCCCTAACCTACAAGGGAAGAAAGATCAGGTTTGCAGTAGACCTATCCACAGAAACCTGGCAGGCCAGATATATCCTGGTGGGATATATTCAGTGTGCTGAACCAGAAAAACATGCAGCCAAAAATTCTTTATCCAGCAAGGCTGTCATTCAAAATAGAAGGAGAGATAAAAAGTTTCCCAGACAAACAAAAATTAAAGGAGTTTGTGACCACTAAACTAGCCCTGGAAGAAATATTAAGGGGGACTCTCTGAGGGGACAAAGGTGAATATATATATATATATATATATATATATATATATATATATATATACCAAAAGCAACAAAAGATTAGAAAGGACCAGAGAACACCACCAGAACATCATAATGGCAATAAATTCATATTTTTCAGTACTCACTCTAAACATCAATGGACTCAATGCTCCAATCAAAAGACATAGGATAACAGAATGGATAAGAAAACAAGACCCATCTATATGCTGTTTACAAGAGACCCACTTTAGACCTAAAGACACCTACAGATTAAGAATAAGAGGATGGAGAACCATCTATCATGCTAATGGTCAACAAAAGAAAGCCGGAGTAGCCATTCTTGTATCAGACAATCTAGACTTTAAAATAAAGACTGTATCAAGAGATGCAGAAAGGCATCATATCATAATCAAGGGGTCTATCCACCAAGAAGACCTAACAATTGTAAACATTTATGCGCCAAATGTGGGACACCCAAATATATAAATCAATTAATCTCAAACATAAAGAAACTCATCGATAGTAATACCGTAATAGTAAGAGACATCAACACCCCACTCACAGCAATGGACAGATCATCTAATCAAAAAATCAACAAGGAAACAATGGCTTTGAATGACACATTGGACCAGATGGGCTTAACAGATATATTCAGAACATTTCATCCTAAGGCAGCAGAATATACATTCTTCTCCAGAGCACATGGAACATTCTCCAGAATAGATCACATACTGGGACACAAATCAGCCCTAAGCAAGTACAAAAAATCAAGATCATACCGTGCATATTTTCACACCACAATGCTATGAAACTCTAAATCAACTACAAGAAAAAATTTGGAAAGGTAACAAATACTTGGAGACTGAAGAGCATCCTACTAAAGAATGAATGGGCTAACCAAGAAATTAAAGAGGAAATTAAAAAGTATATGGAAGCCAATGAAAATTCTAACACCACAACACAAAACGTAAGGGATGCAGCAAAGGTGGTCATAAGAGGAAAGTATATAGCAATCCAGGCCTTCCTAAAGAAGGAAGAAAGATCCCAGATACACAACCTAACCTTACACCTTAAGGAGCTGGAAAAAGAACAGCAAATAAAACCCCAAACCAGCAGAAGACAGGAAATAATAAAGATTATAGCAGAAATCAATGTTATTGAAACCAGAAAAACAGTAGAACAGATCAATGAAACCAGAAGCTGGTTCCTTGAAAGAATTAACAAAGTTGATAAACCCCTAGCCAGTTTGATCAAAAAGAAAAAGGAAAGGACCCAAATAAATAAAATCAAGAATGAAAGAGAAGTGATCAAAACCAACATAGCAGAAATAAAAACAATAATAAGAGAATATTATGAGCAATTATATGCCAACAAAATGGGTAATCTGGAAGAAATGGACATATTCCTAGAAACATATAAACTACCAAAACTGAAACAGGAAGAAATAGAAAATTTGAACATATCTATAACCAGTAAGGAAATCGAATTAGTAACCAAAAATATGCCAAAAAACAAGAGTCCAGGGCCAGATTGCTTTGCAGGGGAATTCTACCAAACATTTAAGGAAGAGTTAACACCTATTCTCTTGAAACTGTTCCAAAAAATAGAAATGGAAGGAAAACTTCCAAACTCTTTCTATGAAGCCAACATTACCCTGATTCCAAAACCAGACAGTGACCCCACTAAAAAGGAAAACTGTAAACCAATTTCCCTGATGAACATGGATGCAAAAATCCTCAACAAGATATTAGCCAACTGGCTCCAACAATACATTAAAAAAATTATTCACCACTACCAAGTGGGATTTATACCTAGGATGCAGGGCTGGTTCAATATCCGCAAAACAATTAACGTGATTCATCACATCAATAAAAGAAAGGACAAGAACCACATGATCCTCTCAATAGATGCAGAGAAAACATTTGACAAAATACAGCATCCTTTCTTGATAAAAACCCTCAAGAAAGCAGGGATAGAAGGATCATACCTCGAGATCATAAATGCTATATATGAACGACCCAACGCTAATATCATCCTCAATGGAGAAAAATTGACAGCTTTCCCCCTAAGGTCAGGAAGAAGGCAGGGATGTCCACTCTCTCCAGTGTTATTCAACATAGTATTGGATGTCTTAGCCTCTGCAATCAGACAACACAAAGAAATAAAAGGCATCCAAATCAGCCAGGAGGAGGTGAAACTTTCACTCTTCACAGATGACATGATACTCTATATGGAAAACCCAAAAGATTCCCAAAAAACTGCTAGAACTGATTCATGAATTCAGCAAAGTTGCAGGATATAAAATCAATGCACAGAAATTGGTTGCATTCCTATACACCAACAATGAAGCGACAGAAAGAGAAATCAAGGAATTGATACCATTTATAGTTGCACCAAAACCCATAAAATACCTAGGAATAAATCTAACCAAAGAGGTGAAAAATCTATACACTGAAAACGATAGAAAGCTGATGAAAGAAACTGAAGACGACACAAAGAAATGGAAAAAGATTCCATGCTCCTAGGTAGGAAGAACAAATATTATTAAAAAGTTGATACTACCCAAAGCAATCTACATATTCAATGCAATCCCTATCAAAGTAACACCAGCATTCTTCACAGAGCTAGAACAAATAATCCTAAAATTTGTATGGAACCAGAAAAGATCCCGAATAGCCAAAGCAATCTTGAAAAAGAAAACCAAGGCAGGAGGCATCACAATCCCAGACTTCAAACTATACTACAAAGCTGTAATCATCAAGACAGTATGGTACTGGCACAAGAAGAGACACTCAGATCAATGGTATAGAATAGAGAACCCAGAAATGGATCCACAAATGTATGGGCAACTAATCTTTGACAAAGCAGGAAAGAATATATAATGGAATAAAGACAGTCTCTTCAGCAAGTGGTGCTGGGAAAACTGGACAGCGACCATGGACTTTCTCCATTCATGGAGAAGAATGAATCTCGACCACTTTCTTACACCATACACAAAAATAAACTCAAATGGATGAAAGACCTCAATGTATGACAAGAAGCCATCAAAATCCTCGAGGAGAAAGCAGGCAAAAACCTCTTTGATCTTGCCCACAGCAATTTCTTACTCAACACGTCTCCGGAGTCAAGGGAAACAAAAGCAAAAATGAACTACTGGGACCTCATCAAAACAAAAAGCTTCTGCACAGCGAAGGAAACAATCAGCAAAACTAAAAGGCAACTGACAGAATGGGAGAAGATATTTGCAGATGACATATCAGATAAAGGGTTAGTATCCAAAATCTACAAAGAACTTATCAAACTCAACACCCAAAAAACAAAGAATCCAGTGAAGAAAGGGCAAAAGACATGAATAGACACTTCTGCAAAGAAGACATCCAGATGGCCAACCAACACATGAAAAAATGCTCAACATCACTCATCATCAGGGAAATACAAATCAAAACCACAATGAGATACCACCTTACACCTGTCAGAATGGCTAACATTAACAACTCAGGCAACAACAGGTGTTGATGAGGATGCAGAGAAAGAGGATCTCTTTTGCATTGTTGGTGGGAATGCAAGCTGGTGCAGTCACTCTGGAAAACAGTATGGAGGTTTCTCAAAAAACTAAAACTAGAACTACCGTATGACCCAGCAATTGCACTACTAGGCATTTATCCAAGGGATACAGGTGTGCTATTTTGAAGGGACACAAGCACCCCCATGTTTATAGCAGCACTATCAACAATAGTCAAAGTATGGAAAGAGCCCAAATGTCCATCGATGGATGAATGGATAAAGAAAGTGTGGTATATATATATATATATATATATATATATATATATATATATATATACAATGGAGTATTACTCAGCAATCAAAAAGAATGAAGTCTTGCCATTTGCAACTACATGGATGGAACTGGAGGGTATTATGCTAAGTGAAATTAGTCAGTCACAGAAAGATAAAAATTGTATGACTTCACTCATATGAGGACATTAAGAGACAAAACAGATGAACATAAGGGAAGGGAAACAAAAATAATATAACAACAGGGAAGAAGACAAAACAAAAGAGACTTATAAATATGGAGAACAAACTGAGGGTTGCTGGAGGGGTTGTAGGAGGGGGGATGGGCTAAATGGGTAAGGGGCACTAAGGAATCTACTGAAATCATTGCTTCACTATATACTAACTAATTTGGATGTAAATTTTTAAAAATAAAAAATAAAGGTAAATCAATTTTAATTGATTTATTTATTTATAAATAAATAAATAAATAAATAAATGAACATTTCAAAAAAATAAATAAAATAAACACTAAAGATTTTTTTAATTAAAAAATTAATTTCTAAAAAATGTTTATTTTTGAGAGAGAGAGTGCAAGGAGGTGAGGGGCAGAGAGAGAAGGTGGGGGAGGAATGAGGTTCAGAAGCAGGCTCTGTGCTGATAGCAGAGAGTTTGATGCAGGGCTCAAACTCAGGAACCTGGAGATCATGACCTGAGCTGAAGTTGGATGCTTAACCAACTGAGCCAACCAGGCACCCCTGAGCCTGGGTTCTAATAGGACCTTGTTGATCTTTCTCTCTCCTGCTGCCTCAGTGTTTCTTCTTCATCAACACCTAGAAATACACAGTTCATGTCTGAACAGAGGACCCCTTCTCTTGACTTGGTCCTCTTTGAAATTGGGACATCCCACATTTCTCTTGTTTGTCACTAAAACCCTCTCTCCTATTTGGGCTCCTTCACCTGAACTCTGAAGGAGTATAGCCTTTCTGAGGGAGGAAGGGGTTTCAAATAATTTTCTTCCTTAGATAAGACCTGGAAAATTGGTTGTCTGGGATTGATCACCCCTTTCCACTCCCAGTCCATCTTGTATATGTCAAGTATATGTTACTTTGAGAACATTTCTCAGTTGCCATGAATCCTTCAAGTTCTGAATTCATAGCCCTTTGGATTCTATGGAGAATCCTTGTTTGTTCCTTCCCTTCCACTATGTTCATCTGTTTTGTTTCTTAAATTCCACATAGGAGTGAAATCATATGATATTTGTCTTTCTCTGATTGACTTATTTCACTTAGCATAATACACTCTAGTTCCATTCACATTGTTGCAAATGGCAAGAATTCATTCTTTTTGATTGCCAAGTAATATTCCATCGTATATACAACATATATTGTATATATACAATGTATATATCCCATTGTGTGTGTGTACACACACACACAGACATATATATATACAACATCTACTTTATACATTTGTCAGTCCATTGATATTTGAGTTCTTTCTATAATCTGGCTCCTTTAATTTTTAATTTACATTCAAGTTAGTTAGCATATAGTGCAACAATGATTTCAGGAGTACATTCCTTAATGCCCTTTACCCATTTTAGCCCATCCCCTCTCCCACAATCCTTCCAGCAACCTTATGCTTATTCTCCATACTTAAGAGTCTCTTATGTTCTGTCCTCCTCCCTGTTTTTATATTATTTTGTTTCCCTTCCCTTGTGTTCATCTCCTCTGTATCTTAAAGTCCTCATATGAGTGAAGTCATATGATATTTATTGTTCTCTGACTGACTAATTTCGCTTAGCATAATACCCTCTAGTTCCATCCACATAGTTGCGAATGGCAAGATTTCATTATTTTTTATTGAATCTGGCTGTTTTTGATAGTGCTACTCTAAATATTGGGGTGCATGTGCCCCTTCAAATCAACACTTTTGTATCTTTTGGATAAATCCCTAGCAGTGCAATTGCTGGGTCATAGGGCAATTCTATTTTTTATTTTTTGAGGGACCTCCATTCTGTTTTCCAGAGTGGCTGCACCAGCTTGCATTCCCACCAGCATTCCCTTTCTCTGCATCTCCACCAGCATCTTTTGTTTCCTGAGTTGTTAATTATAGCCATTCTGACAGGTGTGAGGTGGTATCTCATTGTGGTTTTGATTTGTATTTCCCTGATGATGATGCCATCTGGATGACATCTGGATGTCTTCTTTGGAAAAGTGTCTATTCATGTCTTTTGCCCATTTCCTACCTTGATTATTTGTTTTTTGGGTATTGAGTTTGATAAGTTCTTTATAGATTTAGAGTACTAACCCTTTATTCAATATGTCATTTGGAAATATCCTCTCCTATTCCGTCAGTTGCCTTTTAGTTTTGTTGATTGTTTCCTTTGCTATACGGAAACTTTCCATCTTGATGAGATCCCAATAGTTCATTTTTGCTTTTGTTTTTCTTGTCTCCAGAGACATGTCCAGCAAGAAGTTACTTCAGCCAAGGTCAAAGAGGTTGTTGCCTGTTTTCTCCTCTAGGATTTTGATGGTTTCCTGTCTTAAATTTAGGTCTTTCATCCATTTTGAATTTATTTTTGTGTATTCTGTAAGAAAGTGGTCCAGGTTCATTCTTCTGCACGTCACTGACCAGTTTTCCCAGCACCATTTGCAGAGACTGTCTTTTTTCCATTGGTTATTCTTTCCTGCTTTGTTGAAGATTAGTTGGCCATACATTTGTGGGTCCATTTCTGGGTTCTCTATTCTATCTCACTGATCTATGAGTTTGTTTTTGTGCCAGTACCATACTGTCTTGATGACTTCAGCTTTGTAATACAGTTTGAAGTCTGGAATTGTGGTGCTTCCAGCTTTGGTGTTCTTTTTCAACATTACTTTGGCTATTCAGGGTCTTTTGTGGTTCCATACAAATTTTAGAATTGTTTGTTCTAGCTCTGTGAAGAATGCTGGTGCTATTTTGATAGGGATTGCATTGAATATGTAATTTGTTTTGGGTGGTATAGATGTTTTAACAATATTAATTCTACCAATCCATGAGTATGGAATGTTTTTTCCATTTCTTTGTGTCTTCTTCAATTTCTTTGATAAGCCTTCTATAGTTTTCACTGTACAGATCTTTTACCTCGTTGGTTAGGTTTATTCCTAGGTATCTTAGGGTTTTGGTGCAATTGTAAGTGAGACTGATTCCTTGATTTCTCTCTCTCTCTTTTTTAATGTTTGTTTATTTTAGAGAGAGAGAGAGAGAAAAAATGTGAGTGGGGGAGGGGCAAAGAGAGAGGGAGACACAGAATCTGAAGCAGTTTCCAGGCTCTGAGCTGTCAGCACAGAGCCTGATGTGGGCTTAAACTCACAGATTACGAGATCATAACATGAGCCAAAGTCAGATGCTTAACCGACTAAGCCACCCAGGCACTCCCCTCCTCTCTCTTTTAAAAGTTTATTTATTTATTTGGAGAGAGAAAGAGAGAATGAGGTAGGAGCAGAAAGAGAAGGAGAGAGAATCCCAACAGTCTCTCCAATATCAGTGCAAAACCTGTTGTGGGGCTTGAACTCACAAGCCGTGAGATCATGACCTGAGCTGAAATCAAGAGTCTGACAGTTAACTGACTGAGCCAGCCAGGGGCCCCTCCTTGATTTCTCTTTTTCTTGCCTCATTATTGGTGTATAAAAATGCAACTGATTTCTGTACATTGATTTTATATCCTGCGACTTTAGTGAATTTAGGTATTAGTTCTAGCATTTTTTTGGTCGAGTCTTTTGGGTTTTGCATGGAGAGTATCATGTTGTTGGCGAAGAGCGAAAGTTTGACCTCTTCTTTGCCAATTTGGATGCCTTTCATTTCATTTTGTTGTCTGATTGCTGAGGCTAGGACTTCCAGTACTATGTTGAAAAACAGTGATGATGTGGTAGAGTCCCCTTCCTAAGGAAAGAAAAACAACCCTCAAGGCAACGTGGCTATATGCATAGGTGACAACATGCTTCACGACCTTGTAACATGAGACCATTTAATCAGACTACATGTTTGTGTGTTACCATATATGGGAGACAAAGAAGTAAAAAATATATTAAAAAAACTATGCCACGTGTCATTTGGGGCTCAGTTCTTTGGGTATGAACCCAACTGAGTGGTGCTGGCAGGAATAAAGTTGCTTCCTGGAAAAAAAAAGTCTCAGTGTCACGACTCTCTGTGTGAGAATCCTGCTACAGTGAGAGTAGACATCCCTGTCATATTCCTCACCTTAGGGGGAAAGCTTTCAGTTTTTCCCTATTGAAGATGATATTACCTGTGGGTCTTTCTTATATGGCTTTTATGATGTTGAGGTATGTTCCTTCTATTCCTACTTCAGGGTCTTTATCAAGAAAGGATGCTGTATTTTGTCAGAGGCTTTTTCTGCATCAATTGAGAGGATCATATGGTTCTTATCTTTTCTCTTATTAAAGTGGTGTATCACATTGATTGATTTGCAGATATTGAACCACCTTGCAGCCCAGGAATAAATCCCACTTGATCGTGATGAATATTTCTTTTAATGTATTGTTGGATTCATTTGCTAATACCTTGTTGAGAATTTTTGCATCCATGTTCACTGGGGAAATTGGTCTGTAATTCTCCTTTTTAGTGAAATTTGTCTGATTTTGGAATCAAGGTAATTCCAGCCTCATAGAATGAGTTTGGAGGGTTTCCTTCCATTTCTTTCATTTGGAACATTTTCAAAAGAATAGGTATTAACTCTGCTCTATATGTTTGGCAGAATTCCCCTGGAAAGCCATCCAGCCCTGGACTCTTGTTTTTTGGGAGAATTTTGATTACTGATAGAATGCCTTTGCTAGTTATGGTCTATTCATATTTTCTATTTTTTCCTGTTTCAGTTTTGGCAGTTTATATGTTTCTAGGAATTTATCCATTTCTTCTAGATTGCCCAATTTGTTGTCATATAATTGCTCATAATATTCTCTTATTATTGATTGTATTTCATGGTGTTGGTGGTGATCTCTCCTCTTTCATTCATGATTTTATTTATTTGGGCCCTTTCCTTTTTCTTTTTGTTAAATCTGGCTAGGGGTTTGTCAATTTTGCTAATTCTTTCAAAGAAATGGCTCCTAGTTTTGTTGATCTGCTCTAGTGTTTTGTTTTGTTGTTTTAATATCAATATCATTGATTTCTGCTCTAATCTTCATTATTTACCTTCTTCTGCTGGTTTTGGGCTTTATTTCCTGTTATTTTCCCAGCTCTTTTACGTGTAAGGTTAGGTTGTGTATTTGAGACCTTTCTTCCTTCTTTAGGAAGGCCTGGATTGCTATATAATTCCCTCTGATGACTGCCTTTGCTGCGTCCCAGGGTTTTTGGACTGTCATGTTTTCATTTTCATCGACTTCCATGTACTTTTTAATTTCCTCTTTAATTTCTTGGTTAACCCATTCATTCTTTAGTAGGATGTTCTTTAACCTCCATGTATTTGAGGGCTTTCCAATTTTTTTCTTGTGGTTGACTTCAAGCTTCATAGCGTTGCAGTTGGAAAATATGCATGAAATGATCTCAATCTTTTTGTACTTGTTGAGGGCTAATTTGTGACCCAGTATGTGATCTATTCTGGAGAATGTTCTATGTGCTGCTTGTGTAGGATGAATGTGTATTCTGCTGCTTTAGGATGAAATGTTCTGAATATACCTGTTAAGTCCATCCAGTCCAGTGTGTCATTCAAGACCATTGTTTCCTTGTTGGTTCTGCTTAGATAATCTGTCCATTGCTCCACATGTGGTCTTGGTTACATTTATTTCCTTTCTCTGGGACTTTTTTCTTCACAGACAACTAAGCTAGTCCTTTCAAACTGTGACATTCAAGGATGGTCAGGCCTCGATATTCCCAGTGGAAATGGAATATTAACCCCTTCCCTGTTGGGCTCACTGCGTATAATGGCTGGATTGTCCTGATGGGGACTGCCAGTAAGGAGGGGTACAGGAATCTGGGACCATTGCTGAGATTATGGCGCCTTCCCTCCTACTGCAACTGCTGAGCTATGAACTGCCACCCCTCCAATCCATGTTTCCTAAACTGGGCACCCACTCTGTCACCCATCCTTCCCCTTCCACCCACACCTGAGAGATGGGAACTGCAAACTGGCTTGGAGCCTGTGAGCAGTTGTCCAGCTGTGAATGCCCTAGAGCTCTGTCCTATCCACCCCTGTCACCGGCACCTCAGGGACAGTTTGCAGCTGGGGCCCGGGCAGAGGAGGTTGGTTGTCCTTGGTAGCAAATGAGAGGAGGTGGAGCGGGGCAGATGCTGGAGAGAGCTAAGGAGAGAGAGAAGCAGGGGAAGACTTTGTTCCTCAGGCTAATGATAGAGTCCTACCCAGATAATTCCAATTACTGTCCAAGTTCTTTGGAATCTGCCTTGGAGGGGACCAGGAGGCAAATGCATGGTTTTTTTTCTTTCCTTTGTTATTGTCTATGCAGATCCATTAGTTACAGACCTGAGGAGGTTATCTTGTCCATACCCAGCCCCAGATGGCAAGCACCTCCCACCGACTGCACTTTCTAGAATCTTTCTGTTACACAATTCCTATAGGGAATCCGGCAAAGCTGAGTGTGGGGATGGCCTCTTTCTGCAGCCCCAGTCCATTTCCTCAATAAGATGTGGTCAGATATACTGTCTCTTAGGCTTTTTTAAATGAAGTAATCTCAGGGGCGCCTGGGTGGCTCAGCCGGTTAAGCGTCCAACTTCGGCTCAGGCTCAGGTCACGATCTCGCGGTCCGGGAGTTCGAGCCCCGCGTCGGGCTCTGTGCTGACCGCTCAGAGCCTGGAGCCTGTTTCAGATTCTGTGTCTCCCTCTCTCTCTGCCCCTCCCCCGTTCATGCTCTGTCTCTCTCTGTCTCAAAAATAAATAAACGTTAAAAAAAAATTTAAATGAAGTAATCTCAGATCCTTCTGTTATCTCTCATGACCAAGATGGCCTTAACATTCTCCTCAGTGTAACTGCAGTTTGGAGAGTTTTTTTCCTCTGACTGTAGGCTCTCACTTCCGTTTTCTTATAGCATTTACTTTAGAAAGCTTGTTACTGTAGGGGCGCCTGGGTGGCTCACTTGGTTAAGCGGCCGACTTCGGCCAGGTCATGATCTCGTACTCCATGAGTTCGAGCCCCGCGTCGGGCTCTGGGCTGACCGCTCAGAGCCTGGAGCCTGTTTCAGATTCTGTGTCCCCCCCTCTCTCTCTGACCCTCCCCTGTTCATGCTCTGTCTCTCTGTCTCAAAAGTAAATAAACGTTAAAAAAAAATTAAAAAAAAAAAAAAAAAAAAAGAAAGCTTGTTACTGTAAATCCTTCTCTGACCCTTTGAGATATAAATCTTCTCCCAACCTCATTTCAATTTTACAACCCAGGAAAGTCTTTCTTAGGACCTGAGATACTTCAAGGAAGATAGTGCCCCTTTCTCCCAAGTTCTGTGGAAGGCTGGAACCTAACTTCAGCAGGGCCCCTAGCTCCAAGTTGTCACAAAGATGCCAGAAAGTTTACTTTTCCATTATATAAGGCCAACCAGCAAATAAAGATGTTCTAAAAACCCTCCATCCCAGCTCTTAAACTCTCTGGTCCCTTGTTTCCACCTAGCTCGACAACCAGACTTGGTCAATGCTCTGTGCGTTCTCAAAATCAACCTCTGTTGACTCATCGCATCCAGTACGATTTTTTTCTACTTTGACACTCATGGTTATACTTTCCCTCAAATCTCTCCCTTCTGGTCTTTGCTGACTTGCAGTTTATTAGGCAACTGAGTAATACATTATTGGAAGTGTGTGTGTGTGTGTGTGTGTGTGTGTGTGTTACCACTTCTACTCTACTAGAATTTTCTTGGGGGGAGGAACAGGCCTAAAATGCTCTGTACCACACACCACCTCAAAGAGCACTGTAGGTCTTCAAATCCTGTTTGTTGACAAAATATTTTCCTTCCAACACAAACCACAACTGTTAATTCTCTTTAAAAATATGCCAAAGTTAAAAAAAATATTTTTATTGGTCTTTTGTTTTCTGCCAGCAGAAAATACTGTGATTGTTTTGCAATGACCAAGAGGAGGAACCCTGAATCCCACCCATGCTTCTTTTTCTTATGAAGATATGAAACTAGAGATAGAGGGAGGAATTTGGGATAAGAGGATGTTCTTCAGGTGAGACTTCAAGGAAAAAAAAACAGGACTCTGGTGTTGTGGAAGATTTTCTGGAACTTAACTGGGAACACATGGGGATGTGTAGAGGCTCAGAGGGAACCTTACTGCTGGGTGCACCAAGGCTTCAGAGCTGAAAGGTGGGATTTCTCCATTTTCATTACTTTGAGTCCTTTGAGAGCATTCCCGTAGCAATCCTTGTGTCCTAAATTCGACCACTGTTAAATCCTCTAACTGCCTTAGGCAGTGTCAAAGCATGGGGGAAAATTACATTTTTGTCCAGTTTACCACTGCCTGTCTTGTGTTTTCTCATGGCCACATGGTAGAGAAACCAATGCACAGAGAAATGAAGTGATGTGCCTCAGGTCCTTCTCTGTGCATGCAGTTTATGACAACATCAGGGCATAGATTCTAAGTCTCGAGGTCTGATCTTTCCAGTGGACCACGATGCTTTTCTCCTACCGAGTTCAGGGGTTTGTAGGGTCAGGGAGCAGGAGCTGGACATTGGGGTAGTACAACCTCTTGTGAGAAGAGGTGGGAATTAGGCTCTTCTATGAGGTCACTGCTATCAGAACATGTATGGTTGTGGTGGTGGAAAAAGCCTGCAGTGGGAATAAAAAGAAAGACATCATGCATTTTTGAGTCAGCCCTGGGTGCTGGGGTTGGTAGAAGCTTTTCTATCCCGCCTGTTGAAATGTTTCTCACTACTGCAAGTCATATTTAAAGTCATTAGCAGCAGCAGCAGCAGCAGGAGCAGCAAAGAAACCCTCATGTAACTGGGATTTTCTTGTGTGCCCCTCATGAAGTGAGATTCCTAGAAGTGTTCACTTTTTTTTTTTTAATGTTTATTTATTTTTGAGAGACAGAGAGACAGAGAGAGAGTGGGAGACACAGAATCTGAAGCAGGCTCCAGGCTCTGGGCTGTCAGCACAGAGCCCGACGTGGGTCTCAAACTCATGGACCCGGAGATCACGACCTGAGCCAAAGTCAGATATTTAACCGACCAAGCCACCCAGGCACCCCACTTTATTTTTGTTTTTTAAAGTTAAGTTTTCAAAAGCACTTTGGATCTCAACTGATTCCAAATTTCCAGTGACCCCACATTGTCAATCTCTCTTCCTTCCTGAACCAGAGCCTCTCCCACCCTATTGATTCTTTTCCTTCGCAAATATATATGCTTAAACCTTCCCCATCCTAGAAAAAACAAGACATTCCTTAGAATCTCTGGACCCCTTTACCTACTTTATTTGCATAATTTCCTATTCACTTTTCACAATCATACTTTAAAGCCCTGCCACACGAATAAAAATACATCAGTCATTATGTGGTTGCAAATCCAATGATATCTTTGCATTCTCCTTCCTTCTGGATATTTTATGATGTATGTTACTGAAGACTACACCCTCCTTCCTGAGACAAACTTCCCTTGGCTACTATCTGACACTTTCTTTTTTCAATCCATGTGGCTATTCCTTTATGAACATCCACTGTTTGATCAATTTTTCCTTTTCTTTTTTTTTTCCTTTTTTTAGACACAGCATGCATGGTTGTGTGAGTTCACAAGTGGGGGAAGGGAAGAAGGAGAGAGAGAGAATCTTAAGCATGGAGCCCATCTCAGGACTAGATCCAACGACTCTGAGATCATGATCTGAACTGAAATCAAGAGTCGGTCGCTTAACTGACTGAGCCACTTACACACCATTTGATCAATTTTTAAATACTAATGTTTCTAAAGGTTCCTTTTTCACTTCAACTTCTGACTCTGCAACCTTTCCCTAGGTGAACTATTATTTCTCATGCCTTCCTTCACCTATTATAAGTAAGCCTCGAATTCCAAAAAAAATGTTATCCTCAAATTCATATATCCAGCTGCCTTATGGACTTCTTTATTTTAGTATTTCAGAACTACTGCCAACTCATCATATCCAGATCTTAACTCATCGAATTATTCTAGACTTGAAAATAGACAAACAAGATTACCAGACGTACTTTCAGTACAGTGTTATCCTTGAGTTTTGTTTTGTTTTGTGTTTTATCGGCTATTTCACTACTCTGTGGGGGCAGAGGTTATCTCACAAATGTATGCCAAGTAGAGATGCAAATAATTTCTTTCGAGTGTAACCAATAACCTCAAAGATGAGAATTTATGGTCTGGTTGTGTATTAACCAGTTGTGTAGTTAACTCGGGTTACCTAGTTTTAAAAGAACTAGCTTCTCAAATAGTCTTTGGACCAGTTCAAACGCATTATTAATAGGAATTCTTATTAATTAATGAGTTGAATAAAATCTTTGAATGTGTTTACCTTATTTATATTAACATGAAAACCATTATTTTGTGTTTTTGAAAATTATCCTTTAAAATATTTGCCTTCCATCTTGCTCCTTCTACTGTATTTTGTTCTCTCTTTAAAAATGTTTTTATTTTTATTTTTGAGACAGAGAGAGACAGAGCATGAGCAGGGGAGGGGCAGAGAGAGGGGGAGACACAGAATCTGAAGCAGGCTCCAGGCTCTGAGCTGTCAGCACAGAGCGCGACAAGGGGCTCGAGCTCACAGAGTGTGAGATCATGACCTGAGCCGAAGTCGGACGCTTAACCGACTGAGCCACCCAGGCGCCCCTACTGTATTTTGTTCTTAATAAAAGTACATTAATATTCACTTAATCTCTCAAGAAGAAACTTGGAAATTTCCCTATGTTTTGTTTTCTTTTCCTTCCCCTTCCCCCCAAACACAAGTCTGACTGGTTCTCAGTTTAGCCATTGGGCATATTAAATATCTGAAGTCCCACTCTTATTCCCCTCCATTCCTGGTATGCTCACCTAATTTCTGGTTGTCCCATTTCCCCTCAGTCTTTTGTGGTAGGCTTTCAAATGATTTTTCTTTCTCCGTTGGCTCCCTATTCCACCCATCTCCCATGCCTCTGCCAGAATGATCTTTCTAAAAGATAAATCTAATTATGTCACTTCTTTTGTAAATTTTTAAGTGGCTCCTCATCTTTCTAGATGAAATCAAAACACTTAAAATAATATTGAAGACCTTCGTTTCATAATGTAATTTCTACTTATCTTTCTTATTCTTCATTTTGATCTCCCACATACCCCTTTCTCTCAATTTGCACAAGGTATAGTTTCTGAAGATGTTATGATATTCCATTTCTCTCTGCCTTTAAATGTGTGTATCTCTCTACCTGGTATATCAATGTTCTGTTGCTTCTTCTTCTGCTTCCCCCCACTATTCTTGCCTTGTTTGACCTTTTACTCATGTGTCTAGATTCACCTGGATATGTCATCCTCTGGGAAGTTCATGTTTCTATGCCTCTGCGGCATTTAATGAAGTTATATAAATGTGCTTCTTGATTTTCCTGTCATGTCTTTTGCTGAACTGTGAACATTCCCGCTTAATCTGAATGGCATTCCCTTGCCGGTGAGTTTATAAGAAGGCAGGCAAACTCCAGTAGTCACAAAGGCGGTGAGGGCATTGGTGCTTAGTGCAAAGGATTAGGGCACATAGTTAATGATAATCAGATTCAAGTACATGCAGTGAGGCTTGCTCTGATCCACCTTGGTAGTCCGAACTCCTGCACACGCAGGGCAGTGTGTTCTGATGAGAAGAGCACTGGTTTGGGAGTCAGGAGATCTGAGTTTTTTAACTAACGAGTTATGTGATCTTGCTAAGCAATTTTTTTTCTCATCTAGCCTAAATGATTAAAAGACTGACACGAGGTAATATCTCTGAAAGTGCTGTATTTGTCATGAAAGTCCCTTTCTACCTGAAGAGCTGGGTAAGGCGCTGTGGATGAAGATCAGGCCTCTGCTCAGCACGTCTCTAGGAACAATGTTTGCATGGCAGGCCACGTGAATGTTGACACCTGAAGTTGTGTGGCTCGACAGCTTTGGCTACAGCCTTGGAAATCCACCGAAACATTGGAAACGTAACTCAGAAAATGGACATTAAGCAACACAAGGGGAGATGATCCAGTCCAGGTGAAGGGAAGGCCAAAGGAGAGGAAAGATATGAACACAGGTATAATGGCAAATGCAAATTAAAAATAAAAGGCTTAATTTTCCCTCTTGTGGAAGCCCCCTCCCCTTTTCTGAAAGTGGGTTTCTTTAGAAAACTTGTAAGTTCTTTCTGCCTTTGAAATGTATGTAAATCTCTAAATAAGCCTCTTGCCACATTTGTGACCCTGAAATGTCTTTCTCAAGGATGATGGAAGCCTTTGCTTTGAAATGTAATAATCATCCAAGACTCTCGCCCTATCTCTGGGTCCCCATGAGAGACCAGGAGTCTACCGTAGATGCCCGGCTCCCACCTGCGCAACTACCTCTGTCGTAAAGATACGAGAAGTTTTATTAGTCCTTTGGATAAAGGCAATTAGCTGACTGACAGAGCTGGCCACACCAGTTCCAAGGTGTATCGTATGTATGTAAGGGCCTTTATCTGCCTGCCTTTGGAAGAGGGTGGGATTTCTTCCTGTCTCTGCAATCTCTTTAGTGGATGGCCTCTGACACACACACATCATATTAAAAAAAAAACTATTTTCTTTTTCTTATACCTTTCTGGAGAGGTTTTCTGGGATGGAAGAAGATTTTGTCTTTAATTATATTTTCCCAATAGATGCAAAAAAAACCTTGGTAAGAACTGTAAGTGAGGCAGAAAAATAATCGTCACGTGCTCCTGGTGCCCTGTTGCTTTCCTCTCTGCCTCTCCCCATCCCTCCCTACACCACCTGTCTGATAGCGGCTCTTCAAAATTTATTTTGGTATAAAAGTAACCATGCCCGGTGTGACCATCTATAAAATGGGGAACAATAAAATGGCTATGTCATAGGATTAAGTGATTTAACTCCCACATAGTGCTAAGGCTTAGGCCTGACATGTAGTAAGCACTATACGTAAACATTTGTTGTTAATATTGTCACATGGGAAAATCTTACATCAAAGTGCAAGTCTGTAGCTACCTGTCTCATATCGGTCCCCTAAATATCAACAGACAGCTTTGGATTACCTGACATTTGGGATTATCTAAGACTAGTTTCCTTCTTTATCTGATGCTCTGCGTGGTCTCCCCACCCAATCCTGCCTGTCTTCTCCCACTGCCACCAGGAGAGCTGCCCATAAAGTGCAACTCCCACCTCCAGGTATGATCCCTTTGCAGATAGAATATATTTGAGCCTGTGGCCCCCACCCTGCCCCCCCCCCATCTGGCTCTGCCTTTTATAAATGTGATAGAGGTCAACAGCTTAAATTTCTGCAACAGGGCACAAATGGAAAGGGCTATGCATTCGAAAGTCTTGAGTGTGGTGCAAGTTACGAGGCATGATGAGGGTCATCCTTTCCTAGGATCTGGGAGGAAGATTAAGACTTCTTCTCTGACAGAGACTAAGTGAAAGCTGATAGCTGGGGACAAGATCCTTTTTTAAGGTGTGCGTGGGCTAACTACAGAAAAGCACTCACCTTATGTAGATGAATTAGAAAAAAAAAAAAAAAGGAACTCCGCTTAGAAGATAAAGACCTTTGAGATTTTGGATGGTAAGCACAGGAGAGCTGGATTTCCACCCCCGCTTGCCTCTTTGAGTATTTTTGTGCATTGTGAGGACTGTACAACTGGACTCAATGTCTGGCTGAGGGCTGCTATCCCTTCCTACCCAGGCTCACACCCCTCTCATGCCTAATGACGAGTAGTAGGTGGACACGAAGCTTGATACGGAGCTCCTGGGAGATCATTCGTCCTTGGGAGAGATAATTACAGGTCCTGGAGGCAGACTAGCTCTGCCTTAGAAGGTGGTGAGTGAACTTCCCCCTTCCATATTTATCACACAGTCTTTAATCTTGGCAGTCCTGAGGTGCTTTCACAGGTATTGCCCCCTTCTTGTGATGTCTTAAAGGATGATAGAGGAGTGAATAGAGAGAGATAATTCATAGCTTTGTGAAAAGACGATGAAACAAATTTATGGAACGCCCAAAAGATTTGGGAACCACCGTGGCCCGCTTGCCAAAGGCTGTGTCAGTGAAGCAGAGATCTCGGAGTCTTCTAGGAAATCATAGAAGGGCAACCTGCAAAATCATTTCCTCAACTACTCGAGAGAGTGAAGTACATTTAATTCCTAAAGTTGCTGTGTTTCACTGAATCTGAGAAACCATCTTTTGCAAGACTCCTTTATTTTATATTTCACTAAGGAGGAATAAAAAATAGACATCGGCACTGTCAGTTGTAAGACCCATTCTATTTCAGAGATATTAAAATGTGGAAAAATGCAGGCCTTAGAATAAGGGAAATACATCATTTCTAACCACATATCCCTGGCAGAAAACAGAATCTGATTCCTTATCTAAAATTTACAACTCCTAACAATACTTTTTCCCTGTAGGACAGTTTTGTGAGAGGAACCGGTGTCCCGGGTGTTGTAGGTATTGCCCAGAAAGTATAACATTATAGAACCTGCACACGGCCTGCTTTGCTGGACATCTTGGCATTTTCTTGTGTGAGGCTGACATCTGCTGGACAAATAACACCTGCGCAAAGCTTTGTATTTCAGAGTAAATTAAGTCAGTGGCAAAGAAACCTAGCTGTGGAGCACAGACTCCACAGTTTCTATTTTAACGTGGTAAGTCTAGCAATTAATTTCCTTTTCAAATTTGTATGCTGTGGCTGAGTCTGAGTTAGCTATAGAATGAAAACTTACCCCCAGTGTATCTTTAATATGTGAGGAGTAAGCTCTTTAATGAAAGCAGTTATTATTTTTTTTGTTTTGTTTTAATATTTTTTTTTAATGTTTATTCACTTTTTGAGAGACAGAGACAGAGTGTGAGCAGGGTCAGGGCAGAGAGAGAGGGAGACACAGATTTCGAAGCAGGCTCCAGGCTCTGAGCTGTCAGCACAGAGCCCAACAGGGAGGCTTGAACTCACAGACCGCGAGATCATGACCTGAGCCGAAGTCAGACGCTCAACCGACTGAGCCACCCAGGCGCCCCACGAAAGCAGTTATTCTTAATCCTCACGGTGCACTGAGATCATTGTGATGGACCGTTTGTAAAGTGGCATGACAACCCTCCCATCCACATGTTTTTTTGCAATGTGATCTTGCCACTCCTATTAAAAAATAGAGTCTGGGGATGCCTGGGTGGCTCAGTCGGTTGAGCGTCTGACTTCGGCTCATGTCATGATCTTGTGGTTCATGAGTTTGAGACCTATGTTGAGCTCTGTGCTGACAGCTCAGAGTCTGGAGCCTGCTTCGGATTCTGTGTCTCCCTCTCTCTCTCCGTCCTACCCACTCACACTCTGTCTCCCTCTGTCTCTCAAAAATGAATAAAAATGTAAAAAAAAAAAAAAAAAAGTCTGTTTTTCCTTCCCTTTGAATTCAGTTTGGTCTTGTGACTTGATTTGACCAATAACATGTGGTAAAGAGGACGTTGTGAAACTTGCAACATACCCGTAAATAGAAGCATTGGAATTTCAGTTTTTGATGAATTTAGGAATTCAGCAAAATAGGAAAGACAAGCTAGACTATCAAAGAAAGACACACCACATGGAGAGGGCTCCCTTTGACAGTCAACACTAAGGTTCCAGACATGTGGGGGAGTCCATTTTTGACCTTCCAATCCAGCCCAGCCAAATAGTCCAAAACAGCTGCATAAGTGAGCCCAGGTGAGACAAACAGGGGAATCTTCCAGTAAACCCACAAAATAGTGAGAAATAAGAACGTCTTCTTTAAGCCACTACCTTTTAGATGGTTTGCTATGCAGCAATAGGAAAGCTTTAAAAGAAGAATAGACGATGCCCAAGTCCAAACCTTAGAGATTTGCATTTAACTCTATTGGTTGGAGTCCAGGAAATAGCAATTAAAAAAAACCTTGTAGGACTGAGAATCACTGATCTAAATATTTTATGCCCATGATTACCTTTTCTAAAATCAGCAACACCATTGTTGTTCTAATATGTTACATTGCCTTCACGAACTCTCTATAAGGGGTTGAAACTCTACATAAATGTCCAGTCCATACACACACACACAATTATTATTAGTCTCCTCTTATGTAGGATAAAATTAAAGTTAAGTGATTTTTACAAGATCATTGAGTAAGTATAGAATGGGTCGTTTGACTCCATATCCTAAACTTCTCCCAACTATATATAATATATTGCTGCCTTCTGATATTTACTTCTTTTGTGAGTGACTACTGTATACATACAATTTATATATCTGGAGATGAAAGTAATGAGTAAGAGAGAAAGAAAAGCAACTAGGGCTCTACAATCACAGAAAGTTAGAAGAGCTAGAAATGTAAAGATCTCTGTGATTCTGGACAAGTAACACAGTAAATTTCGAGTACTGACCCAAAATGACTATTGGGCAAGGAAGTGCAGTCAATAGTACTAAGAGATTCAAAATGGAAGGAACTCTAAGCAAGACTCATTGCCTTAATTCAAGAAGGATTTCAAGTCCTGCTATCTTAGAAAAATAATTTTTTCCTGATGCCATCTTCTCTATGGTCCTAGGGGATAGGTGGTAAAGACTACAGGAGCCTCACTTATACTTAGTTTAAATAATGAATCTTTAGCCAAAGCGTTCAAAGTTAATGAACACAGTTAAGTGACACAGTTAATACTCAAACTCGCATTGAAAGGAAAGACATTTTAGCTGCAATAACCACCTATGTGAGATTTGTTATCCTTCTTTGACAAGGGAAGGAGAACTGTGGACATCAGACCTACTGGAAGGAGCTCAGAGTTTAGGGGAACATAGCTGCGAGATACACGGGGTCTTCCCCATGTGGTGATGTGGGCTGATTAGAATGTAGCCCTAAGCAGGAGCCAGGACGTAGCTCTTTATGGTTAAAAACTCCGGCAATGCTTCTCAAACTTCAGCATGCAAATAAACCACCTAAGGGTCTTGATAAAACTGTGATTCCTGAGATCTGGGGTGGGGTCTGAGATCTACATTTCTAACAAAATCCCAAGTGATGCTATAGGGCTGCCAGTCTGCAGGCTACGTTTGGAATATGAAGGTTATACAGAATTTACCCCAGAACAGTTCTCAGACTGTGATTACAAGACCAGTGGCATCAGCATCACCTGGGAATTTGTTACAAATGCGAATTCTTGGGCCCTGTCCAGGGCTACTCAATCAGAAACTCTGGGATTTGGGCCCAGACATCTGTAGTTCAATAAGCCCTCCAGGTGATTCTGATGCTGAAGTCTGAGAACCACTGAACTAAAGAAGTATCTAACCAGCCATAGTAGAATCACCTGAGGGGCTTAAAAACAAAAGGTCAGGCACTGGTTTCCATGCCACGTCAATTAAATCAGAATCACAGGATGTGAGACCCTTCCTCATGGGTATTTAAAAAAATTTTCTTGGGCAATCACAATATGCAACCAGGTCTGAGAATCACTGCCTGAGGGAGGGCAGAAGGGAAAGAGAGAGAGAGAGAGAGAGGAGGGAGAGACCCACTTACTGCCTGAGTCTTTGCCGGCACATCTGGTACAGGTGGGGGTGTCTGGGACTGTTGGGCCGGCAGCTCTCTTCGTCCTCACTATGGCTTTGCACCTGTAACCAAGATCCCAGCAGAACCCAGAGCCAGTGGGGAAAGGTGTTGGATGGCAGGTGGCCATAGGGGAAAGAGGCTGAGTGTACTTGAGAGACTTGGATTCTTCTGTCTTGGCAGGAATGTGGTAGTGAGGAACGCAGGAGCTGAGGTGCAGCTCTATGTCCAGTGAGAGGTGACATACATGCAAACGATATTACAAATCATCACAGCTTCTCTTTGTGGCAAGGGTCTGAGAACTTTCCCAAGAGAGCTCAGCATTTGATGGCAGTACTGTCTATAGTCCCAGGCAAGAGAGGTCTTAGGTTTTTGAGAGTCCACAGGATGAAGAGTTGGTGGACCTACATGATATGCCCACCTGGATCCTGCACTACCCCTTCTAGAACATGTTCCGGTTACAAAGGATGCCCAGATATTGTGCTCAGATGGCTTCAAGGCTTCTTCAGGGAATTGCACTGGTTTTGCCTGATATCTGTTGTCTTAAAAGGTTAACCTCTGGACTAACGAATGCACTCCTAGGCATGAGTGATGACCAGCGGATGGCTATTTTTGTGAGTAGATGGCTATTTTGTGTGTGTAGCTTTTGGATATGCAGGCTGGGGTGCTCACACATCTATAAGCAAAGTCTTTGTGGTTTAGGACAGATCTGGGCATGGGAAGAGAAGGTGACAGTCCAGGAACTAGGGAGTGGCTCTGCCCACACTGCTGTGTTCTAGCACAGAAATCCGAAGAGTCTGAGAATTTAAATTTGAACCTGGACTTCCAGGTCTTTATGGTTACATATTTATTGATGTAGAAGAGAACATACTTTATTTCATAGTGTTTAGCTTAGTGTATAATCGACCTCTATTTATACTCTTGTGCTGATCCCACAAATGATAGACAGGTGTGCTTGATGAGAAACTTCAGTGAAGATCAGATCAGATGAGGAATTAGAAAAGTTCTGGAAACCTGGATGCTCTTAAGAAATCACACCTATTAATCCTTCTCCATTAACCTACTCCCAAAAGTTTCCGAATGTAGTTCAAGAATTGGGATATCTGGCGAGGACAGGGAGCCTGGATTCCCTTTACCCAATGGCAAGAATACAAAGCCTTTCTCTGCCAGCCTCTCTCCTGCCCCCAACCCTCTCATGTCCTCCAAGTCACAAGTGTCCTGCAGCTGCTGGGTTAGAGATGGGTGCAGTGCTGGGTGCTCTTGGCTCTGCTGGATGATGGACAAGTCCAATGACTTAACCATCCTGCTCATGGGATTCTCCTGAAACAGGCTCTTTCTTGCTCTGCTCTTTCTTTTCCAGAAAGTCGCATCCTTGGCTAAATGGACTTCCTTACTGGTGGCCTGTAGACCCCACAGCTCTCTCTTCACCTGTGCAGGGTCTGTGCTCCACTGTAGATCTGCTTTGGGCAAAGAATGTGTGCAACAGGTTGCCTCTGGGTTCAAATCCAGAGTTTGTGATGGTGTTTGCATTGTGGATATCCCCTGCTGTGTTTCCTCTTTATGGCAAAGGGCACATGGACCAGAAGAAGTGGGCAGCTTTGTGTCCCTGGTGGGAGGAACAGGATCTTCCTCTGAGCCTGGCCCAAACCCAAGGTCTTGTTGGAAGACCAGTTTATCTCCTCTCACTCTGTCCATCACTTCCCATACCACTTGGTCCAAACTGTTCTTTTTGGTGATATTATGGGGTGCTGATAGCCGGTCTCGGGGACATGTATACAGGCACATCTTGGAGATGGCTTTCCGGAGGCGCTCTCTGGGTGACTGAGGTTCAGGTTGTGGAGCCAGAATCTTGATGGATGGCACATCAGGGTTGCAGTTCCAGAACATGTGGGATGGTGTGAACTTTTGGACAGGTGTCTTAGACACATAGGAGTAGAGACAGAAGAAGGCATCAGCAGTGACGGCCAGTGTTTGCACCTGCTTAAACCTGCCTGGGCACAAGGGTTAAAGATGGTGAATCTGGGGGTCATCAGTAAATTATCCCTTGTATATCTTCCTTCAATAGCCTTCCCAAGGCTCAAAATTCAGAAAGAAGATGCCATATTTCCCAGCAGTGTTTCTCCCATTTAGATTTCTCACACCCAGGATCCCCCTTCTTCACTTTCTTGACTTCTTGATTCACCATCCTGAATAGATGATTTCCTTCAGCCCAAAAATTAATTCTGTATGGGATGAGGAGCTTTTCTGCATCCTGATTTAACATATCCTTTCTGATGTCAGTATATTCTAAACAATGGCTTCTAGTACTGTTTGCTTTAGATGACAAACATGACAAAAAAGGACAAAATCAACATCATTTTCTTAGTAACAAAACTTTAGGGTTCTAGAAGGCTTCTGGACAGCGACAAATTTGAAGAATGGTAATTATTAGCCAGTGGACTAGGGTACAGAAATTTAGATGGACTATATCATTTTTTTAAAAGTAAACACTACACCCAATGTGGGGCTCCTATTCATGGACTATATCATTTTATTAGACCTTGCTTCACAAAGTGTGGTCCCTGGTCCAGAAGCATGGGCACTGCTTAGGAACCCCTTATAAATGTAGAATATCAGACTGTATCTCAAGCATTTTAATAATCTCCTTTGGTAATTCATGCGCATATCCATGTTTGAAAAGCACTGTGATAAACCATACGTCTATTACGGTGTAAAACTTCCAAAAGGCAAGAATCATGTTCCTCTTCTCTAGTCTGTTCTTCCAGAATTTAACATCTAATTATGTACTTGGCACTTAAAATAAATTCAATAAATTATCCTCTAATTTTAGTGTGCATAAGAATCATCTAAGGTTGTGAAAATACTCCAACTCAAAATCATTGTTGCAGCAGGTCGAACTCAGGAATGTAATTTTACCAAGATTATTTCAAGTTGAATCTGATGCAAAGACTCTGAAACAACACTGTCAGAAACACAATCATGTTGAGGATGTCACAGAATATAATTTGAAACATAATCTAACATATAGAGTCAAATAGAGGGGCACCTGGGTGGCTCAGCTGGTTAAGCGTCTGACTCTTGATTTTGGCTCAGGTCATGATTTCATGGTTTGTGAGACTGAATTCCATGCCAGGCTCCTTTCTGACAGAACAGAGCCTGCTTGGGATTCTCTCTCTCTCTCTCTCTCTCTCTCTGCCCCATCCCTGCTTGTGCTTGCTGTATCTCTCTCTCTCTCTCTCTCTCTCTCTCTCAAAATAAATAAATAAACATTAAAAAAAGAATCAAATAGAGTCTTTTATCCCTCATCCAGCTAGAGAAGTCCTCTCATATCTTTGCTTAGTATGGAATCAGGACAATTTAAATAATTGTTACCCTGGATGTGGTCTAAGGATTACACATAAGAATCCTGTGTGCTTGTTTAAAACAAATATTCCTGGGGCGCCTGAGTGGCTCGGTCGGTTAAGCATCCGACTTCGGCTCAGGTCATGATCTTGCAGTTCGTGAGTTCGAGCCCTGCGTCGGGCTCTGTGCTGACCGCTCGGAGCCTGGAGCCTGCTTCGGATTCTGTGTCTCCCTCTCTTCCTGTCCCTCCCCTGCTCATGCTCTGTCTCTCTCTGTCTCAAAAATAAATAAAACATTAAAATTTAAAAAATAAAATAAAATAAATACTCCTGAGCCTCTCCCTCTGTGGAAAAAAAAAAAAAAGCCTATGAATATGAATGTTTTATAAAGTCTCTGGACAATCTAACATATTTAACTTTGAGAACAATTGCCCTAAAGGGAAGTGATTTTAATACAGTGGCTATAAATGAGGAACGTTCTATTGTTCCAACTGATGAGAACAATTGCCCTAAAGGGAAGTGATTTTAATACAGTGGCTATAAATGAGGCATGTTCTATTGTTCCAACTGATGAGAACAATTGCCCTAAAGGGAAGTGATTTTAATACAGTGGCTATAAATGAGGAACATTCTATCATTCCAACTGAGAAATAAAAATGGGGATAAGAGGTAAAAACATTGTTCTCATTTGATTCAGCTAAAGGAGAGAAGGCCTAAGAAAGTAATAGTGATATGAAGTGTCTTCAAGACTATTTCTTTAAGAGGGAGAGGCATACATCAAAATTCTCCACATTGAAAACAGCAGAAAGGAAATAGACACAAGAAACAAAGGGTCGGTGAAACTGACCAAGAGGAAGTAGCATCTAGAGCCACTGTTGTGAATGGCGGCGAAGTAGAGCGGGCCTATGGTAACACTCACTGGCCAGCATGAGGCAAGGGTCCTCCGTCTCAACCCTCCGCACCTGGGCCTTCAGGAAGAGCTGGAAATCAATGCCTTTGGCCTGAGAAGGGGTAGTGAAAAATCGGGCGGGAATCCGAGAATTGTCCTTGTGGTCCTCTTGGCCAAAGCCCAGACTGAAGAGGATGTCTTCTGCATCTTCTTGCACCTTGTCCAGAATCTCAGAGATGCTGAAAGGAGGGAGGTTCGGTAAATAGGGGCAACTCTGAGTTTCAAGGTCATCCAGAGTACCTAATAAAATTGTCAGAAGACTTACATACCTTCCTGATCCTTTCTCTAGCTTCCATTTTGACTTTGAGAAAAGCTTTCCCTTCCGTGAACCTACATTTTTGGTCTGAACATGAGAATTACAACCCAGCCCTGGTTTAAAAATCCAATTAGACTCTATCATAGTACTTTAAACATCACAGATGAATGAAAATTTGCTATGAGAGGGATATAAAAAATTGAAAACATCATAGATTTAAAGAAATCTTATGGTTATGGGTTATTAATCAGTCAGTTCCCACCTGCACATACTATGATTTCGCTGGCTTTTGCCAAATGCTTTGTGGCTTGCTACTCAACTTACCCTGATGGTTGTGTGGGACAACGAGGCACTGAGTGTGTAAGAAACACAAAACTCATTTTATCCTTACCCTGAGGTAAAAATTAACCAATGTTCAAAACCTGATTTTGTAGCACTATTTTTTTCAGGACAGAAACCCTGCATTACAGAAGATCAAGCATTCTCTGTCTCTCTCAGTGTGGCACTAACATGTCTCTACATCCAAAGCTGTGTACCACCAAGCTGGTGACACTAGAGCTCAATAACTATGCATTCCACATGAATAAGTCATGGGGATGAAAAGTACAGGATAGGGGATATAGTCGGTAATATTGTAACAGCATTGTTATGGTGACAGATGGTTACCACACTTATCCTATCTTATACAGTGTAATGTGTAGAAGTGTTGAATCACTATGTTACACACATGAAACTAATATAATATTGTATGTCAAGCATATTTCAGTAAAAAAGTACAGATATCTGAGTCTCCAGAGATTCTGACTCAACTGAAGTGGGATGTGGCCAGGGTAGAGGCTTCGTGAGGACAAATCACTAAAGATAGGCACATGGCTAATAAATCTGAGAACTGGGTCTCAAATTCAAACCTTGACACCAAATTCCAAACACTTGTTATCACACTGCTTTGTTTTTCATAACTTTCCACCTTCAAGTTGTTTGTGTTTGTCTTTTGTTCACCCTACTTGACTGGAGCTCCTGGGGGCAAGCACTTTGCTTCACGTTTTCAAATTTCACATAGTCATTGCCCCATCTGCATAAGGGGATACAAAATTGCCTGAGTGAATCAATATTTAATTGCTTCATTCAATCAACAAATCAATCAATCAATGCATTTACCGTAAACAATTGCTATAAGTCTAGGAACTGTGGTGATACCCATACTACACCTCCTGGGGTACAAGTTCACCTCTGACACAGCATTCCAGCTCTGAGCCATGGATTCCTCTGCACTGCCCCCTGACCGTTGTTCTTGAAGCAAATGTGGACATACTTCTCAAGTACGTGACTGCATAGAATCTCCAGTAAGGTATCCAAGAAAAAATGGGCAAGGGTTCTTGGTTCCATTCTCTTCTGCCTCTCCTCTTCCCCACTCGTACAACCCTGCCACACCTGGTATCTACCTTGAACTAGTCTTGTTGGTCCCACTGGTCATGCTGCTGGAAGCCAAACTGCAGCCAAGATCCAGTAGCTGGAAGGGCCGGGCTGTCTCCAGGAGACTCCTGCAGGGATAAGAGCTGATGTCACATGACTCTTGTCAGCAGTCTACATCCTGGTTCCAAGACGTGCTCTGCTGGGCATATTTACCCCCCTGCTGTGTACCTTCTACCGTCTACTGCACAAACTCAGTCTAGGGCCTCATTCCTGGTTGGAAAATCTCACCCTTTAGCTCTTTGTGTTTGATCTCTTTGACTCTGACACCTACCCTAGTTCAGTAGCTCCTGACAGAGACATCATTCAGTCTGGGTGACCCTAACACTTACCTGGAGAAGACTTTGCCATTGGCGGCCAGCAGTGTGGCTGGGCAAGGAACAAAAAGGCAAAAAGAAAGTTAGAAGGGAAAATGAAAATCACCTATGCTGCCTCTCTGAACTTAAAACTCAGCCCCCTCCATTCCTCTCTGCCACTACTACAGGCTTGCTGAACCCCATGAACTCTGCTCTTCATGGGAGTATCTAAAGATCATCAAACATAGACCTGGAAGGGGGGCAGACATGGCAGAGAACAAGTGGCCCTAAGCCTCTGAACTTATAAAAACCATGATTGGTGTCTAGGCCAGAGTTTCTCTGTCCTGAGGAGGGTAACATCATTCAGCCTTCTAGGCTAGTGTTCCTGCCCCACAGGGTGAGTCTCTACAGGTCCCGGGAGACACTGGTACATTGCAATACCTCCATCCTTTATTTAAACCGTCATCTTCTTGCAGGCAATCTCTCTCTTATACCCAGTATTTAGTCTGCTTTACGCTTCCTATACAGATTCAATGATGTCTAGGCAGCCAATGTTATGGTGATTTTATACGTAATCTTCCCAGGAGCCAAATGAAAGCCCTCATGATGGACTGGTAGGCATCATGTGAGGTTGGTGAGGAAGTATGTCTGGACACATGATGCTTTATGAGTTTTACCTTACGTCATAACGAGACTGTTTTTTTTCCTACAGATAAGACCCCAGTGAATGGGTTTCTTTTTTCCACAGTTCTCCCTTTGCATTCTACCCTTTCATTTCTTAAGTATCTAATGTATAACCTCTTTTTTGATTCCAACATCAGAGAGCTGTGCCACTTACCCTCTGCTCCTAGGGTCAAATCATCTTCGAAGCTGGTTCCATGGCTGAGGCACCCTGTGGAATAAGGCAAAGGTCACAGAAAACAGGCTTACACACACATACACACACACACACACACACACACATTTATATACACGAACATCTATAAACACATAATCACATCAGACATCACATGTTTGCAAAACTCCCCCCAGCTATACATACACTACTTCAGAAATCACATTTGTATTTTGATTTAGAAAGACTGAAACAATCACCTGTAATTAACCTGTCTCCTATATCACATAGTCATGTACACGATCCTCTGTCAGGTAGTGAGCACACGGAGGTGTGTACTCACACTCACACGCATAAACACACACATCTTATAAAGCTCTTTTCCTGTAACGGTGGTTGGTAGCTGAACAACCACTAACAGAAGATAATCTTTGAGTACTAGTCAGCCTGTCAGCTGAGCCAACGCTTACTCTATCTTTTGGACCTCGTAGACTGCCTTGTGACTACTAATAGGTGTTTTATAGACAGTTAAAAGGCAGTCAGCATTCTTATATGTGCATATGTGTGTGCATGTATATATACTCTCTCTCTCTCTCTCTCTCTCTCACACACACACACACACACACACACACACACAGCCATATCACTGTCCAGATAGAAGAATAATAGAAGAAAGAAGAGAGCCTATACTCACCACTGTAGCCTGACTGTCCTGTTTCCTCAAAAAACCCTTCTTCAGAGTACCTGAGGAGCAAAAATGAGGGTTGAAGCCACTACATTTTTCCAAGGTGCTTTTCCTCAAATAAATCTCACAAGTTCATGTAATTTTCCAATGCGAACCAGCAGTACTTAACTGCCTTTATGTTGAAGAAAGCTAAGACACAGTGGCTAGTTGACAAATTCGTAGAAGTAGTCAGGGGAAGTGGGACTAGGGTGCACTGTATTTTAGATTGTGCTGCTATTGTACTGACCACTCCGTCCAAAGTCAGCTCAGAAAGCGACAAGTCTGCAGTTGCTAGGTAAAACAGGAAAGAAAAAACAGAGAAACAAAACCAGAGAAATACATTTATAGTAGCAGTGCTTAGGGGTGCCATAATTTCCACATGACAGATACAAGTGTTGATAGTTTTCAACTTGTAGGAGGAGGTCAACTTGACTCCCCACACCCTCTTCCTTCTCTCTGAGCCATGATCATATCTCTCAGGAAGCAGCAGAAACTGCGTTTTGGTTAGAGATTCTGATTTTACATTTTGAGGTATGGTCTTATCAAACATTTACCATCTCCACAAGAGGGACAGACAGAAATCAGCATACTTGCTAGTGAGAAACAACTCAGTTTTACCAACCAGGAAGAATTCTGTGTCTGAAACAGGTGATTGCATTCCTGCTTCCTGGCTGCTGTGCTGTTCTCAGATATTACATAAGAGGATGTGGATACCTAGATATGTCCGCTTCCAAGGACTAATATGTTGTGAGTTTTACAGCGTTCATTTTCCTGAAAGTTTTTAAACAGGAAGTTGCACATGATGCTTTGAATCTAACCTCAGTATGTAATCACTCAGTGAAATGTTTAATTACTCATTGATGGTAATGAGTTTACTAACTGAACACCCATAGATCAAGTTGTGTTTAAGTTTTGCAAAATAAATCACTGCATATATAGACATCTTTTATTGGCACCTTCCTTTCAATAGTGGAAAATCAGTCATGTTTTCCAAAATCTGTATTTTTACGTCTTCATGAAAAAAAAAACTGCACATCAAGGTACATTATAAAATAATGTAATACACAAGCTAATTAAGGATGGTTAACTCTCATATGATTTCACTCATACGTGAAATTTAAGAAACAAAACAGATGAACATAAGGGAAGGGAAGGAAAAATAAGATAAAAGTCAAACCGTAAGAGAGTCTTAAATACAGAGAACAAACTGAGGGTTGCTGGAAGGCTAGTGGGGGGCGGGATGGGCTAAATGGGTGGTGGGCATTAAGGAAGGGACTTGTTGGGATGAGCACTGGGTATTATTTGTAAGTGATGAACCACTAAATTCTACTCCTGAAACCTACACCACACGATATGTTAACTAACTTGAATTAAAAAAAAAAAAAAAAAAGAATGGGTAACTCTATAAATGTGCTTCTCTTCCTAACAGATGACACAAAAACATATTTTAATATAATATTACGAACATATATGTTAGTATATACACTATTAAAAATATCAGTATAAATTTATATTTACTATTACTACTAAAGAACCACAACATATAAAGTCAACTATTAGAATAGTGAGGTTGACTATTGCATTTAATGCTTGTGATGTAGCTACATGTAATGGAAGTATCAAAGCCCTCCAGAACTGGGAGACACCAAATCTCTATTGTAAAATGGACAAATCGTATGATAAATTAATGCTTCACAACGACAAAAAAGAATGAACATTTAACAGGAGACCTACCCTCAACAAACTTCGAAGCACACAATACTCCATTGTTAACAATACTGCACTGTTAATATAGGCACTATGTTGTGTAGAGCTCTAAGACTCACTCATCTAGTGTAACTGAAACTTATACGTGTTGAGCTGTACTACAGTTATATTAAAAAGAAAAATTCAATTGATATGTATGCTATACTTCAATAAAATTTACTTTAAAGAATACCGCAGGTAAAATTTCTGGGGTGTCCAAGCACAACTCAGTGCTATTCACTAAATACGAGGTTTTGTTGGGTGTTCAGCCTACATGTCTCTTCTCTGGTTGTGCCCTGGCAGGCATGTTCATATTCTCTATATGAGGACCAGCCCAGGATGAGCTTTGGGACAGTAGGCTGTGTGTAGGTGGAATCTACTATAGAAGTACGGACATGAGTCTGGATCTACTGATTGACCTGAAGATGACTGAAAACTTCATGGCCATCACCCAAGTACCAGGCCTTTCGTGTATTAATGCTTAGGACATAAAACCCATGACTAGGAACTAGATCCGTAGCTGCTCCTCTCTGTCTTGCACTGAAAGATCCCTTTGCATCATCTCAAGTCTGAAATAGGAGAGCCAAGGTACTGTTTGTCTTGTATAGCGAGTTCCTAAGCAGAAGTAGGAGGGAGGATCGGATTGTGAAAAGAAGGATGTGACTCTTTTTAGCTTCTTCCAGCAATTTCCATAGATCTTGCCTGTGAGATTTAAGCTCAAGTCCACACAGATGATTTCTGGGCTCCCAACCCTACCTCTCATGATGCAAAAGCAACACACTCATATCCTAGAACCCCCCCTGGGAGCTTTAAGAGGAGAAAGAAAAAGGAGAGGCATAGTTTGTGAAGATATACATGATCTAGACCTGCAGCAGAATGGTCTGCCACTGGATTCAATACACTGAGAGACACTGACACTAAATTACTCCGGAAGTTGGCAGGTTTTCCTGGAGAGCCTGTCAGAAAACAAAACCGTGTTGCTATCGGAGAATGTTTATTTGGCACTGGAAAGAAAATGGAAACCATAGAGCCTTGAAATAAAATTTGAGAAGTGCGGCCAAGCACCTGTCAACAGAGTGGACAGGTATCCGGTGAATATGGGCTCCTCGTTCATCTTGTCTCGTCTGTGGTCTTGGCAGCCTAAGAATTGAACACTGTGGTGACTCAGAAAGTCATATCTGGAATGCATTTTCCCTATCTTCTTCAATGTCTATTACCAAAATCAAGTGTTCTCTCGCTACCGTCAATCATCCTTAACCTTTAATTTTTCTAATTGTTTCATATAACTAAAAAGTATTACATTGTATTAGGGAGGATTCAAAAATAGATATAATTGGAAATATTTTATAAACCTAATAATTCCCCCTCCAGAGACAAGTGTAGTTTTTTTAAGTTTATTTATTTATATTGAGAGAGAGAGAGAGAGAGGCAGAGAGAGGAGAGAGAGAGAACCCCAAGCAGGGTCTGCATTCTTGGCACAGAGCCCAGTGTGGGGCTTGAACTCATAAACCGTGAGATCATGAGCTGAGTCGAAATCAAGAGTCGAATGCTTAACTGACTGAGTCACCCAGGCACCCTGACAAATGTGTATTAAGAGATTTTCCTGTGGGCTTTTTAAAGTTTCACTATTAAAATTTTTTCAACAACATCAAAAGGTAAAGAAAAAATGACAGATACCTTGCACTTGCCACCCTACTTTCACACCTGTAAGCATTCTGTCATATTTGTTCCTGAACTCTCTTAATAAAAATAAAAATATAATATTAAAAATATAACTACAGCCTCATTTTATTCTCATTCCTTCCCAGAGGTGACCACTATCCTCGAGTTGGCATGTATCCCTTCTGCACATACTTTTCTGAGAAATAAAGAGATTTAGACAGACAGATGCTAAGTATATAGGCAGGTCTATTTTGTGAAATTTTCAAGTAGCACAAAGCCCCTCCTTTATAAACCTCACCGCTCACGTATTATTACAGAGCATAAAGCATTTGTGCATATACTATATCATTTAAATCTCACAATAAACATTGAAACTTTATTATTATTCTAGGTCTCTACTTTCTAGGCAAGGAGTCTGAAATAGAAGGAGTGTTGATTGTTTTCTTACAGGTGGTTCCACAGATAGTTAGCACAACTTTTGGCTCAAATCCTGGAGCCTCTTTACTCACCAGACTATTTTTTTCAGCCCATGTTTTGTTTAGGGTTTATTTTTGTAAAATATGGGGGGGGGGAACGTAATTTCTGGAGTTTACAATCTTGTGTTTCTGTGAATTTATTCTTTCCAGCTGGAATGTAGTATGTTTTGAGTCAAGGAGCATATTTTAAACTACTTGGCCCCCTCTGAGGGCATTTAGATGATCAGACATTATCAGCAAATATGCTGTCAACAATTACTGATGAATTTAAATTGACTCAAGAATAGTTCATGATAGAAAGACCAGGAGCTGACTGGTTCTCCAGTAGGTATCAGGTGAGGCGTTCTAAATCCTAGGACAGTTGTGATGCACCAAAAAAATGCCAGCATTCCTATTACCACCACCCCTTCAACTTTCTGAACTTTGAGGACCCTTTACTGACTTTGAAGTCAATGAATTGTGAACCAGATTAGGACAAGAAGGACAATATGTTTTGTAAACCACAAAACCACAAAATAAATCCCTCCTGGCATTACCTTCTGGGGCAGAATTGAAATAAATAACCTTAGATGATTCATTTCCTACCAAATAAGCAAGGATGGGTTTATTGATATGTTAACAGGTCCCCAGACTTTATAGATTGAAGGCCATATAAAGTTTGAAACATAAGGGGAACTAAGGAGCTGCATTCTCAGCATCATCATACAGAGGATCAGGATTAAGTAGGGCATAGAAGCTTTCCCTCTGGGTAGACTGAGCCTACTTAAAAGTAGGGTTAGGTTTAGGGTTGGGTACTGATGAGGTGTGGGGTCTCGTATTTTACTGTTTCCGAGGAGAGAGATACTGCATTTTGCCCTGAAGTACCTTCTCCAGTTCTGGTTTCAATGACTGGGGTAAACCGACAGCCTGTCTTCCTGCGTTCTGTAGTAGAAATTAACACAGTGATGAATTCCTATGATGATAAGAACAATGAGGTTTCTGAGAAATATCATACGATTTCACTCATATGTGGAATTTAGGAAACAAAACAGATGAACTTAGGGGAAGGGAAGGAAAATAAGATAAAAAGAGAGGGAGTCAAACCATATGAGACTCTTAAATACAGAGAACAAACTGAGGGTTGCTGGAGGGCTGGTGGGTGGGGGTATGGGCTAGATGGGTGATGGGCATTAAGGAGGGCATTTGTTGAGATGAGCATTGGGTGTGATATGTAAGTGATGAATCAGTGGGTTCTACTCCAGAAACCAATACTGCACTGCATGTGAACTAACTTGATTTTAAATAAGTTAAAAAAAAAAAAAAAGGACAATTGGGTTTCTAACTCCTGTTTTGTTATACAGTGTCAGACTTCAGTCTGAAGAAGAAGCAATGGAGGCGGGATCTGAAAAGCCCGGACAGTGCCCTTAACTGCAGATGTCCATCATTCTGGACTATAGACCGCATCCAGTCTGGATTTCCAGGCCTCCGCTCCTTAGTCTCAGCCCAGAGCTGTGCTTCATTCATGGCCCACTCCCCACATTCGCCCCAAACCCTTGCAATCCACACCCCCACCCCGGCCATTTCCACCTCACATCTAACCATGAAGCCCAGTCAAACCCGTTTCGCTGTCTCTGAGCTCCCAAGAGTCAGGGCCTGTTCGCAGATTTAGCCATCCACCCCACTCACTGTCACCGCCCGTCTGGCACTTACCCGCAGTCCTGTAGCCAGTCTTCAATCTTACTGATCGGATTCCCTGGAAATAGCAGAGAGCAGATCGCCGTGAGAGCTAAAGGAGGCCAGGCTTCCTCCCTGCAACTCAGCCTGTTCTGCAAGTTTGTCCTTATGTAAGCCGTACCATGACCCCTTTCCCCCCACAAAGCTTTTCTGTAAGAGATGAGAGAATTCTTCCATGTATAAAAATAGTGGGTGTTTCTTCTCTCTCTGCTTCCCGCCCCCTTCTGCCTGGATTGTGGAAAATGCCCAGGATGGCAGGCCCACGGCTCCCTTTTCCTCAAGGTTTGGGAACAGGGGTGGATTCTTCTCTAACAAAATTTAAAAAATAATAATAATAAAAAGAAAAAGACAACAAAAAAATCAGAATTTTGTGCTTACACTTTTGTTTTCTGCCAAATAAGCAAGGATGGATTTATTTATATAAAAGTTTTTTTGTTTTTTTTTTAACTCTTAGGTCTACAGTCTCATTTGAACCTCTAAGAAGCTGTGAGAGGCACATAGAAAACGTACTACCACGACTTGAGGTATGACCACTTCAATCAGACAAACACGCCTGTGAGAGGTAAGTGACTAGCCAAAGGTCACACAGCTCCCTAGCAGCGGAGTTGAAGTCAGAGTCTCAGCATCCACTTGAGTGTAACCTTGTTGCACAGACAAAATAAAAATGCCCCAAAGCATTCAAGAGAACCCTGACCTCAGGCCCTTATAGCCCGGGATGATGCAACAATGTGCTTTCTTTTTCCTCATCTTATGCCTATCTCTCTCTCTCTCCCACAATCTATATCTTGTATCATTTCACTCTTCTTCCTTTAAACTCATTAAACCCATCAAAATGAGCCTCCCTGAAGGCCTAGCCTCACCCAGGAAACCACTGCCCACGCTCTGCAGACCTGTGCCCGTGGGCACACTTTCCCCAGCACCAGGCGATGTGGAAGTCTATTTGTGGTCTAACTGCCTCTTACCTTCCTGGAAAACGTCATCCAGGCTGGAAGGCTCAGGATCTGAGACATCTTGCAGGACGGCCCCAGCCTCCTCTTCCAAGACCTGGGTCTGCCAGTGGCGGCTCTGCCGGAGCCAGGCCCGCCGCTTCTCCCAGGACGTGGGGCTCAGCACAGAGCCCTCCATGGCCCTGGCTCAGACTTCAGGGCCTCCCGCCACGTAATGCTGTTCTTCTGAGAGCTGAAACACAGTGATAGCCCCCTCATCGTCCGTTCAGAAGCCACCCCAGGGTTGCCCCACAACTCCCCAGCTCTGCATCAAGGAGCATGACCTCTGTGCCCATCCAGGAAGAGGGAAGAGATGTCCAGCCCTTCCTCTGTCTTCCAAAAGAAAAAAAAATGTTCTGAAATATACCAGGGCAAGTCTTTCAAATCAGCAAATCTGGCAATTTCGAACATCTTATGATGTAAAGGACATTGAGAAAGTTCTAACTTAAAAGAACTGCTACTTCTCATGAAAGTTGACATACTATATTAAAAAACAACTTTTGGGGGCATGTAGGTGGCTCAGTCAGTTGAGTGTCTGACTCTTAATTTTGGCTCACGTCATAATCCCAGGGTTGTGGGATCTGTGCTGAGTGAGGAGCTTGGTTAAGATTCTCTCTCTCTCTCTCTCTCTCTCTCTCTCTCTCTCTCTCTCTCTCTCTCTCTCCTTCTGCCCCTCTCCCCTGCTGGAGTGCGTGCTCTCTGTGTAAAACAAAACAAAACAAAATAAACTTTCTCTAATCCTTAATGATGTTGCCTCTCAGAAGCTTCCATTAAAATTAGAATATCTTTAGGGGTGCCTGGGTGGCTCAGTTGGTTGGGCATCTGACTTTGGCTCAAGTCATGATCTCACGGTTTGTGAGTTTGAGCCCCGCGTCGGGCTCTGTGCTGACAGCTCAGAGCCTGGAGCTTGCCTCACGTTCTGTGTCTCCTCCTCTCTCTGCCTCTCCCCCATTTGCACTCTGTCTCTCTCTGTCTCTCAAAAATAGATAAATGTTAAAAAAATTAGAATGTCTTTACATTTGCAATGTATACAATTCACTTTGTTTGATCTTCATAGAGATGCATGAAGAATTTCCAGGTCTGAAAGGTTAAACAACTTTTTCTAAGGTGCCACAGCCGAGATGTCACTCCAACTACAGTCATTCTGAGTTTGTTGTTTGTTTTGTTTCGTTTCCTGTTTTATGTATTAGGGATCCGCATAAGATTTCTCTTGGAAAAGAATTCCCATAATACAAACAACAAGGAGATGTGGCCTTATGCAATTAGCAGTCACAACCTCCAGGATCATTACTTTCTGATTTGTCAACCTGGGTTTCTCCATAGCTATGAGTTAATGCCTTGGTTCATCAATGCATTTATATTTTTTTTTTCTTTGTTTTTAGTTTTTATTTTAGAGAGGCGGGGGGGGGGGGGGGAGGGGGAGGGAGAGAGAATACTAAGCAGGCTCCACGCTGACGTGGGGCTCAGCCCCACAGCTGTTGAGACCATGACCTGAGCCAAAGTCGAATCAGAGGTTCAACTGACTGAGCCATCCAGGTGCCCCAATGCATTCATATTTCATTTAACACTGCCCACTCAACATCTCTTGTGTTCCTCCCAAAGATGCATTCTGATGGCACTAGCCACTTATTCAAAGAGGAAGAAGGAGGGGAAAAAATCACTCAGCTGTCCAAATAGAGCTTACAAAGCCTTGAGGCTGATGTACCTAGAGGTACATTCACTGGCTTATACTCTGTCCTACCTCTTCCTTCCTGCTACTCTCACTCAGCCCGTACGGTTAACAAGTAGAAGTGGGACCAGAGCTCTTCGGGGTCTCATCCGTCTCCTCCCCAGAGCTGCCATCAACAGCTTCATCTTCATTGCTGTGCTTTTAATTGTTAGAGCAAGGGAGGGGTGCCTGGGTGGTTCAGTCCACTGAGTGTCCAACTTTGGCTCAGGTCATGACCTCACAGTCCGTGAGTTCCAGCCCCATGTCAGTTTCTGTGCTGACAGCTCAGAGCCTGGAGCCTGCTTGGGATTCTGTGTCTCCCTCTCTCTCTGCCCCTTCCCTGCTCATGCTCTGCCTGTCTCTCTCTCTCTCTCTCTTTCAAAAAATAAACATTAAAAAATTTTTTTTAATTGTTGGAGCAAAGGAAAACAACAGAAAAAGAATAAGAATGCCAGTTTCCTTAGACTTCTTATTCTTCAAGGACTTAAAAACAAGATCATTAGGGAGGTATTCAACAATTTAGGCCCTAAAACAGCTGTTTTTGAGAAGAACATCCGGAACATAAGATGCCTTCCTAGGGCAATGAAATTGTTTTGGATGCCTCTGCTTGCTACAGACAAAACATATCCAGAGACAAAGAATACATAGTTACTGTTGTCTGAGCTAAATTCTTTCACTTCGTGTCCAGCCCAACAGCAAAAATATCCTCCAAGGAGAGACAGCAGCCGGCACTTTGAGAAGTTGTTAACCCAGAGCACCCGGCTCTTCATCCACTGTTTGTGCCTTTTAAGGCAAATTAAATGAATAAATTAAGCTTGTGACGCAGAGAAGCCACAAAGAGGCGGTGCAGAAAAAAACTTGTCCTTTAGACAGAGATGCTGTGAGGTGATAAAAAGGAGGATGAAATTACCACTAGGAAGAACTGAGGAAAAGAGTCTAAAAAGCTTTGACTGGGGTTTATTTACCAAGTTCTTCACCTTCAAAATATTGAATAGGTTGGTGTTAGTTGGTCCAAAGAAGAAAACATCAAAGGCTGACTTGCCTACTGTCTTTAATTCCCAGAGTAAATGGACCTCATCTCAAACACAAGAATTCTTCAGCTCACAAAGGAGAGGTTTTTTTTGGCGATGAGGGGGATTTAAAAGGAAGGCAGCAGGGCAGGAAAAAAGGAGGGGAGGAAGAAGTGAAGAAAGGAAGAAAGAAAGGAAGGAGGGAAGGAAGGAAGGAGGGAAGGGAAGAGAGAGAGAGGGAGGGAGGGAAGGAGAAGAAGGAGGGAGGAGAGGAAAGAGGGAGGGAGGAGAAAAAGGAGGGAAGGAAAGAAGGAAAGAAAGAATATATGACTCCCACACTTTACTCTGCCACTTGCTAGTGGTATGACCTTGGAAATTTCAGTCCATTTCTCTGTTCTCAGTTGCTCAACTGGGACATTATGCTCTAAAATTTGATGCTTCTCATACCATAAATTTGTGATGTGTCATTTTACAGTTAAACCCCTATAAGGCCAGCAGAGTGTCCGAATCTCACCAGTGGAGATGGTAGATAGACACCTCTACTTGGGTTTCAACATCTTCTGTGATAGGAAATTCTATTCTACATTCCTCCACATCTTGGAAAATATATTACACGCATATAGGCTAAGTTCCTCTTTGCCTCCTGAAAATGCTTATCTCCTTTTAAACCCTACACTTTTCTCATGTTCTTTCCCCTCTCCATCTGCCTCTTCCTCAGCCTTTGACATACTTCACTTGCAAAGCCCACTCTTAACCAACCTTCTTCATGAAGTCAGACCCGGGTTCTATAGCCTACAATAGTCACCTTCACGGATTTCCTTCCCTGCCCATTTTTTCTTCTTAGTCCTTATCACTAACATAGTTGATATTTTATTTGTTAATCCTATTTATTGTTTGCTCTTCTGACTGGAATATAAACTCCACAAGGACAGAGATTTTGTCTGGGTTGTTCACTGCTGTATCCCTAATGCATAAAACCGAGAGGAATTCATTGTAGTTACTTAGGAAATACTTATTCTCTAAACGAATGAATGTTCAGTAGGTGACTATTCCCCAAAGGAGCCCATTGCTTTACAGATTCATCATAACCTAAGAGACCTATGTAGGGAGATCAGCTTCCAAAGGGTTAACAATGAACTTATAACTGTGTGCTACTAAGCATGTAACAATGTTTCCATCTTCAAGTTGGGAGAAAAGAGATGAATTTGAGAGTCTAAGACTTGTTTCTGTTCTAGGAGCTCCTATAATTATGAAAAGAAGTTGTAATTTCTTAACTATTCCTTTCTGTTTTAAGTTTATTATTATTATTATTTTTAGTAATCTCTACACCTAATGTGGGTCTCGAACTCCTGACCATGAGATTAAGGGTCCCATGCTCTTCCGACTGAGCCAGCCAGGCACCCCTTCTTAACTATTCCTATTTGCTCTTCTGTCCTATGCACAAAGGTTTTACTCAGTGTAAATACCTACAGGAGAAAGCCCATGGAAACAGAATCCGCAATGAATAAGTGTTCCAAAGAAGGGCTTATAAATAAATGACCATTATGGTTACAGCAACAGAAAGGCTAGACAAGTTAAGGTCTCTACCACCCACTGAGAATGACAGCCATTTTTGGAACAATTTGTGCGAGAATGGAATACTTTCTTCACCTGGGGAAGGGACACGGTTTCAAGTCTGAAAGAAAGGATGCCAGCCGTATCTAAGCTAATCTCAACCTTGGCAAACTGGTCACGGGCTCAGAGAATTGAGCAATTCTCCCAATCTCTGCCACAGAGACCTGTTCACGGGTGTTATGTGGGAGCGAGAAGCTCAGCGATGTTATGAGGGAGGGAGGGATAGAACTGTCTGGTTAGCGGTTGCAGGGAGGAAGCTGTGCTGCTGAGAGGTAGGAAACCGAGTATTCTTTGTGGGAATCTGGAGGAAGTGGCACACGATATCAGAGAAGCACATCAGCAGTGACAAGTGTTAGAAAGAATTGAAGGATGGATGGGTGCGCGCAGCGGTCGAAATGGCACCTTTGAAGGCCTTGGGACCTCATGTAAGAGAGGGAAGGGTGTGGAGCTATTTCCTTCAGACAAGTTACACAAACACACCCACATGTGCCACAGAGTGTGGTGCAGTGTAAAGAGTGCTGACCGGGAGGAATCGGGAGACGTGGACATTCTTCCAAACTTTTTGTCCGATCCATTGACGTCTGGCAAGCCAATTACATTCTTTCCTTGGGGAGCAGTTTCATCCTCTTGAAAATGAATTGGTGGGATTCGATGTTGTGTACATTTACCTTCGAGACCAATGTATACGAATTTATTTGAGTTGGGTTTCAAATACCTGTATGGCTACTATCTGTAAAAGCAAATGCCTTTGGGGCGCCTGGGTGGCACAGTCGGTTAAGCGTCCGACTTCAGCCAGGTCACGATCTCGCGGTCTGTGAGTTCGAGCCCCGCGTCAGGCTCTGGGCTGATGGCTCGGAGCCTGGAGCCTGTTTCCGATTCTGTGTCTCCCTCTCTCTCTGCCCCTCCCCCGTTCATGCTCTGTCTCTCTCTGTCCCAAAAATAAATAAAAAAAAACGTTGAAAAAAAAAAAATTAAAAAAAAAAAAAAAAAAAAAAGCAAATGCCTTTGTATCATTTTCCCCGTACGCATTAGGAAATGGTCCAGCGGCCTCTGGTGTTACTTCCCACTTGGCAGATTCCTTTTTAAGGTGGCCCTGGCTTATGAGGTTCCTACACTTCCAACTTTCATTGACCCAGGAAAGCGGTGAGTCTTGAGTCTTTGAACGAGGGAGGCTGAGAAGGAACCCAAATGAGCGTGATTCCATCAGGTGTTACTGCCCTTTTTTCAACTTTTCCACTTCTTTTGCTTTGGCTTATGCTGTGTCATCCACAGCATATTCTATCCAGACAAATTCTGTCTACACTTTGAAGGCTGATTCAAGTCATTGCTTCTCTTACCTGCCTCTAGCAACTGCCACATGTGCCTCTACCACGCCCAGCAAGAGGTACATGGTCACCCATCGGTCGTTATGTGTCACTCCTCATCAACCCTCCCCCAAGCCCCAACTCAGACACAGCATCGTACCTTTGCAACAGGAAGAACTCAGCAAATGCTGTACCTGCAGAGACGTGAGAATCAGACTGGCGCTGAGAAACTACCCTCGTTTAGTAGGTGTTACGGGACAGGTGCTCCTGACTTTCCACAAGGTCCCAAATCCTAATGTATATATATATTTTATACCTTGTAGAGAAGAGGAAAGAGGCTTGGGGCATAGTCATGCTGATCCTTTGTTGATGGAATGTAGGGGTCACATGGGTTTGACCAAAATTTTGTAACAGTTGAATTACCAAATTCTTCTATATTTAAAAAATTATTTTTCCAGAGTGTTCCATTCTAAGTTTCCATTCCTTGGTCAGAGGTTCCTTTTGGAATCTGATTGTTATCTTTCTTGATGCTGGTTTATATTACAAAATTGTACTTAATCTAACTTCTATGAGGAAGGAAGTCCTAGCTTGCTGGTACTTTTCCCTGATGTTCCTACGAACTGCCCGCCCCCTCAACCCAAAAAATTCCACACTACTTCTGTTGCTATTTACCTGAATTACCCCTTAAAAGCCTTATTTCGCCCTTCTGCTCTCATTTCCAGCCCTTTGCCCTTTCCTCTTTTCTCCAATTCTCTAAAGGTTCACTCCCCAAATATTTCTCCACAACCTGTCCAACGTTCTGGAATCTGACTACAACAAATAGAGTAGGAGGGAATTCTCTCTGTTCTGAGGATGTTATAGTTAAAAGTAGAAATTTCAGCTGATAGGATGGAAATTAGACAAAAGAAGATTCAGGAAATAAGAGCTTTGAAATGAATATCTTCTAATGAAAATCATCAGCAGAAGCAGAGAGTTTAGTATCAGGAGAAAACCTTTGTAGTTCTGTCATTATTACTACACTGAGAACATCATATACCCCAAGTATGTTTTTCTAAGGGATGTAGTCAGATTCGCTACATGGGTAAGTCAAAGTGATAGCTGCTAATAATAACTGGGATGTGTAGAGTACCTTATATTTATCCATAAGATCTTCCTGTAAACACTATCACTTAATCAAGACAATCACCTTGGAGCTAATTACTGTAATGTGAAACTCAGGGAGATATGTGACTTACCCAGGGCCATATATTTAGGATCTTGTAATGCTGAGATTTAAACTCAGTTGGTCTGACTCTAGTTGTGTGGTATTTCCATTAATTACAGAACAGGAAAATAACCTAACATCACCACCCAAGTATCAGTGGTACATGTAATTTGGGATAAAAGAAAGGAGAAACTATTTTTGTAAATTATCCATTTCACATGCTATATAAACTCTCTACTTTATAGCCCGGTATAGAAGAGACAGTGTAAACCAAAATAAATTTATCCTTGGCTTTGTGACAGTCTTCGTGAAGGAAGTGTTGCTTCATTTGGTTATTAGCATAGTTTTCCTTCTGAACTCCAACTAGATTATGATGCAGTTTTGCTTTTGTCAGGCTTACAGAGTGTTTCAGCAACAAGGGTCCAACTAGGTTCTAGTTGAGGGGAAAAGGGCTGCCTAGAATTGCACATTACTTTCGGATAGTTGGGTTGGTTATGGGTGCTCAGTGGCTTGAAGCAATTGATATTTATCATAACTTGGTATGGAACTATTTAAATATTAAAAAAAAAATTTTAACATTTATTCATTATTGAGAGACAGAGAGAGACAGAGCACAAACACGGGAGGGGCAGAGAGAGAGGGGGAGACACAAAATCCGAAGTAGGCTCCAGGCTCCCAGCTGTCAGCATGGAGTCCGACACGGGGCTCGAACCCACGAGCAAGGAGATCATGACCTGAGCTGAAGTCGGACACTCAACCAACTGAGCCACCCAGGTGCCCCTATTTAAATTTTTTTTTTTTTAATTTTGTTTTGAGAGAGAGCACAAGTGGGGAAGGGGCGGAGAGAGAAGGGGACAGAATATCTGAAGTGGGCTCTGTGCTGATACCAGCAAGTTTGATGCAGGGCTCGAACTCACCAGCTGTGAAATCATGACCTGAGCTGAAGTGGAACACTCAACCGACTGAGCCATCCAGGCGCCCCGGAACTATTGAAATATTTTAACAATCATTATGGATCTAACATTTTGTACCTGTTAAATATCAGCTGTTTGCAGGTATCTCAAGGGGGTATTTTTAAGGGACCCAGTAAGGATGGCCAACTTTTGAGAAGGAAAACTGTAGAAAGAGCAAGAGCCTTGGAATCAGAATAAACCTTGTTTGGAATCACAGTTCTATCTCCCTACTGCATATGTAAATGGTAACTTACCTGTCCCCTCTAAACCTAAGTTTCTTCATAAGTAAAACAGGTAACATACAACTAGTTGAGCTCTAGGGAGCTAATATCAGGTAATGTATGTTAAGTCCCTGATGTATAAGGGAGGTGCTTCATAAAGGATAGCAGTTATTATTATTAATCTTCCCTCAGTCTAAACCATTCACTAAAGTTGGGACATTTCCAGGAATAAGAAGGAAGAAAGAGTGAGCAACATGATACAGTAGTGTGTGTAAAATCCATATGGTGAAAGAGGGGTGTTGCTGTTAAGCAGAGATGAAACATAAACACTAAGTAGGTCCTTCCTTCTTACTTAATGCCCAAAGGGACCAGAGAGACCATTTAATCCCAGCCATTTTGAAAAAGAGGAGTGGGGAGGGAGGGAGAGAGGGAGAAAGATAGGGAGACGGAAGGAGACAATGAGACAGGGAGACAGAGAGAGAGAGAGAGGCTTATCTGAACTCACATAAAATATGATGGTTATAAGTGGGACTCAAAATTCCCAAGTTCGGAGCCCCAAGTATACGCTTTTTCCTTTACATCACACAGCCTTCCTCATGCCACTCTGGTTTCCACTCTGGGGCTCCTCCCAGGGACATGTATCAGACAGACCTCTCTTCTCTTCTGTCCTGTCTGTATCGTGCCTACACCCAACCAGGGCCTATAAACTGGGACTAAGAGTGAAAACAAGCGTGGGAAGAGATAAGGAGGAAACAGAGTTTCCATGATGAGGCCCACAAGACCTTCTGCATCTCATTCGCATTTACAGCCAAGATACACACATATCACCCCCATTGCAAAGGCCTGTGGGAAATCCCAGGACAGCCATTTCTCTGTTTATAGATAGGACAATCTCCACCTCAAACCAGGTTGACTGCACCCCATTCAACACGCCCCCAACCTGCCCTATGCTCTCACGTTCCTTCACAGATAGGAAATACATTCCTAATTTCTAGTTATCTTCCATGCCACCGCAGTTGGGAAGATCTTCAGAGCAAACATTACCCTGAGTATAGCCTTTGAGCATTCGGAGACGTCTGTGGTCTAAAGCAGCAGTTCAATCTATTTCAGGGAAAAGGGGGATGTTGTTTGACAATTCCAAGAAAAATTCCAGTTAATCAATATAACTATTTTACCCTCCTCTTTCACCACCTTTCTCCCCCAAATAATTTCAGCTGAATCAATACTGAAAGAAGACCACCAGAGACCACTTTCTCTCTCCTTCCCTTTCTTCCCTACGTCCACTTCCACAGTGTGAATGAGTTCCATGGAAGGCTTGTCAAGTACCACAGGAAACATTAAAGTTATACATTTGGAAAAGAGTCATTCGGTGCTCTCGGTGTTGGGAGATACTAATTTTTTTTTCACCTGGATGGGCTCTAAAGCTAGCAGGACTAAGAAACATCTGTTCATCTGTCCTGGTGTGTAGATAGCTCAGTCTAGAGACAGAAGTGAGGGTGAGCAGCTTTCTTGGCACGTCTTTAATTCTTCATCCCTGTTTCCATGGTAATGCAGCTCTTTCCCTCATGGGCTCATTTTTATTCTCCCCTCTTATTTTTCACATATCTACACCCTCTCTTCTCAAAATCTATGTTTAAGCAATTCTGTGTTAGGCTTGGGTGTGGGCAGGGCACAAAGCACAGTGGGTACCAGAATACCCACTTCGATTTTGCCCTGCAGGTGGAAAACAGTTGTCAATTATCAAGTGGCAATAAATGTCTGATCTTTTCTCCTTACTGTAGCCTAGAGTGGGCCCACGAGTCATGATCTAAGCCGAGACCAAACCTCCTCTCCATTCTCCATTAGAATGAGAGTCATAAACCCTGAGCTAAAAATGACTGTTCTGATTCCTGTGGCCACTATGTAATGTTTAATCCCAAGGCTCCATCCCCCTTTCAGGGGCCAGGGAGTTGTGATGAAAGGTTATTAAGATGGCTTTAAACTCCCTGGGGTGTCCATGAATAAGAAATCATTTGTTAGATCTCTTTCTATCCCTCTTGTTACACCTTCTGCTTGTTAACCCCGATAGTATTCTAGTAGAGAGAGAGAGAGAGAGAGAGAATAAACCTGGCTTACCTTCCTCCTAATAATGCATCCTGTTACAGGATAATCATGCCAGATCTTTGGCTCCAATCACTCAAGCCTAACAACCCTTAAGTCTGTAAGCTTGGACACACAAGTTGAAAGCCTCCAACCTCCAACCTCCAACCTCCTATCCTCGGCCTCCCACATACTGTCTAAAAAGTCCCCTTGCCTAGACAGGCAGTCATTTGTGATAGACAGAGTCACCAGTACTCATAAATCCTCATGATCTTATCAAACCATTTCTGTGGGGCTCTTTTCTCTTGTCCTTGTTCTATGTTGGGGACCCGCCTCTTCGCCACCCACTGGAAAGTGCAGGAGCATAGCGGGGGCCTGGGAAAACCCCAGTGCAAGGATCTTTCCACTCCTTTACCTTCCCCCAAACTCATGTAGGGAGTGACATGCTCAGCCTGGCTGCCTATAAGACAAAGGGTGCTGGAGGATCACAGACCACCCCCCATCCCAGATGAGGTAAGTCATGGAGCACAGACCCCCCATCCCAGATAAGGTAAGTCATTAAGTGGTCAACATATCCACAGATCCATCTCTGAGATGGACAGTCTGGAAAACAACCCTCACAGGTGGTTATCTTTCTAGAACCTTCCCATTGAATTGGCCTGGCATTGTCCGATGGTGTGAATTCTCCCTCGTATCTAATCCCCGTATATCTTGCTACAGTTTATCTCTTCACCAGCTTTCTTCTGCAGCTTCTGAGGAAAGTAGTTACATCTGCAAAAGCAACATTAATTTCAGCTAGAGATTCCCACTTGTTCACCATTATGGGAGCTGGAATGGAACCTACAGGGAAGTTGAGAAACTCTTCTCCTTGAGAACCTTTCAAAGTAAGGATCAGATTGGAATTACAGCACGAGGGAGTACAGCAAGACACAGAGAGGGACTTCCCAGGTGAGAAAGGTAAAAAAATTCTTAAATATTACTTCAGGCCATCAGAAGAACCCATGTTTTGTGACCCGACACAGAGTACCTTTCTGGGAATAGGAGGAAGGAAGAAAAAAAAAAAAAAGGGACGTATTGTTCCGCGAGGTAGTGATGAATTTTTTAAGGTTGAAGTCGAGAATGTGGGAAATTTGCTCCTGACTTTTCCCTTTTCTTGGCAACGTGATTTCTCTCCTACCTGCTTCCTATCTCCCAGCACCATCCCAAATCAGTATCATCTTAAAATTGAGGTGGAAATTATACTCACCTGTCTGCTGGTAGAGAGCAGCGTGTGAGGCGAAGCGGTTGTCAAAGCCCGGCCAAGCCCTTCCCAGGTATGGGGACCTGAGTGAGTACAGTGACAAAGTATCATATTGCATGTTGTACCTTTCTCTCTGTCCTCATGAAATTGCTGTTGCCAGCTCAGAAAGGGGAAGCGGAAATGAGAAAACACACACACACACACACACACACACACACACACACACACAGTCCCCGCCTCCTACCTCAGCCACATCCTTTGCTCTAGCTCTGGAGACTGAAGAACAAAAGATCTGAAGTCACTGAGCTCACCACTAAGGAGCCCTTCCTGTCTGAGTGCTGCCTTGCTCTTTCCAAAACAAGAGATCTTTTCCTGTTAAGGGAAAGGCACAGCCTATTTAATAACATGTGCATGGGAGTCTTCCTACCATGTAACTGGAATCTCATGACTGTGATAAAGCTTGCTGTCCCCAGGAGGAGGAGTGTCTGAAAGTTCGCTCATATGTATCTCAGAGAAAATGCTCACAGCCCTATAACACACTTGAGGCCGCTCTAAGCCAAAATCGATTGGTTTGCATAACTCTTTCACACTCCAGTAAATTCTCTAGAAGCTTGTTTTCAAATACTGCATGCCGTCGTAGGCAACTTCTTTTGGGGTTGGCTTCTTAGCCTTTTGCTTTTATGTTCAAATCCCTTTAAAGTTTTTCTTTCTTTTCTTTCTTACTTTTTTTTTTTATAAAGAAATGATTGCTTTCCCAAGGAATTTTTAAAGGTGAAGTTTTAAAATTCTGTCACATCCTAGAGATGTCTCCAGTTCATTGGCTTTCAGTTCCAAGAAGCTTTCTTAAACTCTGAGAAGTTTGCCTCCATCCCCAATCGCTACCACCCTGGACTAGCATTCAGCATTGTGGACCAGCCCTCACTCCACTTCTCCAACATCTGCCAAGACTGCTTCCTCTCTCTTCGCTTGATGTCTACCGTTCCAGCCATCTCCCATCCCTCTTACCCAACTGTTTCCTTCCTTGTAGCATTTATTTACAAATATTTATCACAATACCCTTGTACGGGGCATATCTTGAATGTACTAAGTGTGACTGATTTTCACATATCTGTTCTTTTCTTTCTTTCATTTCCCCATTCTCTTCTTTCTTTCATTTCCCCATTCTCTTCTTTCAAATTTTATAGCTGTTACCACAGGTTCATCTCTTTTTACCGTGTTCCTAAACTCCATTTCCAATTGCGAAGAGGACAACTCTTTGGCTAACCACAGTATAGCTATAGTGTGGTGGGAAGAAGCTGAAATAAAATTCTTGATCATCAAATTAAGTTCTCTAAACATTATTTTCTTCAAGGGTAATATGAATAAAATAATAATTCTCTGTTTTTCTTTCAAATACACACATACACAAACACACACATACACAAACACATTTTTTTTACATGTAGGGATGAAAATGTCAAATACATTTTCCAGTACGATAGTAGGGTGTTTTTTGAGAATTCCTTCAAAGTCAACAAGTGAAAAAAAAAAACAAACCCAAACTCAGCATTCCCTTGGTCTCTTTGTCACTATTCTACACTATTAACTACAAAAACTAAACCAGTGGAAGCTTTTAAAAAAATTTTTTTTAATGTTTATTTATTTTAGAGAGAGAGAGAGAGAGACAGAATGTGAGCAGGGGAGGGGCAGGGAGAGAGGGAGACACAGAATCGGAAGCGGGCTCCAGGCTCCGAGCTGTCAGCACAGAACCCGACGCCGGGCTCGAACTCATGAGCTGTGAGATCATGACCTGAGCCGAAGTCGGAAGCTTAACTGACTGAGCCACCCAGGTGCCCCATAAACCAGTGGAAGTTCAGGGAGGTGAGCGATGGGTATTGAGGAGGGCACCTGTTGGGATGAGCACTGGGTGTTGTATGGAAACCAATTTGACAATAAATTTCATATTTAAAAAAAAATTCTTTTTAACCTTGTTTCTGAAATGCAATTTTTTTCCTTAACAGTTGGGGTACTTCTACAGGCAGTGCATAAATATGGAAGGGCATTTTAATTTTCAGAGTGACTGTCAAGCTGCTCCTGGTTTTCAGTGCCTGAGGGCCAAAGATGCTAAATGTCTTTGAAGGTACAGGACTTTCCCGCATAAGGAACAATTGATTGTCCCGGCAAAAATGTTTGCATTCTGATACACACTGGTAGTGTCACAGTTAGGAGAGCAGGCTTTGGTATCAGACTCCGGCACTAGGGGTCTTTGCACTCCCGCACACATTAATTAAGGCCTCAACTTCCTTGTCTGCAAAATGCAGACAACGTTCCTTAAAGGAGGGGTTGCAAAGCTATAGGAATAAAGGAACATAGGGTAATGACCCAGCACAAATGCTCAAGTTGCAGCTATGTTTTCCTAGGTCTTTAATACCGTTTTCACTATATTCAGCAAGCCGTATGTCTGTATACATCAACATCGCTTCATTTCTTAAATAAACCATTTCTCAAGCCAATTTCTAGAGATTTTTTTTTTGTTAATTAAAAAAAGAAAATTGCTATTTTGTGTGATTTTTTAAAGAATATTTTCTTTTTCACCAGCAGTGGCTGGAAGCCACGGGATTCCTAGGAAGAGAAGGAAGTGCAGACGTGATGACCTTCTTTCTCAGTTGTTGGCTAATTCCCTTTCCCTCTCTCTCTTTCTCTCTCTCTCTCTCATCTACTCTTCCTCCGTCCTTTGCAAACATGAAGTGCCCGGATATCTCTGACACTGTAACATGCTCTGGTCATATATCACACGTGCATCCTGAAAACCAATTGCCCTTTGGGTGCTACATGCAGTCCAGGACTTCAGGGTCTTTTTAAATGACGTTTTGCTCATTCCGCCCTTGATTAAAAATAAAAACCCTTATACTAAATGAAGCGACACATAATGCCTATGCAATTCAGCAGATTAGCCCCTCATTCCATGGCCAGTTTGTCACTCTGGGTGCTCTCCTTCCTGCGTTAAGGGATTCAGTATAAACACTGAGACTGGGAATAGAAGGGACCCTCAACTTTAACACTTGCTGTATGATTGTTACTTAATTTCACTGACATCAATTTTCCTCTTGTGAAAAATATGAAAATATGTCAAAGATTCTCTTGCCTCTAGAAATCTACGGTATCTATCCACACGAGTGTTCTTTTCTCTCATATGATCACATACGGTTAATTGTGGAAAATGAAAATATTAAATGACAGACTTTTGGTAAGAAATCATTATAGGGGCACCTGGGTGGCTCAGTCGGTTGAGAGTCTGACTTTTGATTTCGGCTCAGGTCACCATCCCTGCCCATGATCCGAGCCCGTGTCAGGCTCTACACTGAGCATGGAACCTGCTTAAAATTCCTTTTCTCTCTCTCTCTCTCTCTCCTCCTCCTCTGGCCCTCTCCCCAACTTGAATACCCTCTCTCTCTGAAATTAAAAAAAGGGGGGCGCCTGGGCGGCTCAGTCAGTTGAGCATCTGACTTTGGCTGAGGTCATGATCCCTAGGTCAGTGGGTTCAAGCCCTGCATCAGGCTCTGTGCTGACAGCTCAGAGCCCTGAGCCTGCTTGGGATTCTGTGTCTTCCACGCTCTCTGCCCCTCCCCCACTCGTGCTCTGTCTCTCTCTCTCTCTCTCTCTCTCTCTCTCAAAAAAGAAAAAAAAGTTAAAAAAATTCTTTAAAATTAAAAAAAAGAAGTTATTGTAAAGGTAATAGAGAATACATTAGAAAACAACTCTTGTCCATTGAAAAGCCAAGTAAAAATTGCTCACGAAGGATATTATCCCCCAGGTAGGTAGCCTGGTAGCAGTGATAAGTCAGAACAGTTTCTGAACACCGATGCACCCTTCAAACAGCCGAACTGGAGCTGGGAGTGAGTTCTGAAGCTGCTGAATTGAGAGCTCAGCTGGCAGGGTGCCCAGCCAGACCAAGGACAGAGCCAGGAAGGCTGCTCAGAGAGGTTATCCCATGACAGAGAAGCTGTGGCTCACAGCCCCTCCTCCCAGGCCCAGATGCAAGTGACCTGCTTCCATCTCAGTCCTCAGCTTTCTTCTTTCTCAGATGTATGGCTTTGCAAACGCCCATTCTTCACTGAGTCAAATGCCCATTCTTCACTGAGTCCCATTCCTTCAAATTGCTGATGGGGGAGTTAGAGTGAGTTTGTCTCCTTACCATAGCAAAAGCTCAAAAGTGGGGACAGTGGATGGAATCTTAGGGGAGAAAGCGATGGTTCAACTAATCAAGGGTTTTCTAAACTTTCTTCAGACACAAAAGGGTCCACCAGACCAGGGTCATCATCTCCTTCTCTTTGCTTCTATGTTCTGGGAGTTAAGGGTTCCAAGAAATGGGCTTTGCTAACTTTTCTAACACACCCATCCTCCTGAATCACTCAACTCAATTGCAGGAAAGTCCTTCCTTCTGTCTTGCTCTATCTTCCTTGTTTATAAGTCCTGCAGAATGGGAGAACAATCTGTTACAGGCCTCTGTAGAGTATATTCCTTCAGAGATCTGAAATTATAACTCTATTCATACTGGGTAGTGCCAGAAATAAGCTAGATCCAGGAGGATATGAAAAGAGACAATATAAAATGCTATCCATTAGAGGGCTTACTTCCAGGCTAATCTAATAATTTGGGGAAACACGTGGTTAACAAAAGACAAACTTGACTGTAAGGCACACCTCCTTGAAGTTTTTAATAAGTGATGGAAATGTGACTTTCCTAGAAGGAGAGAGAGTTTGTAGTTCCCAAATATAATATATATATTACATACATGTTTATTTTTTGAGGAGCATCCCAAGGAAATTACTTTTGGGAAAGTTGTCCACTACAGCCACTACAGTTCTGTCTTCTCTAGATTAAATAGTGACACTCACATGTTTCATCATACTCAGATGGTTTGAGCTCAAGATTGTTTGACTGTCTGGTGAGCTATGTTCTATCTTTCTTCTGATCAAGCCTGTTTAGTTTAGAAGCACAGGGCCTCACTGGGTTTCAAGTGTGACTCACATAGTGAATACTCAGTGTTTTACAAGCCTGTTGAGAAGGACAGATCCTGGGACCCATAATATAGAGTGTAAGAGCAGTGGAGGGGGAAGGATCTGGGGATGTACTAGGATGAGAGTCAGGGTTCTTTTGGGGCTAGGTCAGACCCATGCACTTGAGGGGAAAAAATGTGGAATAATTTTCATCTTGGTCTCCCTTTCTAGAAGAAAAGAGGGCTTCTAGTAGGGTTCCTGTCTATACAGGTACCTGGTACAAAGCAGACACTCATGACGATGATATCATTCATTGGTGGTGGGAAAATAAAGAAGGGATGACAGAAAAGCAATATAATGTTTTTTGAGGCAAATAGCATTTAAGGTGGGCTGAACCCTGAAGAAATTATGGGATAAGTGCCAGGAGGTTAGTGACCTCATGGATTTGAGGAACTTAAAACTGGGGTCTTTGTGTCCAGCACTCTAAAATCTTTAAAGGGATAGGCATTAAAAGCCACAACAGCAGGTAGAATTTGGGGGTTGCTGGAGATTTGGTGTAAGGGGAAAAAATGTAGGGTGAGTGTGGGGTCAGGGGCAGAAGTAGAGCATGAGCACTTGGGTTATAGTGAGATGGGGTAGGAGGTTAATAGATTGGAGAGAGGGTGGCTCTTTCTTAAGCCTGCGTCCTTCTCTCATCTCTATAAAAGGGAAGCCCTGAGGCTCTGAGGCCATCCCACCAAAGTCTAACTATTCCCCAGCCACAGTGGACTAGAGAGTGGAGCAGACATAGGGGCAGGAGAGGGTGTGGAGTAGAACCCAGTGATGGACTGGGGAAGAACAACCCAGGATTTCTGGAAAGACACTGTACCCTTGCATCAGTGTTTTGTCAGTTGATCACAGGAAGTGGGATAACCGTCATCTGCTGATCAGAGGGAGAGCTACAGGAGGGGGAAATGGCATGTGTGTTAACCCCAGCCCCTGGTCTGTGTAGGAGTCTTGGCACCAAGGAGAGAACCCTTTGTTAGGTTTAGAGAAAAGCAGGAAGAGGTGGAGAAGAAAGGGACACTGAACTAGAGGGAAGAGAATCTGAAAGGAACAGGTTCACACTGAAGAGAAAGTGAAAGTGAAGTATAAACACCCCGAATGCTGTGGTCTACCTCACGGGAGGAAACATGGCCTCCTTCCCTGGGGCAGCAACTCCTAACAGGACCGTCCTTCTCTTCCCTCCCGCCTCTGGAGTCCCCTCCTGCTCTTACCCACGTGGAGCTAACAGCTTGCCAGGCTGACCTTAGAAGGTAGAAGTACATGAGGTGGGGCCTCAGTCAGTTAAGCGTCCTACTGTCCAACTCTTGGTTTCGGCTCAGGTCATGATCTCATGGTTCTTGAGTTTGAGTCCCAGCCTCGGGCTCTGTACTGACAGTGCAGAGCCTGCTTGGGATTCTCCCTCTCTCTCTCTGCCCCTCCCCTGCTTGCGTGCTCTCTCTCTCTCTCTCTCTCTCTCAAAAATAAAAAATAAACTTAAAAAAAAAAAAAAAGAAGTACATGAGAGGATGAGCATGAAAGATTTAGACCACTCAAAGTGTTCTTTGATTCCCTATTATAGTTTTTGCCATGCTCATAATGAACTTGTTTCTTCTTGACCTACATTTGGTAAAGAAGTCAGGAGTCAACAAATCTGTCTTGTAGGCTTTGCTCTGCATCTTTCCTGGATTTCATGCTCCTTAACCACAAAATGAAAACGTGAAAATAAATGGTTTCTACAGTATACTATTTTGTTTCTAATTATAATAGCTATCATTTATTGAGTGAATATTCTGTGAAAAACAATAAACAGATCTTAACTCTAGTCTCAAACAAACCGTAGAGTGGATTTTATAACCCTCAGATGAACTGAATGAGGCGCCACGGAGAACGTGTCCTGACTTCCCTACAAACTGGCTGACGGAATTCTTCAAGCGAATGTATTCCTAATGACCACCAGGTGGCAGCCTACACCCAGGCTCTGAATTCCTCCTGTGGTTTCCCCCGTGGTATCTGAGACTAGCCCACTGCTGGGAAGGTTGACTTAATAACCCAGACTTAGGAATTAACCCAGCAGACTGGATGGATTTAGGGGCTATTGAGGGTTTCTTCCTTCATATTGGGTAATTTTTATTAAGGATGTCCAGGGTTGGATAGGATTTCAAACGTTCATGGAGTAAAAAGAACCCTGTGCTGGCAGAGAGATCTGAGCGAGCATGAATAGCAAGGTAGAAAATAAAGGGTTTGTTTGGGAAAAATCAAGCGGCTCAAGGTGGCTACATGTGAGTTGCATGACAAAGAATGAATGGAACAGAAGACTGTTCAGTTAGTTTTAGGTGACATGTAAGAAATCCTTGAATGTCACGTTTCTGGGTTTGAATTTTGTTTTATTTTGTGAACTACTCTTTTGGAATAATTTCAAACTTATGGAAGAAGAGTAAAGAGAACTCTGGTGCAACTGTCCCTTTGATTTACAAGGGTTAATATTTTTGCTTTACCACACTGCCTAGTTTTCTGAACTTTTTGCGAGTAATTGGCAGATGTTATGCCCCCTTACCCTGACCTGAAAACAATGATTTCTCACGACCATGGTACAATGATCAAAGTCAGAAAATTTAAGATGGATACAATATTATTATCTAATCTACAGACTTAGTTCAGATTTCGTTATTCTCCTAATAATGTGTAGAATCACAAAGTGCACTTAATTTCCATGTCTTTTGTCTCCTCTAATTGGGAACTGTTCCTCAGCTTTCCTTTCTCTTTCACGACACTGACATTTAAACAGGATAGTCCTTCTCTTTTGTAGAGCATCTCTCAATTTAGTTTGCTTGCAGTTTCATGCGACTAAATTCGGGTGAGACGATTTCGTCAGGAGTCTGTATGTGCCTTGTATCCTCAGCGCATCACATCGGGAAGCACACGGTATCAGTTTTCCCATTATTGGTAACATAAGATGCTACTTTCTGTTTTTTTTTTTTATTGTAAAATTATAATGTTTTAAAATTATGAAGTCCTCCTAACTATTTGAGGACTACGTAAACACCCTATTCGTGATCAAAGCTCTCACCTCCTAGCTTTAGTATTTCATTTTCTTAACAGGGGAGTGTCAGAAAGATATCAAAACTATATTGAGTGCAGCAAGATGTAAGCAGAAGCATGCTTAGAAATCTCATTCTGGAAGCTGTGTTTATGCATGCGTGCGTGCGTGTGGTGTGTGTGTGTGTGTGTGATTTTACTGTAACTCCTGTGCATCATACTCCTTCTGCCTGAAACTCTGGTACTGGAGTCCTAACCCGCTTCAGGAAACCTTTACGCTCGAGTCTAGCACATCACAATCTCGGTAGATTTGGGGGACAGGCAAAAAAAAGACACCTTTCCTCCCGGCCAGTACAGGCAGGTCTCAGAGCATGCACCTTGGTTGTATTTGGTTCCTTGGGGAGGCACTTTTTGTAATGCCTGAAGTCCCTAAACCTCCCACAAAAGACCACCAGAGTCGTAAGTCAAAGCCAAGCGGCAAGGGTCGTTTATTGCAGGTTCGAACCTGGTCCTCTGCGCACTCGTCGCTGATGACGCAAGAGGCCACGATCAGGGTTGGTACAGCGTTTTTATAGACAGAGACAAATAGCACAGGGGAGGTTTCAAATTATGAGGGGCCTGATTAGTTGATTTTAAAGTAAGGACATTTGTTGTTCTCTGATTGGGTGTCCTTTGTCTGTCCTTTGGCGGGAAGGCTTTGTCCGTTACTTGTGGCCGGAGGAAGAAAGGGGGAAGGGGGTAGGTGAGGAATGTGCTAAGCAAGCAGGTTTACAGAAGCAAGAAATGCCGGTTAGTTTGTATACAATCACTCATTCCATTACATATCAGACTACATTTAGGAAGTTTTACAGCCCATTCTACTACACAGCGGGTTACAATCAGGAAAGGTCTCACAATGCTCGTAGCAAACAGCAAGCAAAACAGACTTCTCAGCAATTGTATTTCTTATCAAAGATCCATAATAAGCAGAAAAGAGAACCTAGCTTTAAACTAAGGCAGGGCTGTCATTTGGATTCAAAGCTGTTCCTTTCACTTTTATGCAAGGTCCAGCCCACACAGCCCTAGTGCAGGGCTCTACAGCCTTGGCTTGGATGTGGGAAACATTGTAATCTGGGAGAGGACAGCCACGTATCAAGCTCTCACTACTGTCCTATCCATCCCCTTGCTGAACCTCATGGCAACCCTTCAAGGCAGAGAATCTTATCCCCAATAGACAGATGAAGAAAATGAGCTCTAGCGGTGTCAGTAGGAGGCCCGGATTTCACGCCTGGTGGGTCTCATTCTGAGACTTCTGCTGCTCTGTAACTCCCCTTGCTGTGGTGGCAATACTAAGGGCAACCCTTGTCATCGTCTCAGTAGCTGACATAACCGCGTCTTCACAGGCCTTTCCTCCCCTGCTCCCAGCTTTGTGAGAAACACAGAGCAGATACCATTTGTCTCATTTTATAGATGAAGATTTGCCCACACGACGAGGGGCAAAACCAAGCTTTTTTGACCTTCGGCCCAAAGCTTTTTCTAAGAGAGCATGTGCCCTCTTTTGAGGAGGCCGGGAGGATTTTGGAGAGTAAAAGAGGGGATATAGGGAATAAAAGCTATACAAGTGGAGGATGTCAAGGGTAGGGAGATCTGTGAAATCAAGACGTCTTTTCTGGCTTCTTGGACATGGACCATGGAGCCGCCCCACAGCACCCGCAGGCTTCAGGATACAGGACCCATCTGCGCCCTTTCCGGCTCCTTCTGCCAGAGCCCAGGAGATTGGCAGGGGCCCTAGAGAAGCCCCACTCCTGGGTGCAGGGCAGATGCTGAGCAGCTGAGCAAGCAGGACAGGCAGGCAGGGAGGGCCATCTCCTCTGGCTAACCCTGTTGTCCAGACACCCTGGGAGCAGAGCCTCCCTCCCTTCCTCCTTTGGGAGGAGGAAGCTGGCTGCTCTCCCTTCTTACTCCCAGTGGCTTTCAAGGCCCTGGAGGGAGGTCTTTGCCTAGGAAAAAAGAGAGCTGAAAGAGTAATGGAACCAAAAGAAAATGAAGAACCAGGCCTCTCTGTGCCCCCTCCCCATTTTTTTTGTAAGACCAGAGGACCCTAGGACACGACAGAACAGTTTTGCAGGTCCTCACAGGGTAGTGGAAAAGGCTAAAAGCCACAGGAAAAGTTAACTCTGAGATCCCCGCTACAGCTGTAGGTTGTCCTATTCCCTCAAACAACAGGCTGAAATGTGATTTGTACGTGCTGAGGCTTGAAATTAAGGAAGATTTCTATGGATCTTTGAAGTTTCAGGTCACTTCTTGGGGTGGATAGGCCTCACAGCTCCATCATGGACACAGAGGGAAGGATGGTGATGAGGTTTTTTGGGTGATGGGGGTGGGGTTCAGACCTGACGGCCAAGAAGGAATTCTTGAAGATGTCTTTGGTGCAAAAAGGTGATTTTATTAAAGTACTGGGACAGAACCCTTGGGCAGAAAGAGCGTCACTGGGGTTGTGAAGAAAGGCTTGGTTATATACTATGGAGGTGGGGGAACTAAAGTCAAATGGGAGGTCTCTCAAGGGACTGTGATATGCTAAAGAGGACTCTTAAGATACCTGAGGCCTTGCAGTTGTCAAGCTAAGGTTGTTTTTCTCTGTGGCAAAGCATTATTAACATTAGGAGGGTAGGAGGTTCCAGGAGAAATGTTGTACTCCGTATTTGCCTCAGGTATTTGTCAACGGGCTGCAGGTTATAAGGAAACTTAATTTTACCTGCCATTTCCTTCTTGCCTTTGTTCCCCACATCACTATGGAGGGGAGGGTGATGCTAGGGGCTCCAGGAAACGGAGTCCATAGGTTTCTGGAGATTAGGCTATTGATAAGATTATCTATTTCTTGTAATTTACTAAGACATTTGTAAACTGAGGGAGACTCCTGTCCTGCAGGACTGTGATCTTTATCAGTTAACCATTTGTTTTCTTTCCTTTCCTTTGTTCTTGGGCAGTCAGGAGTGCCTGAGGAATATCACACACATCCCACCTGGGGCGGAGGGCAGGTCAGGCTGCCCCACACTCCCTCATCCAAGGCAATGACGCCTGAAGGACGAGTGTGGCTCACAGTGAGACAGGGATTAAGAGAGTGGGCTGTCCGGATGTCAACCCCTGCCCTGTCATGAGTCAGCCACTTGCATTTGGGCAAGGGCTGGAATCCGGAAGCCTACGTCTCCTCACATGATATGGGACAGTGAGAGACATTTGGGACCGCCAAATGCCGTAGGTGTGAAATGAGAGGGCATATCACCCAGTGCACACCAAGTGAGCAAAGAATTAAGCGGTTACTATCACGTTCTTATTTCCACTGACCAAAGCATTGGGTTGAGGATGAGGAAAACGGCTTTTGTTTCTACTTCTCTAATACATCCCGTTCTTAACCTGGCAGATGATATCTTCCTCTTTACCCCGTAAGTCCTCTGCGCAGAAAGGCAGTGTTGTGGGAGAGCCAAGTTCTATTTCCAATTGTGATAGTAACTCACAACTGATGTTAGTTTGTAGCTGGTTAGCAGCCTAGAATCCAGAGTCAGACAGGCCTGATTTCTATTGCGCCTTCAACACTTACTAGCTGTGTGGCTGTGGGCATCTTATTCAACTTCTCTGAGCCTCGGTTTCCTCAATTGTTCAGTGGGAATTATAATACCAAATACCTTGTGGAGCTTTATACAGACTACGTAATAAAGTATAAACTGCTTAACCCACAGCCCAGCACAAAGTTAACTCCCTAGAAGTAAAATTAGTAGCTGGTCCCTTTTTGCTATGAATGACATTCCCTAAGAAGTATTCTTTTAATAACATTTCTTTTGGCAAAAGGGAGGCAATGAGTGTGCAGATTTAAAATCTTTACTCTGCTTAACCCATTTAGACGAGCCCACTGAAAAAGTATCTAAGGGTTTGTCCAGAACTCAGCCCTAACCTGCTCCAACATCCCCCTCCCATCTGTCCCCTCCAAGGTAACCAAGGCCATCCATCAACTTTCAGACTCACCTTTGTCATGCAGAGTGGACTAGCCCCTAGCTACAAAGCCCTGTCCCCCCAACACACCAACACCAACACACACACATACACACACACACACACACACACACACATCCTGCACACCACACACATAATTTCTCAAAAGCCAAATTAAAGTTGCCATCCATCCACTGACAGAAGCCTATTTCCTATTCCCTTCTCTCAGGGGAATCCTCACTCCCCCTTGACATCACCCTCCCCTCCCCCCCATCCTGGACGCGGGCACAAATGGGGGTCACCATCCCACCTCACCTCCCCTTCTCTATTGCTCCGTAATTATATTCTCCGCCTCCCAGTGTCATGCTAATACAGGCTCCTGGCACAGCTGCCCAGATTAAATTAGAGCCCAAACCAGCAGGCTGACTAATTATATTTTCTGGTCTGGAATTCTCTTCCCCCACCTTTGGGGTACTGGGCCAGTGAAGAGCAAATGAGCACCGCCAATATTTGCTGAGGATATTTGCCTCTTCTTGCCTGGATGGTTTTGTCCTCCCCAGCCAATCTGGGCCCCTTGAATTAGATTAGACTAGAATGAGAGAAGAGAGTTTCACTCAAAGGGACCTTCCTAAATCCCATCCACTCTGCTGCCTACCTCCACTGTGCCTGGCCACCGTCATTGGGCCAAGAGAGAGAGAAGGGTATGGAACTCGTTCTCAGGAATGAGATTCTACTGTTATCTTTGCTGCTCCTTCCATCCTGCCCGACTCCAAGGTCTTTCCTGCAAATATGCTTTGCCGCTTGTCCTGCCACGATTGCTGCCGATGCTTTGAGTTCTGAGTTCTGTCGCATGTGGGAAAGAATGCTAGTCCCCTTACAGAGTATTGTTTTGTAGCCTAGGTTCCAATGCTTTTCTTCCGTTATTCATGCCTGCAACCTAAGAAGAGTTGCGATTTTCTTAGGGCAAAGTTTACCTGGCCTTCATTTCTTTATTCCACCAACATGCCTCCTAGTGAGATGGATGTTAAAGAATGTAAAGACATAATTTCTGTTTTGAAGGAGAGGAGGGCCTCATGATTGGTTTAAATATATGTAGATGTGCAGATAGGTCCTTTAAGAGATATGTGAGGGTGCAGTAATGGTGCAAGAGGCTTGGGATAGGAATCAGAAAAAGCATTATTAAAAAGGTCACTGGAGTGAAGTTCTGAAAAATTGCTCAGAAACTACAACAGGACAGGAATTCTGGGAAGGGAGATAAGGGATCTCAAGGGAAGAAAGGTACAACAGATTTGTGACCTGCAAGCTTATGGGATAAGACAAAAAGGAGTAGCTAGAAGGATGAGTCTTAGGAGGTAGAGGAATGTTTTATCTCTGGATCTTTCTGGGCCCCAAATTCATGCCTTCTTTACTCAGGGAGAACAACTCTCCTTCTCAAAGACCTGAGCTGCTCTAGTTAGGGCCCCTTCCTTTGCATTAACTTTCCTCTTCAAATTGGCTTGCAATAATCCCTCCCACACGTAACTTGTCCCATTCTTGATGACCATTTCCTTTCGAGGTGCATTTAAAGAAGAAGCTAAGATTTCCAAAGATATAAATGGAAAAATTCTGGCAGTGGGGTTGCTAAAAGGAAAAGAAAAGAAAGGAAAAGAAAAGAAAAGAAAAGAAAAGAAAAGAAAAGAAAAGAAAAGAAAAGAACAAAGCCCTTGGACTAGATCTCCGTGTTTCCCCATAGAGTCACCAGTCTCCTTTTCCTCTTCATTCATTTATTTGCTGATTCAGCACATATGCTTTTAGTCCTTTTCTGTATGGAGCACTATTCTAGACATGGCCCAGCATAGACAAATAAGAGAGTCCTTCCCCTTGAGGAATTCAGTCTAGAGGAAAATAGGCTAATGTTAAAAAGAGGGTATCATGAGAGCGTGGAAGAGGAGGAACACTATATTGGTTTCCTGGGGATGCTGTAAACAAATACTAAAAACTGGGTGACTTAACACAACAGAATTTATTGTCTTACAGCTCTGGAGGCTAGAAGGCCAATCTTGAGATGTCCGTCAGGCGATGCTCCCCCTGAGTGAGGAGGGGAATCTGTTTTCCCCCTTCTTACCTTTTGGTGGTTTGCTAGCAATCTTTGACATTCCTATATATTCCTTGGCCTATATAGGCATCTTTTCCATCCTCTGTGTTCACATGACATTCTCCCTGTATGTCTCTGTCTTCACATGGTCTTCTCCTATTGACACTAGTCATACTGGATAGGGCCCCACCCCATTCCAGTATGACCTCATTTTAACTTCACTGATGACCTATTCTCTAACAAGATCACATTCTGAGGCACTAGGGGTTAAGATGGCAATGCGTCTTTTTTGAAGGGAACACAGTCAGCTTGCATCAGATACCTAACTCTTCCCAGGTGTATCAAGAATTTTCCTAGAGATGAGAATGATTGAAGTAAGTTTTGCTCCCAGAAAATCAAGTAAGGATTAACCAAAAGAGTGATTTGGGGAAAGATATTCTTTGGGAAGAAATAGCATTGGAAGAGGGATGAAGCCATTAAAAGGGCATGAACAGACCAGAGGAGTGTGAGGGAGTTCCTGTAGCTACAGAATGAAATATTGAGAAACAAAGCAGGGAATGATGGGCTTGAGAAGTGTGCTTGGATCACAACGTGATGGGGACTAAGATGTGAATACTTTCTCCTGGTGCCCACCAGATGCTGTGTGTTACCTATGGACTTTGGCTTACTGCTCTGCCCACAGAAAAATGGGAGCCTGAGCTGCTAGTAAGTGGGATTTGGGAAAACGAAAGTGATGGATGTCCCTTCCTCAGTGGTTGAAACAGCCTTCATACTGCCTTCCTACAGGCACAGCCATCATTTCTGGACTTCCCAATGAGATATAAACCCCACAGGAAAGAGACTCTGTCCTATTCATCTCCGTACTCCCAGCTTTTTGCACAATAGCTGATACAACGGGCATGCTGGATTTAGATGGGTGGAAGGAATGGGTAGATAGAAAGGTATGTTAAATGCATCAAAACTTTGAGCAGGCCCCTTTGGCCAAGTGATGCGCCTAGGCTCATGCCATTTACCCTTCTTGGTGTCCACTCCTCTCCGCTATCTTTAAAGTTGTTTCAGGGAGGGTCTTGTAGATTATAAGGCAAGACTCACAGAAATCTTTAATAATCCATGTTTACTATCGGGCTATGTGGACTACGAAGTAAAGAAGCATGAGAGTGTGTGGCGGCAGCCTAATCATTCTGAGTCCCAGGAATACCGGGGTCTCAGTGATGCACAGGGAGGGACACTGAGATAATTAAGGGCACAGTTGAGCTTTCTTACCTCACTGTCTGTGAACCCTAAGTTGGCACTTCCCAGGAGAGGATCTGATGAGGGCTTCTCACCCACATCCGAAATGCCGTTTTTCTACTGGGTGTTGCCCCAGGCCCCTTCAGAGGGGATTGGCCTCCCCAAGGTCTGCCTCTGACCGTGGGTCCACTCAACTCCATTGTTAGGTTTCAGTTTTTAGATAAAGGCTGAATGATAACTTTAGGAAGGATGAACCACTTATTCTCAGAAAGGCACATGAGCCAAGCAGGCACTTGTTTGTAAGCCCCTTCTTTAGAATAATCAATTGACTGTATCAGAGTGAGGTCATCTGGGTCTGAAACTCCACAGCCCCTGAGGATTCTGCCACTCCCTCGGCATGTGCCTTGTATGGGCTTCTTCATTTTATCTGCTGCCTTTCATACTTTTCCTCACACATGAGCCTTATTTATCTCCCCAACCACTCTGGGTGATCAAAAGATTATGAACTTTTCAGTCAGGCAAATGTGGTTTGGAGTCCTGCTATGACACTTAATAGGCACGCACATCATTTGGTTATTTACTTTCCTCTTAATTTCTAATCATTAACTGCAAAAGTGAAATAATGTCTCTTCACAACTTATTTTGAATATAGTGTCAGTCAGGGTTCTCCAGAGAAACCAACCAGTAGGAGATCGATCTATCTATCATCTATCTATCTATCTATCATCTATCTATCGTGAGAATTGGCTCGTTTCACCTCGTATTCTACATCTTACTTTCCTATTTTAAGCCATTCTGTTTTCTCTTTTTGTATTCTAAACTAACTCTCTGGATGGATTCTTTAACATCTCACTTCGCTATTTTCTCTTGGGATGCCCAGTTACACTTGATAACACATTTAATAAAATTGCTTGTACAGTGTTTTAAGTATTCTAATGTCCAAAGGTCCTTGAGGTCTGGAACAAAATATTTGTTTTGAGTAAAGAATTTTTTTTTAATTTTTTTTTAATGTTTATTTATTTTTGAGACAGAGTACGAACAGGGGAGGGTCAGAGAGAGAGGGAGACACAGAATCTGAAACAGGCTCCAGGCTCCGAGCCATCAGCACAGAGCCCGACGCAGGGCTCGAACCCACAGACCGTGAGATCATGACCCGAGCCGAAGTCGGACGCCTAACCTACTGAGCCACCCAGGCGCCCCTTGAGTAAAGAATTTTTTAACAAGGACCTTGCACTGGAGAAAAGAAATAGTCTTTCTCTCATAGCAGGAGGAATCTAAGGCAGGTTGAAACCAAGGTAGAACATTCTGACTTTAAATATCAGGAAAGTATTCCTGAGAAGCAACTGTGAAATGAAATTTTCGAGTTTCTACTTAAGCATAAATCATATCATGTAATTGCAAAGAAACTTGTCGGTTCAATTCTCCACCAGTGCCTGGAACAGGGTCTGGCAATCATATGGTCTTAGTAGACATTTATGCAATGAGGTCAGGTGGTCCCACAAGCAGTGCAGGATTCTAGAGATAACCTCTTATGGTTCCTTTTTTAAAAATTTTTTTTAAAAAAAATGTATCTATTTGTTTTTGAGAAAGAGCAAGTGAGCAAGGGGCAGAGAGAGAGAGAGAGAGAGAGAGAGAACAAGTCCAGAGCCTGAAGTGGGGCTCTAGCTTACCCAAAGTGGGGCTCAAACTCACAAACCCTGAGATCATGAGCTAAGCTGAAGTCAGATACTTAACTGACTGAGCCACTCAGGTGCCCTGATCTCTCCTGGTTCTGGTCAACAAATGTAATGAATGTGCTGTGTTGTGTGCTGCAGAGATTTAATTGAAAAGGAAGACAAGTTTTTCTTTTCTTTTTTTTAATTTTTATTTGAGAGACAGAGTGTGTGTGTGCGTGCGTGTGAGTGGGGGAGAGGGGCGGAGAGAAAGAGCGAGAGAGTGAGAGAAAGAGAGAGAGAGAGAGGGAGAGAGAGAATCTTAAGCAGGCTCCACTCTCAGTGCAGAGTCTGATCCTGGATCAGGACCTGAGCCCAAATCAAGAGTGGAATGTTCAGCCGACCGAGCCACCCAGGTACCCCACTAATAACTCATTTTAAAGTTGTAAAATATACATTTTTTATAATAAAAAACAAAGAAAAGAAAAGTCAAACATAGCTTATTGCTTAAACGATAATCATTGTTAAAAATCTGCTGTATTTCTTTCTTGATTTTTTTTCTTGAATATTCAAAAATGCTGTATTCCTCAAAAATTCTGCCAATAAGTTGTTTATAAGACACAGTTTGGTTTCTTGCTTTCCACAGCAAGGGAGATTACTATGTTGTCAGAGTCCAGGGAGTATGGGTTTTTTTTTGTTTGTTTTTGTTTTGTTTTTTGGAGGCACAAAGGGGTCTTGTAAGATAGAAGTATAGTTTAAGAAGCTTTTTCCAATGTAAGGAATAAAGATAATTGGATAAAGATAACAGAATAATTTAGGATTGAGAAAGAAAGCAAAACAAGGATTATGGGATGAGAATTTTAAAGAGTCTTGGGGCACCTGGGTGGCTCAATTCATTAAACGTCCAATTTCAGCTCAGGTCATGATCTCACAGTTCGTGAGTTCGAGCCCTGCATCAGACTCTGTGCTGATAGTTCAGACCCTGAAGCCTGCTTCAGATTCTGTGTCAACCTTTCTCTATGCCCCTCCCCCATATTCTCTCTCTCAAAAATAAATAAACATTAAAACAAAAAGAAGAGTCATGATAGTAAACAGTCATTTGATATACTGTCATTCAATGTTCATTAAGAATTTTTTTTCAGCAAAATTCCTGAAGTAAACAGTAAAGTTATTTGAAAGCTTTTTCCTTCTGGGCAAAACTTTTGGAATACGGAAGCTAGGTTAATGTAGACAGAAGCTGCATAAATATAGAAAAGCTTCAGTTCTTAAGGGTTGATGGGGGGTGGGAGGGAGCAGAGGGTGGGTGATGGGCATTGAGGAGGGCACCTGTTGGGATGAGCACTGGGTGTTGTATGGAAACCAATTTGACAATAAATTTCAAATCAAAAAAAGAAGAAAAGCTTCAGTTCTTAGTATACATTATAGGTAATTGAGATCACATTTTATACAAAATTTTATATATTATGTTCTTTTTATGTACTTTATGCCATTTTTCTATGTCATGGAAATCTGCTGTAAGCACCCAGGAAAAATAGCAAAGTTTTATCTCATGAACTCCCCTAACTTGAATTAATTATTCTATTGAGCCTGTTTCAGTTATTTCCTATGTTAATTCATCTAAATAACACAGGGATGAATTCACTTATGCATGAGGATATTTCTGGTTTGGGACTGTTTCCTTTGGCTAGGTCATTTGAGGCGAAATTATGGAATCCAAGGAGTTAGTCACATCTTAACACTAAAGTGGCTATAAGTGGTTTTGGTTTTGTTTTGGTTGTTTCCAGACAAGCTGCAGTCACTAAGTCAAACCCTCTCAGTGGATAACCCCATTCAAGCCACTCTCCCTATGGGTATTTTTCTTCTTCTTTTCTTCTTCTTCTTCTTCTTCTTCTTCTTCTTCTTCTTCTTCTTCTTCTTCTCTTGTCATGCACAAAATAACTCAGACTTTCTGCCCAAGGGACTTAAAACTAAGGCAGATATTGAGAGCTCTCTGCAAATATGAGTTTGCTATTATTCTCTATGCTCCAAACTGTCACAATCTTAAAAGCTGGTACTATCATGCCACCCATCTCACAGAAAACAAGTTATTGAATTGTCAACCCCAGCCAAACATTGGTGGGTTTTCCTTAGCACTCACAAACAGAACAAAACACCCTAGGGTTTTCACCTTAAACGAATAAACTCCTGCAAGTTTACTTGCTCGCAGTATATAAAATAGATTACTGTGGTGCTTTAAAGAAAAATGCAGTAAATGCCCAGTTGCCATTTGGTGCTGAGTTAATGGAATACATCTGTCTCAAGGCATAGTTCAAATTCCACCTCCTGCTGGATTCCCTGAGCCAGGAGATGATATCTTCTCTAGGAGTCCTAGCCCATTATTTTGCACTTGTCATCATTTTCCTCGATTAAAGTTATTTGTATATGTGAATAGCCTCCATTAGACTATGGATCCTTGGCGTGTTTCCTATTTTATTCATGTTTGTGTCTTCAGTACCTCGCAGGATTTGAACAAATAGATACTTGTTAAGTGGGAAATAATTTTGGATTATCTGCAGTTTGGGATTTTCTGCACCATTGCCCCCTACCGTCTGTGCGCCTAATCCTGAATTGACTGAGGACCCAATATAGTGTTAGATCAGCAAGTCTTAATTATATGACATCAAGCATCCCAGGAGGGAAGGAGGCGCAAAAGGACTTCACCGGACTGTACTTTCTCACCGACTCCAGGGGCTTCAAAGGTTTTCCTTGCAAGGGCGGCAGGGATCAAGTTGAGTGCGGGGGCGGGCGGGGGGCGGGGAGAAAGTAGGAGAAGGAAAACCAACAAGTGAGGGCTGAAGTGGGAAGAAGTGGGGTAAGGGAAGTTTGCCTAAATCTTCCACGGCTCTCTTAGAAATTGCCCGCGGGAAAGGGAGGGGAGGGAGGGCCGGTGGCTGGGGGCCAGGGAGGGATGGCGAAAGGCTGACAGATGGAGTGCTCCCTCTGAGGGCTCTCTAAGGACCGACCGTTGCAAAGCCACACAATGTACAGAAGTAAATCAAATTGAGGAACATGTGCGCTAAAGGAAGGGGGAAGATGGGGGGGGGCAGGTCTCACAGTAGGGTGGGGGTGAAGAGAGTGGGATGGAGCCCCCTCAGAGCCAGAAGGGGAGAGAGCAGAGGGAGTTAGGGAGAGAAAAAGGAAAAGGAGGTCCCATCTTGGGAGGCTGGCATTTTTCTGGAACAGTTAGGAAGTAAGGGGAAACAGGGACAGGGAGGGTCTGAGAGCCGGAATTCCCAAAGGTCTCAGGGAACTTGGAAGAGCATTTCAATCACTCTCAAATCTAGGCAAGACTGAATTCTCAATACTAGCGATAAATAACCGTCTGGGGCCAGGGGAGCAATATTTAGGGAAAGACTTCACTGGCACTCAAGAATAGTAGGTGGCAACTGTCCCCAAGAATTATTCCAAGGGTTTCCTAGAAGACAGTACAGCGGTTTTATCCTGGCCCCAGCTGGTACCCACGGAAAATATTCAGCCTTGAGTCAGCCTTTAAAGACCTTAAATCCCTTCTAGCCTGGGGGAATAAACGGATCCCACCCTTAAAGCTGGATTTGAGCTTCTAACTACCAGCTTCAGCTGGGTGAAGGCAGGAGTGGGGGCTGAATGTCAAGAGCTGGCCTGGGGGTATTTTTTCGCGGGGTCACGGGATGGGTTAGAGTGAGGTTTTGTCTTTGTCTTTGCTTTTTAACCTCTTCTCCCTCACCTTACCTTCCCCAGTTCTCATTTTAATCATCTTTTACTCTTAAAGCCCTGCTCTGCAATATCTCCACACCTCTCCAACTCCCTTGATCACCATCCTTTTGAGCCTGGGGAAGGAGTGACAGCTTTTTTCCCTTTAAGAGTGGAGTAAACTAAAATCAACTTATGGTCCAGGAACAGGTAAGTCCAGAAATTCAGTGCAGAGTGTGAGTACGATGATCATACAGAGTACATTAAAGCTGGGATTTCTTTGAAGTGAAAGGGGGTCAAAAAATAATTAATGGACATTAATTGATCTAAAATGGGTGCAAACTGACGATACTAAGCAGACCAGAACTTACGGTCACCCTGAACATGAAGAATCGGCATGTAACACAATAGATGTGTGTTGTCTCCGTGTGAGTGTGTGCGCACGTGTGTGTTTGGGAGAAAGGGTGGGGATGTGGAGACTGTTCAGCTTGCCCGAGAGAATCCCTTTCTGTGGTAACTACCTGGAACCATGACTTTCCTTTAGTTAACCAATGTGACTCTGTCGAGGAGGTGCGAACATTAACTGACTTAGTTTTCATTCAAAACTATCTTCTCGGTGCTTAAGGATTAAAAGAATAGAATAACAATCAGAATAAATAAAAGGGACATACCAATAAGCAGTATAGCATTCATTTCCTGGATGTGTGATCTTGGGCAAGTCCCTTGTCCTTTGTGTTTTGTTTGCTGATATATCCCCGGTGTTAATTGCACACAGGAAGCAGTCAAATATTTATTGAATGCATGGATTAATGGACCTCATTCTCCTCATCTGTTGAAAAAAGGTGATAATAATAGTGCCCATTCCAAAGAGTTGTTGCTGCAATTAAATGAAGTCATGTTGGTAAAGCTCTCAGTTCAATGTAAAAATTCACGGAATGCTGGCTGTAAGCATTTCTAAAAGAGATGATATATGCAGATTACTGCTGCAGCAACTGTAGGGTATAGACACATTGCAAATGTCAGTTTCCTGCTTTATCCCTACCCTTTCCCCACACTATAATTCTGGTATCTTCAAATACTCACCTTTGAGCCCCAGAGGACCCGCATGGCTTTATATTCTCTGTGTTGCCTGATTCCCTGCCTTCCTGACTCAGACCAGGAATTAAAATGTCTGGAAATGAAAGCAGTTCTAGCTGAGAGAATGGGTGAGCAGGAAGAAGGGGAAAATGAGAAATTCAACCAGACCTCTGTGGTTGAAAAATCATTTATTGCAGGAACAGAACATCAGAGTTTGGGAACTGGACTATGTGGATATTTCATGTATTCTTTTGGTATTGTTGTTCTTTTAAAATTAGTGGGAGAAAGGGAAAACCCCACCTGGAAGATAAGTCTCAGGCTAGTAAACAGTATATGACTTGCCACAATGGTCTTTCAGCACTCTGCTTGGTTCAAATCCTAAAAGGTTTCCTGTTTTATTTCCACAAGAGAGGTCATCCTCTCTGCTCTGGATTCATAAAATACTGTCACAGAGCATGAGATCTTGGGTAGAGTGGGGCTCAGACCAGATGAATGGGGAGTAGCTCTCCTATCGTAGAAGCTTCTAGGTACCACCATGAAACCATCTCTTCATATTACATTATCGGCAGTAGAGGTAAAAAGTCTCCTGAAACTGAATCTCAGCAAGTGTGTTATGGGCAAAATATGATTCTACTGAACATATCCCGGACAGTAGGGAACCAGATGTGGATGCCATCCTGCTAGCTGTTCCCAGCAGGCATTGTGAATCATTTTACTTTCAGTAACCCTGCTGGAGCAATAGATTTTAGATGAGTTAACTATCAGTTACCTGCTTTAGGAAGGCAGTATCATGTTGTAGAGATAGATTACTTGTATCCAAATTCCAGGACCATCATATAGGACACCATCACTCCCTGCGTGGCCTTCGGCAAGTGCTTTAACCTTTTTGTATTGGATCAATTTCTCTGTAAAACAGAAGATGTTACTACTACCTACCTACCTACCTACCTACCTCATAAATCTGTTGTGATGATAAAATAAATTAATACATGAAAAGCACTTAAAACAACATCTAACATATAGTATATGTTCTATAAGGATTAGCTATAATTATTACGGTAAGTAATTTGTTTCTCCTCATTGGCTTCTATCTCACTCAGTTCCTGAATGCTTAGAAGTGATGTGATCAGAGCACTGGCCTAATGCAGTAGACCACTGAGAGCTTCCGGGCATGCAAGGAGACTTCTGCCATGACAGTGTAGTGCCCACTTGGAGTACTGGAGCTTTGGCTGTGATGGGAGAGTGCCAAGGGCGGTGCTCTGTTTGGTCCTCCCAGAAGACTTGGTTTGATTTATCTCTTTATCCTAATCTGCTTCCAGTGGTATACATTCAGGCTGGATTCTTAGAAAATCCCCTCTGTTCTCCACCAGGTATTTCTCAGGGCTTAGGAATCACATAATTGAAGCCTCTGAAATTCAACATAAAGTGTGTTCCTAAGACTTGTCAAATGCTCTTGGGGCAGAGGGTTTGGGGCCAGAGTTGGTGGAAGCTAGGGTGGTCTTGTCATGGAAGAGGCATATTGCCGTATACCCAGTGTTTGGGGCCGAGTGGGAGACGGTCAGATCCTTCCCGAAAATAAGGTTGGCTATGCGTGGGAAATAAGATTTTTAAAAGAGCATACATTAATTATATCTTAATATCAGTTTTACTTTAAAAGATTATATAGGAGTACATTATTCTGTTTTTAAGATATTTTATTTTTAAGTAATCTCTACACCCAACATGGGGCTCAAACTCAGAACCCCGAGATCAAGAGTTGCATGCTCTACTGACTGAGTCAGCCAGGTGCTCCTGAATACATTATTCTTGAATGAAAAGAAAATAGTCTCCTTTGATAACTACCTACTCTCAATGTGCTTATTCTCAGGAAGGTGATGTCCTGAGGAAAAGGCTCACTGTTTTCAGTTTGTAGGTGTGTGTCTACAATATCTATTATTTAACATATGTGTACACATTCAAAAAAATTAAGTGTATCATACGGAACCTAATTTCTACATATAGTTTTACATTTCCTCCCACATATGTTAATACATAGAGTACGGGGGCACCTGGGTGGCTCAGTTGGCTAAGTGTCCTACTTCAGCTCAGGTCATGATGTCACAGTTTGTGAGTTCAAGCCCCACATCAGGCTCTGCACTGACAGCAGAGAGCCTGCTTGGATCTTCTGTCTCCCTCTCTCTCTGCCCCTCCCCCACTCATGCACGTGTGTGCTCTCTCTCTTCCAAAAATAAATACACCTTAAAAAAATTACATAAAATACCTTTCTTGTTAGTGTATATAGGCCAAGTCATGCAAATTAAGTAATATTCTGTTGCTTGGCCAAACCATTGGGTTATTTAATGTATTGATAATGTACTTCCTCACTATTAAAACCAATACTTCCATGAACATCTCTGGTCCATATATGTATGGCTCCTGGGGTACACATGTAATTATGTTAGAAAGACATTGCAAAGTGGAGTTTTTGAATTATATACTCATATAATTTGTTTCTCCGCCTCTGCCGCTACACTGGAAGTTGGTTAGGAATGAGAACTCTTATTCAGCTCTGTATCCCCAGACTCTTACACAGTACCTAGGGTTTTATATGTACATAAGACACATTTCTGGGATAAATGCATGAAGTGTGGTCACTGCTATAAAAAAGGGTATGTATATTGAGGTAGAAGCACAGAGACAGGAGCTCTACATGGAGATTCTGATATTAGTTTTTCCTTGATTTCTAAGAGATTAAAAAATCAGATTTAAATGTTTAAGACAAAATACCAATAACAACTACAATTTATTGAACACTTGCTAAGTGCCAGATTCTATCTTAGGTACTTGGCATACATTATCTCATATTTAATGAGATGTATACTCCTCAGAGCAAGTTCATTGGATAAACATTATTACCTTCAATTTACAGATGAGGGAATTGAGGCCCAGAGAGATAAATAACTTGTCTGAAGTGGCATGGTTAGTGAAAGGCAATGTTAGGATTCAAATGAATCCAAGAGGACTGTGTTCTTAGGAGTTGGGTATCGTAGCGTAGGGAGGCAGGCTGAAGGCAAAGGTACAGAGCTCTCAAAGGCGCAGCAGTTTCCCAGTAGACTTTTAACAAATGCAGGTCATTATTTTGTTGCTGGAATGAGTTACTCTGTGTGCCTTGTGAGTGCGCAAATGCCAAGGCCTTGAACGAATGGGGTGGGAGAAGGTTGAGTCAAGCGTCCTTAAGAGAGACCAGGAATCTGGGTGGAGAGAGGACGCCCATGTCTATTATCTGTTTTCTAGACCCACTGTTGTCATTAACCTGGTTGGTTACCTTATTCAAACCTGGGGACTCAAATTGTATATTTTTGAAGAGCTAGTGTTGTTCACTTTCCAAGGGGAATTGTAACATTTGGCCGTGTCACCATCACTAAATGTTACAGCTGGGAGGAAAGCACCTAAGAGATCATGATCCAACCGGATCATTGATGACATGAGACCCAGAGAGCTTAGATCACTCATCGTGGCCACACAGCTAGAAGCAGGCTAAGATTTAGAACACAGGTTTCTTCACTCCCAAGCTTTTTTCACCCCATCGCATCTCGGAGTTTTGTAAAAGAACAGCGGTGGTGTTTACTGTTGTAAGGGGGGGGTTGGGAATCTCCCACATGCCAGTCTCCAGACTAGACTGTTCAGAAACTCAGCTGTTTCACAGACATCTCTGTTTCACTGCAGTCTTTATTCAGGAGAGATTCATGTCACCAATCACTCTGTTTCAACCTGTTTCACAATTATTTTTGACCCTGTGTCATTTCCCTCCTGGAGCTTTTTGAGGTCAGGCCTAACCTACTCCATCCCTGTACTAATCCTTGGAGGGCAGCTTTAGGATCTGTTCAAGTTTTATCCTAAATCTGGGCAGCATGAATCCTCGCTTTCTACCATCCCTGATTTATGGCTCTGGACTCCATTTGTTGGTAGTATTGGTTTCAATTCAGCAAAAGCTAGCTGTCTCCCGAGGGAAGGTGAGAAGGAGGGACATCTGGGGATCTTAACAACAGGGTCTGTGGCATGTAGTTGAGCACCCTGGGGCCTAATGTCAGGCATTGGTCCCGGGGCTTCAGTGTCTGGTCTAAGAAGGCAGTTTCTAGCCCCCTGAGGGGCCCGTGGGCCGGTCTCCTTTGGGGGTCAGGATTACTGGGAATACTAATTAATTCATTAGTGGGGTTGATGGATTATCAAGCTGTCTCCTGGCAGTGGGGCCTGGGGTGGGGGGAACAGATTGCTGCCCATAAATCTGCCTGTTGCCTCCCTCCTCTCTGCTTCAATGGCTCTCACTCGGCCTGTGGGCCGGCAACTGAGCGCTGGTTGCATTTCCCCCACCCAGCAGATGGTTCTAACAGGTTAGCTCAGAGCTTTACAAAAAGCACAGAGAAAGAAGGAAGGCCTGGGGATTGGCCCTCTGGCCCAGGAACCATGTGGGGGAGGAGAATGAATGTAAACGCTTTGCATGCAGTCCCCGCCCTCTTTCCTCTGCTGACTGCACACACCCTTCCTGCCCCTTCCTGCTCTGAGTTCAATAGCTAACTGTCTGTATAACCTTCCAGGAGTTGTGATGTGGGTGACCCTGATGAATTATATTGCATCCCTCCCTCTGCAAAAGGCAGCTCTTAAAGAAAATTTGGCGTCTTCCTCAATGCCCTCTTGAGGCTGCACACGTGGGCACACACACATACACACAACTGAATGTGTTTTGAGAGCTAATCCCATTGTGTCTAGTTTCTTACATCTGTCAAAGAGAGCAAGGAGCCCTACAGAATGTTCTGTCCCCACCCTCATGTTTGTCTCAATATGTTCACCTTTCTGCTGATCCACTACTCTTCCCTGCCCTCTGAGCATTTCACAGGCGGGATACTAACATCGCCAGTATCATGAACTCTCAAATATCCAGGGAGATGGCTTCTAAGGCACAAAGCAGGGGATCAATCCATTCTATACATGGTCATTGCAGCTCTCTCCTGAGCACAAATGCCTCCATAGATACACTTCCTCTGGCTGAAGAGGGGATTCTGATACGGTTTTCAGAAATCTACCTTTCCTAGCCTGTGTTACTTAATTACTCTGAACATGAAGTTTGTTTTGCTGAGCAGGTATTTCCTAAATAGAAATACAAGAAATATTAGTAGGGGCTTAGAGATTTGCTGAAGATGAACCACTTCTTATAAAATGGGGGAAAACGTTAATTTTTCTCTTCTTTCTTTCTTTCTTTCTTTCTTTGTTTTTTTTCTTTCTTCTTGGTGAAGGACAAGAGTCCTTCACACCTACAAGAGTTTTAAAAAAATGAACTGTTTCAAAACTAAGACATATCCTTCACCCTTATTGACAGCAAACCTATCTTTTGCTTTAGAATTTTTTTTAAAATTTATTTTTGAGAGAGAGAGAGGGTGCACGCTCGTGCATGCAAGTGGGGGAGGGGCAGAGAGAGAGGGAGACACAGAATCTGAAGCAGGCTCCAGGTTCTGAGATGTCATCACAGAACCTGATATGGGGCTTGAACCCACAAACCGTGAGATCATGACCTGAGCCAAAGTCAGACACTTAACCGACTGAGACACCCAGGTGCCCCTGCTTTTTTTTTTTAATAAAAAAAATTTTTAATGTTTATTTATTTATTTTTGAGAGAGAGAGAGAGCACAAGCAAGGGATGGGCAGAGAGGGAAACACAGAATCCGAAGCAGGCTGTAGGCTCTGAGCTGTCAGCACAGAGCCCAACATGGGGCTCGAACCCATGAACTGTGAGATCATAACCTGAACTGAGGTCAGAGGCTTAATTGGCTGAGCCACCCAGGCACTCCAGTAAACCTATCTTTAAAAAAAAAAAAAAAAAAAAAAAAAAAAATATATATATATATATATATATATATATATTTATTTTTTAATTTACATCCAAGTTAGTATGTAGTGCAATAATGATTTCAGGAGTAGAATCCAGTGATTCATCCCCTACATATAACACCCAGTGCTCATCCCAAAAAGTGTCCTCCTTAATGCCCCTTACCCATTTAGCCAACCCCCCATCCACAACCCCTCCAGCAACCCTCAGTTTGTTATCTATATTTAAGAGTCTCTTATGTTTTGTCCCCCTCCCTGTTTTTATATTATTTTTGCTTCCCTTCCCTTGCGTTCATCTGTTCTGTGTCTTAAAGTCCTCATATGAGTGAAGTCATATGATATTTGTCTTTCTCTGACTAATTTCGCTTAGCATAATACCCTCTAGCTCCATCCACGTTGTTGCAATTGGCAAGATTTCATTCTTTTTGATTGCCAAGTAATCCAGTAAACCTATCTTTTGCTTTAACCTTCTGCCCTTTTCTTTGCACACAAGACATTCTTATAGCTCTTCATCTCTATTACATATGTACTATTGGTAGAGCACTGTGATTTCCAAAATCACACATGTAATATGGTAGAGCATATTACATATGTTGCATTGGTAGAGCAAGTGATTTCCAAAAAACTGAGGGATTTCCTTCAAGGGAATTTCAAAAAGAGGCTGAGCTTGGACCCGGAATTCTATCTTGCTACAGTGGGGAACACTTTACTGATCAGGTCCTTTTACAGATGTGATATTGGAAATGAGGTTGAAATACCAAACATCATTCAGCCAACTGCTTCTTCCCTTCTTCCAAGCACCCTTCTTCCCTTGCCTCCCCAGAACCATAGAAGTTTACAAAATCCTTCACATCTTAAAATGAAGATTCTGCATTTTGACTTGGTAGCTCTCTGTAATAAAGCATATCCATATATTTTCTTTAAATCTTTCTAGGTGTAGTTTTCTTCTTTCTCTTCTAGCCAATTAATCTTACCACAGAATACCACAGGGATTTTAGCAATTGCAGGACCTTTCCTTTCTTCCAAGTCCATTACTATTCAGATGGACTTTTTCTACCTGAATGCTTAATGATATATTTTGATATATTTTTGAAAAATAATAGTGGATCCCAGTTTGTAATTCAAGGAGCTAAGTGTCCTTACAATGAACTATTTCATTCATTTGCTTTACATTTTTATAAATTTCAAGCAAACAAAAGTTGAAAGAACAGTACAACAAATATAGATATGGCCCTGTCTATAGTCACTAATTAAAATAAAAAGGTTTTGAATGGAAATAAGTCTGACATGTTGAAAAGAAGGGAGAGGAAGGTACTTTTTCCTTCTTCTTTAAAAATTCTGAAGTTTTAAAACTAAAGACACCAATCTACATGTATAAGGTAATAGTTATGCTGTGTCCTGGGCATGTATCTTTCTCATTTTTTGACTCTTCAGATGGAGACCACTGTTTTCATTAACCCTTCTTAGCTCTCTGAGACGCCCTCCAATTTTCTCTCACCCAATGTCTTACTTTTTTAACCACAAAGATTTCCAGTCCTCTTTTTCTTTACCTTTCAACTTCAGCAACTCTCCTCCCATATTCTCCTTCTATTAACCTTTCTCCCCATTTATACAAACGATCAAATAAAACAAAACGAATGAATGGTAAACTGGACCTGGGCAGAGGAGCCCTTTGAAGTAGGTGTGTCTTTCGACTGGGGAAGGGGAGGAGTTAGACCTCCGGCAGCATCACCCCGCCCTGGTCAGCTGGGAAAGCAATCAAAACTGCTGCAACTCGGAGACTCCGGCCAGAGCGCAGGAGCTGCCCAGAGGCTGTGGTCCTGAAAGCTCCACTCCGGGGAACTAGCCACTCAGAGGAGGTACTGAAGAACAGCTAAATCAGCTGCAACGGGAGCATCAGCCTGAAGGCGTCCTGGAGGAGCATACAGAACTCCAAGGAACGAGTAGAACAAGAATCAGTCAGAAAAAACAGATTCAGTGACATATCTAAGAGGCAGGGGCCGGTTTAACATGGATCGCTAAAAGTACTTCCTTCTCCTATGATCTGGACGCTCAGGGAGACTTGGGTTCTCTGAGTCTCCTCCAGGACACAGATCCAGACTTCACACCAGGGACCACCACTGACAGAGGTGAGCCCTTGGATGGGGGTGGTACGGGACTACTAAGGTTTCTGTGGGAAGTTCCCACAGACCTAGAGGAGCAGTTGGGCTGAGGTAAGTCTCTTCTGGGCTAGGAGAAGAGGGAGTAGGACTTGGAAACTTGAACAGAGAAGCAGACAGAGAACATTTGGGGACGGATATTAAAATTTTAACAATTTCACTAATTCCAATAGCACCTGCCACTTGAAGTGAAACTCACACACTCAATCATTTTTATAAAGTAGAGATTACAAATTATCATCCTCTATGTCTGTCAAACTCACCCTTCCATTTTATTAATGCAGGAGAAAAAAATGTCCAAAAAGTTTAACTTTGTCTGAGGTGGTTCAGGAAGTAGGTCGCAAGAATTGACTCAATCCGCTGCTCTGTTCACAGCATTTTCAGGCTGTGGAGAGAGTGGAAGGGGTAAGAAGGGGAATGGTAATAGACTAAGAAATGAGAGAAGATGTCGGAAAGCTATGGAGCATATTCTTACCGTTTCCCCCATTTGGTGTGCTAGAAATTCTTAGATAGTTGTAATAGAGTGGTGAAAATTTCCTTTTCCTCAGCTCTTTCCACAAGAAATCAGAAAAGAAAGGTTGTTCTTATATATTTTTGTCTCCTCTGCCTCTTATTCTTCATTTACCACCCCCAAACTGTATCCAGAACAATAGTAATAAATGTAAAATGCTTCCCTTGTTTTTGGACAGAGGGACCAGGGATGAAATGTTGAAGAAGAAAGGGGAAAACTAAAAGATTGAGTAATTTCTGTTTGCAAAGTTCACCATTTGGGTTTGAGGCTATGAAAACCGAAATATGATATGGCTGTGTTGGGTACGGTGTGCCTGTGTGTGTGTGTGTGTGTGTGTGTGTGTGTGCGCGCGCGCGCGTGTGTGTACAGGTATTAACCAAGAGAGAAAGTGGTAGAGTCTAAAAAGTTGTATAGGAAGAGCACAAAACAGTCCACTGGCAGTTTCTGGGCAGAGCAGGTTGTGAGCACCCCGGTCTGCATTCTGTCTTTTTAGTGTGAAGACTCTGCCGCTCTGAACAAGGCATTTAGCCTGTCTGGTGCTTGGATTCCTTAGAAACTGAGCTGAATAGGCTCCTTTCTGTTGTACTGAGGATTCAGTCATAGGCTCAGGAGGTGAAGTGAGTACAGTCAGCTTCCAAGAGGAAATATACTGTCTCATCACCACATGCACACATGTAAGCACCCTTCATTCACGTGTCCATCAATAGAAACTTCTACACAACAAGTCCTTACCCTTGCTTTTCATAAATCTTCTAAATGAGATATGAAAGACAGAAATACTATTTCCATTTTTCCCTAGGAGTAAAAAAAAAATGAAAATAATTTTCTGTGCTCATTTAATAAGCGAGTGATAAAAGAGTGGAGAGGGTCTCAGTGCCAGGCTTCTTTCAGTACACCTCTGAGCGGGTTCATTAACAGGCTCAAAGCCATGGTAGAATTAGATTCTTGTTGTAGAGAAAACGGAGTTGATTTCCTTGATCAGAAATCACAACTGCACCACACACATTTTCGGCTCTCAAGTCTAAAACTGGATGTTCATCATCTTTTTTCCCCTGCTAACTTTTCGAGGCATTGGAGACATTTAGGTGGAAAAAGTCAAAAGAAAAGAATTATTACTTCTTTTAATCTTTGAGGAGTCCTGGCTTTTACTTCTATTTGAGAGACATTTCATTTTTCTCCTCAGAGCTCTGGCACTGGATTCTGGTAGGAAAGTCTTATCCCCAGTAGTGTCTAATCAAAGACAAAAGGAAACAAATGTCCAGGGCTAAGAGCTGTGTGTGTTCTGTCAGAAACTTCATGAACCTAAACATTAAAGTAACTGAGTAGGAGTGTCCAGCAAACTGCTGTGTCCCCATAATAAAAAAAAAACAATAAAAGTGACTAACCTCCTCCATGAATATGGTAAAAGAGTTTTGGGCAATCTGGTAGAAACAGCTGATAGAACTCTGTTTCTTCACCTCTTGCAATGGAGTAGAAGCTTTGATACTTAGTTATTAGGTTGGAGGAGGGGGTTTGTCAGGGAATTTTTCAAAATGCATGTTGAGATAGAGCCATTAGCTTTTGTTGGCATGAAATCAATAGTAAGCACAGATTGTTAAGTATACTTGGTTTTGTCCATGTGTCCAGGAGAAGTCATGATGAACTTTAGGAACGATAGTACTTAATACTTATATGGTATTATGATGTCTGGCACTATATTAGCTCATTTTATGCTCACAATAATCCTATGAGGTAGGACTATTATTATTCCCATTCTAAAGAGAGGGAACTGAGGCGCAGATAGATTCTGAAACCTTAAGATCACATATCTAGTATGTAATAGAGCTGAAGTTTAAACTCAGGTAATGTGACTCCAGAGTCTGCTGTCCAGATACACTGGGAGAAAAGATGGGCTATTGGGCAATTGTTAGATCATCTTCTGAGCCAATTAGAGGAGGTTCCCTCAAGATAAGAAGAGGTACAGTAGTTAGCAGAATCTACTTTTATGATTCATCTGTGCGAAACAACATTTATTTTTGAATATGCAAATTGTGTAACTAGATTAGATAAGAAAACTCAAGAATAAACACAAGATAAATATATGGATAATGTTTTATAGCATTTAAAGTTTACAAAATCTTATTTTTATTTGTCTTGCAAGAACCATGTTAAATATACCTTACCTCTATTTTATCAAAGAGGAAATGAAAGACCAGAGAGCTATGTAATGTGTTTGAAATCAGCAACTGGGAATCAGAACAGTTGGGACTAAAGTGTGCGTCATTCCAGCTTTCATGATTTCGAAGCCACCCTATATACCCATGCGATGCTCCTAGAACTTAATGGACGAGAATCTATGAAAAAAGAGAGAGTTAAACTGGAGCCATCTATATCCTTCCCAGGGTTAGTAAGAGAAGAAAGATAAAAAATGGTTGCCCTTTACATTGTTTTAGCCAAAGCCAGTTGGTTCTTTTCCTTCGTACCTGCTGATAACCTGACTTGAAAGCAACTCTTTGACTCTTATAGAAACCATTAAATTATGTTAAAGGCAAAGGATAGTCTACTCTATTCTCCTAATCCCACTTCTTGGTGGGGGTGAGGATGGACAGAACTTGGCTAGAGTCCAGAGGTACGGAGGTGAGGATCATAATAATAATGAAAAAGGCCAATTACAGAGGCTATCAGGGGCAATTCGGGAGACTGCTTTCCTCTCCTGCATCTTCCTTCTCAACTCTCCCTGCATGTAAGTATGACTGAGTGATGATGATGATGATGATGAAGAGGAGATGAGAGAAATAGAAGAGAAAAAAGGTAAGGAAGCAGAGTAAGAGAAGGTGGGTGGGGGGAATAAAAGGGTGGAAGCGATAAGAAAAAAAAAATCTATAAGAGGAAGGAATCCTGGAATCTGAGAGTTAAACATTGCAAAGAACAGCTAAACTAGCCTCCCTTTGGATGATGTTCATTTCCTGGTGATTTAGTTCAGCTGATCCACACCCCCTGAAGTCAAAGTGCCTTCCTTTCTTCCTGTAGCTGTGGTGGGGGGGGGGGGGGGGGGAGGAGAAATAATCTAAAACCTAGGATTTGGAATCAGAAGAACTGGCTTTATGTCCTGCTCTATCAGCTCTATATCTTTGCATTTCCATCACTTAATCTCTGACCCACAGTGACCTCGACTACCAAACAAGCATAAATCCCCATTTCCCTCAAAGGTTGGCTATAAGGCTACACAAATGTTATTATAATTACGTGTGCAACGTTACGTTTCCCAAGCCTACTCCATCCTTTCTGGCCTCAGAGTGCACCTGCCTCAGAAAGGTCTGTGTTACTTTAACAGAAAGTTAATTAGGTCCTTCACCCTCCCTCTGGATATCGGGCTGAGTTAGAAGTGCAGCTCAGCACACAAGCTCCATCATCCATATTAAAAGTGGGATTTTCTAACTTGGCCTGGGCAGCCAGTTGACCAATAGGTTCCAACGTGTGTTTTCAATAAAGCTGCTTACCCAGGAAGCCTTATTAAGTGAGTAAGTCAAGCTGACATGATTTCTGTGCTGATTAACATGAAACCTAGGCTGTTTTTGCAATGCAGTAACATTAATTATTTATAGGAGGTAAATGAGGTTAGAAGGAAAACAAGCTCAAATTACCAGAAACAAATCAGATCATATATTTATATTTTTAAAATCTATGTGCTAAATCCTGCCTCATTGATTTGAGGCTCAAGCTTTAAGGATCGAAAAACGTGTCTCATGCTCTCCCCTTTCTGATACACAAAAGTGATGGAAGGCTTAGCGTTTCAAAGACTAAGTTGGTAAACTGGCATGCCCTAATGCTGCTTCTCAGATATTTTTATTTGGTAAATTATATACCTGCAAATTGCTCAGCAAATCTCAAAACAATTCACCCTTCCAGAATTGAACATAAAATGTTTACTAAACCACCAGTCTCTTCTGGTTTTCGAAGTGCAATTTTTTTTTCAAAGAAAATCTGGATTAAACAGTATCTGTTAGGCAAGTGAATTAAAGTAGTCAGGGTATTTCCACGTTTGTCTGAAATAGTCCTTGCTTATGCCTGCAGTCACTATGTTCTGTTAAGTTTAGAGTTTGCCCCAGATTTTTCATTTTTAATGAAGTATTATTATAATAGTTATACTAAGATAATCTTGAATAAGCTTTGTAGACCTCTGGATTGTAAATCTAGATGTTGCCATATTCTTGTCTGATGGTGTGAGATGCCTGTGCAATGAAAGAGTTTTATTTTTAACATATGGGTGAATTTAAAAAATGGTCAGTGGTAACCCTGCTCTCTTTTCATGATCCTTTTAGACACCATGTCACGGACACCTCTAATATCACTACATTAGACAGACCATAAGGTGCTTGATGGAAACCAAAATGCTCTTCTGGTGATAGTGAGAGAAATAGTCATGGTCACATGGGGGTACCAGCCAGTTGTGGCACTGCTCTTTCCTAGGATGCTTGAAGCTAAGAGTTGGCAGAGTCAGTGGGAAACATGGAATGTTACAGGTTAAGTGTATGTGGCATATCTCTCAATAGAGGCTGGGCAGTCCTCTGAAGAACAAATTAGTCTGAATGATCTCAGCACAGCGTTTCATTTATTTTGTGGTGTAAAATACAACAGTGTACTTACTTACTGTGTGATATGCTTTTTAAATTTTGCAATAATTATAATTATATCCATGTTATAAGTTTTAACTACATTAGCACCTTCTTTTACTTTCAGAAGTTTCTCTGTTTGTGTAATAATTTATATGTCCACCTTATCTATTTCCCTTTTTGATCTGTATTCTGGAAAGAAGGAAAGATATGTTTTGACTCTTATACCAGTTATTTTTGCATAAAATCTCTACAAGACCAAGGCACCAGAGAATGAAAAGTACAAGGCAGTGGCACTACCATCAGTAATCAAGTCAATTTCATTTTTCTAAAGTTGATTTTTTTGTACTATGCCATAGCTATATTAGTGTTCTTGGCATTTATTTGAGTCTTAGATTACTTATTTAGAATGGTGAACTTGGACTAGATAATCACAAGTTGAATCCCAATACAATTCTCTGTTTTATATCTAAGATATAAAAAGAAAGTTTAGTTTTAAATCAAAGCAGATATTCACAGACACTAATCATTGCCGTTTCCTGTTCCAGAACCTGGAAATGGCAAAACCTTATGTGAAACCCAAGGAGATGACAGAGTTGGTCAACACACCATCCTGGATGGACAAAGCTCTGGGCTCTCAGAATGAGATGAAGGAGGAAGAGAGAAGATCAGCTGCTTATGGGATGCTTGGAAGCTTAGCTGAAGAGCATGACAGTATTGAGGAGGAAGAAGAGGAGGAAGAGGATGGGGAGAAGCCTAAGAGAAGGGGTCCCAAGAAAAAGAAGATGACAAAAGCTCGCCTTGAGAGATTCAGGGCTCGAAGAGTCAAGGCCAATGCTAGAGAACGGACCCGGATGCATGGCCTGAATGATGCCCTGGACAACCTGAGGAGAGTCATGCCATGTTACTCTAAGACTCAAAAGCTCTCCAAGATAGAGACTCTTAGACTGGCCAGGAACTATATTTGGGCTTTGTCTGAGGTCCTGGAAACTGGACAGACACCTGAAGGGAAGGGCTTTGTGGAGATGCTCTGCAAAGGGCTCTCTCAGCCTACAAGCAACCTGGTGGCTGGATGCCTCCAGCTGGGCCCTCAGTCTGTCCTCCTGGAGAAGCATGAGGAGAAATCTCCTATTTGTGACTCTGCCATCTCTGTCCATAACTTCAACTATCAGTCTCCTGGGCTCCCTAGCCCTCCTTATGGCCATATGGAAACACATCTTATTAATCTCAAACCCCAAGTATTCAAGAGTTTGGGAGAATCATCCTTTGGGAGCCATCCACCTGACTGCAGTACACCACCTTATGAGGGCCCACTCACTCCACCCTTGAGCATCAGTGGGAACTTCTCCTTGAAGCAAGATGGCTCTCCTGACCTGGATAAATCCTACAGTTTCATGCCACATTACCCTTCTGCAAGTCTAAGCTCAGGGCATGTTCATTCAACTCCCTTTCAGGCTGGTACCCCTCGTTATGATGTTCCCATAGATATGTCCTATGATTCCTACCCTCACCATGGCATTGGGGCCCAACTTAATACAATCTTCACTGATTAGGGCAGTAAGACAAGCATTTCAGAGGATAATGTGGACATGTTTCCCATAATTCAAGTGGGTTGAGCTGAAGATTCAATGACCTTAAAGGAACCCTATAGATAGATATCAAACGCAGTAGTCCCAGTCCATTTAGGCCTTCCTGCACCTGCCACCCTCATTTATCATCAGCCTCTCACACTGTATTGATTCATTTAGTTAGGGTCCTCAAGTGAAATTATTTGATTGTTTACAATCACGTGGAAATACAACAGAAGCCCTGGGCCCTATTCTAATGGTGCCAAAAACTCATGATCTATGCCACTTAATTTTCCATTTCTGGCCTCTGTTTACTGATTGGTAAAATCAGACAACTGTTTTAAGTCTAGATGATTTTAAAGTCCTTCACAGTTCTGAAAATTCAATAATTTTGGTGATCACTCCTATAAACTTACTGAAACTGAAAGAATTGAAGAATAATAGTAAATGAACACTGTGTGTGGAATGATTAGATGGAGTTGCCAAAGGAGCACAGATGCATTTCTCTCGGGGACCTGATAGGACGTCTATGCATCTATCTAAAAATTGTCTCCAAAGGCTAAAATCCTAACTTGGCTGTCACTGTGAATAACAAAGCATGTTCTTTAAGAGATTAGCTCTACTTCTTGTTGGCTGAGGCTGAACATCTCTTTCTTAGTAATATGAGAACCATAGTAGAGATCTCATACCAACTTGATTCTTGATTAACATTTCAAAAGCACTTTTCTCAGTTCTAGAGATGGGGCAAGCAAGTCACTGTAAACAGACTCCTATGACCAATGGAACTTAGAGAAGTCATCCGTACCATTTCATAGCCTCTGTAACCAGGAGGCTCTAAAAATTCTGAAGATGCTCAGGGGCTGCTATTGGAATCAGCAAACAACCCAGGTCATATTCAAGAGCAATAAAATGGCAATTGGCTATACTAACATGGCAATTGGCTATACCTTACCATAGTTTGGTGACTCCCTCTATCTCACATCTGCCCATAGGAAGACCAAATTTTCTTTGGCAAGATACATTTCATTTGGTTACACAAAACATGGTTAAAACCACTGACCTCTGTTCACACCAATTATTCTTATATTTTCTAGAGGGATAAGCACCAATCAATTTATGACCAAACTTGAATTTTTCCAATGCATATACAATTCCTTATCTCCTCCTCCACTAATTGTTACCTCTTCTTCACTTCTAAAATATAATATGTTATTACATATTGTAGATAACATTCCAAGTGAGCAGACTTAAGGATGCAGAAATCAAATCCAAGGTCGGTGAATGCTTTTACCAATTTATGTCTTCATCACAGGTTTATCCTGATTTGCAGGATGTTTATTTTTCTTCATGGAACTCCTCTTTTGTTTATACCAGCATTAATTTTGTCACATTTTTTTTTTCAGAAAAATGTGATCTGAGAAATTTCAATGTCCTGTTCAATTTGCCAGGACAATTATTTAAAACAAACTAAAAGCCTAAATGGTTTACATGATAGTGGATCACATCCTGCTCTGCCAGAGAGGATAAGTTTAGGATGTAGGGTACACAAATAGGACCAATGAATAAAATTGATAAGGCAGATTAGTATGTCATTTTCTACAGCTCAGCTATCCCCTAAACCCTGCCAAACTATCTGTGGATCTTGACTTTTTTTTTTTTTTTTACCCTCTTAATTATTATCTCCTTACGGTCTAAGTTATTGTCTTTCCATTTTGCTTGCAGCGCTAACCCTGTTGTATTTTGCACCCTTGGTTTGTAGACCCCCTTGAAAGTATCCTTGCAGAGAGATCTTAAATCCCACCAGCTACTGAAGTGGTTCCCTTTTCCTAGCGGGAAAAGGCAAGTTAAGTGTCTACAAGGCCAGCCTATGTGCTTTCTGAGTCTATACTGGCACTTACCTTTGTGAGAGGCTGTGGGGGAATCTATCCTTGAAGCTAGTATTTTCTGGCATTTAAGTTTGTAGATAATGAATGTTGTTGGAGTTATTTATTAGATATTATTTATTTAATTTATTTCTCCCTTTCATGCAAATTTCTTGGGCTCCATACATGTGCTTGCAAACCTTCCCTAAGGCTTCCTTTGGAAAGTAGCTCATAATTTTTCTGGAATTCCTGAGTTTGGGGTGAGGGGAAAAGGGGAAGTTAGTGCAGAATTACCTGTAATGATTTTATAAAAAGCAGCAATAATTTGAATGGCTATGCAAGTTAATGTTCTTAGATTTTTTTCCCATCCATTCTAAGAAGAGCGAGTTAGTTTTGGGAAGCTGTTGTTTATGCTTTTGGGGAATATGGTACCCATGAACCAGGCCTCCTTGGGATTGTTCAGAGAGACTTTCTAATTGAATTAAAATTTGGGAGTGCAGTATGATTGGAAAGAACCTACTCTCTTACCCAGGGTGGTCTCATTCTTCAGGGGATTTTATGAAATAAAAGAAAAACAATTGTTCAAACTTTTTGTAAAAAAACAAAACACAACCCAGACTGTTTCTCCTCCCTTTTTTCTAGCAGAAATAAAGCTGTGAGTTTTATTAGACACTGTGTTGCGTTGTCTGTCTTCAAAGTTTTTCTTCACTTTCTTCTATCCCTTTTCTTGGACTCTGTGTCCTGTAAGCAGCCAGCAAAAGCACAGGCCAGCCTGTCAGGAGGATTTACATCCCATATTTCAACTCCTCCTTTCAGAAGATTTGAAAGGTCTAAACTAAGTAGTTACAAACCTAGAAGCACTGATCTCTGTCACACACATAATCAACTATGTAATTAGCAGTTGAGGAAAAAAGATCTTCCCATTTACAGAAATCTAGGGTGATGGGCATTCTAAGCCACTGAAGCACAAACAGGTGGACCATAAGAAGATGTACTATTATCCAAAATTGGGCCCACCAACTTTTCAAAATTTAGGAACTATACTTTTTGGCAACTTCTTCTTAACATCTCTTCTCTTGACTTTTTTCTTTCAGGTCCCTTTATTACATGAACAAAAATGCTGATGATAAATAATGATGATGATGATGTTGATGATAATGATAAAACATAGTTGGTTAGTCAAAGGAGAGAGTTGGTTTAAGATATTTAAGAAGCAAAAAATATGGAACGAAAGTCATTCTTCCACAGCTCTCCTCATCTGCCTGGTACCCACTTTCCAGCTTGAAACCGCTTTTTATGTTTTACTTTATCAGGTACCAGAGACCTGTTATACTGATAAGATAATATCAGGTACATTAGATACAAATATTAAGTTACATTATTTTCTCCTTTTCCCATATATAACACAGTTCTGCATATTACTTTTGTTTATTTCGACACATACCATGGAGCATTTTCTTATGTCATAAACATTTCTTAATGTTTTCTTATAGCTGGTTGGCATTCCATGTTAAAATGTAATTAAAACATAATTTAGATTTTCCCAATTTTTATGATATTGAGTGAATAATCACGTACATATGTCATTTGACACTTATGAAGAGAATCTTCACAAATAATGTTTTAGAGGAATAATGATAAATTGGCAGATAACAACAATTACATCTAGCAGTTTTTACTACGTACTATCACTTTTCTAAGTGATTTACATGTAGTAATTCATTTAATCTTAAAACCATCACTATAAGGGAGACACTATTGTTATTTTCATTTTACCAACTAGCAAGCTAAGGCATAGAGTAATCTGTTCAAACTCCCACTGCTAGTTAATGGTGGAGCTAGAATTGGAACTAATTTATTTGGTTATTTGGTTGTTTGCCTGGTAGGTACATAACAATGTCATATCTGCAAGAAGCCAGAGCTGGTGGAACTTTCTGACATCTCTTGAGCTATTCTTTACATATGACATCCTGTTGTATCTATGACCCAGACTGGCCCACCCCAGACTCTGCCATTGAATCTGAGAAGACTTTCCTTCCTTTGACAAAAGCTCAACTTTGTATTGTATGTTGCCTATGTAGATTATGTAGATACAGGCTAGCTCACAGACCAATGCTTTATTGCTTGAAAGTGTCCATCTTTCAGAGGGCCTAAATCTATTTCACTGCTATCATTTCATAGACCTTTAGTGCTTTAGGGAAAAAAAAGTTTTACCAAGGAATTATAGAAATGAAAATTGCAACAACAGAGGAGCATCCTAGCTTCAAGATTATTTTTTGTCTAGCTATAAAACTTTAAAGTACAGTTTGGCACATTTATTGCAAACATTGGCTTTAGGGGCAAATACATGATAGTTTAGTTATGCAATTTACTGGTTGAATAACATTTGTGAAGTTGATTAATTTCTCAAAACCTCAGTTCCCTCAAATTTAAAATGGCAATGATAGCAATGGCTATGTCACAGGGTTATTATGCAGTCAAATGCTCTAACCCTGAACTGTACCCCCTGGCTTTGTCACAGGGTTCTTATGATGAGTCAGTTGAGATAATACATCCAGAGCACATAGTAAGTATCTAATAAGTGGTAATTACTTACACCCATGTTGTCATTCATTATTCTTTGGTAATTTTTATGTTAACTTGTCTCTTTGCCTTCAATATCTGATTGGGGGAGTGTTGATGGTGAGTGTAGCAGGCTTAGGGCACCCATAGAATTCTTAGTTAAGAGGATTGGGTCAGGTAGACTTGGGTTTGAAACCAACCATCTGAGTAGTCCTATGTAGTTATTCAACATCTCTATGCTTCAGCTTCCTTCTGTATAAAAAAAGGCATAACAATTCCACCAAATCCATAAAGTTGATATGAGAATTAAAAGTAATGATAATGCCAGTGAAGGGTTTGCCTCAGGTTCTGGCACAAAGGAAACAATTTGCCATTATTATTGTTATTATTATTAGCAGGGAGGAGATGGGAACAAACGAGGGAATCGAGAACAAGAATGGAGAACAAGGGGACAAAGCAGAGCTTTGAATTTATACAGTAAATCATTGACTGGAGCCAACATCAAAATCCAAGCCTTTGGACCTGTAGTCCATACATTGGAATATATTATATTCTAACTCATCACAGGGACAGAATTCCCCAAAGGCAAATTTCCTGAATTTAGCAAATAGGAAACACCATATTTTTCTTTCTTTTCTGGAAATTGGTATAGAATAAAAGGAGACTTGTGGTTGCTTTTTACTGTCATCTGGCTTGAGGCCATATAGAAAAAGAATGCTATTATATTACAAATACTTAGTACTTTATATTTCATACTTCATTTCAATTCAATTTTACAAATACTCATTGAGTATTTCCTGTGGGTCAGGCACAAAGCCAAGTGCTTGGAATACAGAAGTAAATATATGACCATGCTTTGTAGGTTGATCGTCTGGGACAGTATAAAATAATAGAGCATTTTTCACAGTTATCAATATTGGCAACAATGTGAGGGCAATAGTTGAAGTATTATAAATACTGCTTGATAAAGGAGGAAACTGACACTCAAGAGATACTACTGAATAGCTAGGTCAGGTAATCAGCTGGAAGTTAAGTCAGATTATCTGATTACAGTGTTGTTTTGTTTGTTTATTTGTTTCAATAAGTGAAGTCTTGCTTTATTTGGGGTTAAGTAAAATACATATTCTGAAATAAGGTTAATGGATTATTATGACAATTTTGGATAACTTACTTGGTTAAATTAATTAACCCTTCAGAGTCTCAGTTGCTTTGTTAACATTGCTAAAGTTAATCACTATGAATAATAAATAAAGCGAAGAAAATTGTGGCCAAGGCTAGCTGTAGATGCAGTAACCAGGGAGGTAAGCTGATCGTAAAAATTAAAAGAATCCCATCATGGTTGTAATAACATATTTGAAAATAAAATGTTTGACCAATGCCTTCTATGTGTGTAAGTAAATAAACTTACCAAATGTGAGTTGGAGATCATTTTAAAAAATAATAGCTAAAGACTCAAGGAAAAGAAGAGGAAATTGCTGTTTATTGAGCATCCACACCAGGTCACAAAGTCAGTTTACAATATTGAATCAGTCTTCAAAATAAGCCACTAAAGGAAGTTCCAGATAGTGTAGAAACCTGTGTAGAAACGTGGAAGCAAATTTGAGGATGTGGCAAGTCATGGAAACTCTCGGGGCTTCTGTTTTCTCATTAATAAAATGAGATGATTGTGCCAATAGACATTCTTCATAGTTCCATGAGGGGCCAATGTCCTTATTCACTGACAGATAACCACATTTTGGGAGGGGGGGAATGAGTGAATGGTGATTAAGTCAAAGCTAATAGGTAAGGCAAAATGGAAATAGGAAACACATAGTGTTTACAGTATGTGTAAAATACATTTAAACATTAAAATGAAGGTTGGGGTTCCTCGTGTGGTTTTATAATTACCAGGCAGCTATTTTAAGGAACTGGGGTGATTTCAGTTTGTTATCAATTTAAAGGCCAGTTTCATAACAGAGATATTGACTGCAACATGTTTGGCCACTGAAAGGCCCATACGCTACACGGAGCTAAAATAAACTTATCAAAAATCAAATTAGGAAATTGCATTATTCCTAGAATTGTGCCCCTTTCCCTCCCTTAAGTGGGAAAGGATAGGAAGGCGTTTGACTCTTATTTACTTGGTTGCAAATACAGCGTGTTCTCTGTTATCCATATGAATAATCCATGCTGTGGATGACTGGTGGAAAATATTTCACATGAATCTTGTTTCTTCATGCCTGCTGATATGTTCCTACATTTTGTTGTGTGTGTGTATGTGTGTACACACATATGAATGTGTCTACATTTAAAAAACATACATCAAGTTATATATATATGCGTGTGTGTTTATGTGTGTGTGTATTTGAAGGTATGTATTGGTATATGTCGAACATCCACATCCACACATCCACACACACACACACACACACACACACATCCATCCATGTATACTTACATATTTGAATGGTCTAAAGTCAAATGGCAACCCTTTTGGATCATTCAATGTTTGCCCAGTCTATATGCTGAGTTCTTTCCTTCATTAACCCGATGGTGACAACAGCTAGAAGGCCAGGCACTGGCAAGGGGGGGTGGAGGCAGAGAGCTGGGAAGGAAGTGGAGGAGACCTAGTGTTTCCCACTGGGCTGGACTTGGAGGGGCAGCCTGATATGGTAAGTGCTCTTCCTTGGTCTGAGCCTGTCCTCTCTCCTTTGAGAGCCGGCCGCTGCGCGAGGCGGATCCAGGGCAGGCAAGCACGTGGCTGCCTCGCCAAGGGCCAGGCACAGCCGCAAGCTGCTCAGGGACTCCTGGAGCAGACGCTCCCCTGGCTCCTGCTCAGCCTACTGTTGCCAGCCGGCAGCTTCCCTCCTGCCAGGCCCCTGGGCACGCTGATGGAAATGGCGCAATTACCTAATCCCTGCCCAGGGAGATCTAGGACACATGCAGCCAGATGGAGGACCGGGGGGATTCAGAGCTGTTCCGTATTGGAGGAGCAAAGGAGACAAGCCTGGGAGACGTTTGGTTAATGGGCCAGGCTTGAAAGGAGGTTCTAAAGTCTCCTTTTCTTCAAGCAGCTCCCAGGCAAGCTGTTTTCTCACCTGAACAGAAGCTCTGGAAGAAAGAATCCAGACCTCCCCATAGCTGCTGCCAAATAATCTGAGAAAGAGCATTCACTGACCCACAGAGTCTGGGTTTCCACAAGGAAGGGAAAGTCATAGACGGGAAGTGAGGGAAACAGAAGCCAGGAGAGTCAGAGCTTCAGGAGCGCCCAGACAGTGTGACAGAGAGTCAGGGACACAGGGATCAGTGGAGCACATGTGCACACCTGCCACATTACCTTTCCTTATTTCTTACTCTTCCCTCGTGCAGTCTCACCTCATTGACCCTGCCTTGGTTCAGGCGCTCAGAATCTCTATGTCTGTATTCAGGCAACAGTGTTTTTTCAAACCTCCGGTCTTTTTGCACCCAGCGTCTCCTCCCAACCCATCCTGACTGATCGTCTTAAAGTAAAGGCAGGACTGTGTCATTTTTTGATCAAAGACCTGCATGGGTTCTCTAAACCACTGTAGAATGAAGTCTAAGCTTCCCAGCTTCTCATTTAACCCTGCCCACCACATCTGGTCTTGGTCTATGTTTCCAGGTGTAAATACCACTAATTCTCCCCTCACTGACATCAGAAGTCACCCATCCCCCTCCCCCACCCTTCTTTGCCACCCCATCTTTACATTTGTGCCACCTCTCCGGATCACTCTTCCTTTAATCAACATGAAGTGAGATAGCTCCCTTTCCTTTGCTCCTGCAATGTCTTTCCCTGGAGAGTTCTCTCCTCCACCCTCATTTACCAAAACTCTATTTATTCTGCAAATCCTAGATAAAATTCTTCCTTGATAAAGCCTTTACAAAGCATCCCTATAGTAATTATTGCCTCCTTCTTTATTATTTATATTTATGTTTATTTTATTTATGTTATTGCCCCCTTCTTTCTGTATATTTATTTAATTATTGCCTCCTTCTTTTGCAGCGTAGGGAACCGTGGAAGCCGATCTTAGACATAAAGTTCTATTTCCACCTAGGTCTCCTCCACTGGATTATAAGCTCCTTGAGATGAGAGGCTGTTTTATCCCCTTGCTATATCTACAGCTCCCAGGGCAGTTCTTCCCATAGAGTAAGGAGGAAATAAAGCACAATTTTTTGAGGGGCTTCTAAATATGTGCTGGGAATTGTGATGTTAAGTTAACATCCCACAAACTCACATAACTGGGAGAGAAGTGTTCTTTCTCTCCTTTGTTATAGATGATCACAAGGGGTTTCCAATAATGTCCAAGTCTACTTAACCTGCAAGAAAGGAGTAGTAGGGCACCTGGGTGGCTCAGTCGGTTGATCATTGGAATTCAGCTCAGGTCATGATCTTATGGCTTATGGGCTTGAGCCCCATGTCAAGCTTTGCACTGACTGTGGAGCCTGCTTCAGATTCTCTCTCTCTCTCTCTCTCTCTCTCTCTCTGACCCTTACCTGCTTGTCATCCTCTCTGTCAGAAATAAATAAACATGAAAAAAAAATTTTTTTTTAAAAAGGGAGTAGTGACTTTCTGTCAGGGTGATTTTTGCACCAGCGTATGTGTGAATGAAAAAGACTAAACATTTCATGAGTTTTATCTACTCAATGCCCACCATGCCATTGACTGTAACAAGAACTTGGCTATCAAAGTATTTATTTAGACAAAGCCAGAGAGGTCAGTTTAAATAATATGGAGTAAAATACAGAGACAAATTAAAGAATGTTGAAAAAGTAGGGTTTTCGGGAGAAACAAAACCAGAGAAACAGAAATAAGCCAACATAAAGGCCGAGTGGGCCTGGGGAGGAAAGGAGGGAGAGACTAGGAAGTCTAAAAAAAAGAACAGAATAAAGGCAAGATAAGAGTGTGTCCCATTTGTCAAATGGGGCAGTTCCAGTATTTTTAGATATTGTTCGAGGGCTCAGGGCTCCATGGCAGTGGGTGAGGGTGGGGTCCACATCAGGAAATCTGCTGTGTCTCAGCAGGAGCCCTGGGTCTTGATTACTGCTGCACAAAATGCTGGGCACCACCATACTTTCCACCAAGCTTTCTTGAGGACAGTCCCTGGTTATCTGTCTTCTGAGCAACAGAAATATCACTACCATATCTCGTTTTGGAGAAGATCAAAGACTCCATGCTTCCAAGTATCTCCATTAGCTGGAAGACTTATGCTGCAGTATGAAAGTTTCCATTTGGTCACTGGATATATCTTCTTCAATGACAAGGTACAGCAAACAAAGTATTGTTTGCCGATGAGGTGGGTGAATACATTTCTCCAGCCCACATGGCCACTGAGGTCTACGATGCTTTGGGCTTGTGAGTCCACAGAGACAAACTCTGCGTGAATTTTAGGTTTGCTACATGCTCTCAATGACTTTGGGAAAATTTCAGAAACTCTTAGAACTTCAAAATCTTAATCTGCAAAATGACAGTAATATCTTGCAGGATTTTCGTAACCTTAAATATAATTGTTATGATCCATATATCATGAGACCTGGCACATTGTTAGAGTTCAATAATAGTAATCTTGAGTCTTTGTCATCATCATTATCAACATTGCTCCCCCTGGGCAGGTAAGGTCTCCATCACGCTGGGCACGCGGAAGGACAGATTAATGCAGAGGCAAAGGTCTGAGAAAAGGTGACCCACAAGGGGACAAGTAGTATGGGATAATGACTAACCCATCAAATGGAATTACTGGGTTGTAGTCTGGAGCGTGTGACTCAGCTGGAGCCTGAGTACAAAGGGTCCCTAAGCAGAAGCATCAGGGACAGACAGGGGGCAGCTGACACCGTGCCCACAGTTGGCACAATCCAACGAGATTTTCAAGGATAAATGAAAAAAAAAAATCAGTCCTGAGAGAGAGCACCGCTGAACCATGCTGCCCTGTTTTTGAGCAGCAGCTGCAAGCAGGGATAGCAGCGGCAGCTGTTTGCAGAAGCCTCGATTCCCAGGGAAAGTGGGCATCAGGCTAAGCAAAAGGGAGGGAGAGACAAGCAAGGAGCAGTGCCCCGGGTTCCCAGGATGGCAGATTCCACTGCACAGAAGCGAGGGCCTGGGCAAGGAAGGAGATGTGTGCAGTGGCAAGGAGGGGGTGTTCTGAATGTGAAATGATGCTCAGTAGTGACAGCAGGCTGATGGCTCAGTAGAGGAGCTAGATTAGGGGTCAAGACCTCCTTAGCCTCTTCTGCCCTCAGGTTGCTGCCGACACACGGGCAGATAATAGTCACAATAACTAATGTTAAGTGTGTGCCAACCAGATGCCAGGCCATGGCCTTCATTTTTTACATATACGAGATAATGTAATTCTTACTAGAATACTATGAAATCAGCGCTGGTATTGTCTGCATTTTACAGATAGAAATTCGAGGCACAGAGGAGTAAAGCAGCTCTCTCAGGCCACATAATAAGCAAGTGACAAATCTGAGATTGAACCTGGGAAGCTTGGCACTCAGCTTGAATTATTTTTTTAACTTTATTTATTCTTGAGAGACAGAGCATGAGCAGGGGAGGGGCAGAGAGAGAGGAGGAGACACAGAATCTGAAGCAGGCTCCAGGCTCGGAGCTGTCAGCACAGAGCCTGATGCGAGGCTCGAGCTTACAAACCGCGAGATCATGACCTGAGCTGAAGCTGGACGCTTAACCGACTGAGCCACCCAGCACCCTCACTCAGCTTGAATTTTTGTTAGTTGCTCTCTAGCAGCTCTGTCCAGTAGAACGGTCTGCAGTTATGGAAATGTCCTATCTATCATGTATAGCGCTTGAAATATGGACAGTGTAAGTGAGGAACAGGATTTCAATTTTATTTAATTAGAAAGAAGTTAAATTTAAATAGCCTCATACAGTTAGTTGAGACACAGTGGAGAGCATAGCTTGATTCTGTCTTTTTAGAGACAGATCTCTATGGATTAATTTCTTTTCCATCTCAAAACTGTGGGTTTGGATCCCAAGGTCAGAAAACGTGGGAAGTGATTTCCGACATGCCTGGGCATATGGATGCCATCCATCAGTTATGACTCTTTCCTCCTGGAGGTTCTTCAGAATCCATCATGACAGAGGATGATGGTAGGCAGTCACTGTCAAGAGCTTAGACTCTTCATTTGAGAAGAAGGTGATACCCCCCTCGGGACTCTAGATTGTTATCTAGGAAAAGTGCCCGGTGTAGGCATCAGAGGGAAGGAGATGTTGTTACAGAAGACATCTCTTCCGGTAATGCTGATTTTCTTTCTTCACCTGCACCTGGTTGCTCTCCGCCCACATAACATGGCCCTCGTCCCTTAAGTCTGAGTTGGTGGAGGGCACCTTTTGCAGTGTACTTAAGATTTTAACCGGTCTTCCTTAAAGGCCAGATCCAAGTCACTTTTGCTGCCCCGGATGTCTATCTTCTTGTCAGCAAATGTGAATGGACACAAAGGAACATTTTTTTTTTCCATTCTAAGTATCACTGAAGAAGCCCTCCACTGGGATCCATGGTACATCTTTGTACACAGGAAAGAGTCACAAGTAGATCAGAGACCAGGGAAACGTTATTTCCTGCAAACACAAGAAAAGTAACAGCTCCCCAGATAATTCTTGAACTAGAATTTTTATTTGAGCCTTGTGACACTTGAATAACTTCCCCTGACATCAGCGTAAGCCTCTGGAAACTCCAAGGCTTTATTTGACAAGTACTTTCCTAATTAATTTCTAAGTATCCTATTCTCTCTCCGGTTCCCTGCTATTTTGCCTGCTGAACTCCTACCTGGATTTCAAGAGGTAGCTCAAATATCACCTGTCCGGAAAGATTTTTTGATTCTTCTCTTAACACACACATCTCCTAGGCTGAGTGAAGTTCCCCTACTCAGTGAGCTAATGGCTCCTTTACTCACACCCACAAAACATTCCCCCCTCCCCACTTCATTCTGCTGTACTGGCGTATTCCTAAATCTGTCTCCCCTGAAGACTGTTAGCTCATCAATAGTAGGGAGATAAATTATAGATCTCTGTCCCTAGTACCTTGCAAAGAGCTTGATATATGGCAGGGGTTTAATAAATATTCATTGAATGGACAGAAGAATAAATGACTGAGCTAGAAACAAGATCAGACTCGTGTGGCAGAGCAGATCAGTGTTACTGACAGACCAACCCCAAGGTCAGGAACAAGGGAGCCTGTTCCCTGGCCAAGCTGACCTTTTCTCTTCTGAACAGAATAATCAAGGACAGAGTCTCTCCTCCTCATTCCCTGACACCCCCATAAAATTCCAGTCATTCTAATTTTATCCTCACATTTGCTGCCCCCCACCCCCACCCCTTCCTGCACAGTTCCAAAACACTTGGCTTCTCTCTCCCTGGGTCCCAATTGTTTCTCTTTCTATAGCATCGGAATCTCATTGTCATGCCTGCCCTATTCCCTCCTGACCTCTCAACCGCGCATTGTTAGATGTCAGGAGGGCCTGGGTGGCAGCTGGGCCCCAGCAGGGCAGACCTGGCGTCCCCAGGGCATCCCTGGCAGGTGCTGGAATACACAACAGCCGGGCCTGATATCCCCCACCCCCATCCCTCCCCTTCTATAGGTCCCCTTCTCCCTTCCACAGGCCCCAACCCCCTTTCTCGGGGGCTGTTAAGGCCTGAATGAACAGCATGGGTGGGTATAGGCTTAACTAGAGAAAATAGTTTGATCTTTCCTCTGAAAAAGTTCAGGTCTCTCCTCCTGGCTATTTGCACTCCTGTGCAAATCTCTTCTCAATCAGGCCTTCGATGTGCTATTAGCCTATGAACTATTAGCTGAAAGCATCTCTAAATACCAAATTCCAACTCGGAACCTTTTTGGTTACCTGTCTCTGCAAAACCCTCACTACCATGTCATCTGAGACCTTTGGATGTTGGTCCAGCCATTCAAAGCTATACTCAATGCTACCTCCACAAGACAGCCTCTCTCAATTCCAGCATCTCCCTTCCCTTCTGTGGCTCTTTCAAATACCTTGATGTTCCTCTGCTGTAGCGTGGATCCCTCATTGCAGATGGTGGTATGTGGGATAGTATCCAACAAACCTAGTTCAGTGCTTAACAAATTGTAACTAAATACTGTATGCCAACTATGTGCTAGTTACGGTTTAGGAAGTTTACCTTCAGGATTTGAATTCATTCGGTCCTCACAATAACGGATTGCAGGGGTAGGTATTATCATCCCCAGTTTACAGATTAGGAAACTGAGACTCTGTGTTTATGATTTGCTCAACAGGTGGCAGAACCAAGGCTTGAATTTGTGATTTTACATTACATGATCTTTCTACTAAAGTTCGTTAAATAGTTAATTAAATTTTATTAATGGAATTATTAAAGTCTGATGATAACACAGATGTCGGGGACACAGACTGAATGGGAGAATTGAGAAGTTTAGATATTAGGAAGAATTTTTCCAATTGTAAGAGGGGAAACTAACAGTTAACTGAATTCTGAGCAAGGACAAAGAAATCCTTATCTGCGTGGGGCTGGGTTAAGTAGAGATCTAATTAGGTAGAGAGATGTATGGGAACATCAAGTTTTTATTCCTCCACTTCCTCATTCCAATTCTTCATAGCCATGTTTTATCCTCACTTCCAATGACACCAACACCAATGCCAAGTAGTAAGTGAACCTCCTCATCCTCAGAGAAAGAACTTTTTCATTAGATGGAAAATGTCTTCATTTTGTCTTACCCTCGTCCTACCCCTTATCCCCTGCACTATGAAACCCATAGGTCCTTTTACCTGGCAAAGCTGATACCAAAATGGGTTAAATTCCTGAAATAGGTCTAGTTTATAAGCTATTTAATCTGAACCTTCTCAAAGTACTAATGTATATGATTAAGACTGCTAGTCAGGGTTTAACTCTGAACTTTCATTCTTAACTGGAGACTTAGCCGTGTTTTGCCTCACTCCCCTTTGCCACCACAGGGTCCTGGGCCATTCTTCAGGGTGTGAGGGATGTGGGCAAGGGAGGTACAGTGAACACCTTACATTTACTGCTGGAAATAAAGAGCCTGGTGGTTCTTTTTTAGTTCCCAGCAGAGGACTGTGGGGGCTTGTTCCCACCTGCATATTCATGTTGGCTCGAGGAGACAGTCAAGCAACTAATTAGGTAATTCCTTAATAATTTTTATCTGAGGAAGACTGTTTACACAATCAAATACTCAGATTCCACTCTTATATTTGAACTGTACCCAGGGCTGAGAAATAGACAACTTGTGAGTCCCTGTGGCAAGAGAATAGATTTTGTAAATATAGATAGTAGCTGGAAGCTAATGATTCTGGGCAGAAGGAAATATATTTCTATTCCCTGCTCCCCCAGCCAATGCCTCACCTCCGCCTTCAGTCTGGAAGTCCAGCCCTTATCCTAGATACTTCCCATTCCTGTCCAGTGTATTGTAAGTAAGTATGTGTTTCTAAATTGGGTTGCATTTTTAATAACTAAGAGTTAACTTATCCCTTGAATAAATCCTGTATTAGAAAAATTTTTAAATGCAGACTCTTCAAAAGCAAACTCACCTCATTTTCCTCTTTTTTCCTTTTTGAAACTAGTAATTATACTTTGGAGCTTTCTTAAAATGGGTCAGACCTGTATATCTGTAATTGCTCTGAATGACTTCCCAAGTTTTTAAAAATTCTGTTATCAACAATCACTGATATTGTTTGCAGATCATTTTCCTATGCCTCAATTTCCATATCTGAAAGATAGAGGAGGGGAAACATGAATTTCTGTCCCACCATGCCAAAGATTAATCCAATAATAGTTGTGCATATTTCCAGAGAAATTCAAGGTGGCATTAAAACTCATTTGTAGCACAAGTCTGTAGCACTTCACCAATATAATCTGCGTTAGAGTTTATCTTTCTAAGGTGTTTCAGTGAAACAAACAGCAAAGTGACATGTTGCCATGAGGGCTAGAATGAAGATCACCAACGTCTAGTTCTACTACTTACCTAGTCTTGGGTAAGTCCTTTTCTGCTTCATTTACAAAATAAAGGCATTTCATTAGATGAGATCCACTGAAAATAAACCTACCCAGTGATATTTACATTTTTGCTGTAGCTTTTCGTTGTTGTTGTTCAATGAAAGTCCGGGGGAAAGAAATGGGTACACTCTTGTTAAAGGTTCATATAGAAGTAAGGAGATTTAGCTAACTTGCCATCCTTTCTACTGGCCTTTACCTTCTCCTAGCCACCCCTAGCCTCTTTTGCTGAAGGTACTCTTGCAAAACATTTTGAAAACTGCTGTTGTAGACTCCAAAGGGCTTAGATCAGGGCTTTCAGTTTTAAGGACATAAATAAAAAGGGAGGGTGGTGCAAGGTATAAAATCAAAATACATGATTCCATACGGATATAGACAAATGACTGAATATTACAACAGAACAAAAAAAGAGGGAGAGGCAAACCAAGAAACAGACTCAACTCTAGAAAACAAGCTGATGGTTACTAAAGGGGAGATGGGGGTGGGTGGGTGAAATAGCTGATGGGGATTAAGGAGCACACTTGCGATGAGCACTGGGTGTTGAATGGAAGTGTTGAATGACTATATTGTACACCTGAAACTAATATTACACTGTATGTTCACTAACTGGAATTTAAATAAAAACTTAAAAAAAGAATATATAGAGAAAAAATGCATAGATACAAAAAACATATAGATAGACAATTGTCCTATGTAGAATAATTCGAAATAATTTATATGGCTATTTTGCTCTCCAGGAGGTGGTACATACTCCCCACTCCTGAAATGTGACCTATGCATAGTGACTTCCTTTCAAAGAGTACATTGTGGAGAGGGTGAAAAAAAGTCATTCCATCAACTTCCCCTTGACAAGATGTGAAAATGGCATGTTTTCTTTGTAATCTTCAAAAACAAAACAAAACAACATAACACCAAAACAATTATGAGATAAACACAAGACAAATCCCAACTAGGGGACATTCTACAAAATACCTGGCCAATACCGTGTAAAACAAAGTGGTTAACAATGGGAATGCCTGAGAAAGTGTCACAAACAGGAGGAGCTAAAAGAGATCTAATGACTATAATGTGGAATCTAGATGGGGTCTTAGAACAAAAAAGGGCAATAGGTAGGAACTAAGGACATCCAAATAAGGTAAAAATACCTTATTTACTTTAGGTAATACATTATTTACTTTAGGTAATAATAGTGTATTAGTATTAATACTAATTCATTAATTGTAACAAATGTGCATCTTACAAATGTAAAATGTTAGGGGCGCCTGGGTGGCTCAGTCGGTTCAACATCTGACTTCGGCTTGGGGCATGATCTCACGGTTCGTGGGTTCGAGCCCTGCATGGGGCTCTGTGCTGGCAGCTCAGAGCCCGGAGCCTGCTTCGGATTCTGTGTCTCCCTCTCTCTCTTCCCCTCCCCTGCTCGTGCTCTGCCTCTCTCTCTCAAAAATAAATAAACATTAAAAAAAATAAAAATAAAAAAACAAATGTAAAATGTTAAAAGGGGAAATTGGGTGTAGCATATATGGGAACTTTTTATACTATATAATTTTTCTGTAGATTTCAACTGTTCTGAATTAAAAGTTTATTTTAAACAAATTAAAAGGAGAGTGGTGAACAATAAAGATTATGGAAACCCAGAAAATTACTAAGCATGAGGAGCCCTACACTAGGCTTCCCATGACTGGAAGTTGATTCCAGGAGACTGATTCACTGTGTTTGTGCCTCCATGGGGGACAATATGAGGGGGATGTCCTTCCATTATAGGAGGAAGATTGAAGTCAGGGTTGAGGAATAACTTCCTAGATGCTAAAACTTGAGATACCTTGATCTGAAGGCCCTGCTCCAGAGGAGGGATCACTATTTCCATATAGATGAGGTCGGGGTGAAGGATGGGAAAAGAACTGCTCTTCTGGGCAGCTAAGGACGTTCCATTTTCGGGGGGGCGGGGCTACATCCAGGTAAATGTCTGAGGTTCAAAGAAAAGATTGTAATACAGTTTCCAGCTACCTCTTTGCTTCTAAATAACCTACTTTCTTTTATCAGTAATATTAGTATTACAGTTTGACCTCTAACATGCGAGAGATTGCTTCTAATCATCCCTGTTAATTAGTATGTAGCAAAAACTAACAATAGTGTTTGCTACTACCAGACGCCTTCATAGTATTTGGCATCTACTAGGTGTTCAATGAATATTTGTTGAGTAAATGATAGATCGTAGGATTAATTTTTAGTTCCACTCGAATACATTTTTCACTGATGCAGTAATTCTCTCTTGCATCAATTTGATGCAATCATCCACTTTTTCTATTTATTTTACTCCCACAGCTACTTTGAAAGATAGGTAATGGAAATGAACAGTGAGACTTCCAGTTATTATCTCTGAGTACTCCCTGGCGCCTGATTTGTCTGGCAACACATCTAACTTTTTTCTGCCCTAGATGGCTACATTTAGTGTATGAACTGATCAAACCAAAAAAATCAGTCAAAATTCAGTTTTTTCTTCCCTCTAAACGACCTCCTTTTTGTAGGGAATATAGAAAATGAAGGTAGAGGGGGGAGTCTGGGGTGGCTCAGTTGGCTGAGAGAAAATGAAGTTTGAAGAGATTATCTCATATTCTTCTATAATCATCCTGCTGGCAATTATTCCCAGGATTATGTTCTCTTCGCAGCTCATCCAATTTTGCAGTGGGCATTTCTCATTTCAAGGCTTGGGACTCATGGCCATTACCTGATGCTTTTCCTCCAGGCTGATATCAGAAAATATGCAAATGTGTCATAGACTACACCTTCTGCTACTCTTAAATACATTTCTTCTAAAACCACCACTTAGGGGTGTCTGGGTGGTCCAGTCAGTTGAGCATCCGGCTCTTGGTTTCGGCTCAGGTCATGATCCCAGAGTCATAGGATCGAGCCCCATGCTGGACTCAGTGTGGAGCCTACCTAAGATTCTCTCTCTCTCTCTCTCTCTCTCTCTCTCTCTCTCCCTCTGCCCCACTCCCCTGCTCACTCTGTCACTCTTAAAACACACACACACACACACACACACGCACACCACTTAAAGACATAGGTAAATTAAGATAACTACAATATTAAAGGGAAAAAAAAGAAATTATCCATTATAAATGAGTGTTCTCTTAGGCCACAGAAAAAATACTCCAAAGCATTTCAACAAATGCCCCTTCTCAACATTCCTAGTTTTTAAACTTGTTCCATGCTCTGCTTCTGTCTATGAAAGTGCATTATTTTCTTACTTCTCTGGCTAATGTTATTCCTACCAGACCAGTATGGGCTGGTCTTAATCTTGGACCCATCTTTTTCTCTTAAGAGTACACTGTTCCAATTCTATTTTACTGAACCTAGAATAATACCCTAGGTTTTCCAGCAAGTCAATTCATGGAAGTTTTGATACTTTTCTTTTTTTTTTTCAATATATGAAACTTATTGTCAAATTTGTTTCCATGCAACACCCAGTGCTCATCCCAAAAGGTGCCCTCCTCAATACCCATCACCCACCCTCCCCTCCCTCCCACCCCCCATCAACCCTCAGTTTGTTCTCAGTAGTACAAGCACTCCAAAACAAGAATCCTTTGTTTTCTCAGGAGTGCGTATTATGATACACATGTTAATTATTCAGGTTGTCAGCAATTAATTGTTGGATAAGCACCACATAAGTTGCATATGTATGCAAATGTACACACACACACACACACACACACACATTTCCTAAGACAGACAAGAATTCTCAGAAAGAGTAGAGGCCAATATCATAAGGAAGATAATACATATGTTTTCTGTTTTGAACTGCACTTTCTTGTTTAGATGATCATTTGTTTATTTACTTTTACTTCTCCTCACCAAACACAAAGCATTTTTATATTCTTTTAAGGTCTACCAGGAATCAGAGACAGGTCCAATTCTGGACCATATATCTATTAATGGATCTTACTTTAGCTTCAGAATAAAAGATTTTACAGCTTGTAATGGCTCAGTTGACTACTCAGCCAGGAGTCCTCCTCCTTCCAATTGGAGGGCTGGGAGTTGGTGAAAAGAGGAGCAGAGTTTGGAGCGTCATTCTCCTAGTTGGATGTTATTGGTAAGAAAGGTCCTGCCCTGTGCCTTTGGATTTTGCTTCCTGACTTTGTTGCTATGTGATCTTGGGAAAATTGACTTAATACCTCCAGGTTTTAGTTTCTTAATTATAGAATCAGGATCACAACAATCTTTCTTCCAGAACTTTTATGAAAATTAAACATGAAAATGTGCTTAGATTAACAAGTTATGGGGGCACAGAAAATGTTCCCCTTGTTAGCTTTCTTTCCTTTCTCTTCTTTTCCCCCAGTTAAGACCTTGTGGGGAAGAAGGACTAGTTAGGTCAGGTAGATGGTTGTGGACAAGTGAAAAATTTATAGATTTTTTTTTCTGCTAGAGTTTTTTTCAATTACCTGTCACTTCTTTAGGATTTCAATAAACATTGCTAAATATAAAGCATGGGCTCTCAATCTTTACCTGGGAATCATGGTATTCCATACCTTATTTCTGGGGGTGATCTCCAATTTAAAGGATCCCCTCCCTTCTATGCTTTGTGCAGAGTCCTGAGACAGAAGAAACACCTAGAAGCTCAGTCTGTTACCAGTTACCAACATCACCTTTAGGGTGATTTTCAATCTTAATGAGAAACATAAAAAACCCTTAAATTTTATGAAATATAATCTAATATGAATGACTTCTAAAATTTATACTATAGAATTCAATGCCTAAAAGTTTATACATAATAGGCTGAATTCAAATTCAGCTGACTAGGCTGACCCCCAGATTGTGAAATGAGGTGCTCCAGATAAGGGAATGGCACTGGAAAAGAAGAGAGATCGTTGCCTTCCTGACCCCAGGCGAAGGGAGAGAGCATGGCAATCCATAGGTAAGGGCATGCCAATGGACTACACTATTCTCTGTAAAACTTTGCTATTGATTTGTTTTACAGAGCTTTTTGTAGAGTTTATTAAACATGACATAAACTACTTCCAAAAAAAACCCCTACTTCCTATACACTTTTTAAACATGTTTATATATTTATTTTGAGAGAGAGAGAGCACACGTGCATGAGCAGGGGAGGGGCAGAGAGAGAGAGGGAGAGAGAGGATCTTATGCAGGTTCTGCACGGTCAGCACAGAGGCCGGGGGCTTGAACGTGGGGCTTGAACTCATGAACTGTGAGATCATGAACTGAGCTAAAATCAAGGTCAGTGGCTTAACTAACTGAGCCACCCAGGTGTCCCATTCTATATACTTTTGTGTGTGTGTGTGTGTGGGGGGGTGTGTGTGGAATAAATGAGAAGCTGATGGAGAAGCATTTAGGTAAGGATGAGAAAATAATTAAAAAAAAATTAATGTTTATTTATTTTTGAGAGAGAGAGAGAGAGAGAGACAGAGAGAGACAGAGTGTGAGTGGGGAAGAGGCAGAGAGAGATGGAAACAGAATCCGAAGCAGGTTCCAGGCTCTAAGCTACCAGCACAGAGCCTGATGTGGGGCTCGAACCCATGAACTGTGAGATCATGACCTGAGCTAAAGTTGGACACAACCGACTGAGTCACCCAGGCGCCCCGAGAAAAAGAATTTTTTTAATGAAAGAGCTACAAGCTGCATCTGACTCCTCAAATCCAACAGAAATTCTAAAACTCCTGACTGTAGTGTGATTTTTTCCCCCTGAAGCATATGTCAAAAGTCGCTCTTTTTTATTTCTTAATTTTAATTCCATAATAGTTAACATACAGTGTTATAATAGTTTCAAATGTACAATATAGTGATTCTTCTCTTTATTTTGTATTCAGCCACCTGCTGAATTCTGTAGGCTTTAATTATTCACAAATAATTATCAGTTTCATGATACTAATGAACCATAATCCCCTCTGTGGCCTACTTCATCTCTAATCCCCAGTAATCCACATGTCTTACACATGGTGGGCCTTCACCAAATCTTTGTTGCTAGGATGGTCACGAGATGGTCGGCACATTGTGTCAGCACCATTGTCCTCCGCAATTCCACCCAAAACACTAGAAAGAAAGGGGATGTGGGTGGAGAACAATGTTCTTTATTTTCTTTTCCTCTTTTAATTAGAAAAAACATTCCAGGCATCTACCTAGCATAATTCCTTTTATGTTTCATTGGTTAGAATTGGACCATCTGCTTATCCCTAGTTGGATGAGAGACTCGTTCGTTGTATTTTTCCTCTGTCCCTGGGGCAGCAGCAGATGATTGGGAATAAGGGAAACGGGAATGACAACTGGATAGGCAACCATGTCTGTTGGAGTAACACTCAATCAAAGCTGTGGATAAACCACTGCCTCATAGTTCTGATATGATAGTGATTTCCCCCAGCTAGTAGTAAATACCCCATCTCCCATCCCCATTATGGGTTTTCCCATGGTGGAACACATTGTTTAGGATCTGGGGACATCTTAGGGGTGAAGAAACACATGAGTGCAAGAAAGTTTAGGTTATTTGTCAAAAGTCATAGACCTTACTAGTGGGAAAGCTGGGTCTAGACTGAAGGTTCCAGGACTGATACCATGCAGGCCCTGCTGAGCCGGAGCATCTGTGGGCAGCAAGGTGAAGGCCAATAGCAGCGGGCGGGGGTGCACTGGTTATTGATGGGAACCTGTAAGCTAAGTGTCTTCTCCCACATTTACCTTTGTCTTTTGTTCTCGTACTTTGGGGTATTTTAAATGGTTTTGTTTTATTTTATTGTATTTATTTTGAGAGCAAGAGAATACCAAGCAGGCCCTATGCATATCATGGAGCCCAACATGGGGCTCAATGTCACGACTGTGAGATTGTGACCTGAGCAGAAATCAAGAGATGGAAGCTCAACCGACTGAGCCACTCAGGTGCCCCACAAACTGGGATATTTTAATTAGGTAATTTCAATTTGCTTCTTTTCTAGAAAATGTATTTCCCTTAAAAAAAAGTGTGTGTGTGTGTGTGTGTGTGTGTGTGTATGCATGTATGTGCATGCATTTAATGGCAAGAAGCAGGATAAAATGAGAAAGCAGGTAATCTAAATCCTCTGACAAACAGAAAGTACCACACAAGACATAAGTCTGACAGGACACAAGAAGAGGTGATATCAGGTGTGACTGTGTTACCATGATGCTGCATATGTTAACGTAGGCAGTCCTAGACTTGTTGTGAATGTTTTCTGCCAGTTAACTGCATCCAGGCAAACAACCTTGTAAAATCAGAAAATTAGCAGGGAGTGGGTGGTCATTTCTGTAAGATCGACTTTGGAGTTCTGTCGTGGCATCTGGCATTAGAATTCCAGGGTTTGAATCCTAAACCTGTCCTTCACTGTTTTGTTTGTTTGTTTGTTTGTTTTATCTTAGGCAATTTATTTAACATTTCTAGGGTTCCATTTCTTATCTGTAACATAGGTATAATAATAGTACCTCCCTCAAATGACTACTGTGATGCTTAAGTAGACTAATGCGTGTAACAGATAGTTGGTGACCTATTATTGTTATGACTCACATTGGTAATGAGCAAAATAAAAGAGAATTTCTCTTGATTTGACTGGAATCTTAGAAAGTCATTATGAACTCCTTTATCTTGACTCAATTTGGAACTTAGCTAGTGTGTGTGAGTATATATGCATCTTGCTTGCTCTAGTGTGCATTTGTATATATACATCATGCTTGTCCTTTCTGTTGTAAAATGAATAATCTTGTGAAGTCTACCCTATGGTTATGCTCATAGTCTTACTTACCGGTCTCTGAATAATCAGCAATGTGTGACTTCTGTGGTCTTACCTTTACCTTCACCTAATCTTATAGGTCTTTCTAGATTCTTAGCTGCTTTTTCCCACTAATCTGATACTTCCTCTGGATTTTTTATATCAAGTTACAAAACCTCATGCTCTTTCTGTCCCTCATATGTAGAAGGCAGAAACCTATAACATTGATGTAAGTTTTGGGGATAATTTGGGGAACTTTGTGTATGGATTATACAACGGTGTTTCTTCGGGATCTTCCCGATCTCTTTATTTCTTTGTTTTGCTTCATTATATTTGCTTCTTTTTCTGTTCTTTTAATGTTTAGTACTTCAAAACATTTGTATTTGGAAATATTCTCATTTTCTTCTCCTTTTGTGTTTATTTGAAGTTTAATAGATGAACACAACCTTTGTATACATACATATCTAATGGGCTGTAAAATTCTCCTCCCCCATTCTTCTAAAATTAAATTCCTCTCTGTCACTTGGAAACCCAATGGACAGGGGAAGTTGGGTCTTCCAAAGAAACTAGATTAGAGAGAACAAGACAGACAGCTGTATTCTCATCTTGCCATTAGCCTCAAATATCATGCCTACAGCTTCAACTGGGAGGTGGCAGTATGGACATCAACATTGTGTTTCCTGGGGACTCCAGCTTCCACAGGTTCTGTGGAAGGGTCACACTTACAAAGTCATTGATAAAGTAGGGTATTGCCTACTCCTGTGTGCCGTGCTCATTTTATATTCAGGACTCTTTCAGCTTATCTCCAAATCTTAGTCTAGCACTTGAATTCTCTGTGAGGCAAACAAGTTGATGTCTATCCAAGACCGAATTTAATATTTTTATTTATTTATTTTTATGTGTGTGCCCTGTACTCACCTAACCCTTATTGAGCAGAGTTTGGAACAGCTTATGCACACGGAGCCCTCCACTTGTAGAATGGAATTCATTCTCCTTGGATTAAAGTGAAGGCAGAGGTATGACTTATTTTGATTATTTTTTATATCTCTGTATGTCTCTGGGTTTAGCACAAAGTCTGGTGCAGAAAAGAAGTAATATGTAGCTTCCGAGTTCAGTAAATGATTGGTTAAGTGGACGCTTATACATTGCCCATATAGGCTAAGTGGAGAAACTCTTGGCCTAACTTCTAAAAAATCTGTCATAGATTACATCCACTATAACTTTATGTAACACTACATTTTAATGGAAAATAACCAAGCCAGGACTTAGGTCAGATGGATAGTAGATATTTAATAAATAGTCATTCAATAAATGAAAAACTTCAGTCATAAGTTGGATTTGTACAACAAGTTATAAACCCAAAGTAGGGGAAATGAAGTGAGGTGTAGCAAATGTGCTGAGGAAGTTATCAAAGCAAAAATTGCATTGGACCAAGTTAGGCAGACAAGGAAGATTTTTGTCAAGGTTATTGCAATGGAGGAGAGAGGCCAGAAATCTGTCTGAACTTTGCTAAAATAAAGGGTGGGAAAGTTTTTAAACACTGGAATGATCTATTGGAGAAGGATGGGCAGACATTAGGGGGAAGTCATAAACCATCTGTTTGCTAATAGCTTTATCCAGAGTAAAAATAAGCTTCTCATATCCCTAAGAAAGTAGGTAGTTTTGCAACTTGGAGCAAGCAATATTCCCTTTGAAGTTAGGCTCCTCCTTCCTACAGAGACTGTGAAATAGAGGTGCTGTCTTCCTTGATGACTACATTTCAAAGAGATGGTCCCCATGTCAAGAAAGATAGTTCTACGTTGTAAAACTGGGCAAGAGGCCTTCAAACATATTTACATCTCATAGGGAGGTTAGGGGCCTAGAGTCAGGAAGAAGCCTTTCTAAACTTTAGTTAAGCTGAAGGGAACATTAATGCCATTCTAGTCAAGGTCTCAGTTAACTCATGACCTGGTGGAGCTTGCCCTGTTTTGAGTGTCAATCCTGTTGGCTTTCAGACACAGCCCCTTTTTGTAGTCATTTGTAGCTCTGGCCACACCACTCACCCTTTCTAAGCATCCTTTAGCACAGGCAGAATAACAGTCACTGTTCCAGCTCCTTCACAGATCTGTTGTGAAGATCTAATCTCACCAGATCAGAACGTGCTTTGCAAATTAAGGTGTCTCCCTGCTGTACTGGGAGAATTATTCAATTTTCTTAAGGTTTGGGAACTCTGTGGTTGTATCTTAGAACTTTCAAGTGTATTTCAGCATCCTGAGAGCTTCCACCTCACCCTTTGCCTGTGCCACTCATGGATCAGAGAGGTCACCTTAAGATCTCCTCGTCCAGACTCATCATTTTATATGGGAAGACCAAGTTCTTTAATAAGGAAGGAACTTGCCCTTGGCCATATCTAAGTCAGTGGCAGAACCTAGGACTCCTGACTCTGATCCTTACACTATAATTCGTAAAATATTCACTGAAAAACCAAGCCTTTTCCCTCAAGAGTGGCTCTGGATGCCCCCCTCTCCAGGGAGCCACACTTACTCTGCGACTTCTATTTATATTACCCCCCCACCCCCCAGCCCCCCACTCTTTGCCTGATTGCTGCCTCCACAGTGTTGAATGGTTTCTGTTGCCAGTTATCCAAGGTTGCCTTTTCCTGTCTCTGTGTCCTCTGGGGCCTTGGGCATCTAGAGATGGGGCAGACTGTCTGGCCACACAGAAATGGGATTGCCTTTCTGGGCTCTTTGTATACTGATCTCTGCTTATCTGCCATGGTTTTTCCCTTCATCTCACAGATAAGAGTGAAGATTTGATGATTTGGAGGCCCTGACGAAAGAACTGTAGCAATCTGGGCAGGGTGACCCCGAACTTGATCCCCACAGGCCCCTCAGGCTAATCCCTACCTCGTCTTTCCCAGCCCCCTTCTCAGGAGGTCAGGCAGTGAGGTTGCTGACGTTGGTGTGGGGGTGGGAGCAGGATTTTGAGCTTCCCTCTCTGTCAGCTGGTGTCTGTTTTCACGACAGATGGTGGGTGGTGACGTGGTTCTATTGTCCTCCCTTGCCTGCCCTGGAGGGAGATTTCCTTTGCCAGCAAACGTGTTATACTTCCAGAGGAAATAGCATCTGCCTCTGAGCACAGGTCCAGAAGGCATTGCTACTCTCTCCATTGCATCCTTTGGCCTGAAAGCAACTCTTTACTCCTTTAAATCCCAAAGAGTAACCTGTTGTTCTGTCAGTTGCAAGGCTCCAGCAAAGGACCGACCTTTTTAAAACTTCCAAAGCAGTCACTAAAGTTAGATGTGAGGACGAACATTTTCTATGTAAGGGTTTGTAGATACATGTAATTCAATGAACTCAAAAATTTGAAATCTGTTGGTAATGAAACCATGCTCCTCTTTTCAGACATCCTCTCTCCCCTGTCCTAATACTGTAATAATTTCTCCTAAGATTGTTCAGTAACATTTTTAATTTTAGCTAGTAGAAAATGGGAAATACTTTATGGATGGCTTTCAGAGAGCTCAGTGGTACTTCAATTTTAGCATGCCTCAGAATTGCTTCATATGTGCTTATGTCGGGGGTGGGGGGGGAGGATAGGAGAGCTTGTTAAGATTCAGGTTTTAAGGCTATATCAGCAGATTCTTGTTTAGTAGGCATGGCTATTCTGGAATATGCAATTTTTGGTAAGAACTCCAGTGATAATAAACTCAAAGTATTTCTGAGGGTTTCAGACTGAAGCTATTTACTTAGCAGACTAAAAATTATCTTGGGGGAGAATAAAATGGACTGAAGATTGGAAGCCTTGTTGCTAATGGAAGACTGAGGAAGGAGGGAAGGGTCATACAGTTAAAGGAGAGAAGAGAGGGAATTTTTGAATTGAAGAGCTCAACTACTTGTAAGAAAAGGAAGTCCTGGAGAGCTCCAGGTGAAGGATGAAGGGAAAGAATTTGGCAGTCCCCAAATAATGCGAGAAGACCCAGGATGCAGAGTCCCTTCGAAATAATACTCCTGAATTTTTCTTTGGATTAAACTAGAATCAGAAAGAAAACACTCACCTGGATTACGGAAGCTGTTGCACTTAGAGCCTAAAACTTGGAAGCCCACTTGAAGACCATGTAGTGCGAAGGGACTTATGATACCCTTGCTCATACACAACTATGGAATAACATTAATGTTAGTCATAATAAAAATTTATATTTTCAGCGTCGTATCATAACAGTTTGTTACTGTATCAAATAAATCCTAAATAGTTGTGGCTTAAACAAGATAGAAGTTTGTTTCTCACTTATCAAGTCTAGAAAGTATGACCAGGAGTAGTTGGATAATTACCTAGTTTTCAGGGACTCAGGATCCTTTTTCTTTGTTCTATCCTAAACATGCAGATTTTGTTCATCTCTAAGATGGTTGCTCTCACTTCCACCGTCGGTGTCATGTTCCAGCCAGAAGAAAGGACAGTGATGGGGGGAAGGTGGGTGCCCACGAAGAGAGGAAAAGGTGGGCCCCTGGTTGCTCTTAAAGAGTGTGATCTGTAAATTACCATAAAATGATGACGGCACTTAGTCACACAGCCATTCATAGCTGTGAGGGATGCTGAGAAACCATATGCTCAGCCTCACCTTATATTGTAGGTAAAAGCAAAAAAACAAGTGGATGAGTTTGAATGGTCTTTTCTACAAGCAGGTTACAGTTCCTAAAGCCCAACACATGAATCATATCATATTCTCAGTGTGAGACAAGTAATATGGTCAGTATTATTTCCCTTTTCAGATGAGAAAACTAGGCATTATGAGGCACAGATGGCCAACTTAGACTCTGAACTCTGGTCTTTTGATTACAAGTTTCCTACTTTTCCTACTCTTTCTACTATGTTGGGACGTTTTCCATTAAAACAATGTGAAGGTGGAGCACTCCTGACCTTTCTGATTATATCCAGTAAGTAAATCCAACTCACGTCCCTCTAGACACCTTCTAATTTAGGCAACCTCCTTTTACTCTCCTCCCACCCTGCCCCATACTGACATCTCTCCAGACATGGTTGGAGAGAGATTTCTAGGTCTCTCATTTTGAGCTCAACAGCTGCCAGGAACCAGAGGCTATATTTTGTGGTTATTTTAATACAGGTTTTGGGAGCAGTCTCTCTGTTTAATCCTTGGCAGATAAACTCACAGTAGAGAGATTGGGAGTTATTTACGAAGACTTGCTGGCTGTAGGAGATTGGACAGTTGTTAATCTTTTCAGCTGAGGTTGAGGGAGCCCATTTTAATCAGAATTTGTACAGGAATAATCCTTTCTTTAAATTCTGTCCCAATCCCTCCAATAATTGCAATCAGGGCAATGTTCTTTGGAAGACAGTGTGTTAATATGGAGTTTAAAGGGATGAAACAGGCAGACTGAAACAGCCCCAGAAAAGGACTAGCAAGATTCTGAACAATGTTCCTGTATAACTTAAGTCTTCCACAAGTGAAGGGGTCTAACATTCTACCTGTGTCTAGGGAGGACTTATCTGAAGTTATCCCATATGTGACTTGGGAAATGAGAACAAAACAAAGACCATCAAGACCCTCCTGAAAATTTTACTCTAAGAAATAACATGTAAAAGAAGCAAAGAAGATGTTTTTAACAGTTTATTTATCTATTTTGAGAGAGAGAGAGCGCACGTTGGGGAGGGACACTGAGAGAGGGAGAGAGAGAGAATCCCAAGCAGGTTCTGCACTGCCAGCGTGGAGCCCAGTGCAGGGCTTGAACCCACGAACCGTGAAATCATGACCTGAGCCAGAGTTAGACACTTAACCAACTGAGCCACCCAGGCACCCCGCAAAGATGATTTTTAAACAGGTCAATAGAAGAGACTTCTTGTGATAGAACCACTGAGTAAATACATGAATATGTTTGTGTGGGGAAGAGGGTATCACTCAACTGTAAGACAAGACACCAAGTATGTTCATTTGGGATCTTTAAGAAACAAATGCCAAGATATGACTAAACAAAGCAAAAGATTCTGGGGGATAGAAATGCCTATGATGGATAAAGGAGTGGGAACATGCGCAGGAAGGGAAATTTGTCACACCAGGGAAGGAGAGAGGAGGAAGTAGGATCTTTCAGGAAGAGACCCAGACTGCAGCACAGTCTAGGAAAGTTTTGGCCATGTCGGTGGTGAGTCCCTAAGCCAAAACGGTCTGTTGGAGGAGTCCTGCCTGGTGTAGGACCTGTGCTGTTACACAGCACAGTGGTTAAACTGGGAGCACCACAAACATGTGGCATGCACAATGGTGGAACTAGTGGGATGGAAACCAGAGCTGTTCATCGATTATGCTCCTTGCAGTAGCCTGTCTTGCAGAAGATCTCGGTAGTGCATTTTCATGGCCACCACACCTGGGTCCTCTGGTGTTTGACTTTGGGGAACTATCCTTCTTTATCTGTGCCTCTGTTTTCTCATGGCTGTGGCTAGATGATCTCTAGGCTCTGTGCATCTCTTTCAATCTCTGATTTTACAAAGCCTAAGTCTTTAATCCCTAAAGGGTGGATGTGTGTGTGTGTGTGTGTGTGTGTGTTGAGCAGGGGGTGTGAGGCGGGGAAAGATTCTAGGGGAGAGAAATGTGTTAGTAGCTGGGAGGAAAAACAGGCCATTCTGTCAGGTGCCTTCTTCCTGCTTCAGCTCTCCTCCTTTTCTGTTCTCTGTGCTCCAACCTGGGCTGACGGCTAGACTGGCCACAGCTTCAGCCTAATCTAATCTAATCTATCAGAGAGGTAATGAACTATAAAAGTGTGGATTCAATTACAATTAGAGGGGAGTTTTGTGTTGGCTGGAGTCTGGTGCTAGCCAGAGAATAGAAACTCGGGCTGGGTTGAAAGGCCCCATCTGTGCTAGCAAGGTCTGCCGTTAGGGGCCTGGTGAAACCTTATTGAACACGATACAGAAAGAACAGTACCCATATTAATTATTTTTGTCTTAAGGAAAAAAGTATTTGCAATATATATATATATATATGTATACATATGTGTATATATACATATATGTATATATTGCAAATACTTTTTTCCTTAAGACAAAAATAATTAATATGGGTACTGTATATATATATATATATATATATATATATATATATGTATATTTGTATCAGGACTGGGCCAAAGGGAAGATATTTTTCTTTGATTTTCTTACCCTCATTTCTTGGGTAGAGCCCAGGTGTCCCCAGAGTCCTTATGACTCTGACTTTTTCTTCTCAAAGACTCCTGCCTCCTTACCTCTCACCCTCCTCCCTTCTCTTCGTAAAGGGTACAGATTTGGTCAGTGGAGTAGCCTGTCCTTTGGATTTCAAGAAAGATAGTTCTATTGAGACCTCTACAAATTCTGCCAGAGTGCATCAGGGCTTTCATTCCTCTTTTATCCCTGTATTCCAAAATTGTACCAATCTTTCGAATTCTAGCTTTCTGGCACTTCCTAAGAATGCACCTTCACAAGGCTCAGAGAGATTGATTTGTTTTTCTCTCCTGAAGCTCCATTATACTTTGTAACTCTCCCAAGGAGATCTGTCATGTTTTGCCTTGCATTAGAGACATCTCCACACATAGTTTTACTAATTTTCCTTATCTTCTTTACTATGCTATAAGCTCTTTCACGTCAGGGATTATCATCGTTATCATTATCATCATCTTTATTATTATTATTACCCATCTCAATATTCTCTGCACTGAGCTCATCTTTAATTAGTATATAATAGTCACTAGAGACTTACTGAGGAGAATACATATATATTTGAGAAAGATTGCCTTCTCTGTTCTCTTTTTACTGTTACCCTTCTTCCTGCTTCTTTGCTTAATTTCCCTTTCCAAAGGGAACAATGAACAAGGCAGTTAAAAAACGAAGTGAATTTAAAAGAAACAAGCAAAATTAAAGTGAAATTTAAAAAGTGAAGGTTTTTCCATACCATTTGCTCTTTTCTTGCCCCTGACTCAATTATTCTTACCTGAGATGTTTAGAAAGTATAAGTCTGGGGATTCTCATAACAATATATGGCTTTCCTGAAATTCTATATGATCTTAGTTACAACTATCTTAATATTCATCCATCTGTATAGCAATGTGGTAACATTATATTTTTTTAATTTTTAACTTTCATTAAACAAGTAATGAAAGCATGCTTTACCCCAGCTTTGCCTCTCACCAGTAATATGATCTTGGGCCTTCAGGATTTCTCTGTGCCTCAGTTTCCTTATCTTTAAAACAAGTACTGGGGTGCCTGGTTGGCTCAGTCAGTTAAGCGTCCCATTACAGCTCAGGTCATGATCTCATAGTTTGTGACTTCAAGCCCCACATTGGGCTCTGCACACTGACAGTGCAGAGCCTGCTTGGGATTCTCTCTCTCTACCCCTCCCCAGCTGGCGCTCATGCTGTCTCTCTCTCTCTCTAAATAAATAAATAAACGTTAAAAAAACAAAAACAGATATAACAGGGGCACCTGGCTGGCTCAGTCAGTAGAACATGTGACTTCTGTTCTCAGGGTTGTGCGTTCAAGCCCCAAGTGTAAAGCCTACATAATAGACAGACAGACAGACAGATAAATAGATATAATAATTTTATCTTCTTCAAAGTTCTTTTGTGATAATATTGTGTGGTAAAGCAAGTGCTATCTAAGTTTGCTATGCTTATTACGATTATTGTCAAAAATTATTTAAAACAGAGAAACATAATTTTAATTATGTTTAAATTAAACATACAAGGGTCACTAATAATAATTCATTACCATGTGTCCAGATTTCTCTGGAGAAAAATTTTTTTGAGTGGCTAAAACTATTCTCTCTTCTTTCAGTGGGTACATCTGTGTCAGGGACTAAACCAAGAAGATTGTGATGATTTTTATAAAATATCACAAAGGAAAGCTGGACCCCTATTCTTGCCCAGGTTCTCACATTAGACGGATCTAACTGGAATTAAAGAACACTAGGATCATGTCGGGTGTAAGAACTCACGCTCTCTCTGTTAGGAAATGGGAACCATACACAGGAGGGCTTCTGCTTATTTTAAAATCAAGCAGATAACATGAAAATCAGATGCAAAATAAAACCCAGATTAGCATATAATCACATTAGCAGACTAATTGAGTCAGGAGCTCAGCACTTTGGGTAATAAGTTTGCATCCTTCAAAGGGAGAATAAGACAAAGTCCAAATTGTTCATCCATCCTTCTATTTCAATGCAGAGCAGAGGGTCCTGGGACCAGATGTGGCCAGGGTCCCATCCAGGCAGTTCGCACAGTATCACTTACTCTAGGGGACCTATAAGAGGGGATTAGGGGTCATAGACTGAGTGCAGCAGCCCCCTAAGGCCTGAGGGATTAGCATCTAATGCAGTCAGCTTTGTGGAAATCGGGCTCAGATGAGGATCTAACTTCCTTTATTTATTTTTGCTTTTCAAAAACTCTAAGAGTGACAGTTTCTTTTTCTTTCCATACAGTGATGTTTTCTCCCTCCTGAGAAGTGGGGGTGGGGGTGGGGACAAGCGTGTTGGATCTATAGGTATTTAGCAGTTCTGAAATAAAACTTATTTTCCTTCTATCCACACTTCCTCTGTTCTTTCTGGGCTTTTGTTCCTTCTGTTCATTTTTCCTTTATCCATCCTCTCCTTCTAGATGCCTAACCCCAAATGTTTTCATTGGAACCGGTTCCTTTACTCTACTGAAGGTCTGAAAGGAAACCACAAAAGAAGTCCTACATTCTAGCATCCTCAATGTATTTGGAGCGGTTGTTAATGTTGCTACCTTCTCTTTCAGTCATTTAGAAGATACCTGTATAGTCCTTATATTATATAGGGCAGGCATAGCTAAGCTCCCCTGCCTAAATCATTACAATATATTGGAGAACACTAGAATAAAATAGGCTGGAACTTAATGCAATCTTATGTCTAGACTGACTATAAGTTCATCTAGTTCAATTCTTTCGATTTTACTGACGAGTGACATGAATGGATGAGATACTTGGCAAGGAGCTCAAGGTCCCAGATCCAGCTATCAGGTAACAAAGCTGTACCCAGATTACTCACTTCCATAACTGTTTATTATATTCCCTATATACAATCAGTTCATTTTCCAGTTTCCCTCTGCTATTTTTTTTTTAACATATCATAAAGTTGAGATGTAAAATACTTATAACTTACCTGTGGAAAATAGGTTTCATCTAAAAATGAAACATTCTGGGGGCACCTGGGTGGCTTAGTCGGTTAAGCTTCCAACTCTTGGTTTCTGCTCAGGTGGTGATCTGACAGTTTCGTGAATTTTAGCTCCGCTTGGTCTCTGTGCTGACAGTGCAGAGCTTGCTTGGGATTCTCTTTCTCTCTCTGTCTCTCTCTGCCCCTCCCCCACTCACGCTATCTCTGTCTCTCTCAAAATAAATAAACAAAAACTTAAAGAAAATAAAAATGGAACATTCTGTCCCCCTTTATTTCCTCGCTCAAATTGGCATTACATATTCGAGGGGGTCAGAAAGTTCCATGAAATAAACATACTTCCTACTCTTTTCTCAGAGGCAGAGGAAAAACACAACAGCAGAAAATATGGAACAGATTTCTTAGTAAATCTGTGAGCTAATGAGATGCATAGGAGTTCCAGATCAAGCTTTAGGGTCAGACCAGGGTTCTAATAGCACTTCTGATATTCACTGCTTACGTGGCAGTGGGTGAGCTCTATACCTGAGCTTCAGTTTTCCTTACCTATAAATGCCCCTCAGAGTATGGTTTTGAGAAGAAATATGTAAAATGGCTGGCACATGGAAGGTGCCAACCAAATAGTCTGTAAGCAAATATATTTCTTCAGCTGTACTTTGTGGACCTGATAAAGGAGGAATTTAACAGGAGGATCCAAAGACATCTCGAATCTTGAGAAATGGTCGAAATAAAAAACTGAAGTCCACAGGGAGAATTCCATTTCCCCATTCCATATCTGTGAAGCGTGGAGGTTGCTGCAACTCTATTCTAACAAGTAATAAGCTAAAGAGACTGAAAAAGCAACTGCTCTTGGTGGGTTTGTCAGAAAGGGAAGGACACAAGGCAAGTCACAGCTTCCAACATTGGAGAGACAGACTGGAGAGTCCAGGTCGTTCCAGTTTACCAGAACAGATTCATGAGCAAAAACCACTGTGGGAACCAGTGCCGGCGTAGGGAAACCTGAACTCTAAATGACAAATGGCTGGGGGCCGGGTGTGGACAATTTTGATAGTTAAAAACTCCAGGAGGACCCAGCCATAGGGAGGGCCCCAACAATTTTGGGAGGTTTATCTCTAGGGGCCCACCCAGGTTCTCACAGTAAATCTCTGAGAAAAATGCCCTCAGGCTTCCAGCAGTGGGAGGGAAAAAAAACAATTCTGAAATACATCAGAGCCCTTCTGTTCTTTTTTTTTTTTTTTCTTAATGTTGAAATTATTTTGAGAGAGAGAGCGAGAGAGCACAAGTGTGCTAGAGGGGCAGGGAGAAGGAGACAGGTTTCATAGCAGGCTCCACAATGACAGCGGGGAAACAATGTGGGGTTTGAACTCAGGAACATGAGGTTATGACCTGAGGTGAAGTCAGATGCTTATCTGACGGAGCCACCCAGGCGACCGGCTCTACTCTTAACAAGGCCTGCCCTCTGGAGAAACTAGTTAACCAGACCCTGGGGTGGGAAATGTCCCACTCCAGCCATCTCCAACTCTCCTGTCCCACCTGAGGGGGGAGAAATAAAAAACAACAACAACAACAACAAACAAACCCAAGAAACTCTTGTGAAGGTCACAGTGTGGGGCACAGGCTCACCAAAAGTCAGAGACCTAGTCACAGGACTATAGAATGCTTCCCCTCCGCCACACCTTACCACCCTCTCACTTCATGGAAGGCCTATTTACACCAGTTCCTAGACCCACGTCAGCATGTTCAGCTTTCAAGAAAAAAACCACAGGGCATGCCAAAAAGGCAAAAATCACAATTTGAAGAGATAGACAAGCATCAGAAGCAGACATGGTTCATTGTCAAGTTCATAGGCACTGTTTAAAAGTGTCACCAGACTCTAGTCTTGGGATAAAAAGCACAAGATGTTGTTCAATCCTTCAAGGAGCAATGTCTTGTGCTTTTTATGTCTAGGGAGAGACAGAGATTGCATTGGCACAAAATATATGACATTTGCTAATATAAAAGCATCACCCCAGTATTACATGACACAGAGAAAGGAAGTTTATATAGAGAGAAGACAGAGACTGTTACATTTACGCTGTACCTTAGGGGTGAAAAAAAGTAGAAAGAAGCATGCTAGCAATGGGAATGAATGGCAAGGCAAAAGACAAGCTTGGAAGTTTTTGGAGTGTCCTGGGAATAAGGAATGTTCTAAGGGATCGGTGTGTAGTATTCGTGGTGGTGTGTTTGGTAGGGTTGGTTAAGGATGAGTTCAGGTAAACTACAACCAAGCGGTGCCTGCCTAAGGTGTGGACTTGACCTGCTGGCCATAGTGATGAGGTTTTGGGGTTATGGAGGGGTTTGGAGCTGACGGCCAAGAAAGAATTCTTGAAGACGTCTTTGGTGCAAAAAGGTGATTTTATGAAAGCACGGGGATAGGATCCGTGGGCAGGAAGAGCTGCACTGGGGTTGTGAAGAATGGCTGGTTCTATACTATGGACTTGGGAGCGGTAAAGTCAAAAGGGAAGTCTCCAAAGAGATTTTCATATGCTGAAGACTCACAGATTACTGGAGGCCTAGCTATTGTCAGGCTAAGGTTGTTTATCCCCCTGGAAAAACATTAACATTAAGGTAGGGGGAGAGTGGGGTGTCTGGGTGGCTCAGTCCGTTAAGTGTCTGACTGCAGCTCAGGTCATGATCTCACGGCTTGCGAGTTCGAGCCCTGTGTTGGGCTCTGTGCTGACAGTTCAGAGCCTGGGGACTGCCTTGGATTCTGTGTCTTCCTCTCTCTCTACCTTGCGCTCACACACACTCTCTCTCTCTCTCAAAAATAAACATAAAAAAGAAAAAAAGACAGTAGGGAGTTCCTGGAGAAATGTTATACTCTGTATTTGTCAATGGGCTGCAGGTTATAAGGAAATTTAATTTTACCTGCCATTTCCTTCTTGCCTTTGTTCCCCACATCACTATGGAGGGAAGGGTGATGCTAGGGTTCCAGGAAACGGAGTCTATAGGTTTCTGGAGATCAGGCTATTGATAAGATTGCCTTCTTCTTGTAATTTACTAAGATATTTGTAAACTGATAGAGACTATCAGTTTAACCATTTGTTTTCTTTCCTTTCCTTTGTCCTTGGGCAGCAGCGAATAATGCCTGAGGAATGTCACACATACCCCACCTGGGGAGGGGTGGGGGGGTTAATGCTAGCTTGTGCTTGGCCCTCCACCTGCCTTATGGTCCCTCATCAATAGCGGGGAGGCATTGGAGTTTTTATGCAAAGAAGTGGCAAGATTCAATATCAGTGGCTGGTGTCCTGGCTCTAGGAATGGTTCGTTTTGGAGAAGTTGCTCTTAACAAACCAATGTATCCCAGAGGAATTTTTGTTCAGTCTTTTAGGGCAGTATATTTTCTCTGAATTGGGTTTAGAGTTGCGTAGATGACTAAGAGCCTCTTTTTAATAGATGGGGAGTAGGTCGGAGGCAAAGATGGCTCATAGATGTTCTGTCCCCAGACCTGGACTCCTCTCCTGTCCCTCTGCAGGCCCATGAGAAACTTTTTCAAGGTGCCAGTCTGGTATTCATAACCCATCTGTCAGATCCCAGTCGCAGTCCTGACTCTCATTAGAGCAGTGGGCAGCCCTTTCCAGGGTCACCTCCACCTCCCTCTCACTCAGCCTCTACACACAAACAATTGGGCCAGAGTCCCGTTGATTGTTTCCTATGGAAATCAGTCATGTGGAGCCCCAGGGGGAATAGCTCTGCTCCCATATTCATTTTCTTCCAGTGAGGACAGGAATTGGGGAGGGCACTTTCTAGCTGTTCACAGATGCCTGAGGGAGAATGGGGCAGGAAAACAGAGGAGGGACCAGGAGGCACTGAGAGTGGTTTCGGGTGATACAGGGTGGGGGAGCAGGCGACAGAACTGCTTGCTTGGGTCACAGACAATTCTGTCTGGGGACAACTTCGCAGTCCTCGGATCCTGAGAACTGAGAGAGGCAACTTCATATCTAACTATCCTAAATACTGGTATGTGAATTATATGAGGATATGAGAATGAAAGAAACACCTCATTTGTTTTACTATTAAGCCAGGAGTCCCATAAGCAAACCAAACGTCACCTAAGTTTGCAGGCCGTTTATTTAGCTTTGTGCTGCTGGACGGAGCTGGAGGACACACTTTTTTAAAAAAAAATTTAAATTGGTTAATTACTCAGTGATATTTGAAAAGCCAGAATGTTTGTGTTGTGCAGGTAAAACACCGGCAGGTTTCAGCATTGTTTTGAGACTTCCTCTGTTTGCTTCCAATATTCTCACATCACTTTCGAACTAAACTGAAATGATGTTGTAATTAGCCATCTGTATCTGTATCTATGTATATTCTGGACATCTTGTTATCTTTTCAAAATTTTTCTACATGTACCTTGCCCAGATCCCTCAATTTTCATTTTCTCAGTCCAGATTTTTGCAAGGAAAGTAAACACGCATTACTGTTTTTTTTTTTTTTTTTAAGCCAAAATTGATGTATTTATTAGGGAGAATTTTGATAATATGAAATCAGGGACATTCCTGCTAATCTGAGACATTTGTGTAAACTTGAGACTGAGATAGGTCCAGGGCCCAGGTGTTCTCCCCAAGGGGCAATATGGGTGATGAGGGGTGTTGGGAGTTAGGTCAGAGGGTGAGTGAATGGACAGACGTAGACAGCTGAGGTTTTTATTTGATTTGATGGTTTGATTTGATTTGAGGAACTTGACTCTTAGACGAAGAATAATCCTGTCCTTCTTTGAGTTTGACAAGTGTTTATTTTTGGACAGCACTTTACTAGAACATTTCCTTTTTTAGAAATGTTAAGGGATTCTCCATCTATATAATATGAATTTCAGTACCTTTGCACGTTCCAACCTTAAATATCTAGTCATATGTAACATTAAAGGGGTTTGATTCAATGATCTGTAACAGGTATTGATTGATTGATTGATTGACAGTGTTACAGGTTTCTAACCATTCATTAAGGGCATCATTTATCATTGTCAGACAGAGACGAGTGTGTTGCTCACAGAACGTGTCCCATACGTATTTATTTGAGTCATAAGCGAATATCTAGAATCTTCTTTGCTTTGTGAAGCTTCCTCTTTTTTCCCCACTGGTCCTTCCCCAGTTACCACAAATCCTGCTGTGACTGCAGCATCCCATCCCTAGGCCTGGGCCACAGCTTGCTGGGACTCAGCTTTCCAGAGAGGGTTGCAGCCTTTGGGTGGGTGACAGATGGCTCAGCAGCAGCAACAGTCTGAGGAGAGAGTCACTGAGGGGGATCTGCGAAAGGTGTGTGGCAGGCCTTCCTCAGAGGTAGAACAGACCCAAGGGGCGTATAAATACCAGGTTTTTTTTTTTTTTTTAATACTTATTTATTTTTGAGACAGAGAGAGACAGAGCATGAACAGGGGAGGGTCACAGAGAGAGGGAGACACAGAATCTGAAACAGGCTCCAGGCTCTGAGCTGTCAGCAGAGAGCCCGACGTGGGGCTCGAACTCACGGACCGTGAGATCATGACCTGAGCCGAAGTCGGACGCTTAACCGACTGAGCCACCCAGGCGCCCCAATACCAGGGGTTTTATTGACAGGCGTTTGCAAATCGGACTAAGGAAACAAGTGCAAGCTAAAAAGCTTCTTCCTTGGGCACAGAAGCCTTGTTTTCTGCTCTTGCTGCCATCCTCAGAAGCCTCTGTACAGGGTACTCAGTTGCTGCTATCTCTTTCTGGTCAGCCTCCCTTTGTAATTTCAGACAAAGTCCTTTTCTGATTCAACAGGTTCTGGGAAGGGGTCAACACCTCCCTCAGCCCCAAGGCTAAGGCCCTAACCTGACACCTGAGCTCTGAACCGAGGGTTCCGACAGCTGAGCTTTCACGGACGGAAGGAGGGTAACGAGGCCACTGAGATCTGAACACCTGGGAGTCCAAGGCCATGAAGAGGCAGTGACCAGGGTGTGGACAGGACTGGGGTCTGCTACGATTTTTTTTTTCCAAGCCTGCCTCCAGGCAAGTGATGAAATCTCAGGGCTTAATCACCATGCTGTTGAGTCTGTTCACTCACGTGCAGCCCTGGGGCTAGTCCCTCCCTCTGGGGCCATTAACTCTGGAAATCCTCAAGCTTCTAAGCCTATTATACCAGCTCCTCAGGATTAGACTGGACGTCCGCCTTGTGGCTGTGCAGGGAACAGCAGGGTGGAAGGACGTGTGCCTGATTCACCTTGTCTTTGAGAGGTTGGGAGAAAGAACAGGAAAGAATGGCACCAAGAGACCAGTCATCCATGTCACCGGTGAGGTGACCAAATCCACTGTCTTATGATGTGTTTAATTCAGGCAACCTCTTTTTTCTTCCCCCCAATTTTTTACTTAAGTTCTAGTTAGTTAGCATTTAGTGTTAATATTGGGTTCAAGAGTAGGCTTGATTTGAAATAAGGATAAAAATGGTGCATCCGTGTTTGATGTACTGGAATTATCCAGTAAAGTGGAGCTTTGGTGTGGGGGCTTCCCTAGAACAGTAAAAATGTCATCCAGGAGTCTTATTTGTGCATATGTTTGCTACCCTATTTCATGTGGTTCATCCTTAAATTCCTGTGGCTTAGCTCTGGGCCTCACGCATAGCAGTTCTGTGGTTTGCTGAACTGAACGGAGAGGTGGCAGGAGAGAGAAAAGGGGACAGGGAGACACATTGTGTTTCTTCTGGGTTCATCACACCACAACCCCCAAGTCCCATATAAAGGAGCCAAGGTAACTAATTTTACTGGTTTCCCTAACATAGGACTTTCATTGTTTTAGAAGGGAAGTCCTGCATTCTGGGAAACCCGTCAGGCCCAGGCAAGCCAGGAAGATTAGTCCCCAGACTGTGTTTAACCCAAAGGAGAATCTGATTGTAGAGTCTACTTCAAGGTTTATCTATTTCTATAGCCTACTATTACTTTAGCATGAGCAACCAGCATTCATTTGAAAGTGTAAGAAAATTAGGTTGGGCCCCCAAATGACAAAGCCTAATTAATTCCAGAATCTCTGCCATTTTGCTGTGGGAGGGGTTATGAAATGGGAAGGACCAGAGAAGACATCAGTAGGTCAGGGAGGGCTGGGCCTGGAGAAGGAGCATGAGGACCCAGAGAAGACTGCTTGCTGCTCAGTATCATTTTTCTTAGCTTTGGGGTAGAAAAAGGACGAGATTCAGGCTTCATGCTGTTAGGAGCATGCCCCAGGAGCTGGAAGGTAAGGGTTCTGACCCCGCTTTTGTAACAAACCGCTTGTTTGTGAATAAACGCCTTAATTTTTCAGAAATTTGTTTTCCTCTTTGGAAGGTGGAGGGGAAAGTGTGCCAAATTGTTCCTCAAGCTCTTTCTAACACGTATGATTGACTGAGAACATCTCTCTCAGTGTTTTCTTTCTGACCAGGGACAAGTCGAAGCCTAGGCGGTGTTAGCGTGGGAATGTGCTGCCATCTCGTGGTCGTTTGGGGTATGTGCATGCACTAGTTTGCAAAATTTCTCCTTTCAGGCTGTATTTTAATACTGTTCTCCCTTAAAGGAATACAGATATTTGCTTAACATTTAAAAATTTCAGGATTCTCTACACTTGAGTTTCTTTCTACTGATTGTAAGTGAGCATACACCACATCCATAGACACTTTTTTAAAAAAATAACAATGATAAATCCATTAAATCCATTTCATGAACTTAGGAGATTTAAAGCCAGTTATTTCTTAAACACTGAATGCACACTATTTGTATAACATACATAAGCCATTTTCCCTGACCGGTTTTTAGAGAATATGTTGTTCCATACCACTTACACATTTTCCATTATACAGACAGCTTCTCCAGCACACCACCTTACTGCTAGTAAGCAGCTTATCGATATTTACTATACAAACAATAATGAACAGAATTAACATATATTGAGTACCTTTTATGTGATGGGCACTTATTTAGGTGCAGTGCAAATACTGCTTTAGAAATATGGGTACTACAGTATATATTCTAAGCACTTTAAAAATATATTTAGAAATAGATGTACTCATATCTGTTTTATCTCGTATCTTTCCTCTTCAACATCAAATAAAGCTGAAGTGGGCCTCTGGAAAAGACAGAACAGTGTAGCTGCCCTTCCAGGTTTGGGTCTTGGTCCTTGGAGTCCCAATGGCCCCATTCAGAGGAAAAGACACTGCTGGTGTTTTGCTCTGTATAAAGTCACCAGGTCTTAAAAAGCCCTCCTGGCTGAGCAAAATTGGCTATGTTCAATCAATAACAATTGTTTGATTTGTGTGGGGAGGTTTTTGAGTTAGGAAGGGGCTCTGTCCACTTAATGGTTCATCCAGGAATGTGGTGAAATTACTCCTCCAAACTGTAACACAAAGAAGTAAGTGGTAAGCTAGAGTGTGAGATTAGGTCAACAGGCAAAATTTGGGATTGGCTGATGCCACTTTATTCTGACTGGTATCACATGTGGAATAAGAGCTAGTGAGAGAGGAAAAAGTGAGTTTCATGTGTCATTCAACAACCAGGGAGTCAAGACAAAGACAGCCCATTCTCGTGAGTTTTGCTAAGACAACCTTTCATCATTTTGCTTAATTCCTAAAACAACCGAAACACTTCAACGTTATGGAAAGTACTGAAAATAGTGTAATATATGACATCTACCAACTACCTCCATTTAGCAGATTTAACTTGGTCCATATTTGCTCCAGAACTCTCAGTTTTCAATTTAAAAAATAAATTGATACATCACTAAAATCTCATACCTCTGTCATTTTATACTCTCTTCTACTCCTGCTATTTATGTTTAGATCCACAGATAATACATAATATACTTAGTATGATTAACAGTTTCTGAAAATTATGTCCTTCCATATATATTATTTAATTTCTTTTCATCATTCATCATTATGTCTGCAAGATGTACACATCCTAATATACAAAAATAGAAGTATATGCACATATATTTATTCATTAAAAGAAACTCTAACATATAGATCAATACACCACTTATCCAATATCATATTGCTTAGAATTTTGTTTTCATTTTTTTAATTAAAAATGGAAATATGTTGGGGTGCCTGGGTGGGTCAGTCGGTTAAGTGTCTGACTCTTGGTTTTGGCTCAGGTCACGATCTCAAGGTTTGTGGGATGGAGCTCCATGGTAGGCTCTCTGTTGGTGGTGCAGAGCCTGCTTGGGATTCTCTCTCTCACTCCCTCTCTCTCTCTCTCTTTCTCTCTGTTCTTCCTCCCACTTGAAATAAATACACAAACATTAAAAAAATGGAAATATGTTCATGTATAAGTCTGTTGTGCACATGCCTGAGAACTTACTTGGGGTGTGTGCCAAGAAATGGAATTGCTGGGTCATGCAACATGTGTTTTTCTACTTTCTTAGGTATTCATAAATTGCCCCCTGAGTAGGTTATGCCAGTTTATACTTCAAGTATAAGAATGTTCATTTTTCTTTATTCTCATTTGCCAGTTGGATGGGTGTGGAAAAAGTAAGGATTTTAATATCTACCTGATTATTAGTGGTATTGAGTGCAATTTAAAAATTTCATTTATGCTTCCTTTTATACAAATTGCCTGTTATCCTAACTTGCTTATCCATTTACTTGTTTTTTTCTTACAAATTTATTTGAAACAATGATGTATTGCGGATATTATTCCTTTGAGGATTTTGGTCACTGCATGCATTTTCTCTCAGCCTGTGGTTTATTTTTTAAATATTGTTTATGGTCTATTTTGTCATACAGGTTTTTTAAAAAAATGTAAATACAGTCAAATTTATTCACCCAGTATAGCCTTAAAGATAGAAACCTAAATCTGACTTTTTTTTTTTTTAACGTTTATTTATTTTTGAGACAGAGAGAGACAGAGCATGAACGGGGGAGGGACAGAGAGAGAGGGAGACACAGAATCGGAAGCAGGCTCCAGGCTCCGAGCCATCAGCCCAGAGCCCGACGCAGGGCTTGAACTCACGGACCGTGAGATCGTGACCTGAGCTGAAGTCGGACGCTTAACCTACTGAGCCTCCCAGGCGCCCCTGACTTTTTTTTTTTTTTAATTTTATTTACTTATTGATTTATTCCAGGACCGAGAGGGGCAGAGAAAGAGAGGGAGAGAGAGAGGATCCTATGTGGGGCTCAAACTCGTGAACTGTGAGATCGTGAACCGTGAGCTGAAATCAAGAGTTGAATGCTTAATCAACTGAGCCACCCAGGTGCCCCTTGACTTTGAAAGCACATTTACTAAGTAAAAGAACTCATGGTTAGAGATTTCTGAAGTAAAAATCAAATTCTTCCTTCTTTCTGGCTGGGCTTTAAGAAGATCCTTTTAACATGTAAATATCTCCAGGTTTTGTTTTTTTTTTTTTTAAACTAAGAAGAATTTGGCTGTGGTTCAGTAAGTAGAAAAAAGAGGTGTCTGCAGGCTTTCTCTGATGAGGCTAGAAAACAGAACCCTCAACAGGCAGCTCTTGACTTGTTTAGGATTCCAGATCAACATTCCAGGTCCACAAGCTAAGAATTGCTTATTAATATTCCTTTAATTTTTTTTTTTAAAAGAAAAACAGGATAAAGTTTTGAGTAGACCTGAGCCTTAAGATGTGTGTGTGTGTGTGTGTGTGTGTGTGTGAGAAAGATCGAGAGAGAGAGAGAGAGAGAGAGAGAGAGAGAGTTTCAGGTCTTATATGGATGCCCCCAATTTAATGATACTGTCACTTATTTGGAGTAGAGTATACCCATTTGTCAACCTCACTGATTGGTTCCAATTTTGACTTTGTTAGCATTTCAATTACTTCTAAGCAGTGTTGCTTTTATTAGATACATGCTCAGATCATTTTTTCCTCTTTCTTTTCAGTCATATGTGCTGAATCAAATACAAAATATTTGGCAGCAAGGAATTAAAGCCTTGCTGAGAGGAGCTGCAAACTTAAGGGGTCTGTTTCATATATTAAGGTTGCTGGAGATACCTTGACTCTAGGGTGGGTTCAGTGGCCCAAGAAACTCATCAAGGACACAGGTTTTCCCTACCTTCTGTTCTCCCATCATCAGCAGGTCAGTCATGCCATGTATTGTCACATGATGGTTGCAATAGTTCTAGGTATCGATTTATTATTTTGGCTAAAGGAAGATATTGTTAACTCTCTATCATGTAGGCCTTTAAAAAACAGGTGGTTATTATAATAAAAATTTCTAAATACACAGACAATAATAAAATAGAAAAATAGTAAACTCCACATCTATATACTCAGCACCTTAATGTAGGTCAATATTCCAATTCCTTTTATGCCTAAACAGATTATGAATAATTCATTATGTCACTTAACCTTCTTATAATAAAAATCCTCTATTTCCCAAAATAGGTAATTATGAGTGACTTGTTGAAACCATGAGTAAATTAAGGAACACTCATTGTATTTGGTTGTATGTCAGTGGTTTAAAAATTGAGAACAATTGAGCCCTTTTTTTTCATGAGTTTGATTTGTTGTAGAGGCCAGGCTCATTTTTGTGTAAAATGACCCATTGTGGATTTGTCTTAATGTTTCATTGGGGTGATAGTTAACTTTTCCTCAACTTTTTGTATTTCTTGCAAACTGGAGATTAGATCTAAAGTCTCCATTCAATTTATATCTTTTTGGAAATAATACTTCAGAGATGTATTTTTGTTACATCATATTACAGATATATCCTGTTAGATCATACCTCACTAGTAATGCAAAATTTTACCATTGGATTTAGGTGAGTTTGGCTGATCTTGCCATTGTGAAATTACGTGGAGTCCCCCTCCCCCCCACTCCCATTTAAAACAGCAAATAATTTACATATGATTCTCTGATACCGTGGGAATACCTACTTCTATTTCATTCTTTCAGCTAATGGCTTTAGCATACACTGATGATGATTCTTGTTGAGCAAGTTATTTCCTCAACATCCTCTAAATTTATTAGCTGGCATTTTCTTGGTCGGACAGTTTATTTTTGCTGAAACAGAGTTCTTATCAGAAAGACAAGAAAAATGTTTAATGCCTTTTCCTTTAATTGTTAATTTTCAGCATAGTAATCGATATGACATATGACTCTCTATGAAAACTACCAACAATAGTGTCAATTTCCTTTTTCTGTCTTATTGCACAGAGTTGTCTCACATGCTCAGATGTAAACTAGTCATTGTCAAGTGAAATTAAATAATCACAATTGGTTTAAAATAATGAAATTTTTATCTTATGAAATCACCTCTGGATGGCTGGATGTGCGAGACCCCATAAAGTAAAAGTGTGTCTCCAATAACTGGAAAAAAAAGGAGGAAGGATAAGAATAGCTGGCATGTGGGTAACCAGAGGGGTGTGCTAAGTAGTTTTGGCAGAACGAGGGTGGGCAGACCACTTTAATTTTAATTAATTCCCAGGCTAATCATTTGTGAATTTTTAAATTAAAAAAAAAAGGAAAACCTCCTTCTCTTATTTTGATAGGTTTCTGTTAAGATGGTTATGATATTCCTTAACATTCACATCCTCCTTTTGAATTGTTTATTTTCTGCATCTGGTAACATATATATTTTTGAGGTTTAAGTGGTAGTATCAGTCGTAGTATAATAAATCCTCACTCAGTTGTAATTTGGCATAGGGGGATTATTTACCAAGGGATATTTTCTAGGGTTATTAGTTAAAGTAGGATAACTTTGACCTGGTAATTGTGAAATGACAATCTACTGGACATCCAATCTGTCTTATGAGACAGATTATTTAATAGATCTTTTTTTGCTCAGTATTCCTTATATAGATGAATTAATTTATTTTTTCCTCCTCTTTCTTATCTTCACTCGAGCTATTCTGGAACCTGTTTCTGTTCATACCTGAAAATGCTGAAATGGTAAGGTGTTTGATTATGCCTTTTTGTTTTAGTTCAAAAAAAATTTTTTTTTTAATTTTAGAGAGAGGGAGAGCACGAGCTGGGGAGAGGGGTAGAGGGAGAGAGAAAGAGAATCATAAACAAGTTCCATGTCCAGTGCAGAGGCCAGTGTGGGGCTCGATCCCACTACCCTGGGATCATGACCTGAGTCGAAATCAAGATATAGACGCTCAACCAAATGAGGTACCCAGATAGTTCAAAAATAATTTAATGCTAACATATTAAAAGGCTATTTCCAATGGCTTATGTGAACAATATATTGATAGACTAAAACACCCTGTATATGTCATGGTTGGATAACTGTGGTTCTGTTTTTTAGTTAGTGGTTTTATACTGAAAAATAATGTAAAATAACAACATTGGTAGTGACAAAAAAAAAAAAAAATATCACCAAATCTGGATGTGCTTACATGGTAGCAAGACAAAAGGATTAAAAAAATTACTTTAGAATTAATTAATTTAAATTTCATTAAAAAATAAATACTAATCCCACATAACTTGAATGTAATAAATCCCACTGGGAAGGTTCTTGGCTTGTTTGTTAGGGATACCTTCATTGTGAATGTAGTGTGGATTACTTCTATTAAACTTCTTAAACAATGCTCTGATTTGTGGGCCATAATATTCTATATATATTTTCTTCAGTAATGAGTTCTTCAGCTAAGATTTCTTTAGGATCTTTTTGATATGTATAATAATCCTCAACTGAAAAAATGAAAAAGAGGTTTTTTTTAATTTTATTTTTTATTTTTTAAAATTTTTATCCAAATTAGTTAGCGTATAGTGAAACAACGATTTCAGGAGTAGATTCCTTACTGCCCCTTACCCATTTAGCCCATCCCCCCTCCCAAAACCCCTCCCATAACACTCAGTTTGTTCTCCATATTTATGAGTCTCTTCTGTTTTGTCCCCCTCCCTGTTTTTATATTATTTTTGTTTCCCTTCCCTTATGTTCATCTGTTTTGTCTCTTAAAGTCCTCATATGAGTGAAGTCATATGATTTTTGTCTTTCTCTGACTGACTAATTTCACTTAGCATAATACCCTCCAGTTCCATCCACGTAGTTGCAAATGGCTATATTTCATTTTTTTTGATTGCCAGTAATACTCCATTGTGTGTGTATATATATATATATATATATACACCACATTTTCTTTATCCACTCATCCATCGATGGACATTTGGGCTCTTTCCATACTTTGGCTATTGTGGACAGTGCTGCTATAAACATGGGGGTGCATGTGTCCCTTTGAAACAGCACACTTGTATCCCTTGGATAAATGCCTAGTAGTGCAATTGCTGGGTCATAGGGTAGTTTTAGTTTTAGTTTTTTGAGGAATCTCCATACTGTTTTCCAGAGTGGCTGCTTCAGCTTTTGGTCAAGATAAAGTAACAAGAGCCTCTCACCTGAAACAGCCAAAATACTCAGACAAAATCTTTGAAACAGTACTTTTTAATAATAAGGCAGCGAAATGGTCCCTGAGACCAACAAAGGGAATTTAACAAGATTGCCCCTGGCTTAATGGCTTGAGAGAGCTCTAACTTGTGGTACAGTAAGAAGAAATTGAAGCAGGGCCTGGTGGGTTCACTGAGTTAAAGATAGAGCTGAGAGGTCAGATAAACTGAACTCAGAGTTTGTAGGACAGAGTACTGGAAAGATGGGAGTAGCACAAAGAGAGATTCTCCAGATACCTGCAGATGGTTTCCTTCTAATGATCAGCAAAATATTAATTAGCATATGCATGTGGAAAAAATATCCAGAAGGGTTTATGGAAACAGTACTCAACCTTAAACAGTGCTGGCATAGTGCCTATTCTCATCAGACCTCACAGTTAATGGAACATAGGATACTCAGGAAGGGCCACACCTGGGTGGCTCAGTCAGTTGAGTCTGACTCTTGATTTCTGCTAAGGTCATGATCTCACAGTTTATGAGATTGAGCCCTGTGTGGGGCTCTGCGCTCACAGCACAGAGCCTGCTTAGGATTCTCTTTCCCCCTCTCTCTCTGCTCCTCCTCTGCTTGTGTTTTCTCCCCCCTCCCCTAAAAATAAATAAATAAGCTTAAAAAGAAAAGAATACCCAGAGAGGTCTTCATTCAGTAGTGAAGAATAGTTAGCCCTAGACTGAACACGGCTTTGATCCTGTCAACCAAATCACAAAAGCAAGACCCAACTTAAATACATCCTAGAAAAAAGCTCAAGAATATTTATAGTAATACAAATACATCCAGCATCAAGTAAGAAATAATAAGATATACAAAGAAACAGGAAACGTGACCCATAATGAGAATAATCTGTCAATGAAAACTTATCCAGAACTAAGATAGATGTTGCAATTAGTAGACGAAGACATTGCGATTATAATTGAATTCTGTATGTTGTATAAGTTACAGAGAACATGGAAGGTTTTTAAAAGACCCAAATCAAACTTCTAAAGATAAAAACTACAATGTCTGTGATGAAAAATAGACTGGATGAGATTAACAACATATTATATATGTTAGAAGAAAGATTAGTGAATTTAAAAACATAGCAATAAAAGCTATACACAAGGAGAAAATAAGTAAAAAATTTCTTTTAATGTTTATTTATTTTTGAGAGAGAGAAAGAACATGAGTTGGGGAGGGACAGAGACAGAGAGGGAGACACAGAATCTGAAACAGGCTCCAGGCTCTGAGCTGTCAGTAGAGTTTGACATGGGGCTCGAACTCGAGAAGAGTGAGATCATGACCTGAGCTGAAGTTGGATGCTTAACTGACTGAACCACCCAGACACCCCGAGAAAATAATATTTAAAATGAAAGGGTCATCAGTAATATGAAGGACAACTTTAAGTGCTCTAAGATACATGTAATTTGAGTCCCGGAGAGAAGATGAGGGGTGAGAAAAAGATTTAAGAAATTGAGTCTTAGAATTGTGCAAATTTGGTGAAAACTAGAAACCCACACATCTAACATTTCCAACAAGCTCCAAGCAAACATGAAGAAACTTACACTGAGACATATCATGGTCATTATTATTCACCACCAATGATAGAAAATCTTAAAAGTGGAAAGAAAAAGAACCCATATTACAAACAGAGGCACAAACATAAGAATGATGGTGGATTTCTTATAGGAAGCAATGCAAGTGAGAATACAGTGGAGAAAAGTCTTTAAAGTGCCAAATGGAAATCCTGTCAACCTAAAATTCTATATCCAGTGAAAATTTCTTTCAATAAATGAAGGTGAAATAAAGACATTTACAAACACGCAACTGCCAAAAGACTTCACCACCGGCAGATCCACACAACAAGATATGTTAAAGGAAATCCTTTGGACAAAAGGAATAATGATACCAGAGAGAAATATGGATCTACATAAAAGGATAAAAAGCCACAGGAATTATATTGGTAATGTAATAGGAGTTACATTGGTCAACACATAATAATTTTCTTATTACTTAAATATCTTTTAAAAATAATTGTTTAAACAAAAAGTTTATATTGTATGGCCAAATTTATAACATGCATAAGAAAAATGTATGACTAAGAGGAGAGAAATAAAAGTAGATTATATAAAGTTGTTTTAATATACATGGACTGGTATAGTATTACTTGAAAGTAAGCTGCGGTAAATTTATAATGTATAGTGTAAATCTGAAAGCAACCACTAACATAACAAAACAAAAAAGTTATAGTTAATAAGGAAACAAAGGAGAAAAATTAATAAAATACTCAATCCAAAATAAAGCAAAAAAGTATGGAACAAAGGACAAACAGGACAAGTAGAACACAAATAGCAAGATGATTGACTTCCCAAATAGTGACATGAGAACAACATCTAGCTAGCAAAACCAAATCTTGTGACTAATTTTATGATAAATTTGGATGACAAAGTATGACTGTTATTCTTAAAGAACAAGAAGGTGGAAAAAAAACATCAATAACTTCAGGACCTGAATATTATTGGCCTCTGTGTGGGAAAAAACAAATGAAAAAATGGAATTTCTAATAGGCACAAGAATAGGAAAACTTAAAATATCCCTCAGATCGCATTGAAGTGTGAGAAGTTTCCCCCAACCTAATAAGAAGCATATGCCAGGGACCTGTGTTAAGGCCTTTGAAAAGAACCAGTGGTACTCCATTTCAGAACAGAGCCTCTACGTTGAAAATATCCCAGTTCTTCACCCCTCCCTTTGCCCATGCTGTGTGCTATGTAATTATGTGTTCTCCCACTCAGGCAAGGCTGCTCTGTCCCATGCCTTGATTCAGCCATATCATTCACTTTGGCCAATAGGATTATTACACTGAAAAAGTACTGGTGCATTTCTGCTTTCACTATTCTCTCTCAAACATCACAACAAGACATATCCAAGATTGCCTCCTGGAAAAAGGACACAATACAGAGAAGAGACAAGCTGCCTGAGTCATCCCAGCTGAGGCCATCCTCAACTGGCCGACAGTTGAGGCTTCATGGCCAGGATCAGCAGAATTGCCTAGTTGATGACCCCAGTCACCTGAGGTTATATAACACTAAAATTTGTGTTTCCCTTTTATACCTTATTTTTGCAATAGCTAGCTGGCAAGTATGCTAAAGAAAATGTTATTTAAACATTTTATCTTGGGCATTATATTCTGTCTTTGGTCACTGAAATTCAGTGTAAGGTATACTAAGGATGGGTACAGTTCTACGTGTTTATTTCCTTAAAGCTCATTTCTTTTTCATTACTTCTTGTATTTCATTGAAACAAGTACATTCTTATATCTGGATCCACAAACTTGTAGTCTAGCTAGAACTAAGCTTTATTTCACCAGAGATAACAAGGCCTTGAGATAATAATTGTCATTTATATTCAAATAGTTGGGCTTCTTAGTAGACTGATACTTATTAATTTTAATTATGAATACACTGGTAACATTGTAATATAATCTATGTATAATGTGCAAAATAAAAATCATCTAGCAGAGAGTAAGCTACAACAAGAAAAAAGAGACAATATAAGACATTGCACTGTCATGTAAGAGCATCAGTACATGTGACTCTAGAAGGCAGAAATTGAATTCAGGAATGGAAATTATGTAAAATATGGTATGTCAACCTTAAAACAAGTTTTCCTAGTAAGAAGTCCTGTCCAAAAAGACCCAGAGATGATTCAAGGTGAATGAAGTTCATTCTCTTTGTTTCTTCTACATGGTCCTCATGGGATGGATCTGGAGCCTGCCATTATTATTATCCCATAATTGACTTAATTTTAGCCTCCCTCAGAGGAACTCTTTCAACCCAATACATGTAATAATGACCTGAAATGGTTGCAGTAGAGTTAACTAAGGGCACCATGACTCTTCCTGCTGTGTTCCCCCGGCCATCAGGGACTGCACTATTCACTGCTGATTCTGTCTTTGCCCTACTTAAATTCCCATTTGCTGTCGTCGCCCTCGTTCTGAGGCCTGTGAGATACCCTCCCCCCGCCCCCCCCCCCCCCCCTTACAGAAGAGGCATCTCACACAGGGCAGCTCTACAGTCTCAGTTGAATTTTCTTTTCAGTTTCGATAAAGAAGCATTCACAGGTTTGGAAGAGGCTTCACTGGACCACCTCTTCCATTCTCTTGTCTCTACAAAGGTACACAATTACAGGGGATTTTTCAGGTAGAAACACTGCTAATGGAGATAAAAAGATACTCTTAATGGAAGAATGGGGTATTATTCATCTATGAGCAAGAGCCTATTTCTATAGAATAAGGTTATGTATTTTAAAACAAGGTTTTTATAGTTTGTGCGAAATTTTAATTTTGAAAAGGCTTAGTTTTGACATAGTCTTTAATTTTCCTTTGTTTAGCTTCATAAATTGTTTGGCATTTCTAGAATTAAACACAGTAACTTTTGCATCCTTGCATCTATCATTTGCAAATTGCTCAAGAAAAGTAAAGAAAGGAATATTCAGGTAAAAGATGAGATAAATTTATGTTTATTTCAGTCAAATAATTAGTCATTTATGAGTATATCTGTGTGCCTTCGTGCATAAAAATTATTCTATGATTGGTAAGATATACTTGTTACAAATTATTTTTAAAAGTTGGTAAGCCCCTCTTGGGAAGCAAAAATAATTATAAAAACGGGGGGTGGGGGCGCCTGGGTGGCTCAGTCGGTTAAGCGTCCGACTTCAGCTCAGGTCACTATCTCGCGGTCTGTGAGTTCGAGCCCCGTGTCGGGCTCTGGGCTGATGGTTCAGAGCCTGGAGCCTGCTTCCGATTCTGTGTCTCCTTCTCTCTCTGCCCCTCCCCCGTTCATGCTCTGTGTCTCTCTGTCTCAAAAATGAATAAAAAAAAATTAAAAAAAAATTAAAAAAACAAAACAAAACAGGGAGGGGGACAGAACATGAGACTCATAAATATAGAGAACAAACAGAGGGTTGCTGGAAGGATTGTGGGAGGGGGGATAGGCTAAATGGGTAAGGGGCTTATAGAATCTACCCTTGAAATCATTGTTGCACTAACTTGGATGTAAATTTGAAAAAATAAATAAATTATAGAAAGTAAAAAAAAAAAATACAGAGCTCAGGGGTATACCTCAGACTAATTAAATCATGACTTCTGTTGTTGAGTCCTGGGCATCAGAAAATTTTAAAGCTGCAGATGATTCTAATGCCCAGACTTGGCTGAAACCTGTTAGCCTAGATGCAGGGGTGGGAATGGCAGCAGGCAAGTTCATTCATTCATCCTTCTTCCCTGAGATGGGCTCCTGCCAGTCACTGGACCAAGTGCAGGTGATAGAAGGAGCTGTGCTCTCTGCCTTCCCTGGCTTCCAGAAGCCCACGATCTGCTCCCAGAGCCTTGAGGCCCGGCCTCTGAGAACAAGGCTGTGAGGGCAGGGGCTGGGGATGGCATCTAGGACAGGGATGCCCAGGTTTTAGGTACTCACAGTTGTGAAAACATAAAAAGTATGGGAACTGATGATATTGGTTGGCCAGCTTTAAAAAAATAAATAAATAAATAAATAAATAAGAAAAAAAAGTTGGTATGCACCTCAAAAAGATCATATCCCTTTTCCTGAAGGGCAATTCATAACATACTGGTTATTTCATAATAAAAAGGTAGGCAAAGAAGAAAATGCAAGGCACTTGTACCTTGGGAAGAAAGACCTTTCTGGTACTTGTGTATTCCTGTACTTTGGTTGGCATACCATAGGTGGTCCACAGTGTTCAGTGACTTAATGAACGATTGGATGGATCCACATTACTCTTGAAAAAAATAACAATCTCAAAACAATGATTTCCTGCCACTGCATACTGGCTGGTACAGTTTCAGGCAATATAATAGAATTTGGTTAATAATAATGGGAATTATAAATAAAACAAAAAAAAATTCTGCTAAAACACTGCCAGATATCCAGTTGTATGATTGAGTTTGGTAGCTTTGACAAGGACTTCTTACTTTCTCTAAAATCTAAAATCTTTCTTCTCTGCCTTTACTCACTTACAAATGATGTCTGATGCCTGAAATTCCACTGTTAAATCTTTTTTTAAAATATTTTTTTTAAGTTTATTTTATTTATTTTGAGAAAGAGCGAGAGAGGGAGAACCATGGGACCTGAACTCACAAACTGAGAAATCATGAGCTAAGCCGATATCAAGAGTTGGATGCTTACCCAACTGAGCCACCAAGGTGCCCCTCACTGTGAAATCCTTATTCCTTTAAACCTAGTTTTACAACGATGTTTAAGTGCAAATGTCCTTATACAAGTCAACATGGGCACTTCATGCTTTTCTCAAAAATAAATTTAATTAAGATTATTTCAGTGGATTTCGGTTTGCCCTTGGAGCAATAGGGTAAGGAAGAGGCCTCAGGATATGATTATGGAGCTTTTGCCAGTTTTTTTCCTCATGGACACTAAGTTACTAACATTTTGAGAAGGTTGGTATCTGGTGGAGAGGAGAAAGATGGGCTGAGAGCGGTAGGAGCTGAGGGGCAAGGGCAGAGGATTGAAGACAGTCACATGCCTGATGGAGACTGAGAGCAGAACATGGTGACAATGTCCACATGTGCCAAATCAAAAAATGAATACTTTTTAGATCATTTGGCACTTTTGATAAGCCACATGAACTGTCCCTTCAGTTGGGTGGTTTAAATCACAATTGATTTTAAAATCTGAATAAAAGAAATAGCTGTGTCACTTTATTGGAGAAAACAGAGATTTTCCGAAGTTATAGGACAGACAAATCAGACTATTTCTAACTGTGTGACAGGTTCAAAATAATTGTCTTAGAAATTTTAATATGTTCATGGATCTCATTCTAAATGGAGACATCATAAAATTACTTCTCCAAAGTTTTAGTCAATACATTGTTTTGAAATTTCTTTTCTTTTTTTTTTTTTTTTCATTTGCGCAGATGTTTAAAATTAAATTGGCTTCTTGACAGATTTGTACAGAGGTATGTAGAATCCATGGATCTTTCCTCCTGGTGGCATGTCTGAGCTTTGTCCACTTCAAGAAGGTGATGATGCATTCTATTTTCCAAGGTTTTTATTTTGGATACCAAACTAAATATCTTGGGGGTAACCACTTTTTAACTCTCACAAACTATTTAAATATTAATCTCTATTTGGGTCTAATGTCTATTCATGAAGTTTTAATTAATTAATTAATTAATTAAGTTATTCAATGTTTATTTTTGAAAGAGAGTGAGCAGGGAAGGGGCAGAGAGAGAGAGGCAGACAGAGTATTTGAAGCAGACCTGCACTGTCAGCGCAGAGCCTGATGTGGGGCTCGAACCCATGAACATTGAGATCGTGACCTGAGTCGAAGTCGGATGCTTAACCAACTGATCCATCTAGGTGCCTGTTTCATGGAGTTTTACTTCATTCTTTAGTTAGATCCTTCTATCATAAATTGGAAGCATTATCAAGAATAAAATGAATATGAAATTAAAGATGAGAACAAATACTTACACGTGTCTAAAACTTTCAGATATATTAAACTTACCACAAAAATAAAATGAAGAGCTAAACAGATACAAAGAAATAATGCCTTACACGTAAATGTCACATGTGCTAAATGGGAAGAGCACTGGATTTGGAGAGTCATATTAGAAAACTATGAATTGGGACGCCTGGGTGGCTCAGTCGGTTGAGCATCCGACTTCGGCTTAGGTCATGATCTCACAGTTTGTGAGTACAAGCCCCGCGTCGGGCTCTGTGCTGACAGCTCAGAGCCTGGAGCCTGCTTCAGATTCTGTGTCTCCCTTTCTCTCTGCCCCTCCCCTGCTCACACTCTGTGTCTCTCTCAAAAATAAATAAATATTAAAAAAAATTAAAACAAAAGAAAACTATGAGTTAGGTAACTTACATGTTGTGTGCTGATGGACAATCACAATATACCTTAGATTTACTTTCTATAAAAGGGCGGGGCAAATCATACCTAACACAAGTGGAGAACACAAATTTTAATGTCTTCCACAGGAGAAAAAGGATATTTTATGATACCAGTAAATAGATAGAAAGTTTAATGTTTAATCTTGTCTTGTACCTCTTATCAGGTTCTTGCCATGGTTCCTCTTATCAGGTTCTTGCCCCCTTATCTTGCCTGATAAGGGGGCAGGCAACCACTCAGATGTAACTGACTTCATTCTTGTAGGCTTCAGGGTCTGTCCAGAACTCCACATTCTCTTCTTCCTCCTATTCCTGCTGGTCTATGTCATGGTCCTTTTGGGTAACATTAGTATGATGGCAATCATTGTGACAGACTCCCAGCTGAATACACCAATGTTTCTTTTGAGGCAATCTCTCCTTCATTGACCTCTCCTACTCCACTGTTATTGCCCAAAAAGCCATGGTCAACTTCCTGTCTGAGAAAAGGACTATCTCTTTTGTAGGTTTTGTGGCTCAGCTGTTTCTTTATGCATTTTTCATGGTTACAGAAGCTTTTCTCCTGGCAGTCATGGAATATGACCGCTTCATTGCCATATGCAACCCTCTTCTTTACAGTGTGCACATGTCAAGACGCCTTTGCACTCAGCTGGTGGCTGGTTCCTATCTCTGTGGATGGCTCAGTTCCATCCTCCAAGTCAGCACAACATTCTCAGTGTCTTTCTGTGCTTCCCGAGTCATTGATCACTTCTACTGTGATTCTTACCAAATTGAGAAGATCTCCTGCTCCAATCTCTCTGTCAATAAGATGGTGTCTGTTAGTTTGGTTGCCTTCATTGTTTTGCCTACCATAGTTGTTATTGTAGTATCTTACATGTACATTTGACCACAGTCTTGAAAATCCCTTCCAGTGGAGGGAGAAAGAAAGCCTTCTCCACCTGCAGCTCCCATTTGGGAGTGGTAAGTTTGCTCTATGGGACTGTCTCCTTTGTGTATCTCACACCTCCAAGCAATCCTGAACTGCGTAAAGTGGCTTCAGTATTTTACATATTGGTCACACTCATTTAAATCCTCTGATCTACTCTTTAAGAAACAAGGATGTCAAGCAAGCTTTGGGAAAAATCCTATGGAAGAAAAAATCTTTATACTAATTCTACTTTCTTGTGATTTTCTCATTAATGCTCCCCCTTTCATTGTTTCATTCTGATTTGCTTTTAATATGGGGTTAAGCGTGAGTCACTTATGAGTCCTTTAAGTTGATTATCCCACAATGAATTATTTTCACTGAAGGAATAGTACATCCATTATTTACTTTTCCCTAAAAGCAGTGTTATATCTTCAGCATCAATGCAATTTGTAGCCATTCTACAAACAGAAATAAACTTCTCACTCTTTCTAGGTATAACTTTATGCTAGTGGGTAAAGGAGGATACAATTTACTAAGATGAAAAATTACTTTGGTGGAAAGTTGAGCAGTCTCAGACACTCATGGTAACTTCTCGTATCTATCAGTGATCAATGTCCAATGTGTCCAACATTGTATTCACTACCCATTACCATTAGATATAGTAATATATAAAAGGTAAGTTACATCACCTTTAAAAGTACAAAATTTTCCCTTCTCCACCTTATTGTAATCTATTTCCCTTGATATTCGGAGTTAATAATCTCAATCTATTCCATAATCCACTTCTTTGGCTAGTGGCATTTGGAATCTAAAATCAGTATGCATCTTAACTACTACTTTTTTTTTTTAATTTTTTTTAACGTTTATTTATTTTTGAGACAGAGAGAGACAGAGCATGAACGGGGGAGGGTCAAAGAGAGGGAGACACAGAATCTGAAACAGGCTCCAGGCTCTGAGCCGTCAGCACAGAGCCTGATGCGGGGCTCGAACCCATGGACAGTGAGATCGTGACCTGAGCCGAAGTCGGACGCTTAGCCGACTGAGCCACCCAGGCGCCCCTTCACTACTACTTTTAATTCAACTGAAATACATTATGTCTCTTGGTAGGAGTATTCCTCCAATAGGTACTAAAATTCTCTAAGCCAAAAATATTACAGCCCTAGACATAGGAATCTGATATTTTTAAATGGGTCTTCTGGTATAAATGAGAGATACCACCCATATCTTTACTCCTTGTTCCTCAAAACAGTGTATTCTGGTAAAAAATTATTATCAGTGTGAAAACATTAAACTGGTCGTATAATTAGAGAAAATAGTTGGAAAATAATGGATAACTTGATAATCTTATGATGATTTGTCTCTTAGCTGAATAGTGGTAATTCAACAGATGATTCTGTTTTATAAAGGTATTTATTTTGAGTAATCAGGTACTTGAAAAGACAAGGCATCTGGAAAGCAAGCCTGATTTTTTTTTCTAAGTCAATTTTTCATAGAGAACTCTCAAAGAAGCCACAGACGTGTGTTATTGGGCCAGCCATGTGACAGAGCAGGTGTGTTGGGAGAGTGAATAACCTGTTAATAGAAATTGCTTATGATTTAAGGCCCTGTTAGTTTTCCAGTTCCACTAATAAAATGTGTGATTTGGAGTACTTCTGGAAATGCCCACTTTATGATTCAGCTTAAAATGCCCAGTTTAGGTGAGCAGCTCAGGTTCCAGGGTTGTCTAGTGCATTATGAGCAGGCATTCAGAGTCCACTAGAACTCTTTTGAAAACCACACCTTTTCACAACATAGTATTTGATTTTTTTACATTTATTTATTGAGAGAGAGAGAGAAAGAGAGCGAGCAAGCATGTGAGCAGGGGAAGGGCAGAAAGAATGAGAGAGAGAAATCCCAAGCAGGCTCTGCACTATAGCAGACAGAATGCTGTAGTGCTGCTTGAACCCATGAACTGTGAGATCATGACCTGAGCCGAAACCAAGAGTCAGATGCTTAACCAATGGAGCCACCCAGGTGCCCCATTTTTTGAGGAAGAAAAACCTTTGTTTCAAAATGTGGGATTATTTTTATTTAAAATCTTATTGGAGCATATCATTGACTCTAGGCATATTGATCTACTATAAAATGTTGTAGCTCCATTGGATTTACTAGACCAGGAAAGCCAAGCAGCAGAGTCTGGACCATGTGGCAAGCTTATTTTTAAAAAAAAAATCCAGGAAGGTCAAGTGCTTTTTGTCAAAACCTCTTAGAAAAGAACATATGAAACAGTCTGCTTTCAGTTTGAAAGGCCAGCAATACAGGTTCAATACTATTTCCTACCTCAGGAGAACATCAGCTCTCTAGCCCTTTGTCATAATTTAGTTGGCAGGGATCTTGACACCTCTCCTTTCCATGAGATATCACACTGTTCCTTTACATTGCTACCATTAAGTTGATTGGATGTAGGGATAAAGGAGTAGCAACTACTATAGAGTTATTGGTAAGACATTTGCAGGGCAGAGGGTGGGAAATAAATACAGCTAAAATTCAGAAGTCTTTTACGTCGATGAAATTTCAGGTGTGGGGCATATCAAGATATCCCTTCTGAGGTACAGGACATTTTGTTGCATCCAGTCCCTCTTAAAACCAGAAAAGAGGCACAACACCTAATGGGCCTTTTGGAATTTTGGAGAAAGCTTATTCCTCATTTGGGTTTGTTACATGAGCCCATTTATGGAGGGACTTGAAAAGCTGTTAGTTTGGGGTGGGGCCAGGAACAGAAGGCTGGGCAACAGGTGCAGGCTGCTTGTGTAAGCTGCTCTGCCATTGGGAACACATGATCCAGCAGATCCAGTGGTGCTTGAAAGGTCATGGCAGCTAGAGATTCTGTTTGGAACCTTTGGCAGGTCTCTATAGATGAGCCACAGCATAGGGCTTTAGGGTTTTGAAGCAAAGCCCTGCCATATTCTGCAGATAACTACTTTCCTTTTGAGAAATAGCTCTTGGTGTGTTACTGGACCTTGGTAGAGACTGAACATTACCATGCAACCTCAGGTGACAACCATGAACTGGGTATTTGTCTGACTTGCCAGGTCATAAGTTTGGGTGTGCTCCATCATCAAATGGAGGCAGTACATATGTGATCAGGCTCAAGTAGGCCCTGAAGGCACAAGAAAATAACCTGAAGAAGCAGCCAAACACCCATGTTTCCCATTTCTGCTACACTGCCTTCCTCTCCCAGGTTGCTCCTATGGCTTCATGGGGAGTTCTCTGTGATCAACTGACAGAAGAAAAGAAGTCTTGGGCCTGCTTTAGAGATGTTTCTGCATGATATGCAAAGACCACCTGAAAGTGGATGGCTGTAGTCCTCCAGCCCCTTTCTGGGACAGTCCCCAAGGACAGTAGCAAACAAGAATCTTCCCAGTGGGAAGAACTTCAAACAGTGCATCTGTTTGTTCACTTTTCTTAGAAGAAGTGGCCATACACGCAATGATATACAGATTCATTGTCTGTGTTCAATGGTTTCTGTAAATGGCTTGGCACTTAGAAGGAACATAACTGGAAAATTTGTGACAAGGAAATTTTGGGAAGAGTTATGTGGAAAGATCTCTCTGAATGGGCAAAAAATGTGAAGATATTTGTGTCCCATGGGAATGCTCACCTTAGGATGACCTCAGCAGAGGAAGATTTTAATAATCAAGTGGAGAAGATATAGCCCATTCTGTGGACATTAATCAGCATCTTTCCCTAGCCACCCTGTCATTGCCTAATGATTTCAGGAACAAAGTGGCCATGGTGGCAAGGATAGAGTTTATGCATGGGCTCGGTAACATGGACTTCCACTCACCAGGCTGACCTATTAGGGCCGCTGCTGAATGCTTAATCTGCTAGTAGCAGAGACTAAGACTGAGTTCCCAGTATGGTCCTTTCCCTGAGGTAGTCAACCAGCTACCTAGCAGCAGGTTGGTGGTAACAATGGACCGTTTCCATCAAGGAAGGGGCAGGGTTTTGTTCTAACTGAAATACACATTCTAGATATGAATTCACCTTCCTTGAGTGTAAAGCTTCTGCCCATACTACCATTCATGGAGAAAGAGAATACTTTATTTACCATCATGGCGTTACATACAGCATTGCTTCTGATTAGTGAATTCACTTCATAGCAAAAAGAGGTTAGCAACATGCCCATACTCATGGAATTCTCTGGTCTTAACATGTTTCCCACCGTCTTGAAGCAGCTGTCCTGCTAAAATGGTGGAATGGCCTTTGGAAGACCTATTTATATCACCAACTAGGTGACAATACCTTGCAGGGCTGGGGCATTGTTCTCCAGAAGGCTGTATATGGCATAAATCAGCATCCAATGAATATCACTGTTTCTTCCCTAGCTAGGATTCATGGGTCCAGAAACAAATGTGTGGAAATGAGAGTGGCATTGCTCATTATTACCCCTAGGCACTTACCTGCCAGTTTTTTGCTTCCTCTGCCTGAAGTTATATGATATGCTGGCCTAGAGGTCTCCAATGATTGGATGATTTAGGGTTACCATGGCCTTGGACCTTGGCAGAAGTTTGATTGGGTCCAGGGTTCTACAACAGAAACCATTTCGTTGTGTTGGTGCTTGGGCCTCCTGGAATGCTATAGATTTCTGGCCATGACACTCCCAGTTTATTCCCTCCTTCTGGCCTGGTAAGGTCCCTCAGCTGCACAGCCTTTGGGCCAGAGCCCCTTTTCTACATCTACCAGAGCCACTGGGGAGAGGGGCTGATGTGCTGTGATTCTGAGTTGGGGGAGAGAAGTATCCATGAGGATTGGGGCTTGCTTGATAGATGACCTAATCCAGACTCCTTATAGATGATCAGGTACCAGGGGGCTTCTGGCACCCAGGACACCCAGGTGTTTCTCATCCCAGGATTCACCTGCCCAACCCATCCCACCCCCAACTCTGAGATCCTGCCTGAGATCGGGCTTCTTCTGGGAAGTGTGGGTCTTGGCAGCTGCTTCTTAGGCCTGAATGCGCCATTCTCCCAGCTGCTCTTGATGCTCAGTGCTTCCCAGCTCATGCTCTGCCTGCCCCTCCATCAGGACCTGCGCTTCCACCTCACACTCCTGAAGCCGCACAGTACATCCTGCAGGCTCCAACTACACCCTGCTTGCCTTCCTGGGAAGCCCTGAATTCCACCAGGTCTACCTGTGCTTTGGTTCTGGCCTGCGGGAGTCCTCCATCACATGTTTTTAATTTATTTTTATTTTTATTAAAAATTTTTTTAATGCGTATTCATTTTTTTGAGAGAGAGAAGAGAGAGAGGGGGAGAGAGAGCGAGTGCACAAGTCGGGGAGGGCAGATAGGGAGACACAGAATCCGAAGCAGGTTTTAGGCTCTGAGCTGTCAACACAGAGCCTGACCTGGGGTTCAAACCAATGAACTGTGAGATCATGACCTGAGCTGACATTTAACTAACTGAGCCACCCAGGTATTCTTTAATTTTTTTATTAATGTAAATAATCTTAAGATGATTTTGATTTTTGCATCATAGCCACATTTAACCTTTGTACTACCAAAATTAAAGCTAAAATGAAAACAAAAAATATTATTCCTATGGTTTTATTTATTCTTTTTGATAGGTCTTTGATATTGATTCCTTGTATAGAAATGCTAACCTACGAATTAATATGATAAAGCTAATGGCACACCAGAACATAATTTTAAAAGAACTGCCAGAAAACTTTCAGAGCCCGTTATTCTTGACTGTGGATTTACAAATACATACATGGGCTATGAAGTAGTTCTCTCTCCGAACATCAATAACCATAAGCAAATCACATAGACTAAAGTTGTTTTTGTCATTCCTTTGTCAAAAGAAAATTATTACATTTGTCAGTTATTCCATGTATCTTCAGATATATATTTTCTCCCTTGTAGTTATAATTCTTGAAAGATTATTTTGGATTCAATTGGGTGAATATTCATCTTGAAAGTTATTTATGAAGAAATCTTTTCTTCAATTATACAATGAACTATTATAGCTCAGAATGGAACAGTACAAGCAAAATACTCAACGTGTTCATACTTTGATAAATAGCTGAAAAAGTACTACCCATAAGTATGATATGCAATTCTAGGTAGTGCCCTACTTACCTATATTAAAAAAAAAACCAAACACCAGAGGAAGGGATAGCATACTTATCAATTTATTGATTTATAGGTCAGTGCAAGCAAGGAAACTTTGATGAAAATGTAATGGGAGCCTTATATACCCGCTCCTTGCAACTCCCCCCGCCCCTGCTGTGACTGTGCAGACTCTAAAATCAAGTACAATTCCAAAGTTGCATAAGAAAAGGAGACAAAGACAGAGAAACATAGGGAAAGAGAGGTTTGCTAATTTGAAAACAAGTCAGTGAACTATAACTGAGGGAATAGTACAAAGTTAATCTTTGGTCCCTCCAACACACTGGATACTGACCAATAACATAGACCAATATAAACACACCACAGTTCTTGTGAGGGAAGCTTTAGTCTGTTAAGGGAGCTTTTTTTTTTTTTCTTAAACAGGTTTCATTTATATTGTATTAAATTTGTACAACACATTGTGTTTGCCACAATGCTGCACAGTGTGGATTTTGGGCTAAGTCGTGTCACCAACACCCACAAGAGCTCTTGAAGGAGTATTTGATGAATTCATCTAGCTGTCAGCCCACGGTCTGTCTTCACGGTCACACAGTATGTTCACTGAAGGAACAGTCCCTCAGAGTAGCCACACAGAGTAACAGGTACCATCCCCTCAAATGCTCTCAATCTCACACCCCCTGACTGAAGTGCATTGAAAATCAAGTTAACTGGAAAGCCACTGTCAATGGGTAGTACATTTTATTGGTTGAGAAAATGCTCAAAAGAATCTTACAGTACCAGAGACCAAGAATAGTTTGTCACTTTTTCAATGATCTTAGGAATTTCCAGACACACAATCTCCATTATTCAACTTCATTTAAACAAACAAACATGGATGGAACTGGAGGGTGTTATGCTAAGTGAAATAAGTCAGTCAGAGAAGGATAAATATCATATGTTTTTACTCATATGTGGATCTTGAGAAACTTAACAGAAGACCAGGGGGAAGGGAAGGGGGAAAAAAGTTACAAACAGAGAGGGAGGGAGACAAACCATAAGAGACTCTTAAATACAGAGAGCAAACTGAGGGTGGATGGGGGGTGGGGGAGAGGGGAAAGTGGGTGATGAGCATTGCAGAGGGCACTTGTTGGGTTGAGCAGCGGTGTTGTATGGAAGCCAATTTGACAATAAATTGTATTAAAAAATAAACAAACAATTCATGAGCATTTCCTCCTTATTTTGTTGTGAATACATGTCTTTATGTTAATGCAACGTAAGATGTATTGACTTTCTGTCATAATATCTAAATATTGGCTTTTGTTGTTATCACTGTTTTCCAGTGTTGTTGAGGTAGGTTTGACGTGTAACACTGTATACATTTAAGGTGCCCAGAATGATGACTTGGTATGTGTACATTATGAAACGATTACCACAATAAGATGAGTTAAAAAAAAAAAATCCATCATCTTGCACAGTTACTTAAAAAAATGTGTGTGTGTGTGTGGTAAGAATATATAAGATCTATTCTATTAGTAACGTTCAGGTATACAGTAGCGTAGTGTTAATTATAGGCACTTACTGTATAGTAAGTTCCCAGAACTTACTCATAACTAGAAGTTTTCACCTTTGAAGTTTGACTATCCTCAACCGTTTCCCCACCTTTCAGCCCCTGGCAACCATCATTCTATTCTGTTTATGTTTGGCTTTTTAAAATGCTACCTATAAGTGAGGCCATATGGTATTTGTCTTTCTCTGCCTGACTTATTTCTCATAGCATAATGTCTCCACAGTTCACCCCTGTTGTCACAAATGGCAGGATTTCCTTCTTCTTAGTGGCTGAATGATAGTCCTTTGTATATATGGGTCACATTTTCTTTATCCGTTCACGTGGTGAGGGACACATAGATCCAAGAGAACCACAAGGGAGAGATATTCAGGAGCTGGGGAGGATTTCTGAAGAACCTATGGAAACCCATTGGTGAAATAGTCATTTTTTCAAGATTTACGAGGTGTGTGAGCGGTTTGGGTAGATCATAATAACAGTATCCATCAAATAAGAATTTTTCTGCTCTCCTTTTGCCTTCCTACACTCTAGTTATGGAAGGTTAGCAAGATGGAAGAGAAGAATTCCTACACAATGAAAGAGAGAATTGAAACTCAGTTCTGTTCTGCTACTGTAAGTGACTTGTTCAGCAAGCTCAATGTAGGTGAAGTGTTATAGGTTGTGACATAGGTATTTATCCATTTCTTTGGTGAATTTTACATCATGATATGACATCTATTCTGATATGTGGTGTATATCGTATGTGTATTTCCAGCTAAAATCTCCATGACACTAGCTTCATACACCACTCCCTTTCTTTAATCTGTAGATCTATAGTTGCCTATCAGTACCGTCATGGTGAAATCTGCCAGGGACCTTCTAATTCTACAACTTCTACTAGCCTTTTAAATAAGTAATACTTCAGATGCTACACTATTAAAACAATAGTATGTTATGTAAAAGTTTTTCCAATTCAAAACATAAAATACATATTACACATATAAGCTTATTTTCCAGAGATATCTACTTTTAACACTACTGCGTCTTCATATATCTGTATAAATATTATTTTTCATTAAAATTTTTTTTTCATATTTAGTTTTGAGAGAGAAAGAATGTGAGTGGGGAAGGAGCAGAGAGACAGGAAAACACAGAATCTGAGGCAGGCTCCAGGCCCTGAGCTGTCAGCACAGAGCCCGATGTGGGGCTCAAAGTCACAAACTGCGATATCGTGACCTGAACTGAACTTGGATGCTTAACCAACTGAGCCATCCAGGTGCCCCTTATTTTTCCTTTAAGGGGAAAATTAATAGAAAGGGTAAAAACATATATAGAGACAAGTTTTACATTCAATTTTTACCTATTTATCAATTTTATTTTGTGGTTACATTGATTTTTTTATCATTCATTATCTATGACTTATCATTGGCCTTTTACTTCAAGTGTGGGTTAAGCTGCAAAATTTCAACATAATTTTTAGGATCTTTAATTATGTAAACATTTGGTGAACTCATTGTGTGCCAGAGATGGTGTTTATGCTGTTTCAAAATCTCCATCTTAAAATTTATATTCATAGCAATGCAGGGTCTTTGTCACATCAGATTTTGATCCTAAATGTGATAGAGTAGAGCTACATTTTTTTTCCTTTTAAGCTAAGTTAGTGTCATTCATTCTGTTATCTGGAGATTTTTTTTTTTTTGTAACCAACATATTCATGTAGGTGTTTAGATATGCATGCTGCTCAGAAAAGTGGACACATCAGAATAAGTTACTGCTAACATTTACTTGCAAAGTTTCCATTCTCAAGAACTGTCTCACTGATTTTATTCCAGAACTCTGTATAATAAATCTTTTTTTAAGTTTTATTTTATTTATTTATTTTTGGATTTTTGTTTTTTTAATATGAAATTTATGTATAATAAATCTTAAACCTGGTTATATTTGGAACAGATCCAAAACTAAAGAAAAAACTTCTGCCTTTTTTTCCTGAAGATATTTGAAGTTCTACTCCATTGCAGATGTACAGTAAGCTTTTTCACAAGCACGAATTTTTATTACGTTCTTTAGCTGTAAGTAGGATACCACCTCATCTGCTTATTTAGTTTCAGTATGAGATTTAGATTGGGGAAGAAATGTCTTCAAACTTGGATAACCAATGTAGCAGTAAAAATAGTTAAGAAGGGATGGATCTGGGGGTGATTTTCCAGTAAAAAATGAAAAAAATATTGATGAAATTTAACATAGAGCACAGAGAAAGTTTAAATATCACCATTATCTGCTTTCATTAGAAAACAGAATTAATCTTGCCTATTCTGAAAAGCTTAACTGTTGTAAATATATAATTAGTGCCTGTTATCATCACTGTAGTTATTACAAATTGAATATTTGGATCAAGAGGTTAAGAATATTGTTTCTGAAGCTAGAATTCCTGGGTTAGCATGGGCTCCTCCCATTGATATTAAATTGTTCTACACATCAGTTTTATCATCTCTGCAATGACAAAAATAGTACCTAAGAAGTTGAGACTAGTAGATAACATTATTTTGAGATTAAAATATGCAGTATATAAAAGTGCTTAGAAAAATGCCTTACACAAACTGAGTTTTCAGTACATTTAACATATAATTTTTTCACTGCTGTTGCTGCACATTACTCCAAAAGCCTTTTTTAGAATAAGGAGATATAAATGAATTCAATAAATAAACAATAAATGAGTATTTATGATGCACTCCAAATTGTGGTAGGTGCTAAAGGCCTTGCAAAGCAATGAATTCCATCCTAAGGTAGCTCAAAATCCAGTTGGGAATGAAAAAATTATACATATGAAGCAATCAAAGTATAGATATGTACTATAATATGTGGAATAACTATAACTATATTTAAAAAGAGTATGAACAAGTGGTACTGAAATTGGTTACTGAAGCAAGACAGTCGTATATAGTGCACAGATCTGAAGTGGGTCTTAGATGTTGGTAGGATTTAGACCTAGACTCAAGGAGAAAGAATCAGGGAAATTTGAAGTCAGGGTGCTAAGCCTAGACAGAGCAAGATGAGTGGATTCAAAGTGAGGCAGCCCATTGATTTCATGAGGTTTTAATTTGGAGAGTAATAAAAAGCCAAATTTGTTAAATAAAAATTGGGAACTAACAACATTTCTTAAGAAAGGAGGGACATGGGAATGCTAATTCAGATGGTGGAGTAATAGGAGGACCTCATGCTTGCCTTGTCCCTCAAACACAGCTAGATAAATATTGAATCATTCTGAACACCCATGAAATCGATCTGAGGACTGATAGAACAAACTGCATAATTAGAGGGAGAAAAGAGGCTACCTCATGGAAGGTAGGAGGTGCAGAGACATGATTTCGGGAGAAAAGAATCACTGGTACTGCATAAGGGAGAGAGCCCTGATCAGGGAGAGTGGAGAGAGAGGAGGGAGGGAGGGAGAGAGAGAGAGTAGGGCGCAGAGCATTGCATAAGAAAAATGCTTCCCTCAAACCATTAACAAAGAAAATGAGAGGGGCTGATAATCACAAATTTTTATAAACAGCAGAGCTCAAAGTCTGAAGTTTTAGAAATATGCACCAATGCCAAGGTGGAGCCTGACAGGCAAAGAGGTGCTCCTGTGGAGAAGGAGGACAGAGGCCTGGGAGTGGACAGCATGATCTGAGAATCCCCTGGGGTTGCACTGTGAGACAGTTTCCTTTCTTGGAGTACATCTGGGAGAAGTGACAATGCCTCTCAGGGGTCAAAAGAGATGGCAGGAACCACTGAGTTGCCCCATTCATTGACTGCTGAGGGCAACTAACCTGGACGCTGGACTTTTTGTCAAACTTTGCCACAAACTGCAAACCCGTATGCAGTCATGTGACTGCCCTTCTAGGACAAACTGGCACAGAGGAGCAGCATGGTTCTGTGGCATGCTGGCTCCCTAAAACTTGGAGTTTTGAAACCTAGTTGGTGTGCCTGAGAGAAAACACAGGAGCATTGGGCCACTTGGTGGGCAGATGGCTCAGACACAGACATGGTGAAGACAGGGATCTGATGGAAGCCTGGGACACAAGAGGCAAGAATGTTTGCTCTTCTTAAGGGCTTCCTAAACTGGCAGGCCTGAACTCCCCTCTCTAGGGACAAGAGAGAAAACTGACGCCATTTTTACCCCTGCCCATCACCATGGAAGGACTTTGGTGAGTAGCACAGAGCTAACAGTGGAGACTTGAGCCACTTACACCAAGCCCCACCACCCTGCACTCTGCAGGTGCTTCTGAACCAGGGCAAATATGCCTGATAATCAAAGCAGTAGCAAGCTTCCTCCCCAGAAGACTGGCACAGACACTCTGAACCCACCAAGTCTACTGGCCGTAGAGTGCTGCAAAGCTTCAGCTCTAGGGGGAATAGGATCTGGTCTGTTTTAGCAAGCAGACCAAAACACACCTAGTTAACACCTGCCACACAGTGGGTAAAGTTCAAATAGCCCCAAGGCAGGCAAGGAGAAACTCTGTGGAGGATTGATCTGAGAGAAAGAACAGCCAAAACACATCAGCAGAGTGAACGTAGCATATACCACAAAAACTTCCTGAAGCACCAGACCCTGGCCAGTATATGACCTCTTTTTAAAAAATTATTTATTTATTTAGAGAGAGGGAGAGAGACCAAGAGGGAGCTAGAAAGAGAGAGAGAGAGAGAGAGAGCACGAGCATGGCAGAGAGAGTGGGAGAGAAAGTCCCAAGGAGGCTCTGTGCTGTCAGCCCAACATGGGGCTTAATCTCATGACTGCAAGATCATGACCTGAGCAGAAATCGAGAGTCAAACACTTAATAAACTGAGCCACCCAGCCACCCCAACCTCTTCTTAATATACCCATTACTAACAGGAGCAGGAAACATAACAGGCTTTTCTAACACACAGAAGACAGAGATCTAGGCAAAATGCCAAGATGGAAGAACTCATCCCAACTGAAAGAACAAGAAGAGGTCACAGCCAGGGATCTACTCAAAACAGATATAAGTAATATGCCAGAACAAGATTTTAAAACAACAATCATAAGGATACCAGCTGGGCTTGAGAAAAGCATAGAAGACACCAGGAGGTCCTTTATTGCAGAGATAGAAGAACTAAAAACTAGTCAGGCTGAAATAAAAAATGCTATAACAGAGAGGCAAAACAGACTGGAGGTAATGAGCATAAGGATGGAAGAAGCAGAGGAATTAATTAGTGATATAGAAGATAAAATTATTGAAAATAATGAAGCTGAAACAAGAGGGAAAGAATATTGGGTCATAAATGTAGACTTGGGGAACTCAGAGACTCTATAAAGCACAACAACATTCATATTTTAGGAGTCTCAGAAGAAGAGAAGGAAAAGGGGGCAGAAAGTTTATTTGAGCAAATTAGACCTGAAAAGTTCCCTAACCTGGGGAAAGAAATAGACATCCAAATCCAGGAGGCACAGAGAACTTCTATCAAAATTAACAAAAACAGGCCAACACCAAGACATATTGTAGTAAAACTTGCAAAATACAGAGATAAGGAAAGAATCTTAAAAGTAGCAAGGGAAAAGAAATCCCTAATCTATACATGAAGACAAATCAGATTAGCAACAGATCTCTCCACAGAAACTTGGCAGGCGAGAAAGGAGTGACATGATATATTCAATGTGCTGAATGGGAAAAAATATGCAGCCAAGAATACTTTATCCATCAAGGTTGTCATTCAGAATAGAAGGAGAGATAAAGAGTGTCCCAGACAAACAAAAACTAAAGGAGTTTGTGACTACTAAACCAGCTCTGCAAGAAATATTAAAGGGGACTCTGAGTGGGTAAGAAAGACCAAAAGCAACAAAGACTAGAAAAGAAGATCGAAAATCTCCAGAAAAACCGACTTTATAGGTAATACATTGGTACTAAATTCATATCTATCAATCATAACTCTAAATGTAAATGCAATAAATGCTCTGATCAAAAGACATAGGGTACCAGAATAGATTAAAAAAAAACAACAAGACCAATCCATATGCTGCCTACAAGATACTCGTTTTAGACCCAATGACACCAGCAGTTTGAAAGTGAGGAGATGGAGAACAACCTATCATGCTAATGGATGTCAAAAGAAAGCCAGAGTGGCAGTACTTCTACCAAATGAACCAGATTTTAAACCAAATACTGTAACTAGAGATGAAGAAGTGCACTACATCATAATAAAGGGATCTACCCAACAAGAATACCTAACTATTATAAATATTTATGCCAACAACTTGGGAGCACCCCAATATATAAAATAACCAACATAAAGAAACGCATTGATAACAAAACAATATTAGCAGGGAACTTTAACACCACATTTACATCAATTGACACATCTTCTAAGCAGAGAGCCAACAAGGAATCCGTTGCTTTGCATGACACACTGGACTGGATGGACTTAACAGATATATTCAGAACATTTCAATTTAAGGCAGCAGAATACACATTCTCTTCAAGTGCACATGGGACATTCTCCAGACTGGATCACACACTGGGTCACAAATCAGGCCTCAACAAGTACAAAATGATTGAGATCATACCATGCATCTTTTCCAACCACAATGTTATGAAGCTTGAAGTCAACCATAGGAAAAAATTGGGAAAGCCCTCAAACACATGGAGGTTAAAGAACATCCTACTAAAAAAAAAAAAAAAAAAAAAAGAAGAACATCCTACTAAAGAATGAATGGATTAACCAGGAAATTGAAAAAGAAATTAAAAAGTACATGGAAACAAATTAATATGAACACATGATAGTCCATAACCTTTGTGATGCAGCAAAGGTGGTCACATGAGGGAATCATACAGCAATACAGGTCTATCTCAAAAAGCAAAAAAAGTCTCATACACAGTGTAACCCTACACCTAAAGGAACTAGAAAATCAAATAAAGTCTAAACCAAGCAGGAGAAGGGAAATAATAAAGATTAGAGCAGAAATAAATGATATAGGAACAAACAAACAAAACCCCCACCAAAACAGATCAATGGAACTAAAAGCTGATTCTTTGAAAAAATTAATAAAATTGATAAACCCCTAGTCAGACTTATTAAAAAAAATAAAAATAAAAAAAGACAGAAATCATCCAAATAAGTAAAATCAGAGAGAGGAGAGATCACAACTAACACCACAGAAATATAAATAATTATGAGAGAATATTATGAAAAATTATATGCTTAATAAACTGGGCAATATGGAAGAAATGGATAAATTCATAGAAACATATAAGCTACCAAAATTGAAACAGGAAGAAATGGAAAATTTGAACAGACCCTAACTAGCAATGACATGGAATCAGTAATCAAAAATCTCCCAATAAACAAAAGTCCAATGCCAGATGGCTTCCCAGGGGAAATTATACAAAACATTTAAAGAAGAGTTAATATCTATTCTTCTCAAGCGCTTCCAAAAATAGGAAAACTTCCAAACTCATTCTATGAGGCCAGCATTACCTTGATTCTAAAACCAGGCAAAGACCCACTACAAGGAGAATTACAGGCCAATGTCCCTGATGAAAATGGATGTAAAAATTCTCAACAAGATACTAGCAAACCAAATCCAATAGTACATTTAAAGAATTATTCACCACAATCAAGTGGGATTTATTCCTGGGCTGCCAGGGTCATTCAGTATTCACAGATCAATCAACATAATACACCACATTAATACAAGGAAGGATAAGAACCATATAATCTTCTCAATAGATTCAGAAAAAGCATTTGGCAAAATACAGCATCCATCCTCAGCAATGTAGGGCTAGATGGAACAAACCTCAACATCATAAAGGCCATATACAAAAGATCCACAGATAATATTATCCTCAATAGGGAAAAACTAAGAGCTTTCCCTCTCAGGTCAGGAACAAGACAGGGATGTCCACTCTCATCTCATATCTTATTCAACACAGTACTGGATGTCCTAGCCTCATCAAACAGACAGCAAAAAGACATAAAAGGCATCCAAATCAGCAAGGAAGAAGTCAAACTTTCGTATCTGCATGATACTCTATGTAGAAAACCTGAAAGACTCCACCAAAAAATTACTAGAACTGATATATGAATTCAGCACAGTCACAGGATATAAAATCAAAGTCCAGATGTCTGTTGCATTTCTATATACCAATAATGAAGCAGCAATAATGAAGAGAAATCAAGGAATTGATAGCATTTACAATTGCACAAAAACCAAAAGATAGATAGGGAAAACCTAACCAAAGAAGTAAAAAGTATGTACTTTGAAAACTATAAAATGCTTATGAAGGATATTGATGATGACTCAAAAAAAATGGAAAAACATTCCATGCTCATGGATTGGAAGAATAAATATTGTTAAGATGTCTATATTACTCGAAGCAATCTACACATTTAAGGCAATCCCTATCAAAATACCACTAGTATCTTTCATAGAGCTAGAACAAAGAATCCTAAAATTTCATGGAAGCACAAAAGACCCCAAATAGCCAAAGCAATCTTGAAAAAGAAAAGCAAAGCTGGAGTCATTACAATTCCAGACTTCAAGCTATATTACAAAGCTGTAGTCATCAAGACTGTGTGGTGCTGGCACAGAAACAGACACATAGGTCAATGGAACAGAATACAAAACTCAGAAATAGACCCACAACTATATTGTCAACTAATCTTTGACAAAGCAGGAAAGAATATCCAGTGGAAAAAAGACAGTCTCTTCAACAAATGGTGCTGGGAGAACTGGACAGCAATGTGCCGAAGAAAGAACCTGGACCACTTTTGCACACCATACACAAAAATAAATTCAAGATAGTTGAAAGACCTAAATATGAGACAGGAAGCCATTAAAATCCTTCAGGAAAACACAGGCAACAACCTCTTTGACATTGGCTGTAGCAACTTCTTACTAGACACATCTCTGGAGGCAGTGGAAACAAAAGCAAAAATGAACTATTGGAAATTCATCCAGATAAAAATCTGCACAGTGAAGGACACAATCAACAAAAGTAAAAGGCAACTGATGGAATGGGAGAATATATTTTCAGATGACATATTAGATAAAGGGCTGTATCCAAAGTCTATAAAGAACTTATGAAACTGAACACCCAAAAAAATAATCCAGTTAAGAGATGAGCAGAAGACACGAATAGACACTTTTCCAAAGAACACATCCAGATGGCTAACAGACACAAGAAGAGATGCTCAAAGTCACTCATATTCAGGGAAATACAAATCAAAACCACAATAAGATACCACCTCACGCCTGTCAGAATGTCCAAAATTAATAACACAAAGAACAACAGATATTGGTGAGTATGTGGAGAAAGGGAAACCCTCTTACACTGCTGGTGGGAATGTAAACGGGTGCAGCTACTGTGGAAAACAGTATGGAGGTTCCTCAGAAAGTTAAAAATAGGACTAGTCTATGATCCAGCAATTGCACTACTAGGTATTTACCCAAAAGATACAAAAATACTGATTGGAAGGGGCATGGGCATCTCAATTTTTATAGCAGCATTATCTACAATAGTCTAATCATGGAAACAGCCCAAATGTCCATTGATTGATGAATGGATAAAGAAGATGTGGTATGTGCACACACACACACAGTAGAATATTACTCAATTACTCAGGTATAAAAAGAACGAAATCTTGCCATTTACAATGACGTGGATTGAGCTACAGTATTATGCCAAGTAGAATAAGTCAGCCAGAGAAAGACAAATGCCATATGATTTCACTCATAAGTGGAATTTAAGAAATAAAGCAAATGAACAAAGGGAAAAAAGGAGTGGCAAACCAAGAAACAGACTCTTAACTATAGAGAACAAATTGATGGTTACCAGAGGGGAAGGGGGCAGAGGATGCATGAAATAAGTAATGGGGATTAAGGAATGCACTTGTGAGGAGCACTGGGTGATGTATGGAAGTGTTGAATCACTATATTGTACACCTGAAACTAATATTATGCTGTATGGCAACTAAGTGGAATTTAAATAAAAAGTTTAAAAAAAAAACAAAAAAAGAAAAGACTGAAAAAATTAAAAGAACATTTTAGAAAGACAAATTTGGAAGGTTAAATAATACGAATGTTCAGGAGAATAAGATAATTATATAGGATAATTTTTTTTGGTTGTATCCAAGTTGAGGTGCAGGTTTCCAAGTATCAATTATCACTGTAGCAGTATACTTTTAAAAATTATACTGCTGAACTTGATTAGCAGTGTTGAACTTGATTATTTTAAGTACTGGATTACAAATATTTTCTCATAAGCAGGAAAAAACCTCTCTGACCTCAGCCACAGCAATTTCTTACTTGACACATCCCCAAAGGCAAGGGAATTAAAAGCAAAAATGAACTATTGGGACCTCATGAAGATAAAAATCTTCTGCACTGCAAAGGAAGCAATCAACAAAACTAAAAGGCAACTGGTGGAATGGGAAAGATATTTGCAAATGACATATGGACAAAGGGCTAGTATCCAAAATCTATAAAGAGCTCACCAAACTCCACACCCAAAAAACAAATAATCCAGTGAAGAAATGGGCAGAAAACATGAATAGACACTTCTCTAAAGAAGACATCCGGATGGCCAACAGGCACATGAAAAGATGCTCAACGTCGCTCCTCATCAGGGAAATACAAATCAAAACCACACTGAGATACCACCTCATGCCAGTCAGAGTGGCTAAAATGAACAAATCAGGAGACTATAGATGCTGGTGAGGATGTGGAGAAATGGGAACCCTCTTGCACTGTTGGTGGGAATGCAAACTGGTACAGCCGCTCTGGAAAACAGTGTGGAGGTTCCTCAAAAAATTAGAAATAGATCTACCCTATGACCCAGCAATAGCACTGCTAGGAATCTACTCTAGGGATACAGGAGTGCTGATGCATAGGGGCACTTGTACCCCAATGTTCATAGCAGCAGTTTCAACAATAGTCAAAATATGGAAAGAGCCTAAATGTCCATCAACTGATGAATGGATAAAGAAATTGTGGCTTATATACACAATGGAATACTATGTGGAAATGAGAAAGAATGAAATATGGCCCTTTGTAGCAATGTGGATGGAACTGGAGAGTGTGATGCTAAGTGAAATAAGTCATACAGAGAAAGACAGATACCATATGTTTTCACTCTTATGTGGATCCTGAGAAACTTAACAGAAGGCCATGGGGGAGGGAAAGGAAAAAAAAAAAGGTTAGAGAGGGAGGGAGCCATACCATAAGAGACTCTTAAAAACTGAGAACAAACTGAGGGTTGATGAGGGGTGGGAGGGAGAGGAGGGTGGGTGATGGGCATTGAGGAGGGCACTGTTGGGAGGAGCACTGGGTGTTGTATGGAAACCAATCTGACAATAAATTTCATATTAAAAAAAAAAGAAAACATATTTTCTCATATAATAGAAAATATTGTGTTATTAGTTACAGTAATTTAATAAATAGGCTAGGAGCTCATTAAAAGTTGTTACCATTAGTAATTTTGAATTTTATCACATAATGTATCTGTATTTTAATGAGATATTTTAGACTTTGTGAAAAAAGGCTGGATTTACAGGGATTTAACAAGTATACATTTCTTATATTGATTAACAAATCTTCATAAACCTGTAGGGAAGCTTTCTCAAGCAACCTTGAATTATTTATGTCCAAAACTTATATCAATGAAGACTTAGAAGGCTATATGATATAACTTCCATATGTCTAAAAACATGAGGAACTCACTAATGTTAGTGTCCCCAAATATATTTGAATTGGTTTTTATAACAGAAATATAGGCTAAAGCCAACAGTCTAAAATATTAAAAAAAGGTTAAATATAAAATACTGCAAACTTGGGGGAAATAGTTGAACAGACAGAAGAAGAGGTAGGAAAAATCCACAGAACAAGAACAGGGAACGTTAGGCTTAGGAGCAATTCACGTAAGGCCAAAACAGAACAAAGCAAAACAAATTTCTTTTGCCTGCAAGATTATTAAGAGGCAATATGCTAAAAAAACCTTCAGTCTTATATGCCTTGAAAGAGTTATAAATCACAAGTAATTAGGAGTGATATTTCAAGGGGATAGATTATATGCAGCCTGATCTCAAATATTGGCAGTGGATTATTCGACAGACACCATCAAGATAGCAATCATTTAGTTGCTGTTGAAGGAAGATCTAAATAAAAAAATAAGGACATTGAGTCCAGAAATGAGAAAACTATAGGGCAATAGTGTATTTGTCTTTTTAAATTTTGAAAGGATGTCATTTAGAGGATCAAATGGAGGGATCCCTGGGTGGCTCAGTCAGTTAAGCATCCGACTTCAACTCGGGTCATGATTTCACAGACCCGCATCGGGCTCTGTGCTGACAGCTCGGAGCCTGGAGCCTGCTTCAGATTCTGTCTCCCTCTCTCTCAGCCCCTCCCCCTCCTGCAATCTGTCTCTCTCTCAAAAATAACTAAACATTTGAGAAATTTTAGAGGATCAAGTGGAGATATTCAGTGTTACTTTAGAAAACAGAATTTTGGGTAGAGGCTTTGAAAGGTGGGGAGAAGTTACAAAGAATAAAACAATCAGGTGTGTAGACGTTACAGAAGAGCAAACTGTAGCTTAAGATAAAGAAAAAAACTTTCTAACAAGGAGTCCTGTCCAAAATAACTTTGTAATTGTCCCGAGAGTATTCAACAAGTGCTCATCATGTAGTCCTCATGGGATGGCCCTGGAGTTTGCTCTTGTTACAAAATTATAATTGACTTATTTTCAGTCCTCTCTCAGAGGGACTTCTTCCTCCAAAAACTTGGTGTCTTTATTTTAAAACTTTATGCTGCAATTCTCTGAAATAGTTTCATGGGATTGGAAAACACTGTGACTACCATCGATTCTGGTTAGTGCTATTTTTGTAGGTCATCAGGGACTGGGGAGTCTTGTTACTAGTCTTAAATTTCCATTTGCCCCCATCGTCATTCTAAGGCTGGCAAAACATGTCAGCATGGAGGCAGAGATTTTCATGGCGTTTGATTTCATAGATTCATTGGCTCTTATTTCAATTTTGGTAGAGAAATACCTATAATTCTCCAAGAAAAAGATTCCTAGTCTATCATTTTCACTCAGTGTTCAGGAAGACAGATACAACAGGTTTTCAAACAAAATTATATAAAAGAAAGAGCAAACTTTAATAATAGGTAATGGGAAGTTATGGACCTTTGGGCAATGCCACTAACAAAGAACATAGTCATGCCATGCTTAAGGAGGTTGTTATTTTATTGGGGATTAAACATTGTTTGAGATGTTTACTTTTGGGCATTGTCATTGATAGTTTTATTCTTAAAATACATCTTCTTTCCTAGACTGAAAGAAGAAGAATTTGAATCTCTGCAGTGTCACATGAAAAAGTTCACAAGATAGAAAAGAAATATAAGTTCAGGTAAGAATAATTATAAAGCAATCTTATCTATTTTTGTCACATAAAATAGCCATGGACATTTTCTACATGCTTAAAAGATATTTTTTTTGAGTATCAGAATGTGGTATGCCATATATTAAAGATTATCAAGGTGAGAAGAAACCCCCGTGATTTATATTCCATTGCTTGAGGAAAAAAGCATGGCTAAATCAGACTGGCAATATGATAACTGATTTTTAAATACAGTATTAGTGATATATATTCTATTATCTCTTGTTCTCTCTCCTTTCCACTGCTTAGAAGACCTCACAGTCATAAAAATCCACCATTATCACTGTTTTGAGTATTTCATACCTAATATTAACTATTTTTAATTCATTTATGAACAGAGATGAATCTTTCATCATCCATATTCTCTAATTTTGTGTAAAAGCAATAAACAATATTATCTTACTATATTTTATTACTCTAGGTTAGACTCATCACCTTTTCCTTAAAGGTACATTGACAACATTTTCTGAACCAAAAATCGTGACACAATTTGGTCCGAATATAATATGGAGCATTTAATGTGAGGATTGTCCATACTAAGGTTGCTGTGGTCATAGACCCTCATAGCTAAAACTTTTATTATCCTTAGTTTGGCATTAAAAAATGTGTTCTTGGGGTACCTGGGTGGCTCAATTGGTTAAGCATCTGATTTCGGCTCAGGTCATGATATCACGGTCGTGAGTTCAAGCCCGGCTTTGGGCTGCATGCTGACAGCTCAGAGCCTGAAGCCTGCTTTGGATTCTGTGTCTCCCTCTCTCTACCCTTCCTCCACTTGACTCTGTCTCTCTCTCTCAAAACTAAATAATAAAACGTTAAAAAATGTGTTACTTCAAAAGCTAGCAGTGAATTTATTATTGAGCATTTAGTAATGCATTAAATGTAGTTATAATACTGTAATAAATATTTCATATCTAGTATCATTTCATGCCTTAAATTAGTATTGCATTCATTTCTCTTTATCTTCATAGTCAGTGATAAGCACAATACTTGGCACAGAATTGATGCTTAAAAATATTGAGTAAACACATTAATGGATAATAATCAGACGAAAATGCATATCTTTGAACTATTAATAGCTTACTTTTATTGATATAGAATCAAAAAAGCAACACCTGATTTGGTATATGAACTTAAGAGTTTTTCTCCTGATCTATCTCCTTCTCTACCCCCCTTCTCCTTTTTATTTATTTATTTATTTATTTATTGTTATTTATTTATTATTTTTTTATTAAATTTTTTTACATTTATTTAGTTTTGAGAAACAGAGTGAGACAAAGCATGAGCGGGGGAGGGGAAGAGAGAGAAGGAGACACAGAATCTGAAGCAGGCTCCAGGCTCTGAGCAAGCCCTCAGCACAGAGCCTGATGCGGGGCTCCAACCCACCAACTGTGAGTTCACGACTGGAGTCGAAGTCGGAAGCTCAACCGACTGAGCCACCCAGGCGCCCCCCCTTCTCCTTTTTAAATAAGACCAAAAGACAAGATCTATGAAGCTTGTGCCTCCTTGCAGAAAGAAGATTTATGTGTGAAAAAATTTTAGAATGTCTTTAAAGGGCTTCCTATTTTCTTTAACAATCATCTTTTTCCCATTCCAACCAAACCAGTAAACAATGACTGATGCTTGAAACTGCTCTATTCAGCTTTATGCCTAAAAAAAAGGCTTTATTCTATTACTTCTAGAATAAAATATAATCATTCTTATGTATGTTAACCTGTAAACCTAATTTATTCCCCCACTTCCTAACAAAACCATATTACTATGCAATTACTTGAATGGGTTTCAAATATTTAACCAAACAGATTAATTTAGATGCTGCTAGAAAAGCAAAATTTATTTTGAAAGCTACTGAGCTTTTACTATCAGGTTAAGAGTTTAATAAAACTTGCTATCTAATCTATTTTTTTTTTTTATACAAGTAGGCTTTTGGTTTGTTCCTCACTTTGAAGTTTCTAATTTTCTTTCAAGTTCAGAAGTTGGAGATGACATGGATTTCTTGACAGACGTATTTGAGAAAAACAGTATCAATAAACTTTATAGGATAAAAATTATGAAGGCATCGATCACATTTTACTTTCTCATGTAAATAAAATTAGATGATTTCCAGAAGTTGAAGTCTGATTTTATTTTTAAAGATCTCAAGTAAGACAATTAAGTCTTTAGTAACTTACTTGCTGTTGTAAGAGCTCTTTTTGAAAGAAAGTTCATATTATCTTGAAATGAACTTTTAGCTTCCTTTTCTTTCATTAATTATTTTTATTACTGTGTTGAAACAAAGTATTATTACAAAAAATAAATATAAAATTATAAATCAAATTTAACGAAGTGTCTTTTTCTTAGTATGAAGAGTTAGACTTGACTATTTTTGAAATCACAAATGACATCTCACAAACCACCCATATGACAAGGTAGTTAGATATAAGGAAATATCAAATTTTGTTGTGTTGAAATTAACAGTAAACTTGAATAATACATATTTCACTTGGAGTTCAAATTCTTGTTTGAACCTTAACCAGTTGTGTTACCTTAACCAGTTGTATTACCTTAGGCAAGTCTAGTATCTGTCTTTAATTTACTCATGTGTGTAAACTTAATGGTGTAATAGATTTGAGAGTATTCTGTCAACTATGAGGTCTTTTTAATGTGAGTGTTGTGCGTGATGAGAGAGAAATAGCAGAAACTTTATTTGTTGACTTTCTGTTATACTTTTAAGCAGAAATTTGCCATGGGTGACAAGGGAGGAGACAACCACTCAGAAGTGACTGACTTCATTCTTGTAGGCATCAGGGTCCGTCCAGAGCTCCACAGTCTCCTCTTCCTACTATTCCTGGTTGTTTATTGGATGGTCCTTCTGGGGAACCTTAGTATGATTGGCATCATTGTGACCGATCCCCGGCTGAACACACCAATGTATTTCTTCCTAGGCAATCTCTCCATCATTGACCTCTCCTACTCCACTGTTATTGTACCCAAAGCCATGGTCAACATCCTATCTCAGAAAAAGACCATATCCTTTGCAGGCTGTGTGACTCAGCTATTTCTTTATGCACTTTTCATGGTCACCGAGGCCTTTGTCCTGGCAGCCATGGCCTATGACCGCTTCATCGCCATCTGCAATCCACTCCTCTACACTGTCCGCATGTCAAGAAGCCTCTGTATCCAGTTGGTGGCTGGTTCCTATCTCTGTGGCTGGGTCAGTTCCATCCTTCAAATCAGTGTAACATTCTCAATGTCTTTCTGTGCTTCCCGAGTCATTGATCACTTCTACTGTGATTCAAACCCCATCGAGAAGATCTCCTGTTCCAATATCTTTATGAATAAGATGGTGTCCTTCAGTCTGGCTGTCCTCATTATTTTGCCCACAATACTTGTTATTGTGGTATCTTACATGTATATTGTGTCCGCAGTTTTAAAAATCCGCTCCAGTGAAGGGAGGAAGAAAGCCTTCTCCACTTGCAGTTCACACCTGGGAGTTGTAAGTTTGCTCTATGGAACTGTTTCCTTTGTCTATCTCACACCTCCAAATAACGCTGAACTTCGTAAAGTGGCTTCAGTATGTTACATTTTGTTCACACCTATGCTGAACCCTTTAATCTATTCTCTAAGAAATAAAGATGTTAAAGATGCCATGAAAAAAGTCATATGGAAGAAAAAAGTTTTACTTTAAATCTGCTTCCACTTGTTTTACTGTTTCTTGCCCCAGTTGATTGTGTCTGCTTGATCTTCCAGACTCAAGCGTTTAAAGCTAGGGTTAATTTAAAAAATAAACACCCCCACTAAAGAAAAACCCACCTTTAACTGTTTTTATTCCGCAGCATTAATAAATAATATCCTATAAGGAAAGCTCCAAACAACATATTCACTTTTTCGCAAGGCAATGTTAAATCTGAAAGTTCTGGACACCATGAAAGTTTGCTGCATTTCTACAAAGAGTTATGAATTTCTCATTCTCCAGGTAATACATTGTTACATACATGGGGAAGTATAGAATTTTATAGTTTCTCTTCCTTGTATGCCAAGGTAAAATTGAAATACAGAAAATACCTACTATAATGATTAACTCAGAAACTGTGTGAGCCAATGGTTTATATGCAAATGATACTCCATATAAATGTTACTGTTGTATCTTGTTTTCGATGTCATGCAAAATATTAGAAAACATGTGCATAATGAGGAGGAAAAGGAAAGGTAAAATAACCAGCGATCTTTGTTAAATTAAAGTGGCTAAAGTAGAAGAAATATGTGAAAATTGCATTGATTTTGTAAATTAAGATATTCTATTTGACTTTCCTTGAATGGTACGGCCATTTCTACTTTGCTGTCACACAATGAAAACATTTTAGGATGTTTATGATATTTTACAATTCATGTCCTCTATCGTTCGGATAATAAAAATTATCGGTAAAGAGTATGCAGTTAGTGAAAGCACCATATTGAAATGAAGTCAGCTTGAAAATCTCAGTTAAAAATATCACAAGGCCTTCCAATAACCTTTATGAATAGTTGGATTATGTGTGTACATGCATGTGTTATGTTTGTGTATGTATGAGTGTGTTCATTTTTATTTTTCTATTTTTATTTTTTTAATGCTTATTTATTCTTGAGAGAGAGAGAGAGAGAGAGAGAGAGAGAGAGAGCATGAGCAGGGGAGGAACGGAGAGAGACACAGAATCCAAAGCAGGCTCCAGGCTCAGAAGTGTCAGCACAGAGTCTGGTGTGGGGCTCGAACCCATAAACCATCATGACCCCAGCTGAAGTTGGACACTCAGCCGACTGAGCCACCCAGGCGCCCCTGTATGAATGTGTTTATTAGTTTGGTAAAGGGATAATAGAAATATGATTAATCCTAAACATCAAATGTCAATTGGGAGAAGAAGAGTTGTTCATCCCACAGATTTGAGAGGTATCGAGGGAAGACCAGTTCCAGAGAGAGTCATAGCAAGTTACTGTTTTTACAAGTACTATAAGTAATACTTCTACTACATAATCAATGCTTACATCCAGACAATAGCAAATGTGAAAAATACTCCCATCCTAAGAAGTAAAATACAGTGAATAGTTTTGTCCGTGTACTTGGTATTGTGAAAACCTAAAATATGAGTATCTTATTAGGTCTTTTTTCAGCTTTTGTTTAGATAGCGAAGCCTTCTTTGATGAATGCACAAGGGCGTGCATTTTGTGGGTCAATGTTTGTTAGGGTAAGAGACTTGATATATAGTTATTCTTAATTAAGAGATAAAGAGAGAAGCAAAATGATTTTAAAAATCAAGGTTATATTTATCCTCTCCATCTTAAACCTGTGAATAAATTTACCATTGTTCTTGGTACTCAGATGCTACTGTTTAATTGATATTCAGAAAAACATCATTTGAGAGCAAAATAGGAAACCAGATCGGCTTGGGAAAGTGATTGTTGGCATTGATTGTTATTAGTCTGGAAAACATCCTTTTAGGCTTAGGTTTTACTTATTTCCCTTGGATGCCCATTAGTGTTACAACGTTGCTCTGTGGTAGATCTAACAAGTGTGGGTTACTAAGGACTGCTGGGAAACGATTAGAATATTGGATAAGAATATAGCCTAGATGTGTTTGCTTGTTAGTTTTTAGTCTGGTCGATTCTATTTCTTGTTTTATAGCCGTAACAGAGAACAGTATTCCAGTGTGTAACTTTCACGAGTGGCATTGCTGAAACCACTTCCAATGTCTGAAGGAATCTGAGAAAGTTGAAAACCAAGGCATAATACTTTCAAAGGTGCTAAATACGATCCCTATACTTTTCTTTTAATTTCAATGAACATTTTCCGTAGTAGCTTTTTTTCTGGGTCTTATATGAAAAGTAGTGCCTAATTTATATATCTTGTTACTTGTGCCATTAAGATCCCATCAGGACACCCCAATGTCTTACCAACATTTTGTTGGCTTTCATTGACAAGGTCTTTTTTTTTTTAATGGTACATGGATTGTTTGTGAAACACTGATATATCCGAGTGACTTTGAAGATTACATTTTGCGACATATACATCATAAATTGTTATTTAGAGTGGACTTTAAAATTATACGCAAAAATCCACATGAAGAAATCTTTTAATAGTGATACTGTCTTGAGAGGCTGAAGATTGAATTTGCTATCTCAAACATTGTTAACTTATTTGTACTGTATGATTCATCTTCCTTGATTACAAGTTTTTGGACATGCACATATATTTATTGTTCTGTAACATCATGTATTGCATTTTGTCTTTAAATTTTATGTATTGTTGATGTTGACCTAACATTTAGTGTAACAATGCAGAACTTTGGTGAGGGCATTTATAATAATATTTTCTATTGCCAGGATGCTAACATTCTCTGACTTAGATAGTTACAAATGATAATTAAGCACTGAGTGGAAACTTCACTAATATAAATTAAAATGACTACATTAAGCATCTGTGGATAAACACCCAAAGCTTACTTCATTGTCTTTCATTATGATAGTTTCAACTTCGTATTATGAAATTTAAATTGTTATGGTGATTAGAGAAGCTGAACTGAATAGATACTGTAAAATGTGATGTTGAATTGATATTGGACTGTTATTCTTACTCTTGTGAGTCAAGTATGAGATGTCACTTTGCCCGATCCCCTGAAAGCAGTATAGGTCATAAAATCAATAAAAGTTTTGAGTGTGTGTACGCTATTCTTCTAGAGATGTCTTTGAGCACAAATCTACTTATGCGTGAGGTCTGGAAAGGGAGGGGCAGGAGTTGGAAGAGATGGGATAAGAAAAAAGGCAAAATATCCTGGAAGTGAAAACATGAAAACATTTCAAAGTAATTTCTTAATTATTATAACTTGGTAAAGAAAAAAGACAAAAAACCAAAAAACTTTAATCGAAGACTGCTTTTTATATTTGTTACTGTAATTAAATATGGATTCTAGATTTTTGAAATGGGTTCTTCTTCCCTTATCAACATTTAAAATTCATCCATTTATTCACACTGTTTGGCACCGTGGTGACTGTCACCAGTTCCTTCAATAGAATGTCTTGTACTTAGGTGTCTTTTGTGACAACTTACAGGAATTAACTTTGGATGACTTAAGCAACAGCTAAATAATTAGATATATAAATTTTGTTTGGCTCTGGCTGCACATCCACAATTGTAAGGCTGGAGAGGATGAGTTGTGAGTCAGTATTCCAAGAAATTAGACAGTGGAAAATAGACAAATAATTTCTAAGTAGGATCCAAACTTGTCTACTGCCACACTATTGGAAATATTTACTTCACAAAGTTCAGCTCTTTGTCTCTCTGCTGATTAGTTCTGAGACAAGGTCTAAATATTTTTAAAAGTCCAAAAAACGTTTGGTATATACTTTTCTTCGGTGTTTGTCACCTGAGAATTAGTTACCAAAATATTTAAGGAAGGGTTGTTGGGAGGGTTTCAGTTCACACCTTACTCAAGAGTATTGAGCCTTCTCTACATTCTAGTGGCTGTGTGTGAACCAACTCAGTCTAGGAATTGGAGAATGAACATGATCTGAGTCATGGCGGCTTAAGTCAGGTGTCTCCCTCTCTCTACCTCTCAGAAGACGCCCATTGATTTTATTCCTAGACACCTCATGGTTAACTAACCTTACATGGAGATTATTGTACCACATTTATCCTTTTTGACTAATAAGCCAGAGCTGCTACTATCATGTTAACCAAATCTTCCTTTGCTCTCTCAGTCAGATGCCACAATTTGAGCTCTGTCACTGCCCTGCTTCCAGTGAAGTCCGGGAGCCACTGAACTTTAATGTCTCGCACCAACATCTTTAGAAGCATCACAGATGCTTTGAAGGTTACTGGTTTTTCCCTCTGTCACCTGTGCAGGGAAAATTTTCTGACATCTGTGGGGCACCTAACCAGGGAGTATGAGACCAGACCATCTATGGTTAATCCTCCTCAGCACCACTATCTCCTAAAGAGATTGAATTTCTTTTTCTAAGGTTTTCTCAAAGTGTTTCTAGTGTCCCAGCTTTTTAAATGACATCCATTATTAGTTAATGGTTTGGATTTATCAATCCAGCAAACTATTAGTCCTCTACTTATTTTCATGAACCAGCTCTTTAGTTTTCAAATCTCTGGTAAGTACAAATTCTACCCAATATCTTTCCCCCTCTCCAGTAAAAAAGCCTTCAAAATTTATTCACACCAACATACTTTGCATTTTGCCAGTATGTATCCAAAAAATATTCAGTTTTAAGCCATTTTCCAAAAAAATCTGCATCTGCATTGGAACAGCATTCCTGTCTCAGAATGCTGGGTTCTGATTCTAGTAACTGTGCTCACGAAAATTAGGAGTAGGATGAAAGGGGAATTTAACTTCTTCCTTCAAGAAATGTCCTCAGGAGTAGTAACATCTTAAAGTAAGTAGGAAAGAGCTCCAACAGGGATATGAGTGGATTTTGTTTCCTATGCAAAGGTGGTTGGGGTAGAGTGTAAAAAATATCAGGGGGGCCTGGGTGGCTCAGTTGGTTAAGCGTACGACCCTTGGTTTTGGCTCTGGTCACGGTCTCACGGTTGTGAGATCGAGCCCCATGTCAGTCTCTGCATTAAGCATGGAGCCTGATTAAGACTCTCTCCCTCCCTCTCCTTCTGCTCCCCCCTTGGTTGTGATCTCTATCTTAAAAAATAAAAAAAAAAATAAAAAACTAAGAATAAAAAGAAATGTCAGGATATTCCAAGTGTTTTAAGTAATCTTACATACCCAGATGGGCAGAGTTTATTTGTGTAAGAGATATTGGAAGTATGAATTGACATATTTTGTAGTCAACAAACCAAAAGAAATCACACTCTGGGGGTGCCTGGGTGGCTTACTTGGTTAAGTATCCGACTTCGGCTCAGGTCATGAACTTGTCATCCATGAGTTCAAACCCTGCATCGGGCTCTGTGCTGACAGCTCGGAGTCTGGAGCTGCTTCAGATTCTGTGTCTCCCTCTGTCTCTGAGCCCCTCCCTTGCTTGCACTCTGTCTCTCTCTGTCTCTATGTCTCTCTGGCTCTCAAAAAGAAATCAACATTGAAAAATTAAAAAAAAAAAAAACGCCAAAGCATACTCTGGGATTGAATTTTCTGGTGTTTCATCTCTGCAACTATAAAACATAAGAGATCATCTTATAGAGCAACAGAAGTTTCCTGTACAGAGGTGCGAATTTAAAAATCTGCGCTTAATTTTTGTTTTAAGTTATCAGAAGTACTCATACTATGTTGCAGGCCTTGAATCAATGATACCATGATTTTATCTCATGATGGTGACTGTATTGTCTACCACATTCTCGCTTTCATGGGCATAGGGTTCTATTTAACCATTTATTTAATATGATAAGTTCGTAGACAATTTTGCCACAAATAATGTGAACATATAGGTTCTATTCCCAATATAAAATAGAGTTTATTCTTCTTATATTTTTGACTAATTTTACCTGATGTAGTTACATCTATGTACTCTGAAACCAATTTTGGGTATTTGTTTAGAGTTCTGGGTGCAAGTAATAAAAACCGAGTTCAGGAACCTAAGCAGGAAGTTATTTATTAGAAGGCTAAATGTATTGGTAACATGCAGAATTGATAAAGAGGCAGAAGAAAAAGATTGAAAATAGGTCAAGACCAAACACACTGCAGAGAATGAAGTAGGACATTCAGTATGGTATAGCGGGGAGTCATTTGAAGAGAATGTCACAAGCCGGAAATAGTAGTATTGTCTGAGTCACTCTGCTGACTTCACATTCTGGTGAGGAAGCATTGTCTTGGCCTTCCTTTGTTATGAGCCCATCCATTTACCGAGGGAAGATGGGACACCTAAATTGAGTCCAGCAGACTCTATCAAATTGGAAACGGTTAATGCCTCAAAAATAAACCAGGCATTATTAAGAAAGGGGAAATAGAAACCAGAGAGCAAAAGAGCAATATCTAGCCACTCTACAGTTACAATTTCTCAATTCTTAGAGGACATTCGATCAGAGCGATGCGTGGATAATAATAATTTTGTCGTAAAATGTATTATTGTTGGGCTGCCTAGCATCTTAATACCTTCTTCTATGCGGGAAACTTGCTAGTGTGCAGTTATTGGTGGGAAGCTTACTCTCACTACTTTTTATGGAAATCTGAAGATTGAGATGTTTGTCTCTCTATTCCTGGAAACTAGAACATGGGTATATGACCAGGAGTCAGACAACTTGATGCTCTTGCCTGGGACTTTGAATTTGGAGAAAACTCAGCAGTTTAAAATGAACACTGTTGGTAGCAATGACAGGATCTAATGCATGAAAAACTTTGCACTGTTGCTTGTGGTGGCATTTCACTGTCCCGAGGTACTGATGATGGTGACACAAGGATGGTTCCCAATACAGAGCAGCATGGTGGTGGCATTTTTTGTTGTGAGTCTGGATGTCCAGAATTAGTTTCTACTCACTTTCTGAGTCAGGTTTTCTACCTTTCTGTAGATTTTTTTGAATTTCCCCTTATGTATTTATTTTTAAAAACAGCTTTATTATGGGAATGCAAGCTGGTGCAGTCACTCTGGAAAACAGTATGGAGGTTCCTCAAAAAATTGAAAATAGAACTACCCTATGACCCAGCAATTGGACTACTAGGTATTTATCCAAGGGATACAGGTGTGCAGTTTTAAAGGGACACAGGCACCCCAATGTTTATAGCAACACTATCAGCAATAGCCAAAGTATGGAAAGAGCCCAAATGTCCATCGATGGATGAATGGATAAAGAAGATGTGGTATATGTATATAATGGAGTATTACTGGGGAATCAAAAAGAATGAAATCTTGCCATTTCCAACTATGTGGAGGGAACTAGAGGGCATTATGCTAAGTGAAATTAGTCAGAGAAAGACAAATATCGTATGAATTCACTCATATGAGGACTTTAAGAGACAAAACAGATGAACATAAGGGAAGGGAAACAAAAATAATATAAAAACAGGAGGGGAACAAAACAGAAGAGACTCTTAAATATGGAGAACAAACAGAGGGTTACTGGAGGGGTTGTGGGAGGGGGGATGGGCTAAATGGGTAAGGGGCATTAAGGAATCTACTTCTGAAGTCATTGTTTCACTATATGCTAATTTGGATATAAATTTAAAAAATAAAATTAATAAAAAAACAGCTTTATTGAAGCATAGCTGATATAAAAAACTGGACATATTTAATATATGCAATTTAATGAATTTGGAAATATGCATACACCAGTGAGGCCATCACTATCATCAAGGTAGTAAACATACCCATAACCTCCAACAGTTTCCTCCTGCCCCATTTTTGTTTTTTTTGTTTGGTTGGTTTGGATTTGCTTTGCTTGCTTGGTTGTTTTATTTATTTATTTTTTAATTTTTTAAAAATGTTTTTATTTATTTTTGAGACAGAGAGAGACAGAGCATGAGCAGGGGAGTGGCAGAGAGAGAGAGAGGGAGACACAGAATCCAAAGCAGGCTCCAGGCTCTGAGCTGTCAGCACAGAGCCCGACGTGGGGCTCAAACTCACAAACCGTGAGATCATGACCTGAGCCCAAGTCAGATGCTTAACTGACTGAGCCACCCAGGCACCCCTGCTTGGTTGTTTTAATGGTAAGAATACTTAACATGAGATCTACCCTTTAAAAAATGTTAAGTATACTGTATGAATGGTTAACTATAGGTGCTTGGTAAGTGAAATAAGCCAGCCACAGAAGAACAAATACTACATGATTCCTCTTGCTGACGTCTCTAAAATAGTTAAGCTTATGGAAACAGAGTCAAAAGGGGTTCTCAAAGGCTAAGGGAAAGGAAAATGGTGAGTTGTCATTTTCCAGGGATCGAGCATCAGTTATGCAAGATGAGTCAAGAAATCTAGAGATCTGCTGTACAACATAGTGCCTATAGTTAACAATTCAGTATTGTAAACTTAAAATTTTAAGAGGGTAGATCTCATGTTATGTGTTCTCTTGATTTCTTTAGCCATTCTTCTATTGTTGAGTGCTCACTTCATTTATGTTTTTGCTACTAAAAACTGCTCTAGTAGACATCCTCTGCACATGTCCTTACATACTGTCAGGGTTTTTTCTGCATGAAATACATTACCAAAAGCAAGATTTTTAGAACCAAACTTTTTTGCATCTCAATTTTCGTAGATGTTTCTTAACTGTTTTCCATATAAAAATATGTATCATGTTGACATTAACAATGCAGGCATTTCCTTGTCTTACATCACACCCAACACTGGGTGCTATCAATCTTAATTTTGTCAATCTGACGGGTGAAGAATACATTGTTCAGACACTTCCAACACTTTTGCTCTTATTGTTCTGATATTTGAAAGTGTAGCTTGGACACAGCACTTAGTCGTGTTGTTAATTTGGTCAGAAGATATTTGCCTTTAAAAAAATTTTTTTTAGACATTTATTTATTTTTGATAGAGAGAGACAGAGCACAAGTGGGGGAGGGGGCAGAGAGAGGGAGACACAGAATCCGAAGCAGGCTCCAGGCTCTGAGCTGTCAGCACAGAGCCAGATGCGGGGCTCGAGCTCACAAACCACGAGATCATGACCTGAGCCAAAGTCAGACGCTTAACTGACTGAGCCACCCAGGTGCCCCAGATATTTGCCATTTGATTTCTATAGTTAACCAAATTGCATCTTATTTTTTGTAACACTGATTTTTGGATTTATTTCTTTGACCAGATTTTGTGATTTCTGTTTCTGTGTGTCTTCTTTTTTCTTCCTATCATCTTTTGGGTTGGTTATTTTTAACATTATTATTTTTAGTATTTATCCGAGAAATTTCTGCAGCCTCATTTAACTTATCTAGGGTCAATTACTAAATTTTTAACATTTTCCTAAACAATACAAGGCCTTAGAGCTCTTTAATGACTTCATTTTTTACTCGGTTGCTTTCATTTTAGTCTTGTCTTACTTTTGAAACTTATATAACATTACATAATATTATGGTTCATTTAAATTTATCAATCAGCTTAATCCTTTTTTTATTCATCATTCTTTTGCCATCACATATGCATTTGGGGATCACACTCCTCTTCCTGAAATTGGCCTTTAATATTTGTGCCACAAAATATTGTTTTGAAATATTATACATATTCATTTAAACTTAATTCGAATGAAAGCAAACCTATTCTGAAATTGTTTTGTTTTGTTAATTTGGAGGAGGAATGAAATGATAAAGAATCTTGGTAGAGATAACTAATCGGTATATTGCATATATATATATATATATATATATATATATACATATACACACACACTAGGCTTTCCACAGGCAACATAATGTTTGAGATTGCAACCAATTGAATGAAGGAGCAGATAAGAAAATTTAGCTCTTTTCTATTAAGTAAAACATTAGAGAAATTTGCAAAAATGAAAAACAATGCTACTTGGGTGCCTGTGTGGCTCAGTTGGTTAAGGTTCCAACTCTTGATTTGGCTGAGGTCATGATCTCATGGTTCATGAGTTCGAGCACTGTGTCAGGCTCTGACACCACAGAACCTTCTTGAGATTCTCACTCTCTCTCTCTCTCTGTGTCCCTCCCCCACTTGTTCTCTCTCTCTCTCTCTCAAAGAAATAAAGTTAAAAAAACACCCCAAAACACACAGCAAAAAAGCTCAATGCTTCTCTTCTTACTATTTTGTTTGGACCAAATAGCTATTGTTCATAAAATGTTATTTATGCTAACATGAAATGGTCTATTTTTACTTTTCTTTTAATAATTGGAGTCCATTCTTTTTTTTCTGTGAACACTTATTTTCCAGTTATTTTAAAAAAACCATACACACAGAAGAAAATTTAAACTTCTCTGATGACTTATTTACATTGTCCTAAGTACTAATCACAATGTAATCTTTAAATTATTTGCTGAGACCTGGGGAAGATGGCCGCGTAGGAGGACACTGGGCTCACCGTGTCCTGCTGATCACTTAGATTCCACCTACACCTGCCTAAATAACCCAGAAAACCGCCAGAAGACTAGCAGAACGGATTCTCCGGAGCCAAGCGCAGATGAGAGGCCCACGGAAGAGGGTAGAAAGGGTGAGAGCTCCACGGACTGGCGGGAGGGAGCTGGGGCGGAGGGGCAGCCCGCTGGCCAAGCAGAGGCCCCGAGTCTGGCTTGCAAAAGTGGAGGGGCCGGACGAAGTGTGTTCTGACAGCAAGTGGGACTTAACATCTGGAAGGTTATAAGCTAACAGCTCTGCTCGGAGAACGGGAGGGCTGGAGGACAACGGGAGGGAGAGTTGTTGAGCCCCAGACGACAGAGCCCAGCTTGGCAGGGAACAAAGGCACTGGCCAGCGCCATCTTCCTCGCCCATCCCCCAGCCAAAATCCCAAAGGGAACCGGTTCCTGCCAGGGAACTTGCTTGCACCGCACAAACACCCAACGCTGTGCTTCTGCGGATCCATCCCTCCGGCAGGTCTCTGAAGTTTCCAACTCTTCGCAGGGCTGCAGGGCCCCTCCTGAAGCGGATCTCTGAAGGAAAAGCGAGCTGAGCCTGTCCCTCCTGCCCCTGTGCACCTTGCTGACCCACCCCAGCTAATATGACAGATCCCCAGCAGCACAAGCCTGGCAGTGTGCAAGTATCCCAGAAGTGCCACCCCACCCCATAGTGAATCCCGCCCCTAGGAGAGGGAAAGAAAAGGCACATACCAGTCTGACTGTGGCCCCAGTGGTGGGCTGGGGGCAGACATCAGGTCTGACTGTGGCCCGCCCACCAATGCAAGTTATTCAAGACAGCACAGGGAAAGTGCCCCGAAGATCCGCACCACTCCAGGGACTATCCAAAATGATGAAACGGAAGAATTCCCCTCAAAAAAAATCCAGGAAATAACGACAGCTAACGAACTGATCAAAAACGATTTAAACAATATAACAGAAAGTGGATTTAGAATAATAGTCATAAAATTAATCGCTGGGCTTGAAAACAGTATAAAGGACAGCAGAGAATCTATTGCTACAGAGATCAAGGGACTAAGGAACAGCCAGGAGGAGCTAAAAAATGTTATTAATGAGCTGCAAAATAAAATGGAGATGACCACGCCTCGGATTGAAGAGGCAGAGGAGAGAATAGGTGAACTGGAAGATAAAATTATGGAAAAAGAAGAGGCTGAGAAAAAGAGAGATAAAAAAATCCAGGAGTATGAGGGGAAAATTAGAGAACTAAGTGATGCACTAAAGAGAAATAATCTACGCATAATTGGTATTCCAGAGGAGGAAGAGAGAGGGAAAGGTGCTGAAGGTGTACTTGAAGAAATAATAGCTGAGAATTTCCCTGATCTGGGGAAGGAAAAGGCATTGAAATCCAAGAGGCACAGAGACCTCCCTTCAGACATAACTTGAATCGATCTTCGGCACGACATATCATAGTGAAACTGGCAAAATACAAGGATAAAGAGAAAATTCTGAAAGAAGCTAGAGATAAACGTGCTCTAACGTATAAAGGGAGACCTATAAGACTCGTGACCGAACTCTCTACTGAAACTTGGCAGGCCAGAAATGAATGGCAGGAGATCTTCAATGTGACGAACAGAAAAAAATATGCAGCCGAGAATCCTTTATCCAGCAAGTCTGTCATTTAGAATAGAAGGAGAGATAAAGGTCTTCCCAAACAAACAAAAACTGAAGGAATTTGTCACCACTAAACCAGCCCTACAAGAGATCCTAAGGGGCATCCTGTGAGACAAAGTACCAGAGATATCGCTACAAGCATGAAACCTACGGATATCACAATAACTCTAAACCCATATCTTTCTATAATAACACTGAATGTAAATGAACTAAATGCGCCAACCAAAAGACATAGGGTATCAGAATGGATAAAAAAACAAGACCCATCTATTTGCTGTCTACAAGAGACTCATTTTAGACCTGAGGACACCTTCAGATTGAGAGTGAGGGGATGGGGAAATATTTATCATGCCACTGGAAGTCAAAAGAAAGCTGGAGTAGCCATACTTATATCAGACAAACTAGACTTTAAATTAAATGCTGTAACAAGAGATGAAGAAGGGCATTATATAATAATCACAGGGTCTATCCATCAGGAAGAGCTAACAATTATAAATGTCTATGCGCCAAATACAGGAGCCCCCAGATATATAAAACAATTACTCACAAACAAAAGCAACCTTATTGATAAGAATGTGGTAATTGCAGGGGACTTTAATACTCCACTTACAGAAATGGATAGATCATCTAGATACATGGTCAATAAAGAAACAAGGGCCCTGAATGATACATTGGATCAGATGGACTTGACAGATATATTTAGAACTCTGCATCCCAAAGCAACAGAATATACTTTCTTCTCGAGTGCACATGGAACATTCTCCAAGATAGATCATATACTGGGTCACAAAACAGCCCTTCATAAGTATACAAGAATTGAAATCATACCATGCATACTTTCAGACCACAATGCTATGAAGCTTGAAATCAACCACAGGAAAAAGTCTGGAAAACCTCCAAAAGCATGGAGGTTAAACAACACCCTACTAAAGAATGAATGGGTCAACCAGGCAATTAGAGAAGAAATTAAAAAATATATGGAAACAAATGAAAATGAAAATACAACAATCCAAATGCTTTGGGATGCAGCGAAGGCAGTCCTGAGAGGAAAATACATTGCAATCCAGGCCTATCTCAAGAAACAAGAAAAATCCCAAATACAAAATCTAACAGCACACCTAAAGGAAATAGAAGCAGAACAGCAAGGACAGCCTAAACCCAGCAGAAGAAGAGAAATAATAAAGATCAGAGCAGAAATAAATAATATAGAATCTAAAAAAACTGTAGAGCAGATCAACGAAACCAAGAGTTGGTTTTTTGAAAAGGTAAACAAAATTGATAAACCTCTAGCCAGGCTTTTCAAAAAGAAAAGGGAGATGACCCAAATAGATAAAATCATGAATGAAAATGGAATTATTACAACCAATCCCTCAGAGATACAAGCAATTACCAGGGAATACTATGAAAAATTGTATGCCAACAAACTGGACAACCTGGAAGAAATGGACAAAGTCCTAAACACCCACACGCTTTCACAACTCAATCAGGAGGAAATAGAAAACTTGAACAGACCCATAACCAGTAAAGAAATTGAATCGGTTATCAAAAATCTCCCAACAAATAAGAGTCCAGGACCAGATGGCTTCCCAGGGGAGTTCTACTAGACGTTTAAAGCAGAGATAATACTTATCCTTCTCAAGTTATTCCAAGAAATAGAAAGGGAAGGAAAACTTCCAGACTCATTCTATGAAGCCAGTGTTACTTTGATTCCTAAACCAGACAGAGACCCAGTAAAAAAAGAGAACTACAGGCCAATATCCCTGATGAATATGGATGCAAAAATTCTCAATAAGATACTAGCAAATCGAATTCAACAGCATATAAAAAGAATTATTCACCATGATCAAGTGGGATTCATTCCTGGGATGCAGGACTGGTTCAACATTCGCAAATCAATCAACATGATACATCACATTAATAAAAAAAGACAAGAACCATATGATCCTGTCAATCGATGCAGAAAAGGCATTTGACAAAATCCAGCAACGTTTCTTAATAAAAACCCTTGAGGAAGTCGGGACAGAAGGAATATACTTAAAGATCATAAAAGCCATTTATGAAAAGCCCACAGCTAACATCATCCTCAATGGGGAAAAACTGAGAGCTTTTTCCCTGAGATCAGGAACACGACAGGGATGTCCACTCTCACCGCTGTTGTTTAACATAGTGCTGGAAGTTCTAGCATCAGCAATCAGACAACAAAAGGAAATCAAAAGCATCAAAATTGGCAAAGATGAAGTCAAGCTTTCACTTTTTGCAGATGACATGATACTATACATGGAAAATCCGATAGACTCCACCAAAAGTCTGCTAGAACTGATACATGAATTCAGCAAAGTTGCAGGATACAAAATCAATGTACAGAAATCAGTTGCATTCTTATACACTAATAATGAAGCAACAGAAAGACAAATAACGAAACTAATCCCATTCACAATTGCACCAAGAAGCATAAAATACCTAGGAATAAATCTAACCAAAGATGTACAAGATCTGTATGCTGAAAACTATAGAAAGCTTATGAAGGAAATTGAAGAAGATATAAAGAAATGGAAAAACATTCCATGCTCATGGACTGGAAGAATAAATATTGTCAAAATGTCAATACTACCCAAAGCTATCTACACATTCAATGCAATCCCAATCAAAATTGCACCAGCAATCTTCTTGAAAGTAGAACAAGCAATCCTAAAATTCATATGGAACCACAAAAGGCCCCGAATAGCCAAAGTCATTTTGAAGAAGAAGACCACAGCGAGAGGCATCACAATCCCAGACTTTAGCCTCTACTACAAAGCTGTCATCATCAAGACAGCATGGTATTGGCATAAAAACAGACACATAGACCAATGGAATAGAATAGAAACCCCAGAACTAGACCCACAAACGTATGGCCAACTCATCTTTGACAAAGCAGGAAAGAACATCCAATGGAAAAAAGACAGTCTCTTTAACAAATGGTGCTGGGAGAACTGGACAGCAACATGCAGAAGGTTGAAACTAGACCACTTTCTCACACCATTCACAAAAATAAACTCAAAATGGATAAAGGACCTGAATGTGAGACAGGAAACCATCAAAACCTTAGAGGAGAAAGCAGGAAAAGACCTCTCTGACCTCAGCCGTAGCAATCTCTTACTCGGCACATCCCCAAAGGCAAGGGAATTAAAAGCAAAAGTGAATTACTGGGACCTTATGAAGATAAAAAGCTTCTGCACAGCAAAGGAAACAACCAACAAAACTAAAAGGCAACCAATGGAATGGGAAAAGATATTTGCAAATGACACATCGGACAAAGGGCTAGTATCCAAAATCTATAAAGAGCTCATCAAACTCCACACCCGAAAAACAAATAACCCAGTGAAGAAATGGGCAGAAAACATGAATAGACACTTCTCTAAAGAAGACATCCGGATGGCCAACAGGCACATGAAAAGATGTTCAACATCGCTCCTTATCAGGGAAATACAAATCAAAACCACACTCAGATACCACCTCACGCCAGTCAGAGTGGCCACAATGAAGAAATCAGGGGACTATAGATGCTGGAGAGGATGTGGAGAAACAGGAACCCTCTTGCACTGTTGGTGGGAATGCAAATTGGTGCAGCCGCTCTGGAAAGTGGTGTGGAGGTTCCTCAGAAAATTAAAAATAGACCTACCCTATGACCCAGCAATAGCACTGCTAGGAATTTAGCCAAGGGATACAGGAGTACTGATGCATAGGGGCACTTGTACCCCAATGTTTATAGCAGCACTCTCAACAATAGCCAAATTATGGAAAGAGCCTAAATGTCCATCAACTGATGAATGGATAAAGAAATTGTGGTTTATATACACAATGGAATACTACGTGGCAATGAGAAAAAATGAAATATGGCCTTTTGTAGCAACATGGATGGAACTGGAGAGTGTTATGCTAAGTGAAATAAGCCATACAGAGAAAGACAGATATCATATGGTTTCACTCTTACGTGGATCCTGAGAAACGTAACAGAAACCCATGGGGGAGGGGAAGGAGAAAAAAAAAAAAAAAGAGGTTAGAGTGGGAGAGAGCCAAAGCATAAGAGACTGTTAAAAACTGAGAACAAACTGAGGGTTGATGGGGGGTGGGAGGGAGGGGAGGGTGGGTGATGGGTATTGAGGAGGGCACCTTTTGGGATGAGCACTGGGTGTTGTATGGAAACCAATTTGACAGTAAATTTCATATATTAAAAAATAAAAAAAATTAAAAAAAAATAAATAAAGTGAGGATAAAAAAAAAAAAAAAAGAAATAAGCCATACAGAGAAAGACAGATACCATATGTTTTCACTCTTATGTGGATCCTGAGAAACTTAACAGAAACCCGTGGGGGAGGGGAAGGAAAAAAAAAAAGAGGTTAGAGTGGGAGAGAGCCAAAGCATAAGAGACTCTTAATAACTGAGAACAAACTGAGGGTTGATGGGGGGTGGGAGGGAGGGAGGGTAGGTGATGGGTATTGAGGAGGGCACCCTTTGGGATGAGCACTGGGTGTTGTATGGAAACCAATTTGACAATAAATTTCATATATTGAAAAAAATTATTTGCTGAAAATATAGACACACCAATAGATTATTTAAGCATAGGATGATTGAGACAGCAGTGATGAGACTGGATTTATTTTCATACTGCATCTTATTTTTTGTCTTTTTAAAGTTTTTAAAGTTTTTGTTTAAATTCCAGTCAGTTAACCTACAGTGTAATATTAGTTTCAGATGTATAATATAGTGATTCAAATATTCCATACATCACCCAGTGCTCATCACTAGTGCATTCCTTAATCCCTATCACCTGGTTCACCTATTCCCAACAGCCCCCCCCCCACCCGACCTCCCCTCTGGTAGTCATCAGTTTGTTCTCTATAGTTAAGAGTCTGTTTCTTGGTTTGCTCTCTCTGTCTCTCTTTTCTTTTTTTCTTTTGCTTGTTTGTTTTGTTTCTTAAATTCCACATGAGTGAAATCATATGGTATTTGTCTTTCTCTGACTGACTTATTTCACTTAGCATAATACTTTAGCTTGATCCATGTCCTTACAAATGGCAAGATTTCATTCTTTTTTATGGCTGTGAAATATTCTATTGTATATATATACACATCTTTATCCACTCATCCGTCAATGGACACTTGGGCTGTTTCCATAATTTGGCTATCATAGATAATGCTGCTGTAAGCATCATGGTATGTTTATCCCTTTGAATTAGTATTTTTGTATTCTTTATGTACATCCTTAGTAGTGCAACAGCTGGAACATAGGGTAGTTCTATTTTTAACTTTTTGAGAAACCTCCACACTGTTTGCCACAGTGGCTGCATTAGCTTGCCTTCCCACCAACAGTGCAGGAGGGTTCCTCTTTTTCTACATCCTTGCCAACACCTGTTCTTTCTTGTGTTGTCAATTTTAGCCCATATATTCTCTATTCTGGGTGCCACTTTATGCTTTAATATAAATCCTTGGCATTGCACCTTGTATCATGACTGGACACACATATTGTAAATATTTAAAAAAAAACACTTCTGTATATTATGATGTTTTGACATCTTAAAGACTCTTCTGGCTGGGGAGAGACTGTCCCTCCTGGGGCTAGCAGATCAGAGGTAACCAGCCAGGAGCATGCTTTTGATAGGTAAATAACCAATCCAGAGCCATACCTCCCCTATCAGACCCTTACCTCCAAAAGGGGATATTCCTCTGCCTCGGTCATTTCAGGGCTGGGTACTGAGCAAGTGGGGACCACAACTATAGTTAGAGCCAACAGAAATTATTCAAACTAGCCAATCCTAAACCATTTATGTGGCCCTACCTTGCCTTTCCTGTGGAAAAGCCAATAAAACCTATGGTCTAAGCCCTCCACCTCTACCTAATTTGAGGAGGGAGTATCATGAAGTGATTTTATTCAACAATAAGCCATAGCTGATGAGGACTTCCTGAGTTCCATCTTGGGGTCTTCCCCATGGTCCTCCAAGGCATAGGGTAACCCCTGCCCCTTTCCCCCTTCTTCCTGGGACCTGTGAGCAAAATAAATTTTCTTCTAAGCCTCCTTGTTACCTCCTGCGGCTGCACCAACTTTACCATATCATATCCAACAGGCACATTCTTAGAGAAATGAATCTACAGTTAGTAGCAGAAATATTCCTGGAAATCATTCCCAGCTAGGATAGCTAGCATTGCCTTATTACATATAAGTGTGACTGAGAAACATAAACTATACCTCACTGAAAGTTTTTAAAATGTATTCTCAACTCAAAGTCCCGTTACCTGGATCCAAAATGCAATTGCTACTTCAATACTACCTGACCTGAAAGGGAATATCAGAGAATGGAGCCAGCAGGTTTAATTGATTGCAGGTAACATATTTTTGCAATTTTTAAACACATTGCTAGATAAACATATTGCTAGGCGCTCCCACCCCTTAAGTGACTTCAAAGGGGATCCTGCAGGTTGGGGCCCTTAACCCTGCTCTTCTTCAGCTTCATGACGAATATGCCTCTGATCATGGCATATCTTTCACCTCCTTCATGCCTTATTTGATATCTTTCGCTCACTTTATAGTGTTCTTTAAAAGATCTTGTTCTTTAAAAGGCCTTGCACACATAATAAAATCTATTTCTAAATATAACCCAATTTTTATTATAAAAGGGATATTTTCTTTCTCTATTACATTTTCTAATTGCTTTCTGTTTGTATAGAGAAATATTATCTTGAGCACATTGACCAAACTCATGTATTAGTCCTCATAATCTCATACAGATTTTTTGTATATTTTATTGTATGGCATTGTGGGCAATTATTTTGCTATATTAGTACTTTTTACCCCCTTCCAATTCTTATGTGCTTTCCTTACTGCATTAGCTATCACCTGTAGTGAAATGTTGAAAGACAGTGCTGATCACAAACATCCTTAAGTTGCCACGACTAAGGTGAAATATTTATGAACTTTTACTATGATTTTCAGTATAAGGCTTTTGGAGACAAATGTTTAAGTTAAGCAGCATTCTTTCTAGGCCAGTGCAGTAACAGATTATTTTTCTATATCATCCAGGGCAATCATATGTTCTTGTCCTTTAATCTACTGATACTGGGAATGAAATGGATTTTTCTCATGCTGAATCTTTATATCTTTACATAAAATATCTCTCTTGTGCATAATATAAGTTTTATAATTTAATGTCTCATGTCTTTCTAAATTTTTCTTTCCAGACTATTGGTATAACTGGGACTCACATTTTTTGGTCTTTTTTTCTTAATATATAGGGTATATTATATGAGTTAAGTATCATTTATTTATTTTTTATTCCCTGCAAAAGAATGCCTTTATGCTAGGCTGCCCTGTAAAATCTTCAGCATATGATAGGTTACGTGAGATCTTTTCAACATTTAAATTTCCTCTTTACTAAAATTTTGTATTTTGTAGAAAGATTGTATTTTGAAATTTTTTATTTTTGTAGAAAATTATTCTTTTTTTCTTTGTAATATGTCATTCAGAATTTCTGTTGTAATTAAAACTATCTATTGATTTGTAGAGTTGAGATATCTATATTTATATTTTTTATATTTATTTACTTTCCTTTCTGATTTGCGAGAGAATTAAAATAAATGCTTATGATTTGGAAGGTCATTTTATTATTTAGTTTCATTGTTATAATTTTAAGGTCATTAATTGTCACCAGGTTATTTCTTCCCTGTTATTTTCATTCCTAAACATTTCATAAGTTATATTTTTGTGTTATTTTAATATGTATAAATTATTTGGAAGCTTTATTATTAGAAAAGCTCTCCTACCTGTGCAAAACTGCCCATTATATACCCTTATGATATTATTTATATCAATACATTTGTCATATTAAATATGAAGTTTGGGCATAGATTTGTAGTCCCATCATGACTTTGGCTACACTATACTGCTATATCTGTTATGTTTTTCCCAACTACTATATTTTTAATTTACTATAGTATTTTTGTTATAGACAAATCTCCTGTCAGCAATATATAATTGGACTTTGTTTTACATTTTTAGGTATTTTAAATCCAACTTAGAGTGTTTTAAAAATAATCATAGAGGCAGCATATAGATGGGTCTTGTGTTTTTATTCATTCCATCACTCTATGTCTTTTGACTGGAGCATTTAGTCTATTTACTCTCAAAGTAATTATTGACATGTGTATATTTATAAGCCATTCTGTTACATGTTTTATGGTTGTTTTTGTAGTTCCTGACTCTTGCTCTCTTCTCTTGCTCTCTTGTCTCATGATTAGTTACTTTATTGTTCTCTCTCTCTCTTTTTTAATATAATTTATTGTCAAATTGGCTAACATACAGTGTGTAAAGGGTGCTCGTGTTTTTTGGGATAGATTCCCTTGGTTCACTGCTTACGTAAAACACCCAGTGCTCATCCCAACAAGTGCCCTCCTCAATGCCCATCACCCATTTTCCTCTCTCTCCTGCCCCCATCCACTCTCAGTTTGTTCTCTGTATTTAAGAGTCTCTTATGGTTTGCCTCCCTCCCTCTATGTTTGTAACTATTTTTTTCCCCTTCCCTTTTCCCATTGTCTTCTGTTAAGTTTCTCAAATTCCACATATGAGTGAAAACATGATATCTGTCCTTCTCTGACTGACTTATTTCACTCAGCATATTACCTTCCAGTTCCATTCACGTTGCTGCAAATGGCATGATTTCATTCTTTCACATTGCCAAGTAGTATTCCATTGTATTAAACCACATCTTCTTTATCCACTAATCAGTTGATGGACATTTGGGCTCTTTCTATAATTTGGTTATTGTTGAAAGCGACTGCTATAAACATTGGGGTACATGTGCTCCTATGAATAAGCACCCCTTTTCCCTTTGGATAAATTGCTAGTAGTGCTATTGCTTGGTTATAGGGTAGGTCTATTTTTAACTTTTTGAGGAACCTCCATATTGTTTTCCAGAATAGCTGCACCAGTTTGCATTCCCACCAACAGTGCAAGAGGATTCCTGTTTCCCCATATCCTTGCCAGCATCTCTTGTTTCCTGAATTGTTCATTTTAGCCACTCTGACTGGTGTGAGGTGATATATCATTGTGGTTCTGATTTGTATTTCCCTGATAATGAGTGATGTTGAGCATCTTTTCATGTGTCTGTTGGTCATCTGGATGTCTTCTTTGGAAAGTGTTTATTCATGTCTTTTGCCCATTTCTTCACGGGATTATTTGTTTTTTGGGTGTTGAGTTTGGCAAATTCTTTATAGATTTTGGATAATAACCCTTTATCCAGTATGTCATTTGCAAGTGTCTTCTCTGATTCTCTTGGTTGCCTTTTAGTTTTGTTGATTGTTTCCTTTGCAGTGCAGAAGACTTTTATCTTGATAAGGTCTCAATAGTTCATTTTTTTTAACGTTTATTTATTTTTGAGACAGAGAGAGACAGAGCATGAATGGGGAGGGTCAGAGAGAGAGAGAGGGAGACACAGAATCTGAAACATGCTCCAGGCTCCAAGCTGTCAGCACAGAGCCTGACACGGGGCTTGAACTCACGGACCGCAAGATCATGACCTGAGCCGAAGCCGGACGCTCAACTGACTGAGCCACCCAGGCGCCCCTCAATAGTTCATTTTTGGTATTATTTTCCTTGTCTTTGGAGACCTGTTGAGCAAGAAATTGCTGCAGCTGAGGTCAAAGATGTTGTTGCCTGTCTTCTCCTCTAGGGTTTTGATGGTTTCCTGTCTCACATTTAGGCCTTTCATCCCTTTTGAGTTTATTTTTGTGTATGGTGTAAGAAAGCGGTCTAGTTTCATTCTTCTGCATGTTGCTGTCCAGTTCTCCCAACACCATTTGCTAAAGAGATTGTCTTTTTTCCATTGGATACTCTTTCCTGTTTTGTCAAAGATTAGTTGGCTATACATTTGTAGGTTCAGTTCCGGGTTCTCTATTCTATTCTATTGGTCTATGTGACTGTCTTGTGCCAGTAACATACTCTATTGATGATTACAGCTTTGTAATACATCTTGAAGTCTGGGATTGTGATGCCTCCCACTTCGTTTTTCTTTTTCAACGTTACTTTTGCTATTCAGGGTCTTTTATGGTTCCATAAAAATTGTAGGATTGTTTGTTCTGGCTTTGAGAAGAATACCACTGCAGTTTTGATTGGGATTGCATTGAATGTATAGATTGCTTTGGGTAGTATTGATATTTTAACAATGTTTGTTCTTCCAATATATGAACATGGAATGTTTTTCCATATCTTTGTGTCCTCTTCAATTTCCTTCATAAGTTTTCTATAGTTTTCAGCATATGCATCTTTTACATCTTTGGTTAGGTTTATTCCTAGGTATTTTATGAGTCTTGGTGCAATTGTAAATGGAATTGATTTCTTGATTTCTTTTTCTGTTGCTTCATCATTGGTGTGTAGAAATGCAACCTATTTCTGTACATTGATTTTGTATCCTGCGACTTTGCTGAATTCATGTATCAGTTCTAACAGCTTTTTGGTGGAGTCTTTAGGGTTTTGCAGGTACAGTATCATGTGATCTGCGAAAAGTCAAAGTTTGGCTTCTTCTTTGCCAATTTGGATGCTTTCTATTTCATTTGGTTGTCAGTTTGCTGAGGCTAGGACTTCCAACACTATGTTAAACAACAGTGGTGAGAGTCGACATCCCTGCTGTGTTCTTGATCTCAGGGGAAAGCTCTCAGTTTTTCCCCATCGAGGCTGATATTAGCTGTGGGCTTTTCATATATGGCTTTTATGAGGTTGAGGTATTTTCCTTCTATCCCAACTTTCTTGAGGGTTTTTATTAAGAAAGAATTCTGTATTTTGTCAAATGCTTTTTGTACATCTAATGACAGGATCATATGGTTCTGATCCTTTCTTCTGTTTTGTGACCTATCACAATGATTTGCGAATATTGAACCCCTGCATCCCAGGAATGAATCCCACTTAATCATGGTGAATAATACTTTCGATATACTATTGAATTCAATTTGCTAGTATCTTGTTGAGAATTTTTGTATCCATGTTCATCAAGGATATTGGCCTATAATGCTCCTTTTTAGTGGGTTCTCTGTCTGGTCTGGAAATCAAGGTAATGCTGGCATTATAGAATGAGTATGAAAGCCTTCTTTCCATTTCTGTTTTTTTTTTTTGAACAGCTCGAGAATTATAGGTATTAATTCTGCTTTAAATGTCTGGTAGAATTCTCCTGGAAAGCTATCTGTCCCAGGATTCTTATTTCTTGGGAGATTTTTTTTTGGGAGATTTTTGATAAGTGATTCAATTTCTGGTTATGGGTTTATTCAAATTTTCTATTTCTTCCTATTTGAGTTTTGATAGTGTGTGGGTGTGTAGGAATTTGTCTATTTCCTCCAGGTTGTCCAGTTTGTTGGCATATAATTTTTATTTATTTTTTTTTCAACATATGAAATTTATTGTCAAAATGGTTTCCATACAATACCCAGTGCTCATCCCAAAAGGTGCCCTCCTCAATGCCCATCATCCACCCTCCTCTCCCTCCCACCCCCCATCAACCCTCAGTTTGTTCTCAGTTTTTAACAGTCTCTTATGCTTTGGCTCTCTCCCACTCTAACCTCGTTTTTTTTTCCTTCCCCTCCCCCATGGGTTTCTGTTAAGTTTCTCAGGATCCACATAAGACTGAAACCATATGGTATCTGTCTTTCTCTGTATGGCTTATTTCACTTAGCATCACACTCTCCAGTTCCATCCATGTTGCTACAAAGGGCCATATTTCATTCTTTCTCATTGCCACATAGTACTCCATTGTGTATATAAACCAGAATTTCTTTATCCATTCTTCAGTTGATGGACATTTAGGCTCTTTCCATAATTTGGCTATTGTTGAGAGTGCTGCTATAAACATTGGGGTACAAGTGCCCCTATGCATCAGTACTCCTCTATTCCTTGGGTAAATTCCTAGCAGTGCTATTGCTGGGTCATAGGGTAGGTCTATTTTTAATTTTTTGAGGAACCTCCACACTGTTTTCCAGTGTGGCTGCACCAGTTTGCATTCCCACCAACAGTGCAAGAGGGTTCCCGTTTCTCCACATCCTCACCAGCATCTATAGTCTCCTGATTTGTTCATTTTGGCCACTCTGACTGGCGTGAGGTGATATCTGAGTGTGGTTTTGATTTGTATTTCCCTGATGAGGAGCGACGTTGAGCATATTTTCATGTGCCTGTTGGTCATCCGGATGTCTTCTTTAGAGAAGTGTCTATTCATGATTTCTGCCCATTTCTTCACTGGGTTATTTGTTTTTCAGGTGTGGAGTTTGGTGAGCTCTTTATAGATTTTGGAAACTAGCCCTTTGTCCGATATGTCATTTGCAAATATATTTTCCCATTCCATTGGTTGCCTTTTAGTTTTGTTGGTTGTTTCCTTTGCTGTGCAGAAGCTTTTTATCTTCATGAGGTCCCAGTAGTTCATTTTTGCTTTTAATTCCCTTGCCTTTGGGGATGTGTCAAGTAAGAAGTTGCTACGGCTGAGGTCAGACAGGTCTTTTCCTGCTTTCTCCTCTAAGGTTTTGATGGTTTCCTGTCTCACATTCAGGTCCTTTATCCATTTTGAGTTTATTTTTGTCAATGGTGTGAGAAAGTGGTCTAGTTTCAATCTTCTGCATGTTGCTGTCCAGTTCTCACAGCACCATTTGTTAAAGAGACTGTCTTTTTTCTATTGGATGTTCTTTCCTGCTTTGTCAAAGATGAGTTGGCCATACGTTTGTGGGTCTAGTTCTGGGGTTTCTATTCTATTCCATTGGTCTATGTGTCTGTTTTTGTGCCAATACCCTGCTGTCTTGATGATGACAGCTTTGTAGTAGAGGCTAAAGTCTGGGATTGTGATGCCTCTCGCTGTGGTCTTCTTCTCCAAAATTACTTTGGCTATTCGGGGCCTTTTGTGGTTCCATATGAATTTTAGGATTGCTTGTTCTACTTTTGAGAAGATTGCTGGTGCAATTTTGATTGGGATTGCATTGAATGTGTAGATAGCTTTGGGTAGTATTGACATTTTGACAATATTCTTCCAGTCCATGAGCACGGAATGTTTTTCCATTTCTTTATGTCTTCTTCAATTTCCTTCATAAGCTTTCTATAGTTTTCAGCATACAGATCTTGTACATCTTTGGTTAGATTTATTCCTAGGTATTTTATGCTTCTTGGTGCAATTGTGAATGGGATCAGTTTCATTATTTGTCTTTCTGTTGCTTCATTATTAGTGTATAAGAATGCAACTGATTTCTGTACATTGATTTTGTATCCTGCAACTTTGCTAAATTCATGTATCAGTTCTAGCAGTCTTCTGGTGGAGTCTATCGGATTTTCCATGTATAGTATCATGTCATCTGCAAAAAGTGAAAGCTTGACTTCATCTTTGCCAATTTTGATGCCTTTGATTTCCTTTTGTTGTCTGATTGCTGCTGCTAGAACTTCCAACACTATGTTAAACAACAGCGGTGAGAGTGGACATCCCTGTCGTGTTCCTGATCTCAGGGAAAAAGCTCTCAGTTTTTCCCCATTGGGAATGATGTTAGCTGTGGGCTTTTCATAAATGGCTTTTATGACCTTTAAGTATGTTCCTTCTATCCCGACTTTCTCAAGGGTTTTTATTAAGAAACGTTGCTGGATTTTGTCAAAGGCCTTTTCTGCATCGATTGACAGGATCATATGGTTCTTATCTTTTCTTTTATTAATGTGATATCACATTGATTGATTTGCGAATGTTGAAACAGCCCTGCATCCCAGGAATGAATCCCACTTGATCATGGTGAATAATTCTTTTTATATGCTGTTGAATTCGATTTGCTAGTATCTTATTGAGAATTTTTGCATCCATATTCATCAGGGATATTGGCCTGTAGTTCTCTTTTTTTACTGGGTCTCTGTCTGGTTTAGGAATCAAAGTAATACTGGCTTCATAGAATGAGTCTGGAAGTTTTCCTTCCCTTTCTATTTCTTTGAATAGCTTGAGAAGGATAGGTATTATCTCTGATTTAAACGTCTGGTAGAACTCCCCTGGGAAGCCATCTGGTCTTGGACTCTTATTTGTTGGGAGATTTTTGATGACTGATGCAATTTCTTCGCTTGTTATGGGTCTGTTCAAGCTTTCTATTTCCTCCTGATTGAGTTGTGAAAGCGTGTGGGTGTTTAGGACTTTGTCCATTTCTTCCAGGTTGTCCAGTTTGTTGGCATATAATTTTTCATAGTATTCCCTGATAATTGCTTGTATCTCTGAGGGATTGGTTGTAATAATTCCATTTTCATTCATGATTTTATCTATTTGGGTCATCTCCCTTTTCTTTTTGAGAAGCCTGGCTAGAGGTTTATCAATTTTGTTCATTTTTTCAAAAAACCAACTCTTGGTTTCATTGATCTGCTCTACAGTTTTTTTAGATTCTATATTATTTCTGTTCTGATCTTCATTATTTCTCTTCTTCTGCTGGGTTTAGGCTGTCTTTGCTGTTCTGCTTCTATTTCCTTTAGGTGTGCTGTTAGAGTTTGTATTTGGGATTTTTCTTGTTTCTTGAGATAGGCCTGGATTGCAATGTATTTTCCTCTCAGGACTGCCTTCGCTGCATCCCAAAGCATTTGGATTGTTGTATTTTCATTTTCATTTGTTTCCATATATTTTTTAATTTCTTCTCTAATTGCCTGGTTGACCCATTCATTCTTTAGTAGGGTGTTGTTTAACCTCCATGCTTTTGGAGGTTTTCCAGACTTTTTCCTGTGGTTGATTTCAAGCTTCATAGCATTGTGGTCTGAAAGTATGCATGGTATGATTTCAATTCTTGTATACTTATGAAGGGCTGTTTTGTGACCCAGTATGTGATCTATCTTGGAGAATGTTCCATGTGCACTCGAGAAGAAAGTATATTCTGTTGCTTTGGGATGCAGAGTTCTAAATATATCTGTCAAGTCCATCTGATCCAATGTATCATTCAGGGCCCTTGTTTCTTTATTCTGGTCATTAGGATTTTAAACAAAGCAGTATTGATGTTATATATAAGACATAATGGGGGAAGAAGAGGATAGCTTTTGCTGGCAGTGAATTGTAATGTGATTTTTATTTAGGAAAAAATAGAAATGTATCAAATATCCCGATATATACATTCTGATTTTCTCCAAACCTTGTACCATTCTTTCAAATCTATGAGCTTTCACAAATAAGATCTGGTAAGGATGCAATTTCAACTGATGTTGTTATTTAACACGCTACAAAATCAGAGCCTACCATTGATGATAATGCTTAATTGTATATTTGAAAGTTGCTAAGAGTCTAAATCTTAAAAGGTCTCATCACAAGAAAATAAATGCAACTATGCATGGTGACAGATGGTAACTAGACTTATTGTGATGGTGATTATGCAGTGTATATAAATATCAAGTCATTATGTTATATACTTGAAACGAATATAGTATGATATGACAATTATACCTCAATTGAAAAAAGAGATCAGAGCCTACCTTTGTTTACAGCAATACCTAATATAAGGCTATAAGAGGTAATAAATTTCTTCAGAGAAGTCATGGGAACTCCATGGTTTTCTGACTATAAATCAAGCTAAGAATTTAAAGCCACAAATTTTTCATTTTCTTTCTTTAGATCCTTGATATGGTTAGAAATAACCATCCTGTCATAGCACTATAGTGACTATATATCTATCACATTTATCATATTGCTATCATCTCCATTTAGTTTGGAAAATGTTATCCTTTAATGTAAATTTCTTCCTAAGTGATAATCTAAGTAACTCTGTCAATACTTGATGCCATGGATTCCTGATGTTCTTATTATGGTCACAGCCCTATCTTCAAATACTTCAAGGTCAGAAAACTACTTCAAAAAAAAAACCCTCCTTAAGCGTATATTTCATGCAACCCCTTGTGCTTTCATGACTACTGAGTGCCAATTTTCCATGGACTTGCTACATACATATCTTGTATTAGCTCTTGCTCTAGATTATTTTTACAACTGTTTTTATAGCATTTAGCCATGGAGATAGAGATTATATCTCCCTCTATGCAAGAAGGCAGACTTTTTTCCTGACCAGGATTAGAAAAATCATGCCTCTGCATATGGCAATATTGGCCAGGTTTGGTAGCAGCCTCTTTAAATACTGTGATTTTTTCCAAGCTCAGAGTTTCTCAGCTCTGACATATACCCATTGTATGTGTAGCGTCCATGTGCATCCTCTCTGCATTGCTCTGTGTGGGGACTGGGAGGCAAGGGGAACTGTTGCAAACATGAAGTCTATGCCACCTGCTATGCTGTGAGTAGTAATATCTATTGTCTCTGACTCAGGAGTCTTGTGTTTTCTGCCAGAATCTATGAAACTGTGGTTGGGTGACCTATTATCTCCCTCCAAGTTCTTGACAGTTTTGTTGAAGAAGATAAATTTCTAGAAAAGATATGGCTCTCTGGAAAAGGAGGGCACAGGGATCATCCATGGGCAAGGTTAAGAATGTGAAAGATCCCTCATCCAATTATAGATGCTCTTGAGCAGGTAACAAATGAAGAGGTGTGAGTCCCTAACTCACCTACCTCTTAATGAGCCTGAGGGTCAGGAGGTAGGATTGAAACTATCCAACAGATCACTGCTTTCAGTTATTGTTTACTCCTCTAGGTGGAAAGAGGATGGCCAAGGACGCACCAAACCTGACTTTGGATGTAAATGATATACATAATATTTTATATGTTTATATATTTTATATATGATATATATATATATATATATATAACATGTATGTTTTATATATAATTGGGAAAAAATGAAAGCAATTCACAGGCTATTCAAAAGGCAAATGGCTAAACATACAGCAAAAGGAATAAGCTATCAAGCCATACAAAGACATAGATGAATGTTAAATGCACACTCTTAAGTGAAAGTCAGCCGACTTCAAATGCTATACAGTGTATGATTGAACTTATATGCTATTCTAAAAGAGACAAATTTATAGAGAAAGTAAACAGATCGGTGATTGCCAGGACTTGGGAGCTGGAGGGTTGAAAAGTTGAAGCATAACTGATTTTTTTTTAGGGTAGTAAAGTTATTGAATATGATGCCATGAAGATGGGTATATCACACTACAGTTGTAAAAACAAGTAAAAAGAACATTGCAACACAAAGAATAACTCCAATGTGTGAAAATTAAAAAAAAAAATTAAATCCAGGATCTTAAAATGGAATGCAGAGGATTTAATTGCATTATGAATGTAAGAAACAACTTCACTGAAGGGAGTAGGGGAAATGATACTAACCTATGGGTGGAAATGAGTGAATCAGTAAGACTCAAGTCATAAGCCCTATACTCTAGTTGATATAGTTGCTTCCTACTGGACATTTCTATTGGAATTGAATAATTAAGTCAATTGCAGATGGAGGAAGCCATTGTTTCACTGTTGGAGTAATACATAGGAGGAAGAGGACAAAGGTAGAATGATTCATGTGATATTGGGTTAAAGTTGAAGATACTGGTATGAATTCATGTGTAGCATAACGTAGATACAGAATGATACACATGTAAATGCATAATTGTGTGTATAAATCTGGATAGATATAAATACATATTCCCTTGCTCTATCACCTGAAGGTATCCAGAACAGATACTCCAGACACATTCCAATAAAGGGAGATTCTAGAAAATGCCTGACAAGTACTTCTCAGAACTGTCTAGGTTATAAAAAATAAGAAATGTCTGAGAAACTGTCAGTCTACAGAAACCTAAGGGTACAAGTCTAATAAATTTAATGTGATATCACCCAATACATTGTTATATTATTGCTTTAAACAAACTCCAATCAGTCAGGTTGGTACACATTCCAGGTGGGAACACGGCCACAAGGGGTCTAGTGGATTCAAGTTTAATTCTGGATAAGTTTTAAAAAAATGTCCTTGTCCCTTCTGCCCCTGATCTTTCTAGATGAAAGGTCTCAGTGTGAGTAGGGCATAACTGGAAACTAGATGCAATTATAGCTACTGGAATGGGCCACTCAGATTTTGTAGAAGTGGAGAGAGAGAAAAACCTGGTATCAGGCAAGATACCTGCCTTCCTCCAGAAGACAAATACTCCAATGCAAGAGCCTTAAATTTACCTGTTAGGTCTGTCATCCTCCACCAGATGGTCTCTGAGGATAGCAGAGACAAGAGGGGACCACTCCAGTACCTCCTGGTCACCCCCATATACCTACCTTCACCCTTAGGCAAAATACTTCTCTTTATTTTTTATTTAATTTTAATTTTTTTTTTTTTACTATTTATTGATCTTTAAGAGAGATAGAGAGCAGAGGAAGGGCAGAGAGAGAGAGAGGGAGACACAGAATCTGAAGCTGGCTCTAGCTAAGAGCTGACAGCTCAGAGCCTGACACGGGGCTCAAACTCATGAACCCTGAGATCATGACCTGAGCCAAAGTCAGAAGCTTAACCAACTGAGCCACCCAGGTGCTCCAAAATACTTCTTTTAAAATTTATTTTAATTCCAGTAAATTAATATACAGTATAATATTGGTGTACAATATAGTGATTCAACAATTGTATACATTATTTAGTGCTCATCATAAATGTACTCTTGATCCCTTCACCTATTTCACCCATTCCCTATCCATCTCCCCTCTGGTGACCCTCTGTCTGTTCTCTAAAGAGCCTGTTTATTGGTGTGTCTCTTTTTCTTTCTTTCTTTCTTTGTTTTGTTTCTTAACTTTCACATATGAGTGAAATCATATGGTATTTTTCTCTGACTTATTTTATTTAGAACAATATCTTCTGGATCCATCTATGTTGTTGCAAACGACAGGATTTCATTCTTTTTGTGGCTGAATAATATTCTTTTATATTTACTACCTCTTCTTTATCTATTATCTATCAGTGGACACTGGGCTGCTTCCATAATTTGGCTATTCTAAAGTACCACAATGAATATAGGGGTACATACATCCTTTTGAATTAGTGTTTTCATATTCCTTGGTGGAATTCCTGGATCATAGAGTAGTTCTATTTTTAATGTTTGAGGAAGCTCCAAACTGTTTCCCACAGTGGCTGCATCAGTTTGCATTCCTACCAACAGTGCATGGGGGTTCTGTTTTTCTCCACATCCTCACTAGTACGTTTTTTCTTGTGTTTTTTATTTTAGTCGGGAAAAACACTTCCAAATGTCTTCCTCACTCGTATTTTGAGTCATAATGAGGCAGACAAATGTCACATGGCTAATGGCTTGAACAAATAGAACAAACTGGATTAAATACACTTAAGCAGTCCCTCCAAAAATAAGTTACTGAATTGGGAGCTCTAAGGCTTACCAGCCAGCTGGAAGTTACATGGGAGGCTTGCTAACCTGTAATCTGAATGATGCACGCTTAATGTGGCTGCCAACCTCTAAAATTGTAAACTCTTTCTAGGAGACCTCATGCACTCTTGGGTTTATACTTCCTGTGTGAGGGCTGGACATTGGTTGGCATCTTGTTGGAAAACACCGTGGTACCTTGGGAGTAATAAGAGAGACCTGCATGTTAATCAGAGAGGTTAACATAGGAACATGCTTAGGGGAATTTGCAGCTGAAGCCAAGTTGGTATAGAAATGAGGGGTGGATTTGGTGGAAGGAAATTCTGAAACATTTCCACATGTTGTGATAGCTTTTGTTCTGGACTCTGTTTTCAAGAATGTTTTGTAATAGATTTGGCCTATTTTTCCCCTTAGCAGTATATTAAAGACACTCTCTTCTAGTAGGGCAAAATTAAGCAGATTTTCTCTTCACAAGACTGAGAATTTCCTAACCTGCTGTTCCTCAGCTTTAAATGTAGGTGCATTGTGTAAATAACAATATCTATTAGGGTTAGGGCCCTTCCTTGAAGAGAATTTAGGGGTCAGGAGAACAGATGAGAACATGAAGCTCCTGCTTCCTGCTATATAATACATAATAAAGTTTTCTGTTGCTGACTTGGTAGGCTTGCCTCCCCATCAATATCTATGAAATGATGGTGGGCCAACCTGTTAGACTCTAGGTAAAAGTTCAGACCCTTCTCGGGTTTTGATTAATACCATAGATTTGGTAGAGTGTAAGAAAGACAAATATCACATCATGGAACTCTTCTATGAAGTCACTGTGTTTCTTAGCTGGTAGGACCTGCGATGGTGTTAGGAACTTGGGTCTGCTGTCCCGTATTGAATGGCCAGTGTATTCCTCATGTGCTTGCTCATACTCTTGGTTCCAAATGGTTTGCCATCCAACCTGCATCACAACAGTGTGAGGGACTAGCAGAGAGGAAGAGGAGGGCAAACCCCTCTTATCAAAGAACAATCAAAGGAAATTGCACATCTCCACTTATGTCCTTTGCTCATAATTTAGTCACATGGTCACAACCAGTTGCAAGGAAGGCTAGTTGTAGACATAGACAAATATTCCATTAATACAGAGAAAGTGGAGAATGCTTGGGTGTTATGAAATAATCAGTCTTAAGATCTATAAGATCAGATTGTAAAGACGATTTGGAGGAAAGACTGAATTCAGAATAAAAACGAAATGATTATATGGAATAAAATGTTAGATATTACAGGTGCAATTTTTTCTATGACAGGTTAATAACTTCTCCAACTAATGTTGTCACTTGTTATTAGCAACTAAAATTTTCTTTTTTGACTTCTAGTTTGTTATCTATGTATTTAGGGTTTCAAAACACATCTGTGTGGAAGGGCAAACACACATTAGGGAAATCTATACTGAAAGCTTTGGAGACAGAGTTAAAAGCAGTTTTGAAAAAAAAGTATATAATTTATTTTTTTTTTAAGTATTTAGTGCCTAGGGAGAACTCGTGCGTAATGTATAAATTTGTGACCCTTTGAGAATGGTCCTCTTGGATCTCATATCCTCTGGGGACTCCTCATAATCTTTAGATATTTTCTTTCAAGATACAGACAGCATAAATATTCAATGAGATCAAGTGCTGATGAATTTCATATGGCACTGTGAATAATACCAAGAAAAGCACTCAAAACATAAATAAGTCAATTGTAGTGACAGGGAAATTTAATAGTCTAAAACTCTGAAAAAAAACCTTTTAAAACCATTTACAAAGTTGCCATAAATAAGTAAGAAAATCAGTCACAGATTGTGGGATAGAGGGAGAATCCTACAGAGAAGAATGGAATTATCACTGTGGTCTGTTCAGCATGATGATAAAAGAGTTAAATATTGAAGCAGAGATAATTTGCTGGAATACATCTGTTTAATATCTTCAAAAAATGTGTTTGATTTTTAAAGTGCTTTTGGCAGACTGATTAGGACTCAAAAGGATGAAAAAATTGGTATGTCGAAAATTTAAAGACCGTATTTCATTAGATTTGTTTTAACCCATTTTGTCTTATTTTTACCATTATGGTATTAACCTTATTTTTCTAACCTTCACATTTTGATTAAGGGGAAATCATGAAAAAAGACAGAATACAATGAAAATCTAGTTTTGAAAAACTTTACCTTTTTAAAATTTCACTAATATTCATAATATTTAACATAAGCTTGACTTCTAATGGTTTTGTAGTGTGAGCTTTGTTAATTTTTGTACAATATGTGTTGGGGATAGTTGGTGGGTGTAACTGTTGTAGTTGGACAAAGAAATAATCTGACATAGTAAAACTCTGATATAGGTGTTTTAGATATAACATTCCTACAGTTGTTGCCTTTGGAGTAATTTGTGTAAATGAAGAAAAATTTATGATTAATCATTTCACAATTATGTGAATGTAAGAGGAATGTCCAGGAAAAACAACCGTCCTTTCTTTTATACCCATATATGTCTACATTATTAACATGAATTTGACAACAGATCTTATTTTTTACCTACACTTTTAGATATAACTGGAAACAATGTTTATTTGTACTCTATGTTTATTTTTATTTATGTATATATCTTTGAAATTATATTCTATGTTTTAGAGATTGAAATAATTATATTGATATTCTCAAAACAGAAAACATTGTCTTATCTATGGCCCATTACTAAACCTTATTTATTTTATGTGTTTGATATGAAGGTACCAAGGAAAGAAATTTTCCTTAGAATCATTATTAAAAAAAGAAAAAAGCACAATAAACTGTCCTATAATCATTGGTAGAAGTTGTTATTTTTCAGAGCACAACGTAGGGAAAAACACTCTTTCAAACTTAATCTTGGTGTCCAATTTGCTGGCTGTGCAAACCAGAACAATCTGATTGTCTCTAATATATGCCATATGTTGAGATGACTACTGTTATCTATAGTTAATATTTATTTAATTACATTTTAGCCAAACATTTGAATATCCTTATGATAAGGAAATACATGCCTCCTAAAATTTTGTCAACACTATTCTGTGATTCATTGTATTTGAAATTTACCAAATACTGTTCATCTCTTTTAAGCCATCCTGACCTCAAATTGTTCATCTTTTCAGTCTGTATTTTACAGAAAGATTAAAATGGTAAGTGTAAAGCATAGAAGCAGAGAGAGAAATTTCATGACAAATATTTTCTTATAATTTGTATTTATTAATACTTACAAACTTACATATTTTTAATTTTAGGATTACTACTAATTTAAATGTCTTAATCTTCTTTCAATTTTTCTTACTAATTTAATTTCTTCCTTAAGCTCAATAACCTATTTCTAAAAATCCCTTCTATATCTCTAGGTTTCCATAAAGATTTATCTTTACCTTTCTCCCACTTCATATGATTTCCTGAACTCATATTTATATATTTCTATATGCTTCTATATCCATTACTCTCATTTTAATTTTTTTTTCATTTTTCAGAATCATAACTTAGAGAGGAAAACTGCAGTTTCTTATTAGACACACAAATATTACCAGAATATTCCTGCTGATTTTGTTTGGGTGTACAACGTGGGAAGAGTGGGAATGATAACAGAGTTTGATGGGATGGAAATACTACTAAGGACAGAAAATAAAACTATTCATGATGTTTCATATTCACTTATTGGCAACTGTATCTCATTAGCCATGAAAGTAAATGACAGAAGAATCAGGCATTTGAATTTGATTAAGTAAAATGGTAAAGTTATATAACCCTGTCTATTGATGATGGTGAGGTGTGTGTGTGTGTGTGTACGTGTGTGTGGTGTATTTTATGAAAACCATTTTCTGATATAATTTTAATGACAATCATTTTGGTTCTGAATGCAAAGCTCTTAATTGAATAAGAAATGGTATCCATCTCAATCTTGCTAAAATCAAGAGAGAAGAAGCATTTGTGCATGTTTTAAAACTCCTTCTAATTTCCCTCATATAAAAACTGTCAACAACCACTATCATATCAATCATCGCTATCATTATTCTCTGGCAGAATTGCAAAGTAAACATAAAATTCTCTATCCAGATACTTTGGAAATGCAAAGTATTGTTCTTCCTGGCATAACCTCCTAAAATATGAATGGTGTTACTCTATCTGAAAGATTGGTTTCCTAATTTTACTTTAGACACTAGTTACCACTGCTATTTTCCCCTTAGGACTATCAATTTCTTTCTTTCTTTTCTATTTAGACCTGGAAAAGTAGAGGACAGTAATGGGAAATCACACACAAGTGACAGTGTGACTGATCCTGGCAGGTTTGACTGATGATCCACAATTGAAAGTTGTGCTATTTGTCTTCCTGCTTCTCACCTACCTGCTAAGTGTCACTGGCAATCTGCTCATCATCACACTCACCCTGGTGGATATCACCCTCAAGACCCCCATGTATTTTTTCCTTTGGAATTTTTCCTTCCTAGAAATTTCCTATACTACCACATGCATTCCCAAATTGTTGGTTGCTATGGCAACTGGGAACAAAACCATTTCTTTTAATTGTTGTGTTATTCAAGTGTTTTTTGCCTTCCTTCTTGGTGCATCTGAATTTTACTTGCTGGCAGCCATGTCCTATGACCGCTATGTTGCCATCTGTAAGCCCCTGCATTACACAACCATCATGAGCAGTAAGATCTGCATGCAACTTGTCTTCTGTTGTTGGTTTGCTGGGTTTTTTGTCATCTTTCCACCTCTCCTCTTAGGCATAAACCTTGACTTCTGTGCCTCCAACGTTGTTGATCATTTCTACTGTGATACAACTCCCCTGCTGCAGATCTCCTGCTCAGACACACAGCTCTTAGCGACCATGGGATTCATTTCTGCATCAGTGACACTTGTGGTCACGTTGGTAATGGTGATAATATCATACAGCTTTATTGCATTAACAATTCTAAAAATCCCTTCAACTAATCAGAAGAAAAAGGCTTTTTCAACATGTTCCTCTCACATGATTGTGATATCTCTTTCTTATGGCAGCTGTATCTTCATGTACGTTAAGCCGTCAGTCAAACAAAGAATATCTTTTTCCAAGGGAATTGCAGTGCTCAATACCTCCATTGCCCCACTTTTAAATCCTTTCATTTACACTTTACGGAACCAGCAAGTGAAAAAAGCCTTCATGAACATGATACAAAGGGTTGTTTCTTTCTCAAGCAAATGAATATCCTGTTGCATAATGTATAATGCAAATGAACAAAGGAACCCCAATAATATCAATGAATCTAATTATAGCTTCCAATACATAGTTTCTTTCAATGTTTTTTGCTTTCATGTCTTTGATATTCATCTTTATATCTTCTCAAGCTATATTTACAAAAAAAAAAAAATCTTTGTTCCAAAGAAGATAATTTTATTGATAACCTTTAACAGATATTTTTTCTCATCTCACTTCCATTTCCTATAAATATCTGAAATAAATGGAGTTGAGATTTTCAATCGGTCTCTGTTGTCTTTGAATGCTAGTCAAGGTTCAAAATATCTTTTTATTTATATTATATTTGATGTAACATACAACATAAAGTATTACACCTTTATTTATTTTAGTTGAATGTACTTACAACTAATATTCATTTATAGTTTTTGTAATACTACCAAATTATTGCTGCATACTCTAACAAAATGAGAGGAAAATTGTGGCAGAGATTAAAGATTAGTGTTGATGCTCAAATTAGAAAATGTCTATTTAAAAATTGTTCATGTGTCTAAGTAGATCCCTTAGAATTTAGTTTTTTAGTTTCTATTAGAAAACTGTTAGCGTTTATATCAATTATAGGTGACAAAATGTTATTTCACTGCTATATTTTAAAAATTAATTATGAAATTCAAACTTATTTGGTGTTTCTATGCTCAAAAAATCTCTTCAACAACATGGGATACTCTGGAGCTAATTGGAAACTATAAGGGTAATTTGGAAAAACAATGGTAACTCAGTGTATTTATTCTTTTCAGATTTTTATACACATAGATATAAACATAGACAGTTATCCCAGTAAAATCAAAATAGAATTAAAGTAAAACTTTACTTACAGATTTTTGAACTGTGGGTCATAATTTAGAATTTCAGGGTTTCAAAACTTTTCTGTGTCATGGAAAAAATGTAAAACATTAAATATAGTAAAAACATTTTCACAGTTACATATCATGTTTCATGTTTTTTAATAGAAATGTACATGCATTAGGCCTTTTTTTTCTTTTTATCTTAACTATGGGTCTTGATTTGAATATTTTGAAAAATACTCTCTACTTCTGAATAGTTCATTAATGAACTGGATCTTAAAAGATATTTGAGTCATGAATTATTTCAGGAATAATAGTTAATGAAACCATTGATTACATTTTTTCCATGATCATTTATGTATATACTTTTTTAAAGTTTATTTCTTTATTATGAGAGAGCACACTAGAGAGACAGGAAGAGAGAGACTCGCAAGCATACTCCATGCGGTCAGTGCAGAGTCAGACATGGGGCTCAAACTCTCTTTTTTTTTTTTTTTTTTTAATATATGAAATTTACTGTCAAATTGGTTTCCATACAACACCCAGTGCTCATCCCAAAAGGTGCCCTCCTCAATACCCATCACCCACCCTGCCCTCCCTCCCACCCTGCCCTCCCTCCCACCCCCCATCAACCCTCAGTTTGTTCTCAGTTTTTAACAGTCTCTTATGCTTTGGCTCTCTCCCACTCTAACCTCTTTTATTTTCCTTCCCCTCCCCCATGGGTTTCTGTTAAGTTTCTCAGGATCCACATAAGAATGAAAACATATGGTATCTGTCTTTCTCTGTATGGCTTATTTCACTTGGCATCACACTCTCCAGTTCCATCCACGTTGCTACAAAGGGCCATATTTCATTCTTTCTCATTGCCATGTAGTACTCCATTGTGTATATAAACCACAATTTCTTTATCCATTCATCAGTTGATGGACATTTAGGCTCTTTCCATAATTTGGCTATCATTTTCAACATTTCCTAAATGGTTGTGACTATTTCTTAGTTCTTTGATCTCTGCAGCAATAGATTCTCTGTTGTCTTCTATTTTTTTCAAGCCCAGCTATTTGTCTTATGACTATAATTCTAAATTCTTACTCAGTTATATTGTTTATATCTGTGTTGAGCAATTATCTAGCTGTAATTTCTTCCTGGAATTTCTTTTGAAGAGAATTCTTCTGTTTTGTCATTTTGGCTAGTTTTCTGTCCCTTATGTGTTTTAATACTTGTTATGAGTCCTGCAGCCATAAGCACTACTATATTAAAAAGGGGTCATATGCTATTCAGGACCTGGCTCTTCAGAGGTGTTTTGGAGTGTTTCATGCTCTCTGTTGTTGTGACTCTGGTTGCTTTATCTCCCTACTCATAGTGGTGGATTGTACCTTCCACCAGGTGTGCTTTGATTTGTTCATTGAAGTATCCCTGGAAAAAAATTTAATAAAAGGGAGGGGTGGTGGAAGAGGCCTTATCCAACACAAAGAGAGAAATGACAAGGGCAGGGGAAAGGAAAACCAGCAAACAAACAAAATTGACCAGGCAGAGTATCAGAGAAACTATATGGCTTAGGCCAGAGAGAGAGAGAGAGAGAGAGGAAAATAAAGAAGAAAGAGATACAGAAGAGGTGTAAAAAGAATAGATTCAAAATGTCTGCATAAAGAAACCAACAGTCAGAGTAACCAGACAGGAGAAAGGAAGAAATAAGAGGAAGAAAAGGAAGAATATATATATATTCATGCAAAACCACTGTACTGGTATCTGATGGTGCCTTGGAACTGGTGGCTGCAGGGGTTTGGTCAGTGTCAATCTTGCTCTGTTAGATACACAGTTACCAGGCATGAAGGGACATGGTTTGGTGTAGGGGGGTCCTGCCTCCACTGTGGGCCAGTTGTCCCTTCCTTGAAACCCCACCTTGTTGGTGATGGGGAGAAAATGGCAGCAACCCAGTCGCTCCTCCCCAGACTGGGTGTCCCAAACCAGTCTGTTCAGGCCATCTTCACAGTGCCAGGTGGGTGCTAGTGAGCCAGTTCTATTCTGCTCCATAGTCTCCTATGCCTCCCAGGTGCTCGGCTAGGAATCAAACCCTGATGTCTTAAAGGATCCCACTCCAGTGTGTTTTGGTTCCAGGGAAGTGCCACTCCTCCCAGTCAGCCAACTAAGGGCCTCTGGCTCCTCACAGTGCTGAGTGGGCATGAGCAGCCCGCTACCTCCCGCTACACCGTCTCCCGGATCTCCCTGGTGCTCTGCTGGGATTCAGCCCTGATATCTTAAAGGATCCCACTCTGTGAGCCCTGGTTCTGGGGTACTGTCATTCTGCCAGGCAACGGACAAAGGGCCTCTGGCTGGCAGAGAGCCTGCAGGGTCTTTTGTTCTCAGAATGGCTATTTACCTTCTTCCCACAGCACTCAAGGGAGAGGATTGCCCTCTCTGGCTGTGCCTGGGAGCCAGCTACTGAGCTTGGATCTGGCTCCCTTCCTCTCCAAATGCATGAATAGGGCACAGAAAGTCCTGCTTTAGAAATTGGTTCTTTCTCCATTTTTTGCGTTCCCCAGTCCGTGGTTTTTCTCTTGTTCAAGTAGAATCCTACACTTCCAGAGCCTGTCTTTTTCTTCCCTTTGTCTCTCCAAAGAAGGGAATCTCTTCCTTCCATTCCTATGCCACCCATTCTGTTTCTCCCAGTTTGCAATCATGCACCTATGGCCCACCATGTTGTCCCCTTGGGCCTCTGGAGATGTTTCTGTCACTCTATAGCCAAGATTCCTGGAATTCCAAGTCTTCTGGCCTCAATACTGCTGTGTTTGAGGGACAAGGGAACTTCAGTTCCCCTACTTCTCCATCATGTTGACTCCTCCTCCCCTAACTCATACGTTGAAGCCTTAGCCCCCAGTACCTCAATATATGACTGTATTTGGAGATAGAGCCTTCAAAGAAGTCAATAAAATAAGTCTGTTACAGTGGATTCTGATATAGTTTGGCTGATATCTTTATAAGAAAGTATTTGGACACAAAGAGAGACACTAGGGGTGCATATGCACTGAGGGGCAACCATGTAAAAAGAGAGCAAGAGGATAGACATCTTGAATCCAAGAAGAGAAGCCTCAGAATATTTATTTATGGCACCTCGATCATAGACTTTCATTCTCCAGAATTGGGAGAAAAAATTGGTGTTTAATGCACTCATTCTGTGGCAGCCCTAGCAAATTACCATAAACATTATACAGAATAAAAAGGAAGATTAATATGTCTTTGTCCATAAGTGACATAGTTGTCTGTGTAGAAAATATGAAAGAGTTGCCAAAATACCCTTCTAAAGCTAATAAGATATGTAGGAGTGTTGCAGGATACATGGTTAATATACAAAAGTTAATTGCTTTCTATACCACCGATGAGCAAGTGGAATTTAAAATTAAAAACACAATACTATTTATATTACGATTACCGGCAGTAAAATATTTAGATGTCAATCCCACAAAATATTAACATGATCTCTAGGAAGAAAAGTATAAAATTCTAATATAAGAAATCAAAGAAGATCTAACTATATGGAAAACTATTGAATGCTCCTGACAAGGAAAACTTAGCATTGTCAAGATGTCTTTTCTTCCCAACTTGCTCTATTCATTCAATTCAATCTAAATCAAAATTCTAGCAGGTTATTTTTGTGTTATCGGCAAACTTTAGATATTAAATGAGGTTTATCTGAAAAAGGCAAGAGACTGGAATAGCCAACACAATATCAAAGGAAGGAACAGAATCAGAGGAATGACAATACACAAATTCAACTATACACAACCATACAACTATACTCATCCAGACTGTGGTACTGGTGAAAGAATGAATAGTCAATGAAATAGCGTAGAGAGACTAGAAATACAGCCACACTGAAGAAGAAAAGCATAATGTTCTCAATAGGAAAGGAAAAGTATTTGATACAATTCAACATGCATTTCTGATATTAAAAAAAACAAAATTAATTGAAAGTAGGCATAAAAGACAGAATTAAAGAAAATTTTTATAAACATTTTTTAATGTGGAATCATTGGAAACTTTCTATTTGAAACCAGGAATAAAGAAAAGATATCCACTACCAAAGACTCATCTTCATTTACCAAAGGATTATAACCAATGAAATAAAAAAACAAATTAAATATATAAGGGAGGAAAAACACTCATTATTTTAAGATATAACTATCTTCTCAATAGGAAATTTATGTACACATTATGAGGGTAGAATCTTTTTAAATTTACTATTAATATTTGAAATTGATACCAAATTTGGAAATTTGGGTTTAGACCTTCGAGTTTTTGTGTGGTGAATATTATAACCATGAGTTATCCCCTTTAACAAGAAAGAATGTTATTATGCTATTTATGACTTGTTTTTTTATGTATGTAATGCTTTTATGAAAATTAATAATGACTGTGTTTCTACTGATAATGAGTATTATATAATGAATAAAATATATTTATATTCAATCCATTTACCTACATATAATTTTAGGAAGATTGAGCTTTTCTTTTTGATCTATTAATCATTTTGTGGACTTGCAAACAAGGCTATTGAAATAACTGTGATGGGCTAGTTAAACAGAGGGGGCACAAACATTATAAATAATTATTTATATCATAATTTCTGAATCGTTACCACTATGTCATCATGAATTACAAGGATTTGGAGCAACCATCTTAAAATCTCAAAAACATATTTATTTATTTATTTATTTATTTATTTATTTAATGTTTATTTCTTTTTGAGAGAGAGAGAGAGAGCATGAGTAGGGCAGGGGTAGAGACAGAGGGAAACACAGGCTCTGAAGCAGGCTCCAGGCTCTGAGCTGTCAGCACAGAGCCCGACACGGAGCTTGAACCCACGAGATGTGAGATCATGCCTGAACTGAAGTCGGATGTTTAACCAGCTGAGCCACCCAGGGACCCTTTCTCAAAAAATATTTTGAGTACAAAATACGTTTTAAAGTTTGTTTTCCATGTTAATTTGGTATCTTAAATTGGGGAAAGCAATTCCAAAAATATTATCAAATTTGGCTGGTCATTTATGAATATTTAAGTATAGATCATACATAGTTTGAAATAATATTGGAATCTTAACATTATTAAGTCCTGAGAAAAAAATAAATTGAACCAGGTTTATAGTTGGTGCTGCATGGGATATGAGCATCAGCTGGAAATAGACTACTATTGCAGCATTCTAGTCCAGCTCAAAGTTATTTCATATATCACTTAGAAAGAAAATATTCAAAATAGGCACAATTTTAAGCTGCATAGTTATTTTCTTGTCTGGACTATAGTGTCAGACACATATTTTTAGGGTCAGTAGGCTAGTGGTTGACATGGATAACTAGGAACTTGAAATCAGCAAGCTTGAAGGATTACTGACATGGTGGTCTGTTTGTAGAGGGACTTGCCTGAATGGTAAAAGGAATTGAGAATATAAATTTCCCACATGAATGCTCAGTAATTTATATCAGATATGAGGTAGCTTATCAATAATCTGATGAAGGCAATGATCCATTATCTTCCAGATTCTTTGCCATCCAATTCATTGTTCATTCACTAGGTTCTCACCAATAATATAACCATAGTAGAAGAGATAGAACTCACAACATGGATGGCTCAACATTGGCTGACCTGGAAATTATCCATGCTAAGTGCACAATTTTCTGATAGTGGTTATCAAAAATATAGGGAGAAAACCAAGATGTCTACTGATGCATGAATGGATAATGTTGAATATGCATACAATGGAACCTTATTTGTCATTAAAATGAAGGGAAATTCTGGCTTTTGATAACACCGGTGAACATGGAAGACATAATGCTAAAAGAAAATGGCAATCCCAGACAAATATTCTATAATTCCTATTATATAAAGTATCTGAAAAAGTCAAGCTCTTAGAAGCAGAGAGTAGAATGGTGATTGCTGGGGTTGAATAGAGGGGAAAATGAGGAATTGGCATTCAATTGGTTTCAACTTATTTAAATTATGCAAAGTGAACAAGTTCTAGGGATCCATTGTAAAACATTGTGCCTATAGTCACAATACTGTGTTGTACACTTAAAACTTCTTTAAAAGGGAAGGTCTCATGGTAAATATTCTTACTACAACAAAAAATTTTCCTGATAGGTATAGTATAACTTGGGGCTATCAGCCAGTCATCATGCTTCAGTTTGATTACATTGATTTTTCCATGAAGGAGAAGTAGTGATTTGTCCAGGCTCTGCTGTAGTTATAATTTTGCCCTTCCTGCTCAAATTACTTATGTCAATACCACTATATGAGATGCAACAAATGCCTTATTTGTTACCATGTCTATTGCACTAGGGCTTTGGTGGAAGACACTCACTTTACAAGAAGAGAAGTAATGGGATACACTCCTATTCATGGGATTCAAGGGAATTATCATGCACCTCGTCAGGCAGAATCAGGTGAACTCATGGAATGGTAGAATCACTTATTGAAGACTCCGTTTTCGGATATACTATCTGTCAGCACTTTACATAGTTGGGTTATTGTCTCTAGGATATTGTATTTATACTGCGTTAGCAAATAATACATGAGGTGATTTATTTCATAATGTGACTATTGGCCCAAGTACCGTGGGTCAATGTTGGAATGTCAACTACCACTCTAAAACCTGCTAACCACTTTTTTTTCCTTGCTGCCCCTATGACATTGGATTTTGCTGAGTTATTATACTTACTAATCAACAGAGGGCTAATTTTTCTGGGGGTCACAGCAATTGCTCCTGTCTCCTGGGTATTCATTTCACTGAACCGACAGGTAAACAAAATGCTTTCTATACTTTTGGGTACTGATAGTGATTAGCAAAAGATATTAATAGAAAAGAGAGGAGGAGGTATAGCAGTAATTAAGGAATTTTCCAGGATGCCTTCTAGCACCACCATGCCTGATGGTAAATATTAATGAACAAGTATGGTATGCTTTTGTACTTCTAATTATCAATTATAAATGACAGAATATAGCTAAAGAATAAATATGGAGAGTTTTAAGTGAAAAGGAAATGAACTTTATGACTAGGAATACAAACATCTCTACAAACGTATTTCATAATATAGTATTTTCTTTCACATTTATGTCAGTTTGCCTATGACAAGTTTTGCCGTAATGGTAAATTGAAATGCTTCTTTTTCAGTGGAGAATTTCAAGTTGAAAGAAAATTTTGCTCCTTCTAAAGGATTCACAGAAGAAAAGAAAAGAAAAGAAAAGAAAAGGAAAAAAACCCAGCTGTTGTATGTATTTTGACACCTATTAAGTTTAGGCTCTTCTTTTTCCTTTTCTTTCCTTTCCTTTCCTTTCCTTTCCTTTCCTTTCCTTTCCTTTCCTTTCCTTTCTCTTTCTTTCTTATTTCCTCCAAATCTAGAGCATCTGTGATCCTGATGGAGCTTGGCTTTGGCACCTACGTACCTTAGTGACTTCCTTATGCTTCCTTCTTTCCCAGGAGAACTATCTCCCAGAAGGAAAGAGAAAGCTCAATGCTGTAATTATTTCAAAAGTTACACTGTTATGGCAAAACCAAAGCCAGGATGGATAACTGGTGCTGATATTCTAGTAGATTATCAGAGATTCCAGATGGCTCAGGGCCTCTTACATATCCAAGACAATCTCCTTCACTTCTTTAAAAGCACTTAATATCCAAGAACGAAGGACAGAATATCCTGTGGATTGATTCCTCAGGTTCATTTTGCAAAACTATTGACTGTAATTCCTGGATCTGTTTCAGTCTTAGCAAAGCATCATTTAGAAAATTCACCTTGTGTCTCTTCTACAAAGGACCATAGGATTTTCCAAGAAGTCGACTACTTAAGAACAGTTGTTAATGAGAGCAATAAGGAGAATTAGTCTGATTTATCTATGGGAAGAACTAAAACTTGGATAATAACCATGCATTTGGAATTTCTTTGCGGGGGGGGGGTGATTAATTTTATCCTGACATAATGATTATTTAGTACTTGTAGCACAGTCATTAATTAACTTTATGTTTACCCTTTCTAGAATTAAAACAATTACAAGAGGAAAACATTGGGATTCTGCTGCTTCATTTTCAGAATCTGACAAATTACCAGACCAGGTAAGGTAAGAGTACATCTTGAAACATGAGAGTTTTGGGGCGCCTGGGTGGCTCAGTGGGTTAAGCGGCCGACTTTGGCTCAGGTCATGATCTAATGGTTCGTGAGTTCGAGCCCCGCGTTGGGCTCTGTGCTGACAGCTCACAGCCTGGAGCCTGTTTCAGATTCTGTGTCTCCCTCTCTCTGACCCTCCCCCGCTCATGCTCTGTCTCTCCCTATCTCAAAAATAAATAAAACGTTAAAAGAAAAGAAATATGAGAGTTTTGACAAATAATAAGTCTCAAACTGACTATTTCTTTATTGGCTACTCTAGGAAAGACTCCCTTTTCTAGGTATAAATGTCTTCAGGTATACTTATTAACATTAGAATAAGATTTATAGGAATAAATATGGATAATTAAAATGATGTACAATCTTACCCCTTGCAAGATGAGAGGAAATAAATAAAATATATGATTAAAAATATTTCATAACTTCTTCAGGCTCTATTCTCACTGTTTAAGTATCTTATGTCTCTTCAGAACCTAAATATTATATACTTAAAATTTTGCTCTTTTATAATACAATTATTTAAATATTTAAGTTTTGATGGAGGTGGTGAATAACGAAAATATAACAAGGAGACACCATAACACTTTTCTTTAGTGATCTCCTTCTGGGGCAAATATTACACTTCTCTCAGATTTCTTTATTCTTTTTAATATTTTAACAGTTTCTCTGATTCCTTCCCTCAACATAGAATCATTTATCCAAAAAGCCCATACACATATTTATTTTCAATCTAATTAGTGCCTATTATTTGGTGTGCATTGTTGGATTGAACACAGAAAGATATGATAATTGATAATAGTTAATATTTGTATAGTGCTTAGTTTGTCATAAATGATACTCATTTATGTGCATTATCCTTTTTTTTAAGTTTATTTATTTATTTTGGGCACCTGGGTAACTCAGTTAGTTAAATGACTGACTTTTGATCTCCGCTTAGGTCACGACCTCATGGTTTGTGAATTTGAGCCCCCTTTAGGCTCTGCGCTGACAGAGCAGAGCCTGTTTGGGATTCCCTCTCTCCCTCTCTCTTTCTGACCCTCCCCCTTGCTCTCTTTCTCTCTCTAAAATATAAGTAAACATTTAAAAAGATGTTTATTTATTTATTTTGAGAGTGAGGGAGAAAGAGAATCCCAAGCATGCTCCATGCTGTAAACACAAAGCCTGAAGCAGGGCTCGAAGTCATAATCCATGAGATCATGACCTGAGCTGAGATCAAGGGTCAGTCGCTTAACCAGCTGAGCCACCCAGGTGCCTCTTATGTGCATGGTCTAAGTATATACCCCCAAGAAAACTTGGTAGTTATGTTGTTTTATCCTTGCTCTATGTGACGATATACTGGTATAGTAACTTGCTGCAAAATTACATCAGTAACTTAAGGAACATAAGGAGGTTGTACAGGAAACAAATAAGTTACATAAGTCACTTAGTCCAAGGTCCCATTTAGTAAATGCGAGAAGCAGCACTGGCCGTTCCTTTACTTAAATCTAAACCCATGCTAACCACCTCAGTATTTCAAAGTCCTCAAGTTTTTCTGAGCCTGCATGTTCAAATATCATGCAATATATTATCTATATAAAAAATATTGACTGCTATTTGCCAGACACAGAACACTGTGCTGAATTTATGGAGGACAACTTGAAGTTTGATCTTAAGGAAGAACTTATGAATATTTAATATGCATATTAAAATGTGGTGATCATAGCTACCATCCTTGGGAGCGTGATCTATGCAGAAGTGTCTTAACCTAGGTTGAAAATTGGAGAATTTATTTTGGAGATAAGAAACTTTAACTGAATTCTGAGGTACAAATAGAAGGAAGTCACCTAAAGGAACCAGAAGGGCTTATTATAAAAGGTGGCATCCTGCAGTGAATGAGAATGGAGGGATTCTGGAGCCAAGTTTTTGCTCTACAAATTTGGATTCTGACCCTGGTACGTGGTATCAACAGACTTAATTTCTCTGGATCTCAGTTTCCTCTTCTGGAATATAATAGTACTCACCTCATATTATTGTTGTGTGGATTAAACGAGCTACTAAAAAGCATTTAGAAAAGTGGCTGGCAGGCCAAAAGTGCAACATTATTGTTGTCGTTGTTTGTGTTATTATTATTGTTATTATTTAGGCTGAAAAAGTTGCCATGTTATTACTATAAGCAGTTCAAATTCTCAGTTGAGCTGTCTAGTAAATGAGGTATGACAACTATGAAAGTCATATCCAGTGTAGAGAAGATTACAGTCAACAATCCCTCATATGTATCTTTTGTTCAGTATTTTTCTCTAAAGTAACTTTTCCATCTACACTACCTGGAGGTCTCTTCTTTAAAAAATTCTGAGATTCAGGCTGAGTTAATGCAGGGAAATTATTCTTATGAAAGGGTTATGGATGCCCATCTGGGAGAGACATCTTAGCACATGAGTCCTGATAATATTTGTGTTTATGTGTGCACAACTTTGATCTTAGTGAGCAAATAACCTATACCACGATTCAAAGTTTCCATTACCTAAAAAAGTATTTGCACCTTTTAAGTAATTTTTATTAAAGTCATTCACTTTCTCTAGATCTGTTTACATGTAATATAAGTTAAGTTCTCAAAGATAGGGTTTCCTGAAGGAGGCTACTAAATCCCCTAATATATCCAAATGCAGACACTGTAATTCCTTCCCAAATGTCATGTGTTAAATTATTTGTGGTCTCTTTTCAGTCACCTTTTCATGACAATGAATTTATTGCACAAATCATGAGTCAGAAACATACACAGAAGTGATACTTGCAAATGTGAAAGGCACTTGGGTGGAAGGAAACTGTATTAGATTCAAGGGAAAACATCTAATCCACCGTTGCAGAAAGAAGGACATAAAACTAACATTTTGATTCATCCTCAGTTTCAATGGCTTGAAGTGAAGTCACATTAATTTTATAAAGTTAACAAGAATAATGATTATACAATGGCTTTGTAATCCTAATTCTGCAATGGTCAAAGGGCTATGTTCAAAGCCCAGAATCATTTGTTTATTTTTCCCTGTGCCTCTCAGCAGGTTTCTGCCATGGGTGACAGGGGACCAGACGATCACTCAGAAGTGACTGACTTCATCCTTGTAGGCTTCAGGGTCCACCCTGAGTTCCACATTCTCCTCTTCCTGATCTTTCTGCTTGTGTATGCCATGATCCTTCTAGGGAATGTTGGGATGATGACCATTATTATGACTGATCCTCGGCTAAACACACCGATGTATTTCTTCCTGGGCAACCTGTCCTTCATTGATCTCTTCTATTCGTCTGTTATCGCACCCAAGGCCATAATCAACTTCTGGTCTGAGAGCAAGTCAATCTCCTTTGCAGGTTGTGTGGCCCAGCTCTTTCTCTTTGCCCTCTTCATCGTGGCGGAGGGATTTCTCCTGGCAGCCATGGCCTATGATCGCTTCATTGCCATCTGCAACCCACTCCTCTACTCTGTCCAGATGACAGCACGTCTCTGCACTCAGTTGGTGGCCGGTTCCTATTTATGTGGCTGCATCAGCTCAGTTCTTCAGACCAGTATGACATTTACTCTGTCCTTTTGTGGTTCTCGGGCCATAGACCACTTTTACTGTGACACTCGCCCACTTCAGAGGATATCTTGTTCTGACCTCTTCATCTCTAGAATCATTTCCTTTTCCTTATCCAGCATCATCATCTTGCCTACCATCATAGTTATCATTATTTCTTACTTGTATATTGTGTCCACAGTTCTCAAGATACGCTCCTCTGAGGGACGTAAGAAAGCATTCTCCACTTGCAGCTCACACCTGGGAGTCGTGAGTGTGCTGTACGGTGCTGTGTTTTTTATGTATCTCACTCCTGACAGATTTCCTGAGCTGAGTAAAGTGGCCTCGTTATGTTACACCCTAGTCACTCCCATGCTGAATCCTTTGATTTACTCCCTGAGAAACAAAGATGTCAAAGAAGCTCTAAAAAAACTTCTGGAGAAGAAAAATCCTATTCTTTGATTATTGTTTTTTTTCCTCCATTGATTTTGTGGCTATTTCTTTCATACTCCTTGTGCCCATTAATGAAAGTTATTCCATTAAACATCATAAATATCTCACTGTAACTGTTTTCTGGTGAGGTACCTGGAACATTGTTCATCTTGAATGTCTCAGATATTGGAGATGTCCTGGATGTTAAAGAAACATTTTTCACAATAATCCTTCCCACTACCTCAAATAACATTCTGTTTCACAAAATTGATCTGTATTTATTTAATGGCTTGCTGCTGAGCACGACTTTTCTGTTAATATAGTGTATAAGCAATGTTTTGTGAGCTGATTGTTTTGGAATTTCTCCTTCCTTCATAACATAATCACTAATATTGACAAGAATATCCTACTTATTTTTAAAAATAATATGTTTTCCAATTACGTAACTACTTTGTTTTAGCATGTTATGTAGTAATTGAATTTTCTTTTTGAATCAGTGATGTGTACTTTGTCAAGAGGAAGTGATAATAACAAAAATAAATAATACATAATCTTTGGTATAAAGATTAATTTGGAAATTTTTACATCAAATGATCAGGCATTGTAGAGTATTCTAAGACACTGTTAGTTGCTAAATCTGAATATAAAGAACCAAAAAGGAAGATAGAAACTTGCAAACATTTTTGAGCAATCATTGACTCCATTTGGGTTATCATACATTGTTTTCCTGGGTTAATTATTGTAAAGAATATTTAATAAAGGAATAGAGCAAGTTAGTCATTAACATAGTGTGTTGTCCAAAATTTACTCATCTATGCCTATGAATATTTATATATTTGATTAATTTATTGACAGTGTAATATGTCTTATGGTAGGCTTGGGTATAAATAACCTTATTTATATTATATTATATTAATTATATTATATTATATTAATTATATTATATTATATTTATATAAAGAGTAAATAAATTATTATATTTCTATTCTATTCTATTCTATTCTATTATTTAAAGAATATTATATATTCTTTAGGTAGCTTACAATTCAGTGTGAAAATCACATCCTTGTATGCACAAGTAATCCAAATCCACAGATTTTTATGCCAAAGGTAAACATACAGATTTCAAAGTGGGGTACCTGCGAGTGTTCTCTGGCAATAAGGGAAAGTCTTTATGCCGTATTGAAGATCTATTTACAGGGAATAAGATTGGAGTCAGTATACTGTTATATCAGTTCATGTTATTGATGTGGGCTTGAAGTATACTAATGTAATTGAAAAAAAAGGTGATTTGAAAAATTGTAGGTTAGACACACAGAACTAATTAATTGCTTAGTGTGAGGGGAGTACATGAAGGGAGGTATGTCTCACCATTTTTGGTCATGTATGATGTTTCTAGTGATGGTACCAACAGATAAAAAGTTAAGGAACTCTTAGCAAATTAGGACTAGAGGGGCATTTCTTTAACTTGAAAGGGAACATCTATTAAAACCTACAGCTGAGATTATATTTAATGATGATGAAATAGAAGCTTTTCCACTAAGATAGGAATCAGGCAAAGATGTCCCCCTTCACCATATCTCTTCAGCACCCTTTTTGGGTGTCTTAGAAAATGTAATAGACAAAAAAGACATAAAAGTATTATGGGCTGAATGATGTCTCTCCAAATTCACATGTTGAAGCCCTGACCCCCAGTATCTCAGTATGTGACTATATTTGGAGATAGAGCCTTCAGAGAAATAATCTAAAGAAGACTGTTACAGCTGGGTTATAATACAGTGTGGCTGGTGTGTTTATAAGAAAATATTAGGACACACAGAGTGGCACTAGAGGTGCATATGCACTGAGGGACCACCATCTGAAGAGGTAGGAAGAGGGCAGACATCTGCAAATTAAGGGCAGAAGCCTCAGAATATTTACTTAGGACACCTGGATTTTGGGCTTCCAGTCTTCAGAACTGGGAGAAAAAAAATTGGTGGTTAAGGCATCCTGTCTGTGGTGTTTTGTTATGGCATCCCTAGCAAATTACCATAAAGCATCAAACAGCATGAAAGGAAGAATAAATCGATCTTTGTTCACAGGTGACAGTTGTCTATGTAGGAAATCTGAAATAATTGCCCAAACATCCTCCTAAAACTAATAAGAAATATAAGAGTGTTGCAGGATACAAGATTACTATACAAAAGTTAATTGCTTTACATATACCAGCAATGAGCAAGTACAATTTAAAATTAAAATCACAATGCTATTTATATTATCACTTTCCCTAACAAAATACTTAGGTATAAATCTCAAAAAATATGTATAAGATCTCTAGGAGGAAAAGTATAAAATTATAATGAAAGAAATCAAAGAAGAACAATATAAACAGAGAACCATTGAATGTTTAAGGAGAGGAAGACAATATTGTGAAGATGTCATTTCTTGGAGGAAGGAAGATATGCACATGGCAGATAAACATATGAAAAGGTGTTCCATATCATATACAATCAAGGAATGTCACATAAAACAATGATGGGATACCACTATTTACCTGTCAGAATAACCAGAGTGCAGAATACTGACAACATCAAATCATTGCATGTGGAGCAACAGGAACTCTTAAGCATTGCTAGTGGGTAATGCAAAATAGTACAGCCACTTTGGAAGACAGTTTGGCAGTTTCTCACAAAACTAAACACACTCTTACTGATCTATGATCTAGCAAATATATTGCTTGGTATTTATTCAAAGGAGCTGAAAATTTAGGTCTGTCCCAAACCAGCACATGGAAGTTTATGGAAGCTTTATTGATAATTGCCAAAATTTGGAGGCAACCAAGAATTTCTTCAGTAAGTGACTGGATAAATAAACCATGGTATATTCAGGGAATAAAATATTATTTAGTCTTAAAAAAATTGAACTATCAAGCTGTGAAAAGACCAGGAGTAATCTCGAATCCTTATTACTGAGTGAAAGAAGCCAATCTGAAAAAAATACCTTATGTATGAATCCAAATATGGCATTCTGGAAAAGGCAAAACTATAGAGTGAGGAAGAAGATAAGTGGTTGCCAGGGTTGTGGGTGGAGGAAGGGATGAACAGCAAGGTAGGAAAGATTTTTAGGGCAAAAGATTGTATGGCTCCATCATTATGGATACATATCATTTATTATATGTCCAGATCCATAAAATATATGATACCAAGGGTGAACCCTTAAGTAAACTGGATTTTTGATGATAATAGGTGTCACTATAGGTTCATCAGTTGTAATAAACATGCCAATCTGGTGGGGAATGTTGGCAGTGGAGGAAGGTATGCGTGTGTGGGGTCAGGGGATATCTGGTAAATCTACCTTAAATTTCTCTAAAAAATTGAAGTCTTAATTAAAAAAGAAACAAAAAGAAAGAACAGTATACTACTCCTACTACACCCATATTAGAATGACCAAAACAGAAATCACTGACACCACCAAATGTTGGCAAGATTGCAGAGGAATAGCAATCCTCACTCATTGCTATGGTGAATGCAAAATGGTACAGGTAATTTGGAATAAAGTTTTTCAATTTCATACAAAACTAAACATACCCTTACTATAAAATCCAGCAATTGTCCTCCATGATATTTAGCCAAACAAGTTGAAAATTCTCATGTCCACACAAGAACCTACACATCAATGTTTCTAGCAGCTTTATTCATAATTGCAAAAACATGGAAATAACCAAAATGCCCTTCAGTAGGTGAATGAATAATAGACTTTGATACATCCAGACAATGGAATAATATTCAGCCCTAAAAAGAAATGAGCTCAGGGGTGCTTTAGTCGGTGAAGCATCTGACTCTTGATTTCAACTCAGGTCATGATCCTAGGGTCCTGGGATCGAGCCCCACACCAGGCTCTGTTCTAGGTGGGGAGCCTGCTTAAGATTCTCTCTAGGAGGAGCCAAGATGGCAGAACAGCTTGGAAGTTTTTTGTGTGTCCCGCATCCATGAAATATAGCCAGACCAACATTAAACCATCCTGCACACCTAGAAAACTGATTTGAGGATTAACACAACAATCTGCACAACCTAAACCACAGAATTCAGCAGGTACCCAGCGCAGAGAGGTGAACATGGGGAGAGAGAAGCTGCAGAGGGCAGGGAGCCACTTTTGCTGTGGAGAGAGGTTGGAGGCAGAAGGATGGTGGGGAGAATACGGGAAAAGCACCTCTCCTCAAAAGCAGCTGGAGAGAAAGTGGAAAATTGGAAACAGCCATAGGGACTGAACTAAAAAGGGAGAAAGGAGAAGGAGAAAGGAGAGGGTTTAAATTCCATTAAGACTGTAAACAGCAGGAGTGCAGAGTCTGCAACTCCGCAACTGATACCTGGCGATGCTCTGGTAGGAAGGGCAAATCCCCAGGACCAGAGTGGGGTCGGGGAGGTTCTTGGGCCACACAGGGAGAAGCAGTTCCACTGCTGGAAGGACATTTGGTAGATGTTGTGAGGACATCTGGGCCCAGCAGACCCCAGAAGGTGGCCACATTCACTGGTGCTGGAACAAGGTCATTGGGGGTGAAACCTGGTGCCAGATGTGTGTTGTGATTTTCCATAATCCCTGAGGCACTGCTGCTACACTGTCTTGTGAACTTTTTCTGGGGCAGGATGGCACCTGGCCACAGTCTCTGGGCATTGGCAGCAGCACGGTCCTGCAAATATTCCTGGGTGTGGCCATCACCTGGCCATTGTTTGGTGACACCCTTTGCAGAGGGGCTGAGCAGGTCAAAGCCGCAGTCCCTCAGAAGTGGGGGTTTGGGGAAGGCAGCTGGATCAGAGACAAAACTCGGGAAGGAGGTGCTGCCTGGGGCTTGGTCACGGATGGTAAGGAGGCGGTGAGTGTACAGAAGCCAAAGATGAAGGACGGGTGGGGGATTGCTGATCAGGGAGAACAGAGTTGTGACACTAGAGACTGGGTAGCTGGGTGACCCCATTTTCACCGCTCTTGCGCATGTGCATAAACACCTACAAATGCTACAATCTACCCCAGTAGGCTAGCAGCGCCATCTAGCGGAGAACGGAGCCATTACACTAAGCCCCACCCAACTGGGCCATCCTCACTCTTCGAAAACACAAGTCTCACCACCTGCTTAGTTTATTGACTATAAAGCGCTTCATTGTTTGACTTTCAGGGAAAAAGGAAGTAATTTCAGTCGCATTTCAGTATGTTAGCTGGTCCATCTATTCAATTTTCTTTCTTTCTTTTTTTTTCTTTTTTATTTCTTTTCTTTTTCTTGAATACAGAGAGAAAATTCATTTTTATTTTCGATTTTTATTAAAAATATTTTCCTTAATTTTTTCTACTATATTTTTTACTTTTGTGCAAAAATTTTAAATTCTATTTTACTTCCATCATTTCATTTTAGTCTACTTCAGTGTATTCATTCTTTTCAAATTTTCAAATGATATCCTTTTTTTTCTTTTTTTTCTCTTTTTTCTCTAATCTATCAAGTCCCTTTCAACAACCAGACCAAAACACACCTAGGATGTAGCATCATTTATTCGATTTTTTTTTGTGTGTGTTTGTTTTAAATTTTTAAATTTTAATTTTTTCTACTTCATTAATTCCTTTTCTCCCTTCAAAATTACAAAAAAAAAAAAAAAAGGAATTCACCCCAAAAGAAACAGCAGGAAGAAACGACAGCCAGGTACTTAACCAACACAGATACGAGCAAGATATCTGAAGCAGAATTTAGAATCATGATAATAAGAATACTAGTTGGAGTCAAAAATAGATTAGAATCCCTTTCTGTGGAGATAAAAGAAGTAAAAGGTAGTCAGGATGAAATAAAAAATGCTATAACTGAGCTGCAATCTCTAATGGATGCCAGGGCAGCAAGGATGATGAGGCAGAACAGAGAATCAGTGATATAGAGGACAAACTTGTGGAGAATAAATAATGAAGCAGAAAAAAAGAGGGAGATTAAGGCAAAAGAGCATGATTTAAGAATTAGAGAAATCAGTGACTCATTATAAAGGAACATCAGAATCATAGGGGTCCCAGAAAAGGAAGAGACAGATATAGGGGTAGAAGGGTTATGTGAACAAATCATAGTGGAAAACTTTCCTAACCTGGGGAAAGACACAGACATCAAAATCCAGGAAGCACAGAGGACCCCCATTAGATTCAACAAAAACTGACCATCAACAAGGCATATCATAGTCAAATTCACAAAATACTCAGGCAAGGAGAGAATCATGAAAGCAGCAAGGGGAAAAAAGTCCTTAACCTACAAGGGAAGACAGATCAGGTTTGCAGCAGACCTATCCACAGACACTTGGCAGGCCAGAAAGGAGTGGCAGGATGTATTCAATGTGCTGAATCAGAAAAATATGTAGCCAAGAATTATTTATCCAGCAAGGCTGTCATTCAAAATAGAAGGAGAAATAAAAAGTTTCCCAGACCAAAAAAAAAAAAAAAAAAAAAAAAAATTTAAAGGGGTTTGTGACCACTAAACCAGCCCTGCAAGAAATTTTAAGGGGGACTCTCTGAGGGGAGAAAAGATGAAAAATAAATAAATAAATAAATATCAAAAGAATAAATATTAGAAAGGACCAGGGAACACCACCAGAAACTCCAACTCTACAAACAACATAATGGCAATAAATTTATATCTTTTAGTACTCACTCTAAATGTCAATGGACTCAATGCTCCAATCAAAAGACATAGGGTAACAGAATGGATAAGAAAACAAGATCTATCTATATGCTGTTTACAAGAGACCCACTTTAGACCTAAAGACACCTTCAGATTGAAAGTAAGGGGATGGAGAACCATCTATCCTGCTAATGGTCAACAAAAGAAAGCCAGAGTAGCCATACATATATCAGATGGTCTAGACTTTAAAATAAAGGCTGTATCAAGAGATGCAGAAAGGCATTATATCATAATTAAGGGGTTTATCCACCAATAAGACCTAACAATTGTAAACATTTATGCACCAAATGTGATAGCACACAAATATACAAATCAATTAATCACAAACATAAAGAAACTCATTGATAGTAATACCATAATATTAGGAGACTTCAACACCCCACTCACAGCAATGGACAGATCATCTAATCAAAAATCAACAAGGAAACAATGGCTTTGAATGACACACTGGGCCAGATGGGCTTAACAGATATATTCAGAGCATTTCACCCTAAAGCAGCAGAATATACATTCTTCTCCAGCGCACATGGAACGTTCTCCAGAATAGACCACATACTGGGACACAAATCAGCCCTAAGCAAGTACAAAAAATCAAGATCATACTGTGCATATTTTCAGACCACAATGCTATGAAACTCTAAATCAACTACAAGAAAAAATTTTGAAAGGTAACAAATACTTGGAGACTGAAGAGCATCCTACTAAAGAATGAATGGGCCAACCAAGAAATTAAAGAGGAAATTAAAAAGTATATGGAAGCCAATGAAAATTCTAACACCACAAAACAAAACGTAAGGGACGCAGCAAAGGTGGTCATAAGAGGAAAGTATATAGCAATCCAGGCCTTCCTAAAGAAGGAAGAAAGATCTCAGGTACACAACCTAACCTTACACCTTAAGGAGCTGGAAAAAGAACAGCAAATAAAACCCCAAACCAGCAGAAGACAGGAAATAATAAAGATTATAGCAGAAATCAATGTTATTGAAACCAGAAAAACAGTAGAACAGATCAATGAAACCAGAAGCTGGTTCCTTGAAAGAATTAACAAAGTTGATAAATCCCTAGCCAGTTTGATCAAAAAGAAAAAGGAAAGGACCCAAATAAATAAAATCAAGAATGAAAGAGAAGTGATCACAACAGACACAGCAGAAATAAAAACAATAATAAGAGAATATTATGAGCAATTATATGCCAATAAAATGGGAAATCTAGAAGAAATGGACATATTCCTAGAAACATATATACTACCAAAACTGAAACAGGAAGAAATAGAAAATTTGAATAGACCCATAACCAGTAAGGAAATCAAATTAGTAATACAAAATCTGCAAAAAAACAAGAGTCCAGGGCAAGATGGCTTTCCAGGAAAATTCTACCAAACATTTAAGGAAGAGTTAACACCTATTCTCTTGAAGCTGTTCCAAAAAATAGAAATGGAAGGAAAATTTCCAAACTCATTCTATGAAGCCAGCATTACCTTGATTCCAAAACCAGACAGAGACCCCACTAAAAAGGAGAACTACAGACCAATTTCCCTGATGAACATGGATACAAAAATCCTCAACAAGATATTAGCCAACCGGATCCAACAATACATTAAAAAGATTATTCACCACTACCAAGTGGGATTTATACCTGGGAAGCTGGGCTGGTTCAATATCCGCAGAACAATCATCATCATTCATCACATCAATAAAAGTAAGGACAAGAACCATATGATCCTTTCAAGAGATGCAGAGAAAGCATTTGACAAAATACAGCATTCTTTCTCAATAAAAACCCTCAAGAAAGTAGGGATTGAATGATCATACCTCGAGATCATAAAAGCCATATATGAACGACCCAATCCTCAATGGGGAAAAACTGAGACCTTTTCCCCTAAGGTCAGAAACAAGACAGGATATCCACTCTCACCACTGTTATTCAACATAGTATTGGAAATCTTAACTTCTGCAATCAGAACACAAAGAAAGAAAAGGCATCCAAATCGGCCAGGAGGAGGTCAAACATTCACTGTTCGAAGATAACATGATAATTTATATGGAAAACCCTAAAGAATCCACCAAAAAACTGCTAGAACTGATTCATGAATCCAGCAAAGTTGCAGGATATAAAATCAATGCACAGAAATCGGTTGCATTCCTATACACCAACAATGAAGTGACAGAAAGAGAAATCAAGGAATCGATCCCATTTACAGTTGCACAAAACACCATAAAATACCTAGGAATAAATCTAACCAAAGAGGTGAAAACTCTATACAATGGAACTATAGAAAGCTTCTGAAAGAAATTGAAGAAGACACACAAAAAAATGGAAAAAGATTTCATGCTCCTAGATAGGAAGAACAAATATTGTTAAAATGTCGATTCTACCCAAAGCAATCTACATATTCAATGCAATCCCTATTCAAATAACACCAGCATTCTTCACAGAGCTAGAAAAAATAATCCTAAAATTTGTATGGAACCAGAAAAGACCCCGAATAGCCAAAGTAATCTTGAAAAAGAAAACCAAACCAGGAGGCATCACAATCCCGGACTTCAAGCTGTATTACAAAGCTGTAATCATCAAGACTGTATGGTACTCTTACAAAAACAGACATTCAGATCAATGGAACAGAATAGAGCACCCAGAAATGGACCCACAAACGTATGGGAAACTAATCTTTGACAAAGCAGGAAAGACTATCCAATGGAATAAAGACGGTTTCTTCAGCAAATGGTGCTGGGAAAACTTGACAGTGACATGCAGAAAAATGAACCTGGATGACTTTCTTACTCCATACACAAAAATAAACTCAAAATGGATGAAAGACCTCAATGTAAGGCAGGAAGCCATCAAAATCCTCAAGGAGAAAGCAGGCAAAAACCTCTTTGATCTTGGCCGCAGGAACTTCTTACTCAACATGTCTCTGGAGGCAAGGGAAACAAAAGCAAAAATGAACTACTGGGACCTCATTAAAGTAAAAAGCTTCTGCACAGCGAAGGAAACAATCAGCAAAACTAAAAGGCAACTGACAGAATGGGAGAAGATATTTGCAAAAGACATATTAGATAAAGGGTTAGTATCCAAAATCTATAAAGAACTTATCAAACTCAACACCCAAAAGACCAAATAATCCAGTGAAGAAATGGGCAAAAGACATGAATAGACACTTCTCCAAAGAAGACATCGAGATGGCCAACCGACACATGAAAAAATGCTCAACATCACTCATCACCAGGGAAATACAAATCACAACCACAATGATATACCACCTTACACCTGTCAGAATAGCTAACATTAACATCTCAGGCAACAACACATGTTGGTGAGGATGCGGAGAAAGAGGATCTCTTTTGCTCTGTTGGTGGGAATGCGAGCTGGTCAGCCACTCTGGATAACAGTATGGAGGTTCCGCAAAATACTAAATATAGAAATACCCTATGACCCAGCAATTGCACTACTAGGTATTTATCCACGGGATACAGGTGTGCTGTGTCAAAGGGGCACCTGCACCCAATGTTTATAGCAGCACTATCAACTATAGCCAAAGTATGGAAAGAACCTAATGTCCACAGATGGATGAAAGGATAAAGATGTGGTATACATATACAATGGAGTATTACTCGGCAATGCGAAGAATGAAATCTTGTCATTTGCAACTATGCGGATGAAACTGGAGGGTATTATGTTAAGTGATATTAGTCAGCCAGAGAAAGACAAAAATCATATGACTTCACTCATATGAGGACTTCAAGAGACCAAACAGATGAACATAAGGGAAGGGAAACAAAAATAATGTAAAAACAGAGAGGGAAACAAAACATAAGAGGCTCATAAATATGGAGAATAAACAGAGGGTTACTTGAGGGGGTGTGGGAGGGACGATGGGCTAAATGGGTAAGGGGCACTAAGGAATCTACTCCTGAAATCATTGTTGCACTACATGCTAACTAATTTGGATGTAAATTAAAAAAATAATAAAATTTAAAAAAACTAAAAAAAGAATATCTTTTGTATTTAATTTGTTTATTTACAACACTTCTTTTTTAGATAACTTTATTTATATCTTTCTTTTTTTTCCCAGTTTTTTCTGTTGAGACCCAAAAAGTTTTTATGTAAAACATGAATTTAAGGACACCGTACATTTTCATAGTTGATAGGCACCCCTGGAGGCTATTTTGGCCATTCCCCTGCCTCTTAAAACCAACCAGTCAACAATTCTGTTAACATTTAATGTGTTTTTTTAAATTTTTTAAATTTTAATGTGTTTACTCATTTACTTTGAGAGAGAGAGGGAGATATAGATATAGATAGAGGGAGAGAGAGCGTGCACACGCATGAGTGGGGGAAGAGCAGAAAGAGAAGGGAGAGAATGCCAAGTAGGCTCTGCTGTAAACACAGAGCGCATCTGGAGCTTGATTTCACACTGCGAGATCGTGACATGAGCTGAAATCAAGAGTTGGATGCTCAACTGACTGAGCCACCCAGGCGCCCTTGTTAACATTTAATGTTTTAAAGAAAGTGCATTGTAGAAACTGAACTAAATTCACTTTAATATACATACTACCATGGTCACAACGTGTCTTAAAATTACATCAAAATTAGTGAAACCGTAGCAGTAGCAACAACAGAAATTACATGAGTTGTGATGAAGCATTGTATAATTTAATTCATATATAATTTAATTTATTGTAATGATATTTATATATAGAGAGAGAAAATCATAAGTTTTTAAAATTAAAAGACATTTCTATTGTATGTTAATTTTTGGATTTACCATAAGCCAATTTTCTTTTACATATTATGGTAGCGTTAGTTTTTAATTAAAAATTTTTCATTTGGGTATAGTTGACAAACAATGTTATATTAGTTTCAGGTGATTTGACAAGTTTATACATTATGCTATGTTCACCGCAAGGATAACTACCTTATAGCCTATTAAACTGCTATTACAATATCATTGACTGTATTGCTTGTACTGTGCTTTTTAGTCCCATGTCTTACCCGTTCTGTACCTGAAGGCCTGTATCTCTCTCTCCCTTGCATTCATTTTGCCTAACCTTCTGCCCCCTTCCCCTCTGGCAATGGTCAGTTTGTTCTCTGTATTTATAAATCTGATTCTGTTTTTTGTTTGTTTGTTCATTTTTTTAAAGTTTAATTTTATTTATTTTGAGAGAGAGAGAGAGAACAGGCACGAGCTGGGGAGAGGCAAAGAGAGAGAATTCCAAGCAGGCTCCCCACCAGCTGCATGTGGAGCCCAACATGGGGCTCAAACCCATGAACCATGAGATCATGACCTAAGCCAAAACTAAGAGTTGGATGATTAACCAACTGAGCCACCAGGCTCCCCTGTTATTCATTTTTTTAAAAAGATACCATTAATGGGGCACCTAGGTGGCTCAGACATTTAAGCATCCAACTTGGGCTCGGGTCATGATCTCAAGTCTGTGGGTTTGAGTTCCACCTTGGACTCTGGGCTGAGGGCTCAGAACCTGGAGCCTGTTTCAGATTCTGTGTCTCCCTCTCTCTCTGCCTCTCTCCCACTCACGCTCTGTCTCTGTCTCTCAAAAATTAAATACAAACATTTAAAAAAAAAAGATTCCGTTAATGAGTGGAATCATATAGTATCTGTTTTCTCGGTCTTATTTCACTTAGCATGATATCCTCTGGTATTATGACAGATTATTGAATAGTAAGCAACTATGTTGTTTAATTTCATGACTCTAAATAAGTCTTTTAAATTTGTTTTTGTTTCAATTCTCCAATTCATACATTAGAATTAAATTTACTTTTTTTCTCTATCTCTCTATTATACTTCATTATAGACATTTAATGATCATAATAGCATAAGCATAAATAAATACAATGCAAGCTTGTATCAGTGCACATTTATTCCTTTTTTTCCATTTATACCCATATTTAAATTGTTTTGTGTATCATCTATCCTTCATATGCACAGATGTTTCTATTTCTGATAATATTTGTCTATTACTAAAAAGACAGAAAAATCTCTGCCCAAGATCTTAGAGTCCTCCACCTGCATTCCAGCCTGCAAAATCCAAACATAGCAACCACCACCACCACCACCACCACAACAACGAAAGGGAGGGGGAAAGAAGGAAGGAAAAAAGGCAAGAGGAAAGGAAGGGAAACAACAAAATCTTATTTTTTGTATTTCAGAAATACAAACAAGAATCACTTCTACTTTTAACAGTTGAAATGTGTCAATAAGAGTGTATATCACCACAGGGACAAAACTAATAGAAGAAATAAGAATATAAAGTTTAAAATGTAAAAGAGTGATGCTTTTGTCAGGATCTGAAGTCTTTTTCCTGATAGAATAAAGACAAATACAATTTTTGGGTAGATTAAGAAATGGAGTAACCATTAAAAAAAAAAATGAGAACATCAGTGGGGTGGAATTTCACTCCAAATTAAATCTTAGGTGGATGATAATGGGTGTGGGAACTATCTTCCACCAAAGGAGGCAATTTTCAAAGATGGTAAACCAACAATCAACTAAAAAAGAACAAACAAGCTCTTATTTCTAGACATTTTCCTACTCTCCCATGACCCCAAAGCACACTTAGAGGGCAGATCTGCATTATTTGTGAAGTATATCTAAAAAGTTTAACCAGTCCGACTGAATTCTTCTTTAGGAATACTTTTTTTTTTTATAAATTTTTTTTTTAACGTTTATTCATTTTTGAGACAGGGAGAGACAGCATGAACGGGGGGAGGGTCAGAGAGAGAGGGAGACACAGAATCCGAAACAGGCTCCAGGCTCTGAGCTGTCAGCACAGAGCCCGACGCGGGGCTCGAACTCACGGACCGCGAGATCATGACCTGAGCCGAAGTCGGACGCTCAACTGACTGAGCCACCCAGGCGCCCCAATTATTTTAATTCTTATAAGTCAAGTCACATTTATGAGAATCATATATTCCTCTATGCTTTTTCATCTTTTCTATTGGCCTTTAAAATGTATCAATTTTATTTTTGTTTCTGGCAATAGCTAGTGAATGTCTCCATAGCAAAGACCATATCTTCAGTGAGTCTTTCCAAGGCCTTAGAGTCTCTTTTTGACTTATTAAACTTTGTTTCCTGTAAACACATTAAAATTACTAAGAAAAAGAGTTTATAAAACATGATCAAATAGATTAAAAAACTAAGAAGAATGGTATTACTTAGACAAAAATATACAGAATTGACCTAGACAAAAATATACAATATTTCTGGAGAGTTCTGGCTCCAGAAGCAAACCCTGGATGCAGCTGCAGTTTGCTGCCATCTGGCGGGAGCTGTCCACTTCAAATAAATCTAAACTAAAGAATCAGGTACTGTGATTGGATGAAACTTCCAGAACAATGGCTAATAAAACAAAGTATTTTTTAGTTGTGGATTTCCCCTTCTGTCCAAACGTAGAGCATTGCCATGAAACCTTTCCTAAATTGAAATGGCAGAAATCAAAGAAGCAGTACCATTATTAATATGGATTTTTTTTAGCATTTCCCATACTCAAAAAATAACCTCTCATGTTTCTCTGATACCTTATGACACATCTGGTTAACAGATGCACAAAATAAATTGAGATGAAGCACAGATGTTCACAGACAAGTTCAAAGCAATGGTGGCTTGATGTTGAGATGCTAAGTGCAGTTCCCTGGGAAGGAGCTTCGCTGTGCCTCTATAATGGTTTGCTGCCAAACAAACGCTGGATACTGTTTTCATTTTTCACCTTTTTTTTCATAAAAGGGAAAATTCCTTTTGGATATATTTTGCATAGTATAGTGAAAACACATACTAATGTAGGTTCTTCATAAAAAGCAAATTGGCTTAACGAAAACTTTCAAACCACAAGGGGTATCTGTACTGGTTTTCATCCCCATTATATTGTTCTGAACATGGGAAATTGGTTGGAAATAACTAGGAATGGGCAAAGTCACCTTATACCTTGGCCAGAATAAGTCCAGTCATACCTGTTTTATTTTCCTAGCTAAATTAAACTTCTTTTCCAATATGCCTAAGTAGCAGAAAGGCAGTTATCTTAGTTTTTTTTTTCATTATCAATTTAACTAAGGACCTCCATAGGTATGGTAGATTTCATATACCTACTGCTTTTCACTGAACATTGAAGAGTCACTGATGGCAACTAAACCTAAATTTCCTACGGATAAAACAGTTCTGCCATTGATGAAGTTGCCTACACAGGCTATATGATATTCAAGGAAGAAAGTTACATATTTCCATTCATTTTTTTAAAGGATAGTCTTACTCTCTGAAGGCCAAATTCTATTAAATGTTGCTTCTCTTAGTTCTCAGCATTTTTTATTCCATCCTCAAGAAAAGACCCACTAAAGTATGACAGTGGATCCAAGAATATACAATGGGGGAAAGGACAGTCCTTTCAATAAATGGTATTGGGAAAACTGGACAACCACATGCAAAAGACTGAAATTGTACCACTATCTTACACCATGAAGAAAAATCTAACTCAAAATGGATTAAAGACTTGAACATAAGACCTGAAACCCTAATGCTCTTAGAAGAAAATATACAGTAAGCTCCTTCAGATTGATCTTTGTGTTGGTTTTTTTTGGATTTGACACCAAAATCAAAAACATCAAAAGCAAAAATAAACAAGTAGGACTATACCAAACTAAAAAGCTCCTGCAGAACAAAAGAAACCATTAACAAAATGAAAAGACAATTCACTGAATAGGAACAAACATTTGCAGATCATATATCTGAGGAGGTGTTAGTATCCAAAATCTGTAACAAACTCCTACAACTCAACAGCAGAAGAAACCAATTCAATTAAAAAATGGGCAGAAGATTTGAATACATATTTTTCAGAGAAGATGTACAGATGGCCAACAGGTGCATGAAAAGTTGCACAACGTTACTAATCATCAGAGAAATGCAAATCAACACCACAATGAGATATCACCTCATACCTGTGAGAATGTCTATTATCAGAAAGGCAAGAAGTAACAAGTGTTGGTGAAGATGTGGAGAAAAGGGAATCCTCGTATACTGTTGGTGGGAATGCAAATTGGTGCAGGCAATGTAGAAAACAGTATGGAGGGTCCTCAAAAAATTAAAAATAGAATTAGCACATGCTCTAGCAATTACACTTCTGGGTATTTATGGGAATAATACAAAAAACACTCACTTGAAAAAATATATGCAACACCACATTCACTGAAGCATTATTTCCTATAGCCAAGATATGGAAACAACCTACGTGTCTTTCAATGGATGTATGGGTAAAGAAAAATGTCATAATGATGGATTATTATTCAGCCACAAACAAAAAAAGAAATCTTGTCATTTGTGACAACATGGATGGACCTTGAGGGCATTATGCTAAGTGAAAGAAGTCAGAGAAAGATAAATACCATATAATATCACTTATATGTGGAATCTTAAAAAAAAAAAAAAAGAGAGCTCAAAGATACAGAGAAAAGATTGGTGGTTGCGAGGAGTTGGCAAAATGGGTGAAAATGGCCAAAAGCTACAGACTTCCAGTTCTAAAATAAATAAGTCCTGGGGATATAATGTACAGCATGGTGACTATAGTTAATAATATTGCATTGTATATTTGAAGGTTACTAAGAGAGAGATGTTGACATTTCTCATCTCAAGAGAAAAAATTTTGTAACTCTGTATGGTGATGGATGTTAACTAGAGTTATTGTGATGATCATTTTGTAGTCTATACTCATAACATTGTACACCTGCAACTAATATAATGTATGTAAATTATATTTCAGTTTAAATGGTTACAATAAATAAAAAAGAGAAAAATCTGCAGTGATTAACAGCACTATAGTTATAATTCTGTGATTGAACTAAATATGATTTGTTCTGGAAGCCTCCAAGGTGGGAAAGTCTCCTGCAACGTAAGTAAAATAAGAGCGCACATGTTAGCTATTGGATTAATTGATACAGATATAGACAAATAATGTCATGATTTGTCTTGTCATAGCATTGGCTTCTGCAGGGTCCTAGTGCATTTTGAAAGAAATTTGGTAAATTCTCAGTCAAGTAATTTCACATTTTCAGCTAAAAGAAAATATTCACCCACTTCTTCATTTCCTTTTAGTAAAATTATATATATATATATATATATATATATATATATATATATATATATATGCACCTCTGCCATTCCTTATAGTGGGCTGAACGAACAGACTTTCTCCTTGGCCATATAACTTGTCTGAAGAATGAGATGTTAGGGGTGCCTGGGTGACTCAGTTGGTTAAGCATCTGACTTTGGCTCAGGTCATGATCTCAGGGTTCTTGAGTTTGAGTCCCACATTGGGCTCTTGGCTCTCAGCAGCTCTCAGCACGGAGCTCACATCAGATCCTCTGTCTCCCTCTCTCTCTGCCCCTTCCCCCTCTCAAAAATAAATAAACATTAGAAAAAAACAATGTTAGCAGACATGTCATAAACATGAGGGTTGGGCATATTCTCTTGGCAATTGTGATTCTCTGAGAAGACTATATCCCAAGTAACTGCTACTCCTCCTTCAGCCCAGGCCCCAGAATGCAACATGGAATTCGCTTGAACCCAATCCCAGACAGGAGTTTCCACCTGAGAACATGGAGCCTAAATTAGAGATGTTCAGATAAGCCTATTTTAGATGAGACAATAGCAGTCAACCCGAGAACCCAAGCATGAGAACAAATACTTACTGTTTTAAACTACTGGATTTGGGGCTGAATTTCTGACTGAATTTATTATGTAGCATTACTATAGCAATAGCTGACTTATACAAGTAATGTTATTTTTCATTTATTTCTTTTATAGTGATAATTATAATAGGGGTGAGTAAAGACTCTTCTGCCAAGACCAAGTGTTCACTGAAGAAAATAGGAAACAATGAAGGACCAGGAAAGAGCCAACTGGAAGATTTCCATAGAGACAACCAGTAGACAATTCTAGGTCAAATGACTACTTCCCCAAAGACAAATAGGTCTGCCTATACTCCAATGACAGTGTATGATTTGAGTGGATCAAAACAATGGGACTCTTTATGTTTGTCTTTATTCATTATCTTTTGTATTTGATAATTAAACACTATAGAATATTTGCAAATAAGTGACACTAGGGTGTCCAATAGATATAAGGGGTTCCTAAAAAAAAAGTGTTTCAACACTCTCTAAAGAAATCAAGCCCCCTTTGTCTAATGAATCAAGTCTCTTTTATTTGATGCTTCTCTGAAGAAAAGCTCACTCCAATACAATTGTGCTATGTAGACAGTGTGTACATAATATGGTACTGACCTTTAATTATTGGCAAGTGAAAATGGGAAAACCATTTATTTTTAAAATTTTGATTATAGTGTAGTTAACATACAGTGTATATTAGTTTCAGCTGTATAATATAGTAATTCAACAATTCCGTATATTACTCAGTTCTCATCAAGATAACTGTACTCTTAATTCCAGCCACCTATTTCACCCATCCTTCCACCCACCACCCCTCTGGTAACCATCTGTTCTCTATAGTTAAGAGTCTGCTTTTTGGTTTGTCTTTTTTTCTCCTTTGCTCATTTGTTTTCTTTCTCAAATTTCACATATGAGTGAAGTTATATGGTATTTGTCTTTCTTTGACTTATTTCTCTTAGTATTATACTGTCTAGATCTGTCTGTGTTGTTGCAAGTGGCAAGATTTCATTATTTTTTATGGCTGAATAATATTCTCTTATATATAAATACCACTTCCTCCTTGTCCATTCATCTATCAATGGACATGGGCTGCTTCCATATCTTGACTATTGTAAATAATGGTGCTATAAACAAAGAGGTGCATTCCTTTGAACTCTTGTTCTTGTATTCTTTGGGTAAATAACAAGTAGTGCAATTACTGGATCATAGGGTAGTTGTATTTTTAATTTTTTGAGCAACCTTCATAGTGTCTTCCACAGGGGCTGCACCAGTTTGCATTCCCACCAACAGTACATGAGAATTAATTTTTCTCCACATCTTTGCCAGCACTTGTTAATTTTCGAATTTTTTATTTTAGCCATTGTGACAAGTGTAAGGTAATATCTTTTTTGTGGTTTTGATTTGCCTTTACCTGATGATGAATGATGTTGGGAATCTTTTTGTGTGTGTGTGTGTGTTGTTGAAACTTTGTATGTTTTCTTTGGAGAAATGTCTGTTCATGTCTTCTGTACATTTTTAAATTGAATGTGTGTGTGTGTGTGTGTGTGTGTGTGTGTGTGTGTGTTGAGTTTATATATTTTGGATACTAACCCTTTGTCTGATATGTCATCTGCAAATATCTTCTCCCATTCAGTGGATTATATATATTTTTAATATAAATTATTGTCAAATTGGTTAACATACAGTGCGTAAATTGTGCTCTTGGCTTTTGGAGTAGATTCCCATGGTTCCTCGCTTACATACAACACCAAGTGCTCATCCCAACAAGTGCCCTCCTCAATGTCCACCACCCATTTGCCCCTCTCCCCCACCCCCCCATCCACCCTCGGTTTGTTCTCTGTATTTAAGAGTCTCTTACGGTTTGCCTCATTCCCTCCCTCTCTGTTTGTAACTATTTCTCTCCCCTTCCCTTCTCTCATGGTCTTCTGTTAAGTTTCTCAAGATCCATATACAAGTGAAAACATCCTTTAGTTTTGTTGGTTGCTTCCTTTGCTGTGCAGAAACTTTTCATTTTGATGTAGTCCCAATAGTTTACTTTTGTTTTTGTTTCCCTTACTTCAGGAGACATATCTAGAAGGATGTTGCTATGGCTAATGTCAGGGAAATTAATACCTGTGATCTCTTCTAGGATTTTATGGTTTCAAGTGTCATATTTAAGTTATTAATCCAGAAAATGGGAAATGTTTAAAAGGTAAAGATGTGAAAAAGTTTTTAAAAATCAGCTAATTAATAATCTTAATTTCCTATACAAATTCCCTTTTTCTTTGTAACAATGGATATGGCACGAGAAAGCAAAGGTTATGGGGGCCAAAATGCTTACCATAGTCCAGTTCTCATACCAGAGAAGACATCATGTTTAGCAGGTTTCCACCTGAACTTCTGGGAAGATGATGGTAGTTATTGGATCTTCTTAAATATCCACACAGAAACAGACAGAATATCTAGAAAACAAAACCAAACCTCATGGACAATTTTACAGCAAATTTATATGACAACGCATGAGAGTGAATCTCTAAGTACAAGAAGGTGACAACAAACCACCAACAGTCTCAAGAACTGAATGTAATTGGCTGCTGTGTGGGACAAAGCAAATGAAGAATGGGATTTCTAATACACAAGAGCAGAGAAAAAAATCAAAATGGTCAGCAGATATTCACTGGAATGTGTGGCAGACCATTTAGAGAATATGAGCTGAAATTGGGAGAAGTTCTACCCATTAAAATGGGGTGTGTGTACCAGGGACCTGTGGTAAGGGCTTTCAAAAGGAACCAACTGGACTCCATTTCAGGACATAGCCCTACATTGAAATGATCCCAATTCTTGCCCCCTTCCTTTGCCCATGCTCTGTGCTATACAATTGCATGTTCTCCCACTTAGGTGAGGCTGCTCTGCCCCATGCCTTGATTCAGCCATATCGCTCACTCTGACCAATGAGATTATTACACTGAAAAGTGCTAGTACATTTATGCTTTCACTTTTCTCTCTCAACCATCATAAGACATGCCCAGGGTTGCCTGCTGGAGGGGAGGACACACATAGAGAAGAGACAAACTGCTTGAGTCATCCCAGCTAAGGCCCACCTCAACCAGCCAACAGTACAGACTGCATGGCCAGGATCAACAGAGTTGCCTAGTTGATGACCTCAGTTGCAACCTGTGGTTATATGACACTAAAGTTTTATGGTTGCTCTCTATATGTTATTTTTGCAATGTGTATGCTAATAAAAAATTTATTTAAGCATTTTATCTTGTGTATTATATTCTGAAGTCTGTAATAACTGAAATTCAGTATAAGTTATACTAAGAATGACTACAGTTTCATGTGTTTATTTTCTTCAAGTTTATTGCTTCTTTCTTGTATGTCAGTAAAATAGACACATTCTGATATTTGGACCCTCAAACTGGAACCACAACTTTAGTCCACGGGAGATGACAAGGCCTTGAGATAGTAGTTGTAATTTATATTCAAATAGACTTATTTATTGATTCTTAATATTAATTATGAATACACTAGTAGCATTGTAATGTATTTTGTGGGATAATATGCAAAAAGAAATCATTTAGCAGAGGGTAAGATCCGATGGGAAAATAGGGACAATGAACCCAGACAATTCAAGACTATGAGCTGTCACATAAAAGCATCAGTAGATAAATTCAGTGAGACTGTAGAAAGCAGAAATTACACCGAGGGATGGAAGTCATGTAAAATATATATCTCAACCTTAAAACAAGTTTTTCTAACAAGAATATATGGAAAGAGACCAGAGTTAATTCAAGGTGAGTAATAAGAGTAAATATAACCCGTAATCCATTCTCTTTGTCTCTTCTTGTGTGGCCCTATGGGATGGATGTGGAGCCTGCCATTGTTATCGTCCTGTAATTGACTTATTCTTACTTCTTTCTGAGGGACTCTTTCCCAAGCAATGCATGCTGTAACTACCTGAAATGGTTGCAGTAGAGCTAACTAAGGGCACCAGGACTCTTCCTGGTGTGTTCCCCAGGCCATCAGGGACTGCACTATTCACTGGTGATTTTGCTTTGCCCTACTTAAATTCCCATTTGCTGTCATCGCCCTTGTTCTGAGGCCTGTGACATACCCCCTGTGCAGGAGAGGCATCTCATGCAGGGTGGCTCTAGAGACTCAAGGGTGGCTCTAGAGGCTCAGTTGCATTTTATTTTCTGTTTTGATAAAGAAACATTCACAGGGTTGGAAAAGTCTTCACTGGACCATCTCTTCCATCCTCTTGTCTCTACAAAGGTACAAAATTACAGGGGATTTTCAGGCAGAAACACTGATAAAGAAGATAGACAATCTTAATAGAAGAAAAGGATAATATTAACTTATGAGCAGAGCCTAAAACAGAATAAAACTATGTAATTATTTTATATCTTGTATGAAATGTTAACTCCAAAAAATGTTTTATTTTGTCATTGTCCTTAATTTCCTTTATATAGTTTTATACACTTTTTTGCATTTCTGGAATTAAACACAATAGCTTTTGTATTCTTGCATCTACCATTAGAGTATTGCTCAAGAGAAGTAAAGAAAGGAATATTCAGGTAGGAGATGAGATAAATTTATGTTTATTTCAGCCAAATAATTAGTCATTTATGGATATGTCTATGTGCCTTCATGTACAAAAATTATTTTATAACTGGTAAGATTTCTTTGTTACAAATTATAAAAAACGTTAGTATGCACCTCAAAAAACCATACTCTTTTTTCCTGAGGGGCAAATCACAACATACTTATTATTTCATAATAAAAAGGTAAGCAAAGAAAAAAATGCAATGCACTTGTACTCCGGGAAGAAACTCCTTTATGATACTTGTGTATTCCTGTACTTTGGCTGGCGTACCATAGGTGGCCCATAGTGTTCAGTGACTTAACGAACGACTGGATGAATACACATCACTCTTGAAAAATGAGAGCAATCTCAAAACAATGATTTCTTGTCACTGCATACTGCCTGATATAGTTTCAGGCATATATAACTTGGTTAATAACAATGAGAACTATAAATAAAACAAAGAAAAGTTTCTGCTAATACTGCCAGATATCCAGTTGTATGATGTGAATTTGGTAGCTTTGACAAGCCTTCTTACTTTCTCTAAAATCTCTAGTCTTTTTTCTGTTCCTTTACTCACTTAAATTTGATGTCTGATACCTGAAATTCCACTGTTAAATGTTTATTCCTTTAAGCCTAGTGTTACAACAATACTTAATTGCAGATGTCCTTATACAAGTTAACATTGGCACTTAGTGCTTTGCTTAATTAAGATTATTTCAGTGGATTTTGGTTTGTCCTGGGAGTGCAGGGGTAAAGAAGAGGCTGAAGGATTTCATTATTGAGATGTTGCTAGTTTTTTCCTCATGTGCACTAAGTTACTAATATTTTGAGAAGGTTGGTATCTGGTCGAGAGAAGAAAGATGGGCTGAGAGCAGTAGGAGCTGAGGGACAAGGGCAGAGGATTGAAGACAGACAGTCACATGCTGATGGAGACTGAGAGCAGAGCATGGTGACTCTGCCCACACGTGCCAAGTTGAAAATGAATACTTTAGATCATTTGACGCTTTTGATAAGCCACGTGAGCTGTCCCCTCTGTTGGGTGGTTTAAGTCACAATTGATTTTAAAATCTGAATAACAGAAATAGCTGCATCACTTTATTGGAGAAAACAGAGAGTTTCCAATGTTATAGGACAAAAAAAAAAATCAGACTATTTCTAACTGTGTAACAGGTTTAAAATAATTGTTTTAAAAATTCTAATATATTTATGGATCTCACTCTAAATGGAGACATCATAAAATTACTTTTCAAAAATTTAATCAATACATTGTTTTGAAGTGCCCCCCTTTTTTTCTCATTTGCACAGATGTTTAAAATCAAATTGGCTTCTTGACAGATTTGTGCACAGATATGTAGAATCTATGGATTTCTTCTCCTGGTAGTGTGTCTGAGCTTTGTCCACTTCAAGAACGTGATGATGCATTCTGTTTTCCAAGATTTTTATTTTGGATACTGACTAAATCTCTAGGTGACCTAAACTCTCACAAACTACTTAAATAGTAACCTCTATTTAGATCTAATGTTTATTCATGAAGTTTTAAATCACTTTGAAATTAGATTTTTCTATTGTATATTGGAAGCATTACAAGGATAAAATGAGTTTAAAATTACTAATTAAAGATGAGGACAAATACTTATGCAACTCTAAAACCTTCAGACATATTCAAATTACCATGACAATCAAGTGAAGAGTTAAACAGGTTTAAAGAAATAATGTTTTATGCATAAATGTCACATGTGCTATAATGGGAAGAACGCTGGATTTGGAGAGTCACATTAGAAAACTATGAGTTGGATAATTTACATGTTGTGTACTGATGGACAGTCACAATTATACTTTAGATTCACCTTCTATCAAAAGGCACAGCAAATCATACCTACCACAGTTGGATGGCAAGAAGGATAACAAATTTCAAATTTGTCCACAGAAAGGGTGTTTTATGATACCAGGAAATAAATAGGAAGTTCAATGTTTAATCTTGTCTTGTACCTCTTATCAGGTTCTTGCCATGGGTGACAAGGGAGCAGGCAACCACTCAGATGTAACTGACTTCATTCTTGTAGGCTTCAGGGTTCATCCAGAGCTCCACATTCTCTTCTTCCTCCTATTCCTGCTGGTCTATGGCATGGTTCTTTTTGGGAACATTAGTATGATGACAATCATTGTGACTGACTCCCAGCTGAACACACCAATGTATTTCTTTCTAGGCAATCTCTCCTTCATTGACCTCTCCTACTCCACTGTTATTGCCCCGAAAGCCATGGTCAACTTCCTGTCTGAGAAAAAGACTGTCTCCTTTGTGGGGTGTGCTGCCCAGCTCTTCTTTTTTGCCTTCTTCATTGTAACAGAAGGGTTTGTTCTGGCAGCCATGGCTTATGACCGTTTCATCGCCATTTGCAACCCTCTTCTTTACAGTGTGCACATGTCAAGACGACTTTGCACTCAGCTGGTGGCTGGTTCCTATCTCTGTGGATGGCTCAGTTCCATCCTCCAAGTCAGCACAACATTCTCAGTGTCTTTCTGTGCTTCCCGAGTCATTGATCACTTCTACTGTGATTCTTACCAAATTGAGAAGATCTCCTGCTCCAATCTCTCTGTCAATAAGATGGTGTCTCTCAGTTTGGCTGCCTTCATTATTTTGCCTACCATAGTTGTTATTGTAGTATCTTACATGTACATTGGGACCACAGTCTTGAAAATCCCTTCCAGTGAAGGGAGAAGGAAAGCCTTCTCCACCTGCAGCTCCCATTTGGGAGTAGTAAGTTTGCTCTATGGGACTGTCTCATTTGTGTATCTCACACCTCCAAGCAATCCTGAACTGCGTAAAGTGGCTTCAGTATTTTATATATTGGTCACACCCATGTTAAACCCTCTGATCTATTCTCTAAGAAACAAGGATGTCAAACAAGCTTTGGGAAAAATCCTGTGGAAGAAAAAAGCTTTATACTAATTCACTTTTTTTGTGACTCATAATGGGTTCATTGATAGTTTTGTCCTGATTTGATTTTAACATGGGGTCAAGTATGAGTCACTTAAGGATCCTTTAAGTTGACCACCTACAGATGAATGAATAGTTTTCATTGAAGGAGTAGTAGCAACCTATCATTCACTCTTCCTTGAGAGCAGTGTTATATCTTCAGCATCAGTAGCATTTCCAGTCATCCGATCAACATTATAGTCTCCAATCTTTGTAAGTATAACTTTATGATGGTGGAGATAGTAGGGAAAGGGGGATTTAATTTTGTTATTATTTTCCTTTGGAACTACTTAGATGATAGACAGAAAATTGGTTTGGTAGGATGTTAATCTTAAAATATATTATCTCTTATTTATGAGTAGAGGAAGTGTCAACTCAAAGCAGGATGATTTCTCGGTTGTAATATTTAATTTCTGTATGAATCTATTCATAGTGACTTAATTTTGGGCCCACCATTCTTGAGTAGAAATATGGTGTCATATTTTAAGATTTTTTTTTGTGTGCCATTGTGAGTTTATCTCAATAAATCATGGGTGTTTATATCTTGTTATTTTTTTTAAAATATTGATTGTTATTGATTTATTATCATATAAAAGAGATGGAGAAAGTTATTTCATACCCAGTGTTTACAAAACTGGGCCCCCATATCTAGTCTTCAGTATCAGTGTTCTATCTTGAGGGGACAAAAATTGCATTGGATGTTCCAAATCACTTTTGCCAATTTGCACTGGATTATTTTTTTTCTTTGATAAATGCTATTTACCTGTACAAAATTTTTGTTTGCTTTGTATTTGGTATTTTAGTTGCATATGATCTTTTTGTTTTCCTAATATTTGTTGAATTGGTGTTGTAATTATAATGAAGTAATATACACTTGGAGAGTAATATCTTTGTTGTCATGTTGCTATAATTTTTAAATTCAGGTTGTGCTTTCCAATGCAAATTGTAGTTAATTCCAATATAAAAAAAGCAACAGAAAATATTGCTGGAAAAAATCAAGGGTTCACTCCTATTGTATATCTTTTATTTGTATATTATGAGATAAAATTGTAATGATGGGAAGATGCCCAAGGCAGAAGTGGAAGGATGTTGTAAAAGATGTACTGTTTAATGTGTTTGCCTGTTTCTACAATATCAGAATATATCAATACAGCCAGTAAATTCTGGGAAATCTGGGGAGTACACTACTTGTAAGGTTAGGAAAGGAGGTGGCGAAATAGGTGGCAGATGGGGAATGGTAAAGTACTCTGGTATGTAACCTACTATTAACAAAAATAAGCTTCTCTTTTAATTGTTACAAAACCAACTTAGAAAAATTCTTTTACCAAAGACTACTTCAATATTTTTGTTACAGGACTATGTTTTTTGTTTGTTTCTTTGTTTTTAACATTCTGAATGTGGTCTAGAATTTAAAAATAGATGTTCTTGGCTCCATACCAATGTTTCCAATAAAGGAATTATTATTTTACTATCTTTGACTTTTTTCATTCGTTTAACTGAGGGTACAGTAGTCCCCTCATTATTCATGGTTTTGCTTTCCACGATTTTGGGTACCTGAGGTCAGTCATAGTCCAGAAGCAGATGATTCTCCTTTGACACATCAGAAGATGAGTAGTAGCCTTGCACTATGTCACAATGCCTACATCATTCACCTCACTTCTCAGCACATAGGCACTTTATCCCCTCACATCATCCCAAGAAGAAGGGTGAGTACAGGACAGTAATATATTTTGAGAGAGAGAGCGAGAGAGCACATTTACATAACTTTTATTAAAGTATATTGCTATAATTGTTCTATTTCCTTATTAGTGTTTGGTTTTAATACTTTATTGTGCCTAATGTATAAATTAAGCTTTGCCATAAGCGTATAGGTATAAGAGAAAAAACAGTATCTAGAGACTTTGGTACTATCTGCTGTTTTTTGGCCTCCACTGGGAATCTTGACAGCGATCCCCTGTGGACGAAGGGAGACCAGTATATATATGTTAGGTTTGTTTGTTCATAAAACATTAAAAGTTACTTTGGCTAATGTAAGCAAGGGAAATTTATTAGAAGGCTCTGTAGAACACATGAATGGATAGAAAAACTAGGGAACCACCCTTATAATTGAGTAGAAACCAAGGAATCCCAAGACATGAAGAGATAAGAACTGTAGAAGAGTCTGCTAGCAGAATTCAGTCTCACTGAAGCCTATATCTGGAGCACGTGAGCTCCAAGCATTTTCAAACCTTTTCCCCCTTTCCAATAATTTAAATTCTGATTTAGTGTTCCATATAGGCTGAATTTTGAGTCCGTGTGTGGCCCTTTACTAGGGGATGGCTAGCCACTTGCTTATAACTTTATTTAATTAGAAAAAAAAAGAATCTTCAAAATAAAATGGCACACCTATAAAATGGCTTAAGTCCAAAAACCTGACAATACTAAATATTGGTGAAGTGGTGGAGTGATAGAAACTCTCGTGTATTGCTGATGAGGAATAGCAGAAAGTATAGCAGATAGTTAGCAGATGCTTATTTATTAAACATAGACAAATTCTGCAAACAAGCCTTTGTGGTCCCACATATTTACCTAGCTGATTTGAAAACTTATGCTCACATGAAAATCCAAGGGCTATTCAGTGGTGGAGTTAATCTTAATAGTACTTCTGTGGCCGATACTTGGCACCATGCATTTGTCAAAGCCCACAGGCTTTCGTGACACAAATGATGAATAATCACATATACACATTTAAAAAATTTAGGAGGTTACGGATCCATGGATGAAATGTAGACTGTGATAAAAGAACCACACTGTTACAAATATATGACACAATTGTAATGAAGAGAATCAAGGGAAATATAAGACAAAGTATAAAAGGAACAGTGCATACACATTGCACTCTGGTTGATAATGTTCTTTCTCACAGAGAGACAGGTTACAACTGTGAAACTTGGCTGCATGTATAGTGGGATGGAACAAATTAAAGTAAATGCATGGCAAATGGTGGAGACCATCACATTTCTCACTTCTGAAATGGGAGGTTACAGATCAGCAAAACAGAAGGCTAGTGTAAGTCACATGGCATGGGATTAGAGTTGGGGACTTTAGTATGAACTCGTTTTTAGATTAGTGTAGATGCAGATTAGCATAGTGTAATCTGCAGATGCAGCCTAGGGTAGATGCAGAAACGATTATAGATTTGTATGTAAACCTACACACGTGTGTGTGTGTGTGTGTGTGTGTGTGTGTGTATCTTGACACAAGGAGGCAATGACATCTCAATAACGATAAGCATACCTAGGAACCCAATTCTGGTTTCTAATTACATTCTCTAGCAAAAGGAACCAAGAATCAATGTACAAATTGTTGATTCTAGGTTTGGGCAAGGGACATCCAAGGTGAGTATGAAGAATCTTATAGTGCCAGAAAGTAAGAGAGTCCATAATACATAAAAGCATGTATTATTTTATTTTATATTTTATTTATTTTTTTGAGTGAGGTCAGGGGCAGAGGGAGAGAAGGAGAGGAAGAGAGAATCTTAAGCAAGCTCCATTCCCAGTGCAGAACCTGACACAGAGCTCGATCTCACAACCTAACATTATGACCTTAGCTGAAATCAAGAGTCAGACACTTAACCAGCCTAGCCACCTAGTTTGTTTGTTTGTTTGTTTGTTTATTTATTACATCCAAGTTAGTTAGCATATAGTGCAATAATGATTTCAGGGGTAGACTCCAGTGATTCATCTCCTACATATAATACCCAGTGCTCATCCCATCAAGTGTTCTTCTTAATGCCCCATGCCTATTTAGTCCATGCCCCCACCCACAGCCTCTCCAGCAATCCTCAGTGTGTTCTCTGTACTTAACAGTCTCTTATGTTCATCTGTTTTGTTTCTTAAATTCCACATACGAGTGATCAAATGGCAATATTTCATTCTTTTTGATTGCTGAATAATACTCCATTATATATGTATACCACTTCTTTATCCATTCATCCATCGATGGACATTTGGGATCTTTCCATACTTTGGCTATTGTTGATAGTGCTGCTATAAACACTGGGGTGCATGTGCCCCTTTGAAACAACACACCTGTGTCCCTTGGATATATACCTAGTAGTGCAATTGCTGGGTCATAGGGAAGTTCTACTTTTAATTTTTTGGGGAACCTTCATACTGTTTTCCAGAGTGGCTGCACCAGTTTGCATTCCCACCAGCAGTGTAAAAGGGTTCCTCTTTCTCTGCATCCTTGCTAACATCAGTTGTTGTCTGAGTTGTTAATTTTAGCCATTCTGACTGGTGTGAGGTGGTATCTCGTTGTGGTTTTGATTTGTAGTTCCCTGATAATAAGTGGTGTTGAGCATTTTTTCATGTGTCTGTTAGTCATCTGGATGTCTTCTTTGGAAAGTGTCTATTTACAACATAGGACATTTTTTAAAAATACAGGAGGGGCACCTGGGTGGCTCAGTCAGTTGAGTGTCCGACTTCAGCTGAGGTCATGATCTCATGGTTCGTGGGTTCGAGCCCTGCGTCAGGTTCTGGGCTGACACCTCAGATCCTGGAGCCCCTTTCAGATTCTGTGTCTCCCTCTCTGTCTGCCCCTCCCCTGCTCATGTTCTGTCTCTCTCTCTCAAAAATAAATATTAATTTTTTTTAAATGTCACAGGAATCTATTTGAAAGAACTCCATATCACCAGATGTGGGAAAATTTGAGCAAGAAATAAAGAAGCCATACAGAGAAAGACAGATACCATATGTGTTCACTCTTATATGGATCCTGAGAAACTTAACAGGAACCCATGGGGGAGGGGAAGAAAAAAAAAGAGGTTAGAGTAGGAGAGAGACAAAGCATGAGAGACTCTTAAAAACTGAGAACAAACTGAGGGCTGATGGGGGGTGTGAGGGAGGGGAGGGTGGGTGATGAGTATTGAGGAGGGCACCTGTTGGGATGAGCACTGGGTGTTGTATGGAAACCAATTTGACAATGAATTTCATATATTAAAAAAATAAATAAATAAAACTAAAAAAAAGAAGATAGTATTAGATTATAATTCAAAGTATAAAATAAATACCAAGTCCATAATTCATAATGGTTTAAGAAATAAATAAATCAGAGACAGGAGACAACTTTCCTGTAGAGAAGAATTCCCAATAATTTATGCAGATACCTTCCAACCTCAAGAAAGTAGAACTTAGCCTCTTGAATATGAGATCCTGTTAGAGAACTGCTTATAGAGAACAGTGTTATGGAAGGTGTGAGGATAATTTGTTTTGATAAGGGAGAAACCTGGAAAACACTATCTCAGCCAGATAACTCTATAGTTTATATCATCAATGTTAAGTCATGTTGACAGTATGAATGTGGTCATATGGTGTGATGAGAATAGCACTTTATTTCTATGGTTTTTCTTCTCAAAACCCACTCTCAGTTTAACCAGGATAAAAGCATCAAACAAAGCCAAATTGAAGGACATTTTGTAAAATACCTGACCAGTGTTCTTCAAAACAACAAGGTCATCAAAAACAAGAAAAGCCTGACAAACTGTCTGAGTCAAGACGTGCCTCAGAGACATGAGAATTAATGCAGTGTCCTGGATGGAATCCTGGAACAGCAAAAGGACATCAAGGGAAAAAATGTTAGTGAAATCTACATTAAGTGTGGAGTTTAGTTAGTAGTATACTATTCTTGCTTCCTTTATTGTGATAAATATTCCATAGTATTGTAAGGTGTTAACAGCATGGGAAGTTTGGCAAGGGGTATGTAGGAACTCTCTGTACTATCTTTGTAATTTTTCTATAAATATAAAACCATTAGAAAGGAAAAATTATATTTAAATAGAAGTAATGAGGGCTATCTGACTGGTTCAGTCAGTAGAGCATGTGACTCTTGATTTTGGGGTCGTGAGTTCAAACCCCATGTTGGGGATAGAGTTTTACCAAAAATGAAACTAAAATAAATAAATAAATAAATAAAATATAAAAAAAACCCAAAAAGCTCGTGCTTAAAATGAATAAATTAAAATATCCAACATATTTTAGAAAAGGAAAATTAACACCAGACTAATTTAAAAAGAAAATTCACTTCAGTCCAGCACTTTTTTTTAATGTTTATTTTTTTTTGAGACAGAGAGAGACAGAGCATGAATGGGGGAGGGTCAGAGAGAGGGAGACACGACTCCAGGCTCTGAGCTGTCAGCACAGAGCCCGACGCTGGGCTCAAACTCAGGGACCGCGAGATCATGACCTGAACCGAAGTCGGTCACTTAACCGACTGAGGCACCCAGGCGCCCCATAGTCCAGCACTTTCAAAGCCAACTGTGACATGCCCATTCTGAAACACATATTTCTGTTTCTGACACCCAGCAATTATTCTTGGGACTGACAAAAAAGAAAATCAAAATAAAAAACCTCCAAATTTTCCTAAAAAGAGAAAAATACCTTGTGACTTCTTACATTCAAAATCAAGTCAGAATTTTTGGATGATAGCTATTAGTTCCTCTCTAATTGCTTTAGGCAACTACCTGGACATATGGCCATCTGTGGAATAAATAGTAAATTAAATACCATTTACACATACCATATGTAGAAAGAGAAGTGAAAAGAAGACACATGGTACTATATATATTGGTGCTATATTATATATAAGAATAATAAAAGAAGGTAGCTTAAATCACCTTTAAAAATTCAACATTTTTCTTCTCCACTTTATAGCAACCTATTTCTCTTGATACTCAGAGTTAATAATCTCAATCTACTCCATAATCCACTTTTTTGGTCTAGTGGCATTTGGAATCTAAGTTTAATATGCATGTTAATTGTTACTTTTAAGTTGGACTGAAATGTATTATGTCTCTTGGTAGGAGTATTCCTCCAGTGGGTACTAAAATCTCTAAGCCAACAGATATTAGAGCCCTAAATATAGGAATCTGATATTTTTAAATGGGTCTTCAAGTATGAATGAGAGATACCACCCATATCTTTACTCCTTCTTCGTCAAAACAGTATATTCTGGTTGTCAGTGAACAACATTATGTGCTGGTCATATAATCAGAGAAAATAATTGCATAATGATGAATAGCTTGCTAGTTTTACAATGATTTGTTTCTCTGCTGAAAAATCAGTTCAACAGTTGGTTCCATTTTACGAAGCTATTTCTTTTGAGTAGACAAGGTACTTGAGAAGGTACTTGAGAAGACAAGGCCTCTGGAAGGCAATCCTGATTTTTTTTTTTTAGCCAATTTTTCATAGAAAACTCTCGAAGAAGCCACAGACATGTGTTAATGGGCCACCCATGTGACAGAAGCAGGTATGTTGGGAGAGTGATTAACCTGTTAACAGAAATTGCTTATGATTTCAGGCTCTGTTAGTTTTCCAGTTCCACTAATAAAATGTGTGATTTGGAGTACTGGAAAAGCCCACTTTATGATTCAGTTTAAAATGCCCAATTTAGGTGAGCAGCTCAGGTTCTAGGGTCGTCTATTGCATTATGAGCAGACATTCAGCCTCCACTAGAACTTTTTGAAAATCAGACATTTTCTAAAATAGTATTTGATTTTTGAGGAAGACAAAACTTAGCTTCAAAATGTAAGGTTCTTTTTATTTGAAATCTCATTGGGGTTTATTATTTGGCTTCATCAGGCATATTGATCTCCCATAAAAAGTTGAAGCTCCCTTGGACTTAATATACCAGAAGAGCTAAACAACAGAGCCTGGATCATGTGGTAAGCCTATTTAAAAAAATGTCTAAGTAGGTCAAGTGCTTTTTCTCAATACCTATTAGTAAAGATCAAGGGAACAGTCTGCTTTCAGCTAGAAAGGCCAGCAATACAGGTTTAATACTCTGTCCTACCTCAAGGGTACATCAATTCCAACCCCTTGTCATAATTTCGTTTGTAGGCATCTTGATTACCTTTCTCTTCCATGAGATATCACACTGATCCATTACATTGATCACATTAAACTGATTGGATGTAGTGAGAAAGAAGTAACAACTACTCCAGACTTATTGGTAAAACATTTGCATGGCAGAGGTTGGGAAATAAATCCAGCTAAAATTCAGAGGCTTTCTATCTCAGCGAAATTTCTAGGTTCTGGGGCATATCAAGATATCTCTTCTAAGTGAAAGATAAGTTGCTGCATCCAGCCCTTCTTTCTTTAATTTTAAGTTTATTTATTTTTCAGAGAGAGAGAGAGAGAATCCCAAGCAGACTCTGTCCTGTCAGTGCAAGGCCTGATGTGGGGTTCAAACTCGCAAACTGTGAGATCATGATCTGAGCCAAAATCTAAAGTCCGATGCTTAAATGACTGAGCTACCCAGGGGCCCTGCCTCTGGCCTCTCTTAAAGCCAAAAATAAGGCACAACATTTAGAGGGCCTTTTGGAATTTTGGAGACAGCTTAGTCCTCATTTAGGTTTGTTACACTGGCCCATTTATGGAGTGACCTGAAAAGCTGCTAGTTTTGGGTGGGGCCAGAAACAGGAGAAGGTTGGGAAACAGGTGCAGACTGCTTGTGGGATCACACGATCCAGCAGATCCAGTGATGCTTAAAAGGTCATGGCAGCTAGAGATTCTGCTTGGAGCCTTTGGTGGGTCCCTATAGATGAGTCACAGCATAGGTCTTTAGGATTTTGAAGAAAAGCCCTGCCATATTCTGCAGATAATTACTTTCCATTAGAGAAATAGCTCTTGGTCTGTTACTAGACCTCAGTGGAGACTAAACATTTGACAATAAAGCCCCAAAGTTACCATGCAATCTCAGCTGGCAATCATGAACTGGGTGTTTGTCTAATTCAAGAAGCCATATAGTTGGTGTGGACAGCATCTCTCCATCATCAAATGAAAGTGGTATATATGTGTTCAGGTTCAAGCGGGCCCTGAAGGCACAAGAAAGTAACCTGAAGAAGCGGCCAAACACCCATGCTCCCCATTCAGGCTACACTGCCCTCCTCTCCCAGCCTGTACCTCTGGCTTCATGGGGAGTTCTCTGTGATTAAATGACAGAGGAAAAGAAGTCTTGGGCCTGCTTTATAGATGTTTCTACATGATATGCAGGAACCACCTGAAAGTGGATGGCTGTAGTTCTACAGCCCCTTTCTGGGACATTCCTGAAGGACAGTGGTGAAGCAAAACCTTCTTAGTGGGCAGAACTTCAAACAGTGCATCTGTTTGTTCACTTTGCTTAGAAGGAGAAATGACCAGGCATGCAATTCTATACATATTCATGGACTATGTCCAATGGTATCATTTAATGGTAAGGCACTTGGAAGTTACATGATTGGAAAATTTGTGACTAGGAAATTTTGCAGGAAAGCATATAGATAGACCTTACTTGAGGGCAAAAATATGTGAGGATATTTGTGTTCCATGTGAATGCTCACCAAAGGATGACCTCAGCAGAAGATTTTAATAATTAAGTGGATAGGTTAGCCCATTCTGTGGATACCAGTCATCGTATTTTCCCAGACTTTCCCATCATTGCTCAGAGAGCTCAGGAACAAAGTGGCCATAGTAGCAGGGGTGGAGGTTATGCAGAATCTCAGCAGCATGGATTTGCATTCACCAAGGTACCAGCAGCCCAGTCTACCAGAAACAGAGACTAAGACTGAGTTCCCAAAATTGTCTGTTTCCCAGGGTGATCATCCAGCTAGCTACCTGGTGGCTGGTTGATTACACTGGGCTGCTTCCATCGTTGAAGGGGCAGAGTTTTGTCTTACTAGAATAGACAATCTACCTATGAATTTACCTTCCCTGAATGCAATGCTTCTGCTCACACTGCCATTCATGGAGAAAGAGAATGTGTTGTCCTCTACCATGGTCTTACATACAGCTTTGTATGTACAGTTTTGATCAATGAACTCTCTTCATAGCAAAGGGAGTATAGCAATATGCCCACACTCATGGAATTTTCTGGTATTACTATGTTTCCTACCACCCTAAAGCATTCCATGGTGGAATGGCTTTTTGAAGACCTAGTTCTATCACAAGCTAGGTGACAATACCTTGCAGGGCTGGGGCTAAGTTCTCCAGAAAGCTGTATATGCTCTGAGTCAGCATCCAATGAATGCTACTGTTTTCTTCTATAGCCAGGATTTATGGGTCCAGGAATCAATGGGTGAAAATGAGAGTGGCATCACTCATTATTACTCCAAAAAACCCTCTAGCAAGGTATTTGCTTACTGTTCCTGTGGTCAAATGATCTACTGGCATGGAGCTCTGCCATCAGTGGGCATCTTTGGGTTGCTGTGGCTTTGGAGCTTGGCAGAGGTTTGGTTGGGCCTCAGACTTCTATACCAGAAGAAGTCCATATTGTTGTCCTAAGGCGTTGGGCCTCCTGGAAGACTATAGATTTGCACCCAAGCATGTGCAGTTCATTCTTTCCTTCTGGCCTATGAGGTCCCTCAGCTGCAAGTCTTTGGTCTGATGCCCTTTTCCAAAGCCTAGCCTAACCACTGGGGAGAGGTCCTGCATGTTGCAATCCAGGAAACAGTTGGTCACACAGTGGAAAAAGCTCTATGGACTGTTCCATGTAGACAATCTATGTTTAATCTGAAAGGCTGAGATTCAAGTGGTATGCAAAATTTTTAATTGGGTAGCAGTGTCTGGCACTAACTCATTGTTTAGGAGTAAAGCTAGAGGGGTAGAGAAGGGAGAGGTCAACAGCCAAATGGGCTCCCGCCCTAAGTTTCTACCTGGCTACACAGCAGAACTAGAGACCAAACTTTCTGGGTAAGACTCTCAAAATGAATGAAAAGTAAAAGAGAAAGAAAAATGTGGGATGAGGGCAGTGGTTACAGTGAAATAAGCAAATAGAGGGGAGAAAGTTGTGTATTTTGCTGGTTAATTAAGTAAAGCTCTTCGTTTATAAGGAGAGGTTCAAACCATGAGTGAGAATCAAGAATTATCAGCCATAGAAAAGAGGTGAGCTGCATAAGAATGAGTAAAAATTTGTGAGACAGAAAATCCTTGAAATGTAAGGAACTATCTTTTTTTAATTTTATTTTTATTTATTTTTATTTTTTTATTTTACTTTTTAAAAATATACGAAATTTTGTCAAATTGGTTTCCATATAACACCCAGTGCTCATCCCAAAAGATGCCCTCTTCAATACCCATCACCCACCCATTCCTCCCTCCCACCCCCCATCAGCCCTCAGTTTGTTCTCATTTTTTAAGAGTGTCTTATGCTTTGGCTCTCTCCCACTCTAACCTTTCTCTCTCTCTTTTTTTTTCTTCCCCTCCCCCATGGGTTTCTGTTAAGTTTCTCAGGATCCACATAAGACTGAAACCATATGTTATCTGTCTTTCTCTGTATGGCTTATTTCACTTAGCATAATATTCTCCGGTTCCGTCCACGTTGCTACAAAGGGCCATATTTCATTCTTTCTCATTGCCACGTAGTACTCCATTGTGTATATAAACCACAATTTCTTTATCCATTCATCAGTTGATGGACATTTAGGCTCTTTCCATAACCTGGCTACTGTTGAGAGTGCTGCTATAAACACTGGGGTACAAGTGCCCCTATGCATCAGTACTCCTGTATCCCTTGGGTAAATTCCTAGCAGTGCTACTGCTGGGTCATAGGGTAGGCCTATTTTTAATTTTTTGAGGAACGTCCACACTGTTTTCCAGAGTGGCTGCACCAGTTTGCATTCCCACCAACAGTGCAAGAGGGTTTCTGTTTCTCCACATTGTAAGGAACTATCTTAAATTGCACAATCCAAGACCACACATTTAGTATCCCTTGTTTTCCAAAATTTCTATAAAAATAACAATGTCCTAACCTTAGATGCTAGGAAGACTACTAATATAATATTAGACCTGGTTCCTAGTAACTTTTGTAAAGATTGGTTGTAATTTTTTATTTTATTTTATTTTATTTTTCCTTAACCTTCCAGTAGGAAAATTTGGTTTTCTAACTATTGTTGCCAAAACAAATTGCCCGGTTTTATCTGTTTTTTTTTTTTTCTTTTTTTTCCCTAAGTATCACAGGGAATTCTTGCAGGAAAACAATTAAAATGTCTCTGGAGAGAGATGTTCCTGACAAGTGTACCCTAAAGTTTAGATGAATAATCTTAATTAAGTATTCTTGGCAAACGGTTTTTTTTTTTTAAATTAAACATCAGAAAGGTGCATAATGTATAGAACAATAGTAAGGGAAAAAAAGTCTTAGAATTATTTTGGGTTTCATATTATCAATGTTATTTTATTTTAACCCGAGATAAATGTCTGTCAAGGCACTATAGTCCAATTTCATGTAAACTTGCAAAGAGGCAGAAAATAGCAAGAGAAAAGGGCCACAAGGATATAAAATGTGCTATTCAAGTGTTTCATTTGTTAATAAAAAACATACTGAGTACCTATTTTAGGTAAGGTAGAGTTAGTAGATAGGCACATCATCCAGATACAGTCCAGATTGTAAGACTGATTTATAAAAATAAAACTCATGAACCTGGTTATCTGGAAACCTCCTTACCTATTGCTTCTTTCACATTAGAAAATAAGGCAAGCAGACTTTATGTACTGTTTTTTTTTTTTTTTTTTTTATTTCTCTAATTTTTCCTACCAGTCCGTTTGGGATCTGATAACTTGTTTCCAGTTACTGAATTAGTTAATTCACATTTTTGTCTTTTTCTTACAGTATTTTTTTATGCATGCTGTGTTAAATTCTTTTTGTCTTCAGAAAGATATATTTGCCCTTTCCTGAACTTGCTGTAACAGATGAATCTATGGGAGTGGGGCAGGGGGGAAAGCTGGTGGCTTAGGCTGGTTAACTTATTTTAATAGAACTTTAAATAAAGGCCAGAATTTTTCCAGCCAAAACATAGTACATATTCCTCTTTTTTCTAATATTTTGTAATGTCATGTTTAGCACGATTTGGGCCATTTAAAAGAATTCTCCACGCAGTTTCCAGGAAAATATTTCCTTTCCAAGATATGGCAGGTAGAGTTTAAAGGAGTCTCCATGATTCCTAATTCTTGCTGTCCATGTTCTCGTACAATCTCATCTCCACAAGGCTAGGCAGACTCCATAACTTGCTTCCAGTCAATACAATATGACAAAGATGATGTGATATTGCTCTCATGATTATGTTGTGTGCTATAAAACTCTTGCTAACAAACTTGCTGTGGAGTCTCTCTCTCCATTGTTATAAATAAGCCACCAGGAATTTGATAGCCATTAAAAATGTGATTCTGCCAACAATTTTGAAGTGGACCTACCCCCAGTCAAACCTTCAGATCATGATTCAGGCTTCATGATGGCTTGATTGTAGCTTTGCAGAACTCCCAGCTAGACAGTGCCCAGGTTTCTCAGTTAAGAAATTGTGAGATAATTTGTGTTTTAAGGTGTTAAGATTGTGGTAATTTGTTATGCAGCATGGAAAACTATTATACAAGGTCTTCCTTCTGTTCATAAATGATGTCTTTTTAAGAAATCTGGTTCAGATCCTGAAAGCTTTCCAATATTTTTCCTTTGGACTCCCTAGTTATTGGCCATCTGATACACAAAAGTTATTATTTTTCCATTTAGTGAATGATATTCCTTCTATGGTAAACTCTCATTAACATTATGAGTTTGTATTTGTTTTTCATTAAAATTTTTTTTGTCACATCTCAGAGTCCAACTAACTTTCCTACACCTCACAAAATTCCTACATTACTCCTTGTTTTCGTGTGGATTTAGAGATGATTATTCTAGTCTTCTAATTACATTGAGGGCTTGAGCCCTGGGTAATGATACATACACTTGCTTTTTAAGTTATTGTTTTTAGAAGGTGTGTGGAAGGATTTTTTATTTGGGGAACATGATTTTTCGGAAAGAAACTAGACTTGAAAAAGCATTTATTTCCTTTGTCACTTCAGCTAGATTTAAAAAAGTCAATTAGCAAATGTGTGCTAACTAGCATAGACTCTTCCTTTAATTCTTAAATCAATAAAACATTTCCTCACTTATAAGTTGCTCCTAAAGAGCAACTTTAGGGAGAACAGCATACTCTTGCCTAATGTAAAGCCCCTATATTTTGATCAAAAGCAGATTCAATCTCTTTACCAAGGGAAGGGAACATTGTCATCTTTTTTATTTTTCTTTGGGTGACATTCATTCCCCTTGTAGTTCAGTGGAAAGTCTCTCTTTGATGCCTTGCAAAAATATGTTTAATTACCTCGTTTAAAGTCATCATTGTCTTTTTTTTGGTATAAAATAGTTGGAAGAATGTAAACAGGTAACAGAACAAGGAAAACATGAATAATTACCACTGTGCTTCTTTTCTTCAGTTGTTCATAAGGCCATCATTGCTATACTATTGATGATTATCTGTGGTGTGCTTCATTAACAAACAACATCAAAAGTTCAGTGGTTAAACCTTAATTATTTCTCCTTCCCAACACATGTCAAATGCAGGTTGGCTAAAGACTCTGCTCCACAAGATGCTCTTTCTGGGATCCGAGTGAATATCATTTAAGATAACATCAGTAGTGGGGCGCCTAGGTGGTTCAGTTAGTTGACGTCTGTCTATTGATTTTGGCCCAGGTTGGATCTCAAGATTCATGAGATCGAGGCCCATGTCAGTCTCCATGCTGCCAGTGAAGATCCTGCTTGGAATTCTCTCTCCCTCTCTCTCTGCCCCTCCCCTGCTCGTGAGCTCTGTCTGTCTCTCTCTCTCTCAAAAGAAATAAATAAACTTAAAAAAAGGATATGATCAGTAACAATCAGGAGGAAGTTAAGGTGCAATACAATGTAGAGGCTACTATATACTCCCACTTGTAAGTAGCATAGCTTTTCTACTTATATTTCATGGTCCCAAGTAGTCAAGTAGACATATTTATAATCTTGAATATGAGGAAATAAAAGTATACTAAGCGTCAGACAGGAAAATATGCTAATTTTTAATGACAATTTTCAACTCCACTTAATACTTCGCTCTGTGATATTGGGGATCGATGCTGAAAAACTACACCACCCAGTCTCCTTTGCTGTCAGGTTTCCTGATAGACACTGACAATAAGAGGCACTGCAGAAAAAGTAGAAAGTGGGAGAAAACAATCAGATTTATTTTTTCCAGTATTTGGTCTTGGTGTCTGTCTGATGGCCCTAGCAGCGGAAGTTGACCTCCCAAAAGCAATTGGCTCCAGGGTTTTTCAGAACCAGATACATCGTGGCCTTCAGATGCATAAGCAGGTGTAGGAAGCGCCTGTCCTCAGGTTTCTCCTCTGAGTTCCCAGAAACCAAAGCATCCCTACATCACACCCTCATAGGTAAGAAGCACAACCCCAGGCAGTGGCTGCTCTGAGTACCTGAGGTCTGGGAATCCACCTCATTCCCCAGAAGAGGCAATCCAAGGGCCAGGCAGAAGCAGCAATGTTTTTTGTGACCTAGCCTCAGGAGCCATACATTTCCTTTTATTTAAACCACATCCCTGAAAGGGTAGTTATTATCTCTGCATTACCTCAGTGTTCTTTTGTTTGCTTGTTTTTGCCTCTTGTCTTGCTCCCTTTACAACCTAAATAGCAAGTTCCTTGTGTGGAATTCTCCCTGGTGATATTTGCCTTTTCCTTTCCTGATTGTAATCAGTATGGAGAAGAAAGAAATAGCGAGGAATAGCAGAAGCAGCTACCGTACATGGTATTTATATATCCTGCCTCCATTACCTATTCTATTTTCCCTTTGGCAATGGCCCAGACTTGAGAAAAGTATATTTAGTTACTGACTGGAGAGACACAAAAACTCATTACTAAGGGTTTTGAATTTATAATGATTTTGCCTGCATTAAATTTCAAAAAGCTTCTTTTCCTTTATAAACAAAAGGGTTTTTTAAAGTGTTTATTTATTTTTGAGAGAGAGAGAGAGTGACAAAGCATGAATGGGAGAGGGGCAGGGAGACAGAAGAGGAGACACAGAATCCCAAGCAGGCTCCAGGCTCTGAGCTGTCAGCACAGAGTCCAACGCGGGGCTCGAGTTCCCTAACTGTAAGATCATGACCTGAGCTGAAGTCGGAGGTTTAACCCACTGAGCCGCCCATGCGCCCCCAATTTCAGTAAGTTTTAATGAAGAGACCACTGAGTGTCTTCACTGAGTGGATTTCCCTGAGCTTCTTGATTGAGTCTGTGGGTTGATGGTATAGCATTTTAGAAAATTCTTTGCAGTATTTGCTTTGAATATTACTTCTGCCTTATATTCTCTCTCTTATACTTCTGCGATGCTAACTTACATGTATATTAGAACTATTGGCTGTGCCCCACATGTACCTTACCCACCATATTTTTCTTTTCTTTGTTTTATTTTGGGCATTTATTATTTACCTGTCTTCCAATTTATGTTGCCAGCCTTCAAATGTTATTAAAATGATTTACTACATTCTTACATTTAGATGTTTTATTGTTTAATTCTGCTAAGCTGATTGATTCTTTTATATAGGTTTCAAATATCTATTGAAATTTCCATATTTTAATCATTTTATTAATTTCTTTCTATTTCCTTGAACATACCATCGATAATAAACATATGATCTTAATATCCTAATTATAATATCTATATCATTTATTACTTCTCCTATTGGTTTTTATTGGTCTTATAACTCTATATTTTTACTTGATTATTTATTCATGTTGAATGCCAAACATTGTTTTAAAGAATTCTTGTATGTTTCTGATGTTACTGTTTCCTTTGATATGAAGATAGAGGTGAGGCTGACTGACTTAATCCAAACAGGAATTATGTTGAATTGAAGCTGGATTTATGTAGATAGATCCAACCTATTTCTGGATCACTCTTATATCTAGTGTGTGGCTCTCCAAAGATTCTAATTAATGCTTTGAAGTGGGATGGATGCCTTTTGGCACACAGAATTTGCATACATATATATCAGAAACATAAATATCAGCTGTTTAGGACTCCTGCTCTATTCATCTTCAAAATTTGGCAAATATCTTGAGGAAGAAACTGCTGGATTAGTTTAACTCATTAGTCTTAAATGCCAGACAACTTTAGAGGCTGGCACAGGTCTATAGTAGTAAAATTAGCCATCTGTTTGAGGTTCTCAATTTTTCGTTCCAATTATACTGGACTTCCCAAAGTGTTTTTGATTTGTTTGACCCACAAAAGTGGTCCTCTACCAAGGTTAAGCCCAAATTCTCATATTTGACCAAAAGTTGGATGTAGCAAATGATCCCAGTGAGTAGACATTAGTTCCTTCTGTGAAAGTTTCTTTTCTTTCTGGAATTTTAATGTCTCTAGTCCACATTGCTTCTGCAGAAATCTGTCATCTTTGAAATGAACAAATCAGGAGACTATAGATGTTGGAGAGGCTGTGGAGAGATGGGAACCCTCTTGCACTGTTGGTGGGAATGCAAACTGGTGCAGCCATTCTGGAAAACAGTGTGGAGGTTCCTCAAAAAATTAAAAATAGAGCTACCCTATGACCAGCAATAGCACTGCTAGGAATCTACCCAAGGGATACAGGAGTGCTGTTGCATAGGGGCACTTGTACCCCAATGTTTATAGCAGCACTTTCAACAATAGCCAAATTATGGAAAGCCTAAATGTCCATCAACTGATGAATGGATAAAGAAATTGTGGTTTATATACACAATGGAATACTACGTAGCAATGAGAAAGAATGAAATATGGCCTTTTGTAGCAACGTGGATGGAACTGGAGAGTGTTATGCTAAGTGAAATAAGTCATACAGAGAAAGATAGATACCATATGTTCTCACTCTTATGTGGATCCTGAGAAACTTAACAGAAGACCATGGGGGAGAAGGGGAAAAAAAATGTTACAGAGAGGGAAGGAGGCAAATAAGAGACTCTTAAAAACTGAGAATAAACTGAGGGTTGAAGGGGGGTGGGAGGGAGGGGAAAGTGGGTGATGGGCATTGAGGAGGACACCTGTTGGGATGAGCACTGGGTGTTGTATGGAAACCAATTTGACAATAAATTTCCTATTAAAAAATTATTTTAATAAAAAAAATACATAAAATAAAATTTCCCCTGTCTCACATCTGGCTTTCTTCTGAAATGCCTACCCTATTTCTGCCACAACTTTAGGGGGCCACCAGAAACAGAGGCAAGAAACATATATTTATAAGCTTTTTTCCCCATTCAGTTCCATAATTGTGCATGGCCAATATCACTAATAATCAGTTGCTTCTGGTATCAAACCCTAGCAAGTATTCCATCCTTCTCTGCTGTTTTCAAAGTCCATGTGAAGAGGTTCTACCAATACCTAAAAAGAGAAAAAAGTTTTGTTAGTTTAGTATTTGAATTTAGACATTTTCTAAAATTATCTGTTCACACATGGAATGTAAGTTCAGTGAAAATAGGGGCTTTAATTTGTTCAACATGTTATTCCCAAAGCCTGGAGCACTCTCTATATGCTACCAAATGGTGCTCAATTGTATTTGTCAAATAAATAGATAAATAAATAAATAAATAAATAAGTTTATTTAACTATAGAATCATGTTAATCATCCTTCATTAATATACTTAGAAATTTTCTTGAAGAGTTTCATGGTTTTGTTAATGTAACACAGTAAGTCATGTTTGCTATTTATAAGGTAATGCTTTTTATATTTAAACTGGATAGGTTATTGATAGTTCATTTTAATTACCTTTTTTAATTCAATCTGATTTTTGTCTTTAGTTTTTTGTTTTTAATAACTATTGCATATTGTTCATCATAGTTTAACATAAGATTTTTCTATGTATATCTTTGCCTACTTATCTGTCATCTATTTATCATTTTTCTATTATATACCCATAATCTATTATCTGTTTTTATAATTATATTTTGCTTATTGACTTTATTCTTCTCAGTAGTTATCTGTGTTTTTTCTTCCTTTCCATTGCTTATTTTCTCTAACTGTGGTATACTATGCTTCCACATTTTAAACTTTCCATTGTTTTTTGTCCTCATCTATTAAATTATTTCCTGCCATTTAAAAACATTCTGAGTTTGGGGGAAACTTCTTTATGTGTATTCTGTTAATCACAGATTTGAAATGATGCAATGTCATTTGCATCATTTGCATTATTCATCTGACTTGTGATTCTATTTTAGTTGATATCTTTCTATAACTTTCTTTTATAATCAAGCTTTAAATTTTTTCTTATTTCCCTTTACTTTTTAGTATTATTACCATGATTAGATTGCTCTTTATTGAACAGTTTTATATTTATTTTTTAAGTTAACCTTGTGTGTGCATGTGTGTGTGTTTTAAGATATCAAACTTGCCAGCAATCTTTCAAACTTTCTTCTGGATTCGTGATTATTTTGGAAGTAGCTTTTCCTTTATTTTCCTCTGTTTCTTGTTTGTTTTCTTTTAAAATTTCTTTTCTCTTATTCTCCTTTCTTTTCTCTCTTTCTTTCCTCCCCCATTTTTTCTTTATTTTTTGAGTGTGTTGGATGATAGTTATTTTCCGTATAATTTTTCTTCCATTTTTATCTGTTCCTTCTTAAATTTTTTCTTCCTGTCTTCCAATATTCCTAATAATGTTTTATTGTCTAGATGTAGCGAAGTTGATTTATCTATAGACTTGCTGAAGGACATCTTCGTAGTTTCCTAAATTTTAACAATTGTGAATATAGCTGCTATAAACATTTGTGGGCAGACATTGTGTAGACCTAAATTTTCAACTCCTTTGGGTTGACTCCTTTGCTGACCATATTATAAGAGTATTTAATTTTGTAAGAAATCGCCAAATTTTCTTTCAAAGTGGCTGTCCCATTTTGTATTTCTACCAGCAATGAATGAGAATTACTGTTGCTTCATATTCTCACCAGCATTTGGTGTTGCCATTGTTCTATATTTTGTTTATTTATTTATTTTTTGAAACAGCTCACTACTCTTGTAAGGCAATGTGTTGTATACAGTTCCCATTACTACTTTTGTGTGTGACTTATTCTAAAATGCCTTCTGCCTGTTTGATCATCTGAATTTAAAGGAATCAGTAAAAAAAATGGACTTATCCACAAGGTGTATGCCCAACATTTTTCCCAAAAGAGCTTTGTATGTGTGTGTCATATATATCAAAATCCAATGAGCCACCACCACTGCTCACCACACAAAAGGCACTCCTTTTACATTTTCTTTTATTTATTTTATTTTTTTATTTTTTGGGACAGAGAGAGACAGAGCATGAATGGGGGAGGGGCAGAGAGAGAGGGAGACACAGAATCGGAAACAGGCTCCAGGCTCCGAGCCATCAGCCCAGAGCCTGACGCGGGGCTCGAACTCACAGACCGCGATATCGTGACCTGGCTGAAGTCGGACGCTCAACCGACTGCGCCACCCAGGTGCCCCTACATTTTCTTTTAAAAGTGTGGATGTATAGGGTAGCTTGGGTGGCTCAGTAGGTTGAGCGTCAGATTCTTGGTTTGGCTCAGGTTGTGGTTGCAGGGTTGTGGGATCAAGCCCGGCGTCAGGCTTCATATTGAGCATGGAACCTGCTTAGGATTCTCTCTCTCTCTCCCTCCCTCTACCCCTCTGCTCCTCCCCCCCCCTTTAAAAAAATAAAATAAAACAAAAGTGTGGATGAATCTTTTGAAGATGCATGATTATGTAGTAAAACATCATTCTGATTATTTCACACATCAAAACTTATGGGGATAGAAAAATAGCTGTGAATTTCCTTATTCCCAGCCTCCCCCCCCTCCCCCTCGCAGTACAAAAATTAAATAAACAAAAATCCTCTTCCTGAGATGGCTGTGATTTTTCTCCATCTGGATTATTTCAAGGTTTCATTTTTTTCTGTATTTTGAATATGGATAGTTGTGATTTTTTAGGTATGTATCCTGTTTGATGTTCTCTAATCTTCTATATCTGTGTTTTGGTTTCTGTCATTAATTTTGAAAAGTTCTACTGCCAGAAAACATGAATAGACACTTCTCTAAAGAAGACATCCGGATGGCCAACAGGCACATGAAAAGATATTCAACGTCGCTCCTTATCAGGGAAATATAAATCAAAACCACTCTCAGATATCACCTCATGCCAGTCAGAGTGGCCAAAATGAACAAATCAGGAGACTATAGATGCTGGAGAGGATGTGGAGAAACGGGAACCCTCTTGCACTGTTGGTGGGAATGCAAATTGGTGCAGCCGCTCTGGAAAGCAGTGTGGAGGTTCCTCAGAAAATTAAAAATAGACCTACCCTATGACCCAGCAATAGCACTGCTAGGAATTTACCCAAGGGCTACAGGAGTGCTGATGCATAGGGGCACTTGTACCCCAATGTTTATAGCAGCACTCTCAACAATAGCCATTATGGAAAGAGCCTAAATGTCCATCAACTGATGAATGGATAAAGAAATTGTGGTTTATATACACAATGGAATACTACGTGGCAATGAGAAAGAATGAAATATGGCCTTTTGTAGCAACATGGATGGAACTGGAGAGTGTGATGTTAAGTGAAATAAGCCATACAGAGAAAGACAGATACCATATGGTTTCACTCTTATGTGGATCCTGAGAAACTTAACAGAAACCCATGGGGGAGGGGAAGGGAAAAAAAAAAAAAGAGGTTAGAGTGGGAGAGAGCCAAAGCATAGGAGACTGTTAAAAACTGAGAACAAACTGAGGGTTGATGGGGGGTGGGAGGGAGGGGGGGTGGGTGATGGGTATTGAGGAGGGCACCTTTTGGGATGAGCACTGGGTGTTGTATGGAAACCAATTTGACAATAAATTTCATATATTGAAAAATAAATAAATAAATAAAATAATAATAAAAAAAAAAGTTCTACTGCCATTATTTCTTCAGATGTTCCTTTTTCTCATTTCCCTTTTCTCCTCCCAGTATTCCAATTAAGTATTTGTTACACTTTTTCAGATTGTCACATAATTCTTGGATGCCATGCTCTGTTAAGTTTTTCTCTTTTTTTCTTTGCATTTAAGCTTGGTAAGTTTCTATTGAGCAGTCTTCAGGAATCACTGATTCCTTCCTCTAAGTTGTTCAGTCTACTAGTGTGCCTATCAAAGGCATTCTTCATTTCAGTTACAATGTTTTTGATATCTAGCATTTCTTTTGATTCTTTCTTACATCTTCTCTTTGTCCACTTATATTAGTCATCTGTTATTGCATGCTACTTTTTCCTTTAGAGCCCTTACTGTATTAATCATCATTATTTTCAGTTCCCTGTTAGATATGTCCACCATCTGATTCTGTTACTTGCTTTGGGCTTTTTCTTCCTTTTGTTACACATAGTAATTTTTTTTGTTGTTGTTGAAAGCAGAACACCTTGTATAGACAATAGAAACTGATGTAAATAGGCCATTAGTGTGAAGATTTATGAAACTCTTGCTAGGATAATCTTTTTAGGATGTGTTTAATATTTTCTGTGTTGCTGAAGCTCTAGGTACTTCTGGAAAAGTAGTATCTTCTAATGTCTTTGTTTTTGTCTTGTCTCTTGACTCTGAACTCTTATATGTATTCTTTCTCAGAGAGAAAAGGACTCTACAGCTATAATACACTGTATTATGTTATATATTGTGTGGTGGTAGTTGTGGCAAGGGGTAGTGTTCTGTAATATTATGGTTATACCTCAATATTTTAGGCCTGTGTCCGTAAGCTGTGATTTTCCCAACTGTTTCCCCAGTGATGTCAACTGACTAAGCCACCCAGACCCCCCTCCTTTTTAACTCAATCTTAAGTTTGGTTTGTTTCTATTATTATGTATTCAAGTTTAAAATCTTTCCCTCCTGATTTGTTTCCTCTTTGTCAAGAATTATAGTAATTCACTGCTTATTGTACAATCTCTGAAAATAGTTGTTCATATTTTTTTTTCCAGAATTTAGTTTTTTGTCACAGAAGGCAAATCTTGTGGGAATGCTTCTTACATGACTAGATGTGGAAACATCTTAAATTCATTATTTTCAAACATTAAATGACATTTACATTTGTAATGTAAGCACACATTTCAGTGAGAGTTTACTATTCTTTATATATTGACATATTTTATTTGTTTATATTCTGTTTAAAACTTTTGAAGTGAAATTTATGAGACTGACTTACCTATAATTTTTATATTAGTTTCTATATAAGACTCATGACAGACTCATAAATATAGGTTGGAAATATTGCCTTTATGATCACTCTTGGGTTTGTAAGAATGGTCTTGTTTCTTTTATTTATTTATTTATTTTTATTTTTTATTTTAAAAATATATTTAATATGAAATTTATTGTCAAATTGGTTTCCATACAACACCTAGTGCTCATCCCAACAAGTGCCCTCCTCAATGCCCATCACGCACTTTCCCCTCCTTCTCTTGAACATTAATAATAATAGTGAAGCCAATTACAAAAGAGTCATTTTTCACTTGAAGATTATTAATAAAAATTTAATTTCTTTAGTAAATATTTTAAAATCTATGTTTCTCCTTTATACATCATTTGATCTATTTAAATTTTTTTATTTAAAAAATTAATTTTTGGTAAAAATATTGTTTATTATACAGTTGAATCCCTGAGCAGAGGTTGGGAGCATAGAACTCCCATGTAGCCAGAAATCTGCATATAATTCTTGACTCCCTAAAGTTGAAACTGCTAATATCTTACTGACAACCAGAAGACTTACTGATAACATAAACAGTTGACTAACATATATTTTGTGTGTTATATGATTTTATGCTGTTTTCTTACAATTAAGTAAGCTAGAGAAGAGAAAATGTTATTAAGAAAATCATAAGGAAGGGACAATACATTTACAGCACTGTACTGTATTTATTGAAAAAGATCTGTGTTGAAGTGGACCCATGCAGTTCAAGTCCATGTTGTTCAGGGATGAACTGTGTATATATTTTAAATATCAGGAGTACCTGTCTATAGTGCTATCCCCTTTTCATTCCTGATACTTGTGATTTGATGTTGCTGTTTTTCCATTGTTATATTGGTTAGGGTTTTATACATCTTACTGGTCTTCCTGAGAATCAATGTTAAGCCATGTGATCATCTCACACCTGTCAGAATGGCTAAAATCAAAAACAAGAAACAAGCTCGAGTGAGGATGCAGTTCTCCATGAAGGAAACTTCATGCACTGTTGGTGGGAATGCAAACTGGTGCAGCCACTATGGAAAACGGTATGGAGTTTCCTCAAAAAGTTAAAAACAGAACTACCCTGTGATCTGGTATGCACACTACTGGGTATTTACCCCAAAAATACAAAAACGCTGATTCAAAGGGATACACACACCCCCGTGTCTATTGCAGCATTATTGCCAATAGCCAAATTATGGAGGTGGCCCAAGTGTCCATTGATAAATGAATGGAAGAGAATATGTGGTCTAAGTATACAATGGAATATTATCCAGCCATAAAAAAGAATGAAATCTTGCCATTTGCAACGACATAGATGGAGCTAGAGAATATAATGTTAAGCGAGATAACTTAGAGAAAGACAAATACCATATGATTTCAGTCATATGTGGAATTTAAGGAACAAAACTAAATAGCAAAGGAAAAAGGAGGCAGAGACACAGAGAGAGAGAGAAACAAAGAAATCAACTCTTAACCATAGAGAACAAACTGATGGTTACCAGACGGGAGGAGGAGAGGTGACTGGGGAGATGGGGGAAATAAAAGAAGGGGATTAAAGAGTACACTTATCATGATAAGCATTGAATAAAGTATACAATTGAAGAATCACTATATTATACACCTGTGACTAATATGACATGTATGTTCACTATACCAAAATTAAAATTAAAAACTTAATAAAACATACAAAAATAGCCAGTAGAAAAAAATGTTAAGCCATGTGAATATCCTATATTATCCTTATTTTTTCTATTTCATGAATTTTTATCTGCATTATTTACTTTCATTTTTTTTGTTTTGACTTGTTTTCTATTTCACTATGTTAAAATAGAAGATTAATCTAGTTGTTCCTGCTTTTCTTGCTTATAGTACCTACTTACAGTGTTTTTCATATATCTCTTTAAGTACTTCTTTTCCTGTATTGCAGAAGTTTAGACATAGCAAACTGTACTATTTCAAAGTCAAAATTTAACTTGACTTGTTTTTGATCCATTGACTTTTAGCTAATTACCTAATTATTATTTATTTCTATATTAACCTGAGCATCATCAAAGAACATACCCTGTATGATTTCAATCGTTGAATCTGTGGAGGGTTTCTTTATGTCCCATCACAATAGTGAATGACAGTAAGTGTTCTTATGTATTTTGAGCACTAGCGTGTTTTTATTGCTAATGCCATTGTGGGAAGTTTAAGGAATTGGATGCTTGTACATTTTATAGATTAGATAGTCAAACTCTACCTTGTGTGCTTTCTAGTTGGAGATGTTGGAGAGTTCAAATATCTCCTGTTACTATAGTTCTTGGCACAGATTTTGTTCTATCGATGAGGTCCACACACACTCAGAATTGGAAAGGGCAAAGTGAGCTGAGGATCAACTTTCTGGTCCGTTTGACATTTTATACCAAGGAAATTTCATCTTAGAAAGGTTGTGAATACATGTGGGCTATTTTCCAAGCAGTATTGAGACCCCACCTTCCTAGTGAAGCTATTTTAATGGATGAGGAAGCAGTGACATCTTTTTGCTTTCATTTATCTGGTCCCTGGACCACAGTTAAGGTTATGCATTTTTAAAATTGTATCTCTAATGGTAGCCTATCTTTGTGAATTTTACTATGTGCTCTTAGGGTCATTATAAGAGTGTCACCCTGAAGTTCCTCCAGTCTTTCCAAGTTTCACAGGCCTCAATTCACCTTAATTAATCATTTCCTGTTTAAAATACTTAAACTGTTTACTTCTCCTACACTTACAAAACTTCTACTAATACAACGTTATAGTATGGAAGAGCTCTGGGCCTATATGTTTTGCTATCTACACACTAAAAAAGTTCCAGATAATTCTAGAAATAATTTTTAAATAAAAAAGAGATTTTCTAAAAATAGAATTATAATTAACTTATGGAAATATTCAGGGAAAATGGCATCCAAACAATATTAGTTACATTAAATAGAGTATTATGTCTCTGGTTTTATTGTACTCCTTAGTCACATATGATTATTAAGGATTTTTAAATACAGATCATGATCTTTTATACATATTCTTACTAAGAATTTAAAAAATATTTTTTTAATATTATCATTCCTTCCACTATATTTTCAAACTATTTAGTATTTACACATAAGAAAGCTTAGATTAGCAAAACTTTATCTGATTTTGTGACTTCGAGGGCATTTGTCATATCATGAAATACATTGACATCAGGAAATACAGGTAAATCATTATGTGGAGTTAATTTCTACCTTTTTTTAAAGCATAGCAAATATAACTTATGATGATTTAATATATTCATTTGTTTTAAACTTACATATCACAAACATTTAAATCTGTTTTTTTATGTTTATAAGTATGCTAGGATAATTATCAGAACATTTTTCTTTATCAATGAAGAAAATAAAGTCCAGAGAAAGCCCTCAAAGGATACACGCAACCAGAGAAGGAAAGCTCCTTATGTTTGGGCTATTATTAGATTATTTGCTTATGTCTGAGGTTACTGCAGTCCTCATGGACAACAGCCCTTGAGCCTGCACTTCTGTCCCCATAAATGACTTTATGATTGCTCCTCTCCCAATGGAATCCATCACAGAGGATGAGCAAAACCTCAATGTGGAAAACTCCTGAAGAAAGGTATCAGAAGTAAAGTAAGTACTATTGATATTTTACTGAGGGATCATGGACTCTGGAGACCCAAGGTTGTTATGGTCCTCAAATATCCACGGTTATCCCATTGTCCTTATATTAAGATATATAAGGCATAATAGAATACAAGAAAGGAACTCTCCTTCATATATATATTCCTTAAGGCTGTTGGCCCTGACTGAAGAGTGAGAGCCCTTGAATTGATGCAGCTTTGATAAAAAGTTATTCATTGTCATGTGAAGTTTGGAATCTTTATCAGCTTCTTTCTCTGCTTCAAAGAAAATGGCTAATATGTAATATATGAAATCACAGAACTACTAATGGAAATAAAATATATACAATGAGGCAATAAAATGCATTTGTTTGGGAAGAATATCCTTGACCTGAGATTTGGAAAGAGCTTTAGAAATGCTATCTAGGCTTACTGATTGCTTTGATGTTATTAATTTTAACATACCGATAACTAATCACTTTTTATTCTATTTTCAGAGTTGGCACAGTAATAATGGAATTCAAATAGAGGTAAAAGAAGGCAAAAATATTTCTAAATATGTTTGTTACTGTTTTTAATGATTCAGACACTGATAGGCAATCATGATGGCTATGGCACTATCATACAGATTATATGTATTCTTTGTATTTTAGATTATATTCTTATTTTAGGTAAAGATAATTATTTAATGATAAATACATTAGGAATAGAAACTCAAAACGTGACAAACATTGGACAATATATTAAATTACTTCCTTGGTAAATACTCAGCAAAATTATGATCTAAAATACAATAAACTTTAACTTCTTTCACTGCTTAATAGAATAACAGTCTTATGGACTTAGTATTATATAGTTCAAATTCCTGATTCCTTATGACGTTAACATGGTTTTATATGCAATATTTAATTAAGATATAACTAATTTAGTCTACACTTAAGAAAGTGTTTGTGTTACTAGAAACAAAGCCCAGATTTCATTTGTTTGTTCTTCCTTGTGCTTTTCAGCAGGTTTCTGCCATGAGTGACAGGGGAACAAACAATCACTCGGAAGTGACTGACTTCATCCTTGTAGGCTTCAGGGTCCGCTCTGAGCTCCACATTCTCCTCTTCCTGATCTTTCTGCTTGTGTATGCCATGATCCTTCTAGGGAATGTTGGGATGATGACCATTATTATGACCGATCCCCGGCTGAACACACCCATGTATTTCTTCCTAGGCAACCTGTCCTTCATTGATCTCTTCTATTCGTCTGTTATTGCACCCAAGGCCATGATCAACTTCTGGTCTGAGAGCAAGTCAATCTCCTTTGCAGGTTGTGTGACCCAGCTCTTTCTCTTTGCCCTATTCATTGTGGCAGAGGGATTTCTCCTGGCAGCCATGGCCTATGACCGCTTCATTGCCATCTGCAACCCACTCCTCTACTCTGTCCAGATGACAGCACATCTCTGCACGCAGTTGGTGGCTGGTTCCTATATTTGTGGCTGCTTTAGCTCAATTCTTTTGACCAGCGTGACATTTACTTTGTCCTTTTGTGCTTCCCGAGCCATCGACCACTTTTACTGTGATTACCGTCCACTTCAAAGGATTTCTTGTTCTGATATCTACTTTCTTAAGGTGGTTTCTTTTTTCTTATGCAGCATTATTATTTTGCCTACCATAATTGTCATTATTGTGTCCTATATGTATATTGTGTCCACGGTTTTAAAGATAAGATCCACTGAGGGACGTAAGAAAGCGTTTTCCACTTGCAGCTCACACCTGGGAGTCGTGAGTGTGCTGTATGGTGCCGTGATTTTTATGTATTTCATCCCTGATAGATTTCCTGAGCTGAGTAAAGTGGCCTCATTATGTTACACCCTAGTCACTCCCATGCTGAATCCTTTGATTTACTCCCTGAGAAACAAAGATGTCAAAGAAGCTTTGAGAAAGATTCTAGGGAAAAAAATACTTTTATTTAATTCTATCTTAACAGTGACATAACTGAAAGACATGGGTATTATGACAGTCTAGGGAGGCATTGACACAAAGAATGCACCAATGATTCTGAAATATTTAATTTTAGAAAGTTTATTTATTTAAATCCCTTGTACTTATAGCTGAAGAATACATTTGGTCTATATTTTGCCTAGCTGTTGATTTTGGGATGGAATGGCTTTCTCCATACTTCATCTTCATTTGAGTAAAGACAATGATTGCCACGTAATTTGATTTTAAGGAAAATATATTCCAAGGGATTTTTTTCCAAGGGAAAAATATTTTCCAAGGGAAAATAGAACTAAACTGCCATATGTTAGTCCAGTGAAAAAGACATTTATGGAAAATACAAAGAAAGTGTAGTTTCTAAAGGTGAGTGGTTCTATGGTCAAAGAACTCTTCCTAAGCACATTTTAAAGCAAATAGCATTAAGCCAAGTGAAATAAATAGCTTTCTGTGCAAATGGAGAAAATAACTTGATGGTGAACTTCATGTGGTTTGTAAGTGATTTGTAACACACAAGACAAAGAGTGAAGCATGAGACTTAAAGGGAAATTCATGGAAATCATACAGACCTATATGTCAGGCCAAGGAAGCTGACCTTTATTCTGTAGACGGGGGTAAGCATTGGGGATTTTTAGAAAGACAGTATTGTATTCAAATTGTCATTATACGAAAATCATACTGGTAGATTTGAGGAAGATAAGTACTCTTTGGGAGAAAGACGGTAATCCCAAAAAGTGTGTGGTCATCCAAGAGGTTATGGTGGCTCTAATGGAGGGAGTCTTATTAGGGACAGCGAAGAAAGAGATGACCTTTAGAATGGAAGGTTAAGTAAGCTGAATACTGATTGCTGGTTGATCACATGAGAATGACCTAGAAGTGAGTAATGATGCTAATGTTTGAGCATCTGTGCTGGAGAAATGCTACCTCATAATGAGGAAGGAAATATAAGGGTAAGAATAGTTCATTGGGAAGAGTTAAGAAAATAAGCTCAGGTGTCAGACAGAGCTTTCAAATTCTGTCTTTGCCCCCTGCAGCTTCAGGTAAGTTACATAGTATCTCCACATTGTTATTTCTTCCTGAAAAATGGGGTGTATAAGAGAATCTCCACCATAGAGTCACTTGAATGATTGAATTATGTAAATTTCATATGTTTGTTAAATCCACATCAGATTTGTCTTTTCCTCCTGCTCTCAACACTATTCATGTTACGTCTGAGAGAGGAAGACACTTTCTCTGCCCCTTTCTCTTTACTCTGTGCCATGAAGTGTCCCCAGCTCTCCAAGTGTATCTGCTTTCATTTCCATACACAGAGATTGAGAAAAGTTTACTAGTTATTTCAGTCTTTACCTTTCTCTCTGTAGAAAATTAAAGGAAAAGACTGTAAAATGACCAAAAAGGCAACAGAAGCCCCAATTATTTTTTTCTAATTAGTGTTTTTTTGTAATGTATATTTTAGCTAGCCAACATATAAGGCAATATTGGTTTCAGGAGTAGAATTCAGTGACTCATCATTTACATACAACACCCAGTGCTCATCACAAGGGCCCTCCTTAATGCCCATCACCCATCTAGCCCATCCCCCAATTAAATGCAAAATAGAATCTAACCATCAAATGCTGTATCTAGCCATCTCTATACCCATGTCTTTCTCTAGGTATCCTCTTTATAATTTAACATATGCATCTCTTACACCCAGATTTAAAAAAAATGCAGATTACTAGGGAAAATAGAGGTCTTACTAGGTAGAAAACCTTGATGAAGATTTTTAGATAAATGGTCACTGTGCCAAGATGGTGTCTTGTCTCTGGGTGCCTGGGTGGCTCAGTCGTTAAGCGTCTGACTTGCGCTCAGGTCATGATCTCGCTGGGTTTGTGAGTTTGAGCCCCGCGTCGGGCTCTGTGCTAACAGTTGAGAGCCTGGAGCCTCCTTCAGATTCTGTGTCTCCCCCTGTCTCTACCCCTCCCAAGCTCATGCCCTGTCTCTCTCTGTCTCTCAATAATAAATAAACATTAAAAAATTTTTTAAAAAAGATGGTGTCTTGTCTCTTTCCTGAGATGAGGAAGAAAGATGTTTAGGATGAGAGAGGCACATTTTACTAACGCTTCCCCATGAATAAAGTGCAGAATCACTCGTGACAACATTCAGGTCCTATAATGGAATGACCCGACAAAGAAAGAGGCTCCTCATCCTTTGAATCATCATCTATTGGAAATGAGTAATGCTTTACCAAACTGAGAAAAAGAACCTAACAATAGGGTTGACTGTTAGGAGAACAATGTTCCTCTATACTCACCATATGCTGCACCCCACAACCACCATCGGACTCACACACACATATGTACAAACATTACCGTGGTCTGTCTCTGTCCCTCTGTCTCCATCTCTGTCTCTGCCTTTGTCTCTGTCTCTTTCTCTCACCCAGACACACACACACACACACACACACACACACACACACACATCAGACGAACACCAAGAAAGATCACTGGATGTAAAACTGAACCTAGAACAATATACGCCCAATGTCATGCAGCTGACTCAGAAGAAAATCCTCAGGTTGATGTAGAAGCTAACAGACCTCACCGTGACAAGATATGTACAATAATTTTTTAATTCTGACCTTTTCCCTTTTCCTGATGTCAAGAAATGTCTGTGTTGCTATAAGAATTGCATTCTTATATTCTGTTCTCTGTCCTGTTAGGAAATTACTCTTCTCTTTTTTCTTTGGATTCAAGGAGGATGCATGTGCTGTACAGTGTTAAGTTCATAAAGCAGGGATATATTGAATAATAATGATAATAATAGTAACTAGTATGCGAATATAAATGAATCAAAATAGATACATAAATGTACAAACATATATGTATATGTAATTCTTTGAATATGATATATGCATTATAGGACCACTTATAAACAAATCAAAGTTGTAGCACAAGTCATGTATAAAATCATTTTAATATTTGTAGCTAATATTTTAATTTTGGGATTACATGATTTTTTATTAAGGTTTTATTTTAATTCCAGTAGAGTTAGCATACAGTGTTATATTAGTTTCAGGTGTACAACAGAGTGATTCAACACTTCCATACATCCTTATCAGTGCTCATCATGATAAATGTACTCTTTTAAATTTTATTTATTTATTTATTTTAACATTTATTTATTTTTGAGAGACAGAGAGAGGTGGAGCATGAGCAGGGGAGGGGGAGAGAGAGAGATACAGAATCTGAAGCAGGCTCCAGGCTCTGAGCTGTTTGTTAACACAGAGCCCTATGCGGGGCTCGAATTCACAAACTGCAAGACCATGACCTGAGCTGAAGTCGGACTCTCACCGGACTGAGCCACCCAGGCACCCCATGATAAGTGTACTCTTAATCCCTTTCATCTATTTCACCCACCCTCTTGTCTAAATCTTTATGTACATAAGGCACGTCTTCAAACTCATCTGATGACTTCCCATTAAATGTATAATTATACCTGACAGTCTGTCAATAACTAGTAAAGTTTTCTTAATATAAATGATAGTGTTGATGGTAGTGAATCCTCACTCCACACCTGCTATGCTAACAATTATAGTAAAAGGTTTGAGCCTACTTTTATCACTGAGATTTTTTATATAATAAACATCTTCTATGTTCAGTAGTTTCCTGCTTTTGGCCAAAATTAAAACTTCAATCCACCCCCCCCCCAAAGAGAGAGAAAGAGAGAGAAAGAGAGAGACAGAGAGCGAGCAACATCTCTGAGTCATTGCTCTAAAATGTAACTCCTTCAACCTAAAATACAAGATCTGACCAATTCTTTCTTCAACCACTGTATTGAGAAACAGCTGGTATAAAATAAACTGTATTCCTTCAGAGTATACAATTCTGAGTTTTGGCAGTTTTATACATCAGTGAAACCCTCACCAGACTAAGATCCCTAACTTGTATTTTCAAGTTTATAAACCTTTACTTAAGTAATATCTACACAGAACATGGGGTTTGAACTGATGACCCTGAGATCAAGAATCACCTGCTCTTCCTATTGGACCAGCCAGGAACCCCAAGATACAGAAGTTTTCTATCACCTCAGAAAGATTTATCATGCCCCTATTTAAGTCATGCCTCCTTCCAATCCCATTCCCAGATAACCAGTGATCTGATTTTTTTTTTTTTTTTTGCACCTATCCATCTATTTATCTACCTATTTAACCTGCATGTGATATGCACTCTTTCCTGGAAGGCTTCTTTAAGTGAGTGAAATGAATTTGAATTTATTACTTTTGTCATGTGTAGAAGTAATTCACTCTTTTTATTGGTCAGTAGCATTCCATCTTTAGTTGCATATATACACCAAATTTTGTTTATGCACTCTTAAATTGATGGGCAATTGATTAGATATTGTGAATAAAGCCAATATGAACATTCACATGACATGTATTTGAACCAGGGCCTACTCTGTCTCTCCCCTCTCCCAGCCCAGCATGATAGGAAGCACACAGGCAAGTGCAGACTCCTCTTCCCCTAGATCCCAGTCAAGGGCTACTCTATCACCTTGAGAGTGGCAGTCTGAGAACACTTCTTACCCCTTCCAGCTCCATGCTGCAGAAGCTCCACTCAAGGCAATGGTAGCTAAAAGGTCTAGAGATCTCTACCTCTATCCAGCATCTATTCATAAGATAGAAGGTCTACCCCAAGCATGCTAGGCCAAGAATTACAGGGCTCCACTTCAACTGAGTCAGTTCAAAGGATAGAGGTTTTTTGCCAAAAGAGATAAGCTTAGAAGACCATAGGTTACTGACCTCAGCAGAAACCTGCTCATAAACCAGGGTGTCACTGTGACAGAACTGGTCATGCTCCTGTTCCAGTTCCAGAACAGTTGAACACAGGTTTTACCTGGAATGAAAGGCAGGCAGTATTAACAGAGGCTCCAAACTCTCCTCAAGTGAACTGACTTTATTTGGAACAAAGTGTGGGAAAATTCTAGCTCAAGTGACTCTCAAACACAATGCACATTTGGTGATAAGACATTAAGAGGAGTCTGGTAGCTCCATGAGAGCAAAAATCTAAGGGTAGACCCACTCCAACTAGATGTATATTAGAGAGAACCAGGGAAGGAGACAGCTAAGAAGCCCCTTCTGGAATTAGTGCAAACCTCTAAGACTGGCCTTAAAGACCATCCTTGCAGAGGGGGCAGAACAATTGGATCAGACAATGGAGAAATATGTGTCCCACAATGTTTTCAAAACAATAGAACAAGGAGAATTCCTGGAGTCTCTGTGCTCAGTGGAAAACCTACAGAAGCACATCACTCAACAAAATGATCATGGGAGGACACAGCAGAAGCTAGCCTCAATAAAACCACTGTCATCGAAGAGTGTGCACAAACCTAAGCTTGTGCCTCTGGGAAAGGACACAAAGGTTTCTCAGAGCAAATAGATTTGAATAATACAGTCAAAAAAACCAAAACCGAAAAAAATGACAAAAATACAAAAATTATTTCAAAAACACATTCTGGAGTTTAAAGGTACAATGACTGAAAGATGTTGTATAGTGGGAATCATGTAGCATGTACCGTTTCAGATTGGCTTCTTTCATTTGATAACATGCATTTACAGCCACATTTACATGTCCTTTCACAGCTTGAAAGAGTTAGCTCGTTTCTTGTCTTTTTTTTTTTTTTTCCTTATTTTATTTTATTTTTGAGAGAGAGAGAGAGAGGGCATGAGTGGGGGAGGAGCAGAGGGAGAGAGGGTGAATGTTAAGCAGGCTTCCCACCCATCATGGAGCCTGAGGCAGTTTGATCCCAGGACCCTGAGATCATGACCTGAGGCAAATCAAGAGTTGTATGCTTAACGGAATGGGCCAACCAGGGGTCCCTTAGCTCATTTCTTTTTACCTCTGAATATTATTCTATTGTCTAGATATATCACAGTTTAGTATTCATTACCTGTCAAAGGACATTTTCATTATTTCCGTGTTTTTGCAATTATGAATAAAGCCGCTAGACACATTCATGTGCAGGATCTTGTGTGGACATGAGAGTTTTCAACTTGTTTGAGTGAATATCATGGAGGACAATAGCTGGATTGTATAGTAAGAGTATGTATAGTAAGAGTAAGAGTATGTTTAGTTTTGTATGAAATTGAAAAACTTTATTCCAAATTAGCTGTACCATTTTGCATTCACCATAGCAATGACTGAGGATTACTGTTCCTCCGCATCCTTGCCAGCGTTTGGTGGCATCAGTAGTTTCTATTTTGGCCATTGTAATAGAGTGTAGTGGTAGTAATTTACTGTTCTTTCTTTTTGTTTCTTTTTAATTAAGACTTCAATTTTTTAGAAAAGTTTAAGGTAGAGAGATTTACCTGATATCTCCTGCCCCCACACATGCATACCTTCTACCACTGCCAACATTCCCCACCAGATTGGTATGTTTATGGCAATTGATGAACCTATAATGACACCTATTATCATCAAAAATCCAGTTTGCTTAAGGGTTCACCCTTGGTATCATATGGGTTTGGACGAATATAAATGACATGTATCCCTAATGATGGAACCATACAATCTTTTGTCCTAAAAATCTTTTCTGCTCTGGTGTTCATCCCTTCCCCAACCCACAGCCCTAGCAACCACTTATCTTCTTTCTCACTCTATAGTTTTGCCTTTTTCAGAATGCCATATTTGGACCACACATAGGTATTCTTTTCAGAGTGGCTTCTTTCACCAGTAATAAGTATTTAAGATTCCTCCTGGTCTTTTCGCAGCTCGATAGTTCATTGTTTTTTTGCACTAAATATTTTGTTCCCTGAATATACCATGGTTTATTTATCTAGTCACTTACTGAAGGAAATCTTGGTTGTTTCCAAATTTTGGCAACTATGAATAAACCTGCTGTAAACTCCCATGTGCTGGTTTTGGTACAGACCTAAATTTTTAGCTCTTTTGGATAAACACCAGGCGACATACTTGCTAGATCATAGATCAGTAAGAGTGTGTTTAGTTTTGTGAGAAACTGCCAAACTGTCTTCCAAAGTGGCTGTACTATTTTGCATTACCCACTAGTGATGCTTAAGTGTTCCTGTCATTCCACATGCAATGATTTGATGTTGTCGGTATTCTGCATTTTGGTTATTCTGATAGGTGCCTAGTGGTATCCCATTGTTGTTTTACATGACATTCCTTCATTGTATATGGTATAGAACACGTTTTCATATGTTTATCTGCCACCTGCATATTTTCCTTGAGGGGTGTCTGTTAAGGTCATTGTCTAGTTTTTAATAGGGTTGTTTGTTTTCTTATACTTGAGTATTAAGTGCTCCTTGCATTTTTGCATAACCTTTATTAAATATATCTTTTCTACGTATTTTCCCTGAGACTATGTCTTTTCTTCTTAATTGCTAAACGTGTGTTTCTCAGAGCAAAAGTTTTTAATTTTAGTGAATTTCAACTTATCAATTATGCTTTTCATGGATTGTGCCCTGGTCTTATATCTAAAAAGACATCACCAAACACAAAGTCATCTAGATTTCTCCCATGTTATCTTCTAAGGGTTTTGCAATTTTGTGTTTTACACTTAAGTTTATGACTTCTTTGAGTTAATTTTTGTGAATGTTGTAACGTCTATGTCTATGCTCACAGTTTTGCATGTGGGTGTCCAGGTGTTTCAGCACTCTTTATTGAACATCCTGTCTTTTCTTCATTGTATTACCTTTGCTTTCCTCCTTTTTTGAAGATCAGCTGATTCTATCGATGAGGATCTATTTTTAGTTTCTGTATTGGATTCAATTGATCTATTTGTTTATTCTTTCACCAATAATACCACGCTGTCTGGATTAGTGTAGCTGTATTGTTTTGCAGAATCGAAATTGTTTATCAGTCCTCCCATGCTGCTCTTCTCTTTCAATATTGTGTTGGTTATTGTGGCTTTTTACCTTTTCATATAACTTCATTTTAATATCTGAAGTTTGCCAATAACAAAAAATTACTTGCTAGAGTTTTGATTGAGATTGGATTGAATGTATAGAGCAAGTTGGGAAGAAATGACTTTTTGACAATACTGTCTTCCTCTCCATGAACAATCAATGGTTCTCCATTTATATAGGTCTTCTTTGATTTCTTCCATTATAATTTTATATCTTTCATTCTAGAGATCTTATACATATTTTGTGAGATTTATACCTAAGTATATTATTGGGAAAAGTGATAATATAAATAGTATTGCGTTTTAATTTTAAATTCTACTTTCTCATTGCTGGTATATGGAAAGCAATTAACTTTTGTATAGTAACCATACATCCTGCAACACTCCTATATTTCCTATTAGTTTTAGGAGGTTGTTTGGGCAATTCTGTCAGGTTTTCTATATAGACAACAATCACCTGTTTACAAAGATCGATTTATTCTTCCTTTCGTTGTGTATAATGCTTTATAGTATTTTGCTAGGGCTGCCATAACAAAATACCACACACGGGATGCCCTAAACCCCAATTTTTTTTTCTCCCAGTACTGAAGATTGGAAGCCCAGAATCAAGGTGCCCTAAGTAAATATTCTTAAGCTGCTGTCCTTGACTTGCAGATGTCTGCCCTCTTGCTCCCTCTTCACATGGTCGTCTCTGAGTGCATATGCACCTCTAATGTCTCTTTGTGTCTCCTAATATTTCCTTATAAACACACCAGCCAGACTGTATTAGAACCCGGCTGTAATAGCCTTATTTAGATTATTTCTCTGAAGGCTGTATCTCCTAATAAATAATCACATACTGAGATATTGGGGGTCAGGGCTTCAACATATGAATTTGGAGAGACATCATTCAGCCCTTTTATGTCCTTTTTGTCTATTACATTATCTAAGACACCCAAAAAGGGTGCTGAAGAGATATGGTGAGCGGGGACATCTTTGCCTGATTCCTATCTTATTGAGAAAGCTTTTCTTTCTTTTTTTTTTTTTTTTAGAGTCTGATCCAAATTTTATTTAAAAATCACATGTTTGTTTGGGAAGACCTTTATCTCTCCTTCTAGTCTAAATGACAGACTTGCTGGATAAAGGATTCTCGGCTGCATTTTTTTTCTGTTCATCACATTGAAGATTTCCTGCCTTTCCTTTCTGGCCTGCCAAGTTTCAGTAGACAGATCCGTCACGAGTCTTATCGGTCTCCCTTTACATGTTAGAGCACGTTTATCCCTAGCTGCTTTCAGAATTCTCTCTTTATCCTTGTATTTTGCCAGTTTCACTGTGATATGTCGAGGAGAAGATTGATTCAAGTTACGTCTGAAGGGAGTTCTCTGTGCCTCTTGGATTTCAATGCCTTTTTCCTTCCCCGGATCAGGGAAGTTCTCAGCTATGATTTCTTCAAGTACACCTTCAGCACTTTCCCTCTCTCTTCCTCCTCTGGAATCCCTATTATACGGATATTGTCGTGTTTCATTGCATCACTTGGTTCTCTAATTCTCCCCTCACACTCCTGGATTTTTTTATCTCTCTTTTTCTCAGCTGAGAAAGCTTTTATTTCATCAGCATTAAATATAATCTCAGCTGTAGGTTTTTATAGATGTTCTTTTTCAAGTTAAGGAAATGCCCTTCTATTCCTAGTTTGCTAAGAGTTCCTTTACTTTTTATCTATTGGTAACATCACCAAAAACATCATACAAGACCAAAAATGGTGAGATACACTTCCTTGGTGTACTCCCCTCATACTAAGCAGGTAATAGGTCTCTAACCCACAATTTTTCAAATCACCTTTTTTTTTTTCCCGATTACATTACTATATTTCAAGCCCACATCAATGACATGAACTGATATAGCAGTATACTGACTCCAATCTTATTCCCTTTAAACAGATCTTCAATACAGACTGAAGACTTTCCCTGATTGCCAGGACACTCTCTCAGGCACCCCACTTTGTAATCTGTATTTTTATCTTTGGCATAAAAATCTGTGGATTTGGATTGCTTGTGAATTCAAGGATATGATTCTCACACTGAATTGTAAGTTTCCTAAAGAATACTATTATTTATACCTGAGCCTACCACAAGACATATTACACTGTCAATGTATTAATCAAATATATAAATATTCATAGGTATAGATGAGTAAGTTTTGGATAACACACTATGTTAACGCCAAATTGCTCTATACCTTTATTAAATATTCTTCACAATAATTAACAGAGGAAAACAATGTACAAAAACCCCAAATTGAGGCAATGATTGCTCAAAAATGTTTTCAGGTCACTATCTACCACTTTCTTTCTTTATATTAGGATTTAGCAAATAGTAGTGTCTCAGAACACTCTACAATGCCTGATCATTTGATATAAAAATTTCCAAATTAATCTTTATAGCAAAGATTACTTGTTATTTGTTTATTATTATTATTTGTTCTTGATATAATGCATATCAGACATTTGATTCAAAATGAATATTCAGTAACTATATAACGTGCTAAAACAAGGTAGTTATATAATTGGAAAGCATTATTTTTTAAAATAAGTTGGACATCCTTGTCAATATTAGTGATTATGTTATGAAGCAAGGAGAAATTCCAAAACAAACCGCTCACAAAACATTGTTTATACACTATATTAAATATAAAATTTGTGCTCAGCAGCAAGTCATTAAATAAATACAAACCAATTCTGTGAACAGAATGTTATTTGAGATAGTGGGAAGGCTCATTGTGAAAAATGCCTCTCTAACATCCAGGACATCTCCAATATCTGAGACGTTCAAGATGAACAATGCTCCAGGTACCTCACTAAAAAACAGTTCCAATAATGTATTTATACTGTTTAATTGAATAACTTTCATTAATGGGTACAAGAAGTATGAAAGAAATAGCCACAAAATCAATGGAGGAAAAAAACAATAATCAAAGAATAGGATTTTTCTTCTCTAGAAGTTTTTTTAGAGCTTCTTTGACATCTTTGTTTCTCAGAGAGTAAATCAAAGGATTCAGCATGGGAGTGACTAGGGTGTAACACAACGAGGCCACTTTACTCAGCTCAGGAAACCTGTCAGGAGTGAGATACATAAAAAACACAGCACCGTACAGCACACTCACGACTCCCAGGTGTGAGCTGCAAGTGGAGAATGCTTTCTTACGTCCCTCAGAGGAGCGTATCTTGAGAACTGTGGACACAATATACAAGTAAGAAATAATAATAACTATGATGGTAGGCAAGATGATGATGCTGGATAAGGAAAAGGAAATGATTCTAGAGATGAAGAGGTCAGAGCAAGATATCCTCTGAAGTGGGCGAGTGTCACAGTAAAAGTGGTCTATGGCCCAAGAACCACAAAAGGACAGAGTAAATGTCATACTGGTCTGAACTGAGTATGGTCTGAACTGAGCTGATGCAGCCACATAAATAGGAACCAGCCACCAACTGCATGCAGAGACGTGCTGTCATCTGGACAGAGTAGAGGAGTGGGTTGCAGATGGCAATGAAGCGGTCATAGGCCATGGCTGCCAGGAGAAATCCCTCTGCCACGATGAAGAGGGCAAAGAGACAGAATTGGGTCACACAGCCTGCAAAAGAGATGGACTTGCTCTCAGACCAGAAGTTGATCATGGCCTTGGGTCCAATAACAGACGAATAGAAGAGATCAATGAAGGACAGGTTGCCCAGGAAGAAATACATGGGTGTGTTCAGCCAGGGATCGGTCATAATAATGGTCATCATCCCAACATTCCCTAGGAGGATCATGGCATACACAAGCAGAAAGATCAGGAAGAGGAGAATGTGGAGCTCTGGGTGGACTCTGAACCCTACAAGAATGAAGTTAGTTACTTCAGAGTCATTGCTTGTTCCTCTGTCACCCATGGCAGAAACCTGCTGAGAGGCCCAAGGAAAAACAAATGAACTCTGGTGCTTGAACCTAGTTACAAATAACCATTGCAGAATTAGGATTACAAAACTATTGTATAATCATTATTCTTATTAACTTTATAAAATTACTGTGACTTCAATTTAAGCCTTTGCAGTTGAGGATGAATCAAAATGTTAGTTTTATATCCTTCTTTCTGCAATGGTGGATTAGATGTTTTCCCTTGAATCTAATGCAGTTTCCTTCCACCCAAGTGCCTCTCACATTTGCAAGTATCACTTCTGTGTATGTTTCTGACTCACAATTTATGCAATAAGTTCATTGTCATGAAGAGGTTATTGGAAGGGAACACAAATAATTTAATAGTTGACATTTGGGAAGGAATTACAGTGTCTGCATTTGGAGATATGAGCAGATTCAGTACCCTCACTTAGGAAATCTTAACTCCGAGGCCTTAACTTATATTACGTGTAAACACATCTAAAGAATCTGACTGACCTTAAATAAAAATTACTTAAGGGGTGCAAATACTTTTTGTAGGTAATGGAACCTTTGAATTCTGATGTAAGGTTTTTACTCACTAAGATCAAAGTTGTGCACAAATAAATGCAAGTGTTATCAGACTGATGTGCTGAGATGTCTCTCCCAGATGGGTGTCCATAGCCCTTTCATAAAGATAATTTCCCTGCATTACCTCAGCTCACAGTCCAGAATTTTTTTAGGATGAGGCCTCCTGATAGTCTAGATGGAAGTGTTACTTTAGAGAAAAATACTGAACAAAAGATACATATAAGGGGTTGTTGACCTCATTCTGATTCACCTTGGATATGACTTTCATAGGTGTCATGCCTCATTTACTACACAGCTCAGCTGAGGATTTGAACTGCTTGTAATAAAAAATATGTTAACTTTTCTGTCCTCTCAAGGCTCCATGTGCTTGATTGTGCCTAAATAATAATAATAATAACAACAAAAACAATAAAGTTGTACTTTTGATATGCCAGCCACTTTTCTAAATGCTTTTACAGTAGCTCATTTAATCCATACAACCTAATATGAGGTGAGTCCTATGATATTCCCTAGTTTACAGATGGGGAACTGAGATACAGAGAAATAAAGTCTGTTGATACCATCTACTAGGAATAGAATCAGAATTTGTTGTGTAAAAACTTGACTCCAGAATCCATGCATTCTTTTTTAATTTTTTTTTTAACATTTATTCATTTTCTGAGAGACAGAGACAGAGCAAAAGCAGGGGAGAGGCAGAGTGGAAGTCACAGAATTCGAAGCAGATTCCAGGCTCTGAGCTGTCAGCACAGAGCCCGACCTGGGCCAAACTCACAAACCCCTGAGATCATGACCTGAGCTGAAGTGGGGCACTTAACTGACTGAACCACCCAGGTGCCCCCAGAATCCGTGCATTCTAAATCACAGCACAGTTCCACTTTGTTAAATAAGCCCTTCCAGTTCCTTTACCTGACTTATGTCTATTTGTGCTTCAGAATTCAGTTAAATTTTCTTCTTTCCAAATAAATTCTCCAATTTTCAATGTAAGTTAAAACATTTCTTCATAGGGGAGCCTGGGTGGCCTAGTTGGTTTAGCGTCCAACTTCAGCTCATGTTATGATCTCAAAGTCCATGAGTTTGAGCCCCGCCCTGGGCTCTTTGCTGACAGCTCAGAGTTTGGAGCCTGCTTCAGATTCTGTATCTGTCTTTCTCTCTCTGCCTCTCCCCTGCTCATGCACTGTCTCTGTCTCTCAAATATAAATAGACATTTAAAAAAATCTTAAAAAAACCACGTCTGCATATATCCTGCTTTCAAGGATGGTAGCTATTATTACATTTTAATATTCATATTAAATATTAATAAGTCCTTCCTTAAGATCACACTGCAACTTGTCCTCCATAATAAATTCAACACAATGTTCTGTATTTGGCAAATAGCAATTAATATTACTTATATAGATATATATTTCATGATATTTGAACATGCAAAATCAGAAAAACTTGAGGACTTTTAAATACTGAGGTGATTAGCATGGGTTTAGATTTAAGTAAAGGAATGTCCAACGTTGCTTCTCAAATTTACTAACTGGGACCTTGGACTAAGTGACTTCTGTAACTTGTTTGTTTCCAGTACAGCTTACTTATGTTCCTTGTCCCTATATCAGTTCTAGCAGTTTTTTGGTGAAATCTTTTGGGTTTTCCACATAGAGTATCATGTTTCTGCGAAGAATGAAAGTTTGACTTCCTCCTTGCCGATTCCTTTGTGTTGTCTGATTGCTGAGGCTAGGACTTCCAATACTATGTTGAATAACAGTGGCAAGAGTGGACATCTCTGTCATGTTCCTGACCTTAGGGGGAAAGCTCCCAGTTTCCCCCATTGAGGAGGATATTAGCGGTGGGTCTTTCTATATGGCTTTTATGATCTTGAGGTATGATATTTCTATTCCTGCTTTCTTGAGGGTTTTTAGCAAGAAAGGATGCTCTATCTTGTCAAATGCTTTCTCTGCATCTCTTGAGAAGATCATGTAGTTCCTGTCTTTTCTTTTATTGATGTGATGTATCACCTTGATTGTTTTGTGGATATTGAACTAGCCCTTCATCCCAGGTATAAATTCCACTTGGTCGTGGTGAATAATTTTTTTAATGTATTGTTGGATCTGTTTGGCTCATATCATGCTGAGGATTTTTGCATCCATGTTCATCAGTGAAATTGGTTTGTATTTCTCCTTTTTAGTAGGGTCTTTGTCTGGTTTTGGAATCAAGGTAATGCTGGCTTCATAGAAAGAGTTTGGAAGTTTTTCTTCCATTTCTATTTTTTGGAATAGATTCAAGAGAATAGGTGTTAACTCTTCTTTAAATGTTTGGCAAAACTCCCCTGGAAAGCTATCCAGCTTCGGACTCTTGTTTTATGGAGATTTTTGATTACTAATTCGATTCCTTTATTGGTTATGGGTCTGTTCAAATTTTCTATTTTTCCCTGTTTCAGTTTGGTAGTTTATATGTTTGTAGGAATTTGTACATTTCTTCCAGATTGCCCATTTTATTGGCATATAATTGCTCATGATATTCTATTATTATTGTTTGTATTTCTGCTGTGTTGGGTGTGAGCTCTTCTCTTTCAATCTTGATTTTATTTATTTGGGTACTTTCCTTTTTCTTTTTGGTCCATCTGGCTAGGGGCTTATCAATTTTGTTAATTCTTTCAAAGAACTAGCTCCTGGTTTCATTGATCTGTTCTACTGTTTGTTTTTTTTAATTTTGCTAGCATTGATTTCTGCTCTAATCTTTATTATTTCTAATCTTTTGCTGGTTTGGAGTTTTATTTGCTGTTCTTTTTCCAGCTCTTTAAAGGGCAAGGTTAGGTTGTGTCTCTGAGACCTTTCTTCTTTCTTTAGGAAGGCCTGGATATATACTTCCATCTTATGACTGGCTTTGCTGTGTCCCAGAGGTTTTGGGCTGTGTTGTTACCATTTTCATTGGCTTCCTTGTACTTTTTAATTTCCTCTTTAAGTTCTTAGTTAGCCCATTCATTCTTTACTAAGATGTTCTTTAGTCTCCAAGTATTTGTTATCTTTCCAAATTTTTTTCTTGTGGTTGATTTCAAGTTTCATAGTGTTGTGGTCTGAAAATATGCATGGTATGATCTTTGATCTTTTAGTACTTATTAAGGGCTAAGTTGTGTCCCAGTATGTGATCTATTCTGGAGAATGTTCCATGTGCACTTGAAGAGAATGTGTATTCTTCTGCTTTAGAATGAAATGTTCTGAATATATCTGTTAAGTCCATTTGGTCCAGTGTGTTATTCACAGCCATTGTTTCCTTGTTGATTTTCTGTTTAGATGATCTGTCCATTGCTATAAGTGGGGTGTTGAAGTCCGTTATTATTATGGTATTATAATCAATGAGTTTCTGTATGTTTGTGATTAATTGATTTATATATCTGGGTGCTTCACATTTGCAACATAATTGTTTACAATTGTTAATTCTTCTTGGTGGATAGACCCCTTAATGATGGTATAATGCACTTCTTCATCTCTTATTACAGTCTTTCTTTTAAAATCTAGATTGGCTACTCCAGCTTTCTTTTGGAGACCATTAGCATGAAAGATTGTTCTCCATCCTCTTACTTTCAATCTGAATGTGTCTTTAGGTCTAAAATAGGTTTCTTGTAAACAGCATAGAGGTGGATCTTGTTTTCTTATCCATTCTATTACCCTATGTCTTTTTTTTTTTTAATTTTTTTTTCAACGTTTTTTATTTATTTTTGCGACAGAGAGAGACAGAGCATGAACGGGGGAGGGGCAGAGAGAGAGGGAGACACAGAATCGGAAACAGGCTCCAGGCTCCGAGCCATCAGCCCAGAGCCCGACGCGGGGCTCGAACTCACGGACCGCGAGATCGTGACCTGGCTGAAGTCGGACGCTTAACCGACTGCGCCACCCAGGCGCCCCTACCCTATGTCTTTTGACTGGAGTGTTTAGTCCATTGATGTTTAGAGTGAGTACTGAAAGATATGAATTTATTGCCATTATGTTGCCTGTAGAGCTGGAGTTTCTGGTCCTTTCTAGTCTTTGTTGCTTTTGGCCTTTTTTGTTTTGTTTCACTTTTTTTCACCTCAGAGAGTCCCCCTTAACATTTCTTGCAGAGCTGGTTTAGTGGTTATGAATTTCTTTAGTTTTTGAGGGTTTTTTTCCTGGGGAACTCTTTATCTCCTATTTTGAATGACAGCCTTGCTGGATAAAGAATTTTGGGCTGCATATTTTTCTGATTTGGCATGAAATATATCCTGCCACTCATTTCTTACCTGCCAAGTTACCATGGATAGGTCTGCTGAGAACCTGATCTGTCTTCCCTTGTAGGTTAAGGACTTTTTTCCCTTGCTGCTTTCATGATTCTTTCCTTGTGTGTGTATTTTGTGAATTTCACTATGATATGCCTTGTTGATGGCTGGTTTTTGTTTAATCTAATGGGAGTTCTCTATGTTTCCTGGATTTTTATGTCTGTTTCTTTCCCCAGGTTGGGAAAGTTTCTGCTAAGATTTGCTCACTTAACCCTTCTACCCCTTTCTCTCTCTCTTCATCTTCTGGGATCCCTACAGTTCAGATGTTATTCCTTCTTAATGACTCACTGAGTTCACTAATTCTTATTTTGTGCCCTTTTGCCTTAGTCTCCCTCTTTTATTCTGCTTCATTATTCTCCATAAGTTTGTCCTCTGTATAGCTGATTCGATGCTCTGCTTCATTGATCCTTGCCACCGTGGCATCCATTCAGTATTGCATCTCAGTTATAGCATTTTTATTTCATCCTGACTAGATTTAACTTCTTTTATCTCTGCAGAAAGAGTTTCAATGTTTTTCAACCCCAGCTAATTTTCTTATTATCATGATTCTAAATTCTGGTTCAGACATCTTTGCTTGTATCTGTGTTGATTAAGTCTCTGTCATTTCTTCCTTTTCTTTCTTTTGGGGTGAATTTCTTCATTTCATAATTTTGGAGGAAGAAAAAGAATTAATAAGATAAAAAATAAAAATTAAAAACAGAAAAAAGACAAATAAAGGATGTTAGATCCTAGGTGTGTTTTGTTCTGGTTGCTGAAAAAGAATTTATAGAATAGAAGAAAAAGGGAAAGAAAAGAAAAGAAAAGAAAAGAAAAGAAAATGGAAAAAAGGGGACAATGTTTGAAGACTTAATTACATGAATACAATAAAATAGAATAAAATGAAATGATGAAAGTAAAATAGAATAAAAATTCAAAAAAGTTAAAAATATAGTAGAAAAAATTTAAAGAAAAATCTTTTTATAAAAACAGAAAATAAAACTAAATTTATTCTCTTTATGTATTCAAGAATAAGAAAAGAAAAGAAAAGAAATGAATAGATGGACTGATGAACATAATGGAATACCATTGAAATTACATCCAGTTTCACTTAGAAGTCAAACTATGAAACACTTTATAGTCTGTAAACTAAGCAGTTAGAAGAACTTGTGGTGATCCTCTAGAGCAGGATTGGTGCAGTTGGACAGTGCTTGGTGTAACAGCTCTGTTCTCCACTATATGGCTCTGCTTAGCTTACTGGGGTTGATTGTTGGGTTATGTGTACATGTGTATGTGCATGTGCGAGGGAGGTGAAAATGGCATCACCCAGCTACCCAGTCTCTGGTATCAGAATTCTGTGCTCTCACCAACTGGCAATCAAGAACCCCTCCTTTATCTCTGGCCTCAATCCATTTCTGCTTCTACCCTGTCTGTGACAAGTCATCACCTGCCAGTTGGCACCTCCCTCCCAAGTTTTATCTCAAATGGAGCTGTGTTTCCAAACCCTCCCTCTGTGGGCCCTGGGGCTTTGACTCACTCAGACCCTTAGGGAGAGGGTCTCACCAGGCAATGGCTGGTGCCAGGCCACCCCTGGGAAAGATCATAGGACCGTGCCCCAGCAGATGCCCAGAGACTTAGACTGGGTGCAAGCCCACCTCAGAAAAAGTTTGTGTGATTGTTAGCAGCAGTGTTTCAGGGATTATGGTAAATCACAACACACATTTGGCACCAGATTCACTGCTTCTTAATGTCCTTGTTCCAACACCAGCAAATGTGGCTGTTCTCAGGGGTCCACTGGGACCTTTGCTTGTGGGGAGGCTTCACAGTATCTATCAAATGTCCTCTCAGCATGGGTACCGCCTCTCCCTGTGTGGCCCTAAGGACATCTTGGACCTCACTATCTGTTCCTGGGGATTTTCCCTTCCCACCAGAGCTCTGCCAAGTATTGAGCTGCAGAGTTTCAGAGTCTGTGCTCCACTGTTCATAGGGGTTTTAATGGTATCCAAACTCTCTCCCTTCTCCTTTCTCCCCTACTTATTCCCCTATGGGTGTTTACACTCTTCTTCTTTCTCTCCAGCTGCTGTCATGGGGAATGCCTTTCCAGTACTCTTCTTATCTCCGTCCTCTCTCTGCGAGTAAAAACAGCTCCTTACCCTCTGTGCCTTCTCTCTTCCCCAGTTCACCTCTTTGCACTGCCTACCTGCTGAGGTCTGTCATTCAAGGTATGCACATTGTTGAGTTAATCCTCAGATCAATTTTCTAGATCGGCAAGATGTTTTGTTTGGTGTTGATCTAGCTGCATTTCAGGGAGAGAAATGCAAAAAAATTCCATCCTGCTCCACCATCTTGGCCTTTCTCCTCCACCCTTCTAACTTTCTAAAAGTCTGGTGAATTTCTAACTAATCATTTCTTCTCTCACTTTACTTTTGCATTCTGATACAAATGCATTACTGGTGGGATAGACCTTAGTCTCCTGTTAATTCTTGGAGAGGGAATGCACACCCTCTGGTTTCCCTCCTCATGAAAGAACTTCTATCAGGATCCATCCCCTGTATGGCTGTTGACTTAATCAATGAAAAGGTACAGTAAACTTCAAAAAAAAAAAAAAAAGGAAAGAGAGAGGGGAAAACTATAATTGTTGTTGGTATTTGTTCATCTTAGCAGTTGGAGTCTGATCTGAACAGTGAAGAAATACAATCCATGTTACAGGAAGACTTCCTGTTAAACAAAGGTGTGCTATTCATACTTTTGAAGAAAAAGTATTAATTGATTTCACGTATAGTACAGGGTTTACAAGGTAAGAAATGGATTCATTCTTAAGAATATATTTTATATTTAATTTGTTTATTTTTAATACTTCAGTTTTAGATAACTTTAGTTATATCTTTATTTCTCTTTTTTACCTTTTTTTCTCTTGAAACAAGAAAAAAATTTTTTTAAAATTTTTTTTTAACGTTTATTTATTTTTGAGACAGAGAGAGACAGAGCATGAACGGGGGAGGGCCAGAGAGAGAGGGAGACACAGAATCGGAAGCAGGCTCCACGCTCTGAGCCATCAACCCAGAGCCCGACGCGGGGCTCGAACTCACAGACTGCGAGATCGTGACCTGAGCTGAAGTCGGACGCTTAACCGACTGAGCCACCCAGGCGCCCCAAGAAAAAATTTTTAATACAAAACATGAATTTAAGAACACCATGAATTTTTGTTGTTGATAGGCCCTCCTGGAGACTCTTTTGGCCATTCTACTGGCTCTTAAAATCAATCTGTCAATATTTCTATTAACATTTAATGTATTTTTTGAATGCTTATTTATTTGTTTTGAGGGAGAGAGGGAGAAAGAGAGAGAGGGAGAGAGAGAGAGCACAAGCAAGGGATGGGTAGAGAGAGAGGGAAAGAGAGAATGCCAAGCAGGATCTGTGCTGTCAGCACAGAGCCCAATGTGGGGTATGATCTCATGAACTGGGAGATTATGATCTGAGTCAAAATCAAGAATTGGACACTCAGCTGACTGAGACTCCACAGGCACCCCTGTTAACATTTAATAATTTAAAGAAAGTGGACGTTGTAGACACTGGACCTAATTCCCTCTGATATACTTCCATAGTCCCAACGAGTCTTAAAAGTATGTCAAAGTTAGTGAAACCATAGCAGTAACAACAACAGAAATTACATGAGACAAGATGAGACATTGTATAATTTAATTCATATATAATTTAATTTATTGTGTTGATACTTGTATGTATATATATATAGAATTATAAGCTTTTATAATTATAAAATTATAAAAGACATTTCCTTTGTATATCAATTTTTTGATTTACCGTAAGCCAGTTTTCTTTCACATGTTATGTTAGTGTATTACTAACTTTTTAATTAAAAATTTTTTATTTGGGTATAGTTGACACACAATGTTACATTAGTTTCAGGTGATTGGACAAGTGTATACATTATGCTATGCTCACCACAAGGATAGCTACTAGTACCTGTAACACTGCTATTAAAAGATCATTGACTGTATTCCTTGTACTGTGCTTTTTAGTCCCATGACTTACCCGTTCTGTACCTGAAGGTCTGTATCTCTCTCTTCCCTGCACCCATTTAGCCCAACTTTCTGTCCTCTTCCCCTCTGTCAATTATCGGTTTGTTTTCTGTATTTATAAATCTAATTCTAGTTTTTTTTTGTTTATTCATTTTTTTAAGTTTATTATTTTTTTTAATTTTGAGACAGAAAGAGAGGGAAAGAGCAGGCACAAAGAGAGGAGGGGCAAAGAGAGAGAGAGAAAATCCAAAGCAGGCTCCCCACCAGCAGCACGTGGAGCCCAACATGGGGCTAAAACCCATGAACCATGATATTATGACCTGAGCCAAAACCAAGAGTTGCATGCTCAACCAACTGAGCCACCAGGCTCTCCTGTTTATTCATTTTTTAAAAAGATTCCTTTAATGAGTGCAATCATATAGTATCTGTTTTATCAGTCTGATTTCACTTAGCATGGTATCTTCTAGGGTATTATGATAGATTATTGCATAGTAAACAACTGCACTGCTTAATTTTGTGACTCTAAATAAGCCTTTTACATCTGTTTTTGTTTCAATCCACCCATTCATACATTAGAATTAAATTTACTTTCTTTCTCTATTCTCTACTATATTTCATTATAGGCATTTAATGATCATAATAGCATAAGCCTAAATAAATATAATGCAAGCCTGTTTCAATGCCAATTTCTTTTTTTTCCATTTATACCCATATTTAAATTTTTCTGTGTTCTTCTATCCTTCATATGCACAGATGTTTCTATTTCTGATGAGATTTGTCTATTTCTGAAAAGGCAGAAAAATCTCTGCTCAGATAGAGTTCTCCACGTGCATTTCAATCTACAAACTCCAAATAGAACAACAACAGCAAAAAAGGCAAGAGGAAAGAAAAGGAAACAATGAAATCTAATTTTTTGTATTTCAGAAATACAAGCAAGGCATCCAAATCAGCCAGGAGGAGGTCAAACCTTCACTCTTCGCAGATGACATGATACTCTATATGGAAAACCCAAAAGATTCCACCAAAAAACTGCTGGAACTGATTCATGAATTCAGCAAAGTTGCAGGATATAAAATCAATGCACAGAAATCGGTTGCATTCCTATACACTAACAACGAAGCGACAGAAAGAGAAATCAAGGAATCGATCCCATTTACAGTTGCACAAAGAACCATAAAATACCTACGAATAAATCTAACCAAAGAGGTGAAAAATCTATTCTCTGAAAACTATAGAAAGCTTCTGAAAGAAATTGAAGAAGACACAAAGAAATGGAAAAAGATTCTATGCTTCTGGGTAGGAAGAACAAATATTGTTAAAATGTTGATACTACCCAAAGCAATCTACATATTTAATGCGATCCCTATCAAAGTAACACCAGCATTCTTCACAGAGCTAGAACAAATAATCCTAAAATTTGTATGGAACCAGAAAAGATCCCGAATAGCCAAAGCAATCCTGAAAAAGAAAACCAAACCAGGAGACATCACAATCCCGGACTTCAAGCTGTATTACAAAGCTGTAATCATCAAAACTGTATGGTACTGGCACAAAAACAGACACTCAGATCAATGGAATGGAATAGAGAACCCAGAAATGGACCCACAAACATATGGGCAACTAATCTTTGACAAAGCAGGAAAGAATATCCAAGGGAATAAAGACAGTCTCTTCAGCAAGTGGTGCTGGGAAAACTGGACAGTGACATGCTGAAGAATGAACCTGGACCACTTTCTTACACCATACAACAATAAACTCAAAATAGATAAAAGACCTAAATGTAAGACAGGAGGCCATCAAAATCCTCAAGGAGAAAGCAGGCAAAAACCTCTTTGATCTTGCCCGCAGGAACTTCTTACTCAACACATCTCTGGAGGCAAGGGAAACAAAAGCAAAAATGAACTACTGGGATCTCATCAAAATAAAAACCTTCTGCACAGCGAAGGAAACAATCAGCAAAACTAAAAGGCAACCCAGAGAATGGGAGAAGATATTTGCAAATGACATATCAGATAAAGGGTTAGTATCCAAAATCTATAAAGAACTTATCCAACTCAACATCCAAAAAACAATCCAGTGAAGAAATGGGCAAAAGACATTAATGGACACTTCTCCAAGGAAGACATCCAGATGGCCAACCAACACAAGAAAAAATGCTCAACATCACTCATCACCAGGGAAATACAAATCAAAACCACAATGAGATACCACCTTACACCTGTCAGAATGGCTAACATTAACAACAAAGGCAAAAACAGATGTTGGTGATGATGCGGAGAAAGAGGATCTCTTTTGCACTGTTGGTGGGAATGCAAGCTGGTGCAGCCACTCTGGAAAACAGTATGGAGGTTCCTCAGAAAACTAAAAACAGTATGGGGGTTCCTCAAAAAACTGAAAATAGAACAACCCTACGACCCAGCAATTGCACTACTAGGCATTTATCCACACGATACAGGTGTGATGTTTCAAAGGGACACATGTACTCCAATGTTTATAGCAGCACTATCAACAATAGCCAAAGTATGGGAAGAGCCTAAATGTCCATCGATGGATGAATGGATAAAGAAGATGTGGTATATATATCCAATGGAGTATTACTCGGCAATCAAAAATAATGAAATCTTGCCATTTGCAACTACATGGATGGAACTGGAGGGTATTATGCGAAGTGAAATTAGTCAGCCCGAGAAAGACAAAAATCATATGACTTCACTCATATGAGGACTTTAAGAGACAAAATAGATGAACATAAGGGAAGGAGTACAAAAACAATATAAAAACAGGGAGGGGGACAAAACATAAGAGACTCATAAAAATGGAGAACAAACTGAGGGTTCTGGAGGGGTTGTGGGAGGGGGGATGGGCTAAATGGGTAAGGGGCATTAAGGAATCTACTTCTGAAATCATTGCACTATATGCTAACTAATGTAAATTTTAAAAAATAAAAAAAATAAAGAAATAAAAATAAAAAGAGAAAATCTTAAAAACAAAACAAAACAAAAAGAAATACAAACAAGAATCACTTCTATCTTTAGCAGTTGAAATGTGTCAATAAAAGTGTATGTCACCATAGGGACAAAAATAATAGAAGAAAGAAGAATATGAGGTTAACATGTAATAGAATGATGCATTTGTCAGGATCTGAAATCTTTTTCCTGATAGAAGAAGGACAAATAGGGGCACCTGGGTGACTCAGTCAGTTAAGCATCCGACTTTGGCTCAGGTCATGATCTTGTGGTCTGTGAGTTCGAGCCCTGCATCGGGGTCTGTGCTGACAGCTCAGAGCCTGGAGACTGTTTCATATTCTGTGTCTCCTTCTCTCTCTGACCCTCACCTGCTCATGCTCTGTCTCTCTCTTTCTCAAAAATAAATAAACGTTAAAAAAAAATTTAGAAAGACAAATACAATTTTGGGGTAGATTAAGAAATGGAGTAATCATTTAAAAAAAGAGAGAGAGAGAGAGAACATTAATGGAATGGAATTTCACTCCAAATGAAATCTTAGATAGATGATAATGTGTGTGAGAAGTATCTTCCACTAAAGGAGGCAATTTTCAAAGACAGTGAACCAACAATCAATTAAAAAAGAACAAACAAGCTCTTGTTTCCAGACATTTTCCTAATTTCCCATGACCCCAAAGCACACTGAGGGGGCAAATCTGCTAAGTATATCTACAAAGCTTAACCAGCCCAATTGAATTCTTCAGTAGGAAGACTTTTTAAAATAGTAATCCATTCTTTATGTTTGTGGATGTTTTGTTAAGTATGAAATGGAAGGAAAACTTTCAAACTCATCCTATAAGGCCAGCATTAACCTAATTCCCAAACCAAACAAACACTCCACTAAAAGGACAGTTACAGGCCAATATCCCTGATGAACACGAATGCAAAAATTCTCAACAAGATACTAGCAAATCAAATCCAACAGCACATTTAAAGAATTATTCACATGATCAAGTGAAATTTATTCCTGGGCTGCCAGGGTGGTTCAGAATTCTCAGGTCAATCAATGTCATACATCACATTAATCAAAGAAAGAACAAGAACTGTATGATCCTCTCAATAGGTTTAGAAAAAGCTTTTGACAAAATACAGCATCCATTCTTGATAAAAGCCCTCTACAAAGTAGGGACAGAAGGAACATACCTTAACATCATATAAGTCAAATACAGAAGATTCACAGCTAATCTTATCTTCAGTGGAGAAAAACAGAGCTTTCCCTCTAAGGTCAGGAGCAAAACAGGGATGTCTACTCTCATAATTGTTATCTAACATAGTACTGGAAGTCCTAGCCTCATCAATCAGACCAGAAGAGAAATAAAATGCATCCAAATGAGCAAGAAATAAGTCAAATTTTCACAATTTGTAGATGACATGATACTTTATGTAGAAAATCTGCTAGACTGCACCGAAAAATTACTAGAACTGATATATGAATTCAGCACAGTCACAGGATATAAAATCAAGGTACATATATCTATTGCATTTGTAATATCAATAATGAAGCAGTAGAAAGAGAAATCAAAGACTTGATTGCATTTACAGTTGAACATAGGGTAAGAGGAGAAAAAAGAGAGGGAAGCAAACTGTAAGCGACTCTTGACTGTAGAGAACAAGCTGAGGGTTGATGGAGGCTGGCGAGTGGGGGATGGGCTAAATGGATGTTGGGTTTTAAGGAGGACACTTGTGATGAGCTCTAGTTGTTACATGTAAGTGATGAATCACTAAATTCTCTACCTGAAACCAATTTTACCATACATGTTAACTAATTAGAATTTAAATAAAACCTTGAAATAACAAAAAATAAATAAACAAAAGAAGATGTATATAAACACAAGAAGATTGGAGTCAGCATAATCCTATATAGTTCATATTATTGATGTGGGTTTGAAGTATACCTATGTAATTGAAAAAAAAGGCTGATTTGAAAAATTGTAGGTGAGATACATAGAACTAATTAACTAATTATTATGAGGGGAGTATACCAAGGAGATGTGCCTCACCATTTTTGGTTTTGTATGATGTTTCTGGTGATGGTACCAACAGATAAAAAGTTAGGGAACTCTTAGCAAACTAGAAATAGAGGGGGAATTTCCTTAGCTTGAAAATAACATCTACAAAAACCTACAGCTGAGATTATATTTAATGGTGTTGAAATAGAAGTTTTCCCACTAAGATAGGAATCAGGCAAAGATTGTCCCCTCTCACCACATCTCTTCAGCACCCTTTTGAAAATTTTAGGTAATGCAATAGACAAAAAAGGAAATAAAGGTATTATGGGCTGAATATTGTCTTTCCAATCTCATATGTTGAAGCCTTAACCCCCAGCACATTGGTATGTGACTATGTTTGGAGATAGAGCCTTCAAAGAAGTAAATAAAATAAGTCTGTTACAGTGGGTTGTAATACAGTCTGGTTGGTGTCTTTATAGGAAGATATTAGGGCACACAGGGAGGCACTAGAGGTGCATATGCACTGAGGGGCAACCATGTGAAGAGGGAGAAAAAGGGCAGACATCTCAAATCCAAGAAGAGAAGCCTTATTTATGGCACTTCGGTCATGGACTTCTCTCTAGAATTGGGAGAAAAAAATTGATGTTTAAGACACTCATTCTGTTGTATTTTGTTATGGCAGCCCTAGTAAATTACCATAAACATTATACAGAGTGAAAAGGATGATTAATCTGTCTTTGTCCACAGGTGACATAGTTGTCTATGTAGAAAATCTGAAAGAGTTGCCCAAACACCCTCCTAAAATTAATGGGATATTTAGGAGTGTTACAGGATACATGGTTAATATACAAAAGTTAATTGCTTTCCATAGACCAGGAATGAGAAAGTAGAATTTAAAATTAAAAACAGAATACCATTTATATTATAACTACCCCCAATAAAATATTTAGATGTCAACCTCACAAAATATGTACAAGATCTCTAGGAGGAAACATATGAAATTCTAATGAAACAAATACAAAAAGACTTGAATAATGGAAAATGATTGAATGTTCAAGGCAAGGAAGACTTAATATTGTCAAGATATCATCTTTTCCCAGCTTGCTCTATTTATTCAATGAAATCTCAATCAAAACTCTAGCAAGTTATTTTTTGGTGTTTGACAAATTTTAGATATTGAATGAAGTTTATATGAAAAATGCAAGAGATCAGAATAACCAACACAATACTGATGGGGAGAACAGAATCAGAGGACATTCAAATATATACAAATTCAACTATACACAACCATACAACTATATTAATCCAGACAGTGTGGTATTGGTGGAAGAATTAACAAATAGATCAATGGGAATAGAATAGAGAAACTGTTCTAGAGACTCTCATTGAAGAAGAAAAACATAATTTTCCCAATAGGTGAGGAAAAGTATTTGATACAATTCAACACACATATATATGATACTTTAAAAAAATCATAACTAATTGAAGGTAGACATAAGAATTAAAGAAAAACTTCTATACACATAATTTTAATGGGAAACTGTTACAAGCCTTCTATTTGAAACCAAAAATTAGAGAAGTGACTACCAATGACTCATCTTCATTTACCAAAGATTATAGCCAATGAAATAAGAAAACAAATTTAAAATGTAAGAGAGGAAAAACACTCATTATTTTAAGACATAACTATCTTCTCAATAGGAAATTTGTGTACACATTATGAGGGTAGAATGTTTTTAAATTTACTATTAATATTTAAGATGGCTACCAATGTGGGTTTAGAACTTCTTGTTTTTGTGTGGTGAATATTATAACCATGAGTTATCCCCTTCATCAAGAAAGAATGAAATGTGGTATATATTTATGACTTGTGTCTTTTGTGTACATAATACTTTTATGGAAATTGGTAATGACTATGTCTCCACTGATCATAAGTATTATATAATCAATGAAATATATTTGTATCATAAACATTTACCTGTATATAATTTTAGGAAGATTGAGCTTTTCTTTTTGATCTCACAATTAACCATATTGTGAACTTGCAAAGAAGGCCACTGAAATAACTGCGATAGGCTAATTAAACAGAGGAAGCACAACCATTGTAAATAATTATTTATATCATACTTTCTCACTCATTACTACCATCTCATCAAGGATTACAAGGAAATGGAGCAACCATCTTAAAATCTCAAAAAATATTTCAAGTACAAAACATCTTTTAAAAATTGTTTTCCTTCTGAATTTGGGATCTTAAATTGGGGAAAGCAATTCCAAAAATATTATCAAAGTTGTCTGGCCATTATGTGAATATTTAAGCATAGGTCGTGGATATTCTGAGATAAGATTGGAATCTTAGGGGGCACCTGGGTGGCTCAGGTGGTTGAGCTTCGACTCATGGTTTCAACTCAGGTCATGATCTCACAGTTTCATGGGTTCAAGACACGCATTGGCCTCTGCTCTGGCAGCATGGAGCCTGCTTGGGATTCTCTCTCCCTCTCTCTGCTCCTCCCCCACTCATGCTGTCTCTGTCTCTCTCAAAAGAAATAAATAAACTTAAAAAAATATTGGAATGTTACCATTATTAGTTTCTGAGAAAAAAATAGAGTCAGGTTGATAGGTGGTGCTTCATGTGATATGATAACCAGCTGGAAATGGACTATTACTGCAGCATTCTAGTCCAATTCAAAGTTACTTCCTATGATACTTGTAAGGAAAATATTCTTAATAGACATAATTTTAAGCTGCATAGTTGTTCTCTTGTCTGGAATATAGTCTCAGACACATATTTGCACTGACTTAGGGTCAGTAGGCTAGTGGTTTATGTGGATAATTAGGAATTTGCCTTTTTGTTTTTTTAATTTTAATTTTTATTTTTTTAATAAAAAATAAAATGGAATTTATTGTCAAATTGGTTTCCATACAACACCCAGTGCTCATCCCAAAAGGTGCCCTCCTCAATACCCATCACCTACCCTTCCCTCCCTCCCACCCCCCATCAACCCTCAGTTTGTTCTCAGTTTTTAAGAGTCTCTTATGCTTTAGCTCTCTCCCACTCTAACCTCTTTTATTTTCCTTCCCCTCCCCCATGGATTTCTGTTAAGTTTCTCAGGATCCACATAAGAGTGAAAACATATGGTATCTGTCTTTCTCTGTATGGCTTATTTCACTTAGCATCACACTCTCCAGTTCCATCCACGTTGCTACAAAGGACGATATTTCATTCTTTCTCATTGCCACGTAGTACTCCATTGTGTATATAAACCACAATTTCTTTATCCATTCATCAGTTGATTGACATTTAGGCTTTTTCCACAATTTGGCTATTGTTGAGAGTGCTGCTATAAACATTGGGTACAAGTGCCCCTATGCATCAGTACTCCTGTATCCCTTGGGTAAATTCCTGTGGATAACTAGGAATTTGAAAGCAACAATATTGAAGGAATCCAGAACAGTGTTCTGTTGGTAGAGAGACCTCCCTGAATGGTAAAAAGAATTGAGAATATCAATTTCCCATATGAATGCTCAGTAATTCATATCAGATATGGGGTAACTTATCCAAAATCTGGTGAAGGCACTGATTCATTATCTTCCAGATTCTTTGCCATCCCTATCATTGCTCATTCAGTAGGTTCTTATCAATAATATAACCATGGTAGAAGAGACAGAAGTCACAACACAGATGGCTCAACATTGGCTAACCTGGAAATGAACCATGCTAATTGCACAATTTTCTGATGATGATTACCAAAAATATAGGGAGAAAACCAAGATGTGATGGATGAATGGATAATGTTGAATATACATACAATGGAAACTTATTTGGCATTAAAAAGGAAGTAAATTCTGCCTTTTGACAACATAGATGACCATGGAAGACATAATGCTAAGAGAAAACGCCAATCACAAACAAATACTCTATAATTCCTATTATATAAGGTACCTGAAAAAGTCAAGCTCATAGAAGCAGAGAGTAGAATGATGATTGCCTGGGGTTTGAGGGGAGGTGAAAATGAGAAATTGCCATTCAATGGGTTTCAACTTATTTAAATTATGCATGGTGAATGAGTTCTAAAGAACTGTTGTATAACATTGTTCCTATAGTTACAATACTGTGCGTTGCACACTTAAAACTTCTTTAAAGGGGAAGATCTCATGGTAAATATTCTTACTACAACAAAAAATTTTCCTGATAGGTATAGTATAACTTGGGGCTATCAGCCAGTCATCATGCTTCAGTTTGATTACATTGATTTTTCCATGAAGGAGAAGTAGTGATTTGTCTAGGCTTTGCTCTAGTTATAATTTTGCCCTTCCTGCTCAAATTACTTATGTCAATACCACTATATGAGATGCAACAAATGCCTTATTTGCTACCATGTCTATTGAACTAGGGCTTTGGTGGAAGACACTCACTTTACAAGAAGAGAAGTGAGGGGATACACTCCTATCCATGGGATTCAAAGGAATTATCATCACCTCGTCAGACAGAATCAGGTGAACTCATGGAATGGTAGAATCACTTATTGAAGACTCCGTTTTCGGATATAACTGTCTGTCAGCACTTTACACAGTTGGGTTATTGTCTCTAGGATATTGTATTTATACTGCATTAGCAAATAATACATGAGGTTATTTATTTCATAATGTGACTATTGGCAGTCATTTCATTTATTTCATAATGTGACTATTGGCCCAAGTACCGTGGGTCAATGTTGGAATGTCAACTACCACTCTAAAACCTGCTAACCACTTTTTTTTCCTTGCTGCCCCTATGACATTGGATTTTGCTGAGTTATCATGATACTTACTACTCAACAGAGGGCTAATTTTACTGGGGGTCACAGCAATTGCTCCTGTCTCCTGGGTATTCATTTCACTGAACCGACAGGTAAACAAAATGCTTTCTATACTTTTGGGTACTGATAGTGATTAGCAAACGATATTAATAGAAAAGAGAGGAGGAGGTATAGCAGTAATTAAGGAATTTTCCAGGATGCCTTCTAGCACCACCATGCCTGATGGTAAATATTAATGAACAAGTATGGTATGCTTTTGTACTTCTAATTGTCAATTATCAATGACAGAATATAGCTAAAGAATAAATATGGAGAGTTTTAAGTGAAAAGGAAATTAACTTTATGATTAGGAATACAAGTATCTCTAAATACTATTTCATAATACAATATTTACTTTGGTATATATGTCAGTTTGCCTATGACAAGTTTTGCTGTAATGATAAATTGAAATGCTTCTTTTTCAGTGAAGTTACACAGATTGAGAGATCATTTTGGTTCTTCCCAAAGGATTCACACCACAAAAAAGGAAAAGAGAAAAAACAAATGCTTTATGTATTTTGACTCCTACTAAGTTTAGGCTCTTCTTTTTCCTCTCCCTTTTTCTTTCTTTTCTTTCTCTGTCTTTCTTCTCTTCCCTACCCCCAAATCTAGAGCATCTGTGTTCCTCATGGAGCTTGACCCTGGCACCTAGGTACTTTAATAACGTACTTATACTTCCTTCTCTCCCAGGAGAACTATCTCTCAGAGGATTAGAGAAACCTCAATGGTGTAATTATTTGAAAAAGTTATACTGTTAGGCCAAAACAAAAGGCAGGATGGATAACTGGTGCTGGTATTCTGGTAGATTATCGGAGATTCCAGATGGCTTGGGGCCTCTTACATATCCAAGACAATCCACTTCACTTCTTTAAAAGGACTCAACATCCAAGAATGAAGGACAGAATATCCTGTGGATTGATCCCTTGGGTTCACTTTGCAAAACCATAGACTGTAATTTATGAATCTGTTTCAGTCTTAGCAAAGCATCATTTAGAAAATTCACCTTGTGTCTCTTCCACAAAGGACCACAGCATTTTCCAAGAAGTCAACTGCTTAAGGAAAGTACAGTTGTTAAATAGAGAAATAAGGGGAATTAGTCCGATTTCTCTATAGGAAGAACTAAATCTGGATACTAAGCATGCATTTGGAATTTCTTTGCGGGGGGAGGATTCATTTTATCCTCACATACTGATTATTTAGTACTTGTAGCACAGTCATTAATTAACTTCATGCTTCTACAATTAAAAGAATAACAAGAGGAAAACATTGGAATTCTGCTGCTTCATTTTCAGGATCTGAAAAATTACCCAACCATATAAGGTAAGGGTACATCTTAAAACATGAGAGTTTTAAGTCTCAAACTGACTACTTGTTTATTGTCTACTCCCTTTTCCAGATATAAATGTCTTTAGGCATAACCTTATTAACATTAGAATAAGTTCAATAGGAATAAATCTGGATGATTAAAATGACATATCTTCTTACCACTAGTAAAGATTAGAGGAAATAATAAAATATATGATTAAAAAATATTTCATGATGACTTCAGGCTTTCTTCTCACTATTTAAGTAAGTATCTTATGTCTCCTCAGAACCTAAGTGTTATCTATTTAAAATTTTGCTCTTTTATAATACAACTACTTGCATATTTAAGTTTTGGTGGAGGTGGTGAATAATGAAAATATAACAGGGAGACACCATACCACTTTTCTTCAGTGATCTCTTTCTGGGGCAAAATATTATACTTCTATCAGATTTCTTTATTCTTTTAAAACTGTTGACAGTTTCTCTGATTCTTTCCCTCAACATAGAATGGTTTATTCCAAAAAAGCCCATATACATATTATTTATTTTCAGCCTAATTAGTGCCTATTATTTGGTGTGTATTGTTGCACTGAACACAGAAAGATATGATAAATGATAATGGTTAATATCTGTCAAGTGTTTATTCTGTGATAAATGATATTCAGTTATTTATGTGCATTATCCTGTTTTTAAGTTTATTTATTTATTTTGGGCACCTGGGTGGCTCAGTTAGTTAAGCAGCTGACATTTGATCTCAGCTGAGGTCATGATCTCATGGTTTGTGAATCTGAGCCCCCTTCAGGCTCTATGCTGACAGCATGAAGTCTGCTTGGGATTTTCTCTTTCTCCCTCTCTCTTTATGCCTCTCCTCCCTTGCTCTCTTTCTCTCTATAAAATATAAGTAAACATTTAAAATGAGGTTTATTTATTTATTTTAAGAGTGAGGGAGAGAGAGAACCCCAAGCATGCTGCATGCTGTTAGCGCAGAGACTGAAACAGAGCTCGAACTCATAATCCATGAGATCATGACCTGAGCTGAGATCAAGGGTCAGTCGCTTAACCAGCTGAGCCACCCAGGTGCCTCTTATGTGCATGGTCTAAGTATATACCCCCAAGAAAACTTGGTAGTTATGTTGTTTTATCCTTGCTCTATGTGATGATACACTGGTATAGTAACTTGCCGCAAAATTACATCAGTAACTTAAGGAACATAAGGATGTTGTACAGGAAACAAATAAGTTACATAAGTCACTTAGTCCAAGGTCCCAGTTAGTAAATGCGAGAAGCAGCACTGGCTGTTCCCTTACTTAAATCTAAACCCATGCTAACCACCTCAGTATTTCAAAGTCCTCAAGTTTTTCTGAGCCTGCATGTTCAAATATCATGCAATATATTATCTATATAAGAAATATTGACCGCTATTTGCCAGACACAGAACACTGTGCTGAATTTATGGAGGACAGCTTGAAGTTTGATCTTAAGGAAGAACTTATGAATATTTAATATGCATATTAAAATGTGGTGATCATAGCTACCATCCTTGGGAGCGTGATCTATGCAGAAGTGTCTTAACCTAGGTTGATAATTGGAGAATTTATTTTGGAGATAAGAAACTTTAACTGAATTCTGAGGTACAAATAGAAGGAAGTCACCTAAAGGAACCAGAAGGGCTTATTATAAAAGGTGGTATCCTGCAGTGAATGAGAATGGAGGGATTCTGGAGCCAAGTTTTTACTCTAAAAATTCGGATTCTGACACCAGTAGGTGGTATCAACAGACTTAATTCCTCTGTATTTCAATTTCCCCTTCTGGAATATAATAGGACTCACCTCATATTATTGTTGTGTGGATTAAATGAGCTACTAAAAAGCATTTAGAAAAGTGTCTGGCACACTCTGGAAAACAGTATGAAGGTTCCTCAAAAAATTAAAAATAGAATTACCCTATTACCCAGCAATTGCACTACTAGGTATTTATCCAAAGGATACTGGTGTGCTGTTTCGAAGGCGCACATGCACCCCAATGTTTATAGCAGCGTTATTGACAATAGTCAAAGTATGGAAAGAGCCCAAATGTCCATCAATAGATGAATGGATAAAGAAGATGTCGTATACACACACACACACACACACACACACCCACACACACACAATGGAGTATTACTCGGCAATCAAAAAGAAAGAAATCTTGCCATTTGCAACCACATGGATGGAACTAGTGGGTAATATGCTAAGCAAAATTATTCAGTGAGAGAAATACAAATATCATATGACTTCACTCCTATGAGGACTTTAAGATATAAAACAAATGAACATAAGGAAAGGAAGCAAAAGTAATATAAAAACAGGGAGAGGGACAAAACATAAGAGACTCTTAAATATGGAGAACAACAGAGGGTTACTGGAGGGGTTGTGGGAGGGGGGATGGGCTAAATGGGTAAGGGCATTAAGGAATCTACTCCTGAAATCATTGTTGCACTATATGGTAACTAACTTGGATGGGTAAATTAAAAAATTTTTTTTAATTAAAAAAAAGAAAAAAAGTGGCTGGCATATCAAAAGTGCACCTTTATTGTTGTTGTTGTTGTTATTTTAGGCAGAACCAAGCACATGGAACCCTCAGAAGATGGAAAATGTTACCATATTTTTACTACAAGCAGTTCAAATTCTCCGTTGAGCTGTCTTGTAAATGGCAGTTAAAAGTGTGACAGCTATGAAAGTCATATCCAGGGTAAAGAAGAATGCAGTCAACAATCCCTCATATGTATCTTTTCAGTATTTTTCTCTAAAGTAACTCTTCCATGTAGACTACCTGGAAGCCTCTTCTTAAAAATTGTAAACTGCAAGCTGAGTTGACACAGGGAAATTTACTTTATGGAAAGGCTATGGATGCCCATCTGGGAGAGACATCTTAGCACGTGAGTCCCGATAATACTTGTGTTTATTTGTGCACAACTTTGATCTTAGTGAGCAAATTACTTATATCAGAATTCAAAGTTTCCATTACTTATGAAAAGTATTTGCACATCTTAAGTAATTTTTATTTAAAGTCAGTCACTTTACTTAGATCTGTTTACATGTAATATGAGTTAAGGCCTCAAAGTTAAGATTTCCTAAAAGAGACTACTAAATGCCCTCATATCTACAAATGCAGACACTGTAATTCCTTCCCAAATGTCAACTATTAAATTATTTGTGGTCTCTTCCAATCACCTCTTCATGACAATGAATTTATTGAATAAATAATGAATCAGAAACACACAGAAGTGATGCTTGCAAATGTGAAAGCCACTTAAGAAATATTGTGAAAGCCACAATAAGAATAGTGTTTGTACAATAGCTTTGTAATCCTAAATCTGCAATGGTCAAGGGCTATGTTCAAAGCCCAGAGTTCATTTATTTTTCCTTGTACCTCTCAGCAGGTTTCTGCCATGGGTGACAGGGGAACAGACAATCACTCGGAAGTGACTGACTTCATCCTTGTAGGCTTCAGGGTCCGCCCTGAGCTCCACATTCTCCTCTTCCTGATCTTTCTGCTTGTGTATGCCATGATCCTCCTAGGGAATGTTGGGATGATGACCATTATTATGACCGATCCCCGCCTGAACACACCGATGTATTTCTTCCTGGGCAACCTGTCCTTCGTTGATCTCTTCTATTCGTCAGTTATTGCACCCAAGGCCATGATCAACTTCTGGTCTGAGAGCAAGTCCATCTCTTTTGCAGGCTGTGTGACCCAATTCTGTCTCTTTGCCCTCTTCATCGTGGCAGAGGGATTTCTCCTGGCAGCCATGGCCTATGACCGCTTCATTGCCATCTGCAACCCACTCCTCTACTCTGTCCAGATGTCAGCACGTCTCTGCACGCAGTTGGTGGCCAGTTCCTATTTATGTGGCTGCATCAGCTCGGTTCTTCAGACAAGCATAACATTTACTCTGTCCTTTTGTGGTTCTCGGGCCATTGACCACTTTTACTGTGACACTCGCCCACTTGAGAGGATATCTTGCTCTGACCTCTTCATCTCTAGAATCATTTCCATTTCTTTATCCAGCATCATCATCTTGCCTACCATCATAGTTATTATTATTTCTTACTTGTATATTGTGTCCACAGTTCTCAAGATACGCTCCTCTGAGGGACGTAAGAAAGCATTCTCCACTTGCAGCTCACACCTGGGAGTCGTGAGTGTGCTGTACGGTGCTGTGTTTTTTATGTATCTCACTCCTGACAGATTTCCTGAGCTGAGTAAAGTGGCCTCGTTGTGTTACACCCTAGTCACTCCCATGTTGAATCCTTTGATTTACTCCCTGAGAAACAAAGATGTCAAAGAAGCTCTAAAAAAACTTCTACAGAAGAAAAATCCTAAAATTTGATTATTATTTTTTTCCTCCATTGATTTTGTGGTTATTTCTTTCATACTCCTTGTATCCATTAATGAAAGTTATTCCATTAAACATCATAAATATATTATCAGAAGCTTTTTTCTGGTGAGGTACCTGGAACATTGTTCATCTTGAACGTCTCAGATATTGGAGATGTCCTGGATATTAAAGAAGCATTTTTCATGATAAACCTTCCCACTATCTCAAATAACATTCTGTTTCACAGAATTGATTTGTATTTGCTTAATGGCTTGCTGCTGAGCACAAATTTTATAGTTAATATAGTGTATAAACAATGTTTTGTGACCTCTTTGTTTTGGAAGGTCTCCTTGCTACATAACATAATCACTAATATTGACAAGAATGTTCAACTTATTTTAAAACATAATGTTTTCCACTTATATAACTACCTTGTTTTAGCATGTTATGTAGTTATTGAATTTTCATTTTGAATCAAATATCTGATATGTGTTATATCAAGAGGAAGTAATAATAATAAAAACAAATAATGAGTAATCCTTGCTATAATGATTAATTTGGAAATTTTTATATCAAATGATCTGACATTGTAGAGTGTTCTGAGACATTGTTAGTTGTTAAATCCTAAAATAAAGAACCAAAATTGTAGATAGAGACCTGCAAATATTTTTGAGCAATCATTGCCTCAACTTGGGTTGTCATGCATTGTTTTCCTGGGTTAATTATTGTGAAGAATATTTAATAAAGGTATAGAGCAAGTTTAGCATTAACATAGCTTATTGTCCAAAATTTACTCATCTATGCCTATGAATATTTATATATTTGATTAATTTATTGACAGTGTAATATGTCTTGTGGTAGGCTCAGGTATAAACAACGTTATTCTTTAGGGAGCTTACAATTCAGTGTGAGAATCACATCCTTGCATGCACAAGCAATCCAAATCCACAGATTTTTATGCCAAAGATAAACATACAGATTTCAAAGTGGGGTGCCTGACAGTGTGTCCCGACAATCAGAGGAAGTCTTTATGCTGTATTGAAGATCTATTTAAAGGGAATAAGATTGGAGCCAGTATACTACTGTATCAATCATGTTGTTGATGTGGGCTTGAAGTATATCAACGTAATTGAAAGAAAGGTGATTTGAAAAATTGTAGGTTAGACACACGGAACTAATTACCTGCTTAGTGTGAGGGGAGTACACCAAGGAGGTGTGTCTCACCATTTTTGGTCTTGTATGATGTGTCTGGTGATGGTACCGACAGATAAAAAGTTAAGGAACTCTCAGCAAACTAGGAGTAGAGGGGCATTTCTTTAACTTGAAAAAGAACATCTATAAAAGCCTACAGGTGAGATTATATTTAATGGTGATGAAGTAGAAGCTTTCGCACTAAGATAGGCATTAGGCAAGAACGTCCTCCCTCAGCACATCTCTTCAGCGCCCTTTTGGATGTCTTAGGTAATGTCATAGAAAGAGAAGAAATGAAAGTATAACGGGATGAATGATGTCTCTCCAAACTGACATGTTGAAACCCTGACCCCATAGTACCTCGGTATGTGAGTATGTTTGAAGACTGAGCCTTCAAGGAAGTAATCTAAATAAGGCTGTTACAGCTGGGTTCTAATACAGTCTGGCTGGTGTGTTTATAAGAAAATATTAGGACACACAGAGAGATGTTAGAGGTGCATATGCACTCAGAGACGACCGTGTGAAGAGGGAGCAAGAGGGCAGACATCTGCAAGTCAAGGACAGGAGCCTCAGATGTTTACTTACGGCACCCTGATTCTGGGCTTCCAGTCTTCAGAACTGGGAGAAAAAAATTTGGCAGTTAGGGCACCCCGTCTGTGGTATTTTATTATGGCAGCCCTAGCAAAATACTATAAAGCATTATACACAATGAAAGGAAGAATAAATCGATCTTTGTTCACAGGTGACTGTAGAAAATCTGAAAGAATTGCCCGAACACCCTCCTAAAACTAATAGGAAATAAAGAAGTGTTGCAGGATACATGGTTACTATTCAAAAGTTAATTGCTTTCTATATGAGCAGTTAGAATTTATGCAATGAGCAGGTAGAATTTAGAATTAAAAACACAATGCTATTTATGTTATCACTTTCCCTGATAAAATAGTTAGGTATAAATCTCACAAAATAAGTATAAGATCTCTAGGAGGAAAGGTATAAAATTCAAATGGAAAAAACCAAAGAAGACCTATATAAATGGAGAAGCATTGAATGTTCATGGAGAGGAAGACGATATTGTCAAGATATCATTTATTCCCAACTTGCTCTATACATTCAATGCAATCCCAATCAAAATTTTAGGAAGTAATTTTTTGTTATTGACAAATAACATATTAAAATGAAGTTATATGAAAAGTAACAAGCCAGAATAGCCAACACAATATTGAAAGAGAAGAGCAGAATGGGAGGAATGATACTACACAACATCAGTTATACACAACAATACAGCTACAGTAATCCAGACACTGTGGTATTGGTGAAAGAATAAACAAATAGATAAATTGCAGAGAATAGAGAAACTAGAAATAGGGACACATCGATAGGAGCAAAGAAAAGATAATACAATGACGAAAAGACAAGATGTTCAATAAAGAGTGCTGGAATACTTGGACATCCACGTGTAAAAATGTGAGCATAGACATAGACTTTACAACATTCACAAAAATTAACTCAAAGGAGTCATAAACTTAAGTGTAAAACACATAGTTACAAAACACTTAGAAGATAACATGGGAGAAATCTAGATGACTTTGTGTTTGGTGATGCATTTTGATATACAACACCAGGGCATAATCCATGAAAAGCATAACTGATAAGCTGAACTTCACTAAAATTAAAAACTTCTGCTCTCTGAAGCACACTTTTAACAATTAAGAAGAAAAGACATAGCCTCAGGGAAATTATGTACAAAAGATATATCTAGTAGAAGATATCTAATATATGCAAAGAACACTTAATACTCAAGTGTAGGAAAAAACCTTATTAAAAATGGACCAATGACCTTAATAGACACCTCATCAAGGAAGATATGCAGGTGGCAGATAAACATATGAAAACATGTTCCATACCATATACAGTGAGGGAATGTCATGTAAGACAACAATGGGATACCACTATGCACCTATCAGAATAACCAAAATCCAGAATACTGACAACATCATATCATTGCATGTGGAGCGACAGGAACACTTAAGCATCACTAGTGGGTAATGCAAAATAGTACAGCCACTTTGGTAGACAGTTTGGAAGTTTCTCACAAAACTAAACACACTCTTACTGATCTATGATCTAGCAATTATGCTGCTTGGTATTTACCCAAAGGAGGTGAAAATGTATGTCCACACAAACACCAGCACATGGAAATTTATGGCAGGTTTATTCATAGTTGCCAAAATTTGGAAACAACCAAGATTTCTTTCAGCAAGTGACTGGATAAATAAACCATGGTGTATTCAGGCAATAAAACATTATTTAGTGCAAAAAAAACCCCCACATTGAACTATCAAGCTGTGAAAAGACCAGGAGGAATCTTAAATACTTATTACTGAGTGAAAGAAGCCACTCTGAAAAGAATACCTATGTATGAGTCCAAATATGGCATTCTGAAAAAGCCAGAACTATAGAGTGAGGAAAAAGATAAGTGGTTGCTAGGGCCGTGGGTGGAGGAAGGGATGAACAGCGGGGTAGAAAAGATTTTTAGGGCAAAAGATTGTATAGCTCCATCATTATGGATACATGTCATTTATATTTGTCCAAACCATAAAATATACGATACCAAGGGTGAAACCTTAAATAAACTGGATTTTGGATGATGATAGATGTGACCATAGGTTCATCGCATATCAATCTGGTGGGGAATGTTGGCAATGGAGGAAGGTATGTATCTGTGGGGGCAAGGGATATCAGGTAAATATCTCTGTACCTTAAACTTCTCTAAAATGTAAAGTCTTAAATAAAAAAGAAACAAAAAGAAAGAACAGTATACTATTACTACTACACCCCTATTAGAATGGCCACAATTAGAAACCACAGACTCTACCAAATGCTGGCAAGGATATGGAGGAACAGTAATCCTCAGTCATTGCTATGGTGAATGCAAAATGGTATAGCCACTTTGGAAGACAGTTTTTCAATTTCATGCAAAACTAAAAATCCTCTTACTATACAATCCAGTAATTGTGCTCCTTGATATTTACCCAATCAAGTTGAAAACTCTCATGTCCACACAAGATCCTGCACACGAATGTGTCTAGCAGCTTTATTCATAATTGCAAAAACATGGAAATAACCAAAATATCCTTCAGCAGGTGAATGAATAATAGACTGTGATACATCCAGACAATGGAACAATATTCAGCACTAAAAGGAAATGAGCTAAGGGACGCCTGGGTGGCTCACTTGGTTTAAGCATCCAACTCCTGATTTTGACTCAGGTCATGAATCCAGGGTCCTGGGATTGAGCCTGGTGTCAGGCTCCACGCTGGGTTGGGATCTACACTGGGTTGTTTACATTTCTCTCTCTCTCTCCCTCTGTCCCTCTCTCCAGTTGTTCTTTCTCTCTGTATCTCTCTCTGAAAAATAAAACAAAATAAAGTAAAAAAAAAATTTAAAAATGAGCTAACTCTCATGTTGTGGAAGGATATGAAGCAGCTGTAAATGCATGTGATTAAATGTAAGAAGCCAATCTGAAAACAGTACACTATATAACATTTTTCAGTTATTGTACCTTTAAACTCCAGAATGTGTTTTGGAAATAATTTTTGTATTTTTGTTGTTTTTTTGTTTTGGTTTTTTGACTGTATTATTCAAACCTGTTTGCTCTGAGAAACCCTTTGTGTCCCTTTCCAGAGGCACAAGCTTAGGCTTGTGTGTCCTCTTGGATGACAGTGGATTTATAAGGTAAGCTTTGGCTGTGTCCTCCCGTGAACATTTTGTTGAGTGATGTGCCACTGTAGGTTTCCCACTGAGCACAGAGACTCCACAAATTTTCTTGTTCTGTTGTTTTGAAAACATTGTGGGACATCTATTTCTCCACTGTGTGATCTGATTGTTTTGGCCCCCTCTGGAAGGATAATCTTTAAAGCCAGTCTTTGAGGTTTGCTCCAATCCCAGAAGGGCCTTCTTAGCTGTCTCCTTCCCTGGTTCTCTCTAATATACATCTAGTTGGTCTACACTTAGATTTTTGGTCTCATGGAGCTACCAGCCTCCTCTTAATGTCTTATCACCAAATGTGCATTGTGTTTGAGAGTCACTTGAGCTAGAATTTTCCCACACTTTGCTCAAAATAAAGTCAGTTCACTTGAGGAGAGTTTGGAGCCTCTGTTAATACTGCCTGCCTTTCATTCCAGGTAAAACCTGTGTTCAACTGTTCTGGAACTGGAACAGGAGCATGACCAGTTCTGTCACAGTGACACCCTGGTTTATGAGCAGGTTTCTGCTGAGGTCAGTAACCTATGGTCTTTTAAGCTTTTCTCTTTTGGCAAAAAACCTCTATCCTTTGAACTGACTCAGTTGAAGTTGAGGCCTATAATTCTTGGCCTATCATGCTTGGGGTAGACCTTCTATCTTATGAATAGACGCTGGGTAGAGGTAGAGATCTCTAGACCTTTTAGCTACCATTGCCTTGAGTGGAGCTTCTGCAGCATGGAGCTGGAAGGGGTAAGAAATGTTTTCAGCCTGCCACTCTCAAGGTGATAGGGTAGCCCTTGACTGGGATCTAGGGGAAGAGGAGTCTGCACTTGCCTGTGTGCTTCCTATCAGGTTGGGCTGGGAGAAGGGGGAGACAGAGTAGGCCCTGGTTCAAATACATGTCGTGTGAATGTTCATATTGACTTTATTCACAATATCTAATCAATTGCCCATCAATTTAAGAGTGCATAAACAAAATTTGGTGTATATATGCAACTAAAGATGGAATGCTACTGACCAATAAAAAGAATGAATTACTTCTACACATGACAAAAGGAATAAATTCAAATTCATTTCACTCACTTAAAGAAGCCTTCCAGGAAAGAGTGCATATGACATGCAGGTTAAATAGGTAGATAAATAGATGGATGTGCAAAAAAACAAAAAAACAAAAACAAAAACAAATCAGATCACTGGTTATCTGGGAATGGGATTGGAAGGAGGCATGATTTAAATAGGGGCATGATAAATCTTTCTGAGGTGATAGAAAACTTCTGTATTTTGGGGGTCCTGGTTGGTCCCATTGGATGAGCAGGTGATTTCTGATTCCAGGTCATCAGTTTGAACCCCATACGGGCGTAGAGATTACTTAAATAAACTAAAAAAAAACTTTGAAATAACAGTTTAGAATCTTAATCTAGTGAGGGTTTCACTGATGCATAAAACTGCCAAAATTCAGAATTGTATACTTTGAGTGAATGCAGTTTATTTTACAACTATTTCTCAATACAGTGGTTGAAGAAAGAATTGGGCAGATCTTATTTTTTAGATTGAAGGAGTTGCATTTTAGAGCAATGATTCAGAGATGTTTCTCTGTTTCTCACTCTCTCTCTCTCTGTCTTTTTTTTTCTTTTGGATTGAAGTTTTAATGTTGGCCTAAAAACAGGAAACTACTGAAGGCATAGAATATATTTATTATATAAAAAATCTCAATGATAAAAGTAGGCTCAAACCTTTTACTATGATCGTTAGTATAGCAGCTGTGGAGTGAGGTTTCACTACCATTAACACTATTATTTAATTAAGAAAGCTTTATTAGTTACTGACAATGCAGTCAGCTATATGACACATTTAATGGGAAGTCATTAGATGAGTTTGAAGATGTTCCTTATGTGCATAAAGTTTTAGATAACAAGGTGGGTGAAACAGGTGAAAGGGCTTAAGAGTACACTTATCATGATGAGCACTGATAATGATGTATGGAAGTGTTGAATCACCATATTGTACACCTGAAACTAATATAACACTGTATGTTAACTCTACTGGAATTAAAATAAAAACCTTAATAAAAAATCATGTAATCTCAAAATTAAAATATTAGTTGTATGTTATTAAATGGTTTTGTACATGACTTGTACTACAATGATAATGGTACGTTTATAAGTGGTCCTATAATGCATATATCATATTCAAAGAATTACATATACATATATGTTTATGCATTTCTGCATCTATTTTGATACATTTATATTAATATGCTAGCTATTATTATCATTATTATTCAATATATCCCTGCTTTAAGAACTTACATTGTATGGTACATGCATCCTTTTTGAATCAAAAAAAGGAGAGGAGTAATTTCCTAATAGGAGTGAGAACAGAATATACCTGACTGCAGGTGTATGCAATTCCTATAGCAACACAGAGATTTCTTGACATCAGAAAAAGGGAAAAGGCCAGAATTGAAGAATTATTGTGCATGTCTTGTCATGGTGAGGTCTGTTAGCTTCTACATCAGCCTGTGGATTCTGAGTCAGCTGCATGACACTGGACATATATTGTTCTAGGTTCGGTGATTGGTGTTCCTTTCAAAGATAACCTGGTGTGAGTGTGTGTGTGTGTGTGTGTGATTGTGTGTGTGTGTGTGTGTGAGAGAGAGAGAGAGAGAGAGAGAGAGGCAGAAACAGAGGCAGACAAAGACAGAGAAAGAGACAGAAAGACCACGTTAATGTTTGTATATATGTGCATGTGTGTGTTCAATGGTGGTTGTGGCAGTGTAGCACATAGTGAATATAGAGGAACATTGTTCTGCCATGGCAGTTAGCACTATGATTAGGGTCTTTTTTTTTTTTAGTTTGATAAAGGATTACTAATATCAATTGATGAAGATTTAAAAAGTTAGGAGCCTCTCTCATTTCAGGTTTATCTGGAGTACTGCCTGAGGGCATCTGCATTTTATTGCCTAAGGAGGCTTAGTAAACTATGCCTCTTTCAACCTAAACATGTTTCTGCTTCATCTCGGGAGAGACAAGACACAACCTTAGCACAGTGACCACTTATTTGAAAATCATAAAGTTTTTCTACCCAGTGAATCCTGTATTTTCCCTAGTAATCTGCAGTTTTTAAAATGTGGGTGAAAGAGATGACATTTGTTAAAGTATAAGAGAGGATTCTTAGAGAAAGACATGGGTAGAGAGATGACTAGATAAAACCTTTGATGATTAGATACTATTTTGCATTTAATTGGGGGATGGGCTAGATGGGTGATGGGTATTAAGGAGGGCACTTGTGATGAGCACTGGGTGTTGTATGTAAATGATGAGTCACTGAATTCTACTCCTGAAACCAATATTGCCCTATATGTTGGCTAGCTAAAATGTACATAAAAAAAATAGTACTAAATAGAAAAAAAATAATTTGGACCTCTGTTGCCTTTTTGATAATTTTACAATCTTTTCCATTTTTTCTGCAGAGAGAAAGGTAAAGAAAGGTTATTCTGAAATGACAAAGTAGTAAGCGTTTCTCAAGCTCTGTCTATGGAAATGGAAGCAGATACACTTGGAGAGCTGGGGACACTTCATGGCACAGAGTGTAGAGAAAGGGGCAGAGAAAGTTAGTGTCTTCCTCTCTCAGATGTAACATGAATAGTGTTGAGAGCAGGAAGAAGGGACAAATCTGATGTGGATTTAACAAACATGCAAAATTTACATAATTCAATCATTCAAGTGACTCTATGGTGGAGATTCTCTTATACACCCCATTTTTTAGGGGGAAATAACAATGCGGAGATACTATGTAACTTACCCGAAGCTACAGGGGCAAAAACAGAATTTGAAAGCTCTGTCTGACACCTGAGCTTATTTTCTTAACTCTTACTGATGAACTATTCTTACCCTTATATTTCCTTCCTCATTATGAGGTAGCATTTTCTCCAGCACAGATGCTCAAACATTAGAGTCATTGTTCACTTCTAGGTCATTCTCATGTGATCAACCAGCAATCAGTATTCAGCTTACTTTACCTTCCATTCTAAAGGTCATCTCTTTCTTCGCTGTCCCTAATAAGATTCCGTCCTTTAAAGCCACCATAACCTCTTGGATGACCACACACTTTCTGGGATTACCGTCTTCTCCCTATGAGTGTTTATCTTCCTCAAAGGTAACGGTATGATTTTTGTAAAATGCTAATTTGAATACAACACTGTCTTTCTAAAAATCCCCAATGCTTACCCCCGTCTACAGAATAAAGGTCAGCTTCCTTAGCATGAAAAATATGGTCTGCATGATTTCCACGAATTTCCTTTGAAGTGTCATCCCTCACTTTGTCTTGTGCCTTACAAATCACTTACAAACTTCATGAAGCTCACCATATACTTAACTCTCCTTTTGCACAGAAAGCTATTTATTTCATTTGGCTTAATGCTATTTGTTTTAAAATGTGCTTAGGAAGTGTTCTGTGACCATAGGACCACTCACCTTTAGAGGCTACACTTCCTTTGTATTTTCCATAAACGCCTTTTTCACTGGATTAACATATAGCAGCTTAGTTCTCTATAGCTATTTCCCCCTGATTTCACAGTGAGCTAAGCACTGAAGTTATTTATACATGGAAATTTCACAGGACAAGGGTGCATCCAAATTCAATAATTACCAATAAGATGAATTAATTTTCACTAAGCCATATATAACAAAAATGCATTATCTTTATTTTTGGTTCAATTTCATTACAGTAGTTTTGTGAAAGGGAGGATTTGCAAAAACAACTGATCTAAGCCAGAGAAACCATTAACTAAGAGTGTGAATCATTCAGTCCCTGGACAATTGAGCGACTCACATGTCACCCTTAGGATACTGTACACTCTGTTTTTCTCATTCAGCACTGAAAAAGGTTTCTTCAGTAAAGCTGATACTTTGATCTGTCTTATTATATCATATTTTGTTACATCTACCAATTATGTATGTTAAATAACATTTGTTACTGACTCAAGATAGACAATACATCCCTTAGAGAGCCAGCGGCAAACTTGGAATATATTTTCCCTAAATTCAAATTACTTGGCAACCATTCTCTTTACTCAAATGAAGATGAAGTATGGAGAAAGCCATTCCACCCCAAAATTAACAGCTAGACAAAACATAGACCAAATGTATTCTTCAGCTATAAGTACGTGGGATTCAAATAAATAAACTTTCTAAAATTAAATATTTCAACCTCATTGGTTGCATTCTTCGCTTCAATGCCTCCCCAGATTGTGATAATACCGGTGCCTTTCAGTTATGTCACTGTTAAGATAGAATTAAACAAAAATATTTTGTTTTGTCAAATATTTTGTCAAATATTTTAATTTGTCAGACTCTTTCTCAAAGCTTCTTTGACATCTTTGTTTCTTAGAGAGTAAATCAAAGGATTCAGCATGGGAGTGACTAGGGTGTAACACAACGAGGCCACTTTACTCAGCTCAGGAAATCTGTCAGGAGTGAGATACATAAAAAACACAGCACCGTACAGCACACTCACGACTCCCAGGTGTGAGCTGCAAGTGGAGAATGCTTTCTTACGTCCCTCAGAGGAGCGTATCTTGAGAACTGTGGACACAATATACAAGTAAGAAATAATGATAACTATGATGGTAGGCAAGATGATGATGCTGGATAAGGAAAAGGAAATGATTCTAGAGATGAAGAGGTCAGAACAAGATATCCTCTGAAGTGGGCGAGTGTCACAGTAAAAGTGGTCAATGGCCCGAGAACCACAAAAGGACAGAGTAAATGTCATACTGGTCTGAAGAACCGAGCTGATGCAGCCACATAAATAGGAACCAGCCACCAACTGAGTGCAGAGACGTGCTGACATCTGGACAGAGTAGAGGAGTGGGTTGCAGATGGCAATGAAGCGGTCATAGGCCATGGCTGCCAGGAGAAATCCCTCTGCCACGATGAAGAGGGCAAAGAGACAGAATTGGGTCACACAGCCTGCAAAAGAGATGGACTTGCTCTCAGACCAGAAGTTGATCATGGCCTTGGGTGCAATAACAGATGAATAGAAGAGATCAATGAAGGACAGGTTGCCCAGGAAGAAATACATGGGTGTGTTCAGCCGGGGATCAGTCATAATAATGGTCATCATCCCAACATTACCCAGAAGGATCATGGCATACACAAGCAGAAAGATCAGGAAGAGGAGAATGTGGAGCTCGGAGCGGACCCTGAAGCCTACCAGGATGAAGTCAGTCACTTCAGAGTGATTGTTTGTTCCTCTGTCACTCATGGCAGAAACCTGCTGAGAGGCACAAGGAAAAGCAAAGAAATGAAACCCGTGCTTGGTTTCTAGTGACACAAATAATTTCTTACATGTAGAATAAATTAGTTATATCTTAATTAAATATTGCATATAAAGCCATGTTAATGTCATGAAGAATCAGGAATTTGAACTAGATAATACGAAGTCCGTAAAACTGTTATTTTCTTAAGCAGTGAAAGAAGTTAATGCGTTATTGCATTTTAGATCATTTTTGTGCTGAGTATTCACCAAGAAAGTAACATAACATATTGTCTAATGTTAGTGACATTTTGAATTTCTATTCCTAATATATTTATCTTTAAATAGTTGTCTTTAACTAAAGTAAGAATATAACCTAAAATGCAGGGAATACATATAATCTGTATGATAGTGCCATAGCTATCATGATTGCCTGTCACTTCCTGAATCATTAAAAGACAGTAATATGTTTAGATACATTTTTACCTTCTTTCACCACTACTATTTGGTTTCCATTGTTACTGTGCCATCTCCAAAAATAGAATAAAAGGTGATAAGTTGTTGGTAATTAAAATCAATAACATCAAAACAATCACTAAACCTAGATATCATTTTCTAACGCTCTTTCCAAACCTGTGTTCATTTTCTCAGGTCAAGGATATTCCTCCCAAATAGATGCATTTTTATTGCCTCATTATATATATTTTCTTTCCATTACTAGTTGTGTGATTTAATATATTAAATATTAACCTAACCATTTTCTTTGAAGCAGAGAAAGAAGCTGATAACCATTCCAGTCCTTAGATGACAATGAATAACTTTTTTATCAAACCTGCATCAATTCAAGAGCTCTCGCTTTTTAGTCAGGGTAAGTATACTTAAGGAATACCTGTCTTATATTCTATTATGCCTTATATATCTTAAAATGAGGACAATGGGATAACATGGATATTTGAGGACCATAACAACCTTCGGTCTCCAGAGTCCATGATCACTTGGTAGAATCAACAGTACTTACTTTACTTCTGATACCTTTCTGCAGGATTTTTCCACATGGAGGTTTTGTTCATCCTCTGTGATGGATTCCATTGGGAGAGGAGCAATCATAAAGTCAATTATGGAGACAGAAGTGCAGGCTCAAGGGCTGTTGTCCATGAGGACTGCAGTAACCTCAGACATAAGCAAATAATCTAATAATAGTCCATATGTGAGGAGCTTTTCTTCTCTGGTTGTGTGTATCCTTTGGGAAATTTCTCTGGACTTTATTTTCTTCATTGACAAGGAAAGACGTTCTGGTAATTATCATAGCATAGATATCGGTAAGCATAAGGAAACAGATTTAAAGTTTGTGCTATTTAAGTTTAAAACGAATGAATATATTAAATCATCATAAATTACATTTGCTATGCTTTAAAAAGAGATAGAAGTTAACTCCAAATTATGATTTACCTGTATTTCCTGATGTCGATGTGTTTCATGCCATGACAAATGCCCTCTAAGTCACAAAGTCAGATAATGTTTTGCTAATCTAAGCTTTCTTATGTGTAAATACTAAATATTTTGAAAATATAGTGGAAGAAATGATAATTTAAAAAATATTCTAAGAATTCTTAGCATGAAATTGTATAAGAGATCATGATCTGTATTTAAAAATCCTCAATAATTATGCGTGACTAAAAGACTACAGTAAAACCAAAGACATAATACTCTATTTAATGAAACAGCGTATTATAATTATGCAGATGCCATTTTCCCCTGAAGATTTCCATAATTTAATTATAATTCTACTTTTAGAAAATCTTTTTTATTTAAAAATTATTTCTAGAATTATCTGGATTTTTTTTAGTGTGTACATAGCAAAACATATGGGCCCGGCGCTTTCCTTATTATAATGCAACATTAGTAAAAGTTTGGTAAGTGTAGGAAGAGTAAACAGTTTAAGTATCTTAAACTGGAAATTATTAATGAAGGTGAATTGAGGTCTGTGAAGTTTGGAAAGGCTGGAGGAGTTTGAGTGACATCTAATAATGACCCTTAGAGCAATATAATAAGATTCACAAAGATAGGCTACCATCAGAGATACAATGTAAAAATACTGAACCTTAACTCTGGTCCAGAGATCAGACACATGGAAGCAAAAAGATGTCACTGCTTCTTCATCCATCAGAATAGCCTCTCTAGGAAGTTGGGGACTCAACAATGCCGCAGAAAATAGCCCATATGTACCCACAACCTTCCTAAGGTGACATTTCCATGGTAGAAAATGTTGAAATTTTCTACCAAATTCTGAGTTTGTGTGGATCTCATTGGTAGAACAAAATCTGTGCCAGGAACCATAGTATTAGGAGACATTTGAACTTTCCAACATCTCCAAGGGGAAAGCACATGTGGTAGAGCTTCGCTATCCAATTTGATCAAATGTACCAGAATCCAATTCCTTAAACTGCCCACGATGGCATTAGCAATAAAAACATGCTAGTGCTCAAAATACATAAGAACACTTACTGCCATTCTCTAGTCTGATGGGACATAAAGAAACCCTCCACAGATTCAACTATTGAAATCATTCAGTGTGTGTTCTTTGATGATGGTCAGCTTAATATAGAAATCAGTTAACTATTAGATAATTAGTTGAGAAGGGTCTAATGGCATGGACATTAAAGATACTCCCTAAAACTCAATAGATTGAAAGAACTCAAATTAAATTTTGACTAACTTTGAACTAAATAGTGCATTATGTTATGTCTAAACTTTTGCAATTCAGTGAATGAAGTACTTAGAGGGATATATACAAAGCAATATAGGTAAAGACTATAAACAAGAAAAACAGGAACAACTGGATTAATCTTCTATTTTAATATAGTGAAAGAGAACACAGCAAGTCAAACAAAAAAAAAGAGAGTAAATTTTATAGATAAAAAATCATGAAATAGAAACATGTGGATAATATAGGTTATTCACATGGCTTAACATTTTTTTTCTACTTGCTATTTTAGTATGTCTTATTAAGTTTTTAATTTTAATTCCAGTATAGTTAACATACATGTCATACTAGTCTCAGGTGTACAATATAGTGACTCTTCAATCGTGTACCTTATTCAATGCTTATCATGATAAGTATACTCTCTAATCCCCTTTCTTTATTTCCAGGATCTCTCCAATCACCTCCCCTCTCCCCTCTGGTAACCATCAGTTTGTTCTCTGTAATTAAGAGTTTGCTTCTTGGTTTCTCTCTCTCTGTGTCTCTTTCCTTTTTCCTTTGCTATTTATTTTTGTTTCCTTAATTTCACATATACGTGAAATCATATGGTATCTGTCTTTCTCTGACTGAGTCATCTTGCTATCTTCATTATCCTCTCTAGCTCTGTTGATGTCATTGCAAATGGCAAGATCTCATTCTTTTTTATGGCTGCATAATATTCCATTGTATATTTAGACCACATCTTGTTAATCCATTCATCTATCGATGGACACTTGGGCCACTTCCATAGTTTGGCTGTTGTAAATGCTGCAATACACATAGTGTGTGTGTCTTTGAATTAATGTTTTTGTATTTTTGAGTAAATACCCAGTAGTGTGACTGCCAGATCAGAGTGTAGTTCTATTTTTAACTCTTCGAGGGAACTCCATACTCTTTTCCATAGAGGTCGCACCAGTTTGCATTCCCACCAACAGTGCATGAAGGTCCCTTCATGGAGAACTGCATCCTCACCCACATTTAGCCATTCTGACAGGTGTGAGGCTGTCACATGGCTTAACATTGATTCTCAGAAAGACTAGTAAGATGTATAAAACCCTAAGCAATATAACAGTGGAAAAACAGCAACATTAAGTCACAAGTATCAGGAAAGAAAACGGGATAGCACTACAGACAGATACTCCTGATATTAAAAAATATATACAGTTGACCCTTGAATAACATGGACTTGAGCTGCATGGGTCCACTTCCATGCACATTTTTTTTTCAACAAATACAGTACAGTGCTGTAGATGTACTGTCCCTTCCTTATGATTTTCTTAATAATATTTTCTTTTCTCTAGCTTACTTAATTGTAAGAAAACAGACTATAATACATATAACACACAAAATGTATGTTAACCAACTGTTTAGGTTATTAGTAAGTCTCTGGTTGTCAGTAAGCTATTAGCAGTTTCATTTTTAGGGAGTCATGAGTTATATGCAGATTTTCGGCTACATAGGAGTTCTATGTTCCCGACTCCTGGTCAAGGGTTCAACTGCATAATAAACAATATTTTTACCAAAAATTAAGGATTTGTTAAAATAAAAAAAATTGAAGAGATCAGGGTGATGTATGAAGGAGAAATATACATTTTAAAATGTCTACTAAAACAGTTAAATTTTTATTAACAATTTTCCCATGAATAATGATTCTCTTGTAATTGGCTCCACTAGTGTTTACTACTAAACATTTAAGAAAGAAACAAGACCATTGTTACAAACCCAAGAACGATCATAAAGACAATATTTCCTAGCTGTATTTATGAGTCTCTCATAGCTATAATTTAGAAATTAAAATACAAATTATAGGTGTGTCTATCTCATAAATTTCACTCCAAAACCCTTAAACAAAAATAAACAAATAAAATATATCAATATAGAAAGAATAGTAAACTCTCACTGAAATGTCTATTGACAGTACAAATATAAATATCTTTTAGTATTTAAAAAATAATGAATTTAAGGTATTTACACATCTAGTCATTTTTTGTGAATTTTTATACAGTAAAATTATTAAACACCTGCTATGAAACATATTAATTAAGTGAATATTGTATTGGTTAAATGAAAAAGAAATATATCAAGGGACAAAATAACCTGTCCAAAAATAAACATATATATTGATATATATGTGTAAATAAGCCTATCTGTCTATCTATGTTCAAATAACTTTTGATTCTGTGTTTTTTACGTTTGTTTATTTATTTTGAGAGAGGGAAAGAGAGAATGTCAGCAGAGGAGGAGCAGAGAGAGAGGTAGAGAGAATCCCAAGCAGGCTCTGCGTTATCTGTGCAGAGCCCGATGTGGGGCTCGAACTCACAAACTCATGACCTGAGCCCAGGTCAGGAGTTGGACACTTAAGTGAGTCACCTAGATGCCCCTGTTGAATCCACTTTTGAAATAGGTGCCAAGGGAATTCAATGACAACACATTAGTTTTCTACAATTGGTCCTAGAAAAATGGGCTTCTCTAAGCAAAAGTCTGAAGCCTACATGTTTCACGAAGTACAAAAGACAACTCAAAACAACTTCTTCCTAAATATGAAACCTGAAGTTTTATAATTTTCATCAACTGGTGAGTCTGTATATCTGTGCAATGACCTACTACTCCAGCAAACAAGGAATAAGCCAATGATATATACAAGTACATGGATGAATCTTAAAAGTTTATTCAAGGTGAAAAAAGGGACACTCAAAAGCTACCAACTATATGATTCTTGTTCTGTGACAATACAAAATAAACAAAACCATAGGGCAATGTGGGTTTTTCAAGGGCTGTGGGTGAGGAGTAGGGATTGACTACGAAAGTACATAAGGAAATGTTTTGGAGTCATGAAGATATTACTTATTTTGACTTGTCAAATTTATAAAATCATGCAGCTGAAATTTACTGTTCACAATTTAAAACCCTAAACCTGACCCCAAACCCGCAGGAAACAAAACAAAACCATAGTGTAATTTTGGTGGTGTGAAAAGTCAGTATAGTTGATGTGTCTTTTGAGATCTATATTTTTGGGGGCAGAAAAACTGGGAGTTTCTGTTTTAGTCTGGTGTTTGCTGTGTTAGCCTGGGAAGTGGATGGATGTAAATAGTTTTTAGTTATTTTAATTAATTAATTAATTAATTTTTTAAATTAATTTATTTTTTTAATTTATATTTTATTTTTTAAAATTTATATCCAAATTAGTTAGCATATAGTGCCACAATGATTTCAGGAGTAGATTCCTTAATGCCCCTTGCCCATTTACCCCATCCCCCCTACCACAACCCCTCCAGTAACCCTCCGTTTGTTCTCCATATTTATGAGTCTTTTCTGTTTTGTCCCCTCCCTGTTTTTATATTATCTTCGTTTCCCTTCCCTTATGTTCATCTGTTTTGTCTCTTTGAGTCCTCATATGAGTGAGGCCAGATGATTTTTGTCTTTCTCCGACGAATTTCACTTAGCATAATACCCTCCAGTTCCATCCACGTAGTTGCAAATGGCAAGATTTCATTCTTTTGATTGCCAAGTAATACTCCATTGTATATATATACCATATCTTCTGTATCCATTCATTCATCAATGGACATTTGGGCTCTTTCCATACTTTGGCTATATTGTTGATAGTGCTACTATAAACATTGGGGTGCATGTGCCCTTTCAAAACAGCATACCTGTATCCCTCGGATAAACACCTAGTAGTGCAATTGCTGGGCCATAAGGTAGTTCTATTTTCAATTTTTGAGGAACCTCCATACTGGGTTCCAGATTGGCTGCACCAGTTTTCATTCCCACCAGTAGTGCAAAAGTGTTCTTCTCTGCATTGTTGCCAACATCTGTTGTTGCCTGAGTTGTTAATGTTAGTCATTCAGACAGGTGTGAGGTGGTGTCTCATTGTGGTTTTGATTTGTATTTTCCTGATGAAGAGTGAGTGATGTTGAACATTTGGAAAAATTATTACAGTGTGAACATTAAATACAGGCATAAATTCTTTTTGAAAGCCTCTAAAAACATGACCACCGACATATATCTGATACGTTTCTCACCAAAATTACATTTGCAATGAAAAGTTCATTATTTTATAATACTTCTAAATAATATTTCAATTTAAAGCATTTAATATTTGTTTTGGAAAGGTTTATAGGGATTTTATCTTACCGACAATGTGAATGTTAGAATCAACTTCTTTGGAGAGGTTTTTGTCAATAAAGGTTTTATCCTCTTATTTCCCTCCTTCTCTCTGCTGTCTTCCTACTTAGCTTCTATTATACTTACCACACATATAATATATATTTGTTTAGCTAACATTTGCATGTTGTTTTTCCACATTCCTGTGTTTCACTTTTGCATTTCTGCTTACTTGGTATAGTCTTACAAGGGCAAACTTGTATAGCTTCATTTCTTTACAAATTGATCTAATAAATAATTTGTAATCAAATAAAATCAGTTAATTTTCACTTTATGATAGTATTGTGTTAAGTCTGTTTGAAAAAACAATGTAACTCATTCCATGAAAGTACAGTGGTAAGAAATAGATGACTGCTCGTAGAGAGTCTCATCAATGAGCAATCAGGAAGGAAAAGTCTCTACTTAGAGACTATGTATGGTAGAAGTCTTTACATTAACCTATATATCAGACCAAGCCGGAAATCAAGAAACTAAAGTCAAATCCACTTACCCAGTATGTAGTTAGACTCATAACTATTGTTCCAAGACAGACATTCTTGTTAGTGATATATTGGAGCTGAGGAGATCATTGAGTGCAGGAACCAGGCTTGGACACATTTTTTACAGTTACCTGACAGAGCCTTTTTTTTTTTTTTTTGGACATGGATGTGGGAGGGAGAACCTGCTGTGAAAGAGGCAATGGACAGATAAATATAGTATGTAGATATGCTAATAAAGGAAAGCTAAGGCATAAATGAGTCATATGTCATTGCTTCCAAGACAGTTTCTGAAGTCTACAGCTCACAGTGTTCAAGTTGCTAAGTTTCCTGTTTTCTTCATGTCAGTAGAAAAGACATGTATCAATTGAAAAAATATGATTATAAAAATGAATTTTTAAATTTGCCTTTATAGACCATGGTTTTTGTTTTTAAATACGATTGGCAGAAATAGGGAAAATTTCAGTGAAAGATATTCTTCTCTTGGTGAAAAAAAGATTTTTGGGATACTAATTAAGATTCACATTTTTACTTATTTAACATAAAATAAATTTTGTATATGTATATATATTTCGTAAGCTTTCTATTGTATAGCCATTTGCATTTTAGTACATGTTCTTAGTTATTTCTAAAATAACTTTGCACTTCCCTGCACAGATTATTCTTTTCTTGAAGGGTGAGAAAAGGGAATAGTCCAACGTTCAAGCTAAGTTTTGGGAGGCAAAGTTTATTATTAATTTTTCTTTTATTTTTGGTTCTAATACAACCCTGGGTGTTATTCAGGATTTGTTTGCTTTTCCTGTTTAAAGTTATTATTTTCCATAAAAGCTTTAGATGTGCTGTCACCTAAGATCATTTTTAAAAAATATTTAACTGTCCAGACAGCCTGTCTATGCCTATATTGCCTTATTCGTTGTCTATGTTTCAGAGGTTTAAGAGTTTTCAAAAGAAATGATGTTTTCTGAGGGTTTGCCAATTAATTTAATATGTTAATGAACTTACTAAAATCTTTTACCTGCATAATTGCTGGGTGGTAATAATTCCTACTTTCCATCATGTGTCCTCTTTGTTGTCATAAGATATGCATTTTTTTTGGCTTCTGCCTTTACTTGACAGATGCTAACTTTTAGTATGTATAAATTCACATTGTGTAAAACTAAAACATAAGGTATATCTGCTCAGTGTTAAGATACATCAATTAAACTGTTTTGAATCTTGCAGAAAAAGAATACATTTTGTGTCCTGAAATTGATTATATTAAAATGATATTTGGGGCATCTGGCTGGTTCAGTCAGTACAGCATATGACTCTTGATCTTGATCTTGTCAGTTTGAGCCCCATGTTGGATGTAGAGATTATTTAAAGAATAAAATCTTGAGAAGGGGCAAGATGGTGAAATAGCGTAAACACCAAACCATCTTGCACACCTAGAAAACTGATCTGAGGGTTACCTCAACGATCTGCACAACCTGAACCACAGAACTTGCCAGGTATATGGTGAGGAGAGGTGAACTGGGGAAGAGAGAAGCCATGAAGGGTAGGGAGCTGTTTTTGCTTGCAGAGAGAGGATGGAGAGAGAGGGGAGAGTACTGGAAAGGCACTCGCCCTGAAAGCAACTGTAGAAAAAGAGAAAGAGTAGAAAACACATAAAAGAATTAACAAGAAAGAAAGAAAGAAAGGGAAAAGGAGAGGATTTGGATACCATTAAGACTCTTATGAACAGGGGAGCACAGAGTCTGAAACTCTGCAGCTCGATAACCTGGTAGAGCTCTGGTGGGAAAGTGAGTCTCCAGCAGCAAACAGTGAGGTCCAAGGGGTCCTTGTGACACACAGGAAGAAGTGGCTCCCATGATGTGAAAGCATTTGGTAGAGGCTGTGTGGCCTCCCCAAAGGCCAAGGACCCACCCAGCAGACCAAGGATGTTATGAGGTGGTGAAGCCTGGCACCAGATGTTGATGTGATGTACCATAAGCCCTGAAATGCTGCTGCTACACAATCCCACAAAGTTTTCTTGGGGGGGGGGGCGGGGCTGGCACTGGTCTCAGTCTCTGGGCATCTGCAATGGTGTGGTTCCATGAGCATTCCTGGGGGTGGCCCAGCACTAGTCATTGCTTGGTGAGACCCTCCCCAAGAGGGTCTGAGTGGGTCGAAGATGCAGGGCCCTCAGAAGTGAGGGGTTTGGAAATGCAGCCCCATCTGAGATAAACTTGGGAGGGAGGTGCTGCCTGGAAGGTGATGACTTGGTCCCTGACAGGGTAGAAGCAGAGAGTGGATAGAGGTGGGAGACAAAGGAGGGGTGCTTGATTGCCAGTTGGTGAGAGCACAGAGTTCTGAGACCAGAGACTGGGTAGTTGTATGATGAGATTTTCACCTTTTCTGTGTATGTGCATACACATGTACCAGTGCCACAGTGATCCACCCTAGTGGGCTAAGCAGCACCCTCTAGTGAAGAATGGAGCCGTTACACCAAGCCCCATCCAAGGGTGTAAACAGTGCTCTAGAGAAACACCACAAGTCTCACTGAACGCCTAGTTTATGGATTATAAAGTGCTTCAGAATTTGACTTCTAGGGGGAGTGATGTAATTTCAGTGGTATTCCATTTTGTTTTCTGGTCCATCTATTCAATTTTTTCTTTTTCTTTTTTTTTCTTATTCTTGAATACAGAAAGAGAAAAAAAAATTCTATTTTCCATTTTTATAAAACATATTTACCTTTCATTTTTCTCCACTCTATTTTTTACTTTTTGGAAACATTTTTCCATTTTATTTGACTTTCATCATTTCATTTTGTCCTATTTTATTATTTATTTAAATTTTCATCATTTTCATTTTTCCATTTTTTCCCCTTTTTCTTCTATTCTATCAAGTTTCTTTCAACAACCAGACCAAAAAACACCTAGTATCTAGCATCCATTATTTATTTATTTTTGTGTTGTTTTTTATTTTTATTTTTTATTTTATTAATTCTTTTTCTTCCTCCAAAATGATGGAACAAAGGAATTCACCCAAAAGAAAGGACAGGAAGCAATGACAGCCAGGGACTTGACCAACACAGATACAAGAAGATGCCTGAACCAGAATTTAGAATCACGATAATATAAATACTAGCTGGGGTTGAAGAAAGCATAGCATCCCTCTCTGTGGAAATAAAAGATGTAGAATCTAGTCAGGACAAAATTAAAAATGTTATACCAGAGATGCAATCTCAAATGGGTGCCAGGGCAGCAAGGATGGATGAAGCAGAGCTGTGAATCAGTGATATAGAGTACAAATTGTGGTGAATACTGAAGCAGAAGAAAATGAAGGAAACTAAGGCAAATGATATAAGAATTAGAGAACTCAGTGACTCATTCAGAAGGAATAACATCTGAATCACTGGGCTCACAAAAGATGAAGAGAGAGAAAAAGGGGTAGAAGGTTTATTTGAGCAAATCACAGTGGAAAACAGGGAGGGGGACAAAACAGAAGAGACTCATAAATATGGAGAACAAACAGTGGAAAACTTTCCTAACCTGGGTAAAGACACAGACATCAAAATCCAGGAAGCACAGAGAACTCCCATTAGATTCAACAAAAACTGACCATCAATAAAGCATCTCATAGTTAAATTCACAAAACACACAGACAAGGAAAGAATCATGAAAGCAGCCAGGGGAAAAAAGTCCTTAACCTAAAGAGAAGACAGATCAGGTTCACAGCAGACCTATCCACAGAAACCTGGCTGGCCAGAAAGGAGTGGCAGGATATATTCAATGTACTGAATCAGAAAAATATGTAGCTAAAAACTGTTTATCCAGCAAGACAAATATGAATATAGCTTTTGATTGGAGCGTTTAGTCCATTGACATTTAGAGTGAGTACTGAAAGATATGAATTTATTGCCCTTGTGTTACCTGTAGAGTTTCTGGTGGTGTTCTCTGGTCCTTTCTAGTCTTTGTTGCTTTCGGTCTTTTTTTGTTTGTTTGTTTCATCTTTTATCCCCTCAGAGAGTCATATTTGTCTATTTCATGAATTTTTATCTGTCTTATTTACTTCCATTTTTTTCTGTTTTGACTTGTTGTTTTTTCTTTCACTATATTAAAATAGAAGATTAGTCTAGTTGTTCCTGTTTTTCTTGTTTATAGTATTTACCTATAGTGCTTTGTATATATCCCTCTAAGTACTTCTTCTTCTGTATTGCAGAAGATTAGACATAACAAACTGTACTATTTAGTTCAAAGTTAGCCAAAATTTAATTTGATTTCTTTTTGATCCGTTGAGTTTTAGGAAGTATCTTTAATGTCCATGGCAATAAACTCTTCTTAGCTAATTATCTAATTGGTTATTGACTTCTATATTAAGCTGACCTTCATCAAAAAATACACACTGAATGATTTCAACCGTTGAATCCATGGAGGGTTTCTTTATGCCCAACTATGGCACATGACAGTAAGTGTTCTTACGTATTTTGAGCCCTAGCATATTTTTATTGCTAATGCCATTGTGGGCAGTTTAAGGAATTGGATTCTGGTACATTGTATAGACTGGATAGCCAAGTCCTATTCCATGTGCTTTCTAATTGGAGATGTTGGAAAGTTCAAATGTCTCCTGCTACTACGGTTCTTGGCACAAAATTTGTTCTACCAATGAGATCTCCACAAACTCAGAATTGGAAAGGGCGAAGTGAGGTGGGGATCAACTTTCTGGTCCTTTTGACATTTTCTATCAAGGAAGTGTCACCTTTGGAAGCATGTGAATACATGTGGGTTATTTTCTGAAGCATTGTTGAGTCCCCAACGTCCTAGAGAAGCTGTTTTGATGGATGAGGAAACAGTGACATCTTTTTGCTTCCATGTATCTGATCCATAGACCACAGTTAAGGTTCTTTATTTTTAAATTGAATCACCAATGGTGGCCTATCTCTGTGAATTTTTCTATATTGCCCTAAGAGTCCTTATAAGAGTGTCACCCAGAAATTCCTCCAGCCTTTCCAAATTTCACAGGCCTCAATTCACCTTAATTAATCATTTCCTGTTCAAAATACTTAAACTGTTTGCTCTTCTTACACTTACCAAACTTCTACTAATACTGTATTATAATAAGGAAAAGCTCTTGTCCCATATGATTTGCTATCTACACACTAAAAAAAGTCCAGATAATTCTAGAAATAATTTTTAAATAAAAAAAGATTTTTCTAAAAATAGAACTGTAATTAGGTTATGGAAATATTCAGGGGAAAATGGCATTCGTATAATATTAGTTTCATTATATAGAGTATTATGTCTCTGGTTTTACTGTAGTCTTTATTCACACATAATTATTGAGGATTTTTAAATACAGATCATGATCTTTTATACAATTTCTTACTAAGAATTTTTAAAATATTTTTAAAACTATCATTTCTTCCATTATATTTTCTAACTGTTTACTATTTACACATAAGAAAGCTTATAATTAGTGAAACTTTATCTGGCTTTGTGACTTAGAGTACATTTGTCATATCATGAAATACATCGACATCAGGAAGTACAGGCAAATCATAATTTGGAGTTAACTTCTACCTTTTTTTAAAGCATGGTAAATGTAATTTATGACAATTTAATATATTCATTCATCTTAAACATATATATATATATATATATATATATATATAGCACAAACATTTAAATCTGTTTCCTTATGCTTACCAATATGTATGCTATGATAATTACCAGAAAGTTTTTCTTATCAACAAAGAAAATAAAATATAGAGAAGTTTCCCAAAGGAAACACACAACCAGAGAAGGACAGCTCCTTATATTTGGACTATTATTAGATAATTTGCTTATGTCTGAGGTTACTGCAGTCCTCATGGACAACAGCCCTTGAGCCTGCACTTCTGTCTCCGTAATTGACTTTATGATTGCTCCTGTCCCAATGGAATCCGTCACAGAGGATGAACAGAACCTCAATGTGGAAAACTCCTGCAGATAAGAAGAAAGTAAGTACTGTTGATATTCTACCAAGTGATCATGGACTCTGGAGATCCAAGGTTGCTATGGTCCTCAAATATCCATGGTTATCCTATTATCCTTATATTAAGATATATAAGGCATAATAGAATACAAGAAAGGAACTCTCCTTCCTTAAGGAGATCAGAACAGAAGTCTGTTCTTCTGTTAAGTCTGTATTTATGACTTAAGTCTATATTTATATATATATATGTCTATATTATATATATATATATATATATATATATATATATATTACTTATGTCTGTTTTCTCTGACTAAAGAGTGAAAGCCCTTGAATTGATGCAGCTTTGATAAAAAGTTATTCATTGTCATGTAAGGACTGGAATGGTTATCAGCTTATTTCTCTGCTTCAAAGAAAATAGTTACGTTAATATGTAATATATTAAATCACACAACTAGCAAGGGAAAGAAAATATATGTAATAAAGCAATAAAAATGCATTTATTTGGGAGGGATATCCTTGAACTGAAAAAATGAACATAGGTTTGGAAAGAGCTTTAGAAAATGATATCTAGGTTTAGGGATTGTTTTGATGTTATTAATTTTAACATACCAATAACTTATCACTTTTTATTCCATTTTTAGAGATGGCACAGTAATAATGGAAATCAAATAGATGGAGGTAAAAGAAGGTAAAAATATTTCTAACTATATTTGTTACTGTCTTTTAATGATTCAGACACTGACAGGCAAGTGATGGCTATAGCACTATCATACAGATCATATGTATTCCTTGTATTTTAGGTTATATTCTTTAGGTAAAGACAACTATTTAATGATAAATATACTAGGAATAGAAATTCAAAATGTGACTAACATTAGACAATATATTATGTTACTTTCTTGGTGAATGCTCAGCAAAATAGTGATCTAAAATAAAATAACCCCTTAACTTCTCTCACTGCTTAACAGAATAACAGTCTCATGGACCTAGTATTACATAATTCAAACTCCTAATTCTTCATGACATTAACATGGCTTTGTATGCAATATTTAATTAAGATATAACTAATTTATTTTACACTTAAGAAAGTATTTGTGTCACTAGAAACAAAGCCCAGATTTCATTTATTTTCCTTGTGCCTCTCAGCAGGTTTCTGCCATGAGTGAGAGGGGAACAGACAATCACTCGGAAGTGACTGACTTCATCCTTGTAGGCTTCAGGGTCCGCTCTGAGCTCCACATTCTCCTCTTCCTGCTCTTTCTGCTTGTGTATGCCATGATCCTTCTGGGTAATGTTGGGATGATGACCATTATTATGACCGATCCCCGGCTGAACACACCCATGTATTTCTTCCTAGGCAACCTGTCCTTCATTGATCTCTTCTATTCGTCTGTTATTGCACCCAAGGCCATGATCAACTTCTGGTCTGAGAGCAAGTCCATCTCTTTTGCAGGCTGTGTGACACAGCTCTTTCTCTTTGCCCTCTTCATCGTGGCGGAGGCATTTCTCCTGGCAGCCATGGCCTATGACCGCTTCATTGCCATCTGCAACCCACTCCTCTACTCTGTCCAGATGACAGCACGTCTCTGCATGCAGTTGGTGGCTGGTTCCTATTTATGTGGCAGCTTTAGCTCAATTCTTTTGACCAGTGTGACATTTACTTTGTCCTTTTGTGCTTCCCGAGCCATCGACCACTTTTACTGTGATTACCGTCCACTTCAAAGGATTTCTTGTTCTGATCTCTACTTTCTTAAGGTGGTTTCTTTTTTCTTATGCAGCATTATTATTTTGCCTACCATAATTGTCATTATTGTGTCCTACATGTATATTGTGTCCACGGTTTTAAAGATAAGATCCACTGAGGGACGTAAGAAAGCGTTTTCCACTTGCAGCTCACACCTGGGAGTCGTGAGTGTGCTGTATGGTGCTGTGATTTTTATGTATGTCATCCCTGACAGATTTCCTGAGCTGAGTAAAGTGGCCTCGTTATGTTACACCCTAGTCACTCCCATGCTGAATCCTTTGATTTACTCCCTGAGAAACAAAGATGTCAAAGAAGCTCTAAAAAAACTTCTAAAGAAAAATCCTATTCTTTGATTATTATCTCTTTTTCTCCATGGATACATGGATTTTGTATTTCTTTCATACTCCTTTTGACCATTAATAACATTTATTCTATTAAACATCATAAATATATTAGCAGAACCTTTTCCTGGTGAGATACCTGGGACATTGTTCATCCTGATATTGGAGATGTCCTGGATATCAGAGAAGCATTTTTCAAGATTTCCCTTCCCATTATCTCAAATAACATTCTATTTCACAGTATTGATTCGTATTTACTTAATGGCTTGCTGCTGAGCACGACTTTTATATGTTAATATAGTGTATAAACAGTTTTGTGAGCTGTTTGTTTTGGGCTTTCTCCTTGCTTTATAACATAATCTCCAACATTGACAAGAATGTCCAGCTTTTTTTTTTTTTGAGCAGCAGGTAAAAATTTATTAGGATATAAGATTAGAAAGGTAGAATAGTAAGAAAGCTCTCTTTACAGAGAGGGAACATTCAGAAGTGAATTCCCCTCCAACTTATTTTTTAAAATATTATGTTTTCTAATTATATAACTACTTTGTTTTAGCATGTTATATAGTTATTGAATTTTCATTTTGAATCAAGTATCTGAAATGTATTATATTAGGAGGAAGTAATAATAAAATACATATAATAATAAATAATAACAAATAATCTTAGCTATAAAGATTAATTTGGGAAATTTTATATCAAATTAACAAGCATTGTAGAGTGTTCTGAGACATTGCTAGTTGCTAAATCCTAATGTAAAGAACCAAAATGGTAGAGAGAGGACTACAAACATTTTTGAGCAACCAGTGACTCAGTTTGGGTTTTCATACATTGTTTCCCTGGGTTAATTATTGTGAAGAATATTTAATAAAGGTATAGAGCAAGTTAGCCATTAACATTGTGTGTTGTCCAAAATTTACTCATCTATACCTGTGAATATTCACTTATTTGATTAATTTATTGGGTGTGTAATAGGTCTTGTGTAGGCTCAGGTATAAATAATCTTATTCTTTAGGGAGCTTATAGTCCAGTTGAGAATTACATCCTGCATGCAAAACCAATCCAAATCCACAGAATTTTATGCCGAAGATAAACATACAGATTACAAAGTAGGGTGCTTGAGAGGGTGTCCTGACAATTAGGGAAAGTCTTTAGACTTTATTGAAGATCTATTTAAAGGGCTAAGTTTGGAGGCAGTACACTACTATATCAGTTCATGTTATTGATGTGGGCTTGAAGTATACCAATGTAATTGAAAAAAAAAGTTTATTTGGAAAAAATTGTGGGTTAAGTACACAAAACAAAGTAACTGCTTAGTATGAGAAGAGTACACCAAGGAGGTGTGTCTCATAATTTTTGGTCTTGTATGATGTTTCTGGTGATGGTGCCAATGGATAAAAAGTAAAGGAACTCTTAGCAAAGTAGGAATAAGGGAGCATTTCCTTAACTTGAAAAAGAACATCTATAAAAACCATTATATTTAATGGTGATGAAGTAGAAGCTTTCCCACTCACATAGGAATAAGGCAAAGATGTCCCTCCTCAACACATCTCTTCAGCACCCTTTTGGATGTCTTAGGTAACGTAATAGACAAAAAGGACGTAAAAGTATTATGGGCTGAATGATGTCTTCCTAAACTCATATGTTGAAGCCCTAACCTCCAGTACCTTGGTATGTGACTATATTCGGAGATACAGCCTTCAAAGAAGTAATCTAAATAAGGCTGTTACAGCTGGGTACTAATATAGTTTGGCTGGTGTGTTTATAAGAAAATATTGGGACACACATAGAGACATAGAGGTGCATATGGACTCAGAGATGACCATATGAAGAGGGAACAAGAGGGCAGATGTCTGCAAGTCAAGGATAGGAGCCTTAGAATATTTACTTATGGCACCCTGATTCTGTACTTCCAGTCTTCAAAACTGGGAGAAAAATATTTGGTGGTTAGGGAACCAAGTCTTTGGTATGTTGTTATGGCAGCCCTAGCAAATTACTATAAAGCATTATACAGAAATGAAGAATACATCAATCTTTGTTCACAGGTGACATTTGTCTGTGTAGAAAATCTGAAAGAATTTCCCAAATACCCTCCTAAAACTAGTAGGAAATATAGGAGTGTTTCAGGATACATGGTTACTATACAAAAGTTCATTGCTTTCTATATACTAGCAATGAGCAAGTAGAATTTAAAATAAAAAACACAATGCTATTCATATTGTCACTTTTGCTAATAAAATACTTAGGTATAAATTTCACAAAATACGTATAAGATCTCTAGGAAGAAAAGTATAAAATTCTACTGGGAGAAATCAAAGAAGACCTATATAAATGGAGAACCACTGAATGTTCGTAGAGAGGAAGGCAATATTGACAAGATGTAATTTCTTCTCAACTTGCTCTACATATTCAATGCAATACCAATAAAAACTCTAGCAAGTAACTTTTTTGTTATTGACAAACTATATATTTATATATTTATTTATTTATTTTTCTTTTTTCTTTTTTTTTGTTTTTTTTTTGACAAACTATATATTAAAAATGAAGTTATATGAAAAGGTAACAAGCCAGAATAGCCAACACAATATTGAAGGAGAAGAACAGAATTGGAGGACTGATGATACTACACAACTTCAATTATACACAACTACACATCTACACTAATCCAGATAGTGTGGTATTGATGAAAGAATAAACAAATAGATAACTGAATAGAACAGAGAAACTAGAAATGAAGCCACATCGATAGACTCAACTGACCTTTGCCAAAGGAGGAAAGCAAAGAGGATACAATGGAGGAAAGACAGGATGTTCAATAAAGAGTACTAGAACACCTGGACAGCCACATGCAAAACTGTGAGCATAGACAAAGACTTTACAGGATTCACAAAAATTAACTCAATGGAGCCATAAATTTAAGTGTAAAACACAAAATTACAAAACCCTTAGAAGATAATTTAGGAGAAATCTGGATGACTTTGTGTTTGGTGATGCCTTTTTAGATACAATACCAGGGCATGATCCATGAAAAGCATAACTAATAAATTGAACTTCACTAAAATTATAAAATTATGCTCTGCAAAAGACATTTTTAGCAATTAAAAAGAAAAGACATAGTCTCAGGGAAAATATGTAGAAAAGATATATTTAATAAAGGTTATGCAAAAATGCAAGGAGCACTTAATACTCAAGTATAAGAAAACAAACAACCCTATTAAAAACTAGACAATGACTTTAACAGATACCCCTCAAGGAAGATATGCAGGTGGCAGATAAACATATGAAAACATGTTCCATACCATATACAATGAGGGTATGTCATGTAAAACAACAATGGGATACCACTATGCACCTATCAGAATAACCAAAATGCAGAATACCGAGAACATCAAATCATTGCATGTGGAATGACAGGAACACTTAAGCATCACTAGTGGGTAATGCAAAATAGTACAGCCACTTTGGAAGACAGTTTGGCAGTTTCTCACAAAACTAAACACATTCTTACTGATCTATGATCTACCAAGTATGCTGCTTGGTATTTATCCAAAAGAGCTGAAAATGTATGTCCATATCAAAACTAGCACATGGAAATTTACAGCAGCTTTATTTATAATTGCCAAAATTTGGAAACAACCAAGATTTCCTTCAGCAAGTGACCGGATAAATAAACCATGGTATATTCAGGCAATAAAATATTATTTAGTGCAAAAAAAACCCCACATTGAATTATCAAGCTGTGAAAAGACCAGGAGGAATCTTAAATACTTATTACTGAGTGAAAGAAGCCACTCTGAAAAGAATACCAATGTATGAGTCCAAATATGGCATTCTGGAAAAGCCAGAACTATAGTGTGAGGAAAAAGATAAGTGGTTGCTAGGGCCGTGGGTGGAGGAAGGGATGAACAGCGGGGTAGAAAAGATTTTTAGGGCAAAAGATTGTATGGCTCCATCATTATGGATACATGTCATTTATATTTGTCCAAACCCATAAAATATATGATACCTAGGGTGAAACCTTAGGTAAACTGGATTTTGGATGATGATAGGTGTCACTATAGGTTCATCACATACCAATCTGGTGGGGAATGTTGGCAATGGAGGAAGGTATGTAGCTGTGGGGGCAAGGGATATCAGGTAAATATCTCTGTACCTTAAACTTCTCTAAAATGTAAAGTCTTAAATAAAAAAGAAACAAAAAGAAAGAACAGTATACTATTACTACTACACCCCTATTAGAATGGCCACAATTAGAAACCACAGACTCTACCAAATGCTGGCAAGGATATGGAGGAACAGTAATCCTCGATCATTACTATGGTGAATGCAAAATGGTATAGCCACTTTGGAAGACAGTTTTTCGATTTCATGCAAAACTAAAAATCCTCTTACTATACAATCCAGTAGTTGTGCTCCTTGATATTTACCCAATCAAGTTGAAAACTCTCATGTCCACACAAGATCCTGCACATGAATGTGTCTAGCAGCTTTATTCATAATTGCAAAAACATGGAAATAACCAAAATATCCTTTGGCAGGTGAATGAATAATGGACCATGATGGAATAACATTCAACCCTAAAAAGAAATAAGCTAAGGGGCACCTGGGTGGCTCACTCGGTTAAGCATCAGTCTCTTGATTTCAATTCAGATCATGATCCCAGGGTCCTGGGGGTGAGCCCCATGTCAGGCTCTGTGCAGGGTGGAGAGTCAGCTTAAGATTCTCTCTCTCTCTCTCTCTCTCTCTCTCCCTCTGCCCCTCCCCCGCTCATTCTCTCTCTCTCTCTCTCAAAAGAAAAATAAAGTAAAAAAATAAAAAAAATGAGCTAACTCTCAAGTTGTGAAAGGACATGAGGCGGCTGTAAATGCATGTGATTCAGTGAAAGAAGCCAATCTGAAAAGGGTACATACTGCATGATTCCCACTATTTAACATTTTTCAGTTATTGTACCTTTAAGCTCCCGAATATGTGTTTGAAATAACTTTTGTATTTTTTTGTGTTTTGGCTTGTTTAGTTTTTTACCTGTATCATTCAATCTGTTTGCTCTGAGAAATGCTTTGTGTCCCTTTCCAGAGGCACAAGCTTAGGCTTGTGTGTCCTCTTGGATGACAGTGGATTTATTGGGTAAGCTTTGGCTGTGTCCTCCCCTGATCATTTTCTTGAGTGATGTGCCACTGTAGGTTTCCCACTGAGCACAGAGACTCCACAAATTTTCTTGTTCTGTTGTTTTGAAAACATTGTGGGACATCTATTTCTCTACTGTGTGATCTGATTGTTTTGGCCCCCTCTGGAAGGATAATCTTTAAAGCCAGTCTTTGAGGTTTGCTCCAATCCCAGAAGGGCCTTCTTAGCTGTCTCCTTCCCTGGTTCTCTCTAATATGCATCTAGTTGGTCTACACTTAGATTTTTGGTCTCATGGAGCTACCAGCCTCCTCTTAATGTCTTATCACCAAATGTGCATTGTGTTTGAGAGTCACTTGAGCTAGAATTTTCCCACACTTTGCTCAAAATAAAGTCAGTTCACTTGAGGAGAGTTTGGAGCCTCTGTTAATACTGCCTGCCTTTCATTCCAGGTAAAGCCTGTTCAACTGTTCTCGAACTGGAAAAGAAGCAGTGGCCCATTTCTCTCAGAGAGACACCCTGGTTTTATGAGATTTCTGCTGAGGTCAGTAGCCTATGGTCTTCTAAGCTTATCTCTCCTGGCAAAAAACCTCTTTCCTTTGAACCAATGCAATTGAAGTTGGAGCCTTATAATTCTTGGCCTATCATGCTTGGGGTAGACCTTCTATATTATGAGTGGTTCCTGAGTAGAGGTAGAGATCTCTAGACATTTTAGTTACTCTTGCCTTGAGTAGAGCTTCTGCAGCATGGAGCTGGAGGGGATAAGAAATGTTTTCAGCCTGCCACTCTCAAAGTGATAGGGTAGCCCTTGACTGGGACCTAGGGGAAGAGGAGTCTGCACTTGCCTGTGTGCTTCCTATCATGCTGGACTGGGAGAGGGGAGAGACAGAGTAGGCCCTGGTTCAAATACATGTCATGTGAATGTTCATATTGCTGTTATTCACAATATCTAAAAGGTGATAGCACCTCAATTGCCCATCAGTTGTGGGAAGGGGGATGTTCTAAATGGGTAAGGGGCATTAAGGAATCTACTCCTGAAATCATTGTTGCACCATATGCTAACTAACTTGGATGCAAATTAAACAATAAAAATTTTTTTTTAAAAAGCCCATCAATTGAAGAGTGCATAAACAAAATTTGGTGTTTGTGTACAACAGAAAATGGAATGCTACTGAACAATGAAAAGAATGAGTTACTTATACACGTGACAAAATGGATAAATTCAAATTCATTTTACTCAGTTAAAGAAGCCTGCCAGGAGAGAATGAATATCATATGTAGATTAAATAGGTAGATAAATAGATGGATGTGCAAAAAAAAAAAAAATCAGATCACTGGTTATCTGGGAATGGGATTGGAAGGAGACATGATTTAAATAGGGGCATGATAAATCTTTCTGAGGTGATAGAAAACTTCCGTATCTTGGAGTTCCTGGATGGTCCAGTAGGAGGAGTAGGCAATTCTTGATCTTAGGGTCATCAGTTCAAACCCCATGTTGACTGTAGAGATTACTTAAATAAATTTTTAAAAACTTTAAAATAACAGTCTGGTATCTTGGTCTGGAGAGGGTTTCATGATGTATAAAACTGCCAAAAGTCTGAATTGTTGATTTCACACCAACTATTTCTCAATAAAGTGATTGAAGAAAGAATTGGGCAGATCTTTTTTAGGTTGAAGGAGTTGCATTTTAGAGCAATGACTCAGAGGTGTCTCTCTCTCTCTCTCTCTTTTTTGTTTCCGGATTGAAGTTTTAATTTTGGCCTAAAAACAGGAAACTACTGAAGGCATAGAAAATATTTATGATATAAAAAAATCTCAATGATAAAGTAGGCACAAACCTTTTACTGTAATTGTTAGCATAGCAGGTGTGGAGTGAGGATTCACTACCATTAACACTATCATTTAAATTAAGAAAACTTTACTAGTTATTGACAGTGCAGTCATCTGTAATGATACTTTAATGGGAAGTCGTCAGACGAGTTTGAAGAAGTTCCTTTTGTGCATTATGTTTTAGACAAGAGGGTGAGTGAAATAGGTGAAAGGGATTAAGAGTACACTCATTATGATGAGCACTGATAACGATGTATGGAAGTGCTGAATCACTATATTGTACACCTGAAACTAATATAACACTGTATGTTATAAACTCTACTGGAATTAAAATAAAAACTTAATAAAAAATCATATATCTCAAAATTAAAATATTAGCTATATATTATTAAAATGGTTTTGTATATGACTCCAACTACAACACTGATTTGTTTATAAGTGGTCCTATAATGCATATCATATTCAAAGAATTACATATACATATATATTTACGCATTTCTGAATCTATTTTGATTCATTATATTAACATGAGAGCTAATATTGTCATTATTATTCAATATATCCCTCCTTTAAGAATTTACACTGTACAGCACATGTATCCTTCTTGAATCAAAAGTAAAAGGGTAAGAGCAATTTCCTAACAGGAGTGAGAATAGAATATACCTGAATGCAATTCCTATAGCAACACAGAAATTACTTGACGTCAGGAAAAGGGAATAGGTCAGAATTGAAAAATTATTGTGCATATCTTGCCATGGTGAGGTCTGTTAGCTTCTACATCAGCCTGAGGATTCTTTCCTGAGTCAGCTGCATGACATTAGACATATATTGTTATAGGTTCAGTGATACATCCGGTGATCTTTCTGGGTGTTCTGATCAAAGATATCCTGGTATGAGCGTGCGTGTGTGTGTGTGTGTGTGTGAGAGAGAGAGAGAGAGAGAGAGAGACAGAGACAGAGACAGAGACAGAGACAGACAGAGATAAAGACTGAGAAACTATGCAAATGTTTGTATATATGTGCATGTATATCCGATGGTGGTTGTCGGGGTGCAGCACATGGTGAATATAGAGGAACATTGTTCTCCCATGGCAGTCAGCTCTATTTTTAGGGTCTTTTTTTTTTCTCAGTTTGATAAAGGATTACTAATATCATTGGATGAAGATTTTAAAAGTTAGGATCCTCTCTCATTTCAGGTTTATTCCAGAGTGTTACTTAAGGGTATCTGCATTTTATTCATAGGGAGGGTTAGTAAACTGTGCCTCTTTCAACCTAAACATGCTTCTGCTTTATCTCAGGAGACACAAGACACAGTGAGTCCTGTATTTTCCCTAGTGATCTGAATTTTTAAAAATGTGGTTGAAGAGATGACATTTGTTAAAATATAAGAGAGGATTCTTAGAGAAAGACATGGGTAGAGAGATGAATAGATACAGCATTTGATGATTAGATAACTATTTTGCATTTAATTGGGGAAAGGGCTAGATGAGTGATGGGTATTAAGGAGAGCACTTGTGATGATCAGTTACTGACTTCTACTCCTGAAACCAATATTACACTGTATGTTGGCTAGTTAAAATGTACATTAAAAAATAGCACTAAATAGAAAAAAAAATAATTTGGACCTCTGTTGCCTTTTTGATCATTTTACAATTTTTTCCCTTAGTTTTCTGCAGAGAGAAAGGTAAAGACTGAAATAACAAAGTAGGAAGTGTTTCTCAAGCTCTGTCTATGGAAATGAAAACAGATATGCTTGGAGAGTTGGAGACACATCATGGCAAAGAGGGAAGGCAGAGGGGCAGAGAAAGTTAGTGTCTTCCTCTCTCAGACGTAATATGAATAGTGTTGAGAGCAGGAGGAAAAGACAAATCTGATTTGGATTTAACAAACATATGAAATTTACATAATTCAATCATTCAAGTGACTCTATGGTGGAGATTCTCTTATACACCCCATTTTTCAGGAAGAAATAACAATGCAGAGATACTATGTAACTTACCCGAAGCTACAGGGGCAAAAACAGAATTTGAAAGCTCTGACACCTGAGCTTATTTTCTTAATTCTTACCAATGAACTATTCTTACCCTTATATTTCCTTCCTCATTATGAGGTAGCATTTCTCCAGCACAGATGCTCAAACATTAGAGTCATTATTCACTTCTAGGTCATTCTCATGTGATGAACCAGCAATCAGTATTCAGCTTACTTTACCTTCCATTCTAAAGGTCATCTCTTTCTTCACTGTCCCTAATAAGACTCCCTCCATTAGAGCCACCATAACCTCTTGGATGACCACACACTTTCTGGGATTACCGTCTTCTCCCTATGAGTATTTATCTTCCTCAAAGCTACCAGTATGATTTTCATATAATGACAATTTGAATACAATACTGTCTTTCTAAAAATCCCCAGTGCTTACCCCCGTCTACAGAATAAAGGTCAGCTTCCTTGGCGTGACATATATGTCAGGAAATCTGTATGATTTCCATGAATTTCCCTTTAAGTCTCATGCTTCACTCTTTGTCTTGTGTGTTACAAATCACTTATAAACCACATGAAGTTCACCATAGAGTTATTTTCTTCATTTGCACAGAAAGCTATTTATTTCATTTGGCTTAATGCTATTTGTTTTAAAATGTGCTTAGGAAGTGTTCTGTGACCATAGAACCACTCACCTTTAGAAACTACACTTTCTTTGTATTTTCCATAAGTGTCTTTTTCACTGGACTAATATATGGCAGTTTAGTTCTCTATAGCTATTTCCCCCGGATTTCATGGTGAGCTAGGACTGAAATTATTTATACATAGGGAATTTCATAGCACAAGAAGGCATCAAAATTCAATAATTATCAATGTGATGAATTAACTCTCACTAGGCCATATATAACAAAAAAATGAATTGTCTTTATTTTTGGTTCAGTTTCATTACAGTTGTCTTGTGAAAGGGAGGATTTGTAAGAATAATTGATCTAAGTCAGAGAAACCATTAACTAAGTGTTTCACTCACTCAGTTCTTACACAATTGAATGACTCACATGTCACCCTTAGGGTGACCTTATATCATAAGGTTATCTACCAATTATACACATTATATAATTATACACATTATATAATATTTGTTACTGACTCAAGATAGAAAATAAATCCTAACATCATCCTTAGAGAGCCAGCAGCAAATTTGGAATATATTTTCCTTAAAATAAATTACATGGCAATCATTGTCTTTACTCAAATGAAGGTGAAGTATGGAGAAAGCTCTTCCACCCCAAAATCAACAGCTAGGCAAAATATAGACCAAATGTATTCTTCAGCTATAGGTACAAGGGATTCAAATAAATAAACTTTCTAAAATTGACAATTTCAAAATCATTGGGTGCATTCTTTGCATCGATGCCTCCCAGACTGCCATAATGCCCCTTCCTTTCAGTTATGTCACTGTTAAGATAGAATTAAACAAAAATATTTTTTTCCCCAGAATCTTTCTCAGAGCTTCTTTGACATCTTTGTTTCTCAGAGAGTAAATCAAAGGATTCAGCATGGGAGTGACTAGGGTGTAACACAACGAGGCCACTTTACTCAGCTCAGGAAACCTGTCAGGAGTGAGATACATAAAAAACACAGCACCGTACAGCACACTCACGACTCCCAGGTGTGAGCTGCAAGTGGAGAATGCTTTCTTACGTCCCTCAGAGGAGCGTATCTTGAGAACTGTGGACACAATATACAAGTAAGAAATAATAATAACTATGATGGTAGGCAAGATGATGATGCTCGATAAGAAAAAGGAAATCATCCTATAGATGAAGAAGTCAGAACAAGATATCCTCTCAAGTGGGCGAGTGTCACAGTAAAAGTGGTCAATGGATCGAGAACCACAAAAGGACAGAGTAAATACCATGCTTGTCTGAAGAACCGAGCTGATGCAGCCACAGATGTAAGAACCAGCCACCAACTGAGTGCAAAGACGTGTTGACATCTGGGCAGAGTAGAGGAGTGGGTTGCAGATGGCAATGAAGCGGTCATAAGCCATAGCTGCCAGGAGAAATCCCTCTGCCACGATGAAGAGGGCAAAGAGAAAGAGCTGGGTCACACAGCCTGCAAAGGAGATGGACTTGCTCTCAGACCAGAAGTTGATCATGGCCTTGGGTGCAATAACAGACGAATAGAAGAGATCAATGAAGGACAGGTTGCCCAGGAAGAAATACATCGGTGTGTTCAGCCGGGGATCGGTCATAATAATGGTCATCATCCCAACATTCCCTAGGAGGATCATGGCATACACAAGCAGAAAGATCAGGAAGAGGAGAATGTGGAGCTCAGGGCGGACCCTGAAGCCTACAAGGATGAAGTCAGTCACTTCCGAGTGATTGTCTGTTCCCCTGTCACCCATGGCAGAAACCTGCTGAAAGAGACAAGGAAAAAGGAACAAATGAAACCTGTGCTTTGTTTCTAGCGACACAAATACTTTCTTAAGTGTGGAAAAAATTAGTTATATCTTAATTAAATATTGTATATGAAACCATGTTAATGTCATGAAGAATCAGGAATTTGGATTAGATAATACAAGGTCCATGAGACTGTTTTTCTGTTAAGCAGTGAAAGAAGTTAATGGGTTATTGTATTTTAGGTCATAATTTTGCTGAGTATTCACCAAGAAAGTAACATAATATATGGTCTAAAATTCATCACTTTTTGAATTTCTATTCCTAATATATTCATTGTTAAATAATTAGCTTTACCTAAAGTAAGAATGTAACCTAAAATGCAGGGAATACATATAATCTGTATGATAGTGCTGTAGCCATAATGATTCACTATCCGTGTCTGAATCATTAAAAGACAGTACAAAATATATTTAGAAATATTTTTACCTTCTTTTATGTACAATCTTTGGTTTCCATTATTACTGTGTCATCTCTAAAAATGGAATAAAAATCATAAGTTATTGGTATGTTAAAATTAATAACATCAAAATAATCACTAAACCTAGATATCATTTTCTAATGCTCTTTCCAAATCTATGTTCATTTTCTCAGGTCAAGGATATTCCTCCCAAATAGATGCATTTTTATTGCCTTGTTATATATATTTTACTTCCATTAGTAGGTGTGTGAATTAATGTATTACAGATTCACTTAGCCATTTTCTTTGAAGCAGAGAAGAAGCTGATAAACATTCTAATCCTCACATGACAGTGAATAACTTCTATCAAAGCTGTGTCAATTCAAGGGCTGTCACTCTTTAGTCAGGGAAAGCCAATTAAGGAATATATATTAAAGGAGAGTTCCTTTCTTGTATTCTATTATGCCTTATATATCTTAAAATGAGGACAATGGGATGACCAGGGATATTTGAGGACCATAACAACCTTCGGTCTCCAGAGTCCATGATTACTTGGTAGAATATCAACAGTACTTACTTTACTTCTGATACCTTTCTGCAGGATTTTTCCACATTGAGGTTTTGTTCATCCTCTGTGATGGATTCCATTGGGAGAGGAGCAATCATAAAGTCAATTATGGAGACAGAAGTGCAGGCTCAAGGGCTGTTGTCCATGAGGACTGCAGTAACCTCAGACATAAGCAAATAATCTAATAATAGTCCATATGTGAGGAGCTTTTCTTCTCTGGTTGTGTGTATCCTTTGGGAAATTTCTCTGGACTTTATTTTCTTCATTGACAAGGAAAGACGTTCTGGTAATTATCATAGCATAGATATCGGTAAGCATAAGGAAACAGATTTAAAGTTTGTGCTATTTAAGTTTAAAACGAATGAATATATTAAATCATCATAAATTACATTTGCTATGCTTTAAAAAAAGATAGAAGTTAACTCCAAATTATGATTTACCTGTATTTCCTGATGTCGATGTGTTTCATGCCATGACAAATGCCCTCTAAGTCACAAAGTCAGATAATGTTTTGCTAATCTAAGCTTTCTTATGTGTAAATACTAAATATTTTGAAAATATAGTGGAAGAAATGATAATTTAAAAAATATTCTAAGAATTCTTAGCATGAAATTGTATAAGAGATCATGATCTGTATTTAAAAATCCTCAATAATTATGCGTGACTAAAAGACTACAGTAAAACCAAAGACATAATACTCTATTTAATGAAACAGCGTATTATAATTATGCAGATGCCATTTTCCCCTGAAGATTTCCATAATTTAATTATAATTCTACTTTTAGAAAATCTTTTTTATTTAAAAATTATTTCTAGAATTATCTGGATTTTTTTTAGTGTGTACATAGCAAAACATATGGGCCTGGCGCTTTCCTTTATTATAATGCAGCATTAGTAAAAGTTTGGTAAGTGTAGGAAGAGTAAATAGTTTAAGTATCTTAAACTGGAAATTATTAATGAAGGTGAATTGAGGTCTGTGAAGTTTGGAAAGGCTGGAGGAATTTCTGGGTGACACTCTAATAATGACCCTTAGAGCAATATAATAAGATTCACAAAGATAGGCTACCATCGGAGATACAATGTAAAAATACTGAACCTTAACTCTGGTCCAGAGATCAGACACATGGAAGCAAAAAGATGTCACTGCTTCTTCATCCATCAAAATAGCTTCTCTAAGGAAGTTGGGGACTCAACAATGCTGCAGAAAATAGCCCATATGTTCCCACAACCTTCCTAAGGTGACATTTCCATGGTAGAAAATGTTGAAATTTTCTACCAAATTCTGAGTTTGTGTGGATCTCATTGGTAGAACAAAATCTGTGCCAGGAACCATAGTATTAGGAGACATTTGAACTTTCCAACATCTCCAAGGGGAAAGCACATGTGGTAGAGCTTCGCTATCCAATTGATCAAATGCACTAGAATCCAGTTCCTTAAACTGCCCACGATGGCATTAGCAATAAAAACATGCTAGTGCTCAAAATACATAAGAACACTTACTGCCATTCTCTAGTCTGATGGGACATAAAGAAACCCTCTACAGATTCAACTATTGGAATCATTCAGTGTGTGTTCTTTGATGATGGTCAGCTTAATATAGAAATCAGTTAACTATTAGATAATTAGTTGAGAAAGGTCTAATGGCATGGACATTAAAGATACTCCCTAAAACTCAATAGATCGAAAAGAACTGAAATTAAATTTTGACTAACTTTGAACTAAATAGTGCATTATGTTATGTCTAAACTTTTGCAATTCAGTGAATGAAGTACTTAGAGGGATATATACAAAGCAATATAGGTAAAGACTATAAACAAGAAAAACAGGAACAACTGGATTAATCTTCTATTTTAATATAGTGAAAGAGAACATAGCAAGTCAAAAAAAATGAGAGTAAAATTTACAGGTGAAAAAAATCATGAAACAGAAAAATATCGATAATATAGGATATTCACATGGCTTAACATTTTTTTTTCTACTGGCTATTTTAGTATGTCTTATTAAGTTTTTAATTTTAATTCCAGTATAGTTAACATACATGTCATATTAGTCTCAGGCGTACAATATAGTGACTCTTCAATCGTGTACCTTATTCAATGCTTATCATGATAAGCATACTCTCTAATCCCCTTCCTTTATTTCCAGGATCTCTCCAGTCACCTCCCCTCTCCCCTCTGGTAACCATCAGTTTGTTCTCTGTAATTAAGAGTTTGCTTCTTGGTTTCTCTCTCTCTGTGTCTCTTTCCTTTTTCCTTTGCTATTTATTTTTGTTTCCTTAATTTCACATATGCGTGAAATCATATGGTATCTGTCTTTCTCTGACTGAGTCATCTTGCTATCTCCATTATCCTCTCTAGCTCCGTTGATGTCATTGCAAATGGCAAGATCTCATTCTTTTTTATGGCTGCATAATATTCCATTGTATATTTAGACCATATCTTGTTAATCCATTCATCTATCGATGGACACTTGGGCCACTTCCATAGTTTGGCTGTTGTAAATAATGCTGCAATACACATAGTGTGTGTGTCTTTGAATTAATGTTTTTGTATTTTTGAGTAAATACCCAGTAGTGTGACTGCCAGATCAGAGTGTAGTTCTATTTTTAACTCTTCGAGGGAACTCCATACTCTTTTCCATAGAGGCCGCACCAGTTTGCATTCCCACCAACAGTGCATGAAGGTCCCTTCATGGAGAACTGCATCCTCACCCACATTTAGCCATTCTGACAGGTGTGAGGCTGTCACATGGCTTAACATTGATTCTCAGAAAGACTAGTAAGATGTATAAAACCCTAAGCAATATAACAGTGGAAAAACAGCAACATTAAGTCACAAGTATCAGGAAAGAAAACGGGATAGCACTACAGACAGATACTCCTGATATTAAAAAATATATACAGTTGACCCTTGAATAACATGGACTTGAGCTGCATGGGTCCACTTCCATGCACATTTTTTTTTCAACAAATACAGTACAGTGCTGTAGATGTACTGTCCCTTCCTTATGATTTTCTTAATAACATTTTCTTTTCTCTAGCTTACTTAATTGTAAGAAAACAGAATATAATACATATAACACACAAAATGTATGTTAACCAACTGTTTAGGTTGTTAGTAAGTCTCTGGTTGTCAGTAAGCTATTAGCAGTTTCATTTTTAGGGAGTCATGAGTTATATGCAGATTTTCGGCTACATAGGAGTTCTATGTTCCCGACTCCTGGTCAAGGGTTCAACTGCATAATAAACAATATTTTTACCAAAAATTAAGGATTTGTTAAAATAAAAAAAATTGAAGAGATCAGGGTGATGTATGAAGGAGAAATATACATTTTAAAATGTCTACTAAAACAGTTAAATTTTTATTAACAATTTTCCCATGAATAATGATTCTCTTGTAATTGGCTCCACTAGTGTTTACTACTAAACATTTAAGAAAGAAACGAGACCATTGTTACAAACCCAAGAACGATCATAAAGACAACATTTGCTAGCTGTATTTATGAGTCTCTCATAGTTATAATTTAGAAATTAAAATACAAATTATAGGTGTGTCTATCTCATAAATTTCACTCCAAAACCCTTAAACAAAAATAAACAAATAAAATATATCAATATAGAAAGAATAGTAAACTCTCACTGAAATGTCTATTGACACTACAAATATAAATATCTTTTAGTATTTAAAAAATAATGAATTTAAGGTATTTACACATCTAGTCACTTTTTGTGAATTTTTATACAGTAAAATTATTAAACACCTGCTATGAAACATATTAATTAAGTGAATATTGCATTGGTTAAATGAAAAAGAAATATATCAAGGGACAAAATAACCTGTCCAAAAATAAACATATATATTGATATATATGTGTAAATAAGCCTATCTATCTATGTTCAAATAACTTTTGATTCTGTGTTTTTTACGTTTGTTTATTTATTTTGAGAGAGGGAAAGAGAGAATGTCAGCAGAGGAGGAGCAGAGAGAGAGGTAGAGAGAATCCCAAGCAGGCTCTGCGTTATCTGTGCAGAGCCCGATGTGGGGCTCGAACTCACAAACTCATGACCTGAGCCCAGGTCAGGAGTTGGACACTTAAGTGAGTCACCTAGATGCCCCTGTTGAATCCACTTTTGAAATAAGTGCCAAGGGAATTCAATGACAACACATTAGTTTTCCACAGTTGGTCCTAGAAAAATGGGCTTCTCTAAGCAAAAGTCTGAAGCCTACATGTTTCACGAAGTACAAAAGACAACTCAAAACAACTTCTTCCTAAATATGAAACCTGAAGTTTTATAATTTTCATCAACTGGTGAGTCTGTATATCTGTGCAATGACCTACTACTCCAGCAAACAAGGAATAAAACAATGATATATACAAGTACATGGATGAGTCTTAAAAGTACTATTCAAGGTGAAAAAAGGGACACTCAAAAGCTACCAACTATATGATTCTTGTTCTGTGACAATACAAAATAAACAAAACCATAGGACAATGTAGGTTTTTCAAGGGCTGTGGGTGAGGAGTAGGGATTGACTACAAAAGTACATAAGGAAATGTTTTGGAGTCATGAAGATATTACTTATTTTGACTTGTCAAATTTATAAAAGCATGCAGCTGAAATTTATTGTTCGCAATTTAAAACCCTAAACCTGACCAAAAAACCCCCAGGAAACAAAACAAAACCATAGTGTAATTTGGGTGGTGTGAGAAATCAGTATAGTTGATGTGTCTTTTGAGATCTATATTTTTGGGGGCAGAAAAACTGGGAGTTTCTGTTTTAGTCTGGTGTTTGCTGTGTTAGCCTGGGAAGTGGATGGATGTATATCGTTTTTAGTTATTTTAATTAATTAATTAGTTAATTATTTTAAATTAATTTATTTTTTTAATTTATATTTTATTTTTTAAAATTTATATCCAAATTAGTTAGCATATAGTGCCACAATGATTTCAGGAGTAGATTCCTTAATGCCCCTTGCCCATTTAGCCCATCCCCCCTCCCACAACACCTCCAGTAACCCTCTGTTTGTTCTCCATATTTATGAGTCTCTTCTGTTTTGTCCCCCTCCCTGTTTTTATATTATCTTTGTTTCCCTTCCCTTATGTTCATCTGTTTTGTGTCTTTAAGTCCTCATATGAGTGAAGCCGGATGATTTTTGTCTTTCTCTGACTGACTTATTTCACTTAGCACAATACCTTCCAGTCCCATCCACGTACTTGCAAATGGCAAGATTTCATTCTTTTTGATTGCCGAGTAATACTCCATTATATATATATATCACGTATATATATATCTACATATATATATCACACATATATATATCACATATATATATATATCACATATATATATCACATATATATATCACATATATATATATCACATATATACATCACACACATATATATATATATATGATATATATATATCACATCTTCTTTATCCATTCATCCATCGGTGTACATTTGGGCTCTTTCCATACTTTGGCTATTGTTGATAGTGCTGCTATAAACATTGGGGTGCCTGTGTCCCTTTGAGACAGCACACCTGTATCCCGTGGATAAATGCCTAGTAGTGCAATGGTGGGTCATAGGGTAGTTCTATTTTTAGTTTTTCGAGGAACCTCCATATTGTTTTCCAGAGTGGCTGCACCAGCTTGCATTCCCATAGTTTTTAGTTATTTTAAATTGACATCACTGACTTCATATGCTCTTCTATATGTAGGATACATTTAACAATGAAAACAACACAAATAACGTAAGAATTTTATCATAAAATGTCAATATTTCCATTTTATCCAGATTATCTAATCTCAGATCTATTCTGAGATCTATCTAATCTCAGATCTATTTGACATAAAAATGTCAAATGGTAAATTAATCTTTGCAGTGCATTACATGGTTTATTTTCAAAGTATTTTTAGATATAACGAATTAAAAATTGTAAAGTTACTGTTTTTCACCTATGAGTGTGAGTGCTTCTTTTGGCTGTAGAAAGCTAACTTTGAGATCAAGCTCTCCACTTCTGAACCAGACACCTGTTGGAATTTAATTCCTGTCCCCTCGAAGCCTTTGCAATACTGTATTATTACAGAGACATAACAGTACCATTGGGTTGGTGGTTAAGGGGTGGCGAACATAGGAAAGGCAAGCCTGATTTTACTTACCTGAAACACAGCAATGATGATAAGATGCCTGTGAGGATGAAATGTGATAATACATATGCAGTGATCAAACAGGTATAAATGCTCTCTGCTTTGTTAACATTCAATGTATGGAATTTATTGTGACTGATACCAAAGGAGAGTTTGGATTAGTGTCTCATGCTTCGGCCTAAGGTTTTCTTGGTTATTGCTGTCAAACTAAAAATGAAACTTCTGAAGTGCTATTTCATGAGTAATACTGTCCCTTATATAGTTACGAAGTTGACTACATAATATTGTTCCAAGGCTTATGATGTGCCCAGATCATGTAATTTGTAGGTGACTTTAGCCTCCAGGATGGACACTGATTTTTATGACTGTATGGGAGACTTTTTCAGTACATAATAGGTTAATTCCTTGCTCAGTATTTTAAAGAAATCAGGAAGCAGCAATATAAGGAATGAAACAGTCCTGGGTAAAGGCCTCTGTCCGTGATAGCTCCTTCTCTCTACTTCCCATTTTCTCCTATTAGTTCTGAGATCAATGCTGTTTTCAAGCATGTCCTCCATATTAATTTAAAGTATTATTTTTTAGGGCGGCTTAACAAGTGACTGTAATGACAGTCTCAAATGTACAGAGAGACTTCATGGGATTCAGTCTTTAGAAGAATAATAAATTCAACCCCAAATATGGCAAAGAACTAGTATTAAAGAGATATTTTACGTATTTAAATTCATTCCACAACATTCCTCACTTGATATCATAATGTTTTTTTTAACTTTATCTTTTTCTAAATTTTTAAAAATATTTATTTATTTTTGAGACAGAGAGAGACAGAGCATGAATGGGGGGAGGGTCAGAGAGAGAGGGAGACACAGAATCTGAAACAGGTTCCAGGCTCTGAGCTGTCAACACAGAGCCCAACGCGGGGCTCAAACTCACGGACCGCGAGATCATGACCTGAGCAGGAGTCAGACGCTCAACCGACTGAGCCACCCAGGCGCCCCGATATCATAATGTTTTTGAAATCCTTGCACGTAGTATTTCTTCTTACTGTTTCATCCTAAAATGGAGCATGACAGCAGTTGGCCTTCTTTCATTGTTTCTCTGCACCACCTGTCTACTCTCCTTGCATTTCCTGTCTTCACTGCAAAGCTCATAACAAGTTGTGTCTCTTAAGCCCGATTCCTGGATGTCATTGCTTTCTCTATTTTCTTCCTATAGGCTTGCATTTTTTGCTTCACTCTTACCTCAAGACAATGTCAAGTTTCTTGAAAATGCATCATTAGATGTCTTTTTACATCCCCAGTACTAATATCTTAGATATGGATCTTACCTTTTTTGTTTGTTTTAACCATGGCAGACCCTGACTTTCTTCAATCTATTTTATGCATTGCAATCAGAGTTATTTTCTTGTCTGCTAACATTCTTCAATGACTACTTGTTACTATGGTACAAAAATCCAAGTTGATACTTGGAAACACTTTTAGGGATTACTTTTGAAATTCAGAATGACAATTTTTAATGTTAGACTTCAGTGTGGGGTTAGGATGGCATTTTTTGACCACTATGATCATGCTAATGAGTGACTCACAGTATATACAGATGAGTCACTCATGTCCTTATTTAGAAGCTAAGCATCTGTTGTATTAAAATCTTTAATTCATCTAAAAAATCTGAAAAATACATACATGTGCTGTCTCTGTTCTTCCTCACTTGATAGACAGCTGCATCTCCTTGTGTAGTGCCTCCCAGGTCCCAGAGACACGATGGTGAAGGTTTGAGTAAACAGATTTAGTCACATTGCCTGGTCAGCATGACTGTTTTTAACTCTGGCAGAGTGGATTTTGTCATCATCAGTGACACCTTTGTTGACCTCAACAGCATGGTCTACTTGTCTCAGTATGATTTCATCCATAACAGATTCAATGGCACAGTCAGCACTGAGAACAAGACACTTGTCATCAATGGGAAGCCCATCTCCATCCTTCAGGAGCAAGATCCTGCCAACATCAAATGGGGTGATACTGGTGCTGAAGTCACTTCACTACCATTGAGAAAACTGGGCTTATCTGAATGGAGCCAAGAGCATCATCATCTCTGCCCCTTCTCCTGATGCCCCCATGTTTGTGAAGGGTGTGAACCCTGAGAAGTGTGGCAACTCTCTCCAGATTACCAGCAATACCTTCTGCACCACTAACTATTTGGCCTCTGGTTAAGGTCATTCATGACAACTTTGGCATCACGGAGAGACTCATGCCCACAGTCCATGCCGTCACTGCCACCCAGAAACCGTGGATGGCTTTTCCGGAAAGCTGTTGTGTGGTGACTGAGGAGCTGTCCAAAACATCATCCCTGCCTCTAATGGTGTGGGCAAGGTCATCCCTGAGCTGAATGGGAAGTTTGCTGGCATGGCCTTTCATGTCCCCACCCTCAATGTGTCAGTTATGAATCTAACCTGCTGCCTGGAGAAAGTTGCCAGAATGATATCAAAAAGTGATGAAGTAGGCATCAGAGGGCACTTTCAAGGAAATCCTGGGCTACACTGAGAAGCAGGTTATCCCTTGTGACTTAAACAGTGACACCCACTCTTCCACCTTTGATGCTGGGTCTGGCATTGCCCTCAATGACCAATTTGACAAGTTCATTTCCTGTTACCACAATGAATTTGGCTATAGCAACAAGGTAGTAGACCTCATAGTCTATATGGCCTCCCAGGAGTAAGAGCCCCCCGGACTACTATTCTCACTGACCATATAAGAAAAAGAGAGAGTCTCTCAGCTGCTGGAGAATCCTTGCCCCAAATCATTCCTCAACACACTGAAAATCTTCTGAACTCTACACGGTTTCTATCCCAGACCCCCTGAAGAAGGGGAGGGGCTCAGGTTCCCCTATTCTGTTGTGTACCATCACTAAAGTATACTGTATCCAGCCAGAAAAATACCTGTGCATGTACAGATGCTGTTATCAAATTTTTATATAAAGATTTAATTTGTTTTAAAGTGTTTCTGATCGTGTACACACACACACACACACACACACACACACAGACATGTGTGTCAATGAATATACTTAAATACAAATATTTTATGTACACATGGATATATGTTTGTGTGTATAACTAGTTGTGTCTATGTCTAGGAAACTTTGGATAATTTATTTGTGGAATGCCAGTTGAAACCATAAAAGACATGTACACTCTTGTGGATCTATATATTCTGGAAAACGAAAACTAAAGCAAGGAAAATAGCAGTGAGAATCACACCTTAGGAAACTGGAGAGAAAGAGATGGTACTAAATATGGTTCATTTTTGCTCTTGCCAGCACCAATAGCCTTCCAACCCCTCATTCACTCATTCACTCATTCATTCATTCATTCATTCGTTTGCTAAAAACATAGTCCAGTAGATGTGTGGACTCTAGTAACAAAGTTAATGATATAAAGTTTTACCTCATTCCAATTGTACATTACTCTCAACACAGAGTGCTCACCCCTTATTAAAAATGTAGCAAATCAATAGAGCACTCAACTATGAAATCAGTGAATTAGTTAAGATAATATCTAAATGTCTTTTTATCATCTCCTTAGTAAAAACAAAAGCAAGAAAATTTAAGCGATTGAATATGCTATAAAACCTAGTCACATTTCTAGCTAATACATAGTTTCTAGTATTATTTTCACGTGGAATTCTGGAGAATAATATACTTGGTTACATAATGGGAAAAAGCAGACCATGCTTTGTCCAATATTCTCTGATATTTCAAATGGCAGTTAATTTTACTTGGGTATCCAACCAAAATCCTTATTCACAGCAAAACTAGACTACTCTTAGGTAGGCATTTCCTCCCCAGGCTTTTTATCTGTCTCTTCCCTTCTCCTCATTTAACTTTGTTTATCAGAATTAACTCTCAAAATGTTAACTTACCAGTGAAAATAAATGACTATTTATGTTTTCTATAACCACAAATATACATATGCATATATATATATATATATATATATATATATATATATATATATGTATACACACACACACACACACACACACATATATCCAGTGGAATACTGTTCAGTCATAAAAAAAGGATAAAATCTTGCTATTTGCAACAATGTGGATGGATCTAGGGAGTATTATGGTAAGTGTCGGTCAAAGAAAGATCAATATCAAATGAAGTCACTCATATATGAAATTTAATAGCAAACCAAATGAGCAAAGGGAAAATCAGAGAGAGAAAGAGATGCAAACCAAGATACAGACTTTTAACCATGAGAAAACAAAACTGATGATTACCAGAGGGGAGGTGGGTGAGGGATGGATAAAATAGGTGATGGGGATTAAGGAGGGCACCTGTGATGTGCACCAGGTGACTTATGGAAGTGTTCAATCACTATATCACATACCTGAAACTAATATTACACTGCATGTTAACTAACTGGAATTTCAATAAAAACTTAAAGAAAGGAAAAGTATTTTTGAAATATTTCAGTGTGAGCATAAAATATGGGCATAAATACTTTTTGAAAGCTTCTAAAAACATGACCTCAGAGGTATATGTATACCTGATACATTTCTCACCAAAATTACATTTGCAACAAAAAGTTCATAATTTAATAATACTTCTAAATATTATTTCAATTTAAAGCATATGATATTTGTTTTGGAAAGATTTGTAGGGATTTTCTTATCTTACTGACAATGTGAATGTTAGAATCAACTTCTTTGGAGAGGTTTTTGTCAATCAAGAGGATGAACTTTCCTTTACCTTCTTATATCCCCCTTTCTCTCTGCTGTCTTCCTACTTAGCTTCTATTATACTTACCACACATATAATATATATTTGTTTAGTTAACATTTGCGTGTTGTTTTTCCACATTCCTGTGTTTCACTTTTGCATTTCTGCTTACTTAGTATAGTCTTATAAGGGCAAACTTGTATAGCTTCATGTCTTTACAAATTTATCCAATAAATAATTTATAATCAAATAAAATCAGTTACTTTTCACTTCATGATAGTATTGTGTTAAGTCTGTTTGAAAAAACAATGTAACTCATTCCATGAAAGTACAGTGGTAAGAAATAGATGAGTGCTCACAGAGTCTCATCTATAAGCAATTAGGAAGGAAAAGTCTCTACTTAGAGACTATGTATGGTAGAAGTCTTTACATTAATCTATATATCAGACCAAGCCAGAAATCAAGAAACCAAAGTCAAATCCACTTACCCACTATGTAGTTAGACTCATAACTATGGTCCCAACACAAACACCCTTGTTAGTGAAACATTGGAGCTGAGGGGCTCATTAAGTATAGGAACCAGGCTTGGACACATTTTTTACAGTTACCTGTGAGAGTCTTTTTTTTGGACATGGATGTGGGAGGGAGAGCCTGCTGCGAAAGAGGCAATGGACAGATAAACACAGTATGTAGATTTGCAAATAAAGGACAGCTAAGGTGTAAATGGGTCATATGTCATCATTTCCAAGACAGTCTCTGAATTCTACAGCTCACAGTGTTTGAGATGCTAAGTTTTCTGTTTTCTCCATGTTGGTAGAAAAGACCATTTTTGTATCAATTGAAAGAATCTGATATAAAAATGAATTTTTAAATTTGCTTTTATAGACCATGGTTTTCCTTTTTAAATATTACTGGCAGAAATAGGGAAAACTTCAGTGAAAGATATTCTTTTCTTGGTAACAAGAAGAAGAAAATTTAGGGATACTGACTGAGACACATTTTTACTTATTTCACATAATATAAATTTTATATTTGTATGTGGTTTTAGTAAACCTCCTGTAGTATAGCCATTTGCATTTTTGTACAAATTTATAACCTACTTGCTTTGATAGGAGAAATAATAAAGATTATTGACATCTAAAATTTAGCTACACAGGTGAAGACTGGCCATTTTCCCTAGAACATAAAATACATAGGACCCAGCTTTCAGGCTAATAAGAAAAAGAGATATTGACAATATATAAAAATGTCTAACTGAAAGAATGAAATGGGGTGTTTAAAGAATTTATGGGGGAAAATCCAGAGAGTTTTTCATTCAGTTTTGCTTTCAGGGGTATGTATATATTTTTTGCATAATCCTATTCATTTATATAAAGAAAAGGCCATTCTCTGGACCATGTTCTTGAAGGCTTGCTTTACCTGCTGGTTCCTTAGTGAATATATGAAAGGATTCAGGAGAGGAGCAACTGAGGTAATGATTACAGCTACCCCTTTGTTTAAAGTCACCCTTTCCCTTGCAGAAGGCTTAATGTACATGAAGATGCAGCTTCCATAAGAGAGGGAGACCACTATCATGTGGGAGGAACAAGTGGAAAAGGCTTTTTTCCTTTGACTCTTGCAAGGAATTTTCAGAATTGTCCGGATGATGTACGTATAGGAGAGCATAACTAGTGTTAAGGTGACCATAAGTGTTACCACTGCTAAAATAAATGCCATGAGTTCTAAAAAGCGAGTGTTTGTACAGGAAAGCTGTAGAATCGGAGAAGAGTCGCAGATAAAATGATCAATTACATTGGAGGCGCAGAACTCCAACTTCTGCAGCAGAATTACTGGTGGAAAGATGATCAGGAATCCTGCAAGCCATGAGCTAAAGACAAGGAGTATGCAGACTCTGTGATTCATGATGGTCATGTAATGGAGAGGCTTGCAGATGGCCACGTAGCGGTCATAGGACATGGCAGCCAGAAGGTAAAATTCTGTCACCCCCAACAGGATGAAGAAAAACAACTGAGCCACACAATCATTGTAGGAAATAGTTCTGTTTCCCGTCACTATAGTGACAAGGAATCTGGGGATACAGACAGATGTGAATGATAATTCTAGGAATGAGAAGTTTCGAAGGAAGAAATACATTGGAGTCTTTAAGTGGGGATCTGAAAGTGTGAGAATGATAATGATCAGGTTCCCAGTCACACTAAGCATGTAGGTAGCAAGAAGAAATACAAAAAGTACAACCTGCCATTGTGGGTCATTTGTCAATCCAAGAAGAATAAATTCTGTTACTGCTGTGTAATTTCTCATTATTTTCCTTCTTTATGATGGTATTTCTTGTTTTAGCTGAAAAATAGATGAAAAATAAAAATTATTACATCATAAAAGAAACTCAAACACATACACACACACATGTTAAAAAAAATCATTGCTGTCTTTCACTTTTAGAGGAAAATGACTTTGTACTAAAAAGAAACAAAATACTTTTAACATTTCTTTATTATGTGATATATTGATTCATTGTTTCTATATTGCTTTCATTTTATTTTCACATATCTCAATATAAATCTGTCTTCTGAATGTTTCAATATATTCCTGAAAACAAGAAAAAAAGGGAAATTAAAACCTCTGAGATTAAAACCTCCTCATATAAGATTATGAGTTTACTCCCAGCATACCACAGTACTCTTTGAAGGTATTTTTTGTTGTTGCGTTCCTCTTCACATCTTTAAATTTTTTCTCTTTCGAATAAACATTTCTTTCTTTTTTCCCATTCAAACTTTTACAATCCACAGAGACCACTCCCTTGCCCATCTGGTAGAATAATGTGTCTCTGATAACAGTATACAGAATCCAGAAATATTTAATAGATGGGAGGGTAGCCCCAATCTAATTCCAATGGCTATGCCAAAAGGCATTCTAATTTTAATTACTAATTGGTTATAATGGTCTTGTCTAAGATTAATATGTTTTTCTTATATATTTTTTTCATTTATTGCCTACCTATAAGGAATCTCTGACATATAAAGCAGGATTTTTCTTTAAGACCTAATTTTATTTTTGTAAGCTGTAAGTGTTCTTACTTATTTTTAAAATAACTTAACACTGCTCCACACATTGCTTATTCTTTTCTTGAGGGGTGATAAAAGGGAATAGTCAAACATCAAGCTAAGTTTTGGGAGGCAAAGATTATTACTATTTTTTCTTCTATTTTGTTTCTAATACAACTCTGGGTATTGCTCAGGATTTGTTTGTTTTTCCTGTTTAAAGTTATTATTTTCCATAAAAGCTTTAAACGTGCTGTCATCTAAGATCATTTTTAAAAATACTTACTTTCCAAAAACATAAAAGACTCTTAAATGTGGAGAACAAACAGAAGGTTACTGGGGGGGGGGGGGGGGGTTGTGGGAGGGGGGATGGGCTAAATGGGTAAGGGACATTAAGGGATCTACTCCTGAAATCATTGTTGTACTATATGCCAACTAACTTGGATGAAAATTAAAAAAATAAATTAAAGGGGCGACTGGGTGGCTCAGTCGGTTAAGCGGCCGACTTGGGCTCAGGTCATGATCTCGCGGTCCTTGAGTTCAAGCCCCGCGTGGGGCTCTGTGCTGACAGCTCAGAGCCTGGAGCCTGTTTCAGATTCTGTGTCTCCCTCTCTCTGACCCTCCCCCATTCATGCTCTGTCTCTCTCTGTCTCAAAAATAAATAAACGTTAAAAAAAAATTTTTAAAAATACATAAATAAATTAAATAAAAATTTAAAAGAAAAAAAGCAAAAATAAAAAAAAAAATACTTACTGTCCAGACAGCCTGTCTACACCTGTACCATCTTATCTGTTTTCTATGTCCTTCAGAAGTTTCAGAGCTGTCAAAATGAATGACATTTTCTGAGGATTAGCCAACTAACTTAATATGTTAATGAACTTACTAAAATCTTTTACCTACATGATTGCTGGGAGAAAATAATTCCTACTTTCCATTGTCTGTCCTCTTCTTTGTGGTCATAAGATTTGCATTTTTTTGGCTTCTGCCTTTACTTGACAGATGCTAACTTCTACTATGTATAAATTCACGTTGTATAAAACTAAAACATAAGGTATATCTGCTCAGTGTTAAGATATGTCAATTAAATTGTTTTGAATCTTGCAGAAAAATAATACATTTTGTGTCCTGAAATTGACTATATTAAAATGATTATTGGGGCACCTGCCGAGTTCAGTCGGTACAGCATGTGACTCTTGATCTTGGGGTTGTAAGTTCGAGCCTCACGTTGGATGTAGAAATTACTTAAAAAGTAAAATCTTTAAAAAAATGTTAAATTAAAAAGATTATTATTAAAAAAATAACTACAGATAGCTAGCTAAGAACACCAAAGTCATGTAATTCTATCAATCACAAAATATCAATGTTACAATAAAAATGTTGCATAAAACTATTAAATTATAGTAGTTTTAAATTTTTCTTTATTTACATATTTCATATAAATTGTGCAGTTTAATTTGATTCATATAAAGCATTGTGCATTAATTATGAATACTTGTAAAAAGTGTAAACATATACTATAAAAGCAAAAATATAATCCTGAAAGAAAAATTTAAAGGCATACTTACTTTTATGGTAAATATCATTGGTTTAGTCAATGGTATTTTTAATGGCTTCTTTAATTTGTTTAAATGTAAGTGCTTTGGGATTTTTCAAAGGCCTTTGCAATCTGTTTCTCCTCTGTCATTTTATATTTGTAACCAAATATTCAAAATACTGATCATAAAGAATAATTTCAAGAGCTCCTCTACTGTGTTAATAAAAGGGTATACGTTAACCTATTTCTGTACATCAACCTCAATTTCTCTAAGGAGCTGAGGTCTTAGAAGATCCTACCTGTTACTATTTATTATTATCTTGATACTTAAAATGAAATAAGTTGTAGTTGAAATAAAAGCTAATGTATTGTCTTTCCAACCTTAGTGGACAAAATGATGTGATCTTAGTAATGTTATTCAGGCTAGCCATAATTTTATCTGCTCCATTCCTAATAGACTCAGGGGGATTAGTTGAATGAATAGACAAAAGGTACTATAGTGATTGGTGTTCTCAGGACACCAGCATTAAACTATAGTCCAAATTAGTACCCAATTTAGAATATAATATTTAGGTGAGAGTGGCCTGAAAACAGAACAGAAAAATATATACAATCATTTGATTTTTTTTTTATAACAAATTTGTGGAAGCTCTTTCTTTTTTTTTAATTTCCTTTTTCTTTTTTAAAATTTACATCCAAATTAGTTAGCATATAGTGCAGCAATGATTTCAGGAGTAGATTCCTTAATGCCCCTTACCCATTTAGCCCATCCCGCCTCCCACAACACCCTCAGCCACCCTCAGTTTGTTCTCCATATTTGTGAGTCTCTTCTGTTTTGTTCCCCTCCCTGTTTTTATATTATTTTGTTTCCCTTCCCTTATGCCCATCTGTTTTGTCTCTTAAAGTTCTCATATGAGTGAAGCCAGATGATTTTTGTCTTGCTTTGACTGACTAATTTGACTTAGCATAATACCCTCCAGTCCCATCCACGTAGTTGCTAATGGCAAGATTTCATTCTTTTTGATTGCTGAGTAATACTCCATTATATATATATATATATATATATATATATATATATATATCACATCTTCTTTATCCATTCATCCATCAGTGGACATTTGGGCTCTTTCCGTACTTTGGCTATTATTGATAGTGCTGTTATAAACATGCGGGTCCATGTGTCCCTTCGAAACAGCACACCTGTACCCCGTAGATAAATGCCTAGTAGTGCAATTGCTGGGTCATAGGGTAGTTCTATTTTTACTTTTTCAAGGAACCTCATACTGTCTTCCAGAGTGGCTGCACCAGCTTGCATTGCCACCAACAATGCAAAAGAGATCCTCTTTCTCTGCATCCTTGCCATCATCTGTTGTTGCCTGAGTTGTTAATATTAGCCCTTCTGACAGGTGTAAGGTGGTATCTCATTGTGGTTTTGATTTTACCAATGGAATAAAGACAGTCTCTTCAGCAAGTGGTGCTGGGAAAACATGCAGAAGAATGAACCTGGACCAGTTTCTTACACCATACACAAAAATAAACTAAAAATGGATGAAAGACCTCAATGTAAGGCAGGAAGCCATCAAAATCCTCGAGGAGAAAGTAGGCAAAAACCTCTTTGATCTTGCCTGCAGCAACTTCTTACTCAAAATGTCTCCGGAGGCAAGGGTAACAAAAGTAAAAATGAACTACTGGGACCTCATCAAAATAAGAAGTTTCTGCACAGCAAAGGAAACAATCAGCATAACTAAAAGGCAATGGACAGAATGGGAGAAGATATTTGCAAATGACATATCAGATAGAGGGTTAGTATCCAAAATCCATAAAGAACTTATCCAACTCAACACCTCCCCCCAAAAAATAATAATCCAGTGAAGAAATGGGCAGAAGACATGAATAGACATTTCTCTAAGGAAGACATCCAGATGGCCAACTGACACATGAAAAAATGCTCAACATCACTCATCATCAGGGAAACACAAATCATTTAAATTTTTTGTAATAATTTCTAACTTCATAAGGAGAAAAAATAATGGAATAATCAAGATTAACAATTTATCAAGAGCAACTCGCTAAGTTGTCAACAGTGGGCTTCTCTCCAATCTTAGGGAAAATATTAAGAATTTTTTAAAACTGTGTCTGAGGTCTTTATTATTCTATACCATAAGAGATGTCACGCTTAACTGTAAGCTTTTACATTTTTTCACTGAATGATGACATAAACTTGATCATTACAATCAGTACCATGTACTCATTCAATAATTAATTTTATTTATTTATTTATTTATTTATTTTCTCAAAATAACTTTTTAAAGTTTTTTTTTAATTTTTTTTTTTTTTCAGAGAGAGAGGGAGAAAATTTGCTTAAGCGGTGGAGGGGCAGACACAGAGGAAGAGAGAGAATCCCAATCAGGCTCTGTGCTGTCAGCCAGGAGCTGCACCAGGGACTTGATCTCATGAATTGTGAGATCATGACCTGAGCTAAGAGATTAAGAGTCAGATGCTTAACCAACCAAGCCACCCAGGCACCCCAATAATTAATTTTTATTTTTATTTTATTTATATATTTGTATATATGTATTTATTCACTCATTTTAAAGTTTATTTTTTTTTCTGGGGGCGGGGTGGGTAGGGTGGAGAGGCAGAAAGAGAGGGAAGCTAAGCAGTGTCCCTACTGTCTGTCCAGACCCGATGTGGGACTTGAACTCACAAATGATGAGATCATGACCTGAGCTGAAGTTGAACACTTAACTGACTGAGCCACCCAGCCACCCCAATATGCTTATTTATTTTTGAGAGAGAGAGAGAGAGAGAGAGAGGCAGAGAATGCAAAGTAGGTTCCTTGCTGTCAGTGGAAAACCTGACCTGGGGCTCCAACTCCCAAACTGTAAGATCATTCCCTGAGCTGAAGTCGGGCACTCAACTTTTTGAGCCACCTAGGTGCCCCTCAATAATTACTTTTTATGTCTCATTATGTGTTGGGCTCAAGCTTAGATTTTGAGAATACGAAGATAATAAAGACAACTTTCTGCATAATTTTCACTTACAGAAATATGTGAGAATTAGTTTTGAAATCTCATATTCTGTATTTAATGTCCCATTGAAGCAATATCCTACCCTCCCACCTGCATCATCTTATTTCTCACTGCGTTGATCTGAAATGACATGTACAATATCCCTTTCACATTCATTATTTGAGACTTGTATTAGTTGCTACTTAAACAAGGAGGTACAAACACATATAAACAGTTTATAGTAAATTGAATTTGGGATTGTTTAATGCTACACACTATCTGAACAAAGATTTTAAGATATTTTTACTGTTTCTTTGGGAAACATGAAGTTATTCAGGGTATATGATTAAATAATAGAGAGTGCACAGTATAGAGACTGTGAAAGCAGAACAGCTATTTTAAACTAAAAGTATATTCATCTATTAACAATAAAAGTCAATAATTTGAATAGTGTGCCATAAACATATTCCTGTTTCACTACAAACATTGTTGCAATTGTATTATGTGATGTTTATGTGTAGGCCAAAATATTATTTAAAATTATACATTGCGATGAACCTGTTACTAAGTAAAGATAGTTGAAAGTTTGCTTTATGTAGGGGAGGGAAGATAATTTTGATTATGTAGTGGAGGTAAGATCATTGTCCCTCTATTTTTCTAGGTTCTTGAGTAAGACCACCCCCTGTAATAAAAGACTGATTAACAAGATAAAAACAAACAGAAGTTTAATAACACGTATACCTCCTGTGTACATGGGAGCGATACAGGAAAACTGAGTAACTCCCCCAAATGGCCCAAAGCTACTACCTTAAATGACTTCTTCAGCTAAAGCCAGAAGATGTGTGTGAGGTGGGGGGAGAGGTGGATGGAACCAGTTACAGGAAGTTTTCAGGGGAAGCGCAAGAATGAGGGTATGTTGTTATGCAGATTGAAATTGCTGCTTGTCCTTTGAGGAGAAATTTTAGGGATTTGATCATCCTCTCCTTCTTGGTACAGAGAGGTACAGAGACACCCTTGCCAATAGAGATTTCCCTTATAAATGTAAACATCTTATGAAAGAGTAACTTCTACTCAGTTTTCAAATCTTTTCCTTTGCTTGTTTTTTTTCTTTTTTTCTTTTTTTTTTTTTTTTGAAAGAGAGAGAGATGCTGCATGCGAGCCAGGCAGAAGGGCAGAGGGAGAGAATCTTTTTTTTTTTTTTAACTTTTATTTATTTTGAGAGGGAGAGATAGCTGCAGGGGAGGGGCAGAGAGAGAGAGATGGAGAATCCTAAGCAGGCTGCACACTGTCAGTGCAGAGCAGGACATGGGGCTTGAACTTACAAACTGTGAGATCATGACCTGAGCTGAAATGCACTCAGACTCTTAACTAACAGAGCCATCTAGGTGCCCTGGGAGAAAGAGAATCTTAACCAGGCTTCACACCCAGTGAGGAGCCTCAAGTGGGGATCTCTCAGGACCCTGAGATCATGACCCTAAGATCATGACCTGAGCTGAAACCAAAAGCCTGCCGCTCCAACCAACTGAGCCACCCAGGTTCCCCTGTGTGCTATTTCTTAAAAATGACTAGCTCAGAAGTGCCTAGGTGGCTCAGTCGGTGGAGCGGCCAGCTCTTTATTTTGGCTCAGGTCATGATCACATGGTCAGTGAGGTCAGCCCCATGCTGGGCGCTGTGCTGACATGCTGGAGGCTGCTTGGAATTCTCTCTCTCTCCCTCTCTCTGCCCCGCTCCCTCTCTCTCTCTCTCTCTCTCTCTCTCTCTCAACATAAATAAATAAACATTAAAAAAACTTTTTAAAAAAGTTAAAATCTATCAAAACTTACTTATACACACAAACACTTGAAAACGATATATGGCACCATTCAAAGTGGAGAGAAATGCAAACAAACGTAAAGATGCAGTATTAAATCATAACTGCATAAGATGAACTGTGGTACACACTGTAGTACTGTATATCTTCATAGCCACCTCCTGTTGCTATTGTGCTGAGCTCAAGCATTGCGTGTATCTGCTTAAAACACCATGCGACCCTGATATCTCAGTGTGAGTTATTCATCTACCCAGGAAACTGCTTATCACAATAAAATTGAACTCGTGAGGTTTTTGATTTTTTCTCATTGTGTCTAGTCCAGTACCATAAACCCTAAATAACACCAGTGGAACCTGCCGTAAGTGCCACTAAGTGATACTGGATATGCTCCCGAGAAGGTGGGAAAAGTCGTAACATTACAAGAAGAAGTTGAATTGCTTGGTATGTACTATAGATTGAGGTCTGCAGTTACAGTTGCCCATTTCAAGATAAATGAATCAGCATTAAAGACTCTTGTAAAAAAAGGAGCAGGGGAATTCATGAGACTGTCACTACAGCTATGGCAGCAGCCATGAAAACATTGCACTTTTTGCAAAATACCTTTGTATCTCATATTAAAAATGCAGGTTTTGTGTGGGCACAGGATTGCTAAGAAAGGTATACCCATAGACTCTAATATGATTGAAGAAAAAGCATAGTCATTACATGACAACGTCGGTGAAGTGTGTTAGATGAGAATTTAAGGCCAGCGAATGATGGTTTGATAATTTTAGAAAGAGCTTTGGCTTTAAAAATCTCAAAATAACAGAAGTGGCTTCTGCCAATCAAGAGACAGAAGATGAGTTCCCCAATGTCATTAAGAAAATCTTTGAGAAGAAAAGATATCTTCCTTTTTTTTTTTTAATTCTTGAGAGAGAGAGAGAGAGAGAGAGAGAGACAGATAGACAGAGAGACATACAGAGTGTGAGTGGAGGGGGAGCAGAGAGAGAGGGAGACACAGAATCTGAAGCAGGCTCCAGGCTCTGAGCTGTCAGCACAGAGCCCAACCCAGGGCTCAAACCATGAACCATGAGATCATGACCTAAGCCCAAGGCAGACACTTAACTGACCAAGTCACCCAGGTGCCCTGAAAAGATATTTTCCTGAACAGAGTTTTAGTGCGGACAAAAGTGCCCTATTATGGGGACAGAGTGTGTGGGGAAAGCCACAAAAGATTTGTATTAGTAAATAAGAAAAGTGAGCACCAGAATTTAGCAAGAAAGGGTTAGGCTAATTCTACAGTTTTGTTACACGCGGGCAAGTTTTTGTCCAAGACCGCTTTTATCTATAAAGTTGCTAACCCCTGAGGCTTGAAGGAAAAGATAAATACCAGCTATCAGTCTTTTGTTGGTACCACAAGAAGGCCTGGACAACAAAAACCCATTTTCTGGATTGATTCCATTGATGCTCTGTCCCTAAAGTCGGAAAGTACCATGCCAGCAAGGGACTACCTTTTGAAGTTCTTTTCATATTGGACGATGCCCCTGGCCACCCAAAACCCCATGAGCTCAATACTGAAGGTGTTTTACTTGCTCCCAAACACAATATCCCTAATTCAGCTTCTAGATCAAGGGGTCAGAGGACCTTTACGGCTCATTATACACCATATGCCAGGCAAAGGATTGCCAACATTATGGAAGAGAATCCTCATGGAACATCATGAAAGTCTGGAAGGATTACACCACTGAAGAAACCATTGTTCTTACAGAAGGATCTGTGTGAGCCATCGAGCCTGGAACCATAAATTCCATCTGGAGGAAACTGTGTCCAGATGTTGTGGATGACTTCACAGGATTTAGGACAGAGCCAATGAAGAAAATCACAAAAGGGATTGTATATTCAGCACAAAGGTAGGGGAAAAAGGTTTCAAGATATAGATCTTGGAGAAATTCAAGAGCTAATAGACAGCGCACAAGAGGAAGTAACAGATTATGATTTGATAGATTATGATTTGATAGAGTACCAAACCAGTACCAGGCGATGAGGAAGAAGAAGTGCCAAAAAACAAATTGACATTAGACAGTCTGGCAGAGGAGTTCTGATTATTCAAGACTGCTTATGACTTCTTTTACAACATGGACCCTTCTATGATACAGGCACTGAAAGCAAAGCAAGCAATGGAAGAAGGATTAGTATTGTATGGAAACACTTTTAGAGAAATTATAAAGCAAAAAATCAGACAGAATTACAATGTATTTCCATAAAGTTGTACCAAGTGTGCCTCCCTCTCCTGTGACCCCTCCCACTTTCTCTCTGTCTTCCACTTCTGTCCTCCTTGAGACAGCAAGGCCAACCCTTCCTCTTCCTCCTCAATCTGCTCAATGTCAAGATAACAAAGATGAAGACCTTTATGATGATCCGCTTCCACTTAATGAATAGTAAACAGTCACCATGCCATATAGCTAATAAATTTATGTGTTGTATTTGTCCATGTCTTCACGTGAAAATATAATCACTGTATAGCAAGAACTCTTTGAGACGTTTGTGTTATCATTATCATCATCACCTAAGTATTCACCATGTAGGGCAACACGTGTAAACCTTGTTTTTAACTGGATAGCCTATATCCATAGGAATAAGGTGAGTAATATTTAGCTTAAAATTCATAATGGGCTAGCTTTCTTAACCTTTTATAACTTTGCTTTCAAAGAATTGCATTGCCCTACAGTATGCTTCTCCTTCTCTGGTAATCGGAGAAACTGTGTATCAGCCTATCAGCACAGGTAAGTGGTTTTTAAAAAAATGTGACAGTGTTTCCAAAAGTGTATTATGAATGACTATAAAATTGTATGCCATAAAAATTGTACAGTGATTCATTCATTAGTGGCTAGTCTGGGTTACTGTGAACAATAGTATCAATCGCACTAGGTTACCATTAAGCAATCATACGACTGCTTTTTCCTATCAGTGTTTGAATCATTGTACTTGTAAATAAATCTGAGTTTCTTTTTCATCTTATCTTTCTCATTTTTGAAAAGTAGGGAGAGACAGAGACAAGGAGAGAAAGAGAGAGAGACAGAGGTAGAGAGAGGTTTGCTAATCTGAAAACAAGTCAGTGACCTATAACTGAGGGAATAGCGTAAAGTTAATCTATGCCCCCTTTAACACGTTGGACACTGATCAATAATACAAACACACCACAGCTCTTAGGAGGGAGGCTTTACTCTCTTAAGAGGGATTTTTATCATTTTTTTTACTAATACACAGATTTTATTTAAATTGTGTTTAGTGTGTACATTGCATGTTTGTCTCAATGCAACTGCACAGTGTGGATTTTTGACCACATCATGTCACTGACATCCACAAGGAGTATTTGATGAATTCATCTGAGCTGCCAACCCAGAGACTCTTTCCAAGGCCATTGCAGTGTTCACTGAAGGAACGGTCAGGGCAGCCACACAGAGTAACAGGTATCGTCCCCTCAAATGCTCCCAATCTCACTCCCTCTGACTGAAGTGCAATGAAAGTCAAGTTAATTGGAAAGCCACTCTCAACTGGTAGTACATTTTAATGAGAATTTTCTTTTTAGCAAATGCTCAAAAGAATCTTACATACCAGAAACAAGGAATACTTTGTTACTCTTTCAATGATTTCAGGAATTTCCCAGGAACAAAATCTCCATTATTCAACTCCAAAGAAACAAACAGGATGCTTGGGTGGCTCAGTCAGATAAGCAACCAACTCTTGATTTTGGCTCAGGTCATGATCTCACTGTTCATGGGATTGAGCCCCACATGGGACTCTGCATTGATGGGGCAGAGCCTACTTGTGACTCTCTCTCTCTCTCTCTCTCTCTCTCTCTCTCTCTGCCACTCCCCTGATCATGCATGCCGGCTCTCTCTCTCAAATGAAACAAATAAACATTTAAAACAAATGCAAAAACAGTTTATGAGCATTTCCTCTTTATTTCATTATGAATACATGTGTGAGTGTTAACACAATATAAGATATATTGACTTTCTATCATAATATCTGAATATTGGCTTTTGTTGTTATCATTATTTTCCAGTATTATTGAAATATGCTTGACGTGTAACATTGTATACATTTAAGGTGTATAACATAATGATTTGATATATGTATACATTATGAAATGATTACCACAATAAGAATAGTTTAAAAATCCATCATCTCACACAGTTATTTTTTTAAAAAATGTTCTTTGTGTGTGGTAAGAACATTTAAGATCTATTCTCTTAGTATCATTCAGGTATACAGTAGAGTACTGGTAATTATAGGCAGCATACTGTATAGAAAGCCCCCAGAACTTACTCATAACCAGAAGTTTGCATCCTTTGACTATCCTCAACCATTTCCCCACCTCTTTGCACCTGGAAACCATCATTCTACTCTGTTTCTATGAGGTTGCCTTTTTAAAATTCCACATTATAAGTGAGATAATACAGTATTTGTCTTTGTCTGCCTGACTTATTTCTCTTAGCATAATGTCCCCACGGTTCATCTGTGTGGTCACAAATGGCAGGATTACCTTCTTTTTAATGGGTAAATAATATTCCTTTGCATATATGGGTCACATTTTCTTTATCCATTCATCTGGTGATGGACATATAGATCCAAAGGAAGCATAGGGGAGAGATTTTCAGGAGCTGGGGAGGGTTTATGAAGAGACCCATCAGTGAAATAATCATTTTTCAAGATTTACAAGGCATGTGAGCAGCTTTGGTAGATCATAATAACAGTATCCATTAAATAAGAATTTCCCTGCTCTCCTTTTGCTTTCCTGCACTCTAGTTATTAGAAGATGAGCAAGATGGGAGAGAAGAATTCCTACACAAAGAAAGAGAATTGAAGCTTGGTCCTGTTCTGCTACTGTAGGTGCCTTTGTTCAACAAGCTCCATATATGTGATGTGTTATAAGTTGTAACATAGGTATTTAACCATTTCTTTGGTGAACTTTACTTCATGATATGATATCTATTTTGATATGTGGTGTATATTGTGTGTATACTTCTAGCTGAAATATCCATGACATTAGCTTCATACACCAATCCTTTTCTTTAATATGTAGATCTAGGGGTGCCTGGGTGGCTCAGTCGGTTAAGCGTCCGACTTCGGCTCAGGTCACGATCTCACTATCCGTGAGTTTGAGCCCGCGTTGGGCTTTGTGCTGACTGCTCAGAACCTGGAGCCTGTTTCGGATTCTGTGTCTCCCTCTCTCTCTGACCCTCCCCCGTTCATGCTCTGTCTCTCCCTGTCTCAAAAATAAATAAAACGTTAAAAAAATTTAATATGCAGATCTATATTTAACCATCAGTACTATCATGAAGAGATCTTCCAGGGAGGATCTAGGTCTACAACTCTATTAGCCTTTTAAATAATTAATATTCCAGTTGCTATACTATTAAAGGAATAATATCTTATGTAAAAGTTGTTCCTATTCAAAACATGAAAACACTACATATATAAGCTTATTTTCCAGAGGTATCTACTATTAACATTAATGTGTCTGCATATATCTGCATAAAGATTATTTTTCCTCTAAGAGGAATTATGCAAAATAAACAGAGACAGGTTTTATAATCATTTTCACCTATTTATTAATTTTATTGGTTAGTTACCTTATTTTTTATCATTTATTTTCTATGATTTATCTGTCATTGGCTTTTTACTTCAGATGTGGGTTAAGCTGCATAATCTTAACATAATTTTTAGGATCTTTAATTACATAAAACTTTGGTGAACTCATTGTGTGCTGAGATATTGTTTATGCTGTTTCAAAGTCTCTGTTTTATATTTTGTATTCACCCCAATGCAAGGTCTTCATCACATCAGATTTAGGTTTTAACTGTGATAGAATAGAACTACAATTTTTTTCCTTCAAGTCTAAATTAATGTCATCCATTCCATTATCTGGAGATATTTCTTTATAACTAACATATTCAAGTAGGCATTTAGAAATGCACGCTGCTCAGAAAAGTAGAAACATCAGAGGAAGTGACTGCTTACATGTATTGCAAAGTTTCCAATATCAAGAAACGTCTCCATGATTTTGCTCCAGGACTCTATGTTATAAATCTGAAAATAGGTTATATTTGGAACAGCTCCAAAACTAATAAAAAAAAATTCTGCCTTTTTTTCCTGAAGATATTGAAGTCCTACCTCCATGCAGACGTACAGTAAGTTTTCTCTCACAAGTATGAATTTTGAGTAAGTTATTCAACTATAAGTAGGGTACCACCTCATCTGTTCCTGTGGTTTTAGTATGGGATTTAGATTGGGGACAAGAGGCCTTTAAACCTGGATTACCCATGTAGTGTAAACATAGGGAAGACGAGATGAGTCTTGGAGAGATTTTCTTTTTCTTTCTTTCTTTTTTTTTAATTTAAATTCAAGCTAGTTAACATACAGTGGAGTCTTGGCTTCAGGAGTAGGACCCAGTGATTCATTTCTTACAGATACATCCAGTGCTCATCCTTAAATGTGCCCTGTTTAATGCCCATTTAACCCATCTCCCCCCAGCAACCCTCAGTTTGTTCTCTGTATTTAAGAGGCTCTTATGGTTTGTCCCCTCTCTATTTTTAATCTTATTTTTACCTCCCTTTCCCTATATCCATCTGTTGAGTTTCTCAAATTACACATGAGTGAAATCATATACCTCTCTTTCTATGATTGATTTATTTCACTTAGCATAATCCCCGATAGTTCCATCCATGTTCTTTCAAATGGAGTGATTTTCATGTAATAAAAAAAATCAATGTTTTTATTGATGAAATTTAAAGTAAGGAATGGAGAATGTTTAAATATCACTCTTTCAGTCTTTCGTTAGAAAGCACAATATAACTTTCCAGCTCTGAAAAACTTTACTGTTCTAAATAAATGATTAGTACCTAAGCTATTAACACCACTGTAGTTAATACAAATTTTATATTTGGATCAAGTTGGACCCTATGAGTGTACAAAGCAACCACGTTATCTTAGTATTCTACAAAACTTTTAGTGCAATATCCTTGGCTTTTATGGAAAGCTGCTATTGTATACAGCTATGTTAAATCTTCCTTTGCACATAGCATAAATGTTTTATTTTGTCCATAATAATAAGCCCTGCATGTAGAGTTGTCTTTAGAATTTAATGCTAAGAAAACTTTGCTTTTTTGAAATGTTGGTATAGTATTTTTTCTCCAATAATACAAAATTTTTTAAAAAATAATCCAGAGTACTTTTCTATTCTGTCTTGATTGTCATAACTTCAGAGAAAGTATTTGAAGTTAAGTCATAGAATATATGTCCTAGTTAATCTATGTAAAGTTTGTACTTTCACTAATTTTGTATCATGTCATTTTTATTTTGCTATTTGTAAATGTATTATAGTTGTTTAGTGGTAAAACTGTTGTTTTGAAGCCAAAATTCCTGGATTCGAATTTGGGCTCCTCCCCTTGGTATTAAATGGCTCTGCACCTCAGTTTTATTATGTCTACAATGATAAAAATAGTACATAAGACATTGAGACAAAAGTTGGTAAAATTGATTTGAGAAACAAAATATGCAGTCTATATAAAGTGTTTAGAAAAATGTTTGACAGAAATTGAGGTTTCAATACATTCAATAACTTCTTTTTTCACTACATTTGTTGCAAGTTACTCCAAAATATTTTAGAATAAGAATATACATATGCACTTGATAAACAATAAATGAGCATCCATAATGCATACCAAATTGTGATAAGTGTTAGAGGGCCTTATAGAGAAATTTATTCCATCTTATGGCAGCAGAAAATTTGTTAGGATAGTAAAATGATATGCATGAGATAATCAAAGTATAAATAGGTACAACCATATATAGGGATAACTATAATTATATTGAAAAAGTATGTGAAGATGTGGTGCCAAAGTTGTTTACTGTAGCAAGAAGATAGTATATTTTGGACAGATATGAACTGAGTATTAGATGTAGGTAGAATTTAGAACTAGACTGAAGGAGAGAGAATTGTGGGTAATTCATGTCAGGGTGCTAAGCCTAGACTGAGCAAGATGAGTGGATGCAAAGTGAGGCGGCCCATTGATTTCATGAGGTTATAATTTGGAGAGTAGTAGAAGGCCTAATTTGCTAACTAGAAATTGGGAACTAACAAAATCTTTTAGGAAAAGAGTGACATGCTGAAAATAGTGCTTTAGAAAGCAATAATCTGGAAGCTTAAAAAACGAATGCTGAGAAGGCCAAGATAACCATGTAAGATTTTAAAATTATTATTGCTATACTCAAGTTGAGATAAGGAGGTTTCAAATTTGAAGTATAACTATAGCAGTGAAAAAAAGAAAGAAAGATGAGTGTGAGGATTATTTCAAGCACTAGATTAAAAATATTTCTTATATATTGAAAACATAGTGTTATTACTTACAGAAGTTTGATAAGTAGGAATGGGGCTTATTAAAAGTTGTCACCATTAGTGACAGGTGGGAAGGAGCTAAGATGGCAAACAAGTAGGAGGGCCCTTGGCTTGCCTCATCCCTGGAACACAGCTACATAAATGTCAAATCATTTTGAATATGCAACATATTGACCTGAGGACTGACAGAACAAATTGCACAACTAGAGGGAAGGAAGAAGCCATATTGTGGAAGGTAGGAAGTGAGGGGATGTGGTTTGGGTGATAAATGGATCATGGGTGCTGTGGAGGAGAGGGACCCTGGTTATGGACAGAGGAGAGAAAGAGAGAGAGAGAGAGAGAGAGAGAGAGAGAGAGAGAGAGAGAGAGAGATGTATACAGGGATTGCACAAGGGAAACACTTCCCTAAAGCCAGTGAGAACATAAAAATGAGAGGGGCTGGTTTTTATGAGATTTTTCAACCAGTGGGGTTCAAGGTCTGGAGTTTTAGAGGTCCACAGTGTGACTGGTATAGAGCCCCAAGGGCACTGCAGTGCTCCTGTGGAAAAGGCCTGTAGAAAACCTGGGGCAGAAGTTGCAGTCTGAGGGTCTCCTGGGACACATAGCAAGAGATTTTTCCCCCTTCTCCAAGTGCATCTGGAAGATGTCCCTCTCTAGGGACAAAGTAGCTGGTGGGTGCGATATCCACCCCCCACCCCTCAACATAAACTAACTACAGTAAGCAGCATAGCAGTAACAGTGATGGCCTAAACTGCTTATAACAAGCCCTGTACACTTGTTCTATGCAGGTGCTTCTTTTCTTGGGTAAGTGTGCCTGGGAACCAGCACAGAAGACCAGCACAAATCCCCACAGGTACACGTTTATTGTCCATGAAGTTCTTCAAAGCTTCAGTTTAGTGGAAATAGCATCAGGTCTCTTTTAGCAAGCAGACCAGAGCACACATAGTTAAAATTTGACACACCCTGGGCAGGGTCCAAATACTCTCCATGGAAAGCAAGGAGTAACTCAGTAGAAGACTGACCTGAGATATAGAGCAGTCAAAACACAGGAGCAGAGTGCACCCAGGATACAGCACAGACACTTCCTGAAGCCCCAGGCCCTGGACCATATGTGATATCTTCTTCATAAAGCCATTACTTTTAGGAATACGAAACATAACAGGCTTTCCAAACACAGAGAAGAATACAGAAACCTAGATAAAATGTAAAGATAGAGGAATTCATTCCAAAAGAAATAACAAAAGGTCATAGCCAGGGATCTAATCGAAACATATATAAGTAATGTGCCTGATCCAGAATTTGAAACAACAAACAAGGATCCTATCTGGGCTTGAGAAAAGCATAGAAGATACCAGGGAGTCCCTTACCACAGTGATAAAAGAGTTAAAACTAATGAGGGCAAACAAGAATGCAATAACTGAGATTTGAAACCAGCTGAATATAATCACCACAAGGATGGAAGAAGCAGAGGAATGAATAAGTGATATAGAAGTCAGAATTATGGAAAATCATGAAGCTGCACAAAAGGGGATAGAAGGTTTACTCAAGGAAATTCTGGCTGAAAGTTTCACTAATCTGGGAAGGAAACACATTCAAATCCACGAGGCACAAATAACTTCCATCAAAATTAAGAAAAGCAAGCCAACACCAAGACATATCATAGTTAAATTTGCAAAATATAAATATAAAGAAAAAAATCTAAAAACAAAAAGAAGCCTCTAACTTGAAAGAAAAGACAAACCATTTTAGGAGCAGATCTCTCCATAAAAACTTGTTAGGCAAGAAAGGAATGGCATGATATATTCAACATGCTGAATAGGAAAAATATGCAGCCACAAATACTCTATCCAACAAGACTATCATTCAGAATAGAGGAAGAGATAGAATTTCCCAGACAAACAAGAACTAAAGGAGTTTGTGACCATTAAACTAGAGCTGCAAGAAATATTAAAGGTGACTATTTAAGTGGGAAAGAAAGACCAAGAGTAAGAAAGTGTCAAAAGGAACAGAAAAAATCTCCAAAAACAACAACAAAACCAGTAATAAATGGCAATAAAATAATATCTATCAATAATTATACTGAATGTATATGGACCAAATGCTCTAATCAAAAGACATAGGTTATCAGAATGGATAATAAAACAAGACCCCTCTATATTCTGCCTACAAGAGACTCATTTTAGGCCTAAAGACACCTCCAGATTGAAATGAAGGGAGGGAGAAACATTTACCATGCAAATGTATGTCAAAAGAAATCTGAAGTAGCAATACTTATATCAGACAAACTATACTTTAAAACAAAGACTGTAGCAAGAAGTGAAGAAGGGCACTCTATCATAATAAAGGGGTCTGTCAAGATCCAACAAATAAATATTTATACCCCAAACTTGGAGTCACCCAAATATATAAAACAATTAATAACAAACATAAAGGAACTCTTTGACAATAATACAATAAAAGCAGGGGCCATTAACATTCCATTTACATCAATGGACAGATCATCTAAGCAGAAGAATCAACAAGAAACAATGGTTTGAATGACACACTGGACCAGATGGACTTAATAGATATAATCAGAACATTTCATCATAAAGCAGCAGAATACACTTTCTTTTTGATTGCTCATGGGACATTCTCCAAAACAGATCACATACTATTAAATATTTGGGCCTCAAAACATCCAAAAAAAATGAAATCATACCATACATATTTTCCAACCACACACACAAGAAAAAAGTTCAGAGAAACTGCAAATAGATGGGTAAAAAAACATTCTACTAAAAAATGAATGAGTCAATCGGGAATTAAAGAAGAAATAAAAAGAAATACATGGAAACAAATGAAAAACACAACAATCCAAAACCTTTGGGATACAGCAAAAGCAGTCATAAGAGGGAACTATAAGCAAAACAGACCTACATTCAGAAGCAAGAAGTCTCAAACACCCAACCTAACCTTACACCTAAAGAACCTAGAACAACAAATGAAGCCTAAAGCCATGAGAAGAGAAATAATAAAGATTTCAGCAGAAATAAATGATATAGAAACAAACAAACAAAAAACAACAATAGAACAGATCAAAGAAAACAGGAGGGGGTTCTTTGAAAAAATTAATGAAATTGATAAACCCCTAGCCAGATTTATCAAAAAGAAAGAGGAAAGTATCAAAATAAATAAGATCACCGGAGAGGAGAAATCACAACCAACACCACAAAAGTAAAAGTAATTATAAGAGAACATTATGAACACTTTTATGCAAACAAATTGGGCCATCTGGAAGAAATAGATAAATTCCTAGAAACAAATAAATTACCAAAACTGAAACAGGAGGAAATAGAAAACTGGAGCAGACCAATAACCAGCAAAGAAATTGAATCAGTAATCAAAAATCTCCCACGAGTCAAAAGTCCAGAGCCCGATGGCTTCCCAGGAGAATTCTACAAAATATTATTTATTTATTTATTTATCCCAACTATTTAAATTTTTTAAATTGTTTTTATTTAGTTTTGAAGGAGCAAGAGAGACACAGCATGAGTGGGGGAGGAATAGACACACACACACACACACACACACACACACACACAGAATTTGAAGCAGGCTCCAGGCTCTAAGCTGTCAGCACAGAGCCTGATGCAGGGCTTGAACCCATGAGCTGTGAGATCATGACCTGAGCCGGAGTCGGACGCTTAACTGACTGAGTCACCCAGGCGCCCCAATATCTACCATTTAAAGTTAATATATAATATAAGAAAAACTTCCAAACCCATTCTATGAAGCTAGAATTACCCTAAATCCAAAACCATCAAAAACCCACTAAAAAAAAAGAACTACCAACCAATATCTCTGATGAACATGGATGCAAAAATTCTTAAAAAAATGCTAGCAAATCAAATCCAATAGTAGATTCAAAGAATCATTCACCACAATCAAGTGGGATTTATTCCTGGGTTGCAATGGTAGTTCAATGTTTGCAAATCAATCAGTGATATATCACATTAATTAAAGAAAGGTGAAGAACCATATGATCCTCTCAATAGATGTAGAAAGAGAATTTGATAAAATATAGCTTCCATTCTAAATAAAACTCCTCAACAAAGTAGGGATTGAGGGAATATACCTGAACATCATAAAGGCCACTTATGAAAAACTCACAGCTGATATCATCCCCAATAGGAAAAACTTAGAGCTTTTACTTTAAGGTCAGGAACAAGACAGGGATGTATATTCTCACCACTGTTATTTAACATAGTACTTGAAGTCCTAGTCTCAGCAATAAGACAACAAAAGAAAGAAAAGGCATCCAAATCAGCATCCAAATACAGTGAAAGTCAAACTTTCACTATTCCCAGACAACATTTTATTCTATGTGGAAAACCCAAAGGACTGTCACCAAAGTATTGTTATAACTGATACATGAAATAAGGAAAGTCGCAGGATACAAAATCAATGTAGAGATATCAGTTCCATTTCTATACACCAATAATGAAGCAGCAGAAGGAGAAATCAAGAAGTTAGTCCTATTTACAATTGCATCAAAAACTATAAGATACTTATGAGTAAACCTAACCAAAAAAGTGAAATATCTGTACTCTGAAAACTATAAAACACTGATGAAAGAAACCAAGAATGATGCAAAGAAATGGAAAAACATTCCATGCTCATGGATTGGAAGAAAAAAAATTTGTTAGAATATCTATTACCCAAAGTGATATACACATTTAATGCAATCCCTACCAAAATACCACCAACATTTTTCAAAGAGGCAGAACAACCAATCCTGAAATTTGTATGGAAGCACATAAGAAAGCCAAAAAAATCTTTTAAAAAATGCAAAACTGGAGGTATAACAATTCCAGATTTCAAGTTATATTACAAAGCTCCAGTGATAAAGACAGTATGGTACTCTTAAGAAAACAGACACATAGATCGATGGAACAGAAAAGAAACCCAGAAATGGACCCACAGCTATAGAGTTAATTAATCTTCAACAAAGCAGGAAAGAATATCCAGTGGAAAAAACCCAGTTTCCTCAACAAATTGTGTTGGGAAAATTAGACAGCAACATGCAGAAGAATGAAACTGGACCACTTCCTTACATCATACACAAAAATAAATTCAAAAGGGATGAAAGATATAAATGTGAGACAGGAAACCATCAAAACTCTAGAGGAGAACATAGGCAATAACTTCTTGACATCAACCAAAGCAAGTTCTTACTAAACGTGTCTCCTGAGAAAAGGGTATCAAAAGCAAAAAATGAACCAGTGGGACCTCATCAAGATAAAAAGCTTCTGCACAGTGAAGGAAACAGTCAACAAAATTAAAAGGCAACCTTTTGAATTGGAGAAGATATCTGCAGATGACATATCTGATTAAGGGTTACTATCCAAAATGTATAAACTTATAAAATTGAACATCCAAAGTCCAAATAGTACAGTTAAGAAATAGGTAGAAGACATGAATGGACATTTTTCTAAAGAAGACATCCAGATGACCACCAGATACAAGAAAAGGTGCTCAACATCACTCATATTCAGGGAAATGCACATCAAAACTACAATGAGATATCCCTTCACGCCTGTCAGAATGGCTAAAGTTAAGAACACAGGAAACAACAGATGCTGGCGAGGATGTGGAGAAAGGGGAACCCTCTTACACTCTTGGTGGGAATGCAAACTGTGCACCCACTCTGGAGAACAGCATGGAGGTTCCTCAAAAAGTTAAAAATAAAACTACCCTATGACCCAGCAATTATAAATACCTAGGTATCTACCCAAAGGATATAAAAATACTGATTTGAGGGACACGTGCACCCCAATGTTTACAGCACCATTATCAACAATAGCCAAATTGTAGAAAGAGTCCAAATGCTCATCAACTGATGAATGGAAAAGGAACACACAGACACACACACAAACACACACACACACACACACACACACTCAAAATGGAATATTACTCAGCCAACTAAAAGAATGAAATCTTTCCACTTGCAATCATGTAGATGGAGCTAGAGTGTATTGTGCTAAGCATAATAAGTCATTCAGAGAAAGACAAATACCATATGATTTCACTCGTATGTGGAATTTAAGAAACAAAACAGATGAACATAGAGAAACAAAGACAGAGAGAGAGAGAGAGAGAGAGAGAGAGAGAGAGAGAGAGAGAGAGGCAAACCATAAAACAGACTCTTAAGTATAGAGAACAAACTGATGGTTACCAGAGGGGAAGTTTGTGGGGGATGGGTTAAATAGGTGATGGGTATTAAGGAATGCATCTTGTGATGAGCACTGGGTGTTGTATGTAAGTGAAGAATCACTAAATTCTACACCTGAAACTAATACTACACTCTATGTTAACTGGAATTTAAATAAAAACTTGAAACTACCAAAAAATAAAAAATAAAACACAAAAGAGTACAAATATATATAAATCTCTGAAAAAGGAAAGCAAAATAATGGGACAAAATAAACACTGAAAAAAAGTTGTCACCATTAGCAAATGCAGTGTGTGTGTGTGTGTGTGTGCGCATGTGTGTGTTGGATGAGAAGGAGAGGAAGCTAGACCTCTGTGTGTAATATTTGACAAGGTAAGCACCTAAGAGTAACATAATTTCATCTTTTATACAAGTGTATTTGTCTCATCACCGGTGTTTCCATCAAGATGATTTCTTGGTTTCACTCTATACAGTCTAAATTTTTTTTCATGATTTTTCATGACTTTTATCATTGATAAAAATCCATTACTTTGGGAGACAAGTAATTATTCTTTGTGTTTACTCTTGTCTTGACTATTCACTTGTATGACATTAAGTCAGGATTGAAAGAGGGATTGGCATGAGTTTGTTTGATATCCTTAGGACAACCACATAGGCACTTAGGTTTTACATTCTGTACACAAAATTCAAATTAACCATGGCATTTTAAGTAATGGTGGTAAATGAATATGTGAAGGGAAGAGTTTAGACGTATTTCTGATAGTATTAACAAGTAATTTCAGTACAGAAGTGAGGTAAGAGATATTCAGGGAACAAAGAAAGGCAAGAGTAACATTGGGGAGTCATGAAACTTCAAGATCTATTCAAATGTTATGGAAACTGAGTATAAGTTTAAGGAGATGAAAGGGTAAGACTTGAAGCTGGAAATATACATTATGGACCCAGATTATTAAAACTAATACATGAAACTAGATTGTGAAAACCTCTGGATTCTCTGCTTTATGAATTAGAACTATGATATTCAACTCACACATATGAACAGTTTCTGAGATGACTATTGAGCCTATCCATAGACCAACTGACTAACACATATAAGGTTATTTTATATATTAATTTTGTAGTTCTGAATACATATCACAAGGCTTGGACTATATCTGATAATTTGCCCTGATATCTTCTTAGATTTCACAAAGTTGTTTGGTGAGTCCAGAATCAGGAGAAGTGAACTGAAACTTTTTTCTGATTAAGGTAATACTCATTCAGAAGATTATCATATACTGAGTTTTTATTTTAATGAGATATTTTAGAGTCTGTGAAAAAAGGCGACATTTACAGTGATTTATGAAGTGTACATTTTTAAAATTAATTAATGGATCTTCATAAATCTGGAGGGAGTCTTTACTAAGAAATCTTGATTTTTTTCTGCACCAAAATTATTTCAGTGAAAATGTAGAAGTCTGTATGATATAACTTCCATTTGTGTAATAGTAGAGATCCACAAATGTATTAGAACTGACTTTTATAACATAGGAATCTAGGCTACATCCAATAGACTAAAATATAAAAAGAGGCTAAGTATAAAATACTGCTAACTGGTGTGTGGAAAAAGAAGGTGTAGGAAAAATCCACTGACCAAGACAAGGAACATCTGGCTTAGAAGCAATTCACATAAGGCCAAAACAGAACAAAGGAAAGAAAAAGGTTGCCCTTGACTGCAAGATGAATATGAGGCAACATGTGAAAAAATCTTTCAGTTTTATATGCCTTAAAAGAAGTATAAATTGCAAGTAGAGAGTGATATTTCAAGGAGATAGTTTATAGGAAGAGTGATGTCAAACGTTGACAGTGGATTATTTGACAGAGATACTGGCAGGATAAAAATCACCTAATAGCAGCTTGAAGGGACAGCTTAATAAAAAAATAAAGACAGTAAATCCAGAAATGAGAAAACTATGGGTCAAGAGTGTATCTGTCTTTTTAAATTTTGAAAGCTTGTCATTTAGAGGATCAAGTAGAGATAGTCAATGTCCTACCTTAAATTTGGCTAAAGCCTCTGCCAATCAGACTGATAAGAGTTCCAGAGAAGTAAACTTTAGCTTACTGTAAAGAAAAATACTTTCTAACAAGGAGTCTTGTACAAAATAATTTTGTAATTGTCCCAAGAGTATTTAACAGTTTAAGAAATAATACTGAATGTTCACTCCTCCTGTAGCCCTCATGGGATGACCCTGGAGTTTGCCCTTATTAAGAAATTGTAATTAACTTATTTTCAGTCCTCTCTCAGGGGGACTGTTTCCTCCAAACTTCAAAAAAACTTCATGCTGCTATTTTCTGAAATAGTTTCACAGGATTGGAAAAAACTACCACTACCGTGGATTTTAGCTGCTACTATTTTTGCAGGTTGTCAGAGACTGGGAAATCTTGTTATGGGTCTTAAATTTCCATTTTGCTCCCATCTTCATTCAAAGGTTTGCAAAACATGTCAGCATGGAGGCAGAGATTTTTGTGCAGCTTGATTTCATAGATCTATTGGCACTTACTTTAATTTTGGTAGAGAAGTACCAGGAATTCTCTAAGGGAGCCAAGGAGATTCCTAGTCCATCATGTTCATTGGTGTTCCGGAAGACAGACACAACAGGTTTTCAAACAAAATTATACTAAAGAAAGAGCAAACTTTAATAATAGGTAATAAAAATTATGGCTCCATAGGCAATGCCACCAACAAAAAATATAGTCATGTTGTGCTTAAGGAGGTTGTTATTTTCTTGGGGATTAAACATTATTTGAGATGTTTAATTTTGGCATTGTCATTGATAGATTTATTTATTTATTTAATTATTTAATTTTTTAAGGTTTACTTATTTTTGAGACAGAGAGAGAGAGAGAGAGAGAGAGAGAGAGAGTTCTAACGGGGGAGGGGCGGAGAGAGAGGGAGACACAGAATCCGAAGCAGGCCCCAAGCTCTAAGCTGTCAGCACAGATACTGATGTGGGGCTCGAACTCATGAACCATGAGATCATGACCTGAGCCAAAGTCAGATGCTCAACTGACTGAACCACCCAGGCACCCTGATAGTTTTTATTTCTTAAATGCATTTTCTTTTCTAGATTGCAATAAAAAGAATTTGGACCTCTGAAGTTTTCCATGGAAAAGTTCATAAAATAGAAAAACAATATAAGTTTAGGTAAGAATAATTAAAAAGGGATCACACCTATTTTAGATATATAATAAGACAGCCAAGAACATTTCCTACATGTCTAAAAGATATTTTCCTTGCATTTCAAAATGCTTTTATTAATGCTTATTTATTTTTCAAGGAGAGGGACACAGAGCATGAGCAGGGGAGGGACAGAGAGAGAGAGAGGAAGACAAAAATTTGAAGCAGGCTCCAGGCTCTGAACTGACAGCACAGAGCCCGACATGGGGCTCAAACCCACCAACTGTGAGATCATGACTTGAGCTGATGTTGGACACTTAACCAACTGAGCCACCCAGGCACCCCCCAAATATTTATTCTTAATACTAGTGAGCTCCAACCATCAATAAACTTTGCTATCTAATCAATAAACTTTGCTATCTAATCTATTCTTTTACACAGTTGACCTTTTTTTATTGGTTCCTTATTTTGAAGTTTTAATTTTTTCTCAAATCTAGAAAAGTTTGAGATGACATGAATTTCTTGACAGATTTATGTGGAAAAAATACAGTGTTAATAAACTTCACAGAATAAAATATATAAAGGCATCACTTAAATTTTAGTTTTGCACTTAAATAAAATTAGACTATTTCCAGAAGTTGAAGGCAGATTGCATTTAAAAAAAAATTTTTTTTAACGTTTATTTATTTTTGAGACAGAGAGAGACAGAGCATGAACAGGGGAGGGTCAGAGAGAGGGAGACACAGAATCTGAAACAGGCTCCAGGCTCTGAGCTGTCAGCACAGAGCCCGGCGCGGGGCTCAAACTCACAGAGTGAGAGATCATGACCTGAGCCAAAGTGAGACCTTAACCGCTTAACCGACTGAGCCACCCAGGCGCCCTGAAGGCAGATTGCATTTTAAAAGATCTCTAGATGAGACAATTGGGCCTTTAGAAATTTACCTGTACTCGTAAGAGGGTTTTTTTGTTTTTTTGTTTTTTGTGGGTTTTTCTTTTTTTTTTTTTTTTTTGGTAGAAAATTCGTATTATCTTGAAATATACTTTTAGCTTCTTTGTCTTACTTTTACTTATTTTTATACTGTAATGAAGCATAATATTATTATGAGAAAAATAAATACTAAGTGCTAAATTCAAGGAAGTGTATTTTTCTTACTATGAGGAGTTTATCAGATTTTAATGTTTGAAATCACAAATGACATCTAACAATTACAGAGTCATGTGTGTAAACTTAATGGGGTAATGAATATGAAGATGTTTTTTCAGCTATCAGGTCTCTTTTAATGTGAAGTGTTATATGTGATAATAGAGAAATAGAATTTGCCATGGGTGGTAAGGGAGGAGACAACCACTCAGAAGTGACTGACTTCATTCTTGTAGGCTTCAGGGTCTGTCCAGAGCTCCACAGTCTCCTTTTCCTACTATTCCTGATTGTTTATGGGATGGTCCTTCTGCGGAACCTGAGCATGACTGACATCATTGTGATTGATCCCCGGCTGAACACGCCAATGTATTTCTTCCTAGGCAATCTCTCCATCACTGACCTCTCCTACTTCACTGTTATTGTACCCAAAGCCATGGTCAACATCCTATCTCACAAAAAGACCATATCCTTTGCAGGTTGTGTGACTCAATTGTTTCTTTATGCATTTTTCATGGTCACCGAGGCCTCTGCCCTGGCAGCCATGGCCTATGACCGCTTCATCGCCATCTGCAATCCACTCCTTTACACTGTCCACATGTCAAGAAGCCTCTGTATCCAGTTGGTGGTTGGTTCCTATCTCTGTGGCTGGGTCAGTTCCATCCTTCAAATCAGTGTAACATTCTCAATGTCTTTCTGTGCTTCCTGAGTCATTGATCACTTCTATTGTGATTCAAACCCAGTTGAGAAGATCTCCTGTTCCAATATCTTTATGAATAAGATGGTGTCATTCAGTCTGACTGTCCTCATTATTTTGCCCACAATAGTTGTTATTGTGGTATGTTACATGTATATTGTGTCTGTAGCTTTAAAGATGCACTCCAGTGAAGGGAGGAAGAGAGCCTTCTCCACTTATAGTTACCACCTGGGGATCATAAGTTTGCTCTGAGACTATTTCCTCTGTCAATTTCACACCTCCCAATGACCTTAAACTTTGTAAAGTGGCTTCAGTATGTTACATTTTGCTCACACCTATGCTGAACCCTTTAATCTACTCTCTGAGAAATAAGGGTGTTAAAGATGCCATGAGAAAAGTCCTATGGAAGGAAAAGTTTTACTTTAAATCTGCTTCCACTCGTTTTACTGTTTCTTGTACCAATTGATTTTGTCTGCTTGATCTTCTAGACTCAGACATTTAAAGTTCAGGCTGATTAAAAGACAAAACAAAACAAAGCATGTTAACTCTTTTATTCCACAGCATTAATAATTTCCCATAAAGAATGCTCCAAATAACTTATTCACATTTCCTCGAGGCAATGTTAAATATGAAAATTCTGGACACCCATGAACAATGGCATATTTCTACAAGGAGTTATATATTTCTTAGTCTCCAGGTATTAATATGTTATGCAAATGGGGAAGTATAGAATTTTAATGTTTCTCTTCCCTGTATACCTAAGTAAAATTGAGATACAGAAAATACCTAGTACGATTAACTTAGAAACTGTGTGACCAGGTTTTATATGCAAATATATTCAGTATAAATGCTAATTCTGTGTTTTGTTTTTAATGTCATTCCAAAGATGTGAGTGCATGAAAATAAGATAATGAAAAAAATGGAAAGGTAGAATAGCCAGTGATCCTTGTTGAATTAAAGGGACCAAAGAGGGAACAAGGGAAAATTGTCGTGATTTGGTAAATTACGACATTTTGTTTGGTTTTCTTTGAATGGGATGGTCATCCCTACTTTGCTCTAATACTGTGAGTGTATTTTAGGATGCTTATGGTATTTTACAGCTGATGCCCTGTATCATTTGGATAATACAAATCATTGGTAGTGACTATGCAACTAGTAAAAACGCCATAGAGAAATAAAGTCAGGTTGAAAATCTGTTAAAAAAAAAATCACAATCCTTACAATAATATCTATGATTATTTGAAGTATATGTGTGTGCATGCATGTGTGTTATTCTGTCTATGCATGAGAGTGTTTGGATTAGTTTGATATAGGGTAATTTTAAAATGTGATCAAGATGTCGAGGGAGGCCAAGTTACGGAGAAATTCATGTCAGAGTTACTGATTTTACAACTGATATAAATAATACTTCAGCTAAACAGTTACAGTGCTTCATTCCAGTCTATATAAAACAGACACAAACTCAACCTAATATAAAATATTGATATTTTATCGGGTCTCTTTTTTTCTGGTTTTGTTTATGTAAAAGGCCTCCTATGATGAATGTACAATGGCAAGCATCTTTATGGGTTAATGTTTATTAGGGTAAGAGACTTGATAAATAAGTTTTTTATTTAGGAAATAAAAGGAGAGAAGCAAAGTGATTGATTTTAGAAATCAAAGTTGTATTTATTCCCTCCTCCCTAAACTTGTGAATGAATCTACCATTTTTCTTGGTATTCATATGCTACTGTTTAAATGATATTCAGAAAAACATCATTTGAGAGAGAAATAGGAATCCGGATCATCCTTGGGAAAGTGACCGTTGGCATTGGTTGTTATTAGTCTGGAATTAATAAGTAGGCTTAGATTTTGCTTATTTCCACTAGATGCCCATTAGTATTAGAATGTCACTCTGTGGTAGATCTAACAAGTGTCAGTCACTAAAGACTGTTGGGAAAAAGATTTGAATATTGGGTTAGAATACAGCCTGGATTTGTTTGCTTTAGTTTTTAGTCTGGTTGATTGTATATCCTGTTTTATAGTCATAACAGCAGTATTCCAATGCATAACCTCGCGAGTGGCATTGCTGACACCACTTCATATGCTTGAAGGAATCTGGGAAAGTTGAAAACCAAGGCAGAATGCTTTAAAAGGTGCTAAATAAGGTCTCTATAATTTTCTTTCAATTGCCATAAACATTTTCCTTGCTAATGTTCCTGGGTTCACAGGCCTTATTTGAAAAGTAGAGCCTAATTTATACCTGTCTTGTTACTTATGCCGTCAAAATTCCATCAGAACATCGCAATGTCTTATCAACCTTTTGTTGGCCTTTGTTGGCATGTCTTTTATTTTTCAATGTTGCGTGGAATGTTAATGAAACACCGCCACAACCAAGGGACTTTGCAGGTTATATTCCACAACATGTACATCATGTTGTTATTTTGAGGGGTCTTTAAAACTGTACCTAAAAATCCACATAGAGAAATCTTTTAATATTCATATGATCTTAAGAGGCTGAAGATTACATTAGACACCTTAAACACTCTTATGTGTGATGATTCATCTTCCCTGGTTACTAGTTTTTGGACATGCACATATATTGGTTGTCCTATAACAATGTGCTGCATTTGGTCTTTAAATGCTATGTACTGTTAATGCTTACTTAATGTTTAGTGTAATGATGCAGAACTTTGGTGAGGTCATTTATAATAATATTTTCTATTGCCAGAATGCTGACATTCAGCATGCTGACATCTATCATGATTCAGATAGTTGCAAGTCATTTTAAGCACTGTTTGAAACTTCATTAACTTACTTATATTAAAGTTGACTAACTGATATTAAATTTAAATGACTACATTAAGCATCTGTGGGGAAGCACCAAGAGCTTGCTTCATTGTCTTTCCTTTGGAAAGTTTCAACTTCTTATTATGAGATTTAAATTATTATAGTGATTGGAGAAACTGAACTGATTAAATATTGTAAAGTGTTGTAATATTGGATGATATTGGACTATGCTATTCTTATTCTTATGAGTTGTATATGAGATGTCACTTTGCCCAATCCTCTGAAAGCAGTGTAGGTCACAAAATCAATAAAAATTTTGAGTGAGTATAAGGTATTATCTGAATGATCTCACTGAGAACAAAACTCCCTTACTATTGAGGCCTGGAGAGGGAGGGGAAGAAGAGAAGAGATGGGATTAAAAAAAAAAAAAAAGCAACATATCTTGGAAGTGAAACATGAAAACAGGAGTACATTTCAAAGTAATTTCTTAATTATCATAACTTTGTAACGAAAAAAGACAAAAACTCAAAAACTTTAATCAAAGACTGATATTTATTTATTTATTTATTTAATATATGAAATTTACTGTCAAATTGGTTTCCATACAACACCCAATGCTCATCCCAAAAGGTGCCTTCCTCAATACCCATCACCCACCCTCCCCTCCCTCCCACCCCCCATCAACCCTCAGTTTGTTCTCAGTTTTTAACAGTCTCTTATGCTTTGGCTCTCTCCCACTCTAACCTCTTTTTTTTTTTTTTTCTTCCCCTCCCCCATGGGTTTCTGTTACGTTTCTCAGGATCCACATAAGAGTGAAACCATATGGTATCTGTCTTTCTCTGTATGGCTTATTTCACTTAGCATCACACTCTCCAGTTCCATCCACGTTGCTACAAAAGGCCATATTTCATTCTTTCTCATTGCCACGTAGTATTCCATTGTGTATATAAACCACAATTTCTTTATCCATTCATCAGTTGATGGACATTTAGGCTCTTTCCATAATTTGGCTATTGTTGAGAGTGCTGCTATAAACATTGGGGTACAAGTGCCCCTATGCATCAGTACTCCTGTATCCCTTGGATAAATTCCTAGCAGTGCTATTGCTGGGTCATAGGGTAGGTCTATTTTTAATTTTCTGAGGAACCTCCACACTGCTTTCCAGAGCGGCTGCACCAATTTGCATTCCCACCAACAGTGCAAGAGGGTTCCCGTTTCTCCACATCCTCTCCAGCATCTATAGTCTCCTGATTTGTTCATTTTGGCCACTCTGACTGGCGTGAGGTGGTATCTGAGTGTGGTTTTGATTTGTATTTCCCTGATAAGGAGCGACGTTGAACATCTTTTCATGTGCCTGTTGGCCATCCGGATGTCTTCTTTAGAGAAGTGTCTATTCATGTTTTCTGCCCATTCAAAGACTGATTTTTATAGTTGTTGTTACTTTTATGAAATATGGATTCTAGATTTTTGAAATGGCTTCTTCTTCCCTTATCAACATTTAAAACTATCCATTTATTTGCATTGTTTGGCACTGTGATGACTATCATCAGTTTCTTTAATTGAATGTCTTGTACTCAGATTTCTCTGTGACAACTTACAGAAATTAACTTTCGATGACTTAAGCAAAAGTGAGGTAATTAGACATATAAATTTCTTTGGCTCTGGCTGCACATCCACAATTGTAAGGCTGGAGAGGATGAGTTGTCAGTCATCATTCCAAGAAATTAGGAGGTGGAAAATAAACAAAAAATTTCTAAATAGGATCTGAAGTTATCTAATGCTCACTTTTGGAAATATTTACCTGTAAAAAGTTCAACTCTTTGTGTCTCTGCTGATTAGTTCTGAGACAGGATCTAAATATTTTTAAAAGTCCAAAAAATGTTAGGGTATATACTTCAAGATTTGGTCACCCCAGAATTAGTTACCAAAAGATTTAAAGAAGGCATGTTGGAAGGATTTAAGTTCACATCTTACTCGAGAATATCAAGTCTTCTCTACATTCTAGTGGCTGTGTGTGAACCAACTCGGGTCTAGAATTGAAGGTTGAGTGTGATCTGAATCACGGCAGCTCAAGTCAGGTCTGTTTATCTCATAGAAGAGGTCCACTGATTTTATTCCTAGACCTCTCATGATTAATTAATTGTGAATGAATCTACCATTTTCCTTGATACTCAGATGCTACTGTTTAAATGATATTCAGAAAAACATCATTTGAGAGACAAATAAGAATCCAGACTAGCTTGGGAAAGTAACCATTGGCACTGATTATTATTAGTCTGGAAAACACCCTTTGTAGGCTTTCACTTTCAGTTTTACTCTTGCACATATTATATAGTAGGATTTCCACAGGCAACATTGTGGTAGGATCCTCTCCCTAAGGAGAGAAAAAAACAGAAACAAAAACAAAAAAACCTTCAAGGTAACCTGGCTATGCCCCTATGACCTACAACATCCCTCATGACCTTGTAAACTGAGACTACTTAATCAAACTACATTTTTGTGTGTGTTACCATATATGGGAGACAAAGAAACAGAAAATGTATAAAAAAATTATGCCTCAGGACCTTCGGGGCTCAGTTCTTAGGGTACGAATCCAACTGAGTGGCACGAGCAGGAATAATTCCTGGAAAAAAAAAAAAGCCTCAGTGTCAGGACTCTCTGTGAGAGAATCCTGCTACATTACTTGGGGGCTCATGTCTGGAATTTGGAGACGGTGCATTTCCACCTCCTTGCCCACCGGGGATAGGAACATCAGGGCACCGAGAGAGGAGGCCTCACCTGATGCCAGCAGACCGCTTGATCTGCAGGAGACTAGCCCTCTGGTGTGCCAGAGCTAGGACCCCGTGTGCACCAGCGGAACCTGTGAGGCCCAGGAACCAGCTCAGGAAGCACGCATCAGACTGGTAAGAGCCCCGGTTCATTTTGGCAGACCTGCCCCCAAGAGGCAGAAAGGGAGCCTGATCACCTCCCAGAATTGCCCTAGTAGTTCCAGCTGCAGCTCTAAGGCGCTGGGCACTGGGTGGCAGGTTGGAGTCATCGTGTGACTGTGTGTGAGGATTTGTCTCTCATTCATTTCCTGGATCAATGACTGTTGATAATTAGAGCCAACTGTCTCTGGTTATTCCACCTCAGAATGGGGACTTTAAAGAATATTCCCAAGCAGCTGCCAAAACACCCTTTGTTTTGGGTAAATTCCCTGTCTTCTCTGGACTGACATGGACTGTCTAATTCCACTAATGGAAAACAAAGAAACCTGGAGTCTGCTCCTCTGTCTGAGCTGACAAGAATTAAAACTGGGAATTCTCTTTCTCCGCCTTTTGCTGGCACCTCGTCTCTTCTGCCTTCCCTTCCAGCTCTCCTGTTTCTTTTTTTTTTTTTTAATTAATTTATTTATTTATTTTCAAATGTTTATTTATTTTTGAGAGAGACAGAGACAGAATGTGAGTGGGTTAGGGGCAGAGAGAGAGGGAGACACAGAAGCAGAAGCAGGCTCCAGGCTGTCAGCACAGAGCCCGACGCGGGGCTCGAACTCACGAGCTGTGAGATCATGACCTGAGCCAAAGTCAGACGCTCAACCGACTGAGCCACCCAGGCGCCCCCACCTCTCCTGTTTCTACACCACCTGGGGGTGGCCTGCATAACTGGCTCCTCAATGCCTCAGACACCATCAGCTCCTCCTCTCCCCCTAGATGTCCTGGAGCCGAGATCACCAACTTCAGATTACCCTACCAACTGTTCCAGGTAAAATTAACCGTGGGGAACAAATTGTCTTACGTGGACCCAAGTTAAACATATTCAGTGTTTAAGCTCATTTAAGTTTGTTGGTTTGAGATAGACAATGTTTATCAACATCAACAACAACAACCAAAAAAAACCCTTTTATTCTGCCTAGATTTGCTGAAGGTCAAATAAGCTCATTATCTCTGTTCCAATTTGTCAGTAAAAAAATGACTTAAAGTAATGGTTAACTTTGTCTCTTTCATAGTTTTCATGGGTAATTGTTAAGATAGCTTTCAAAGTCTTTGGTAACCTAAAACGTTAAAGTTTTTGCTTGCATAATAAATTGAGATTAAACTCATTGGATATCAAACAAGATAAGAGGCTAAAGCACTAATTACTAGATGTAGGTCTGTGCTCTTGACTTCTTGCAGAAAAAAACAAGGATATATGGGTCTGTTGAAAAACATGCTTTGTGCTTAATTGATTCATAAGTTTGCCATCTAAGAAATTCTAATGTAACAGTTCACAACTGGCTACTACTTAGTTTTCACTGGAAACTAAAGTTTCTAAGAGTTAAAATTCTGCTAAATGTAGTTTAAACTGATACAAATAAGAAAAGCAACTCTGTATGTAGAAAAGTAGGAGGTATCAAAAAAAGATACAATAAATGGAAATATATTTTTGTTGAAGGTAAAAGAGAGTAATTTTGTCCTAAATGAGACTGGTTATTGGGAGAGAAATGTCTTGGAACAAAATCTAAATGCAAAGAAAAGTTGTAGAATGTTAGTGAAGGAAAATCTTTAAAAAGAAAAATTATGGGGGCGCCTGGGTGGCTCAGTCGGTTAAGCGTCTGACTTCAGCTCAGGTCACGATCTCGAGGTCTGTGAGTTCGAGCCCCGCGTCAGGCTCTGGGCTGATGGCTCAGAGCCTGGAGCCTGCTTCCCATTCTGTGTCTCCCTCTCTCTCTGCCGCTCCCCCGTTCATGCTCTGTCTCTCTCTGTCTCAAAAATAAATAAACGTTAAAAAAAAATTTTTAAAATAAAAAAAATTTAAAAAAAATTAAAAAAAAAGAAAAATTATGTGTGGTCAGGATGGACTAAGGTTAAAATAAATGGATTTTAAAAAAATTTTTTTTAACGTTTTATTTTAAGGTATAAACTATTTAGAAGCTTTATTATTAAAAGAGTCTCTCTGCTTACATAAATGAAACTTACTATTCTATGCTCTTATAATATTAATTATATCAGTACATTTTGTTGTATTGAATGTGAGTTTTGGCATAGGTTTGTAGCCCCATAATAACTTTTTACTACATTGAACTAACATATCTGGTGTATTTATTCCAATTATTATATTTTTAATTTACTGTGGTATTTTGTTATAGAAAAATCACCCATAAGCAGTATATGGTTAGATTTCATTTCACATCTTACAGAAATTATAAATCCAATTTAAAGTGTTTAAACGGGGTACCTGGGTGGCTTAGTCAGTTGAGCGTCCAACTTCACCTCAGGTCATGATCTCACAGTTCATGGGTTTGAGCCCCATGTAGGGCTCTGTGCTGACAGCTCAGAGCCTGGAGCCTGCTTCAGTTTCTGTGTGTGTGTCTCTCTCTCTGCCTCTCTCTCTCTCAAAAATAAGTAAACATTAAAAAAAAAAAAAGGTTTAAAAAAATAAAAAATAAAGTGTTTAAAAAATAACTCCATTTTTAATTTAATTTAATTTTATGGCTATTGGAATTTAACTTTTTATTTGTTTATATTTTTACTCTTACTTTTTCTCAGAAATAATTAATGCTAAGATTTCAATCATAGCCCAAAACATTGATGACCTATACTTAAATGTTCATGTAATGAACAGCCAACTTTGATAATATTTTTGATATTGCTTTCCCCAGTTTAAGACCCCAAATTCAGAGGAATAACAAACTTCAAGAGTATTTTAAAATCCAAGTATTTCTTCAGTTTTTAAAGATGACTGCTCCCTTGTAATCATGATGACATGGTAGAAATGAGTGAGAAGTGATGGTATAAATAATTGGTTATAATTGTTGTGCTCCCTCTGTTTCAGTAGTTTTGAAAGGGCGGGCCTACGCCTGCCGACTCCATCTTGTTCTGTGTCCTTCACCTAGAACACGCCTCCTCCCTTTGAGTAACTTCCCGTTCACCCATTCAAACTTCCTGTTCAAAACACGCCCAGCGACCTACAAAACAGGACTCCGACCCTTCCCCAGCCAATCAGCTGAGGCCACAGCCATTACCTCACCAACTGCCCCTAGACCCCAATAAAACCTTTGTCCTTTTGAAACTCGCTCTCTCCCTGGTATCTCACCACTGCATCGGTGCAGGTAGGGGATTGAGCTCGAGCTAGCTCGAATAAAGGCTCTTTTGCTTTTGCATCGGACTCGGCTCCCTAGTGGTCTTTGGGGATCACGAATTCTGGGCATAACAGTTTATCACAGTTATTTCAGTGACTCTCCAAGTCTACAATATGGTAATTATCAGATCAAAAAGAAATGTTCAATCTTCCTAGAATGATTGCATATAGGTACATATATTTAAAATTAATGTATTTAGGGGCGCCTGGGTGGCGCAGTCGGTTGAGCGTCCGACTTCAGCCAGGTCACGATCTCGCGGTCCGTGAGTTCGAGCCCCGCGTCAGGCTCTGGGCTGATGGCTCGGAGCCTGGAGCCTGTTTCCGATTCTGTGTCTCCCTCTCTCTCTGCCCCTCCCCTGTTCATGCTCTGACTCTCTCTGTCCCAAAAATAAAAAAATAAAAAACGTTGAAAAAAAAAATTTAAAATTAATGTATTTAATTAATGGTATAATACTCATGATCAGTAGAAACATGGTCAGGTACAAAGACTGATAACATGTTTTTATTAATTTTATAAAAGTATTACATATATAAAAATACACAAATCATAAATGTATAGCATGATAACCTTCTTTCATGTTGGAGGGGTAACTCATGGTGATAATACTCACCACATGATAACCAGAAGATCTAAACCCAGGTTCAGTATCTATTAGGTTTTGGCTCCTTTTTTCCTCTTTCTTTTTCTTTTCTCTTTCTTTTTCTTTTTAATCTAGAGCCTCTGTGGTCCTCATGGAGCTTGGCTCTGGAGGCTAGTTACCTTAATAACTTACTTATACTTCTTTTTCTCCCAGGAGGACTATCTCCCAGAAGGTGAAGGAAACCTCAATGCTGCAATTATTTGAAAAAGCACCACTGTTAGCCCAAAACCAAACCCAGTATGGATAACCACGGTTGATATTCTACTAGATTGTCAGGGGTTCCAGATGGTTCAGGACCTCTATTTACATATCCAGGACAATCTACTTCACTTCTTTAAAAGCACTCAACATCCAAGAATGCAAGACAGAATATCCTGAGGATCCATTCCTCAGGTTCACTTTGCATAACTATAGACTGTAATTCCTGGGTTTGTTTCAGTTTTAGCAAAGCATCATTTGGAAAATTCACCTTGTGTCTTCTACAAAGGACTGTAGCATTTTTCAAGAAATCAACTACTAAAGGAAAGGACAGTTATTTAAACAGAGAAATTAGGGAAATTACTCCAAGTTCTCTATGGGAAGAGCTAAAACTGAGATAATAAACATGCATTTGGAAAATTTGGGGGAAAGGGATTCGTTTTATCTTGACACAGTGATTATACAACACTTAGAACAAAGTCACTAATTAACTTTATGTTTACCCTTTTTAGAATTAAAATAACAAGAGGACAACATCGGGATTCTGCTTCTTCATTTTCAGAATCTAACAAATTACCAAACAATATAAGGTAAGAGCACATCTTAAAACATGCAAACTCTGACGATTAAGTCATAAACTGAGCACTCTTTTATTGGCTACTCTGGGAAAAATTCTCCATTTTCAGTTCTTCAGGTGAAAATTTATTAACATGAGAACAAATTTGATAGGAATAAATTTGGAAAATTCAAATGAACAGTGTCCCTGCCCCTAGGCAAGATTACAGGAAAATAAGTAAAATATATTATTTTTCAAAAAATATTCATGGCTACATCAGGCTCTCTTTTCATGGCTTAAGTATCTTATGCCTCCATAGATCCTAAGTATGATCTATTTATAATTGCTCTTTTTTAATACTGATGCTGGCAGGTGGTCAGAGGACCTGGAGTTGAGAGGAGTCTCATAGGACCAGCTAAGAGGGTTTTTGGCTTCACACAGGGTGGAAATCAAACATGAGCCAACAGGATATGAAAGCAGAGTTTACAGAAGATATATATATATATAGAGAGAGAGATTTTTATTTTTGGTTCCGGAAGATGGCGGCGTAGGAGGACGCAGGGCTCACAGCGCGTCCTGCCGATCACTTAGATTCCACCTACACCTGCCTAAAGAACCCAGAAAACCGCCAGAGGATTAGCAGAAGGGAGTCTCCGGAGTCAAGCGCAGACTAGAGGCCCACGGAAGAGGGTAGGAAGGGCGGCGAGGCGGTGCGCGCTCCACGGACTGGCGGGAGGGAGCCGGGGCGGAGGGGCGGCTCGCCGGCCAAGCAGAGCCCCCGAGTCGGGCTGGCAAAAGCGGAGGGGCCGGACAGACTGTGTTCCGACAGCAAGCGCGACTTAGCGTCTGGGAGGTCATAAGTTAACAGCTCTGCGCGGAAAGCGGGAAGGCTGGAGGACAAAGGGAGGGAGAGCTGCTGAGCCCCCGGGCGACAGAGCTCAGCTTGGCGGGGAACAAAGGCGCCAGCGCCATCTCCCCCGCCCATCCCCCAGCCAAAATCCCAAAGGGAACCAGTTCCTGCCAGGGAACTTGCTCGCTCCGAGCAAACACCCAACTCTGTGCTTCTGCGGAGCCAAACCTCCGGCAGCGGATCTGACTCCCTCCCGCTGCCACAGGGCTCCTCCTGAAGTCGATCACCTAAGGAGAAGCGAGCTAAGCCTGCCCCTCCACCCCCCGTGCACCTTGCCTACCCACCCCAGCTAATACGCCAGATCCCCAGCAACACAAGCCTGGCAGTGTGCAAGTAGCCCAGACGGGACACGCCACCCCACAGTGAATCCTGCCCCTAGGAGAGGGGAAGAGAAGGCACACACCAGTCTGACTGTGGCCCCAGCAGTGGGCTGGGGGCAGACATCGGGTCGGACTGCGGCCCCGCCCACTAACTCCAGTTATACACCACAGCACAGGGGAAGTGCACTGCAGGTCCTCACCACGCAAGGGACTCTCCAAAATGACCAAACGGAAGAATTCCCCTCAGAAGAATCTCCAGGAAATAACAACAGCTAATGAACTGATCAAAAAGGATTTAAATAATATAACAGAAAGTGAATTTAGAATAATAGTCATAAAATTAATCGCTGGGCTTGAAAACAGTATACAGGACAGCAGAGAATCTCTTGCCACAAAGATCGAGGGACTAAGGAACAGTCACGAGGAGTTGAAAAACGCTTTAAACGAAATGCAAAACAAAATGGAAACCACGATGGCTCGGCTTGAAGAGGCAGAGGAGAGAATAGGTGAACTAGAAGATAAAGTTATGGAGAAAGAGGAAGCTGAAAGAAAGAGAGATAAAAAAATCCAGGAGTATGAGGGGAAAATTAGAGAACTAAGTGATACACTAAAAAAAAATAATATACGCATAATTGGTATCCCAGAGGAGGAAGAGAGAGGGAAAGGTGCTGAAGGGGTACTTGAACAAATTATAGCTGAGAACTTCCCTGAACTGGGGAAGGAAAAAGGCATTGAAATCCAAGAGGCACAGAGAACTCCCTTCAGACGTAACTTGAATCGATCTTCTGCACGACATATCATAGTGAAACTGGCAAAATACAAGGATAAAGAGAGAATTCTGAAAGCAGCAAGGGATAAACGTGCCCTCACATATAAAGGGAGACCTATAAGACTTGTGACTGATCTCTCCTTTGAAACTTGGCAGGCCAGAAAGGCTTGGCACGATATCTACAGTGTGCTAAACAGAAAAAATATGCAGCCGAGAATCCTTTATCCAGCAAGTCTGTCATTTGGAATAGAAGGAGAGATAAAGGTCTTCCCAAACAAACAAAAACTGAAGGAATTTGTCACCACGAAACCAGCCCTACAAGATATCCTAAGGGGGATCCTGTGAGACAAAGTACCAGAGACATCACTACAAGCATAAAACATACAGACATCACAATGACTCTAAACCCATATCTTTCTATAATAACACTGAATGTAAATGGATTAAATGCGCCAACTAAAAGACATAGGGTATCAGAATGGATAAAAAAACAAGACCCATCTATTTGCTGTCTACAAGAGACTCATTTTAGATCTGAGGACACCTTTAGATTGAGAGTGAGGGGATGGAGAACTATTTATCATGCTCCTGGAAGCCAAAAGAAAGCTGGAGTAGCCATACTTATATCAGACAAACTAGACTTTAAATTAAAGGCTGTAACAAGAGATGAAGAAGGGCATTATATAATAATCATAGGGTCTATCCACCAGGAAGAGCTAACTATTATAAATGTCTATGCGCCAAATACCGGAGCCCCCAGATATATAAAACAATTACTCATAAACATAAGCAACCTTATTGATAAGAATGTGGTCATTGCAGGGGACTTTAACACCCCACTTACAGAAATGGATAGATCATCTAGACACACAGTCAATAAAGAAACAAGGGCCCTGAATGATACATTGGATCAGATGGACTTGACAGATATATTTCGAACTCTGCATCCCAAAGCAACAGAATATACTTTCTTCTCGAGTGCACATGGAACATTCTCCAAGATAGATCATATACTGGGTCACAAAACAGCCCTTCATAAGTTTACAAGAATTGAAATTATACCATGCATACTTTCAGACCACAATGCTATGAAGCTTGAAATCAACCACAGGAAAAAGTCTGGAAAACCTCCCAAAGCATGGAGGTTAAAGAACACCCTACTAACGAATGAGTGGGTCAACCAGGCAATTAGAGAAGAAATTAAAATATATATGGAAACAAACGAAAATGAAAATACAACAATCCAAACGCTTTGGGATGCAGCGAAGGCAGTCCTGAGAGGAAAATACATTGCAATCCAGGCCTATCTCAAGAAACAAGAAAAATCCCAAATACAAAATCTAACAGCACACCTAAAGGAAATAGAAGCAGAACAGCAAAGGCAGCCTAAACCCAGCAGAAGAAGAGAAATAATAAAGATCAGAGCAGAAATAAACAATATAGAATCTAAAAAAACGGTAGAGCAGATCAACGAAACCAAGAGTCGGTTTTTTGAAAAAATAAACAAAATTGACAAACCTCTAGCCAGGCTTCTCAAAAAGAAAAGGGAGATGACCCAAATAGATAAAATCATGAATGAAAATGGAATGATTACAACCAATCCCTCAGAGATACAAACAATTATCAGGGAATACTATGAAAAATTATACGCCAGCAAATTGGACAACCTGGAAGAAATGGACAAATTTCTAAACACCCACACTCTTCCAAAACTCAATCAGGAGGAAATAGAAAGCTTGAACAGACCCATAACCAGCGAAGAAATTGAATCGGTTATCAAAAATCTCCCAACAAATAAGAGTCCAGGACCAGATGGCTTCCCAGGGGAGTTCTACCAGACGTTTAAAGCAGAGATAATACCTATCCTTCTCAAGCTATTCCAAGAAATAGAAAGGGAAGGAAAACTTTCAGACTCATTCTATGAAGCCAGTATTACTTTGATTCCTAAACCAGACAGAGACCCAGTAAAAAAAGAGAACTACAGGCCAATATCCCTGATGAATATGGATGCAAAAATTCTTAATAAGATACTAGCAAATCGAGTTCAACAGCATATAAAAAGAATTATTCACCATGATCAAGTGGGATTCATTCCTGGGATGCAGGGCTGGTTCAACATTCGCAAATCGATCAACGTGATACATCACATTAACAAAAAAAAAGAGAAGAACCATATGATCCTGTCAATCGATGCAGAAAAGGCCTTTGACAAAATCCAGCACCCTTTCTTAATAAAAACCCTTGAGAAAGTCGGGATAGAAGGAACATACTTAAAGATCATAAAGGCCATTTATGAAAAGCCCACAGCTAACATCATCCTCAACGGGGAAAAACTGAGAGCTTTTTCCCTGAGATCAGGAACACGACAGGGATGCCCACTGTCACCGCTGTTGTTTAATATAGTGTTGGAAGTTCTAGCATCAGCAATCAGACAACAAAAGGAAATCAAAGGCATCAAAATTGGCAAAGATGAAGTCAAGCTTTCGCTTTTTGCAGATGACATGATATATATATATATATAGAGAGAGAGAGAGAGAGAGAGAGAGACAGACAGACAGAGACAGAGACACAGAGAGACAGAGAGAGACAGAGAGAGAGAGGGAGATGGAAAGAGTGTGTCCAGGAGACTTAAAAAGGAAAAGAGCATGAGTTTTGTCTTTTTTCTGGGTCTGAGGTTTTTATTGAAGATGGTGGTCTGCTGTACGTGTCCTCTCAGGCAACCAGGAACTGGTTTGAAGAAAGACAAGGGCCCAGGTGTTATTCCTTGGAACCAGGGGCTCTTGGCTTGGAGATATCTAACTTGGTGTCCTGGAATATGCATATGATAGATTTATAAGGTCCTTTTCAACTGATCTTTTCTTAGATGTTATTTTTTCTAGAGAATCATTACCTCCATGTCCCTTACCTCCATGTCCCTTATTTGCATTACAAAGCATGTAGAAAGTGGGGTGGGGCTGCAGGGCCTAGAAAGAATAGAAGTAGGGAAAAAAAGCATCTTTTTCTCTCTTAGGGTCCCTTAGGTTTCCCTGTCTCAATACAGTTCCAATACTTATAGAAATACAGCCCCAAAACTAACTTTTTGATTCATCATCGGTTGTAATTGGCTTAAACTTAAGTCAGAATAATTTATAAAGTTAATGAACAATGATTATAGAATAACTTAACAAATCCTAATATTGTAAGAGATTATTTGGAGCATGGATCAAATCCAGAGTTCATTTGTTTTGCCTTGTGCCTCTCAGCAGGTTTCTGCCATGGGTGACAGGGGAACAGACAATCACTCGGAAGTGACTGACTTCATCCTTATAGGCTTCAGGGTCCGCTCCGAGCTCCACATTCTCCTCTTCCTGATCTTTCTGCTTGTGTATGCCATGATCCTCCTAGGGAATGTTGGGATGATGACCATTATTATGACTGATCCCCGGCTGAACACACCCATGTATTTCTTCCTAGGCAACCTGTCCTTCATTGATCTCTTCTATTCGTCTGTTATTGCACCCAAGGCCATGATCAACTTCTGGTCTGAGAGCAAGTCCATCTCTTTTGCAGGCTGTGTGACCCAATTCTGTCTCTTTGCCCTCTTCATGGTGGCAGAGGGATTTCTCCTGGCAGCCATGGCCTATGACCGCTTCATTGCCATCTGCAACCCACTCCTCTACTCTGTCCAGATGACAGCACGTCTCTGCACTCAGTTGGTGGCTGGTTCCTTTTTATGCGGCTGCATCAGCTCAGTTCTTCAGACAAGCACGACATTTACTTTGCCATTTTGTGGTTCTCGGGCTATTGACCACTTTTTCTGTGATATTCGCCCACTTCAGAGACTATCTTGTTCTGACCTCTTCATCTATAGAATGATTTCTTTTTCCTTATCCAGCATCATTACCTTGCCTACAATAATTGTCATTATTGTGTCCTATATGTATATTGTATCCACAGTACTAAAGATACGCTCCTCTGAGGGACGTAAGAAAGCGTTCTCCACTTGCAGCTCTCACCTAGGAGTCGTGAGTGTGCTGTATGGTGCTGTGTTTTTTACATATCTCACTCCGGACAGATTTCCTGAGCTGAGTAAAGTGACCTCCTTATGCTATACCTTAGTCACTCCCATGTTGAATCCTTTGATTTACTCTCTGAGAAACAAAGATGTCAAAGAGGCTCTAAAAAAACTTTTAGAGATGAAAAATGCTATTCCTTGATTATTATTTCTCATCCATCGAAGGTATTGTGGCTATTTCTTTCATCTTTCTTGTGACCATTAATGAAAATTAATCTCCTGAACATCATAAAAATATTAACACAGCTTTTTCAAGATGATGTGTGTTCCACATATTACATTTTTTTTGCTCAGGGACATTGTTAATCCAAAATGTCCTTGATATCAGAAATGTCCTGGACATTAGGGCAGCATTTTTCAAGTTGAACCTTCCCACTGATCTAAAATAACATTTTATTTCCTGAATTGACTTTTATATTTTTATAGCTTGCTGTTAAATGTGATTTTGATATTTTATTATAGTGTACGAACAGTACTTGTTAAACAGTTATCAAACATTCAGTTTGACAAGTGAAAAAAGTATTATAAAATACTTTCACCAGCATTTTATATGTCATGTATTGAGAAGAAGTATAATAAGGAGAAAAAAAGATAAGTAATCTTCATAATACATATTAACTTGAAATATTGTTTATTGATGTGTTAGAGGCTCTGAGGCCCTCTAGGTGCTGGATCCCAACTGATATGAAGAAACAAGTGGGACAAAGAGAACTGCAAATATTTCTCAGTAGTCACTTCCTCAGTTGGGATCTTCATAATTTTTTTGTGTTAATTATTCTATGAAATACTTTTTGAAAATTATAGCAGGAAGGTAGTCATCAAATACTGTATGATCCAAAATCACTCTTTTATGCTTTAGAATATTTATTTATTTGATTAATTTTCTTGATTACTTATTTGATATGTTCTCATCTTGGGGTAAGCTCAGGTATAAATAAGGTCATTCTTTTGGGGGGATGCATATATGTATTTAATTTTATTTTTGAAAATGTAAAGTGTTTACATAGTTAAAAGTCAAAACTGTATACAAATATATTCAGAGAAATCTCACTGCCATCTCTTTCTTCTCCATGGTGTTGCCACCAGCTCCTTATGAGAAACCATTTTCAGTAAGTTTCTGATTTAACCTTCCTGGATAAATTTTTGCATAGTTAAATAAATAAGTGCACACATAAATAAATGCCTTTTAAAAAGTTCTTCTTACCTGGAAAGTAGCATACCATATACAGTCTTTTATACTTTGCTTTTATTTTTTGTTTTTGCTTTTATTTATTTATTTTAAAATTTTAAAGATGTTTTTATTTTTTTTAATGGTTAATTTAATTTAATTTAATTTTAATCTATGTTAGTTAACATATAGTGTATTAATGATTTCAGGAGTAGAATCCAGTGATTCATCACTTACATATAACATGCAGTGCTCATCCCAACAAGTGTTGTCTTTAATGCCCATGAACCATTTAGCCCATCCCGCCACCCACCTCCCCTCCAGCAACCCTCAGTTTGTTTTCTGTATTTAAGAGTCGCGTATGGTTTGCCTCCCTCTCTTTTTTTATCTTATTTGTCCTTCCCTTCCCCTGTGTTCATCTGTTTTGTTTCCTAAATTATACATGTGAGTGAAATTATATGATATTCATCTTTCTCTGACTTATTTCACTTAGCATAATACACTGTAGTTCCATCCAGGCTGTTGCAAATGGCAAAATTTCATTTTTTTGATCACCAAGGAATATTCCATTGTATATATACACCACTTCTTCTTTATCCATTTGTCATTTGATGGATATTTGGGCTCTTTCCATAATTTAGCTATTGTTGGTAGTGCTGCTATAAATTTTGGGGGTGCATGTGTCCCTTCAAATCAGCGTTTTTGTATCCTTTGAATAAATACTTAGCAGTGAAATTGTTGGGTCATAGACGAGCTGTATAATTAAGTTTTTGAGAAACCTCCAAACTGTTTCCAGAGTGACTGCACCGGTCTGCATTCCTACTAACAGTGCAAAAGTGTTCCCCTTTCTCTACATCCTCGTCAACATCTGTTGCTTCCTGAGTTACTAATTTTAGCCATCCTGACAGGTGTGAGGTGGTATCTCATTGTGGTTTTGATTTGTATTTCCCTCATGATGAGTGATGTTGAGCCTCTTTTCTTGTGTGTGTTGGCCCTCTGGATGTTAAATAAAATCATTCTTTAGGGAGCTTACAATTTAGTGTGAGAGTCACAGCTTACACAGGGAATTATAATCCAGAGATGTGTATGCCAATAATACATACAAGTGGTAAGATTGTGGTTGGTAATAAGTGAAAATCTGCAGCGCTATGTGGAAGATATATTGAAAAGGAATAAGATTGGAGTCAGGGAAACTGCTGAATCAATTCGTATTATTGATGAAAGCTTGAAGTATGCCAATGTAAATCTAAAAAGGCTGATTTGAAAAGCTGCACATAAAATACACAGTACTGGGGCACCTGCGTGGCTCAGGTGATGAAACAATTCACTTTTTTTTTTTTTTAACGTTTATTTATTTTTGAGACAGTGAGAGACAGAGCATGAACAGGGGAGGAGCAGAGAGAGAGGGAGACACGGAATCCGAAACAGGCTCCAGGCTCTGCACTGTCAGCACAGAGCCTGACATGGGGCTTGAACTCATGGACAGTGAGATCATGACCTGAGCCGAAGTCCGATGCTTAACCGACTGAACCACCCAGGCGCCCCATGAAGCAATTGACTCTTGATCTCAGCTCAGGTCATGATCTCTTGGTTTGTGAGATCAAGCCCCACGTTGTTGCGCTGGGCTCTGTGCTGACGGCACAGACCCTGCTTGGGCTTCTCTCTCTCCCCATCTTCCCCTCTCAAAATAAATACACTTAAAAAAATACACAGAACTGATTAGCTGATTAGTATGAGGAGAGTACACCAAAGGAAGTGTGTCTCACATTTTTGAACTTGTATGATGTGCTTGGTGATGGTAAAAAATAAAGAAAGGAGTTCTCAGCAAACTAGGAATAGAGGGGAATTTCCTAAACTTGAAAAAGAACATTAAAAAAAAAAAAAAAAACTACGGTTAAGATTATATTTAATGCTGACAAACTAGAAGCTTTCCTGCTAAGACGGGAATAAGGCAAGGATGTCTCCCCTGATCACAACTTCCAGGATCCTTTTGCAAGTCTTAGGTAATGCAAAAGGCAAAAAGGGAAATAAAAGTGGCTGAATTATGTCTTCCCAAACTCTTATGTTGTAGCCCTAACCTCCATTACTGTAATATGTGCCTCTATTTGGACACAGGGCTTTTAAATAGGTCATTAAAATACGGCTGTTACGGTGGATTCAAATAGAATCTGACTGGTGTCTATAAGAGATTAGGACACACAGAGAGACACTAGCTGTGCACATGTACGGAGGGATGACCATGTGAAGAGAGAGCGAGAGGCAAACAGCTGCAAGCCAAGGAGAGAGACCTCAGAGGAAACCTAATCTGCGGGCACCTTATTCTTGGACTTTGAGTCTCCATAACTATGAGAAAATAAATTTGTTATTTAAGCCACCCAATCTATGGTATTTTTGTTTTAGAAGCCCTAGAAAACTATTCCAAAAAGGTATACAGAAGGGGAGAAGAAAAAAAAAAAAAACAACTTTTTTTTCACATGATTCTATGTAGAAAATCTGAGAGAATTGACAAAAACAAACAAACAAACCCTGAAACAGAGATTATACAAAGTTTGTGGGATATATGGTTAACATACAAAAGTTAATTGCTTTCCATACACTAGTAATGAGCAAGTGGAATTTAAGTTAAAAACATAATATCATTTCTATTATCATCCTTACCTTGAAATAAAATATGTATGTATAAATCTCACAAAATATGTACAAGATCTATAGAGGGAAAATTATAAAACTCTAACGGAAGAAATTAAAGACCTAAATAAATGGAGAGACATTATACGTTTGTGGAAAGGAAGACTCAATATTGTCAAGATGTCAGTTTTCGCCAACTCAATCAACACATTCACTGAAACCCCAATCAAAATTTCAGCAAATAGTTTTATGGATACTGACAAACCTTAGAAGTTGAATCTAAAGTGTATATGGAGAGGCAAAAGACCAGAATAACCAACACAATATTGAAGGAGAAGAACAGAATCAGGGACTGACACCACACAACTTCAAGACTGACTATATAGCTACAATAATCAAAACAGTGTGGTACTGGTGAAAGAATAAAAAGATAGATCAATGGAATAGAATAGAGAGATAGAAATAGAATGACATCAATAGAACCAACTGATCTTTGACAGAGGAACAAAGATAAGAAATGGAGGGGAAAAACAGGCTATTTAACAAAGAGTACTGGAATACCTAGACACCCACATACAAAAATGTGAACCTAGATATAAATCTAACAGTATTCACAAAAATTACTCAAATGAACTGTCGACCTAAATGTAAAACACAAAAATGTAACTTTTCCTAGAAGATAATATGAGAGAAACATAGATGACCTTGGGTATGGTGATGCCTTTTTAGATACAATACCAGAGTCATGCGCCATGAACAATATAACTGATAAGTGGGACTCCACTAAAATTAAAAACTTCTGCTCTGCCAAAGACATTGCCAAAAAATTAGAAGAAATGAGACAGGCTGGGGGAAAATATTTTCAAAAGACATATCTGATAAAGGATATCCAAAATATGCAAAGAACTCTTAGTACCGAACTGTAAAAAAACAATCTGATTGGTCCAATGTCTTGAACTGACAGATCACAAACAAAGATATACAGATGTTCAAATAAACATATGAAAAGATGTTCCACATCATATGTCATAGAGAATGCAAATAAAAACAAGATGTGCTATAATCCTATCAAAATCACCCAAATCCAGAAACCTGACAATATCAAATAGTAGTGAGCATATGGAGCAAAAGGAACTCTTTACATTTTCAGTAGAAATTCAAATAGTACAAGTACTTTGGAAGACAATCTGGTAGTTTCTTATAGAACTAAATATACTGTCACTGATCTGCAATACAGAAATTGCCCCTTGCTGTTTACCCAGTGGAGTTGAAAATTTATGTCCGCACAAGAACCTAGAGCAGTTTTATTCATAATTGCTCAAATTTGAAAGCCACCAAGATTTCCTTCAGTAAGTGAATGGATAAACCGTGGTACATCCAGAGAATAGAATATTATTCAACACTAAAAAGAAATGAGCTACCAGTGTGAAAAGAGAAGGAGGAAGTTTAATTGCGTAGTACTAAGTGAAAGAAGCCAGTGTGAAAAGTCTCCCTATTATATGATTCCAACTCTACGACATTCTGGAAAAGACAAAACTTATGGTGACAGAAAAAAAGATTGGCAGTTGCCAGGAGTTGTGGGATGAAGAGAAAGAGCACAGAACATTTTTAGGGCAGTGAAAATACTCTACATGATACCATAATTATAGATACAGGTCATTATATATATAATACCATGTATATATACATAGATGTACATATATGTACAGAATATACAATACCAAGAATGTACCCTGAAGTAGACTATGAATTTTGGATGATAAAATATGTTAACACAGGTTGATCAATTGTAATAAATTATGCCAGCCTGGTGAGGGATGTTAATTAAGGGGTTTTAAGCTCTGGAAGGACATGGAAGAATCATAGATACATATTACTATGTGAAAGAAGCCAATCTTGAAAGGGTACATACTGCCTGATTCCCACTATATAACATTTCAGTTGTATTTTTAAACTGCAGAATACATTTTTGAAATAATTTCTGTATTTTTCTTGTTATTTGCCTGTTTATTTATTTATTTATTGACTGTTTTATTGGCTTTTGTTTGCTCTGAGACGTCATTTGTGTCACTTGTCAGAGGCACAACCTTAGGCTTGTGAGTACTCTTGGATGACAGTGGTTTTATTGAGGCTAGTTTCTGCTGTATCCTCCCCTGAACATTTTATTGGATGTACCTCTGTAGGTTTCCTAGCTAGCAGGGAAGCTCCATTAATTCTCCTTTTGTTCTATTGTTTTGACAGCATTGTGGGGCAGATATTTCTCTACTGTCCGATCCATTGTTTTTGTCACCTCTGCAAGGATAGCCTTTAAGTCCAGTCTTTGAGGTTTGCCCCCAACCTATGAGGGCCTTCTTCACTGTCTCCTTCCCTGGTTCTCTCTGGTAAACTTCTACGTGGTCTGCATGTAGCTTTTTGTTCTCATGGAGGTACCAGCTTATCACCAAATGTGTATAATGTTTGAGAGTCACTTATGCCTATGCTTGAATTTTCCCACTTTTTTCCAAATAAATTCAGTTCACTTGAGGAGAGCTTTGGGGCCCTCTGTTATGGACTGCCTTTCTTTCTAGGTAAAACCTGTGTTCACCTGTTCTGGAACTGGGACAGGGGCAGTGGCCCAGCTCTCTCAGAGTGACATCCTGGATTTAGAACAGGTTTCTGGGTGAGTTCAGTAGCCCATAGTTTTCCAAGCTTGTTTTTCTTGACATAGAACCTCTATCCTTTGAACTGAGGCAACTAAAATTGGGGAACCCATTATTCTTGCCCTATCATGCATGGGGTAGATCTCCTACCCTATGAATGGGCTTTAGATAGAGGAAGACATCTCCAGACATTGTAGCCACTCTTCCCTTGAATAGAGCTTCTGCAGCATGGAGCTGGAGGGGAAAATGATTGTTTTCAGCCTGCCACTTTCGAGGTGATATGGTAGCTCTTGACTGGGATGTAAGGGAAGAGTCTCTAAGTTCTTTTCTGCACTTGCCTGTGTGCTTCCTATCATGTTGGGCTGGGAGAGAAGAGGGAGGGAGTAGGTCCTGATTCAAATAATACAAGCAAATGTTCCTATTGGCTTTACTCATAGTATCTAAAAGGTGAAAACACCTCAATTGCCCATGAATTTAAGAGCACATAAGGAAAATTTGGCCATATGTGTACAATGAAAAGCGGAATATGACTGAGCAATAAAAAAATGAATTACTTAAACAGATGATAAAATAATTAAATTTCAAATTCATTTTACTCAGTTAAAGAAGCCTACCAGAAACGAGTGCATACTGTATGCAGACTATAAATATATAAATATGCCACACACACAAAAAAAACAAAAAACAAAAACAGATCACTGGTGATGTGGAAATGGAGTTGGACAGAGGCATGGACTAATAGGGAGTATGATAATCTCTTAGAGGTAATGGAAATTTTCTGTATCTTATTGTGGTGATGGTTTTGTTGATGTATAAAACTGTTAAAATTCACAGAATTGTACATTCTGAACAAACATAGTTCATTTCACACAATTATTCTTCAGTAAAATATTTGAGAAAAAAAATCAGCAGAGCTTTTTTTTTTTAGATCCACAGACTTCATTTTAGAACAATGACTCAGATCTTTTTTTGCACTGAAAAACAGGCATCTACTCAAGGCAAGAGAAGATATTTATTGTAATAAAAAAATCAATGCAGAAAGTAGGATAAAACCTATTAAAAATATAATTACTATTAGTGTAGCAGCAGTGGAGGGAGGATTCACCACCATTAAAACTATCATTTAAATTAAGAAAACTTTACCAGTTATTGATGCTACAGTCAGCTATAATTATATATTTAATGGAAAGTCAGTAGATGCGTTGGAAGAAATTTCTTATGTGCATTATATTTTAGGTAAGGGTATTATTTAGGTACCAACAATGATGTTTTTAAAAAACCCAGTAATTCCTAAATCAAAATATTAGCTATATAGTATTAAAATGGCTTTTTACATGACTTGCACTACAACTTTGATTATTTGATGACCAGCCTTATAATGTATATATCATATTTAGAGAATTACATATGTGTAAATTTATGTGTATGTATGAATTGATGCATATATTTTTATTAATTTATATTAACATGCTAGTTAAAGCTATTATTATTTTTGCTGCTTATCCCTGCTTTCAGAGATACTCTATACAGCATGTGCATCTTCTTGGAATCTAAAAGTAAAATGAGAAGAGCAAATTCCAAACAAGAATGAGCACAGAATATACCTGAATATAATTCCTGTAGCAATGCCAGAAAGTACTGGACATCAGGAAAAGAAGAGAAAAAGTCAGCATTGAAAAATTACTGCATGTGTCATCTTACGGTGAGGTCTGTTAGCTTCTCCCTCTGCCTGAGGATTCTTTTCTGAGTCATTTGGATGATGCTGAACACACTGGGGAGTGAAATAACCAGTGATCATTCTCACAAAAGTATCCTGGAGAGAGAGAGAGAGAGAGAGAGAGAGAGAGAGAGAGAGAAAGAGAAAGAGAGAAAGAGACAGAGATACACAGAGAGACAGAGACAAAAAGACAGAGAGTCAGAGACCATGATTGTTAGGGCCTTTTTTCTCAGTTTGATAAAGGATTGCTAATATTCAGTGGATGAAGATTCAAAGAATGAGGAGCCTCTTTCTTTGCAGGCTCGTTCCATTATAGGACCCAGAATGTTGGCAAAATGATTCTGCATTTTACTCGTAGGGGAGGGTTAGTAAAATGTGCCTCTCTCATCCTAAACATCTTTCTGCTTCCTGTCAGGAAAAAGGCAAGACGCCATCTTAAATCTTCATCCAGTTTTTCTACCTAGTGAGTCCCCTATTTTCTTCAGTAACCTGTATTAAAAAAAAAAATGTGGGTGGAAGAGGTGACATTTGTTAAAGTATAAGGAAAGATGCTTAGAGAAAGGCATGGGTAGAGACATGAACAGATATAGCATATGATGATAAGATACTATTTTGCATTTAGTTGAGACTCTTGTTATTTTGGTTTGTTTTTAATCTTTTCTATTAGTTCTCAGCAAAAAGAAAAATAAAGACTGAAATAGCAAAGTTGGGTAATGCAAGCTCTGTCTATGGAAATGAAAACACAGGTACTCTTGCAGACATGGGATGCTTCTCCGCAGAGAGTGAAGTTACTGAGGGACAGAGAATGTTACTGTCTTTCTTCCTCTCTCAGACTTAACATAAATAATAGTAAAGGCATAAAGAAAGAACAAATCTGGTAGCCAATAAATATACAGATTTAACAAATAAGTATGAAATTTATGTCATGTAATCATTCAAGTAACTCTGAGATGTAGATATGTACCCCATTTTACAGGAGGAAATTACAAAGCAGAGATACTATGTATCTCTGTCTCAAAGTTATACTATGTATAACTTTCTCTAAGCTACATTGGCAAACACAGAATTTGAAAACTAAGTTTGACACCTGAGCTTATTTTTTAACTCTTAGGTTCATGATGAACTATATTACCCTTATATTTCCTTCCTCATTTAATGAGGTAGCATTTCTCCAGCAGAGATGCTCAAACATTAGAAGTCATTGTTCAGTTCTACATCATTCTCATGTTATCAACCAGCAATCAATATTCAGCTTACTTTAGCTGCCGTTCTAAAGGTCATCTCTTTCTTCACAGTCCCTAATAAGACTGCTTTTTGTAAAGCCATTGCAACCTCTTACATGGATGACCGCACAGTTTCTATGACTATTGTCTTCTCCTCCTGAATATTTATTTTCCATAAAGCTACCAGTATGGTTTTTGTGAAATGCCAAGTTGAATACAATACTGTCTTTTTGAAAAATCCCCAGAGCTTACCCCTTGTCTACAGAATAAAGGCTGTCTTCCTAGGCTCGACATATAGGTCTGCATGATTGCCATGAATTTCCTTTTAAGTCTCATCCCTCACTCTTTGTCTTGTGCGTTAAAATGACTTATTAAACTTCATGGAGTTCACCATATAGTTATTTATTTCTCTTTGCACAGAAACCTGCTCAATTCTACTTATTTATTTTGCAAAGCACTTAAGATTTCTCTCACCATCAAGAACATTCACCTCTAAAGGCTGCATTTTTTTTTTTTTGTATGTTCTATAAATGTGTTTTTCACTGAGTTTCTGTGTGGCGGTTTAGTTATCTGTTCAGCTCTTTTCTCCTCATCTGATTGTGAGCTTAAGTACAGATTATTTACACTTACGGATTTTCATATGGCAAAATGCACATCAAAATTCAATAAATATCATTTGATGAATTTTTTCTAAGGCATATACAACAAAAAATGAATTATCTTTGTTTTTGTTTCATTTTCTTTATGGTTTTCTTGTCAAGGGAGGATTTTCAAGAATAATTTAAGCCACAGAAAACTGTGAAATATGTGTGTCACTCATTGACCTTCTGGACAATTAAGAATGACTCATATGTCACTTTTAGGACTGTGTGCACTGCAGAGTAACTGTTTCTCTCATGCAGCATTCAAAAAGATTTCTGCAATAAATCAGATATTTTGTTCTGTCTTCTTACCATATCAGATTTTGTTACCCTACCAGTCACATACATATTACATAACACTTGTTCCTAAGTCAAAATAAACAATACACCCCAAACATCATCCTTAGAGTGCCAGCAGCAAACTTGGGATATATTTTCCCTAAAATCAAAATATATGGGAATCATTATCTTTACTCATATGAAGATGAAGTATGGCGAAAGCCATTCCACCCCAAAATCAACAGCCAGGCAAAATGTAGTCCTAATGTATCCTTCAGCTGTAAGTACGTGGGTTTCAAATACGCAAAATTTCCAAAATTAAATATTTCTAATATCAATGGACAAATTCTATGTGTCAATGCCTCCCCAGATTGTCATAATGCCTCTGCCTTTCAGTTATGTCACTGTTAAGATAGAATTAAATAAAAGTATTTTTTTCCCCAGAATCTTTCTCAAAGCTTCTTTGACATCTTTGTTTCTCAGGGAGTAAATCAAAGGATTCAGCATGGGAGTGACTAGGGTGTAGCACAACGAGGCCACTTTACTCAGCTCAGGAAATCTATCAGGGATGAAATACATAAAAATCACGGCACCGTACAACACACTCACGACTCCCAGGTGTGAGCTGCAAGTGGAGAATGCTTTCTTACGTCCCTCAGTGGATCTTATCTTGAGAACTGTGGACACAATATACATATAGGACACAATAATGACAATTATGGTAGGCAAAATAATAATGCTGCATAAGAAAAACGTAACCATGTTATGAAAGTAGAGGTCAGAACAAGATAGTCTCTGAAGTGGACGGTCATCACAGTAAAAGTGGTCAATGGCTCGGGAAGCACAAAAGGACAAAGTAAATGTTATGCTTGTCTGAAGAACTGAGCTGATGCAGCCGCATAAATAGGAACCAGCCACCAACTGAGTGCAGAGACGTGCTGACATCTGGACAGAGTAGAGGAGTGGGTTGCAGATGGCAATGAAGCGGTCATAGGCCATGGCTGCCAGGAGAAATCCCTCCGCCACGATGAAGAGGGCAAAGAGAAAGAGCTGGGTCACACAACCTGCAAAGGAGATTGACTTGCTCTCAGACCAGAAGTTGATCATGGCTTTGGGTGCAATAACAGATGAATAGAAGAGATCAATGAAGGACAGGTTGCCTAGGAAGAAATACATGGGTGTGTTCAGCCGGGGATCAGTCATAATAATGGTCATCATCCCAACATTCCCTAGGAGGATCATGGCATACACAAGCAGAAAGATCAGGAAGAGGAGAATGTGGAGCTCGGAGCGGACCCTGAAGCCTACCAGGATGAAGTCAGTTACTTCCGAGTGATTGTCTGTTCCTCTGTCACTCATGGCAGAAACCTGCTGATAGGCACAAGGCAAAATAAACAAATGAAATCTAGGCTTTGTTTCTAGTGGCATAAATAATTTCTTAAATGTAGAATAAATTATTTACATCTTAATTAACTATTGCACATAAAACAATTTTAATGTCATGAAGAATCAAGAATTTGCATTACATAATACTAGGCTTATGAGACTAATTAAGCAGTGAAAAAAATTTTCTGGGTCACTGTACTTAAATCATAAATTTGCTGTGAGTTCAGCCAATAAGTAGCATACAATATTGTCTAATTTCAATCAAATTTGAAATTTCTATTCTTAACATTTTTATAGTAAAATAATTTTCACAATCTAAAATAAGAGTGTTACTAGGATCTAAAATAGAGATATTACATGTAATCGCTGTGACAATGTTTATAGCCTGTGATAGCCAAGTCAGTGTTTGAATCATTACATGACAGTAATAAATATATTTTAAAATATTGTTACCTTATTTACCTCAATGTCTTTCCTTTTCATTATTACTGTATCCATCTTTGAAAATAGAATAAAAATAGATAAGTCTTTTGTGTGTTAAAATTAATAAAATTTAAAAACCACTAATCCTAGATCAAATAAAATGCTCTAAAGATCATTCTAAATAAATGGGCATTTCCTCAGATCAAGTCCATTCCCCCAAATAAAGGAATTTTTATTGCTTCGTTATAAATATTTTACTTCCACTAATAGTTGTTTAATTAAAATATGCCATAATCAGCTCCTTTTCTGAAGTGGGGAAAAGTTAATGAACATTCTAATACTTACAACACAATGATGCCTTTCAACCACAACTTCATCAATTCATGGGATCTGGCTCTTTGGGCAGGGCAAGTATATTTAAGGAATATATATAATGGAGAGTTCCTTTCTTAAATCCTAGTAGGCTTTATACATCTTAAAATAAGATGAATATTAAAAGACCATAGCAATTTTGTGTCATCTATAGTCCATCACCATTTGCTTCAGTATCAACAGTAGTTGTTTATGATGGTCTTACTTATTTTAGTCCTATGCAATCTTTCCTCAGGATATTTCAACATTAAGGTTTTGCTCATCCTCTGTGATGGATTCCATTGGGAGAGGAGTAATCATAAAGTCAATTACAGAGACATAAGTACAGGCTCCAGGGCTGTTGTCCATTAGGACTGCAGTAACCTCAGACACAAACAAATAATGTAATAATAGTCCAAATACAAGGAACTTTTCCTTTTGGTTGTATGTATGCTTTGGGAAATTTCTTTGGACTTAGTTTTCTTCATTGACAAAGAAACACTTTCTGGTAATTATCATAGCATACATATTGGTATGTACAGAGAAACAGATTTAAAAGGTAGTATTATACGAGAAAAGTGTTAGATAAGTGAATATTTTTAATTATGTAGTAAATTACATTCACTATGCTTTAAAAAAAGATAAAAATTCACTCCAAGATATGGTTTGTCTATATTTCTTGATGTAGACATATTTCTTTTCTTTTTTTAAAATATGAAATTTATTGTCAACTTGGTTTCCATACAACACCCAGTGCTCATCCCAACAGGTGCCCTCCTCAATGCCCATCACCCACTTTCCCCACCCTCCCACCCCCCATCAACCCTCAGTTTATTCTCAGTTTTTAAGAGTCTCTTATGGTTTGTCTCCTTCACTCTCTGTAACTTTTTTTTCCCCCTTCCCCATGGTCTGATGTAGACATATTTCATGATATGACAAATACCCTGTAAATCACAAACTCAGAGTCAGATAATATTTTTCTAATGCTATGCTTTCTTATATTCAAATACTAAACAATTAGAGAAGAAATAACAGCACTCAATAAAATGATTTTACATTTCCTTAGTAAAAGATTTTAAAATATCTTAACTATTTTATGACTAAAGGACTGCATTAAAACCATAGACATAGGGGCGCCTGGGTGGCTCAGTTGGTTAAGCATCCGACTTTGGCTCAGGTCATAATCTCGCGGCTTGTGGGTTTGAGCCCCATGTCGGGCTCTGTGCTGATAGCTCAGAGCCTGGAGCCCGCTTCAGATTCTATATCTCCCTCTCTCTCTGCCCCTTTCTTGCTTGCGCTTCTGTCTTTCTCTCTCAAAAAAAAAAAAAATAAATAAACATAAAAAAATTAAAAAAACAATAACCATAGGCATAATACTCTATTTAATGAGCTTAGTATTTTGAGCTTTATATATTTTCATCCTAAATATTTCCACAAATTAATTGTAATACACTTTTTAAATCTCCTTTTAATTAAAAATTATTTCTAGAATTTATTTAGAATTTTCCTCTGTATGGAATACAAAATGATATAGGGTAAGAGTTTCTCATTATAATACAGTATTAGTAAAAGTTTGGTCAGTGTAGGAAGAAAAAGCAGATTAGGTATTTCATGTTTTTATTTTTTTAATATGTATTTGTTATAAGAGAAGGAGAGAGAAAGTGGCAAGCAAAGGAGGGGCAGGGAGAGAGGGAGAAAGAGAAAATCCCAACCAGACTCCACATTGTCGGCAGTATCTGATGTGGGGCTCAATCTCATGAACCATGACATCATTACCTGAGCTGATACCAAGAATCAGATTCTTAATAGACGGAGCCACCTAAGTGCCCCAGAAGTACATTACGTACGTTAAACAGGAAAATATTAATTAAGGTGAATTGAGGCCTATCAAATTTGGAAAGCCTGGAAGAATTTCTGGATGACACTCTTATAATGATCCTGAGAGAAATTTAGGATAAACTCACAGAGAGATACTACTATTGGGGATACAATTCAAAAGAACAGCACCTGACCTATGGTCCAAGGGATCAGATACACAGAAGCAAAAAAATGTCACTACTTCCTCATCCGTCAAAATCACTTTTCTAGGAAGTTGAGGATTCAATAGCACTGCAGAAATAAGCCCACATGTTTCTACAACTTCTTTTTTCTACTGGTAGATAGAATGGACAGAAAGTTGATCCCCAAGTCATTGTGCCCTTCTAAATTCTGAGCTTGTATAGATCTAATTGGTAGAGCAAAATCTGTGTCAAGAACCTGTGTGGCAGGAGACATTTGAACTTTCCAACATCTCTATCTAGAAGGCACATGAGATAGAGTTTGAATATCTAACCTGTAAAATGTACCATAATCTAATATACTTTTTTTTTTTTTTTTTAAATTTTTTAATGTTTATTTATTTTTGGGACAGAGAGAGACAGAGCATGAACAGGGGAGGGGCAGAGAGAGAGGGAGACAGAATCGGAAGCAAGCTCCAGGCTCTGAGCCATCAGCCCAGAGCCCGACGCGGGGCTCGAACTCACAAACCGCCAGATCGTGACCTGAGCTGAAGTCGGACGCTTAACCGACTGAGCCACCCCGGTGCCCCTCTAATATACTTTTTAATCCTTAAACTTTCCACAATAGCATTAACGGTAACAACATGCTATTTCTGACAAATACGTAGAGGGCCACTAACTGTCACAGTAGTTGAGACATCAATAAACCCTTAACAAATTCATTGATTAAAATCATTCAATATATGTTCTTGATCATATTCAACTTAATATAGAAATCAAATAGATTTTTAGGAAGTGTTTATTTTTAGTGTTCATGCCCATAGAATTTTCTGGTTATCTATCATTATTGATTTCATAAGTGATAGATAACTAGAAATCTTTATGGACATGGACATTAGAAATAAACACTTCCTAAAAACATACTGATAAAAAAGAAATCAAATAAAATTTTGATTTCAATTGAACTAAATTATAATGAATCATGATATATTTAAGGTTGGTAAGAAAAAGTAGTACTTAGAGGGATATACAAAACCTTATAGATAAATATGAAGAAGATAGGCAGGAACATTTAGATTTTAATAATAACAATCTTCTTAATGTGAAATAGAAAACAGCAAGTCAAAACAAAATATGAGGCACCTGAGTGCTCAGGGGGCACCTGCATGGCTCAATCGGTTAAGCATCCGATTTCGGCTCAGGTCATGATCTCGTGGTTCATGAGTTTGAACCCCAGGTCTGGCTCTGTGCTAACAGCTCAGAGCCTGGAGCCTGCTTCAGATTCTGTGTCTTCCTCTATCTCTGCCCCTCCCTGACTTACACTCTTTTTCTCTATCTCAAAGATAAATAAACAGTAAAAAAAAAAAAAAGCACAAAACAACAAAAACAGAAAAGAAATAATGTAGATAAAAATTACTTAATTAGAAAAAAATATGTATAATATAGGATAGCCACATAGTCTGACATTGATTCTTTGAAAAATTAGTAATGTGTATAAAATCCTAGCCAATTTAATGAAGGAAAAACAGCAACATTAAATCACAAGAATCAGGAATTAAAAGGTGATGGCACTACAGATTCTGCTGATATTGATAAAAAAATATTTTTACCAAAAATTGATGATTTTTTAAATAAAAATAGTTTAAGTAGGACAAAATTATGTGTAAAAGACAAGTATGAATTTTTAATTATATTTTCTAAAGAAATTGAATTTCATTAATGATATTTACATGAAGAATAGTTCTTGCCTAAATGACTTCACCAGTGTTTACTTCTGAACATTTGAGAAAGAAATAAGATCATTTGTACATAAACTCTTTCAGGAATAGTCATAAAGGAAATACTCTCTAACTATAGTTTTGAGTCTCTCATAAGTGTCATAAGGACATTAAACTTTATAGGTAAATCTTACTCATAAACTTAATGTCAAAAGTCTAAACAGACAATAAATAAAATACTTCAGTAAAAAAAAGAATAATGCAATCTCACTGAAGTGTATGTACTAGAAATGTTAAAGTCATTCAATATTTTTAAAAAATAGATTTAAGATTTTCCACATCTAGTTATTGATGCATAGCTTTTATAGATTTGCTTTCCATCACAAAAAAATTAAACTCTGGAGAAAATATATGAACCAAATATTTTTAGAGATTGCATAATAAGTGGTAAATGACTACTACTGAGAAAAAGGAAACATACCAGGAGAAAAAGATTTTAAACTTGAATACACAGCAATAGAAACAAACCAAGCCTAAGATTGAGTTAAAAAGGAAAAAATAGAAAAGAACAGATGTTCAATGACAACTGAAAAAATATTACCCATGTAATTTTGGAAAAAGAGAGGCCAGAAAAATAACAGAAACTATGGTGGGCAAAAATTTTCTCTAAGTTGATGACAAATCTAAACACACAGATGCAAGGAAATGGGCAAAATCCCAAGCAGGATGAACAGAGAGAAAACCAAATAAAACACATCAGAATAAAAATCTGAAGGTGAGTGAAAAAGAGACACTGTCAAGAGGGGAAAAGAGAGACATTACACACAAGCAAATGAAAGTTAAATCATACACCTTGGTCAGAAACAATTCGAACCAGAGACAATGGAACAACATCTTTAAAGCACTTAAAGATAGGAGGAGGGGAGACCAAACCAACAAGCATGTGCAGGACAAATGGGCTTCAGAACTGAAGGCAAAAAAAGGAACTTTCTGACTAAAGGAAAACTAAGAGCATGTGTCATGCCAAATTTGCGCCACAAGAAATACCAAAGAAAGTTGTCCTCACTAAAGGAAACATTGTCAGGATAAAGTGGGAAGGATCTCTAGGATCCTGAAGACGCTGCTTTCACACTGACAGCAGAACTAAGGATGTGTGAGGAGGGGGAGTTTCCTTCTCTTTCAGTGTGCTCCTTAGGTTTTTTGCTTGTTGGTTCTGGCACAGGTGGGCACACCCCACCCTGGTGCTCACTCTTGAAGCAATTCCAGGCTTCTGGGATCTTTTAAGCCACCTCTTCTGTTGTCTTGAAATCATAGATGGAGGTATGACTGCCTCCTCTTGCCCATCTCTGTGTTACTACTTCTAAATACGCACCCCCGCGTTTCCCCAAACTCTTTAACTGACTGTTTAGATTATTCTCCGCATAAAATTTTCTTCTAATACCAGCATGCTGTATTAACAGTAGAGTTAAGAAATGAGTTTCTAAAAGTAAGGGTTGTTTATCTACTCAAATGAAAACTAGTGAATATCCTTCTATATATCATGAAATTTAAAAAAAGAATCAGGGGCGCCTGGGTGACTCAGTCCAAGATTGTACTTCCATTCAGGACATGATCTCATGGCTCTGTGCCGACAGCTGGGAGCCTGGACCCTGCTTCAGGTTCTGTCTCCCTCTCTCTGCCCCTCCCCAACTTGTGCTCTGTCTCTTTCTCTCTCTCTCTCAAACATAAATAAACATTAAAAAAATTTTTTAAGAAAAAAGAATCAAGTACTTCTCATCCAAATGTGTTTGTTATTATTGTTATTGTTTTTATTAATTTTGTTCAGTAAGTAGAAGGTACTTCTCATCTCCTCAAGAGAGCCCTTTTAACTTTCCAAAGTTCTGTTGAGTTTAATAATTTCTTTCCTCATTTTTCTTTTGCATTCTGATACAAAATACATTACTGGTGAGAGAGAGACTGTTGTCCCTGGTTAATATCTTGCAGAGGGAATGCTCACCACTTTGGTTTCCATCCTCATGAGAGAACTTCTCTTAGGAGCCACCCCAGGTCTGGTTGATTTAATCAATGAAAGAGCACATTAAAAAAAAAGAGAGAGAGAGAGAGAGACAAATTACAATTGTTGCTGGTACTTGTTCATCTTAGTGATTGGACTCTGATCTGAACAGTGAGGAAATACAATCCATTTTGCAGGAAGACTTCCTGTTAAACTAAAGTTTGCCTCTTTTCATGCTTTTGTTTCTTCATGATTTCACATGCAGTAGAAGGTTTACAAGGTAAGAAATGTGTTCATTCTTAAGAATATCATTTATATTTAATTTGTTTATTCTCAACACTTCCTTTTTAGATAATTTTAGTTATATCTTTCTTTTTTTCCCAATTTTTCTGTTGAAGTCAGAAACTTCTTCATGTAAAACATGAATTTAAGGAAACCATGCATTTTTCTAGTTGATAGGCCCTACCAGAGTATATTTTGGTGATTCTCCTGCCTGCTAAAATCAATCAGTCAATATTTCTGTTAACCTTTAATTTTTTTAAGAAAGTAAGTTTCATACATACTGAACCAAATTGACTCTAATATACTTCCATAGTCCCAACTGTCTTAAAAGAATGTCAAATTAGTGAAACCATACCAGTGACAACAATAAAAATTACAAGAGACATTATAAGGCATTTTATAATTTATATAACATATAATTTTATTTATGTATTATAATTCTATAATTTACATAATGATTTATGTAAATACACAGAATTATAATTTTTATACTTATAAAATTATAAAAGACATTTTCATAGTATGTGAATCTTTGAATTTCTTGTTTGCCAGTTTTCTTTTACATGTTTTGATTATTGAATAGTAAACCCCTTTGCTGCTCAATCTCATGACTCTAAAGAAGCCTTTTAAATGTGTTTTTGTCTTAATTTCCCCATACATAAAATAAAATAAAAATTACTTCCTCCCTCTACCACAATATTTTAAGAATGCTTTATAGCCATAATAGTATATGCTGAAATCAATATAATGTAAGCTTGTTTAAATACATATTTCTTCCTTTTTTTCCATTTATACCTATCTTTAAATTGTCCTGTGTGTGTTCTATCCTCCCCATTCACAGATCTTTGTATTTTTTGTTAGATTTGTCTGTTTCTGAGAGGATAGAAAAATCGCTACCCAAGATCTTAGAAATCCTCACTTGCATTCCACTCTGTGAATTCCAAAGGGAATCAGAGAGGGAAAGAAGGAAGGAAAGAAGAAGAGAAAAAAATAAAAATCTGATTACATTGTGTTCAGAAAATATATGCAAGAATCACTTCTGTTTTTAGCAGATGAACTGTGCATTAAAGTGCATGTCACTATAGGGACAAAAATAATGGAAGAAATAAGAAGATGAAATTAATGGGTAAAAGGATGATGCCTTGGTCAGAATTTGAAGGTTTTCTCTCCATATAAGAAAGATGGATAGATACAGTATTAGTATATCATTTTTCTATAATAGATAAGGAAACTAAATTATTTCTTTAAGGTAAAATGAGACCATCAATTGAATGGATTTGCATTACAAATGACAATTTAAGTGCATTGTAATGTCTGTGAGAAATATTGTCCACTAGAAGAGCCAACTTTCAATGGCAGTAACTGATAATAAATCAAGAAGGGAAAACAAAGAGGAAGCTCTTGTTTCCAGACAGTTTCCTGGAATCTCCATTTCCCCAAAGTACACCTTGAGGGCACATCCTCATTATTTGCAAAATAAGTATATCTAAAGAGGCTGACCAATGAGATTGGATTCTTCATTAGGAAGACTTTTTAAAAACAGTAATCTGTCCTTTATTGGTGTTGTGTGATTTATTGGAAACAATATGATGAAAATTTTCCACGCTGGGTTTTAGTTATTTTTCCTAAAACAAGTATTCTGATGACTCATTTCTTTCATTTTTACCACCTCTCCAATTCCACCTACATCTCAGCCATGAAGAGCGAGCCTAACAGGAATTACTCAGAAGTGACTGAGTTTGTTCTACTAGGATTCATAACCCCTCCAAAAGTACAGATCCTCTTATTCCTAGTGTTCTTGCTGATCTACATGGTCACTGTGGTGGGAAATATTAGCATGATAATTGTCATTAAGGTGGACTCCAGACTTCATATGCCTATGTATTTCTTCCTTAGAAACTTGTCCTATTTAGATCTCTGCTACTCCACAGTCATTGCTCCCAAAACTTTAGCCAACTTCCTATCTAAGGGAAAGAAGATTTCTTACAATGGCTGCGCAGCCCAATTTTTCTTCTTTGCCCTGTTTGTCACAACTGAAGGCTTTCTTCTGGCTGTCATGGCATTTGATCGATTCTCCGCCATTTGTTCCCCTCTCCTTTACCCTGTGCACATGTCCCAGAAAGTCTGTGCTCAGTTGGTGACTGGATCCTACATCTGTGGAGGCATCAACTCCATGGTTCAAACAGGTTTCACCTTCAGTTTGCGTTTCTGTGGAGAAAACAGACTAGACCACTTTTTCTGTGACGTCCCAGCCCTGATCAAGATCTCCTGTGCGGACACATCTGTGAACGAGATTGTGTTGTTCATTCTCTCGGCCGTCATTATCATCACCACCACAACCGTCATTGTGGTTTCCTATGCTTACATCCTGTCCACCGTCCTGAAGATCCCCTCAACCCATGGCAGGGGTAAGACCTTCTCCACCTGTGGCTCCCATATAGCAGTGGTGAGTTTATTCTATGGGGCTGTATTCTTCATGTATGCCCAGCCTGGGGCTATCTCCTCTCCAGAGTCAAACAAGATTGTAGCTGTGCTGTACACACTGGTAATACCGATGCTAAACCCTCTAATATACAGTCTGAGAAACAGAGATGTGAAAGAGGCTATGAAAAGAATACTACTACACAGGAAATGATTCCTCCCCTGATAATCGTAAAACCATCATTCAGTGGACACATTTTGTTTCCTAAGGGTCTCAGTTATCCTCGTTCTTGTAAAATTAGTATTATCAAAGATATTTTTATATACAGCAACAAATGTTTTTCTAAGTGTTACAAAATGGTATTTCTATGCTTACAATATATGAAAGAATTATCTGTTTTCAATTTCTGATGTGATAATATTTTCATTTCAATTTTGCTTTAAGAAGTAAATGGTAAGAGTTGCTAGTATATAATGATTAAAATATTACATCTGTGTGAATGATTCTTTAACTTTTCTGTTTTCCAAAACAAGTAAACTGATATTTTTTTAAAGCATTTTATTTTGAGAGAGAGAGAAAGAGAGAGAGTGCGTGCGCATGAGCGGGGGAGGGGCGGAGAGAGGGGGAGAGAGCGAATTCCAGGCAGGCTCCACCCTGTCAGTGCAGAGCCCCACGTGGGACTTGAACTCACCACCTGTGAAGTGATAACCTGAGCTGAAATCAAGAGTTGGATGTTTAACTGACTGAGCCACCCAGGCGACCCCTGGTATTTGTTTGGAAAAGAGAACAGCCACACTGTATAGGTGGCAAAACAGAACAGATATGGTTACATAGGACACTTTTAAGTAAAGGCCCCCTTTTTCCCAGAGATCCAGGTTTATATTCTGAAAAGTACCATCCTTAACATTACTACTGCTATAAAAACAGGACCCACAATATCTTATTTGATTTGAGAAGCAATTATTCACATGGAAATATGTGTCAATAATGCTCTATTTTTTATTTCTTCATTTTCTTCTTAATATAAAATGATATGTTTTATAATAAAAGCTGAAGCATAAGAAGCAAATACCGTTTTTATCAACATTTTCAAATGAGGAAATTGAGGCAGTTGGGAACTAAGGAGCTTGGTGTAGCCAAAATGCAACACTAATATGGCACCAGGATTTTTATTATTCTAATGTATGCTGTAAAGCATGTGGAATATTCTGAAAATATAATCTCACAATCTAGAAACAACCATTTTTGAAGGACATATAGTTATGTGGCCAGTCTTTAAACTGTAACAGATCTGATGCATTATCCTGTCATTAACTGTGCAAATGTAATTCTGTATTTATTTTCTTATGAAATTTTAATCAATTTTGCATGTAAAGCAGTATGACATTTGCATACCATTTTATTTATCGGTCTTTTTACTTTTAATTTATTGCCTATACTTACCCATTCAAAATCAGATAAATATTTTCGAATATTAACGTTTTTCTATAAGATTATTTGACTTTTAGTTATTATAAAAGTGATTTTTCTATTTGGTGTGGACTGAGGTACTTGCTCAAGTTTTTTTTTTTCTATCAGCCAGAAATACTTAAAAAAATTGTTTTTAATGTTTGTTTATTTTTGAGAGAGAGATAGACACAGTGTGAGTGGGGAAGGGGCAGAGACAGAGGAAGACACAGAATCCAAAGCAGGCTTCAGGCTCTGAGCTGTCCAGCACAGAGCCCGACACAGGGCTCGAACTCACAAACCGTGAGATCATGACCTCAGCCAAAGTCGGACACTTAACTGAGTGAGCCACCCAGGCCCCCCTCCGTTGACTAGGAATATTTTTAATACCTAAAAAAATGTGGAGAGGAAATAAAAGTTTTGCCCTGGTTTGTCATAATGTACAACACTTTATATACTGCTGAATATAATTTTCGAAAGCTTTACAATGCTGCGTTAACCTGATCAGAAGAGTTCCATGATATTCTTTGCTAACGTTAAGTGGCTAATTATTGTGAAGTGAATTATATGATCCAGGTAGGCGTATGTAGAACCGCTCAGGACTCCCTGGAGGGTTTGGCTCCAGAAGCAAACCATGGACGCAGTTGCAGTTGCTGCCATCTGGTGGCTGTCGTCCACTCCTACTAAGTCTGAAGAGAAGAGTCTGGATACTGTGATAGAATGGAACTTCCAGAACAGTGGTTAAAAATTCAAAGTACTTCCTAAATTACTTGGCTTCCACCCCCATCATATTGTCCTGAGCAATTGGACAATCTCAATTGTCCTGAGATCGGTTGACTATAAGCAGACCTGTGGAAAGTTACCCTATTCCTCCCTGTCTCCTGAGGGATAGTTGTCTGGAGTTGCCAGCCCTACTTTCCCACCCCTCCTTTTGTGCTTTTCCTTCACCAAAAATGAATCATGTAAGATCTCGCCCTTGTTTCAGAAAAGGGATGCGTAGAAAAGGGAAAATATTTGTCAATTATATTATTTCTGAATTTGTCTTATCTTGAGATATATTTTGATGGGATTTTACTGAATGTTATTAGAATTGTATATGTTTATCACTGAGACAGAGCATTATTTGTTTTTCTCACACTATTTAGGGCACATTTTGGACTCAAGCTTGTCTGAACATCATTCAAAGATGGAGACTTTTTCCTCCTTGTTTATTCTGAAGAAGAGGTTGTGTAACAATGAAATTATTTCCTCTTTGAAAGTTTGTGAGAACTGATGGGAGATGCCATCTGGACAAGGAGTTTCTATTAGGGAAAGAGTTTGACTAATGATTGACTTGATTTAGTGGTTACCAAAAGTGATGATAATAAAGACATTTAACAACTTGTTAAGTAATGTTTATATATCAATGTTTAATATATCAATCAATACAAAGTAGCCCCTTTAGTCTTCTTATTAAAATGCTTAACTAGTGGTAAAGTTTTCAACACAAATCATCCTAAAGTTTCCATGCCATTTCTTTTCTTTCCTCCCTCCCTCCCTCTATTCCTCTTCCTTCCTCCTTTTCTTCCTTCCTTCCCTCTTTTTCTTCCTTCCTTCCTTCCCTCTCTCTTTATTTTTCTTTCTTTCATTCCTTTTCCAAATTGTTGGGAGAAATCTTTGGTTTGATGTGTTATTGCTAAATGAAATTTGATGCGAGGGGACTACACTAAACAAGCCATTACAATAGTTGTCCCATTAAATCAAAGTCATTAGATGATGTGGTGTTTGAAAAAGCAAAATTTCATTTCAACAAAATTGTTTATAATGCTGAATCTTCTGAGGCTTCTGCTAAACTAATACCAATTACATTTAAAATTTCCTAGCTCCTCCTCTTGCTCCTGATGTAAGAAGTCAGTCATTCTTTCATCATTATGGGGGATAATACCTATGGGTTTTGGATAGTTGCTCTTTATTAAGCTGAGGGAAATTGCTGAGTTGTATCAGATATGAATGAGTGTCTGGTTTTGTCAAATGCTTTTCCACATCTATTGAGATGATTTTAAATACACACACACACATATATACATATATATGATTATTTATATACACAGGTGATTCTTTTTTTTTTTTTTTTTTTTTTTTTTTAATATATGAAATTTACTGTCAAATTGGTTTCCATACAACACCCAGTGCTCATCCCAAAAGGTGCCCTCCTCAATACCCATCACCCACCCTGCCCTCCCTCCCACCCTGCCCTCCCTCCCACCCCCCATCAACCCTCAGTTTGTTCTCAGTTTTTAACAGTCTCTAATGCTTTGGCTCTCTCCCACTCTAACCTCTTTTTTTTTTTTTCCTTCCCCTCCCCCATGGGTTTCTGTTATGTTTCTCAGGATCCACATAAGAGTGAAACCATATGGTATCTGTCTTTCTCTGTATGGCTTATTTCACTTAGCATCACACTCTCCAGTTCCATCCATGTTGCTACAAAAGGCCATATTTCGTTTTTTCTCATTGCCACGTAGTATTCCATTGTATACACAGGTGATTCTTGAACAACACTTTTGAATTGTGTGGGTCTACTTATATGCACATTTTTTTACAACACAGTACTGTAAATGTATTTTCTCTTCCTTATAATTTTCTTATTAACATTATCTTTTCTGTATCTTCTTTATTGCAAGAATACAGTATATAATACATATAGCATAAAAATAGCAAAAAAATATGTGTTAATCAATATGCTAATGTTATCAGTAAGGGTTGTGGTCAATAGTAGACTATTAGTAAGGTTTTGGGGGAATCAAATGTTATATGTGGATTTTCAACTATGTGTGTGGGTCATTCTACACCCCTGACCCCCATGTTGTCCAAGGGTCAACCACATATACACATGCACATACACAGACACACATACACACATACGCACATATGCATATATGTGATATGTATTTTTATATATCACATGTTTATATATAATATATAAACTATATGTATATGAATTCATATAGCAAATATTTTCTCATATATAACACACATTTAGTTTATTAAATATAATTGAAATCTATTTTAGTTTGTTTATAGTATAGTAAATTAAATATAGTAAATTAAATTAATTTATTTTTGAATATTAAACCAGCTTTATATCCTAAGATAACTCCTACCTGGTCATGGTGTATGATAGTTTTGATCTTTTTCTAGATTGAATTTACTAAAATTTTGTTTAGAAATTTTGCATCTATGTTCACAACAGATATTGGCTAGTATTATCTTCTTCTTTTTCTATCTAGTTTACCATTAACAGTACACTAGCTTCATAGAATCGATTAAGAAGTAGTTTCTTGTTTTAAATTCTTTGGGAAAGTTCATGCAGAATTGTTACTAAGGTTTTGCTCAAATGTTTGGCAGAATTCACTAGTGAGCCAAACTGGAGTGTTTCTTTGTGGGATCCTTTTAAACTATAATTTCAATTTTTTGAAGTGTTCTCAGTGAAATAAACTGGGGTACTCATTGGGCTTACCACATTTCTTTCCCATTTTTTAGGAATCACTGTGCTTCATTGCCTACAATCCAATGTCTTCAATGTATATGTGTATATATTTGTATGTATATGTGTGTCTGTAAGTGTGTTTGTGCCATAGATAGATAATAGATGATAGATGATGATGATGATGATAGATAGGTAGATAGATAGATAGATAGAGGTGCTGAGAGCCAGAGAGAGAGAGAGAGAGAGAGAGAGAGAGATGTTCCCTTTTTGTTGATTTAGGCTCCTATGACTTCTTCTTGAACAGAATCAGAAGTCTACTCATATCTTTTCTATTTCCCAAGTGAAATTAAACTTCGTTTTCAATCTGCTTGAGTAGTAGGGAAACATTTATTTTAGTTAGATTTTGTTTTTTTAAATTATCTGTTTAACTAGGGGTTTTCATAGGTAGGGTCAATGTGCCCACTGCTTCTCATTGAACATTGAAGAGTCACTGAAGGCAATTAAGTCCGAATTTTCAGTGGATAAAACTGTTCTATTGTTGATGAAGTTGCCTGCACAAGCTGCCTGAGGTTCAGCGAAGAAAGTTATCTATATCTGTTCCTTTTTTTGAAGGATGGTCTCACTCTTTGAAGGCCAAATTCTTTTGGGGATGACGCTTTGATTCTTAAGACCACTTCTCTTAGTTCTCAGCATTTTGTATTCCATTCCAGAGAATTACCTTCGATTCTATGGCACAAATGATTTGGGTGTCCATCATTTGTAGACCAGAAATGATTCTTTGTTTCCTATCCAGGAATCTCTGCAGCAGGAGTTAGTCATGTGCCTTTTCTTATTTTTGAAAATGTAAATCACCGCATTTGAGTTCATAGGTCTTCGGTCTTTTTACCCCATTGGTGTTATCAATCCTCTTTTCTGGACAGTAAAACTACACTTATTCTACTCTGCCACTCTTGCATTTTGGGAAGACAGACATCTTTGTGTCTCAATAACAATTCACTTTCTTCAAATCAAATGAGGTTCTTTTAAAATTTGTTTTGCTGCAAAGGATTACTACCTTCCCCCTTCATGGGCAGGCTCTTTTATCTTTTTTTTTTCTTCTTGTTAGTGAGTTATTGAGTATTCTTAGTGTAATATCATTGCTGCTGTTACTATGTAGCTTAATATTTCGTAGTTTATGTGAGATATAATAAAAATGATACCTTGCATCTATCTATCTCTCGATCGATCGATCTATCATGCTATGTTTTACATATATTAGTATATGTAATCCACACAGCAACTCTATGAGAAGTTACTTTTGTTATCTCCAGTTTCCAAACAAACAACATACGCGATTGGAAAATGAAAAAAAAAAAAAAAGTGAGGGGATGCCCGGTTGGCTCAGTTGCTTCAGTGCCTGACTCTTGATTTCTGCTCAGGTCATGATCTCACGATTCCTGAGATGGAGCCCACGTCACCTGCCCCCGCCCTCCCATCCCCCATGCTGTCATTGAGGAGCCTGCTTGGGATTCTCTTTCCACCCTTCCCCCACTTATGCACACACACACACACACACACACTCTCTCTCTCTCTCTCTCTCTCTCTCTCTTTCAAAACAAATAAATACACTTAAAAAAAAAAGTGGAGGGGTGCCTGGATGGCTCAGTCAGTGAAGCTTCCAACTTCAGCTCAGGTCATGATCTCACAGTTGGTGGGCTCCAGCTATGAGTCCAGCTGTGCTGACAGTGCGGAGCCTGGAGCCTGCTTTGGATTCTGTGTCTCCCTCTCTCTCTGCCCCTCCCCTGCTCATTCTCTCTCTCTCTCTCTCTCTCTTGCTCTCTCAAAAATAAGTAAACATTAAAAAATTTTTTTAAAAAGTGGAGATAGTGAAAAGTATGCTAAAACAAGAAATTTAAGGGGCTCCTGGGTGGATCAATTTGTTAAGCCTCTGACTCTTGATTTCAGCTTAGGTCAGGATCTCACAGTTTTGTGAGTTCAATCCCCCTGTACACTGACCATGCACACTGACCATGCAGAACCTGCTTGGGATTCTCCCTCTCTCCCTCTCTCTGCCCCTCCCTTGCTTGCATTCTCTCTGTCTCTCTCAAAATAAATAAATAAATATTTTTAAAAAATAAGAAATTTAAATATGTTTGATACCCAGTGTTGGGGAAGGATTATAAGTGCTGGTAGAGTTGAGTATATAAACACTCAAAGATAAATAGATTTAAGTAAAAAGTCAAAATGAAAAAAGTTTGAGAAAATGAAGATATATAATACAAGAATACTCAAGTAACTGTACATCAGGATAGTAGGAGTGTTACAGAATTTTAAAGTAGTTGGTAGCTATTATAAAGTATTTTGTAAAACATGATTTTATATACACAACAAATTTACAAAAAAGAAATAATAAAATAAATTTAATATTAATTATATGCCACGTATTGTGACGATATTAATTGACTGAATGATGCACATTAAAAAATAATTTGCAGGGGTGCCTGGGTGGTTCAGCAGGTTAAGCATCTGACTCTTGATTTCTGTTTAGGTCATGATCTCATGGTGATGAGATCAAGCCCTGTGTTGGCTTCACACTGAGCATGGAGTCTGCTTAACATTCTATCTCCCTCTCTCTCTCCCCCCGTCCCCTGCTTGCGCTGTCTCTCTCTCTCTCTCTCTCTCTCTCTCTCAAAACAAACAAATAAAATCTTTAAAAAATGACTTGCAAATCTGAAGGGTAAAAAAATCACTGATATTCCTTGCTTTCATTGTCCATTATTCTTGACTTGTAGGTGTATCACTTATAACTTTTAATACTAATAATTTTCAGTTAGGAGTTGTTTTTAGAATTTCATATAAATCAGAAAACCTATTTGTCATTTTATTTATTTATTTATTTATTTATTTATTTATTTATTAAGTTTATTTACTTTATTTTTGAGAGAGAGAATGGGGGAGAGGCAGAGAGAGAATCCTAAGCAGACTCAGTGCTGTCTGTGCAGAGCCTGACATGGGGTTTGATCTCACAAACTGTGAGATCATGACCTGAGCTGAAATCAACAGTTGGACGCTCAACCAACTGAGCCACCCAGGCACCTCTAACCTGTCATTTAAATGAAAAAAATTGGGGGGATGCGTGGGCGGCTCAGTCGGTTAAGCATCCAGCTTCCACTCAGATCATGATATTGCAGTTTGTGGCACAGAGCCTTGCTTTGGGCTCTGTGCTGACAGCTCAGAGCCTGGAGCCTGCTTTGGATACTGTGTCTCCATCTTTCTCTCTGCTCCTTCCCACTGGCGCTCTGTCCCTGTCTCTCAAAAATAAATAAACACTAAAAAATGTTTTTAAATAAATGAGCAAAATTTTATTTATTATTGGGGTTTCATAAAGTCTCAGAAGTGTCTTCAAATATTCCATGCCAAGACATCTTTACTGTATATAAAATATACGCTCTACTTTTATAGCATTCTTTAAAATGTCTTTTAGAGCCCAAGATAAAAGTAGACGTATAGAGTGGAAATGTAAGTAAAGTAACAGAATGCCTTGGATGTGGGTGAACCTGGTATATCTAAGCAGGATAGATCTAGTTTAAAAATCTATTGCATCTGGGGCACCTGGGTGGCTCAGTCAGTTGAGCAACCAGTTCTCAATTTTAGTTCAGGTCATGATCCCAAGGTCATCAGATCAAGCCTTGCATTAGGCTCATGCTCAGCGTGGAGCCTGCTTTAGTTTCTCTCTCTCTCTCTCTCTCTCTCTCTCTCTCTCTCTCTCCCTGCCCCTCTCCCACTCACTCTGTCTCTCTCTCAAATAATAAAATAAAACAAAGAAACAAACACCCACTGCATCAGAAAAGCAAGAAATAGGTTATATATATTACATATTTGTGTTGGATAAAGACAGAAATTCCTGGAAGTATTATTCGTAAAACAATGCCTTGAAGGATGAGGAATATCCTTTTAGGGGAATCTTTATAATTAATAATGATTTTGATTGACTGTGAGTGACTCAACCACTATTCTTCCAGGAAGCAAAAAGAAGACTAAATTCACTGATTCTTGAACTTCTACATGGAGACTGATTTCTTAAGTCATTTGAAGTCCATATGAATGCTTTTCCACGTTCATCTCACTAATAAGATAATTTTCAACGTTAAGATTAAGAATGAGGTGTGATCCAGGAATCAGTATTAAAAGTAGAGTGAAACAAACCCTCCCCAGCTGATTCTGAGGTATGGGGAAGTTTGGCAAACACTGACCTAATTGACCTCCAGGGCCTTCTTACTTTTCCAAAACATCTGACGTCTCTCTGTGTGTGTGTGTGTGTGTATTTCTAATCTACTTTCTGGGTTTTAAGAATAACTATATGGCTAGATCAAATTTATGGCAGATTACATATAAGAGGAATCGTCAGTTCTGTCTTTGCAGAATATAAAGAATAAGATATTTATTTTTTTTTAATTTTTTAAACATTTATTTATTTGTGAGAGACAGAGAGAGACAGAACGCATACAGGGGAGAGTCAGAGAGAGAGGGAGACACAGAATCTGAAGCAGGCTCCAGGCTCTGAGCTGTCAGCACAGAGCCCAATGCAGGGCTCAAACTCACGAACTGTGAGATCATGACCTGAGCTGAAGTCCAGCGCTTAACCGACTGAGCCACCCAGGCACCCCAAGAGTAAGATATTTCTTGAGTTTCAAACCAAAGACCCAGACTAAGATTTTCTTTTGGTTCAAATAAGTAAAAATGAGGAACATAAGACTTAGAAATAAAAAAGTCTGCTTATTGACTGTACTCAGAACAAATCTAATATATATTGTGAAGCATTTTTGTAATTAACTACACTTTTGTCAAAGCTTCCTTTAAAAGAATAATCAATTAAAAGTTTCAGTGAAGCTTCTTTTGGAATCTGCTGGATCTCAAGTAAAGTAAGTGGTTTTTGAACATCAACTTTTTCTGAAGGTAATTTTCTTAGTTTAGCAAACCTTTCTTTTTTTTCTATTAATCTTTCATAGATCCATTATTTATTGAGCACTTTTTTCTTCCCAGTTGCTATATATTTCATTTAATTTAAACATATCATTTAATTTAACCCTTATAGTAACAATCCTATGGGGTAAATGTTCTAAGACATACCTTGCTGATGAGAAAACCAAGGTGAATGAAATGTGAACAATTTTCCCAAGATTAGTTAGCCAGTGAATGGCATGACATGGATTAAAATTCAGATTTATGTGAGTTAAAATGTCACTGTTTTAAAAAAAAGGCCACGCTTTTAACTAATAAAACATTTTGACTTTACACACAAAAAAATAGTAACAGAAGCTACACCAGTTTTACTTCTGATTCTATGGTACTTTTAATTTTATGAAAATTTCTGAGTAACAATGTGACTTCAAATATCATAGTAAGTTCCTTGAAGGGAAAAAAAAAATTGTCAGTTCTGAAATTAAATAAAGTAATGGAACCATAGAATTATAAAATTTCTTATATTTCACTTGAATTTAATATTTCTTTAAAAAAATTTTTTGATGTTTATTTATTTATTTTTAAATGTTTATTTTTGAGAAAGAGACAGAGCACAAGTGGGGGAGGGGTAGAGAGAGAAGGAGAGACAGAATCTGAAGCAGGCTCCAGGCCCTGAGCTGTCAGCACAGAGTTGGACGCGGGGCTTGAACCTATGAACAGTGAGATCCTGACCTGAGCCAAAGTTGGATGCCTAACTGAGCCACCCAGGTGCCCTAAATTTAATATTTCTGATACTTAAAAATTACTGACTTTTTTTAAAAAAAGAGAAGTTCTTTTATATTTTTAAGTTTATTTATTTTGAGAGAGAAAGAGAGTGGCAGAGGGGTTGAGAGAGAAAGACAGAGAGAGAATTCCAAGCAGGCTCTACACTATCAGTGTGGAGCCTGACTCAGGGCTCCAACTAACAAACCATGAGATCATGACCTGAGCCAAAACCAAGAGCCAGAGGCCCAACTGACTAAGCCACCCGGGTGCCCCCAAATTATTGATATTTTATCCATATGCCTCTTTAGTGCTTAGTATTAAGATGGATAGTTATTTAAAAAGCAAAAAGCAAAACCTATGAAATATTGATATTTTTGGCTCTATTTCCATTGATGCCTTCAGTTTCATTAACACATATACAAGGAAAAAAGGGACTTCTTGTTGGTGAAATACCTCTATATAAACAGAATAATTTCTATAATTGAGATGTTAGCATTTGACAGGAAAAGGCAAAGTCATCCTGGAGTTTGGCTGCCAACAAGGGAGTGGAGGTACCAGAATCAGAGATTAGAGATTTGCAGTAAGTGAAGTAGGAAGTAGAAGTTGAAAAAAGCATTAGTGGAAGAGTTTGATCATTTCATGTGACTTTCTTTGAGACTGGTGCTTCATTCTCCCTCCTGAAACAGTAATCTCATGTTTCCTAATGTCTTTTAAATAGCAGAATGTTTTGAGAACTAAATTAACTGTGTCTTTTAGTGGGAAAGGAGATGACCTGTGTTTTCACCCAATCTTCCATTCCTAACACAAAAATAATTTTTAGGTGTTTGTTTCCTGGTTTATTTATTTGACTAATATTTGTTTGCTTTAAGATGTTCTAGTAATTGTAAAACTGAGGGTTGATGGGAGGGGAGGGTGGGTGATGGGTATTGAGGAGGGCACCTTTTGGGATGAGCACTGGGTGTTGTATGGAAACCAATTTGACAATAAACTTCATATATTGAAAAAAAAAAGAAAATGGGCAAAAAAAAGATGTTCTAGTAATTGTAAATATTGCCTTTCACACTCAGTCCCATGTTATTCTCACAGTAATCCCATAATGTATTATTATTATCTTCCATCTGATAGAAGATTTCAAGATGTTGAGAGTGCAGGTCATTATTTTAGATTCTATTGGATTGAAAGAGGCAAGATTCGGACTCAGTCCATCTGATTCCACAGTTCTGAACAAATGGCATAAAATGACTGACCCAGACGTCCTCATTTCCCATACTGTAATGACACTAAGTACAAAATATATGATATATTTGGGTACTGGTTCTCCCAGGTAAGGCTATTCTGTCAGATGTGTTGCCAAGGACACTTAGCATTTTTTTTCATTTACTGGGAACTTTGGGAACCAAAAGTTAACAAGGCATTCCACAGGCTTCCTGATCATCCACTCATTTTCTCAGATAGGTCTCAGCTATGAAGAAAGAGCTGAATAGGAATTACTCAGAACTGACAGAGTTTATTCTTCCTGATCATCCACTCATTTTCTCAGATAGGTCTCAGCTATGAAGAAAGAGCTGAATAGGAATTACTCAGAACTGACAGAGTTTATTCTGCTGGGATTCAGAACATCTCCAGATGTACAGATTTTTTTATTCTTATTCTTCTTGCTTATCTACATGGTCATTGTGGTGGGAAATATCAGCATGATAATTGTCATTAAAATAGACTCCAGACTTCATACGCCTATGTATTTCTTTCTCAGAAATTTGTCCTATTTAGATCTCTGCTACTCCACAGTCATTGCTCCCAAAACTCTGGCTACTTTCTTGTCCACGGACAAGAAAATTTCCTACAATGGCTGTGCAACACAATTCTTTTTCTTCGCTCTTTGTGTTGGGACTGAAGGCTTTCTTCTAGCCGTGATGGCATATGATCGCTTCTCAGCCATTTGCTCGCCCTTCCTCTATACTGTACATATGTCTCAGCAGGCTTGTATTCGTTTAGTGTTTGGCTCCTATATCTGTGGAGGCATCAACTCCATGGTCCAAACAGGTTTCACCTTCAGTTTGCGTTTCTGTGGAGAAAACAGACTAGACCACTTTTTCTGTGACGTCCCAGCCCTGATCAAGATCTCATGTGCTGACACGTCTGTGAATGAGATTGTGCTGTACATTCTCTCTGCCCTCATCATCATCACCACCACAACTGTCATTGTGGTTTCCTATGCTTACATCCTGTCCACCGTCCTGAAGATCCCCTCGACCCATGGCAGGGGTAAGACCTTCTCCACTTGCAGCTCTCACATTACTGTGGTGAGCTTATTCTATGGGACGGTGTTCTTCATGTATGCCCAGCCTGGGGCCATCTCCTCACCACAGAAAAGCAAGATTATAGCTGTGTTCTATACTTTTATCATCCCCATGTTGAATCCACTGATTTATAGCCTAAGGAACAGGGAGGTGAAACATGCTGTGAAAAGGATACTGTTGAGAAAATTATCTTTTCATTGACATCCAGCTATCTATAAAACTGTAGAATAGAATAAAAACAATATTTTCAATAATTTGTTATAGAATAGTTTCAACTAAGGCCATCCAAAAGTTTTGAGTATCAAAGTGGTTTGTTTTTTTTTTTTTCAGGAGTAGAATTTAGTGATTCAACACTTACATATAACACTCAGTGCCCATCCCAACAAATGCCCTCCTTAATGCCCATCACCCCACCCAACATCCTCCAGCAGCATAATATCAATAGATTCTTTAGAAATGAATTTAAAAATCAATATAGATTTTTCATATTCCTACATAATTATTTCATGGTGTGATGTCTAGTTATTATGTAGATTTGTTGTTCATGTTTTTTTTTCTTAGATGCATATGCAAAATTATAACTTACAAATACAGTATCCTAAATTAATACACACATTCAATTTATTAATATATATCTACAAATATATATAAATATGTGTAAATATTTACATCTCCATCTATATATCTGGAGAGGGAGAAAGGCGGGAGAGACATTACTGAATGTTCTATGCTTTGTTTTCTCCAAATCATAATCAAGTTTGCTACTGTCCAATCTTTTCAAATGAGATTTCAAGATACTATGGTATTATAAATCATTGGCTCTGTCTATATTATACAAAAGAGTGGTAGAAAGTATTACTTCAATAATATTCTTAATAATATCTTTCCATTGTCTAAACATTAATGATTGCACCAAGAAGCAAAAACTAAAAATAAATAAGTAAATGTGATATGGTTGATGTAAAACTATCTTGTCATGGGGGTCTTCTTCTTTTTTTTTTTTTTTAATGTTTATCTACTTGAGACAGACAGCGAGTGTGGGGAAGGGGCAGAGAGAGGGAGAGAGAGAATCCCAAGCAAGCTCCGTACTGTAAGTGTAGATCCCAGTGCAGGGCTCTATCTCACAAACCATGAGATCATGACCTGAGTCAAAATCAAGAGTCAGATGTTTACCTAACTGAGCCACCTGGGTGCCCTGTCATGGGGGTCTTAATAACAAATATTTGATCATCTTTCCAATATTGCTCATGTGTATGGGTCTCATTACTGTCTATTTACATTCTGGGATCATCTTCACAGATTGTGTATTGATTGAAAATCATTATTTTTCTCTAAATTTGAAAGATTATTGCCATAGAATGACATAAAATCATGGCTTATAATAATTTCTTTCAGTGTGTTTCATTACCTATAGTTTTATTATTAATCCTTAGAACTTTATCCTATTTTTTGTTCTTTAATGAAATTTGCCAAGGGTTTGACTTCATGCCTTTAGACTTTTGAACTCCTGGTCAATGTTTTTAAACTAGTTATTGTTTTAAAAAGTTAGTGGTATCTAGCCGTTACATAGGTTTATTGTTCTAGTTTTGTTTTGCTTATATTCAAAATTGAAACTCCTGAATTTAATACATAAATACACACATTGGATTCATTCATATAATATCTGCATATACATTTGCAAATATACATAACTATTTTGATTCATTCACTTATGATCTGGTTTTATTAAACTTTTGCTTCTGAGTTCATACGTTGAATGCTTGGTTAGTTTATTTTCTGTTTTTACTTTAATGACATATTTAAAACTTTTACTTACTGGGGCGCCTGGGTGGCTCAGTCGGTTAGGCGACCGACTTTGGCCCAGGTCACGATCTCACGGTTCATGAGTTTGAGCCCCGCATTGGGCTCTGTGCTGACAGCTCAGAGCCTGGAGCCTGCTTCTGATTCTGTGTCTCCCTCTCTCTGCACATCCCCTGCTCATGCTCTCTTTCTGTCTCTCGAAAAATAAATAAATGTTAAAAAAAAATTAAAAAAAAAAAAAACTTTTACTTACTTTTCCATGTATCTTGCTTTTGTTTTTGTTATTATATAATTTTTCTGCTTACTTTTCATGTTAAGAATTCTTTAGATGATGTTTCTTATTCCATTATGATTGATTTGTTTGAATGATAACATTTTATTGTTGATGAAATATAAAAAACAATATATCATAGATGAAGAAAGAATATTTGATAAATTTTTACACCATTTTATATTAAAAACAGTAAAATCATAAAAGTAACCAAACATCATTAATCTGTCAAATTACATTTATAGGAACTAATGAACATTCTAAAAGGAAAGATATTAGACATATATGGATAAAAAATGTCCATTATCCTCAATGTAGTTCAGCATTTTATTATTTCTAGTAAGAGCAATGTGATAATAAATAAAAACTTCAAAGTATAAGGGATTAAACATAGGATTAAACTGTTCACTTACATGATTATTTACAAAGAAAATCTGAAGAAGTGTTATACAAATGTGTGAGTTAACATAGAAAATCAATTTCATGTTTATAGAACAGTAGTGAACAACTAAAATATTTAATTAAAAGGCTGCACCATTTCTATGTATATCAGATATTACCAAGGATTTAATATAATTTAGCAAAAGATATATACAACCTCAATGTGGAAAATTAGAAAATTCCTTAAAATATGCACTAGAAAAGTAACATTCAAAAATACAAAGAAGGGAGGAGTGATGTCCAGCAAGACCACAGAATAAGCTGTACCCTTCTCATATCCCTCCTGAACAATAATTTGGCATTCATCTGTGGACAAAGTGCCTTTGTGGGAGGTTTGGGATCCAGGTAGGAGACTGTGCAATCCTGGTATAGTCTGCCACTGAAGACAACCATTTCAAGATCACAGGCCAACATCCAAGCAGTTTGACTCCTGGACGTGGTCCCAGCTGTGGTTCTGGAAACAGCTCCATACCCCTGAGGACTCAACTACATCCCCTTTTGGCTTGATCCTGTGACCAGTACCAAATGCCAGGGCACTCAGAGGGAATCATGCCCCTCCATAGGTTGGGGAATAGGCATATAGACCTCCCGTCTTGTCTGTGGACCTGGAAGTAGCTGGCAAACCAGCTCCAGTCCCTCTCAGCCAGAGTCTGGGAGTTCCTGAAAATAAGCCCACCAAACACGATCAGATTGTAGATTCTGAGTAGTCCTGTAACTGGGTTCCGGCCTGTCCCAGCAGCAGTTCATAAATTGTCCTGCTGACACAGAGACTAGGCAGGAAACACTCCTGTCTGCACCACTAAAGATCCTGAAAAGGCCATATGTTTCCCTACAGCCACAGTCTGCCAGCAGTCCTGCGAGTCCAGGGACCCAGCAGGAGACACTCCTGTCTGTGCACCTGGCAAGAGATACATGAGGACCTGACTATGGACCCTGAAAGAGATCCTTGTCCCAGTGCCACCCTACTGAACAAGCTGCCGGAGGCAGTCCATCCACCCAGGGACCAGACAGCATCAGTGCTCACCCTAGCCCCTGGTAACAAGCATGCCAACAAAGACTCCACTACAGACCCAAGGACAGTCTTAAACTGGCTCCAATCCAGTACCACTACAATTCTGGAGGTGATTCCTTTAGCTCAGGAAACCAACAGGAGGAGGACTTTACCTGCTGAAACCAGTCCATAAATCTTAATGGAATAAGAAGAGGTGTTTGCTCCCTAAAACACATATATACCAATCCAAAGCCACACGGATCACATAGAATCAGGTAAACACGATGACGTCGACAAATGAATTAATAAAGCTCTTGTAACAGACCCCAAAGAAATGGGGATCTACAGTTTTCCTGACAAAGAATTCAAAATAATCCTCTTAAAGAAACTCAGTGAACAACTAAACAGAATCAGGAAAACAATGCATGAGCATGCTGTCATGTGGAAGACAGGTTTTCTTCATAATTTTAATGTAAACGTATCAGCCAATCTAATAAACTTTTCTGAAAGTTTCAGCACAAAGAATTCAAGAGAAAAATAAATTTTTCAGGAATGAATAAATGTAGCTTTGATCAATTGTGCCTTGGGAGCATAAATTATTTCTCATCCATAGGGAAAAAAATGAAATAGAGAAAAAGATTTTAAAGATTACAAAGGGCTTCAATCATGTAAGAAGAGATAAGTACATGTAGGAGTAGTTTTGCCCAACAAAGGCACTTTATAAAAAGTAAAATCACAAAATGCAAGCTTAAAGAATATGTTTATAGTACATGTTCACATATACCCAAATGTTCACAACCAATAAGATTATATACTGAGCTCGAGGCACCTGAGTGGCTCAGTCGATTGAGCATCGGACTTGGGCTCAGGTCATGATCTCACGGTTTGTGAGTTAGAGCCCCATATTGGGCATGCTGTGGTCAGCCTGTCAGCCTGTGAGAACAGAGCTCACTTTGGATCCTCTGTTCCCCCTCTCTCTGCCCCTCCCCTGCTTGTGCTCTCCCCAAAATAAAAAAAAAATTAAAAAGATAATATACTGAGCTCTACAAACGTATAAGAAAGGCACAATTAACCAGGGTGAAATGGATAAAATATTAGTACACATTCTACAGAAGAGCAAACAATATTGCAAAATTTAATTGGAATGTTTTATATCAATAGTGATTAGGGAAACGTAAATCAAGATTATAATAAAATTCAATTTTGTGCCCATTTAATTAGAAAGAAGTGAAAAAGTCTGACCATGCCAAAGCTGGAGAGTACATGGTCCACAGCATACATTCTAAACAGAAGGATATTTTCTCTAAGGGAGCAAACATTGTTTCTGGCTTGTGATATAAAAATCTTATTTTTTTAATTTAAAATATTCTTTTGTATCATATCCTTTTTATTTACACATGGAAAATTTACACATTTATTTATTCCATGTGTATATATTTCTGTATATATACACACAGTTATTACCATATGATTGTAGTATTAACATTTCATGGTGGTGATTATAAAAATGTACAAAATAGGCTGTTGCGGGTGACAATGAAAAAATAAGATTCAATCTGCAAGTGGTCCACAGGTTGTATTTTACATCACATTTGGTAGTGTAAATCAATACAGATAATTTGGGAAATTTGTCATTATCTTCTACAGTGGATTATTTATGTATCTTATGTCACAAAACTCTATTCTTGAATAGATACCCAAGAGGAGATCTTGCACATGAAGTGGAGAAGATATGTGTAAGAATGCTCATAACAGCATAATGAACAAGATAAAAAATTCCAGAAATAAAATGCTCATCAATGGGATTTTTGATCAATGAAAACTGGTGTTTTTACACAACAGAATATTATGCAACAAAGAAATGACAGATACACCCACAACAAAAGTGAATCTAAATAATAATATGTTAAGGAGGAAGTCATTCCCCAAACATCACTTATGGAATATGATGTTTAAAAAAATTAAAGTCGGGGCGCCTGGGTGGCTCAGTCGGTTGAGCGGCCAGCTTCGGCTCAGGTCATAATCTCACGGTCCGTGAGTTCGAGCCCCGCGTCGGGCTCTGTGCTGACAGCTCAGAGCCTGGAGCCTGTTTCAGATTCTGTGTCTCCTTCTCTCTGACCCTCCCCTGTTCATGCTCTGTCTCTCCCTGTCTCAAAAATAAATAAAAATGTTAAAAAAAAATAAAAAAATTAAAGTCTATACTTTATTCAGATTTCATTAGTTTTTTTTTTTTTTTTCATTTCCCGGACCTCTTTCAGGATACCATGTTACATTGTATTCTCATGCCTCTATAACCTACTCTAAACTGTGACAGTTTTTAGACCTCCCTCGTTTTTGATAATCTTGATAGTTTTGAGGAGTAGTGGTCAGTTATTTTGTAGAATGCCTCTCAGCTGGAGTTTGTCTGATGTTTTTCTTATGGCTAGACTGGGATTGTGGGTATTTATAAGGAATATCATACAGGTGAAGTGACATTCTCAACACATCATATCAAAGGTACATGGGATACATACTATCAACATCACTTAATCCCTGACAATGTTAACCTTTATCGTCTGGCTAAGGTGGTGCTTATCAAGTATCTCCTCTGTAGTTACTTTTTCTCTCTTTTCATACGATTCTCTTTGGAAGCAAATCACTAAGTACAGCTTCCTCTTAAAGAGTGGGGAGTGAAGCTTTACCTCCTGGTGAGGTGTGTTTACATAAATTATATGGAATTATGTATGTGACACTTTTTAATAAAATAAAAGCAACTGAAATAAAAGTAGTTAGAAAGACCTGTGTATTTACTCAAACTATTTTAAATGTTAGCAACTGGACGATTAAGGCAGTGAGATTTGGGATGGGAGGATGCAAGTATGAGAGGGAACAGCATGGTCTGAAGTTGATAGTGGAGCATGAAACAAGGATTACCACAAATCCGTTTCTGCACACTTGAAATTCAAGTGTGTTCAAATTATAATTTTGTATTATTTTTGTGTGTGCTTAATGATATTCCCCAGAATTCTATCTGATACATTAATATTTTTGTTTCTTCCTTTTTGTTTTCAGTTTGTTTTTTCCTTAACCTTTGCAACTCTCTTTATTTTCAGTGTTTATTCAGTTCTCTTTCTACCCACTTGGTCGCTTTTTATAAGCTTTATAAGTCATAAACATTTTCCTAGGTTTCCAAGGAATTTTATATTTTAGTTTTTGCATTTATTTTTGTGATGCATTTTGAGTTAATTTTTGTATGTGGTGAGAGGTATAAATTAATTTTTTTGCATATAGATATCCAATTGTTTCAGCACTTTGTTGAAAAGATTATCTTTTTTCCACTGAAAAAAGATTTTGTATCCTTGCTGAAAAATCAACAGCCATGTAGGCGTAGATCTATTTCTGGACTCTCTTGCTTTGGTCTATCAGGATGTCTTGATATAAATTCCATGCTGTTTTGATTTATAATGTCTAGAATTACAATGCTAGTATTAGAATTAGTTAGGCCTCCAATTTTGTTCTTTTTCAAGTTGTTTTGGAAATCCTCCGTCCTTTGAATTTCTATGTGAAAATTTAGGATAAACTTACCAATTTCCACAAAAACCTTGTTGGGATACTGATTCAAATTGATTTGAATTCATAGATCAATTAGGGGATAACAAATCTTCTAATGTTATTGAATCTTCCAATGATTTAATATGGCATATCTCTCTGTAATTTCTCTTCTGTAATTTCTCTCTGCAATTTTTTTAGTTTTTAGTAAACTGGGCTTGCACATTTGTCAGATTTATCACTAAATATTTAATATTTTTATTCTATAGAAATTTATGTTTTTAGTAGAATACAATTCTACTCAAACTCCTCCAGAAAATGAAAATAGAAATAATGTATCCCAAATCATTATGTGGCCAACATTACTTTGATAGAATACCCATCTCTCATGTACACAAATATGCAAAAGTTCTTTTTTTCTTAAGTTTATTTACTTATTTTGAGAGACAGAGAGAGTGAGTGGGGGGAGGGGTAGGGAAAGAGGGAGAGAGAGAGAGAATCCCAAGCAGGCTCCAGACTGTCCGTGCGGAGCTGTTGTGGGGCTCAATCCCACAAGTGTGAGACCATGAGACCTGTGTCGAAACCAAGAGTGGAACGCTCAACTGACTGAGCCACCCAGTTACCAGATACAAATATACAAAACTTTAATAAAATTTTAGAAAAATCAAATCCACAATACATAAAAGGGATACTGCATCATGACCAGTAAACTTTATACCTGGAAAGTAAAGTTGGTTTGACATTTATTATTTCTGGTAGTTTTTCTGTAGATTCTATTGAATTTAATGCACAGATAATCATGGCATCTGCTAATAAATGCAGTTTTACTCTTCTTTTCCATTTGGAGTGCCTTTTTAATATCTTTCTTAACTTATCACACTTTCTTGAACACTCAATTCAATGGTGAACAGCGGTAGTGAACCAGTTTTTTCCCTGGTGTTAGCAGAAAATTCTCTCTCTATAGGGTATGATGTTAATGGTTGTCTTATTGCAGATGCTTTTGGTAAGGTTGTGAAGCTTCCTTTATATTCTAATTTTCTCATAGCTTGCACCTATAATGCAGGTTGAATTTTTTCCTTATCAATAAATTTTATCATGGTTTTTCATTTTTAGTCTATTAGTAGGCTGAATAATATCCTCTAGTTTTCTCATGAGGCTGTATGGTTATGATATCACCAAAAGGATATAAGCAGCAGTGTCATTTGAAAATTATAAGTACCCTTAAAGGAAATTTGTACATCGTTCTTCTTCCTCCTTAATTTATAAGGGCTTTAATTTTTTTTTTTAATTAAAATTTTCTCTCTTTGGCTGGAGCTCAACAATGGTATGCATCAAAACTTAGTGGCTTAACACAACAAACATTTAAAAGCTCATCATTTAATGATTATCTAGAATATTAACCCAGTCTCCTTAACATGATGATGGGCACAGAGTTCACAAATACATCAAGAGGGGTATTTGAAAATCCTCATAAAGGTTAAAAATTCCCACAACATCAATGCTACCACATTATATAAGTCAGTGTGATTCACAAGGCCACCCTAGATTCACCTCTTTGTAAGTAAGACCTGGAAAATATCAGAGTGATATTTGTTATTAACTACAAAGTGGTATCTCCCTGTTGAAGGGTGTAGACTAACAAGTTAGAAAGAGCAAGTGTCCTTGATGAATGTAAAACTACTACACAATTTCTTCATTGTTTATCTCAGGACATCAGTTTTTGAAAAGGAAATAAACCTACAGTTAATTTAAGCCACATTTATTTTGTGATTAACAAACTAACAACTTTCAAGAATCATGCTTACAAATATACAATTCAGCCTGGATTCTTCTGTAGGGGAGTCAAAACTTTACCTCTACCCATCTTAGGTTCTCACTTGGGGCTCTTAAACAAAAAGAGATTGACAAGAGGAAAAAGAAAACAGTTTATTAATGTATGCAGTGCATATCACATGGGAGAAACCTAAAATAAAAATAACTTACAACGGGGATTTAGAATTCCGGTTCACATAGCAGCTTCAGCAAACAACAATACATGTATTGAGAAATGACTGGACAAAGGAAAGCAGTTTTAGGCTTCCACAGTGGCAAACTGAGAGAAGGTAAATATATATGGGGGAAAAAAAAAACCCAACAACTAATGGACTAAGCTTTATTTGCAGATTTCTCTGGTGCCATCTCTGGGGTGATGAGTCTGTTTCCAGCAAAACAGACTCCAAATTTGAGCCTTTAGCTCAACATACTTTTTATGTCAAGGAGGCATATTTTGGGATGACATTCTTCATTCCCCCACATAGTGATGCTGGGTGATTGCCTCTCCCACACTACAACTTTGAGGTTTATTTCCCAGGAAGTGTAAACTAAAAGATTTCTAGATTTGGAGACAGCAGAGAACATGGGTGGGCATCATACCAAAAGATGGAGCAATTAAAAACTATATCCTAAACAAATGTGAGATGTTCCGGGATTCCTCCCTCACTTGCGTGCCAGAATACTGGCTATCAGACTGCTATCCATTATTCAGTAATTCATATTTCCCAAAGGAAAGACTCGAATATACTGAAATTGAGGATTTACCAATAAATGACCCAGAATTAAAGTAAACTCTCAAAGCGATAAAAAAATCATGTTATGTAAAGAATGAAATGTGCATTTTAGACATTTTGTCTTTATCAAGAGCCTTTAATAAACAATGTGCTAAATAAATGTGGAAAAATACAGACACAAACAAAAGCATCAAATAAAAATATATGGAGGAAATGTGCAATGTAGCAGAATCTCTTTTGCAACTTCTCAACTCTGTCATTATAACAAGAAAATAGCCATAGAGAAATAGGAATGAATGAGCATGGCAGAGTTCCCATAAAATTTTACTGACACTGAAATTTAAAATGCATATAATTTTCATGTGTCATAAAATATTTTTTTTACATTTTTTCCAATCATTTAAAATTGTACAATTTAAAAATGTGAAAAATGTTTCTAACTCACAGGCATGTAAAATCTTGTGGCTGACCAGATTGGATCCAAGTGATGAAATTTGAAGTGGGGTTCGTGAGCAAACGGCTAAGAAAAAATTCTTAAGACATTTTTAGTGCGACAAGGTGATTTTGTTATAGCACAGGGACAGCACCCATGGGCAGAAAAAGCTGCTCCAGGATTGTGAGGAGTAACTGATTATATATTTTTAAGTCTGTGCAGGGACGGGGTGGTAGAGATAACGTTAGTTTCTAAGGAATTTCTGTAGGCTGAAAGCTGGTTCTTACAAGATTCAGAATTTTAGCTATTGTCAAGATAAGGTTGCTTTCAGTTTTTAAAAAAATGTTACATTAAGGCCTTAAGGCAGCTCTGAATTTCCCGAGGAATGTTACTGGAGCTGCACGTCTCTGGTATCTATCAGTGGGCTGTAAGCTGCAAGGAGATTTAATTTAAACTACATTTTTCTTGCCTTTGTTTCCCTCATCACAAGGGCTATACAGTGTGCTGACTCCTGATTTAAAGAGTTATCTTTTAGAGAAATTTAAAATGAGAAAACAAGGGGAGCCTGGGTGGCTCAGTCAGTTAAGTGTCTGACTGCAGCTCAGGTCATGATCTTGCAGTTTGTGAGTTCAAGCCCCGCTTCGGGCTCTGTGCTGACTGCTCACAGCCTGGAACGTGCTTCAGATTCTGTGTCTCCCCCCGTCTCTCTGCCCCTCCCATGCTCAGGCTGTGTCTCTCTCTGTCTCTCAATAATAAATGTTAAAAAAATAAAATGAGAAAATAATATTTTATTTTATATTCATTTAGTCCATTTTAAAACTTGTAATTTCTTTCTGTAGATCAAGTTCTTGACCCATATTATATTACCTCTATATGAAATACTTTATACACATTTTTTAAAGTGGGAAAGGAATGTCTTTAAGTTTTTATCTTAGACAGTCTTTCTCCTTTGTATTTGAAGGATATTTTCACTGGATATACAATTCTAGGTCTGCAGTTTCTCGTGGGTTTTTTTTTTTTTTCTGTCTGTTTTTTAGCAGTTTAGAGATGTTACTCTATTGTTTCCTTGCTTGCATGGTTTCTTATGAGAATTCATCTGTATTCCTATTTCTCCTTATCCTGATTTCTTTTCTTTTTTTTTAATCTTTCTTTCTTTCTTTCTTTCTTTCTTTCTTTCTTTCTTTCTTTCTTTCTCTTTCTTTCTTGAGAGAATGAAAGCAGGGGAGGGACAGAGTGAGAGTGACAGAGGATCCAAAGCAGGCTCTGCGCTGACAGCAGTGATCCTGATGTGGGGCTCAAACTCACCAGCCTTGAGATCATGACCTGAGCTGAAGTTGGGTGCTTAGCCCACTGAGCTACCCAGGCGCCTCTTTATCCTTATTTCTTTTATAGATGCTTTCTCTTCACTTTTCTGGCTGCCTTCATAATTTTCTCTGTCTCTGTTTTAAGTAGTGTGAACACCATATGTCTTATGTGCAGTAGTTTTGGTATTTTTCCTGGTTGGTGTTCCCTGAACTGTGTGGATCTCTGGATTTGTGTCTGTCATTTATTTTGGAAAAATTTTAGCCATTATTTATCAAACTTATCTTCATACTTATCTGTAACCTACATGTGATTTCAAAAAAAATTTTTAATGTTTATTCATTTTTGAGAGACAGAGAGAGAGAGAGCATGAGCGGGGAAGGGGCAGAGAGAGAGGGACACACAGAATCTGAAGCAGGCTCCAGGCTCTGAGCTGTCAGCACAGAGCCTGATGCTGGGCTCGAACTCACGAACTGCAAGATCATGACCTGAGCCGAAGTTGGACGCTCAACTGACTGAGCCACCCAGGTGCCCCCCTGTGATTTCAATTACACACGTGTTGCACTGTTTGGTATTGTCCCACAGTTATTGGATGCTCTGCTTTCTCTTTTAAAAATGTTTTATCTCTCTACATTTCATTTTAAAGAATTTATATTGATTTATCTTCATGTTCATTAATTCTAATAATTTTGGGGAGATGTATAAAGTATACTAATGAGAACAGCAAAGACATTCTAAATCTAGGTTACTGTGTTGATTTCTAACATTTCCATTTTTTTCTTAGAGTTCCCATCTTTCCCCTAAAATTAAATTTATGATCTTCCATGTTGTCTATTATTTCCATTACATGACATATTAATCATAGTTACTTTAAATTCTCTGTCAGAAAGTTACAGGTAAGTTGAAAAAATAGTAAAAAAAAAAAAAACCCTTTCCTTAAGTCTCCACTTCCCACAATGTTTATGTTTTACATAATCATAGAACAATGATCAAGGATAGAAAATTAAACAGTATCTTGACTATACCTTATGGCTAAAGACAAAAGGTCATACCCAATTGCTGTAATCTAGTAGGGAAAAGTGTTTTTCACAATTTTGTTTTAAATTAAAAAATACTTGATTCATAGTATTTTCCATTATTGTGGAGATATAAATATGTTTAATAGTTTTTGACCAGTGGTTTACTTGGTAATAGATTGTAAATTTTACAAATATGAAGGAACTGTTGCCATGGCCCAGAAGCTCAGTGGGATCCTGTCCTTCATCCCCAAGATTGAGAAAGGGCGGAAGAAGCTGGACTTCAAGCTGCACTTCAGCTGTACCTCATACTTGGTCACAACGCCCTGCTGCAGCGATGCCTCTGCCAAGTTGCTAGAGTCTGGGGACCTGAGCATGAGCTCACTCAAAGTCAATGGTATTAGTATGTCCTTCCAGAACCTTCTGGCATAGATCTGTTTTCATCACCATTTTTCTGTGGTGGAGAGAGTACACTCCTGCACCTCCATGTATATACAGCCGCCCCATCCAGGGCCACCATGCCTGTCTGCTGGTGAACAAGGAAAGAAGTCCCTATCACTCGATGGGAAAGCAGTGAATGGATGTTGCTGAGCAACTTGCTGGAGGAGATGAAGGTGACGCCGGCCAGGACAGGAGCCAGGTGGCCCGGGTCCACCGTCGCCCACCGTTCAAAAGGAGAGGTGATGTGTTGTTACGCTGGTTTATCTTGTCATTTTTACTTCGACTCTTTCTACTCTCTTTGGCGAGAAGCCCTCATCCAGCCCCCAATCCACGGGGCGCTGGTAGCTAGGCCGGCCCCCTGGGGGAAAAGCTCACCTGCCAACAGGCTGAGGACACTCAGTGGACTGCACAGGGTGGTGTGTCTTGCTTCTGTGAGGCCATCTAAGTCCTACAAGTCCCCCAGGTATCTTGCTTGGGGGCACCTGCTCACCGCAGAGACGCTCTCTGTCACCCTCACAGCCGTGATCCAGGACACCTGGTGGCCAGAGGGTTGTTCAGCCTGCTGTCCCTTGTGTTCTCTGCGTCCCACTGGTGCGTTCATGTGCTGGGCCCGGAGCAGGGGGCTGCCACCTGGGGTGGGGGTCCACACGGGATCCTTGATGGAGCAGGATCTGGACCTTGCTGGTTTACATTTTTTTCCTGTTCAGTGAAATGTGTCTTAGTAAGCACTGTGTGATGAGTGGTGGGACTGTTTGGGATTATAGGTCCTGTCACTGAATGCTCCACAGGGTTTGTTCCCACATTGTGCCCGCAGTTGCCAGGAAGGCCCCGTCCTGGGGTGGCCCCAACCCCTGGAATGCACCTCATGGGCAGGCCAAGGGAACTATGGACCAACCCAGTGAAATGCACTTCCTTAGAGATGATGGTCCTCAGTGACAATTAATTTCCTTTTGATGAACACTGTCACTTTAACATGTAATCTATTCTTGTAATCACAAGAATCCTGTGCAGGATTCTTTTACAAAATATGACTGGAATTTTAATTCAAAATTGTATGATGTGTTAATATAAGAATTTATTCACTATGACATTTCCGCATAAAGGAAAGAGGGATGTATCACACTGCCGTAATGATTTTGTGTCACGATGATCCAATAAACTTGTAAATAGAAAAAAAAAATATGAGGGTACTGTTAATGAGCTTTTCCAGTTGTTGCCTTATTTATTTATTTCCAAAGAATGCTATCCATATATGTATTTCTAATTGTGATGAATCTAACTTGACTGCCTAATTTATGATTTTATTTTGATAATTATTCCTCATGTGCTGAAGAAGAAACTGCATTCTTTTGTTTTGGGGGCCCATACACACATTATACATGTGCATGTTTATATATATTTTAGCAGGTGTCTATCATATCAGTCTTTTTAACTGTACTTCTTTACATTTTTTCTGATTTCCTGTCTGCTTTATTTTTTAATATTTAGTGAGATATGTGATGATCTCCTACTATGATGGTGAACTTGGCAACTTGTTTCTGTAGCATGTTTTCTACATAGAAGCTATTTTATGAATTACAATTTGAGACTAGTTTTATTCAGTTCTAAATTTAAGTTTTATCAATATAAGAATACTTCTATTTTAATAATGTCCTTCTTACATTGGTGCCTTTAACTTATCTATGCATTTGAACGAAATCAGAAGTTGATAAGATGTCTATACAGCCTCCAGAAAGGTAGGAGAATTCTGGTAGCTCCTCGTCTTTGCCAGTTGCTTGTCTGTCTTCTCAATAGTAGCCAGTCTAGTTTGTGTAAAGTGGCCTCACATCATGATTTTAACTTTAATTTCCATACTAACGATGTCAAATTAGTATGTTTCTGTGAACTCATTGGCCATAAGCTGTCAAACAAATGGATGTTCTTTTGTCCATTTTTATGGTGATATGTTTGTCTTTTAATTGAATTCATAGGCATTCTTATATACTCAGGATAAAAGTCCTATGTCAAGATACACGAATCATAGGTATTTTCTCTTAGTCCATATTTTGCCTTTTCATATCAAATGTGATGTCCTTTGAAGAACACATTTTTTAAATTTTGATAAAGTCAAATTTATCATTTAAAATAATAGTGTTTCATGTGTTTTTTTCTGAGGGATGCTTTCCTCCTCCGAGTTTTCAAAGATAAGCTGTGGGTTTTCTATAAGTTTAACAGTTTTGGTTTCATGTTTATGTCTGTGAATCCACTTTAAGTCAATTAGGGGACATGATACAAGGTGGGATCCAGGAGCATTTTATTTTTGTTTGTTTGTTTGTTTGTTTGTTTGTTTTTATGGCTAGTTATTTCTGCACTATTTGTTGAAAAGAATTCTCTTTTTCCAGTGAATTTCTCTTTGCTAAAAATAAAAAAAATCATACACATGAAGTCTTTCTGCATTCTCTTTTCTGCCTCACTGATATATTCTTATGCCAATACAACAGTTTTCTGATTGCTATATCTTAATGTTAAATCTAAATCTAAAACCAGTTTAAGTCCTCCGATTTTCTTTTTTTTTTAATGTTACTGCTATTCTATATTCTTTGCGTTTTCATAAAAATAATAGAATCAGCTTTTCAACTTTTTACAAAATATGACTGGAATTGTAATTCAAATGGTATTAACTTTATAGCTCAATTTGGGGGAACTCAATATGTTAATAATACATCTTAACAATTCATGAGTACAGTATATCTCTCTAAGCTTTCTGGAATTTCAGCAATGCAGATTTCAGTACAGAGGGCTTGTGGATGTTTTGGTAAGTTTATTCTAGGTTTTTAAATTTTTTAATGCTCTCCTAGATGGTGTTTTTAATGCTGTTATTCAATTGTCCATTGCTTATAGTGGAAATGCATGTTCTTATTAAGTTAAATTAGTATCTTGCAATCTTTGTGAACTTAGAAATTTCCTTTTTTTATAGATGCCTTGAAATTTTAAAACATTTGTTTTTGAGATAAAATATATATAAAATAAAATTTACCAATTTTAACTGTATAATTTAATGAGTTATGGTGAAAGTATACATTCATGAAATCATCATTAAAATCATGATTTAGGGGTGCCTGGCTGGCTCAGTCAGTAGAACATGTGACTCTTGATCTCAGAGTTGTGAGTTCAACTCCCATGTTGGGCCTAGAGTTTAATTAAAAATCTAAAATAAAGTTGTGATATAGAATATTTCCATAGTCCAAAAAAATTTCTCATACACCTTCACATTCAACCCTTCATTCCATTACTAGCCTCTAAGAATCACTGATCAGCTCTGTCACTATATTTAATTTTCTAGAACTGCATACAAATGGAATTTACAGCATTTATCTTTTTGTAATAACATCTTTCTCTTGGCATAATGTTTTAGAGATTGATTTATGTGTTTATATCAACAGCTTGCTCTTTTCATTGCTAAGTAGTATTTTTATTACATAGACGTATTGCAATTTATCCATTACCTATTGAACCTGAATTTGGTTTACTTCCTTTTTTTTATGTTTATTTATTTTTGAGAAGGAGAGAGAGACAAAATGAGCAGGGGAGGGACAGAGAGAGAGGGAGACACAGAATCTGAGGTAGGCTTCAGGTTCTGAGCTGTCAGCACCAGCCTGACACGGGGCTCAAACTCACTAACTGCGAGATCACGACATGAGCCAAAATCAGACATTCAACCAACTGAGCCTCCCAGGAGCCCCTATTTCCTTTTTTTAAACTCTTATGGTAAGGCTGCTATTAACAATCATATACATAACTTTGTGATGATATATATTTTCATTTCCTTTAATAAAATAATTGGGGTGATTATTGATTTAGAAAGTGTATATTTGATTTTAATGATACTCCATACTGGTTACAAAGGAGCCGTACATTTTGCATTACTTACCAGCAATGTGTGAAAGTTCAACTTGCTCCAAATCCTATCAACACTTGGTATTCTCAGTGTTTTTAACTTCAGCCATTCTCATGGGTATGTATTGACTTAACTAGCATTACCCTGATAACTAGTCATATTAAGGCTCTTTTCATTTGATTAACATTCATATAGCTTGTCTGGTAATGTTTCTGTTAAAGTTTTTGCCCATTTTTTTTTTGCCTTTAATTTTTGAGTTATAAGAGGTTTTTACATGTTGTAGATAACTTCTAATAGATAAATGTTTTTCAAATATTTTTTTCCCAATCCATAGCTAGCCTTCTCCTCCTATCTCCCAGGTTTTGGCAAACACCATTCTATTACTTTCTATCTCTATGATTTTGACTACTTTAACTACTTCATATAAGTGGAATCATACAGATTTTGTCTTTTTGTTTGGTGCCTGGCTTATGTCACTTAAAAAATGTCTTCAAAGTAAATGTATGTTGTAGCATATGTCAGAATTTCCTTCCTTTTTAAGGCTGAACAATATTCTGTTGTTTATATATATCATATTTTGCTTATCCATTCATAAATTGATGGGCACCTGGATTGCTTCCATGTTTTAGCTACTGTGAATTATGCTGCTACAAACGTGGGTGTACAAATATCACTTTGAGATCCTGCTTTTAATTATTTTGAGTATGTACCTAGAAGTGGAATTGGTCCATCTGATGACAGTTCTTTTTTTACTATTTTGAAGAATCCACTATGCAGATCTTCCTCAACTTATGATGGGGTTATGTTATGATAAACCTATCATAAGTCAAAAATAACATAAGTCAGAAGTGCATTTAATGTACCTGATCTACTGAACATCATAGCTTAGCCCAGCCTACCTTAAATGTGTTCAGAACACTTACATTAGCCTACCGTTGGACAAAATCAATGAACACAAAGCCTATTTCATAATAGTGTTGAATATATCATGTAGTTTATTGTATATTGTACCAAAAGTGAAAACAGGTGGTTGTAGAGGTACAGAATTGATGTAATGGTATTGATTGGTATCCCTTTCATGTTACTATGGCTGACTGAGAGCTACAGCTCACTGCTGCTGCCCAGCATCTTGAGCGAATATCATACCACATCCCCCTAGCCCGGGAAAAGATCAAAATTCAAAGTACCGTTTCTACTGAATGCACATTGCTTTTGCACGGTTGTAAAGTCAAAAAATAGCAAGTTGAACCGTCATAAATTGGGGGCCATCTGTACTGTTTTCTCCAGCTATACAGCTTTACATTCCCCCCAAAAGTGTACCAGGTTCCAATCTCTCCACATCCTCTCCCATGCTTGCTTTCTTTCTTTCTTTCTTTCTATTTATTTCTTTCTTTATTTATTTTTATAATTTTTAAATATTTATTTATCTTTGAGATAGAGAAAAAGAGTGTGAGTCAGGGAGGGGCAGAGAGAGAGGGAGACACAGAATCTGAGGCAGGCTCCAGGCTCCGAGCCGACAGCACAGAGCCCAACGCGGGGCTCGAACCCACAAACCATTAGATCGTGACCTGAGCCCGAGTTGAATGCTTAACCAACTGAGCCACCCAGGTGCCCCTCTTTTGTTTTTAAATAGTAGCCATCCTAATTGGTGTGAAGTGATATCTCATTGTAGATTTGATATGCATTTCCCTAATGATTAGTGATGGTGAGCATCTTTTCATGTGATTTTTTTTTTTAATGTTTATTCATTTTTGAGAGACAGAGAGACACAGAGTGTGAGCAGGGGAGGAGCAGAGACAGGGGAGACACAGAATCCGAAGCAGATTCCAGGCCCTGAGCTGTCAGCACAGAGCCAACGTGGGGCTCGAACTCACAAACCAAGAGATCATGACCCAAGCCGAAGTCAGTCGCCCAACCAACTGAGCCACCCAGGCACCCCACATGTGATTGTTATTTGTATATCATCTTTGCAGAAATGTCTATTAATTTCCTTGCCCAATTTTGAGTCTTATTTTTTTGCTTTTTGTTGTTGAATTTTAGGAATTCTCTATATATTCTGAATACTAGTCACTTATCAAATATGTGACTTGAAAGTATTTTCATCCATTCTGGGAATTGCATTTTTATTCTGTTGTCTTTTGAAGCAAAAATTTTTTTAATTTTCATTAAGCCTTTTTTGCCTGTATTTTCTTTTGTTCTCTATGCCATTGGTGTCCTATCAAACAAATATCAATAAATAATTGACAAATTCAATATAGCTTTAGCTTCATTTCAGTTATTTTTTCCCTAGTATCATTTAGTGTAAAATCATTCAGCTCAGGTTTTTTTCGTTTTTTTGTTTTTTTTTTTTTTTTAATTTTTTTTTTCAACGTTTTTTATTTATTTTTGGGACAGAGAGAGACAGAGCATGAACGGGGGAGGGGCAGAGAGAGAGGGAGACACAGAATCGGAAACAGGCTCCAGGCTCCGAGCCATCAGCCCAGAGCCTGACGCGGGGCTCGAACTCACAGACCGCGAGATCGTGACCTGGCTGAAGTTGGACGCTTAACCGACTGCGCCACCCAGGCGCCCCAAGTTTTTTTCGTTTTTTAATTCCACTTTGATTCATGTATTTTTAAAATGTTTATTCATTTATTTATTTATTTATTTATTTTGAGAGACAGAGGGAGAGAGAGTGTGAACAGGGAGGGGCAGAGAGGGAAAGAGAGAATCTCAAGCAGGCTCCATGCTGTCAGCACAGAGCCTGATGTGGGGCTCAAACTCTTGAATCATGATGTCCTGAGCTGAATTTAAGAGTTGGATGTTTAACTAACTGAACCACCCAGGCACCCTGATTCATGCGTTTAAGTTTCTTTTATTTATTTTGAGAGAGAAAGAGCACTCCAGAGAGTGAGTATGTACACATGGGCAGGGGAGGGGGAAAAAGAGGGAGGACCAGAGGGAGAGGGAGAGAGAGAATCCCAAGCAGGTTCTGCACTGCCAGCACAGAGCCCCTTGCAGGACTCCAAGTCGGGAATAGTGAGATCATGACCTAAGTCAAAATCAAGAGTCAGGTGCTCAACCAACTGAGCCACTTAGGTGCCTCTTTGATTCATGTATTTTTAGATGTTATTTAGCTCTAGCTATTTGGAGATTTTTCTAGATGTATTATTATAATTATTATGAATTTCTAATTAAATTACTATTTTCCTATTGTGGATTAACTAAGAAATAAAAGCATGAAAATTTTTGAAGACTCAATAATGATAAATTGTGTTTGGCAAGTAGGATTGTGAAATTAAAATGAATAATTTAAAAAATCAACAAATCTCCTGTTTAGACGTTTGTTTTATTTTCTCTAAAATATGGTAGGCATCTGGTGTTTTGAATTGAATATATTTCAGCCTAGGGAATAGAACAGGAAATGGTGTATGCAGTAGTTTTCATGGAGTTTTTAATTCAGTCTTTAAAAAAGTCTGTGATATAAGGCTGGAATTCTTAAGGATTTTAAATGAGAAATACCTGAAAAGTAAAATGGTTAGCCAGCCCATGTGCACACTTCTTTTTGGTACCAATCACTACTAGAATCCAATTCTCCTAATTCCAAATTCTTATTTTTTCCACAATAATTTACCTATATTTAGATTAGAGATTAGATAAAAATAATTCATGATAACTAGAGTTTTTTTCTTTTAATTCTGAGATTTTTGTATAATTGATGGGGAAATTTTCTGATTAACTTTTTTTGATTCTTCTTTCTTTCTTTTTTTCTTTCCTCTTTTTGAAGGACTATCTCATCTTAATTATGTGAGGGGACAAAATCCCTTTAAGATACCCTTTTTACCTAGAGTGTTTAATGCACCTTCTGGGGTTTATAGTCAAAATAAATTTACATTTTTAGTTCATCAAACCCTGGAGACCAATCATAAACTCATATAGCACTTCTCTATTGTTGCCATTAATCATATTTATCCTTGGAGAATATTTATATAAATTATTTTAAATTTAAGATGAAGTTATCCTCAGGGTAACATTTTGGAATCAGTTTACTCTGATGGTTTCCAAATACTGTGATTCCCACTGGATGCCTAAAATAATACTCCATTTTCACAGTTAAATGTACCAGTTAGAGACATACCTATGAGAGAAAGAATCATACCTTTAAAAAGGTTAATAAGAAGATGGGTCGCCACTGGTCTCAAGATACAATTGCCTCAAGATACAACTGGGGCGTGAGGTAGATAATTCCTCAAACTTCCTCAGACAAATTGATCTTGTTTTGGCATAATTAGCTATGGGTTACACCAGGGCAAACAGATGATTCCCACTGGTGGAGTGAAACTTTTGTATCCTGCTATGAATCATCTTAAATAAAGCTCATGTAAAACAACTCTTGATTTTAATCAGTCTCATTGGACCTTATTTAAAAGTGAATTTAGTCAAAGAACTAAATTAGAAAGAACCTTAGGAAATCCCTGAATAGATGATTACTAGGCAACTCAAGCTTGAAATAGTTTTAAGTGATACATTAAATGTTAAAAAATATAGAGTCAGAGACAACTGTTTCCCTTAAATTTTCATACTTGTCATACACACACAGACCCAGCACACACAATGCACTCACAAGAATCTTTTAGGTAGATGCCCATATTAGCAGAGTAGTTCCCAAAGAGTCCACATGTTAAAAATATATATATATGCAAACACTATTTTCTGACTTATTTCCATGAGAAATTATATTTACCCTTGACCATATATTAAAAACAACAACAACAGTCTATTTGAAGGTACAATTTATAGCTTCCAGTTTAAACTCATTTTACGTTCCTAATATCTGGAAGTTAGTTTAGAATTTATTTATATTTATTATTCCTTCAGTGGAAATAGTAATCTTATGTTATTCATCAGGTTTAAAAAACATAACCTAAAATAAGTGTGAAAAAATTAAAGCTCTTTTTCTAAAATGGTTTCCCTTATGTATAGACAAATTTGAACCACAGTTTCTCTTACTTCTAGTAGACACATGTAAAATGACATTTTACCCAATTTCTTGAAAGTTTAAATATATTTTTTTCTTTTAAAATAACTATGGATCTGGGGCACCTGGGTGGCTAGTTGATTAAGCGTCCGACTTCGCTCAGGTCATGATCTCACAGTTCGTGAGTTCGAGCCCCGCATTGGGCTCTGTGCTGACAGCTTGGAGCCTGGAGCTGCTTCAGATTCTGTGTCTCCCTCTCTCTCTGCCCCTCCCCCACTCATACTGTCTCTCTCTGTCTCTCAAACATAAATAAACATTAAAAAATAATTTTTTAAATAACTCTGGATGGCAAGATATAATTAAACAATTTCTTTTGAGATGATGCAAAATTTTTACAGAAAGTTCAAAAAAGATATTTCCATTAGTCAAACATGTTACAATCTTTACCTCCCTCAATTAATATACTATTATTATTTGTAATCACTTCAAGCTTTTATATACATATATTATATATATAACCTTTATATAATATGTATATATTATATGTATATATTTTTCATATATATATATGTATATATATATAAACTCAGGGTTATTGTTTGATTGGTTAGACTGAGTAGTTGCTTTGAACTACATTAGAAACTATGTTGAGTATGATGCACTATTTTCACCTAGTCCTTTTAACCAGAGCAGTCACAAAACAGAATAATGAATCATCTCAACATTAATGCTCCTAATACTCAATTAAATATCAAAATCACATCACAAGTTGTAATAACAATTAAGTATATGCACAGAATTTGAGAAATGGCTACCAAAAATATTTTTATTCAAGTCTTCTCAAAGACATCTATTATACTCAGTCACCTTAAAAGAGTTTTTCTTCTGTACCCCACCAAGAGTTAGGGATAACACTGGAAGATAATTACAGGTAGAAATTCCCTGACTGTGATGACTAAAATGATAAATATGAAAGAAGAGAGTAAAATGGTGAAAATAATGAGTCTGCAATTTACCCAAAACAATGCAAAGTGGATTGCCTTCAAAAATACAAAGTTCTCTGGGGTGCCTGGGTGGCTCAGTCGGTTGAGCGTTCGACTTCAGCTCAGGTCATGATCTCATGGTCCGTGAGTTCGAGCCCCGCATCGGGCTCTGTGCTGACAGCTCAGAGCCTGGAGCCTGCTTCAGATTCTGTGTCTCCCTCTCTCTCTGACCCTCCCCTGTTCATGCTCTATCTCTCTCTGTATCAAAAATAAATTAAAAAAATTTTAAAAAATTTAAAAAAAATACAAAGTTCTCATTTAACAAAACTAGTTAAGTATATCCTAACTGGCTACTGACTTAGGAAGTAACAACATACTAACTATGTTAAATTTTGGCCAAAAATAAAACATTTTATACCTTCTGTTTGAGGCTAATCCCAGACACTAAATAATTAAGCTATAATTCAAATGTTTCTTTCATGTTTCCCAGACCTTTTGTCACTTAGAGATAGGGGTTTCTTATTGTAAGTAAGAGATGTAGTGTTCTAAAGCTTTCAAAATTTTAAAGCTTTCCTTAAAGTGGATAGATATTCTTCTTCTTATTTTTAGTTAAATAAGAATTTGATGATAGGTTCTCAGAAGATTATGGAATAGAAATTTTTCTTAAAGAAATGTTTGGTTTTACTTGTCTATTTTACAGCATTCATGCATACAAATAACCCTCCAAAAGATTGGAAACCATATTCTACCTAAAGGTAGAGGATGGGGGTCAGGAAGAAGGAAGACAATGGAGATTTAAATTTTAGGCACCCGCTTTTAGTGTTTAATACTTTCAAATGAAGAATGTGTTGTGCTTTCTTATGTCATAGATGTGCGTTAAGTAATTTAACCTAATGATATTCAAAGTCCTTTCTATATGCTTCCTAAATCAATTATCAATTAGAATACACTTGAATATTTTTGACAACTGAGAATTTCATATTTTTTTCAAGCAGTCCATTTCATTTTCAAAAAGCTATGCTTCTTAGAAAGATTTTCTTTATACTGAGCAGAAAGGTGCTTTCCTGTGACTTCCTCTCATTGGTTTTAACTTTATGCTTTCCATATTTGAGAATAAATTAAGCCTCTTGTAAGAGTTCTTTAAACGGGTAATGATAATGACTTTATCTTGTATATATTCAGCTTCTCTAATGACTTCAGTTGAACCTTGTTGTGGCCAAACAGCAATTCTTTCCACCCCTACGTATTTGCTCTTTTACTTCATCTGGGTCTTTCAAATCTGGTAACATTTAAAATTGAATGATATTATCAATAATGTATTTATTTAAACTATTTAATGCTTTCTAGGTCCTCCCTGAAGGGTGGAGATATCATCTTTGGACTTCTTTATTGGAAATCATTGATGGCCATGACAGTAGTCATCTCTGCTCTCAAGCAGCTTGTAACTTTTTGTGGAGAGAGATGCCAGGGAGTTATAAGTGTTTTACAGAATAATAGAGTTAAGTGACAAAAAATGAGTCATATGTGACATGTTCTTCATTTGATGTATACATAAAACAGAGTGAAGGAGCAAGGGAAGGGAATGATCATATTTCTTTGGGTAGATTTTAAATAATTATAATAAATATAATAGTTCTAATAAAATTGCATATGCCGTAAGAGCTAAAGTGTCACAAAGTGTCAGGTTTTTTTTAAGTGTAAAAATGTCCAGACATGACATACGTTCAGACACAATCTGCCAAACAAATGGATGACTCCAAATTATTTGTTCTATAAGATTTGAATGATATTTATTGAACACATTTGCATCATTCTGGAATTACTCTTAAAGGCTATGTGCATGCTAGATTTGTTTGATTAATAGAATTATTAAAATATATTTTAATTCATGAAATTTGTGGGGGTGTCTGAGTGGCTCAGTCGGTTGAGCGTCCAACTTCAGTTCAGGTCATGATCTCAAGGTTCATGAGTTATAGCCCCACAGCAGGCTCTGTGCTGACAGCTCAGAGCCTGGAGCCTGCTTTGGATTCTGTGTCTCTGTCTCTCTCTGCTCTTCCTCGCTCATGCTCTGTCTCTCTCTGTCTCTCAAAAATGAATAAACATTAAAAAAAATTTTAATTCATGAAATTTGTAGGGAAGACCATTGAACATTTTCACCATATAAAGTTATGTCAAGCTAGAATGTACAGCAATAGCTTATCTTTCCTAGAAAAGTAAAAAGAGTAAAAACGTAGCTAAGTCTAAGTCTCTAGAACATGAATTAAAATGTTAAAATGGCTTTTGAATCATTGAGGATTTTTGAGTTACTGGCAGGGAATACCTCATCTTGAAATAATGTAAAAAATGATAAAAGAGAGGCATTATTGTCTCATGCAATAGAAAATTGTAGCACATTATGAAAACTGGATTCACTAGCCTATGTTGTCCTGACTCAAGATTTATGCAGCTCTGAGCAGTGTTTTCCTCTCATTGACATTACAACCAAATTATTTTCTTTCCTTGTGCTACAGTCCTCAGAAGCTCCAGAGTTATATATTCCCAAGTTCAAGTCCAATGGAAAAGATATCACTTTCTTGTTTGCTTAAGTAAAACCTTAAAAGTTAGTTTGATTGGACCTTACTGGGTCATCAAACTTTGAGCCACTCTCTTCTGTGAGTGAGGCCTTGGCCACATGCCCACCTGTGTTATGTGGTGCTAACGTGTGGTTTGAGAATTGGTAAGATGTGTTTCTGAAATGAAACAAGGCAAAGTGTCATTGGTTGCTAAGGAGATTAAAAATTCAAAAGATGTCTCTTACATGTTAGCACTAATAAAGGATGAAAGAACAGACACATAATGAAATGTGTTTAGAATAGATTTCTTTCCTCCAACCACAGTTTTACAGTTTCAGGTATGCCCAACACCTGTTTTTTGTCTATCCATTTCCCATTGCTTTAAAATGGTGGATTCTTCTAATAGAGATGTTTCTTAATCTGTGCTCTCAGAATGACAAATGTCTCCGTCTTCTAAAAAGTAGTTTGGGTTTAATATTTCTAGTATGCATCAGAGACTTTCTTACTAAAAGAGTTGGAAATTTTTAAAAGAGTATTGAAAAAGGAAGACTCTAAAAATAAAGTGAATAAGTTCTGTGTACATTTTATTTCATGAATTTACAGATCGGCACATTAATTATAAAGGAAATTATCAATTTAACATTAATAAGGTCTTCATTGTTTTTGATAAGTTCTCCTACTTGGGAAATAATGTGTGGATAGATCATTCCAGTCATTCCAATCCACTTAAGCAGGAATACAACATACATACTATGTGTAACTGACTTTCACATAAAGAAATAAGACATTTGTACTAGAAGGCTCAAGTCTTTAGGAACACAGCTATGAAATGGTTGTACCTTTTTCCAATCACTGTTTAACCTTGCTGTTTTGATTTCCCCCTTTGTATTCCTGAACTATCTCAGTCAGTTTCTATAACGTCCAGTTATCTTTTAGGGATTAACATTTAGTGCAATGGAATTTTAAATCTTTCATTTCATTTAATTAAAAACCAAGCCAGTGCCCAGCAGTTTGTAGACCTTGGGTTGGTAAGTCAGGGATGAGAAAGAGGAAAAGGGCAAATGTCTTTACAAACGTGAGGCCCAGGCAGTGATAGCCTATAGTTAATTATGTAGTTAGTTATGTTGCTGATACGTACAAAGCTATTATGTTTCCTTTTTTTCAGTTCTATAATTTCTTCCATCAGAGTTTTATAGTTTTCCTCATATAGATCTTACACATATTTTGTTAGATTTGTACCTAAGTTGTTTATTTTTTTCTCTATTCCATTCCTGTCAAACGCTGCCTTTAAAGATTCCTACAGCGAACCTCAAAATAACAATATTAACTGGATAAGAAATGATTCTCGCCTTTATGTTTACACAATCCCCCAAACTCCAGTGGATACAAACAAAATATATCTGAAACGTTTTGTCATGTGAGGCTTCACTCAGATGCATAGGTGCTAAATCCCAGCAAGCATCCAAATGGAGAACTACAGTCCACTTTCACTTTTTAAGATAGGCTGTTTTCTGTAATTTGGTGGACTTGCTGCTTTTGTTTGCCATGTAGTGTGAGAAGAAGTAGAAAAATCTCATGAACCTGGCTGTTTTACAAGTGTAACAGTTTCACTGCCTCACACCCTCCTCTGCCTTCCTTATACATAAGGAGGTGGTGGGGGGTGACTTCCTACTTTTTTTTTTATATCCAAGTTAGTTAACGTATAGTGTAAAAATGGTTTCAGGAGTAGAATTTAGTGATTCATCACTTACATATAACACTCAGTGCTCATCCCAAAAAGTGCTCCTTAATGCCCATCACCCATTTAGCCCATGCCCCCACCCAACACCCTCAACAACCCTTAGTTTGTTCTCTGTATTAAAGAGTCTCTTACAGTTTGCCTCCCTCTCTGTTTTTATCTTATTTTTCCTTCTTTTTTCCTATGTTCATCTGTTTTGTTCTTTAAATTCCACATGAGTGAAATCATATGATAGTTGTCTTTCTCTGGCTTATTTCGCTTAGCATAATACATTCTAGTTCCATCCATGTTGTTGCAAATAGCAAGATTTCATTCTTCTTGATTGCTGTGTACTATTCTATTGTGTATATATATATATATATATATATATATACCATATCTTCTTTATCCATTTATCAGTTGATGGACATTTGGGCTCTTTCCATAATTTGGCTATTGTTGATAGCACTGCTATAAACATTGGAGTGCATGTGTCCTTTCAAGTCAGCATTTTTATATGCTTTGGATAAATTCCTAGTAGTAAAATTTCTGGGTCATAGGGGAGCTCTATTTTTAACTTTTTGAGGAAACTCCATACTGTTTTCCAGAGTGGCTGCACCAGTTTGCATTCCCACCAGCATTTCTCCATAACATTGCCTTGTTTCCTGAGTTGTTGATTTTAGCCATTCTGACAGGTGCGAGGTGGTATCTCATTGTGGTTTTGCTTTGTATTTCCCTGATGATGAGTGATGTTGAGCATTTTTTCATGTATCTGTTAGCCATCTGGATGTCTTCTTTGGAAAAGTGTATTTATATCTTTTGCCCATTTCCTCACTGGATTATTTGTATTTTGGGTGTTGAGTTTGATGAGTTCCTTATAGATTGTGGATACTAACCTTTTATCTGATATGCCATTTGAAAATATATTCTCCCATTCTATCGGTTGCCTTTTAGTTATGTTGATTGTTTCCTTTGCTGTGCAGAAGTGGTTTTTTGGGTTTTTTTTTTAATCTTGATGAGGTCCCAATAGTTCATTTTTGTTTTTGTTTCCCTTGCTTCCAGAGACAAGTCTAATAAGAAGTTCTGTGGCCAAGGTCAAAGGGGTTGTTGTCTGTTTTCTCCTGTAGTATTTTGATGATTTCCTGTCCTACATTTAGGTCTTTCTGCTTTTTTAATAAACCTAATTATTATTGATCCATTTGCAGTCTTATTTAGAATTTCAAGTGCCTCTTGCCTTCAGCTTTGTCCTCATCTGAAATTGTTAAGCAAATGGAAAAATCACCACTCCATGCCTATCGCATATTTAAAACAATAGTTACAGTGAATATAATATGAACTTTTTTGCATGATTTAAAATTAACAAAAAAGAATTTAATTAGAGAGAGAGTGCAAAAGAGGGGGAGGGGGCAGAGGAAGAGAGAGAGAGAATCTTAAGCAGACACCACACTCAGTGTGGAGCCCAACTCGGGGCTCAATCCCATGACCCTGGGATCACGACCTGAGCCAAAATCAAAAGTCAGACACTCAACTCACTGAGCCACCCAGGCACACCTTTAAAAGTGTTTAATATCTTAAAAACATAGAATGTTAAGTGTAATATCAGGTTTTATCATTTTGGAGGTCTGTAAATGTACTAACTAGAGATTTTTGGTACTTAAAATTAGTTTTGGCTTTGGAAGTAATGTCAAATTATCTTAACGTCAGGGGACTGAGTTCTGGGCAAGTCTCAGAAAAGTAGGCATGTACTGGAAAGCATCTCATTAGAGTCCATAACTTTCTATTACTTAAACCAAGGATGTATACACATCTTTTTCCTTTCATACTTTTTACAATAGGGTATTTTTTGAGGTTGCTTTTTTGGAACCTCTCCACAGTTTTCTAAACCAATAGTCAGCATTGATTTATCTTTTGTAGTATGTGTGGAAAATATTCTTTAAACTTTTGACTTGAGGGCAAACTGCTTTGAATTCAAGAAATAAAATGCCACACAAGTTTAGTAAAGAAATTTTTGTTGTGTCTTTTCCTGAAAATTAAGCGTTCTGATTTTGGGGAACTAGAGGTTGAGAAACTTTACTTCTGGTGTAAACATGGATTGATTTCTTAATACTTTGGTAATAAATAGCAACGGCAAATCCTCTCTAAGTGATTTTTCAGGGCAGTGAGTATTTGAAAAGAGCAAAACAATAAAAGGGATCAGACACTCTGTAATGAGTGGCAGCTGTTGGACTTACGGTATGTTGGGAGGTGCATATGTGAGGTAAACATTATGTACCTCAGAGACAACTAAGAGATACCTTTGAAGAGGGCGAGGCTCTGCTATTACAGTGCCCATAAAGCCTTCAGTCATTCCTCTCTTCTGAAGTTTCTTTCACCTAATGTTACCACAGTATCCCATGTACAACCACAAACACTCTCAACAGGAGACAGCACACATTCATGTTATTCAGTCACAGGAGACAAAATATGTTTGTTCAGCTTCTACTTGTAGTGACAGTTAGTTTCTGAGTTTAAAATACCCAGATGTATCCTTTCCAGCTGTAATTCTATTGATAACCATCCAGGTTCTGATCACCACAACTCTAAAACTTAGGACCTGGGTGATAATTTGACTAGAATGATAATGTGGGCAAAACAATATACTGTGTATTCAATACAGGGGAAGACAAGATGATCGGGTGGGGGGAAGACAACCACAATTTAAAAGTAAGATAAACAGGAAACACTTTCCATAGCAGTGTCATATTTTTATCATTAGCCCCCCCCCACACACACACACATTATGTAATCTTTTCTCCCCCAATATAGTAAATGTAAGGTAACTGAGAGGATGACTGAATGATGACACAGGGATCAGTTTTATCACATCCTGCAATGCGAAATGAATTCTTGGTTATCAAATTTAGCTGCTTCCCTTTCTGTCCCCTTCAAGTATTTTGTACTTGTCTTTTCTTGAGCATGGATGATAAGAGTACTGGAGATTTGCTATGAGAAGACAATATGGTTAAGTAATCACAACAGCCATTAAAACAAGAACACACCATTTCTCAGTACTTGAAAGCTGACACTGTGTATTTATGTCCACAGGACTTAACTTACTTCACAATGCTATTTTAATTGATAGTGATAGCAACTATTACTATATGGTTCCTCAGTGTCAGGACACAAGCTAGGTGATTTTTAATAATGTTTTACCCATTTAATCACCACAACCTAGAAACATAATCAAAAAGAAAATAATTTGTTCTTCTGTTATTACATTATTACAAGCATATTAATGATGAAAGACTATAGGTACAAGTTCCAAGAACATAGTCACACAGTAGTGTTTAAGTGTGACTATTTTTCAAAATTACCCAATGAAACATTTCCCATGATCCATTACTTAAGCTGAATATAATTAGTCATGTTCACTATTTCTTTCTCTATTTGCATCCACTTAGTGCTAGGAGTGAAAAACAAAAGATACAATGAGCTATTAAGTGTGTGTTCATCAGAACACCCACAATTATGAATATTTTATGTTTTATACAAGGTAATGTGACACCGCGTGGTTTGCATTTAGGTTTAAATACCCCAATTATGTTAAAAAGAAAAAGAAAATCAACCTTTCTTGTGGGCTGAACAATGCTTCCAGGCCCATTTTGTTTCTTACTACTACTGTTGTTTTGGATATGCAGGCTCACTGGCTAGAAGAACTCGAGTAACTCCTTATGTATCTTCCAATACAAAGCATCCCCTTTATACTAAACATTAATGAGATTTGGGGATTTTGTCCACGGAATTTTGTTCAAATACACTTCATCTTTAATATGTTTATCATCCCTAATTATGAATATGTTATATATCAGAACTGTGATGTATAGCTCTAGCACCGGCCTTTGAGGAACTACCATTCTACAAACAGAGCCAGAAAATACAACACAGAAATATAATTACTGAAATATAAAATTCTTATTTTATATTCATTCCAATTCACACATATACTTTACCTTCTTTACTATCACAAATACAAGTATCTCAAATCCTTCTGGAAAATAAATGGGTAGATTTCACTGACAGTCTTACCTCTTATATCCCTCCAACTTGCCATCTTAAGATCCAATGCCAGATACTTTCCAGATGTCACAAATCCAAATCACTGTTCTTGAGGGCATTTCCAGAAGTTTGCAACAGTTAGCAGCTAAGTATTACTGTCAGAGTTAATGCTCCCTAAGATCAACCTTCAATCAATGTGTATGATAGGTGTGTATGTACACAGGCCTATATGTCAATACATTTTAGGATTGTGCTTTACACGATTTCCCTTGTAAGAATAAATTTTAGTGGCCTTTTATGGTACCTGGCATAATAATGGGCAATTTAGTGGCTGTCTTCCCTTGCCTGTATCATTTTCTCACTTCTGAGTCCTTCCAAATAAATTGCTTGCACTGGTATTAAGATTTGACTACAGGGTGAAAACACTAAGATAAAAATAAAATGTTAACTCTAATTTCTACAAAATATTACTGAACATTTAAATTATTTTGGTCACCTCACTTCTCCAAAGTTGCCATAAGAAACCAGCTTTTGTTTAAAAGTTATTTATTTTGGGAGTCCTGTTCTTGATAATTCAGGGTCAAGAATAATATAATTAATTAGCTAGAATAAATGGTCAGCTCCTAAAGGAAATTATATTCAAACATATACATTTAAATAAGGCTTACAATGGGAGTAACAAGAATGAATGTCACCTAGGGAGAAGTTTTTCTAAAACTTGATTCATATGAAAAACCAAACACTAAGTGAATAAGAGCAAGGGAAGAATCTAGTTTTGAATAAAGAATCAGGGTGCCACTGGATTTACACGTTAGACATTTTAAACACTTACCTTAAATACTTAGAGTTGTGTTATAGTGTATAACACTCAACAGTATTTATTAACAATTTATAATTTAAGATGCATGATTTTTAGGTATAGAGAGCTAAGTAATTAGGGAGTGTACTCCACTTAAGAACTTAAATCCTAATAGCCTATGTTTGACACTAAAAAGCTGCTAATTGCTTCCTATTCATTTTTAACATTCTCCACAATAATATCAGTTCCTCAGTAAAGTGGTGTAAAGGATACCAAGCTTAATCCTAGTACTTATGGAGAAGGAAAAAATGAATAGTGTCCAGGACACAGGAAATGCTTGTGAACGAAAGATAAATAATTTGCAGACCCTACTACATAGTTCCCTTTTGCTTAAACACATTGAAAAAACGTACAACATTCATAAGTGTTTCCTAGTTGGATGGTACAAATACTTTAAGGACAATGTATATTGGTAGATGCATCATAAAACCTTGGGTAACTAACTTATCTGTATATTAGTATATGTTTCATCCACTATGGCTGGGTTAGGCCATTTGTCTAAGAGGATTCCTCTGTGTTACCCTTTGAAAGGCTTCCTTTACTTCCTTATTCCTCAAGGTATAGATAACAGGATTCAGAGCAGGGGTGACCACTGTGTACATGAGTGCAGTTGCTTTGTCTGTTTCTGGAGTGTGTACAGTCTTTGGTTGGATATAAGTGAACAAGGCAGTGCCATAGAACAGAGAAACAACCAAGATATGAGATGAACAAGTGGAGAAAGCTCTGTGTCTGCCAGCTGCTGAAGGGATTCTCAAGATGGTTACAAGAATTCGCAGGTAGGAGCACAAGATGAGCAAACAGGGAGTCATGATGAAGATCATGGAGAGAACAAACATCACAATCTTATTGTGGGAGGTATCAACACAAGCCAGTTTCATTACAGGCATGATGTCACAGAAAAAGTGCTGAATCTTTCCTGTTCCGCAGAAGGGAAGACTGAAGATCCAGGTGATCTGGGCTGACTCCACCACCACCCCAGTGGTCCAAGACGCTGTAGCCAATATCAAACACATGCGAGGGCTCATCAAGAGTGTATAATGCAGCGGGTAACAAATAGCTACAAAGCGATCATAAGCCATGGCTGCTAGCAGGGAGCATTCTGTCAGTCCCAAGATGGCAAATGTGTACATCTGAGCTGCACAACCACCCACACTTATAGTCTTGGTCTCCATCAGCAGATGCACCAGCATCTGAGGCACCACACTGGTGATGTAGCACATCTCCAGGAAGGAGAGGTTAACCAGGAAGAAATACATGGGAGTGTGTAGGGAAGTGGAGACCCAGATCAGGGAGATGATGATGAGGTTTCCTCCCACAGTAAACAAGTAAATGAGTAAGAACACAACGAAGAGCACAGGCTGTAACTCTGCTAGAGAGGAAAAAGCCACAAATGTGAATTTGGTGCAGAGGGACTGATTTCCACTCATTGTAGGCTCAGAGCCAGACATCTGTGGAGACAACAGAGAGGACAGGTAATCCTGAAGGGAATCCAGACCACCATGGTTGCCTATCAAACCCCAGCAAAGGAGCTCTCGTAGGATCAACGGTCCTACGTGAGAACCTAAACATTTGGATTTATTTTGATAAATATTTCTAAATAAATGCCCAATTAAAATAGATGCAGTTTTCTTCCTGATTTTGTTTTCTAGATCTTGTGGTGTTTTCACAAAAATTAAAAGAAAACAATGGCTTTAAATTATATAATCTAATTTTTGTTTTTATCTTATTGATATTCTAATCCTATACACAGGGTATATGTAAGCAATATGGGAAGATATTCTATTGAAAAAGTTACACAAAACTTAAGCGTAAAGAGTAAAATACAAAAGTGCTATATTTAGGTTCTGAATTCCACACTTTTCTTCAAGCCACAATTAAGGGTTCAGAAGGGAGTATATTTCCAGCCATGTATCTATTTATTTGCATACATGAAGTTACTCATTTAGATTTGAAAAAAATAATCAAATGATTAGGCAGGTAAAATCCATGGAAACCAAAACTAACAGAATCTTCTTTCCACAACCTCAGTGTAATTTTACAGGAAATTATGAATAGGGGAACATACCTAGAACCATAAGGTGAATTTTCTTTTCCCTGTTGGTCTTCCAGACTTTCTACAATTCCAAACTGGTGGTGGAATAGGCAGTATTTTTATTCTGACTAAAGACCGAAGGGATTGTATTCACTGCACAGTTTAATTAGATTTCTCTCAAGAGGGATTTCTTCAGAAACAACAATGAACATTCGATGTAAATTTCGTTTTCATTTTTTGAACACATTTTCCAGAGAGAATCTATTACTGTTAGTTACATCAGTTAAGTTTCAATGTGTAAAATGAAAATTTTCTAATGGATTTCCATTATGCAATTGAACTAATTATTGGATTTATGAATGTTTGCCATGGTAATCTTCTTTAAGCTCCTCAAATGGACAGTGACTGTTCAGGTCTTTGTGATATTGTAGGCACAGTGCAGGGACAAGGAAGCTCCATTAACACCACAGATGGCTTTCACTTAATTATCTATGTGGAAATTAACAACATAAATAAATAGACCTTAACAGGGCAATTCCTAATTTTGAATGCTTCTAATTAAAATAATTTGTCAGAAACGTGAACAATGTGTTTTCTGCACTTCCTCAAGAAGTGGAAAAACTCATTCATTCTGAGAATTTTTATTTTCAAACATAACACATTTTTAAATTTTGTTTCTAGTTTTATGGAGATATAATTGGAAAATAAAATTTTACATATTTAAAGTTTACACATGACAATTACATATAATATACATATAATTGTGAAATAATTTTCACAATTAGGATAATGAACACCTAAATCACCATGCATTGTTATCATTTTGAGTGTGATGACAAAGCTTAGGATATGTTGTCTTAGCAAAGTTCAAGTATACAATGCAGTATTATTAACTAATACCATCATGCTATATACATTATATCCCAAAACTTATTCATCTTATAACTGAAAGCTTTTACCCTTTGATCAACATCTATCCATTTCTCCCACTCCCCAACTCATTCTACTCTCTGTTTCGAGTTCAATTTTTTTTAGACTCCACATAACTGAGATCATATGGTGTATGTCCTTCTGTTTCTGACTTATTTGACTTAGCCTAATGCCCTCCGAGTCCGTCCATGTTGTCACAATTGGCAATATTTCTTTATTTTTTTATGGCTAAATAATATCCCTCTTTGAAATTGGTCTTAATGATTTTTGAAGCACAGGCAAGAAAGGCAAAAATAAACAAGTGGGACTACATCAAATAAAAACCTTTCTGCGCAGCAAGGGAAAGACAGTTAAGAGCATGAAACAGACTGAAGTTATTTATGGGTAAATAGAAATAAAAAAGTGAAAGAAACCAGTGGCTGCATTCTGGAAAACAGAATTAAACTAGACCAAAAAATTAAAAATAGACCTACCCTATGACTCAGCAATAGCACTGCTAGGAATTTACCCAAGGGATACAGGAGTACTGATGCATAGGGGCACTTGTACCCCAATGTTTATAGCAGCACTCTCAACAATAGCCAAATTATGGGAAGAGCCTAAATGTCCATCAACTGATGAATGGATAAAAAAAATTGTGGTTTATATACACAATGGAGTACTACGTGGCAATGAGAAAGAATGAAATATGGCCCTTTGTAGCAACGTGGATGGAACTGGAGAGTGTTATGCTAAGTGAAATGAGCCATACAGAAAAAGACAGATACCATATGGTTTCACTCTTATGTGGATCCTGAGAAACTTAACAGAAACCCATGGGGGAGGGGAAGAAAAAAAAAAAGAGGTTAGAGTGGAAGAGAACCAAAGCATAAAAGACTCTAAAAAACTGAGAACAAACTGAGGGTTGATGGGGGGTGGGAGGGAGGGGAGGGTGGGTGATGGGTATTGAAAAGGGCACCTTTTGGGATGAGCACTGGGTGTTGTATGGAAACCAATTTGACAATAAACTTCAAATATTGAAAAGAAAAATAAAAAAAGAAACCAGTGGCAGCAACATGTGGGAGAAGTTTGCTCATGAAGGGGAAGAGATAGACAGGGTGATACCTAGAGAAAAACAAAAGACAGGATAAGATTACTTATTATTGTTATTCATTATGTTTTTAAGATGGAGAACCATATGCCATATCTGGTGTGAAGGAACCATCTGAAAAAAAGCTCTCTAGTGCTTATTTTGGAAATAAAATGATATAACATATATTTTAATATTTGAATTAAAGTACTAACTTAGAAAACTATGAACATCTCAGGGTAGAAAATTACAAACAGCCATTTATCATAATAAGATCTGTGCTTCTAGGACTTACAATGTTTGATTTGAGATAAAGAGTAACTTAGCATTTGCAACAGTATTTAGATAGTCTTTTAATAAGATTAATTAATTAAGTTACAATACCGTGAATTTTATCAAAGCTTATCAGTTATTAGTAAAGTGATAGCAACTATTACTATATGGTTCCTCAGTGTCAGGACATGAGCTAGGTGATTTTTAATAATGTTTTACCCATTTAATCACCACAACCTATAAACATAATGAAAAATAAAATAATTTGTTTGTCTGTTATTACATTATGATAAACATATTAAAGATGAAGTGTATTTGAACAAAATTCCATGGACAAAATCTCAAAATCTCATTCATGTTTAGTATAAAGGGGATTCTCTCTCTTTCTCTCTGTGGGATTGTGGGTGATCATCTCCCATGCTCAGATTTTTGGTCTCAGGCTGCAGTGTTTGGCAGAAATCAGTGATTTTTCAGAACGTTGGAAGGTGCCCACAACGGGCACTCGTGTATTTTTTGTCATTTCAAAGGACCTATGGACAGTCCTTTGCTTTTCCATACAAGAGTAAGCTTAGCAATGCTTTGCTTCCCTCTAGGTCAGGCTGCAGGCAGATATAGACCCTTTCCTCTGCTGCCTTATTGCCAGTTACATTATATACAGTATATTAAAAGAGTTTATTAATACTGTACTGTAGTCAACATCCATGCGAACATATACAATGGCCCCCATGCAGAAAAAAGGTTGAAAAGAAAGATGGTAAGAAGAAGGAGGTTATTTTAGTGGAAATTAAGAAGGAAATCATCGAGAAATACAAACACGGTATGCGAGTGACCGAAATTGCAAGATTTTGTAAGAAGTTTACATTTGCATCTTGTCCGCAGAGAAGAAGGAGAAAAAGGCGGAGGAATCCTTCACTTCAAACGAGATTAGGGAGAAGGGTAAAATGTGAGAAACAGGGCAAAATTTTGTAGAAAGGAACCACATGAATAAGGCTGTAGTGCGAGCGATGAATCTGTTTAACAACAGTGCAATGTCACATTTCTGTGAAATCCTCAAAAGGAGGCAAAAACAAGTGTCATTGTCTGGGTTCCTTGTTAAAGTTGCACAAAAAGAAAAAGATTCCATTAGGTCAATAGAAAGCACTGATTCCACTAGTGATAGTGAAAGTTGTTCTACACAAACTCTCTTGTCTCCCTCACACCAGCCATAAAGCTTTTTTTCAGAGGTAAGCACAGATTAATTTTTCTTTACACTTTGTATTTTCTTTATTATTTTGCATTATATTGCAGTATTGCAATCATTTTTATATGAATATTTTTGGGTTGTGGAATGAATCATCTGAGTTTCCATTATTTCTTGGGGGGAAATTCATTTTGATATACAAGTGCTTTGGATTATAAGCACTTTTCCAGAAAAATTTATGCTCGCAAACCAAGGTTTTACTGTACTAACATCTCTTCTATTATTACACACAAAAACAGTTTGTGAAAGACTTGATTGTGTGTTTTTGTGTTTGTTTTGTTGTAAATTGTCTGGTAGAATTTTCTGGTGAAGTCATCTGGGTCTATTTTGGGGGGAAATTCTTTTGACTACTGATTCATCTTTTACAAAATTGTATGTCTAATCCAGTTATCCATTTTTTCTTGAGTCAGTTTTGGAAAACTATCTTTTTTTCCTCAGCGTTATCTTTATTTGACACTCATTCTTTTTTAATTTGGAATACCTGAATAGAGATAACTTTTATTTATTATTTATTACTTTTTTATTATTTGCTTTATTTTCTGAGTGTATCTTGCCAGAACATTGCCAAATTTTATCTTTTCAAAGATCAATACTGGGTCCACTAATATTCTCCTCTGTACATAACATTTTGTTTCACTAATCTCTGATGTTTTCTTTGTAATTTGTTTCCTTCCATTTTCTTTTTTTTTATTTATTTCATTTTTTATTAAAAACATTTTTTTTAATGTTTATTTTTACTTTTAGGGAGAGAAAGAGAGACAGAGCATGAGAGAAGGAGGAGCACAGAGAGAGGGAGACACAGAATCCAAAGCAGGCTCCAGGGTCTGAGCTGTCAGCACAGAGCCTGACACGGGACTCAAACTCATGAACCAGGAGATCATGACCTGAGCCGAAGTCAGATGCTTAATTGACTGATCCACTGATATGCCCCAAATTTATTTCATTTTTTAAAATGTTTTATTTATTTTGAGAAAGAGACAGAGAAAGGGAGCAAGCAAGCACTAGCAGGGGAGGGGTAGGGAGAAAGGGAGAAAGAGAATCCCAAGAAGGCTCCATGTTCAGTGTGGAGTCTGATGCAGGGTTTGATCTCACGACCATGAGATCACGACCTGAGCCAAAAACAAGAATCGGAGGCTTAACAGACACTTTATGAGTCACCCAGGCACGCTTTCCTTCCATTTTCATTGGGTTTAACTTACTATTGTTTTGAAAATTCTAGGGATGAATTGTCATTATTTCTTGTTGTAATTAAAAGCAAACATATGAATTGCACTTTAATTAGGAATTTTATGAATTCCAGATAATGTTTTTGGCAAGTCAACATGGCAGGAAGATCAATGGCTCCTCAAAGATGTCCATGCCCTAAGCCCCCAAAGCTGTGAATATGTTAACTTGTATGGAAAAAAGGCATTTTGTAGATGTAAAAATACTAGAGACTTTAATATGGGGAGATTATTCTGAGAAATCTGAGTTGGCTCAATCTAATCACGTGAATTCTTAGAAATTACTCTTAGAATGCAACTCTTGATCTTGGGGTCCTGAGTTCAAAGCCCACGTTGGGAGGATTTTATTTAAGTTAAAAAAAATGAAACGTGTAAACTATATTCATTACATTTTTTTAAAAGATACATCTCTCAGTTTAAAGCACACAAATAGATTTTACACATTTTAAGTGTTTACACACTTTTCACATTTACACACCACATTTGGTGTGAGTTTAATTTGTGTTCATCACCTTCTAAGAACTTGGATTCCTCAGGATTAATTCACATATTGAAATTCCAAAACTGAAATCTATGGACCAAATCCTAGACGAATGTAAGGACATACTTTATCTTTATTCAAGAGCCACTAGATAGCCTATCCTGCTGACATATCTTCATTCTTTACTCTTTCAAAATGAATTTCATGGTTATAAATGATACAGATTCACAAGAAGTTGCAAAGATAGTACAGGGTGGTCACGTGCACATTTTAGTTAAACATAAAGCGGGATATCAAACACACTAAGTTGACATTTTACAAAATGTGAATACACGTGAATGGCTCTATACCATTTTATTGCATGTGTAGATTCATGTAACCACTATTAGCGATTATGGTTGAGTTTTGTAAAAAGTTTTTGAAGGGGTGTGAAATATCTATGGAAGAAAAAAACAATAAACGTGAAGATAAAAAGTGAATTTTGTTGAATTAGAATTATAATGCAATCTTTTTGAGATGGGCATCCGTGTCTAGTGTACCTTTCAAACCTGCTGTTTAGCACAGTGCCTGTCACTTTGTAGGTGAAGATAAAAATCTATGGAAAAGAATCACTGATGTTTTTTCAGGCAAATGCAAATGTGTAACAACTGGAAAATTATCAGCTAAAATAGTTATGATGAATGACTCACAAGGTGGCAGTAATATATGCTCAGGGGATGTGTTGTACAAGCTGACTTTAGGAACTGGCCAGGAGCTAGACTACTGTAAAGTGGCAATTGGACACTTACACACTGAGCTTACACAGTGTATTTAGTGGGTAGTTGTCTCTATCTAGTAAATTGAAATAGCTTTAGAAATTCCAAAAATAAAATATTCCAAGTATTAAAAAAGAAAAAAAATTACTTACTTTTTTATGGCATTAACTTAGACATTATAAGATACTACTTCCATGGAATGTTATATGAAATTTGGTACTGTCTACAGTGTTCTCCTATTAAAACAAACCAATAGCCAAACTATTTAGGGTATAAGACTGCAATAAAATACATGCCAATTATCAGCTTAACTTGAGGTGTTTAATCATCTGAAATGATTATTACTAGAAAAATATATATGTTTAAGATCACATTTACAAATGAATTAAAATTTGAAATTTAAAAATCATGTAAGTTTCAAGGACGTAGTACAAATCTCTTTTGTCAGTATTGGACCAAAATCTATTCCATAAAAAGTACAAAAATCTTACAGGGAAAATGAAAATCTCTGTTCCTTATACAGTCTTGGCATATTAATAGTTGTAATCCTGAGGGATTTGACCAGTGTGCCCAATAGACCCACCACAAAGTATCTATTATTGAAAAATACATATTGAATTGCAGTCATTATACCTTAAAAAATATAGACAGTTTCATGAAAATTCTACATTCTCCACTATGAGATTTAAACAGGTGTGTAATTAATAGTAGTTCCTTCTAATATCCCTTGGGTCATTTCCCCAAAGCCAGTCACACTTTTAAATATTACTACTAAAATATATCCACCACTTAGTGCCATCGCAAAGCAGGTTAGTGTGTCCAAGGTATTTGCTTAGTTCTGAAAATTTGAAGCAATAAGCAAAATTATGTATCTTTAAAATTGTCATTAAACTTCTAATTAAAGAAGAAATATAAGGTTTTATTTGGTAAGATATATCCAGATATTCTTTATGGCTTATTTCTTCCCTCAATTAAAAAAAAAAAACTCATGTTATCTGCATATCTGTGTATAATAAAAACATTTTAAGACAAGTAAATATAGGACTTTATGGAAAAAGGAATAAGCTTATAATTTATTAAAATAAAACAAAAAATAATGGGGTCCTTGTTCTGTCTAGAAAGCTATAGAATGGTAAAGAAATGAGTATGAAGAAAAAAATGAGAGTTGTGTACTCAAGGAATGCTGTGGATTACAACCATGCAAAGTCTTTTCAATTCAGAGACTGGGTTCATTCATTTTCCAATTAACTAACTACACTTTGTGTTGTACTGTTCCGGTAAGAGACATGTAATGATTATTTCAGTTTTGTCTGGTGTTCCAAATACTGATGATGTAATTGCAAAGATACATAATCATTTTTTTTAATGGGAAAATATATATTTGGGAGAAACCTGGCTAGAATGAAAGGTAAAGTCTGTTTCTTCAGAAATGTTGGAAGCTGACCAGCTTAGTAAGAAGTGAAAGAGCTCTTTGGACTCCTGAGATATAGCCAGCTAAATTAGTGGACTTAAGTAAATGTCATTAAGTTATCAAAATGCTATGCAGCAAGTAAAATTTTATATTCTCTAGAGCATGTAGTAATCATGGCAATTCGGTCACAGTTTGCGAATTTTAAAAAAGATAATATAAATCTGTGGTATTGCTTGTAATCACTGCTGACAAATCTTTCCCAAAGAGGATATATGCAATGTAGTCAGTAGAGTTTTTAGGATTATAGCAGGAATGAGAGGAACACTTGGAGACACATTCTATGATATTATCAACCCCTAATTTTCCAAAATTTTGAATTTAAATGTGCCCAGGCATGGTGAAAAATTTACAACACTAATTTTCAAGCAATCAAGAAAATGGTGATTTTCTTGGATAGCCTTATTCTTATTTTACATTAGAGACCATGGATGGTACATTGTAGAGCTTGATCACTCAAAGTTCAGCCATTCAACCTAGCATTGCTTTCTGTGGCATCAATATCAGAGTTCTGAGGGGCGGTAGTGGCTCAGGCATTTTAGGCATACACTAAAAATCATAATATAATAAATATAAATGAATAAATTTCAATAAAATATGGATACTTTCATCAACTCTCATATTTTTATTTTTCTCCAAATAATGGAGTAATTTTAGTGCCATGACAAGTATAGAATTGTTGGAAAATGCTGGTGAGCATGAAAATACATGTGAAGCTTTTTATCAGTTTTGCTAAATGTACCAACAACAATGTTGTTGTTCTTTCACTGATGATGAGAATGGTATTGAAGTAGGTTTTGCAATAATGGTGAGAGGCTAATGGGCACAATTACCGTTACATCTGTCCCTGTGATTCTGGGACTTCTAGGGGAATGGAGAGTGTGGGAGCACCAACATTCCTTTCCTTATGCTACCGAGGAAGTTGGCTTCAGAACTTAGAGTAAGCAAAATAGACAAGTGAGTGAGTACCACAAGTACATATATTTGGGATGGAATTAAAGCAGAATTCTTCGAATGAGCCACTTATTTCAGAATGGATCCAGAAGCTGTGAGTTTTCAGCTCCTTTCTTTCAGAGGGGAAATCTGTTTTAAATATTTTTACTATAGAAGGAAGTAGTTAAGTATTTTTCTGAATTAAATTAGAAAGTGTACTGTAAAATAGTAGATCCAATATTCACCTAATCCCACTATTAAAAAAAAAAAACATTGTTCATCTCAGTCTCAACGTAGCATTATGAGTAATTATTTTTCCAATATGTTTCTGACATTACTAATGTCTGCTATGCTATTGCTGAGTAAAGCTTGTACAGAAAATATTTGTCTAATTCTACTTTTGGTCACAATACTTAATTCTAAATAAGATATAGCAATTGAGTTCATAATAAATGAGTGAATACTTTTATGGCTAGATTTTTAGTGGACGCACAATAGTGACTAACTCTCACTTCTGACCATGCAGTTTTGGAAATGATTGACAGTCTACTCAGAGTTTAGCTAAACTACCTCATAATGCTGCTGACTTGACATCTTTTTGGGGTAGCCAGATTGCCTGCAGGGCCCTTGAACTGGTATTAACCTCCCCACCCCCCCAACCTGCCGCTTGAATGCAAACCTTAGGTAACAGCCCAGAATCACAAGTAAATATAAGCTCCTGATATGATTCCCCAACCGCCTTTGTGATAAATCATAGATTCCCCTGTCTCCTGGGGCTTTCTCCTTAGCCCTTAGATAAAAACCCCAAGAAAGCATACCCAAGTCATGCTCTTTTTGGTCTAAATTGACCAAACTGGCCTTAGCCAGGGAACCCCAAAGTACCCCACTCTCATTCTAATACAAGTATGTGCACCAGCTCCTGCTTCACTCTCTCTGCCTGCACTGTGCCTTGACTTCCCCATGTGGCACCTTGAGTGAGCTGTGTGCCTCCTCCAGGACCAGTGAGTAATAAATTTCTCTATTTTGCTTTCCCTTGTGGTCTTTTGTTGAACCCTAGTTCAACATCCTACCCATCGCTACTTAATGATAACTGAATTTGGAAGGAGGACTTCTCTATTCAAAGTCATAATTGTTCAGAAGTATTTTTAAGCCCAACACAAATAATAGGACCACACATATGTCAGTAGTAGAAATAGGGGCCCAGGGAAGTCAAATTATGGTTCAAGAGACACTATTAAAAATCACATAAGTTAGTAGCCCCAGGAAGATTACAGAAAAACACCAAAATCAAACATGTAAGTTATGCTTATTTTTTTACTATGTTTATCAATTGTTTTTCATATATACACACATGTGTGTGCACATGTAAACGTATATGTAAATATATGTACATAGAAGATGATGGTGTGGAGTACACACTCCATTCTTATAAACATGCAATCTATATACTAAAAGATTCCAAAAGTCAAATCGCCCATAATTTCTCTTTTTGTTCCCTGGATTTATTTCATATTTTAAAAAATTAGTAGATGATTCTATTTTAAATATCATCTGCCTAAACTACTTCTACTTCATCCTGACAACAGCATGCCTCTGATGAAGAGCATGAGCTGCAGGCTGTGACTACTGACAAAAAAAACAACAACAAAAAAAAAACAAAAAAACTCCCAAAAAACTGCACCTACGTGATAAGCGATTAGTAGGAGTCATGCAAAATATTTCTTTGATCTTGCTTATATTTTATTGTAAACATTATTTCTGCATCAGAGGAATAGAACGATGAGATGCCTGAGCACAGTGATGCTTTTATGGATTTTATTGATATATTTGAGATTATACCTGTATTTAAACAATATCCTTTCATGCACATATTTGATTCTTACAGAGAAACTAGTCTGAGATATGATTTGTGAAAATCACACCAGAGTCACTGAATTTCTTCTTCTCGGTTTTACAAATAACCCTGAGATGCAAGTTTCCCTCTTTATTTTGTTCCTGGTCATCTATACAGTCACTTTGTTGGGCAACTTCCTTATCGTCACAGTTACCAGTGTGGATCCTGCTCTTCAAACACCCATGTATTTCTTTCTCCGAAACCTATCACTTCTCGAAGTCTGTTTTACCTTGGTCATGGTGCCGAAGATGCTGGTAGATCTAGTGTCTCCAAGGAAAATCATCTCTTTTGTAGGCTGTGGTGCCCAGATGTACTTTTTCTTCTTCTTTGGCAGCTCTGAATGTTTTCTTCTGTCTATGATGGCTTATGATCGCTTTGTAGCCATCTGTAACCCTCTCCGTTATTCAGTCATAATGAATAGGTCCCTGTGCTTGTGGATGGCTGTCGGCTCTTGGATGTCTGGTGTTCCTGTCTCTATGCTACAAACAGCTTGGTTGATGGCCCTTCCTTTCTGTGGACCAAATACCATAGACCACTTTTTTTGTGATGGTCCTCCGGTGTTGAAACTAGTCACTCAGGACACAAGCATGTATGAAATGCAAGCACTTGCCTCCACACTACTGTTTATTATGTTTCCTTTTTCCCTCATTTTGGTCTCCTACATCCGCATTATCACAACTGTCCTCAGGATGCCATCTGCTACTGGTCGCCAGAAGGCATTCTCCACCTGTTCATCACACCTCATTGTGGTATCCCTTTTCTATGGAACCGCCAGCTTGACCTACCTACGGCCCAAATCCAGCCAGTCCCCTGAAAGCAAGAAGCTAGTGTCATTGTCATACACTGTCATCACTCCTATGTTAAATCCGATCATCTACAGCCTAAGGAACAATGAAGTGAAGGGGGCTGTCAAGAGGACAGTCACTCAAAAAGTCTTGCAGAAGTTAGATGTGTTTTGAATTCTATTGTCTAGAGTGTTTCTAAGCAAAGCAGGGGCAGCAGGACCCACTGACAAAAGCTTAAAAAGAATATAAGATTTGCTTTGATTTTGTCAGTATCACTTACTGTGATGGGTGGATCTCAGTGTATCAGTCTGAGTCTCAGCAAGAGATGGATGGTACTTTCAAATTGGAATCATTGAGAGAATATTAATGAGGGGGCTCTTAACAAATTGGGGGATGGAGTTAGATAACTGTCACATAGCTCATAGGTTGGAAATTCCATATCTCTTGCCCTGAAGGGACAAAGAGGAGTATTAACTGGAACCAGGATGATCCTACTACAATAAATAAAAGTCACTCAACAGGAATTCTGGTTTTTAGTAGAGGAAGGCAGCCATCCCAGTCTTATTCCATCCTGACTCTCAAATTTGCCGATTCCTGTTCTTCATCAAACCAAATCTGAGGGGCACCTGTGTGGCTCAGTTGGTTGAGGTCCAACTCTTGATCTGCTCAGGTCATAATCTTGCAGTTTATGAGTTGAAGTCCCACATCTAGCTCTGCACAGCTAGTGCACAGCCTGGTTGGGATTCTCTCTCTCTCTCTCTCTCTCTCTCTCTCTGCCCCTCCACCACTCTTGCTCTCTTGTTCTCTCAAAAGAAATAAATAAACTTAAAAAAAATCTGAGACAGAGGGCAAGAATGTCTATTGGTGCAGTATATAAAGGCCAGCCTTGTGAGGCACAAATCAGAATAGAAAACCATGAAGTGTAAATGAAAATATTCACCACAAACCTCTATACATTCTGCAGCTAATGTGATGCAAATATAATCATGCACTGTGTTTTACTAACTTTTTAAAATATGTATTAAAAGGTAGAGACTTCTGGCTGCCAAGAATTCATGGTTCAAATTGTTTATATGTGTAGCTGTTTTAAATGAAGTTATTTAATAAGATTATTTTCGTATTAACATTTGATGATGTGGGTCTGGACTTTTTTGATCGTTGGCTAAATCATCTATTCATTTTTACTAATTAACGTTTACTTATTAGAATTTAAACAAAAAATACTTGCTGGACACTATAGTAAAACCAAAAGAGTAGTGATAATAATAGACAACATGATCTATCAAGTCACTGTCTTTAATAAATATCTATGCAACAACCCAACAGGTAGATCTTATTATACATTTAATTTTCTAAAAGACATATTGGAATCAGAAAATTTAAGACTCTCGACAAGGCAAAGAGTTGTTGAGAGGTAGCTACAAGAATTTAAATTCAGACCCTTCTGTGTTTGAAATTCAATATGGTAATGTGTTAAAAATCTCTAGTCACATTTTCATCCAGATAGAGCATGATTATAGATGGGATTTTTTTTTTAATTAACACCTTAAATGCCTTCAAACAACTGAGAAGACAAAATGTGACTGGGTCAAATGTAATTTTGGAAACTGTAATATTTCCCAGAGCATAAAGATACATTGGCTTTGAATATGCAACTTATATCTAATAATATCTGTTGCTCCAAGTCTTCATTAGCAATTAGCCTTTTTTTCAAAATTGTATAGACTTGTTTTTAAGCGGTAACCAACCTCCATCATTCTTGGTCAATTTCCAGGAAAAATTTAAATCATCACAAATATGCAACTTGAGATAACTATTTTAATTTAAATGCAATTCCCTGAGATTTGTAGCCATTGACTATATTGGGAGTTTAGGGTAAGAAATCTCAGTTTCTTTAAATCTTTCTCCTTCAATGGCCTTTTAGTTTTTTAAGTTAAATGCATATATCCCAAAATTAATGTTACTAAGTTCAGTGACCATCTGGTAAGACTGTTGCAACGTTTTTCTACTAGTTGTGTGTGACTCATGAGTAGATTGTGAGTTTTTAAAATCAGTTTAGTAGTGCATGTGTATGCATTTAATAAGCTAGCGTAATACAAACTAGAATAGAATAACACAACAATTTATGAAAACAGTCAATGGCAAGTAAATGCTATCTGAGTGTTTGATAGTACTGTTGTGAAAATAACAGAAAATATAGGATCAGATCTCACATGTTAAATGGTATGCTTTAGTTATGCATATATTATGTTTCGAATGAAATGTAAAATTGATTTCTTCTTGTAAGATGCCAGCCAAAATTTTCATAAGTCACTCATCTATTGCATATCTTATATGATTTATAATCCCTGGCTTCTTGAAAGGAATTTATAACACGATTACCATGTTTCATATAGTTTCATTAAAATTGGTGTAAGTCATAAAGCCACAGACTGAGACATTTTTCTCTTCAGGCTTGTCATCCTCAATTTACAGCTTGGTTTTTTCTTTAGAGTTCCAAAAGCCAATTAATAGAGTCATTATTATATCTAGACAGATGATTGAAAGTATTGATTTGATAAGTAATTCACCACGCCCGCCAAAATGCTAAGATTTTCATCACTAATAGTATTCTAGAGTTTTCTTTGGAAAGATATTTTTATCGTTGTCTTTATGGTGATATGATTGACTCTTTTAGTGATAGTGAAAAAACATTTTGTAAAGAGTGTTTCTTACGTTTATAATTCCATAGAGCACTTCTATATATATGTCCCCTTATTGTCATTTATAAGCTTTTCTGAAAATATCTCCTCCAAATGTCTTTCAGTTTGAGTGTCAGAAGATGCCTTCAAAAACCAAACCTGGCACCCCTAAAATAAGAATTGGTTAGTTCAGGGGCACCTGTGGCTCAGTTGGTTAAGCGACCGGCCTAGGCTGGGGTCATGATCTCATGTTTCGTGAGTTTGAGCCCTGGATCGGGCTCTGTGCTAACAGCTCAGAGCCTGGAGCCTGCTTGGGATTCTGTGTCTCCCTTTCTCTCTCTCTGCTCCCCCCACACACTCATTTTCTCTCTCTCTCTCTCTCTCTCTCTCTCTCTCAAAAGAAAATATTAAAAGACAAACAAATTTTAAAAAATTGGTTAGTTCAGTTTATGTATTATCCAATCCTGTCACATGTATGAGAACTGAGGGAAGAAGAATGAGCTATCAACGTGGTTGATATTTAAATATAGCTTAAAAATTCTATCTTGCTTTATTTCAATGACAATCAAGTCAAATTTGTGAATCCAATCCAATGTATAGAATTGCTTTATTTATTTAACATGGAGGAAATAACACTGTCCCAAGGGAGTTTTAAATTTGGTTAGGAGACAAAACTTAAGAGCTTTAGTAAAAATACAATTATGTAACGAAGTCATAAAGCAAAATTCTCAATATACCAAAATCAATGCTACAAAATGCACATACATGCACATTTATAAACTCGTTTTATTAAATAATGTTGATAGTGAGTGCTGTGGATTTTCAGGTAGTAAAGAGAATAAAATGCACTCACAATGTTGATTCATTATGGAATGAAACCCACATATTTGGTAGTCAGATAATCACTATTTTGAATCAAGATCCAATACACAATAGCTATTTATCCTCCATGAAACCTCATCTCTAGCACATATTTGTGGCAAAGTCATGTCAGCTTTCATTGTGCTATTACAATTCGGTACATTCAGAAAGGCGGGAACAGTGATCATTCACTAACTGCTTAGCCTCTGGACTCCTCATTTTTTGAGTCTTAGGGAAGGAAGGCAGAAAACATTTCCCATGGAGGAAATCTGAAGGTCATGTATGTATTTTACCAGACTCCCTTACAGCCAGTTTGTGGGCATGTAAGCTAAGCTCAACTGATAAGATACTGAATTCTGATTTAACAATGCAAAGAAATGGAGACAGTGGGGATCCACCTGAAGCCAGTGGGTCCCAGTGTCCAGGGCCATGGAGACTGCAGTGACAGTGGCAGTTCCCAGTGTCCAGAGATCGATGCAGTATACTTCTCACTATCTTTTCAATATGTTTCCTGGGTAAGTCATGAAAAGTCAGTTTGAGTTTTTTTGGATTCCTTTGTTTTTCTTTGATTTAATGAAGACGTCTAATGGATAGAAAACAAGTCAGGGAACAAGTGTCATCCGACAAAATTAATCTGTAAGTTCCAATCAAAATGGCTCGCTCAGAATGTTATGAAAGGAACATTCTAGATCCAGAAGAAAAAAATACATACACATATGTATATATGGAATATATTGATATGTAGAGACAAAAACCGCCCTTCATCATAAAGAAGAAGTGAATAACTTTATCTATGTGTTTTAAGGGCATCTGGACACAGTGCAAAAATAATTTTAAAATAAGCCTTTGGATGTGACCTTAAAAACTATTTTGACATTTTTAATTTTCAGATTAGTTGGATATATTTTCTTTACCTAAAACAATTGACAGATTTATGGAAAAATGTGTGATAGAAAAAAAAAGATAATTGTGTAATCAATTTTTAGTTGTTAATGTGAACAAAAACCATATGAATAGAGCAAAATCAAATATGTGTTGCTAATATTAGTTTTTAAAACCAAGATGCATACACATCAATGAATAGTTGACCAAGGAGTCAAGAATACTCAATGGAGAAAAGACAGTCACTTCAATAAATTATGTAGGAAAATTGGATATTCACATGTAAATGAAAGAAGACCCTTGTCTGACACCACTCACAAAAATTAACTCAAATTCAAGTTTTAAGTGTAAGACGTGAAACCATAAAACTCATAGATGAAAACAGGGAAAATACTTCTTGACATGGGTCCTAGCAATGACTTCTGGATAGAATGCTTCAAGCAAAAGCAACAAATAAAAAATGAGCAAGTGGGACTGTATCAAAATAGACAGCTTTTGCACAGCAAAAGAAACAATCAGCAAAATGAAAAAAAAATCTATAGAATAGGAGAAAATATTTGCAAATTATATACTTGGTAAGGGATTAATAGCCAAAATATATAAAGAACTCATTCAATTCAGTAGCCTAAAACTCCAAATAATCCAACTTAAAAATGGGCAGAGGACCTGAATAGACATTTTTCCAAAGAAGATATTCACATGGCCAAGAAGTACATGAAAAGGTGCTAAAAGTCACTAATCATCAGGGAAATGCAAATTCAAATCACAATGAGATAGCACCTTGGACTTGTTAGAGTGGCTATCATCAAGAAAGAGAAGAGATACCAAATACTGTAGAGGATGTGGATAAAAGGGAACCCTCGTGCACTGCTGTGGAAATGTAAATTGGAACGGCCACTATGGAACACAGTATGAAGTTTCCTCAAAAAAATTAAAAGGAGAACCACCATATGACCTAGCAATTCCACTTCTGGATAGATATCCAAAGGAAATGAAATCACTGTGTGAAAGAGATATATGCATTCCCATGTTCACTGCAGCATTACTTACAATAGCCAGGATGTGGAAACAATTGAAGGATCCATGACAAATGCATGGAAAAAGAAAATGTGTGTGTATATGTATGTGTGTGTGTGTGTACATGTATATGCAATGGAATGCTATGCGTCCATAAAAAAGAAGGAAGTCCTGCCATTTGTGATAACATGGATGGACCTTGAGAACATTATGCTAAGTAAAATATGTCAGGCAGGTAAAGACAAACGCTGCCTGAAATCACTTATATTTGAAATCTAACAAATGCTCAGAGAAAAAGAGATGATGCTTGTTGTTAGCAGAGGCAGGGGGTAGGGGTTGGAAATAGGCAAAGGGGATCAAAAGGTGTGAACTTCCAGTGATAAGATGAATAAGCACTGGAGATGCAATGTGCAGCAACTAGACTGCCGTTCATTTCGCAGTATGGAAAATTTGAGAGTTGCTAAGCAGGTAGAGCCTAAAATGTCTCATCATAAGGACAAAAAATTGTAACTGTATGAGGTGATTGATGTTAACCGAATCTGTTGTGGTAATCATTGTGTCATATATGTATGTCAAGACATTATTCTGTATACCTTAAACTTATATGGTGGTATATGTCAATTATATCTCGATAAAATGGGGAAAGGTAAAACTAGTGAAAGTTGAAAATAGAAATAAAAGCCTAGATGTCATTGCTGATTCTTTCATTAACTATCTTGTTGACCTTGGTCAAGACAGAAACTCTTCGAAACTCACTTTGATCCTCTATAAAGGAGCAAGTTCTAAAATCGTGTGAAATAAAAATTTGACAACAATAAAGAGTAATGTATGGCTTATAAACGGCAAAGTGGTCGGAGATAGGGTAAAAACGTTCATGGATCAATTTGCAAAAGGAACTTAACTTTAAGTTGAAAAAGAAGCATGCCTTGTGTTTGACCAGATACCACAGGGAAGGCCAAAAAGAAAGTGAGGGAAGCTTTTCTAATGCTAGTTGACTTTTTCTCTATTTCTTATATACTTGTCTATAGATTGGGCTTTTCTATATTTTATGAATTTATAGGCTTATGTTTTTTTTTTTATTTTTTTTTTAACGTTTATTTACTTTTGAGACAGAGAGAGACAGAGCATGAATGGGGGAGGGTCAGAGAGAGAGAGGGAGACACAGAATCTGAAACAGGCTCCAGGCTCTGAGCTGTCAGCACAGAGCCCGATGCGGGGCTCGAACTCACGAACCGTGAGATCATGACCTGAGCCGAAGTCGGCCGCTTAACCGACTGAGCCACCCAGGCGCCTCTATAGGCTTATGTTTTTAATGGTAATCAGGATACTTGATATCTCTTCAGCATATTCCACACAATATATATCATCACTGTTGTGAAACGAATTCTGTCCCCCACAGAGGTAGGTTGAAGTACTAAAAGTGGGTATGTGTGAATGTGACTTTATTTGGAATAGGGCATTTACATGTGTAATCAGGTGAACATAGAGTTATACTAGATTGGAGTGGGCCCTAAATCCAATGACTATTGTCATTATTTAAGGAGAGATTAAGAGACACAAAGATACACAGATCCACAGGGCCAACAGCCATGTAAAGACGGAGACAGAAGCTGGAGAGATCTCGCCAGGGGTACCAAGGACTGTTGGCCACCACCAGAAGCTAGAAGAAACACATGTTCCTCAGAGCCACCAGATCTGGCCTCCTGAATTGTGAAAGAATACATTTCTGTTGTTTTAAGCCACCGGGTTTGTAATTTGTTATGGCAGCCCTGGGAGACCAATATGGTCACAACGGCTTTTAAAGTGATTAGGATAATGAAGCGCAGAGCAGAAAAAAAAGAAAAAAAAAAAAAAAAGAAAGTGATTAGGTGATTCTTCATGAGCTGGTGTGGTGGATGGATAGGAAAATGACCATGTCTTTTGCTATGTGACTCCACAGTCCACTCAGCAGGAAAATGTCTGCTTCTCATCCTTTGAATCTAGCCTAGACCTGTGACTTGCTTTTGCAAAGAGATGTGACAGAAGGAATGTTGTGACAACTCAGAGTGTCAGTATCAAGAAGCCAAGCATGCATTCCTCTCTCTCTCTCCCTCTCTCTCTCTTGCACCCGCACAATTCTCATGAGAGCAAACCAAGGCTAGTCTGCTGGGACAGACATCTATTGAAGTAGAACTGATTCATCTCTACCGAAGCCATCCTAGACTAGCTTAGAGCCAATTGATTCCCCAGGAAGTGGGAGAACCCAGTCCATATCAGCAGAACTGCCTAGCTGAACCAGAGACTCATGAACAGTAATAATGCTTGTTGTTTTCAGACACTAAATTTCAGGGAGCTTTGTTATGTAGAAATGGCAAAGTGATAAAAGATTCATGACTAATTCCAGACAATCCCTTGACTCTACATTTTTCCCAGTATAAAGCATGGTGCAGAGAAGTTGTCAATGTTAACCATGTATTGCATCCAGTTTCTCCTACTTGCCTTTCTATTTACCCACGTGATTTATTGAAATCTCTCTGCATTCATTTGTCTGTCTCTCCATTCTCAATATTCCAATATTGTTTTCTATCCTCTTCTTGGAATCTTTTACCTGGCTTAGATTTCCATTTGCCTTTTGGATCTCATCACTACATTGATCTCAGCATGAACTCTGGCTGGAGTTAGAACATACTGCCCCTAGATACCACAGCTCTCAGTATAGTCCCTATAAATTATCTGTTAGAACATAAAGCACCCATTTAGTCACTGAGGTGTATAATGAAAAATTGATTAAGCATAGCTATAAATAACATAGGCTATATGCTATATTTAACATCTACAGAAAAAATGGTAATGCCACGATGTTGGGTATTTGTGGAAAACATGCAAAGGAAACAGAATATCTGAATACCTTTATGCTTTTAATGCTTAACTGGAGAACTTAGAGTTGGCAGTTGGTAAAAATAGGCCCTTTCTTTCTTCTTCTTTGGAATAATGCTCACACAGTTGCAAAACTGATAAATTCTTTCCCAGCGAACTGATCTTCTATGTGAGAGTGTAGGGTGGGTTGCAAGGCAAGGATTAAAAGGGGTATGAGACAATTTTAGGGTTATCTTGACTGTGGTGAAGTCTTCATAGGTTTATGACAGATCTCAAAATTATCAAACTGTATACTTTAAACATGTGAAATTTATTACAAATCAATTATGTCTCAATAAAATGGAGTATGTCATTTAGACACTTAATTTGGCTTAAATAAATCCTCAACAAATATTTACTCAGCAAAGGTATCATGCTATTTCCTTCCTGCAGGGAATACATATCTATATATCTATATAGATATTGGCGCATGCACGTGCACGCGTGCACGCACACACACACACACACACACACCCCAATATATCATAAAATGGTTGTTGCCAAAAACTTGCTTAAGCATATAGAGAAGTTAGCACATCATTTCTCATATAAGTCATTACAAGGAATATGAGTGTTGAAGCAGAGTTTTATACAGCAAAGTATTTCAATGAAAGACATATTTGAGAAATGGTTGGCAGCACCCATATGGCTTACATTAAAAGAAAGGGCAAAGAGAATATAAAAAGATGAGTTATCATTAAAGCATTGGAGGGATTCAGTAGTTACTTCACAAGGCTAGATTAAGTGCTAAAGAAGTTGTACGAAGAGATAATATATCAAAGGATGAAAGCATTGTATTTATGCGTATATGAGTCAAAGAGGGGTTTCAGAGTGAAATTGGCCTGCTTTCCTGAGAAAATATTGGAATCATTAACATTACTATGTGTGTGACAGTGTGGGTGTCAGGCAAACAATTAGTGGCTATCTGGAAGAAGTTCACATTGCATACAATATTTTTTTTAATTCATTTACTTTGAGAGGGAGAGAGAGAGAGAGAGAGAGGAAGGGACAGAGATGGAGAGAGAGAATATCCCAATCAGGTTCCTCACTGTCAGCGCAGAGCCCGATGAAGAGCTCAAACTCACGAACTGTGAGATCATGACCTGAGCCAAAATCAAAAGTCGGATGCCTTAACCACTGAACCACGCAGCCACCCCTACAATTTTTTTTCTTATTTCCATTTTGCACAAAAAAGGCTTTTATTGATTAAAATCATTTTGAGGCATGGGTATATTTAGCATATACACATGTTCTATCAATCTACCTATCTACATCTTTAATTTTCTGTTATCTTTATATATATATGTATATATATATATGTATATATATATACATATATATGTATATATATATACATATATGTATATATATATGTATGTATATATATATATACACACACACACATACACACACACACATACATACACATATATGTGTGTGTATGTAAACTGAATGTATATTATAAAATTTTTATTTTGTACATTTATTTTATACAGTGCTTATTTTATACATCTGATTTTTTAATTATGTAAAAAAATGTTTAATGTTTATTTCTTTTTGAGAGAGAATGAGAGAGAGAGGTGTGGGGGGAGGAGCAGATAGAGAGGGAGACACAGAATCCAAAGCAGGCTCCAGGCTCCAAGCTGTCAGAACAGAGCCCTACACTGGGCTCGAACTCACGAGCTGCGAGATGATGACCTGAACTGAAGTCAGACACTTAACTGACTAGCCACCCAGGCGCCCCATCTGATTTTTTTTAACATAAGATTGGTTGGACATTTTTCTCATCAATAAATTGACTTTATACTGAAGGTTTGCACATGTGAATTGGAGATTAGAAGAACCGTCTGCATAATTTTTGACTGGAATTCTGTACAATTTTTAATTTTTTTAAAGATTTTTAAAAATGTTTTTTTTATTTATTTTGAGAGAGACAGAGAGAGAGAGCATGAGTGAAGGAGGGGCAGAGACAGATTGAGAGAGACAGAGAGAGAGAGAGAGAGAGAGAGAATCCCAAGCAGGCCCCACACTGTCAGCACAAACCCCCACGGGGGGCTTGATCTCACAAACTGTGAGATCATGACCTGAGCAGAAATCAAGAGTCAGATCCTTAACTGACTGAGCCACGCAGGCGCCCCTATATAACTTTAAAACATAAGATCAAGTTAGGAAAAGAATTGTAAAGGTGACATTTTATTTAATTGTGCAATCTTGGGGCCCCTGGATGGCTCAGTGGGTTAAGCATAGGACTTCAGCTCAGGTAATGATCTGGCAGTCATGAGTTCGAGCCCCATATTGGGCTCTGTGGGGACAGCTCAGAGCCTGGAGCCTGCTTTGGATTCTGGGTCTACCTCTCTCTCTCTGCCCCTCCCCCACTCACACTCTATCTCTCTCTCTCAGAAAAAAAAAAGAATAAATAAAAACATTAAAAAGTGTTAATTGTGCAATCTTAACATTCCATTTTTTTGTGTGTTTTCTTTGCCTGAAAAATTGTTAACTATTTGGTCTGTGATATTTGCATGTGTATCCTCATCATTTAATCAGAAATATTAATCATGATTAGCTTTCAGGAAGAACTACAAATTTCCTTTAATGTGATCCACTGTATGTTACAGTGAAATCTATTTCCTTAACTGAACTCTTAGGATGGCCTTTCAGATCAGTTTATTTGAAATATTTAATACAAATCAAATACTTATATGAAGTCTGTTAAAACTTTTGATGTGTCAATCATATCTTTTTCTGTATTAAGTAACTTTGGAGAAAAGGAATTGTTGTTTCAAAGACATTGGATCCCTTATAATAGATGAAGGCAAATGATATGTTGGGATAGCTCAAGCCTATGGAAAATTGCTTGTGGTGTGAGGAACAACAAAAAATCTACTGGGCATAAAATATCAAGCCAGTTAAGGTGTTAGACAGTGATTGAGTAGTGGGCATCTTGGATAGTATAATCAGGAAGCTTCCCCTTATAATCACTAAGCTTCTGATAGTATAATCAGAATGCCCCAATTCTGAGATCTCAGGGACAAGAGGGTGCTAGTCAGGTAATGTCTGGAGAAAGAACATCACAGAAAGATGCAACAGCCATTGCAAAGGCTTTGAGTTGACCACGGGCCTGGATGACAAAGGAATAGCAAGATATCCATTCACATAGACCAAAATGAGTAAGAAAAATAGGGAGATAATTCTAAGAGCAAGGGAATGGCAAGGAAGACTTGGCAGGGGGTTTCAATCTGCTTACATACTTTGTTTCTTCTTTTTACCCGCTAATTTGACAGATCTTTGTTGGGACAAAAAGCCAGGCATTCCTCAGCATTCTGAAGCAGTCAAATTCTGGTGACCCAGGGACCATTTCCCAATGGGTCCCAAGCCTTTATATTCTCTGATTTAGCCATGGAAGGAGCTGATTTGAAACTAAGGCAGAAGTGATTCACCGGTTTGAGGTAGGAGAGGGTTGGTGATGGCTGCATTTAACTAGACACGTACAGTCTATTGATTTGCTGTCTACCTTTCATTTTGCTTGTTGATACAACTGCATATACATTCTTTTTAAGCAATATTTTTATTGATTTAAACAGATACAGCTAAAAAAAATTAAAATATGACAGTTTTGGGGGCGCCTGGGTGGCTCAGTCGGTTGGGCGACCGACTTTGGCTCAGGTCATGATCTCACAGTTTGTGAGTTCCAGCCCCGCATTGGGCTCTGTGCTGACAGCTCAGAGCCTGGAGCCTGCTTCGGATTCTGTGTCTCCCTCTCTCTCTGCCCTTCCCCCACTCATGCTCTGTCTCTCTCTGTCTCAGAAATAAATAAACATTAAAAAAATTTAAATATGACAGTTTAGCATATACACATACATTCAGCAGAAAATGTTACACCATACTCACAGAATTAGAGCTTAAAGGAAATCAAATCACACTTTCTTCTGTTTTTCCACTAAGCCCTCTCCTACTTCCCACGGACTCAAGTTTCTGAACTTTCCTCCTAAATGCTTCATAAACTAGCAAACAGGTCCACCACAGAAGGAGACAGAGGCTAAACATGACACTTACATACAATTAATTGTAGAAATGATTTCACTTTGGAGAAGACATTCATAACTAACTTTATCTCAAAATTTTAGGGAAAGCTCTTCCACATCTTTTCAACTACAAATAAACCTCTTAAAAAAATCACTGTACCAGCAGTAAGTCTTTGAGTAAATATATATATTTTTTGCCAGATAAATCTTGTTTGGGTCAAGTATTTATTATTTGATCATATATACATAGGACTATGTATATATCACATATGGTATATATACAATTTTTCTGTAAATAGCATGAATCTTTATTATAAAGGAGTATCATCTTTTATTTTGCTGACAGAAATGTTTGATATAAATTTTTCTTTTTATATACAAATTCTCATTTTGTTCATCTTTTATTTGATAGATGACGAGGCCACTTAGTAGTAATTAAATGGTTTCACACTCATTTTTGAGCACTCACTCATTAATCCAATGAAGTGTTTCTATTATGTGGGAATAATGTACAAAGTTTTCACTTTGTAAAAAAACTGATTACTTACACAATGGAAATTTCAGAATATTAATGTTCCTTAGCAAATACACTTGCTTGAATACTGTTAGAAAATAAGTCTTAATTAATAGTTAGGATCTAAAACGGGAAGCTTAACATCCATGTCTCCAAATTTTCTGACACATTAGCTATTTTCATGTAGACACAGAAAATCATTACCAATCGTTCAAATCCCCAAGATTTATTTCAACTAGTTTGGCAATATTACAGTCTAATGAGCTATGTTGCCATGGTAGAATAGGTGTGCCCTAATATTCTCTGCATATAAAATATTTTTGCAAAACTCATTATTTGTGTGCACATTTTTAATTACCTATATTCACTTATTTGTACCCATTAGAAAGTAATCAACATAATTCATGAAGCCATAGAAAGCCATTGTTTCAACTAACACTGAAATTTATGTTATTGGTGTATTAATCTAATTATCAATAACATAACTGAACTTTCAATAACACCTATAGGTGTGTAGCATATTATAACTTTTAAATTTGTTAATATGGAAGTATTTAACACAAAAGACAATTATCTACAAAAGTGCAAACTGATTAAAGTTGTGTTAGGAGCACTAAAATTTTCCATATAATTCTAGACAATCAGCCTTCCTAAGTTGGCAAAACTCTTCTTTTGTCCGTATTAAATACTTCTGGAATTTTTACCTTCATAGAAATATATAATGTGTGACTATTACTAACTCATTACATGGTGTAATATAAAAATTATCAACCTATGTAAAACAGTTGTTAAAATGAAAATAATTTTATAATTTTTTGAGTAGAGAAAAGAATTCTCAGTAATATTTCTTTGTGTCTGATGATGAAAAATACTAAAAGATAATTCTGAGGAGCTATATGCATAAGCTTCGGTGGAATTTTTATACGTATAGTAACTATAGCATTTAAGAAAACAGGGCTATGAATCTAAAGAAGTCAAAAAATTGATGAATCACTGAATTCTCCTCCTGAAACCAATATACTGCACTGTATGCTAACTAAATCAAATTTAAATTAAAAAAAATTAAAAATCATGAATGTAAGTAATTTTATAGAAAAGGAGCTAATAAACCTTACATTCGCTTATTACTTCAAACAAATTTACGTTAAAGTTTTTACCAAATCTGTACAATTTTCTCATCTCTCTATAAAAGATATGGGAGAAATAAGAGCCTATTCTTTGAGCAATAGATTTGTGTTAAAGTTGTACAGACAAAGTGTACGTACTTGATATAACTGGAAAATAACTGGGCTTTATGACCAAGTGTTCTTTTGGTAAATTTTAATACAGAAGGGGAAGAAAGAGTTATTATTGATTGCAATTGTTAAAGTTGTACGAAGAGTTGAATTTGAACGGATAATTAAGGAACTGTAATATGCTGAAAACTCACACAATTCTCACAATTAGTGAGATTATTTTAATTTAATGCTTCCCCAAGTACTGACTAGTCCATATATCTATATTAAATTGTGATAGCATTAAACACCTTTATTTAACATCTCTTTAATTTCAAGACAGAGAGAGACAGAGTGCGAGCGGGGGAGGGGCAGAGAGAGAGGGAGACAGAATCCTAAGCAGGCTCAAAGCTCCAAGCTGTCAGCACAGACCTTCATGCAGGGCTCAAACCCATGAACTGTGAGATCATGAGCCGAGCCAAAGTCAGATGCTTAACCCACTGAGCCACCCAGGCGCCCCTATGTGACAGCATTTTATTAGATCTTTGCCGTGACCCAGGAACTATAAGTAATATGAATTGCAAACACTTTATTAAGAATTAAGAGAAGAGTCAATCCAGGCTTAGAGCTTCAGCAGATACAGAGAATCATTATTCAAAATGAGAAAACAGAAATAAAGAAGAAAAAATACAGAACAGCAAAATGAAGAAAACAGCCAAGTTCAATTTTATTCCTATAGTTCATACCTTCATTTGTATTTACTTTGTTGGCTAATAAGCTGAGAGTTAAAAGGCTAATTTAAGAAATTTATTTAATTCAAATAACCCTACTCTAAATTTGTTTTAGATTTGTCTATATATATGTGACAGACAGCATCTAATAACTTAGAGAGGAAAATCAAAATAGATTCAGAAGGCAAATATAAATGAAAATGAATTGAAAAGTGATGAGAAATGAATATGAATACAACTTAGGAGAACTAATTGAGTATGAGCCTAAGAAGGAGGAACTTTGTTAATTGTGAAGTAAAATAAGAAAACGTGTTAACATTTCCTTAAAAGATATGTCATTTTTAAAACGAGGGCTAGAGAAGGATTCAGAGTTTTAAGGTTTCCCTCCATTTTTTTTTACCTGGATTTTATATTTCAATAAAAATCTGGAACCTTTCATTTTATTCCAACCTTTGTCATTATTATAGTTTTCTCTCTTAATTTGCGTGAAGTTAGTGATGGGCAACCAGACATCAGTGATAGAGTTCATTCTTCTTGGACTGACAGCTGACACTGAGCTTCAGGCTGTGCTTTTCCTTTTTCTGCTGCTAACTTACGTCTTAAGCATCCTGGGAAACTTGACCATCATCATTCTGACCACGCTGGATTATCGCCTCCAGACTCCTATGTATTTCTTCCTCCGGAATTTTTCCATTCTGGAAATATCTTTTACCTCTGTCTTTGTTCCCAAAATGCTAGTCAATATTGGAACTGGAGACAGGACTATCTCCTTTGCTGCTTGTTTCGCTCAGTATTTTTTTGCCATCCTTCTGGGAGCAACCGAGTTTTATCTTTTAGCTGCCATGTCCTTTGACCGCTACGTTGCCATTTGCAAACCCCTACATTATACAACTGTAATGAGCAGGAGACTCTGCATTCAACTTGTCTTGTGTTCCTGGTTCTCTGGTTTTTTGGTTGTCATTGGGCCTCATATAATGACTCTCCAGCTGCCTTTCTGTGCATCCAACATCATCAATCATTACTGCTGTGACTATACCGTACTGTTGCATCTAGCTTGTTCAGACACACATTTCATAGAAGTGATGGAGTTCATCTTGGCTGCAGTTACCCTCATCTTCACCTTGGTGCTAGTGATCCTTTCCTACACCTACATTATCAGGACAATTCTGAGAATCCCCTCTGTTCAACAGAGAAAAAAAGCTTTTTCTACATGTTCCTCTCATATGATTGTGGTCTCACTTTCTTATGGAAGTTGTATCTTTATGTACATAAATCCTTCTGTTAAGGATGCAGAAACATTTAATAAGGGTGTGGCTGTTCTAAATACGTCAGTTGCCCCTCTGTTGAACCCTTTCATCTATAGCCTCAGGAATAAGCAAGTGAAAATAGCCTTCAGAGATATGGTCAGCAAAGTAACAGTGTTTTCAAGAAAATAAAGCTGAGGCTCATAATAATAATAAATACTAAATAATGAATAAATGTTTGTAGATGTATATTATTGTATATTACAGTGTTTTCTATAATATGCCATCAATAGTCCTACCTGAACACCAAAACAGTAAAACTATCTATTTAATGAAGCCTATTTTAACATGACTTTATTTCTTAAAAGTTTTAAAGGCCTGTGAGCGTATATATGTGTGTGTATCTTCTAATGCTTTCATGCTATTTTTCCTTATTTGTACCTCACTTTTAAGGAAAGGATTTGGGAGAAAGTTAGAATTGGGAGTATGAATTCTAATTGTTAGTTTTTTACAACTGAACTTTTCTTATCCACTCCCACGTGGTGTCCCATCTCTATACTTGGAAATTGAATCATTAAATATACACCCAGAAGAAATCGACTTTAGTTTGTAAGTAATGGCTTAAATAATACGTCAGTTAATTAACATAAAGTTGGTTATTTTGTAATTATACTATTCAGATTTAAGTTTAGTGTTTCCACAATAATCACTTACTGAAACACTAGGCTACTCAATGTTTGGGGTAAGAAAGATAGATGTAAAGAAGAGAAAATCAATATCTACTTATTTTCAAACTGATAGGAAAATAGTAATGATTTATACACACATTAAACACTGAGTGAATCCACAAAAGAGGGAAAGGGACGATTCAAATTTCAGTTACTTAGCCATATATCATTATAGCAAATTCATACAAATTAATGTGCCTAGTCATTGTTCTGGTTCCGTTTCACAAGAATATGAAATAAAATTATATGAACAGCATATATGATGTTAACAATTTTATAAGCTGAAATCATCTTCTTTCTAAGTTGATGCTAAACTTTAAATTTTATAATCTGATGTCCTCAGGCAGGGTGTCCATCACAAGCCGATATTTTCTAAACATTTCTTATCCATATTACTTTTTTTCAGAAAGCCTGGGCCAGACCCATAGTACGGGTAATTTTAAAATTTAAAGAAGCTATGCATGTTTCTTTCAATGTACTGATGAAGAAAACGGGGCCCTAGAGGTTATCAACAAAATACTTTTTATTAAAGCAAATTGTTAAATTTGTACTCTTGAATCTTGACTCATCCATCTAATAATGGAGAATCTACTAAGTAGCAGAGATACTAAGAGTGCCCTGGGACACCAAGGGGGAGAAAGATGATTGAAAATGTAGCACCTGTTAGTTTCGTCTGAAAAGTCACCTAAATTCCTGACATGTAGTTGTTGGCAAGTGAGGAAGTTTGAAACTTAGCTATTCAGATTGACGAGTAACTGACTCGTTAGTTCACTCAAGACTTTGTTGTTTCTACATCATCAGTAGTACATCAATCATAGTCATCCAAAACATTATCTCGTGTTATGGTGGTTGCTCAATTTCAAAAGACAGATCAAACAATGCTATGTGGTGGAACACTTTTTTGACAGAGGTAATTACTTTTAAAATACGTAAAATTCTGTTACCCCCATTTCATTAAAATATAAAACTAAATCAGCCAACCAAACAACCACAAATCTGGGAACATTATGCTGAAGTTGCTGAACATGTGCAGAAGATAGAAAAACAAACAAACAAACAAACAAACAAACAAACAAAACAGCAGTCAATTAGAAAACAGGGTGGGGGAGTCCTAGGACATCCAGAGGAATAATAAGAGGGAATCATTATTGAGTCTCTTAGTTCAATTAGAATCCGAGTTGAGTTCAGGCTGGGTTGCAGGTTTTGTTGCTATTCTGTTTTGTTTTGTTTTGTTTTCCTTTGTTTTGTTTCCTTATTTTGCTTAATTTTACAATTTTATGGAGTTATAATTCGTGCGCAATAAAGTGGGACCAATAAAGTTTGTAACTTGAGGTTTGACACATGTATACATTTGTGAAACCATTACCTAAATCAAGAGATTGAACTTCGTTCCTTTAGGCACTCTGGCAATACATGTCTGCAGTCTTCGTAATGTTTCCACTTGGCTAGGCTGAACTATTGCCCTCGGATTTCCCTTTCCTGTTTATTTCCTGTTTTAGTGGCCCACCAGAGAGATTATTTGGGATATTTGGAGAACGGAGTGAAGCAGAAGGCATTCTGTGGCTCACAGAGGTTGTTGTTTAACTGCTGGTTTATTTTGTTGTAGGGCACAGCTGCCATGCTTGCAATCTTTCCATTTTCACCTGGATTGCTTTTCATCTTCTCCAACACCAGATCTGGGTATCTCTGTTTAACTCCATGGCAAAGCGCCCAAGCTTTTTGTAGGATACCAGTAAATGTGAGCTGAGAGGCAACAAGAGCTAACACAGGTTTCAGTTCCTTCTCATGTGATTCTGCCCATGCACAGACTTTACATCCTTCACAAAAATGAACTTAACATGGATTGTGGACCTATGTATACAAGGCGAATCTCTAAAACTCTGAAAGAAATAGCACAGAGAAAACCTAGATGACTCTGAGTTTACCAATGATCTTTTTTTTTTAATTTTTAATGTTTATATTTGAGAGACAGAGAGAGAGAGAGTGAGAGAGAAAGAGAGAAAGACATTGCATGAGCAGGGGAGGGGAAGAGAGAGACAGAGACAGAATCTGAAGCTGGCTCCAGGCCCTGAGCTGTCAGCACAGAGCTGAATGCAGTGCTCATAACCACAAACCGTGAGAGCATGACCTGAGCCCAAGTTGGAAGCTCAACCAACTGAGCCCCTCAGATGCCCTGGCAAAGATCTTTTAGATACCGCATGGAAGGCACGATCCATGAAATGGATGATGGATAAGCTGGACTTCATTAAAATTTATCAAAGCTTATCAATAATGAATAAATTTCATAGCGACTATTATTGTGTGGCTTCTCTGTGTCAGGACATGAGTGACGTGATTTTTACTAATGTTTTACCCGTTTAATCACCACTACCTATAAACATAATCAAACAGAAAATAATTTGTTCTTCTGTTTTTGCATTATGATTAACATATTAGAAACGAGTATATTTTGACCAAAATTCCATAGATAAAATCTCAAAATCTCATTTATGTTTATTATAAAGATGATGTTTTGTATTGGAAGATACATAAAGGAGTTTCTGAAGTCCTTGTAGACAATGAGCCTCATGTCCAAAAACCAGTAGCAGTAAGAAACAAAAGGAACATGAAAGTATTGTGCAGCCCACTAGAAAGGTTGATTTTCTTTTATTTTTCTTCCAAGTTTTTATTTAAATTCAAGTTAGCTAACATACAGTGTAATATTAGTTTCACATGTAGGATTGACTGATTTATCACATACCACACCCTGTGCTCATACCTCTGCCCACCCCGCCCCCCAACCCTGCCGCAACCCTCAGTTTGTTGTCTATAGAGTCTGTATTATGGTTTGCCTCTCTTTTTTTTTTCTTCCCTATGCTCATCTGTTTTGTTTCTCAAATTCCACATATGAGTGAAATCATATGGTATTTGTCTTTCTCAGACTGACTTATATTGCTTAGCATAATACACTCTAGCTTCATCCATGTCCTTGCAAATGGCAAGATTCCATTCTTTTTTTTTTAAATGTTTATTTATTTATTTTGAGAGAGATAGAGAGATAGACAGCAAGCGGGAGAGGGACAGAGAGAGAGGAGACAAAGAATCCCAAGCAGGCTCTGTACCATCAGCACAGAGCCTGATGTGGGGCTCAAACCCACAAACTATGAGATCTGGACCCAAGCTGAAAGAGTTGGATGCTTAACCAGCTGAGCCACCCAGGTGCCCCAAGATTTCATTCCTTTTGATGGCTGAGTAATATTCCATCATATATATGTATACCACATCTTCTTTATCCTTTCATCAGTTGATGGACATTTGGACTATTTCTAGAATTTGGTTAATGATGATAATTCTGCTGTAAACATCAGGGTGCATGTACCCTTTTGAATCAGTATTTTTGTATCCTTTGAGTAAATACCTAGTGTGCAATTCCTGAGTCATAAGATAGTTCTATTTTTAAATTTTTGAAGAAATCCTATAATTTTCCAAGTGGTTTAGTTTGTATTCCAATCAACAGTGTAAGAGGGCTCCCCTTTCTCCACATTCTCACCAACATCCGTTGTTTCCTGTGTTGTTAATTTTAGCCATTATGACAGGTACAAGGAGGTAACTCAACGTCATTTTCATTTGTATTCCCTAATGAGTGATGTTTTCATGCATGTTTTGGCCATCTGGATGTCTTTGGAAAAATGTCTATACTTGTCTTCTGTCCATTTCTTAGCTGGATTGTTTGTTTTTTGGGTGTTGAGTTTGATAGGTTCTTTATAGATTTTGGATACTAACCCTTTATCTGATATGACCTTTGTAAATATCATTTCCCATTCCACAGGCTGCCTTTTAGTTTTGTTGACTGCTTCTTTCACTGTGCAGAAGTTTTTATCTTGATGAAGTATGAATAGTTCATGTTTGTATTTGTTTCCTTTGCCTCAGGAGAATGTCTAGTAAGAAGTTGCTGCTGCATCTGAGGCCAAGGGGTTGCTGCCTGTATTCCCCTCGAGGATTTTGATGGTTTCCTGATGCACATTTAGGTCTTTCATCCATTTTGAATGTATTTTTGTGTATGGCATAAGAAAGTATTCCAGTCTCATTCTTCTGAATATTGCTGTCAAGTTTTTCCAACACTATTTGTCGAAGAGACTGTCTTTTTTCCATTGGGTATTCTTTCCTGCTTTGTCGAAGATCAGTTGACCCTATGGTTTTGGGTCCATTTCTGAATTTTCTATTCTGTTCCATTGAACTAGGTACCTCTCTCTCTTTTTTTTTTTAATTTTTAAAAATATTTATTTATTTTTGAGAAAGAGACAGAACACGAGTGAGGAAGGGGCAGAGAGAGAGGGAGATACAGAATCTGAAGCAGGCTCCAGGCTCTGAGCTCTCAGCACAGAGCCTGATGTGGGGCTCGAACTCATGAGGCATGAGATCATGACCTGAGCTGAAGTCAGATGCTTAACCAACTTAACCACACAGGCATCCCACTATGTATCTGTTTTTGTGCCAGTACCAGGCTGTTTTGATGACTAAAGCTTTGTAATATAGCTTGAAGTCCGGAATTGTGATGCCTCTAGCTTTACTTTTCTTTTTCAAGATTGTTTTGGCTATTTGGGGTCTTCTGTGGTCCCATACAAAGTTTAGGATTGTTTTTTCTAGCTCTGTGGAAAATACTAGTGGTATTTTGGTAGGGATTGCATTGAATGTGTAGATTGCTTTGGGTACTACAGACATTTTAACAATGTTTGTTTTTCCAATTCATGAGCATAGAAAGTTTTTCCATTTCTTTGTGTTGTCTTCAATTTCCTTCATAAGTGTTCTACACTTTTCAAGGTACAGATCTGAAACGTTTTGATTGGATTTATTTCTAGGTATCTTATGGTTTTGGTGCAATTGTAAATGGGATTGATTCTTGATTTCTTTTTCTTCTGCTTCGTTATTGGTGTATAGAAATGCAACAGATTTCTTTAGTTTGATTTAATATCCTGCAACTTTGCTGAATTCATGTATTAGTTCTAGAAATTTTAGTGGGTTTTTTTATTTTCTACATTGGCTACCTTGTTGTCTGCAAATAGTGAAAGTTTACTTCTTCCTTGCTGTCTTTTATTTCTTTTTGTTGTATGAGTGCTGAGGCTAGGAGTAACAGTAATCTGTTAAATAACAGTGGTGAGAGTAGACATCCTGTCTTGCTCCTGACCATAGAGGAAAAGCTCTCAGTTTTTGCTTATTGAAGATGATATTAGATGTGGGACTTGCATACATGGCCTTTATGATGTTAAGGTATTTTTCATCTATCCCTACTTTGTTTAGGGTTTTTTTTTTATAAAGAATGGATGCTGTATTTTGTCAAATTCTCTTTCTGCATCTGTTGAGAGGATCATGTGGTACTTATCCTTTCTTGTATTAATGTGATGTATTATGTTGATTGATTTGTGAATATAGAACACTTTGCAACTCAGGAATAAACCCCATTTGATCATGTGAATGATTACTTTAATGTACTTTTGGATTCAATTTGCTAGTATATTGTTGAGAATGTTGAATTCATGTTCATCAGGGATATTGGCCTGCAGTTCTCTTTTTTAGTGGAGTCTTTGTCTGGTTTTGGAATCAAGGTAATACTAACCTCGTAGTTTGGTAGTTTTCCTTCCATTTCTATTTTGAGAACATTTGAGAAGAATAGGTATTAACTCTTCTTTAAATGTTTGGTAGAATTCTCCTGGAAAACCATCTGGTCCTAGACTTGTTTGTTGAGAGATTTTTGATTACTGACTTAATTTCTTTACTGGTTATTAGTCTTTTCAAGTTTTATTTTTCTTCCTGTTTCATTTTTGTTAGTTAATATGTCTCTAGGAATTTATCCATTTCTTGCAGATTGCCCAATTTGATGGCATGTATTTTTTTCATAATATTCTCTTATAACTATTTGTATATCTGTGCTTATCTTATTTCTCCTCTCTCGTTTGTGATTTTATTTATTTGGGTCTTTTGTCCTTTCTTTTTGATAATTCTGGCTAGGAGTTTGTCAATTTTTAAAATTTTTTCAAAGAAGCAGCTCCTGATTTCATTGATGTGTTTTACTGCTGTTTTTGTTCTTTGTTTTCTTCTATATAATTTATTTCTGCTCTAATCACTATTATTTCCCTTCTTCTGATGGTTTTAGGTTTCATTTGTGGTCTTTTTTCCAGCTCCTTTATGTGTAAGATTAGGTTGCTTATTTGAGATTTTTCTTGCTTCTTGAGTAGGCTTGTATTGCAATGTACCTCACTTGTATGAGCACTTTTGCACATCCCAAAGGTTTTGGACCATCATGTTTTCATTTTTACTTGTTTGCATGTATGTTCTTATTTCTTCTTTAATTTCCTGGTTGACCCACTCATTCCTTAGTGGGATGTTCTTTAATCTCCATGTATTTGTGGTATTTCTAAATATTTTCTTGTATTGGCTTCATGTTTCATAATGTTGTGGTTGGAAAATACGCATTTTGTACTTATTGAGGACTAATTTGTGACCTGGTAAATGATCTGTTCTGGAGAATGTCCCATGTGTACTCAAAAAAGAATGTGTATTCTGCTATTTAGGATAAAATGTTCTGAAAACATATGTTAAGAATATCTGGTCCAGTGTGTTATTCAAAACCATTGTTTTCTTGTTGATTTTCTGCTCAGATGATCTGGCCTTTGAGGTAAGGGGTGTTGAAGTCCCCAACTACTATTGTATTGTATTGTATTGTATTGTATTGTATTGTATTATTATGCTTTATGTTTGTTGTGAAATGTTTTATATATTTGTGTTCATCCAAGTTGGGGGAATAAATATTTACAATTGTTAGACCTTGTTAGATAGATCCCTTTGTTTTGATACAGTGTCCTTCTTCATCTCTTGTTACAGTTTTTGGTTTAAAATGTAGTTTCTCTGATACAAGTATGGCTACTCAGGCTTTTATTTTGCATACATTTTCATGGTAAATGTTCCTCCATTCCCTCACTTTCTTTTTTTTTTTCAATATATGAAGTTTATTGTCAAATTGGTTTCCATACAACACCAAGTGCTCATCCCAAAAGGTGTCCTCCTCAGTACCCATCACCCACCCTCCCCTCCCTCCCACCCCCCCATCAACTCTCAGTTTGTTCTCAGTTTTTAAGAGTCTCTTATGCTTTGGCTCTCTTCCACTCTAACCTCTTTTTTTTTTCCTTCCCCTCCCCCATGGGTTTCTGTTAAGTTTCTCAGGATCCACATAAGAGTGAAACCATATGGTATCTGTCTTTCTCTGTATGGCTTATTTCAGTTAGCATAACACTCTCCAGTTCCATCCATGTTGCTACAAAGGGCCATATATTATTCTTTCTCATTGCCATGTAGTACTCCATTGTGTATATAAACCACAATTTCTTCATCCATTCATCAGTTGATGGACATTTAGGCTCTTTCCATAATTTGGCTATTGTTGAGAGTGCTGCTATAAACATTGGGGTACAAATGCCTCTATGCATCAGTACTCCTGTATCCCTTGGGTAAATTCCTAGCAGTGCTATTGCTGGGTCATAGGGTAGGTTTATTTTTAATTTTTTGAGGAACCGCCACACTGTTTTCCAGAGTGGCTGCACCAATTTGCATTCCCACCAACAGTGCAAGAGGGTTCCCTTTTCTCCACATCCTCTCCACCATCTATAGTCTCCTGATTTGTTCATTTTGGCCACTCTGACTGGCGTGAGGTGATATCTGAGTGTGGTTTTGATTTGCATTTCCCTGATGAAGAGTGGCGTTGAACATCTTTTCATGTGCCTGTTGGCCATCCGGATGTCTTCTTTAGAGAAGTGTCTATTCATGTTTTCTGCCCATTTCTTCAATGGGTTATTTGTTTTTCAGGTGTGGAGTTTGGTGAGCTCTTTATAGATTTTGGATACTAGCCTTTTGTCCAATATGTCATTTGCAAATATCTTTTCCCATTCCGTTGGTTGCCTTTTAGTTTTGTTGGTCGTTTCCTTTGCTGTGCAGAAGCTTTTTATCTTCATAAGGTCCCAGTAGTTCATTTTTGCTTTTAATTCCCTTGCCTTTGGGGATGTGTCAAGTAAGAAATTGCTACAACTGAGGTCAGAGAGATCTTTTCCTGCTTTCTCCTCTGCAGGTGTCTTTAGGTCTAAAATGAGTCTCTTGTAGGCAGCATATAGATAGGTCTTGTTACTTTATCCATTCTGACATCCTATGTTTTTTGATTGGACATTGAGTCCATATACACTCAGAGTAATAATTGGTAGATATGAAATTAGTGCCATTTTATTGCTAGTTTTGTCGTTGTTTCTGGATATTTCCTCTGTTCCTTTCCAGTGTTTTTTCTACTCAAAAAGTCCCCTTTAATATTTCTTGCAAGGCCAGTTTAGTGATCATGAACTGCTTTAGTTTTTGTTTGTCTGGGAAACTCTTTATCTCTCCTATTCTGAATAATAGCCTTGCTCAATAGAGTATTCTTGGAGCAGTTTTTCCCATTCAGCACATTGTATATATCATTCCACTCTCTTCTGCCTACAAATTTCTGTGGAGACATCTGCTGCCAACCTTATTCGTCTTCCCTTGTAAATTAGGAATCTGTGTCTAGCTACTTTCAGGATTTTTCTTTATCTCTATATTTTGCAAATTTAACTACAATGTTTCTTAGTGTTGACCTGGTTTTACTGATTTTGTTGGGAGATGTGCTTTCTGTATCTGGAAGTCTGTTCTCTTCCCAGATTAGGGAAATTTTCAGCTATAAGTTCCTCAAATAAACCTCTGCCCCTTTCTCTCTCTTCTTCTTCTTCTCCTTTCTTCTTCTTCCTCTCCTCCTCCTCCTCCTCCTCCTTCTTCTTCCTTCTTCTTCTTTCTTCTTCTTCCTTCTTCTTTCTTCTTCTTCCTTCTTTTTCTTCTTTCTTCTTCTTCTTCTTCTTCTTCTTCTTCTTCTTCTTCTTCTTCTTCTTTCTTCTTCCGGGACTCTGAGCTGTCAGCACAGAGCCCGACTGGGGGCTCAAACTCCTGGACCACGAGATCATGACCTGAGCCAAAGTCGGCCGCCCAACTGACAGAGCCACCCAGGCACCCCATAATTGTTGCTTTTAAATTGTATATCAGGCATATTACTTATAATTTTTTCAATTAGAAACCTGGCCATGACCTTTTCTTCTTCTTTCTTTTGGCATGAATTACTCCGTCTTGGCAATTTGTCTAGGTTTCTGTCTTCTGTTTGTTTATTTGAGTTTATTTAATTATTCTATATACTAAATGTTTTCTCTACCCCACTGTGTACCACTTGGCCTAAGGGCCAACTCAGATTCTAATTGAACTAAGAGATTCAGTAATGATTCCCTCTTATTATTTCTCTGGATGTCCTAGGACTCCCCCACCCTGTTTCCTAATTGACTGCCGTTTTGTTTGTTTGTTTGTTTGTTTGTTTGTTTGTTTTTCTATCTTCTGCACATGTTCAGCAACTTCAGCATAATGTTCCCAGATTTGTGGTTGTTTGGTTGGCTGATTTAGTTTTATATTTTAATGAAATGGGGGTAACAGAATTTTACGTATTTTAAAAGTAATTACCTCTGTCAAAAAAGTGTTCCACCACATAGCATTGTTTGATCTGTCTTTTGAAATTGAGCAACCACCATAACACGAGATAATGTTTTGGATGACTATGATTGATGTACTACTGATGATGTAGAAACAACAAAGTCTTGAGTGAACTAACGAGTCAGTTACTCGTCAATCTGAATAGCTAAGTTTCAAACTTCCTCACTTGCCAACAACTACATGTCAGGAATTTAGGTGACTTTTCAGACGAAACTAACAGGTGCTACATTTTCAATCATCTTTCTCCCCCTTGGTGTCCCAGGGCACTCTTAGTATCTCTGCTACTTAGTAGATTCTCCATTATTAGATGGATGAGTCAAGATTCAAGAGTACAAATTTAACAATTTGCTTTAATAAAAAGTATTTTGTTGATAACCTCTAGGGCCCCGTTTTCTTCATCAGTACATTGAAAGAAACATGCATAGCTTCTTTAAATTTTAAAATTACCCGTACTATGGGTCTGGCCCAGGCTTTCTGAAAAAAAGTAATATGGATAAGAAATGTTTAGAAAATATCGGCTTGTGATGGACACCCTGCCTGAGGACATCAGATTATAAAATTTAAAGTTTAGCATCAACTTAGAAAGAAGATGATTTCAGCTTATAAAATTGTTAACATCATATATGCTGTTCATATAATTTTATTTCATATTCTTGTGAAACGGAACCAGAACAATGACTAGGCACATTAATTTGTATGAATTTGCTATAATGATATATGGCTAAGTAACTGAAATTTGAATCGTCCCTTTCCCTCTTTTGTGGATTCACTCAGTGTTTAATGTGTGTATAAATCATTACTATTTTCCTATCAGTTTGAAAATAAGTAGATATTGATTTTCTCTTCTTTACATCTATCTTTCTTACCCCAAACATTGAGTAGCCTAGTGTTTCAGTAAGTGATTATTGTGGAAACACTAAACTTAAATCTGAATAGTATAATTACAAAATAACCAACTTTATGTTAATTAACTGACGTATTATTTAAGCCATTACTTACAAACTAAAGTCGATTTCTTCTGGGTGTATATTTAATGATTCAATTTCCAAGTATAGAGATGGGACACCACGTGGGAGTGGATAAGAAAAGTTCAGTTGTAAAAAACTAACAATTAGAATTCATACTCCCAATTCTAACTTTCTCCCAAATCCTTTCCTTAAAAGTGAGGTACAAATAAGGAAAAATAGCATGAAAGCATTAGAAGATACACACACATATATACGCTCACAGGCCTTTAAAACTTTTAAGAAATAAAGTCATGTTAAAATAGGCTTCATTAAATAGATAGTTTTACTGTTTTGGTGTTCAGGTAGGACTATTGATGGCATATTATAGAAAACACTGTAATATACAATAATATACATCTACAAACATTTATTCATTATTTAGTATTTATTATTATTATGAGCCTCAGCTTTATTTTCTTGAAAACACTGTTACTTTGCTGACCATATCTCTGAAGGCTATTTTCACTTGCTTATTCCTGAGGCTATAGATGAAAGGGTTCAACAGAGGGGCAACTGACGTATTTAGAACAGCCACACCCTTATTAAATGTTTCTGCATCCTTAACAGAAGGATTTATGTACATAAAGATACAACTTCCATAAGAAAGTGAGACCACAATCATATGAGAGGAACATGTAGAAAAAGCTTTTTTTCTCTGTTGAACAGAGGGGATTCTCAGAATTGTCCTGATAATGTAGGTGTAGGAAAGGATCACTAGCACCAAGGTGAAGATGAGGGTAACTGCAGCCAAGATGAACTCCATCACTTCTATGAAATGTGTGTCTGAACAAGCTAGATGCAACAGTACGGTATAGTCACAGCAGTAATGATTGATGATGTTGGATGCACAGAAAGGCAGCTGGAGAGTCATTATATGAGGCCCAATGACAACCAAAAAACCAGAGAACCAGGAACACAAGACAAGTTGAATGCAGAGTCTCCTGCTCATTACAGTTGTATAATGTAGGGGTTTGCAAATGGCAACGTAGCGGTCAAAGGACATGGCAGCTAAAAGATAAAACTCGGTTGCTCCCAGAAGGATGGCAAAAAAATACTGAGCGAAACAAGCAGCAAAGGAGATAGTCCTGTCTCCAGTTCCAATATTGACTAGCATTTTGGGAACAAAGACAGAGGTAAAAGATATTTCCAGAATGGAAAAATTCCGGAGGAAGAAATACATAGGAGTCTGGAGGCGATAATCCAGCGTGGTCAGAATGATGATGGTCAAGTTTCCCAGGATGCTTAAGACGTAAGTTAGCAGCAGAAAAAGGAAAAGCACAGCCTGAAGCTCAGTGTCAGCTGTCAGTCCAAGAAGAATGAACTCTATCACTGATGTCTGGTTGCCCATCACTAACTTCACGCAAATTAAGAGAGAAAACTATAATAATGACAAAGGTTGGAATAAAATGAAAGGTTCCAGATTTTTATTGAAATATAAAATCCAGGTAAAAAAAAATGGAGGGAAACCTTAAAACTCTGAATCCTTCTCTAGCCCTCGTTTTAAAAATGACATATCTTTTAAGGAAATGTTAACACGTTTTCTTATTTTACTTCACAATTAACAAAGTTCCTCCTTCTTAGGCTCATACTCAATTAGTTCTCCTAAGTTGTATTCATATTCATTTCTCATCACTTTTCAATTCATTTTCATTTATATTTGCCTTCTGAATCTATTTTGATTTTCCTCTCTAAGTTATTAGATGCTGTCTGTCACATATATATAGACAAATCTAAAACAAATTTAGAGTAGGGTTATTTGAATTAAATAAATTTCTTAAATTAGCCTTTTAACTCTCAGCTTATTAGCCAACAAAGTAAATACAAATGAAGGTATGAACTATAGGAATAAAATTGAACTTGGCTGTTTTCTTCATTTTGCTGTTCTGTATTTTTTCTTCTTTATTTCTGTTTTCTCATTTTGAATAATGATTCTCTGTATCTGCTGAAGCTCTAAGCCTGGATTGACTCTTCTCTTAATTCTTAATAAAGTGTTTGCAATTCATATTACTTATAGTTCCTGGGTCACGGCAAAGATCTAATAAAATGCTGTCACATAGGGGCGCCTGGGTGGCTCAGTGGGTTAAGCATCTGACTTTGGCTCGGCTCATGATCTCACAGTTCATGGGTTTGAGCCCTGCATGAAGGTCTGTGCTGACAGCTTGGAGCTTTGAGCCTGCTTAGGATTCTGTCTCCCTCTCTCTCTGCCCCTCCCCCGCTCGCACTCTGTCTCTCTCTGTCTTGAAATTAAAGAGATGTTAAATAAAGGTGTTTAATGCTATCACAATTTAATATAGATATATGGACTAGTCAGTACTTGGGGAAGCATTAAATTAAAATAATCTCACTAATTGTGAGAATTGTGTGAGTTTTCAGCATATTACAGTTCCTTAATTATCCGTTCAAATTCAACTCTTCGTACAACTTTAACAATTGCAATCAATAATAACTCTTTCTTCCCCTTCTGTATTAAAATTTACCAAAAGAACACTTGGTCATAAAGCCCAGTTATTTTCCAGTTATATCAAGTACGTACACTTTGTCTGTACAACTTTAACACAAATCTATTGCTCAAAGAATAGGCTCTTATTTCTCCCATATCTTTTATAGAGAGATGAGAAAATTGTACAGATTTGGTAAAAACTTTAACGTAAATTTGTTTGAAGTAATAAGCGAATGTAAGGTTTATTAGCTCCTTTTCTATAAAATTACTTACATTCATGATTTTTAATTTTTTTTAATTTAAATTTGATTTAGTTAGCATACAGTGCAGTATATTGGTTTCAGGAGGAGAATTCAGTGATTCATCAATTTTTTGACTTCTTTAGATTCATAGCCCTGTTTTCTTAAATGCTATAGTTACTATACGTATAAAAATTCCACCGAAGCTTATGCATATAGCTCCTCAGAATTATCTTTTAGTATTTTTCATCATCAGACACAAAGAAATATTACTGAGAATTCTTTTCTCTACTCAAAAAATTATAAAATTATTTTCATTTTAACAACTGTTTTACATAGGTTGATAATTTTTATATTACACCATGTAATGAGTTAGTAATAGTCACACATTATATATTTCTATGAAGGTAAAAATTCCAGAAGTATTTAATACGGACAAAAGAAGAGTTTTGCCAACTTAGGAAGGCTGATTGTCTAGAATTATATGGAAAATTTTAGTGCTCCTAACACAACTTTAATCAGTTTGCACTTTTGTAGATAATTGTCTTTTGTGTTAAATACTTCCATATTAACAAATTTAAAAGTTATAATATGCTACACACCTATAGGTGTTATTGAAAGTTCAGTTATGTTATTGATAATTAGATTAATACACCAATAACATAAATTTCAGTGTTAGTTGAAACAATGGCTTTCTATGGCTTCATGAATTATGTTGATTACTTTCTAATGGGTACAAATAAGTGAATATAGGTAATTAAAAATGTGCACACAAATAATGAGTTTTGCAAAAATATTTTATATGCAGAGAATATTAGGGCACACCTATTCTACCATGGCAACATAGCTCATTAGACTGTAATATTGCCAAACTAGTTGAAATAAATCTTGGGGATTTGAACGATTGGTAATGATTTTCTGTGTCTACATGAAAATAGCTAATGTGTCAGAAAATTTGGAGACATGGATGTTAAGCTTCCCGTTTTAGATCCTAACTATTAATTAAGACTTATTTTCTAACAGTATTCAAGCAAGTGTATTTGCTAAGGAACATTAATATTCTGAAATTTCCATTGTGTAAGTAATCAGTTTTTTTACAAAGTGAAAACTTTGTACATTATTCCCACATAATAGAAACACTTCATTGGATTAATGAGTGAGTGCTCAAAAATGAGTGTGAAACCATTTAATTACTACTAAGTGGCCTCGTCATCTATCAAATAAAAGATGAACAAAATGAGAATTTGTATATAAAAAGAAAAATTTATATCAAACATTTCTGTCAGCAAAATAAAAGATGATACTCCTTTATAATAAAGATTCATGCTATTTACAGAAAAATTGTATATATACCATATGTGATATATACATAGTCCTATGTATATATGATCAAATAATAAATACTTGACCCAAACAAGATTTATCTGGCAAAAAATATATATATTTACTCAAAGACTTACTGCTGGTACAGTGATTTTTTTAAGAGGTTTATTTGTAGTTGAAAAGATGTGGAAGAGCTTTCCCTAAAATTTTGAGATAAAGTTAGTTATGAATGTCTTCTCCAAAGTGAAATCATTTCTACAATTAATTGTATGTAAGTGTCATGTTTAGCCTCTGTCTCCTTCTGTGGTGGACCTGTTTGCTAGTTTATGAAGCATTTAGGAGGAAAGTTCAGAAACTTGAGTCCGTGGGAAGTAGGAGAGGGCTTAGTGGAAAAACAGAAGAAAGTGTGATTTGATTTCCTTTAAGCTCTAATTCTGTGAGTATGGTGTAACATTTTCTGCTGAATGTATGTGTATATGCTAAACTGTCATATTTAAATTTTTTTAATGTTTATTTATTTCTGAGACAGAGAGAGACAGAGCATGAGTGGGGGAAGGGCAGAGAGAGAGGGAGACACAGAATCTGAAGCAGGCTCCAGGCTCTGAGCTGTCAGCACAGAGCCCAATGCGGGGCTGGAACTCACAAACTGTGAGATCATGACCTGAGCCAAAGTCGGTCGCCCAACCGACTGAGCCACCCAGGCGCCCCCAAAACTGTCATATTTTAATTTTTTTTAGCTGTATCTGTTTAAATCAATAAAAATATTGCTTAAAAAGAATGTATATGCAGTTGTATCAACAAGCAAAATGAAAGGTAGACAGCAAATCAATAGACTGTACGTGTCTAGTTAAATGCAGCCATCACCAACCCTCTCCTACCTCAAACCGGTGAATCACTTCTGCCTTAGTTTCAAATCAGCTCCTTCCATGGCTAAATCAGAGAATATAAAGGCTTGGGACCCATTGGGAAATGGTCCCTGGGTCACCAGAATTTGACTGCTTCAGAATGCTGAGGAATGCCTGGCTTTTTGTCCCAACAAAGATCTGTCAAATTAGCGGGTAAAAAGAAGAAACAAAGTATGTAAGCAGATTGAAACCCCCTGCCAAGTCTTCCTTGCCATTCCCTTGCTCTTAGAATTATCTCCCTATTTTTCTTACTCATTTTGGTCTATGTGAATGGATATCTTGCTATTCCTTTGTCATCCAGGCCCGTGGTCAACTCAAAGCCTTTGCAATGGCTGTTGCATCTTTCTGTGATGTTCTTTCTCCAGACATTACCTGACTAGCACCCTCTTGTCCCTGAGATCTCAGAATTGGGGCATTCTGATTATACTATCAGAAGCTTAGTGATTATAAGGGGAAGCTTCCTGATTATACTATCCAAGATGCCCACTACTCAATCACTGTCTAACACCTTAACTGGCTTGATATTTTATGCCCAGTAGATTTTTTGTTGTTCCTCACACCACAAGCAATTTTCCATAGGCTTGAGCTATCCCAACATATCATTTGCCTTCATCTATTATAAGGGATCCAATGTCTTTGAAACAACAATTCCTTTTCTCCAAAGTTACTTAATACAGAAAAAGATATGATTGACACATCAAAAGTTTTAACAGACTTCATATAAATATTTGATTTGTATTAAATATTTCAAATAAACTGATCTGAAAGGCCATCCTAAGAGTTCAGTTAAGGAAATAGATTTCACTGTAACATACAGTGGATCACATTAAAGGAAATTTGTAGTTCTTCCTGAAAGCTAATCATGATTAATATTTCTGATTAAATGATGAGGATACACATGCAAATATCACAGACCAAATAGTTAACAATTTTTCAGGCAAAGAAAACACACAAAAAAATGGAATGTTAAGATTGCACAATTAACACTTTTTAATGTTTTTATTTATTCTTTTTTTTTTCTGAGAGAGAGAGATAGAGTGTGAGTGGGGGAGGGGCAGAGAGAGAGAGGTAGACCCAGAATCCAAAGCAGGCTCCAGGCTCTGAGCTGTCCCCACAGAGCCCAATATGGGGCTCGAACTCATGACTGCCAGATCATTACCTGAGCTGAAGTCCTATGCTTAACCCACTGAGCCATCCAGGGGCCCCAAGATTGCACAATTAAATAAAATGTCACCTTTATAATTCTTTTCCTAACTTGATCTTATGTTTTAAAGTTATATAGGGGCGCCTGCGTGGCTCAGTCAGTTAAGGATCTGACTCTTGATTTCTGCTCAGGTCATGATCTCACAGTTTGTGAGATCAAGCCCCCCGTGGGGGTTTGTGCTGACAGTGTGGGGCCTGCTTGGGATTCTCTCTCTCTCTCTCTCTCTCTCTCTCTGTCTCTCTCAATCTGTCTCTGCCCCTCCTTCACTCATGCTCTCTCTCTCTGTCTCTCTCAAAATAAATAAAAAAAACATTTTTAAAAATCTTTAAAAAAATTAAAAATTGTACAGAATTCCAGTCAAAAATTATGCAGACGGTTCTTCTAATCTCCAATTCACATGTGCAAACCTTCAGTATAAAGTCAATTTGTTGATGAGAAAAATGTCCAACCAATCTTATGTTAAAAAAAATCAGATGGGGCGCCTGGGTGGCTAGTCAGTTAAGTGTCTGACTTCAGTTCAGGTCATCGTCTCGCAGCTCGTGAGTTCGAGCCCAGTGTAGGGCTCTGTTCTGACAGCTTGGAGCCTGGAGCCTGCTTTGGATTCTGTGTCTCCCTCTCTATCTGCTCCTCCCCCCACACCTCTCTCTCTCATTCTCTCTCAAAAAGAAATAAACATTAAACATTTTTTTACATAATTAAAAAATCAGATGTATAAAATAAGCACTGTATAAAATAAATGTACAAAATAAAAATTTTATAATATACATTCAGTTTACATACACACACATATATGTGTATGTATGTGTGTGTGTGTGTATGTGTGTGTGTGTATATATATATATATATACATACATATATATATATGTATATATATATACATATATATGTATATATATATACATATATATATATATATATAAAGATAACAGAAAATTAAAGATGTAGATAGGTAGATTGATAGAACATGTGTATATGCTAAATATACCCATGCCTCAAAATGATTTTAATCAATAAAAGCCTTTTTTGTGCAAAATGGAAATAAGAAAAAAAATTGTAGGGGTGGCTGCGTGGTTCAGTGGTTAAGGCATCCGACTTTTGATTTTGGCTCAGGTCATGATCTCACAGTTCGTGAGTTTGAGCTCTTCATCGGGCTCTGCGCTGACAGTGAGGAACCTGATTGGGATATTCTCTCTCTCCATCTCTGTCCCTTCCTCTCTCTCTCTCTCTCTCTCCCTCTCAAAGTAAATGAATTAAAAAAAATATTGTATGCAATGTGAACTTCTTCCAGATAGCCACTAATTGTTTGCCTGACACCCACACTGTCACACACATAGTAATGTTAATGATTCCAATATTTTCTCAGGAAAGCAGGCCAATTTCACTCTGAAACCCCTCTTTGACTCATATACGCATAAATACAATGCTTTCATCCTTTGATATATTATCTCTTCGTACAACTTCTTTAGCACTTAATCTAGCCTTGTGAAGTAACTACTGAATCCCTCCAATGCTTTAATGATAACTCATCTTTTTATATTCTCTTTGCCCTTTCTTTTAATGTAAGCCATATGGGTGCTGCCAACCATTTCTCAAATATGTCTTTCATTGAAATACTTTGCTGTATAAAACTCTGCTTCAACACTCATATTCCTTGTAATGACTTATATGAGAAATGATGTGCTAACTTCTCTATATGCTTAAGCAAGTTTTTGGCAACAACCATTTTATGATATATTGGGGTGTGTGTGTGTGTGTGTGTGTGCGTGCACGCGTGCACGTGCATGCGCCAATATCTATATAGATATATAGATATGTATTCCCTGCAGGAAGGAAATAGCATGATACCTTTGCTGAGTAAATATTTGTTGAGGATTTATTTAAGCCAAATTAAGTGTCTAAATGACATACTCCATTTTATTGAGACATAATTGATTTGTAATAAATTTCACATGTTTAAAGTATACAGTTTGATAATTTTGAGATCTGTCATAAACCTATGAAGACTTCACCACAGTCAAGATAACCCTAAAATTGTCTCATACCCCTTTTAATCCTTGCCTTGCAACCCACCCTACACTCTCACATAGAAGATCAGTTCGCTGGGAAAGAATTTATCAGTTTTGCAACTGTGTGAGCATTATTCCAAAGAAGAAGAAAGAAAGGGCCTATTTTTACCAACTGCCAACTCTAAGTTCTCCAGTTAAGCATTAAAAGCATAAAGGTATTCAGATATTCTGTTTCCTTTGCATGTTTTCCACAAATACCCAACATCGTGGCATTACCATTTTTTCTGTAGATGTTAAATATAGCATATAGCCTATGTTATTTATAGCTATGCTTAATCAATTTTTCATTATACACCTCAGTGACTAAATGGGTGCTTTATGTTCTAACAGATAATTTATAGGGACTATACTGAGAGCTGTGGTATCTAGGGGCAGTATGTTCTAACTCCAGCCAGAGTTCATGCTGAGATCAATGTAGTGATGAGATCCAAAAGGCAAATGGAAATCTAAGCCAGGTAAAAGATTCCAAGAAGAGGATAGAAAACAATATTGGAATATTGAGAATGGAGAGACAGACAAATGAATGCAGAGAGATTTCAATAAATCACGTGGATAAATAGAAAGGTAAGTAGGAGAAACTGGATGCAATACATGGTTAACATTGACAACTTCTCTGCACCATGCTTTATACTGGGAAAAATGTAGAGTCAAGGGATTGTCTGGAATTAGTCATGAATCTTTTATCACTTTGCCATTTCTACATAACAAAGCTCCCTGAAATTTAGTGTCTGAAAACAACAAGCATTATTACTGTTCATGAGTCTCTGGTTCAGCTAGGCAGTTCTGCTGATATGGACTGGGTTCTCCCACTTCCTGGGGAATCAATTGGCTCTAAGCTAGTCTAGGATGGCTTCGGTAGAGATGAATCAGTTCTACTTCAATAGATGTCTGACCCAGCAGACTAGCCTTGGTTTGCTCTCATGAGAATTGTGCGGGTGAGAGAGAGAGAGAGGGAGAGAGAGAGAGGAATGCATGCTTGGCTTCTTGATACTGACACTCTGAGTTGTCACAACATTCCTTCTGTCACATCTCTTTGCAAAAGCAAGTCACAGGTCTAAGCTAGATTCAAAGGATGAGAAGCAGACATTTTCCTGCTGAGTGGACTGTGGAGTCACATAGCAAAAGACATGGTCATTTTCCTATCCATCCACCACACCAGCTCATGAAGAATCACCTAATCACTTTCTTTTTTTTTTTTTTTCTTTTTTTTCTGCTCTGCGCTTCATTATCCTAATCACTTTAAAAGCCGTTGTGACCATATTGGTCTCCCAGGGCTGCCATAACAAATTACAAACCCGGTGGCTTAAAACAACAGAAATGTATTCTTTCACAATTCAGGAGGCCAGATCTGGTGGCTCTGAGGAACATGTGTTTCTTCTAGCTTCTGGTGGTGGCCAACAGTCCTTGGTACCCCTGGCGAGATCTCTCCAGCTTCTGTCTCCGTCTTTACATGGCTGTTGGCCCTGTGGATCTGTGTATCTTTGTGTCTCTTAATCTCTCCTTAAATAATGACAATAGTCATTGGATTTAGGGCCCACTCCAATCTAGTATAACTCTATGTTCACCTGATTACACATGTAAATGCCCTATTCCAAATAAAGTCACATTCACACATACCCACTTTTAGTACTTCAACCTACCTCTGTGGGGGACAGAATTCGTTTCACAACAGTGATGATATATATTGTGTGGAATATGCTGAAGAGATATCAAGTATCCTGATTACCATTAAAAACATAAGCCTATAGAGGCGCCTGGGTGGCTCAGTCGGTTAAGCGGCCGACTTCGGCTCAGGTCATGATCTCACGGTTCGTGAGTTCGAGCCCCGCATCGGGCTCTGTGCTGACAGCTCAGAGCCTGGAGCCTGTTTCAGATTCTGTGTCTCCCTCTCTCTCTCTGACCCTCCCCCATTCATGCTCTGTCTCTCTCTGTCTCAAAAGTAAATAAACGTTAAAAAAAAAATTAAAAAAAAAACCATAAGCCTATAAATTCATAAAATATAGAAAAGCCCAATCTATAGACAAGTATATAAGAAATAGAGAAAAAGTCAACTAGCATTAGAAAAGCTTCCCTCACTTTCTTTTTGGCCTTCCCTGTGGTATCTGGTCAAACACAAGGCATGCTTCTTTTTCAACTTAAAGTTAAGTTCCTTTTGCAAATTGATCCATGAACGTTTTTACCCTATCTCCGACCACTTTGCCGTTTATAAGCCATACATTACTCTTTATTGTTGTCAAATTTTTATTTCACACGATTTTAGAACTTGCTCCTTTATAGAGGATCAAAGTGAGTTTCGAAGAGTTTCTGTCTTGACCAAGGTCAACAAGATAGTTAATGAAAGAATCAGCAATGACATCTAGGCTTTTATTTCTATTTTCAACTTTCACTAGTTTTACCTTTCCCCATTTTATCGAGATATAATTGACATATACCACCATATAAGTTTAAGGTATACAGAATAATGTCTTGACATACATATATGACACAATGATTACCACAACAGATTCGGTTAACATCAATCACCTCATACAGTTACAATTTTTTGTCCTTATGATGAGACATTTTAGGCTCTACCTGCTTAGCAACTCTCAAATTTTCCATACTGCGAAATGAACGGCAGTCTAGTTGCTGCACATTGCATCTCCAGTGCTTATTCATCTTATCACTGGAAGTTCACACCTTTTGATCCCCTTTGCCTATTTCCAACCCCTACCCCCTGCCTCTGCTAACAACAAGCATCATCTCTTTTTCTCTGAGCATTTGTTAGATTTCAAATATAAGTGATTTCAGGCAGCGTTTGTCTTTACCTGCCTGACATATTTTACTTAGCATAATGTTCTCAAGGTCCATCCATGTTATCACAAATGGCAGGACTTCCTTCTTTTTTATGGACGCATAGCATTCCATTGCATATACATGTACACACACACACACATACATATACACACACATTTTCTTTTTCCATGCATTCGTCATGGATCCTTCAATTGTTTCCACATCCTGGCTATTGTAAGTAATGCTGCAGTGAACATGGGAATGCATATATCTCTTTCACACAGTGATTTCATTTCCTTTGGATATGTATCCAGAAGTGGAATTGCTAGGTCATATGGTGGTTCTCCTTTTAATTTTTTTGAGGAAACTTCATACTGTGTTCCATAGTGGCCGTTCCAATTTACATTTCCACAGCAGTGCACGAGGGTTCCCTTTTATCCACATCCTCTACAGTATTTGGTATCTCTTCTCTTTCTTGATGATAGCCACTCTAACAAGTCCAAGGTGCTATCTCATTGTGATTTGAATTTGCATTTCCCTGATGATTAGTGACTTTTAGCACCTTTTCATGTACTTCTTGGCCATGTGAATATCTTCTTTGGAAAAATGTCTATTCAGGTCCTCTGCCCATTTTTAAGTTGGATTATTTGGAGTTTTAGGCTACTGAATTGAATGAGTTCTTTATATATTTTGGCTATTAATCCCTTACCAAGTATATAATTTGCAAATATTTTCTCCTATTCTATAGATTTTTTTTTCATTTTGCTGATTGTTTCTTTTGCTGTGCAAAAGCTGTCTATTTTGATACAGTCCCACTTGTTCATTTTTTATTTGTTGCTTTTGCTTGAAGCATTCTATCCAGAAGTCATTGCTAGGACCCATGTCAAGAAGTATTTTCCCTGTTTTCATCTATGAGTTTTATGGTTTCATGTCTTACACTTAAAACTTGAATTTGAGTTAATTATTGTGAATGGTGTCAGACAAGGGTCTTCTTTCATTTACGTGTGAATATCCAATTTTCCTACATAATTTATTGAAGTGACTCTTTTCTCCAGCTGCACTGTGTACATGAGGGACTGATTTCCACTCATGGTAGGCTCAGGACCAGACATCTGTGGAGACAACAGAGAGGACCGGTAATCATGAAGGGAATCCAGAATTGGCTGTCTATCAAATCCCAGCAAAGGAGCTCTCCTAGAGTGAGTGGACTTACATGAGAACCTAGACATTTGGATCCCTTTGCTAAATCTTTTTAAATAAATGCCCAATTCAAATGAATGCAATATTTCTTCCTGATTTTGCTTTCTAGCTCTTACAGTTTTTTTCACAGAAATTCATAGAAAACAATGCCTTTATGTTACATAATGTAATTTTTTTTTTGTTTTTATCTTATTGATACTCTCATCCTATACACAGGGTATATGTAAGTAATATAGGAAGGTATTCTGATTGAAAGTAGTTTCACAAAACTTAAGTATACAGAGTAAAATATAAAGGTACTATATTGAGGTTTGAATTCAAAACTTCTGTTTAAGCAACAATTAAGGGTTTACAAGAGAGCATATTTCCAGCCATTTATCTATTCATTTTCATACATGTTTTTACTCATTTATGTTTGAAAAGCATAATCCAATGATTAGGCAGGTAATATCCATGGAAACCAAAACTAACAGAATCTCCTTTCCACAACCTCAGTGTAGTTTTACAGGAAATTATGAACAGGAGAACATACCTAGAACCACAAGGTGTATTTTCTTTTCCTTGCTGGTCTTCTAGACGTTCTATAATTCCAAATTGGTGATGGAATAGGCAGTATTTTTATTCTGACTAAAGACCATAGGGATTGTATTCACTGCACAGCTTAATTAGAAATCCCAGGTGGGATTTCTTTGGAAATAACAATGAACATTTGATGTAAATTTGGTTTTCATTTTTGAATACATTTTCCAGAGATAATCTTTGCTTTTGGTTCCATAATAAAGTTTCAAGTTGTAAAACAAAATGTTTGTAATGGATTTTCATCACGCAATTAAAATATTGGAGTTATGAATGTTCACCGTAGCAATCTTCTTTAAGTTCCTCAAATATTCAGTGACTGTTCAGGTATTTGTGATATTATAGGCACAGTGCAGGGCAGAAAGAAGTCTCCATAACACCACAGATGGCTTTCACTTTATTTATTATCTGTTTGTAGATTAACAGCTTAAATAAATAGGCCTGAACAGGGAAATTGCAAATTTTAATACAGCTAATTAAAATAATATGTCAAAAATGTGTTTTCTGCACTGTCTTCAGAAACAAAAAAATCTGTTCATTCTGAGGGATCCTCATTCTTCAAACATAACACGTTTTCTTTTTACTTTGTTTTTTCAGTTTTATGGAGCTATAATTGAAAAGTAAAATTGTATATATTTAAGGCATACAATATGAAAATTACATATTTGTATGCATTTTAAATAAATAACCACAGTTAGGATAATGAACACACACATCACCACAAATTGTCATCATTTTGTGTGGGGATAACAATGCTTAGAATATGCTGTGTTAGCAAAGTTCAAGTATACAGTGCAGTGTTATTAACTATAGTCATAATGCTGTATATTACATCCCCAGAAGTTATTCGTCTTAAAACTGAACACTTTGATCAACATCTCTCCATTTCTCCCACTCCCTAACTCATTCTACTCTCTGTGTCTATGAGTTTATTTTTGTTTTTGGACTCCACACAATTGAGAATATTAGTATTTGTCTCTTTGTTTCTGGCTTATTTCATTTAGCATAATGCCCTCTAGGTCATTCGATGTTGTCACAAATGGTAGGATTTCCTTTATTATGGCTGAATAATATCCCCCTTTGACTTGGTCTTAAAAATGACTTTTCTGGATTTGACACTGAAAGCACAGGCAAGAAAAGCAAAAATAAACATGCGGGACTACATCAAATGAAAAAGTTTCTGTGCAGTAAAGACAGCTAAGAGCGTGAACCGACTGAAGTATTTATGAGGAAATAGAAATCAGGAAGTGAAAGAAAACAATAAAAGCATAGCATCATACACTCTAGTTTCATCACATTGTGGCAAATGGCAAGATTTAATTCTTTTTGATCACCAAGTAATATTCCATTGTATATGTACACCACATCTTCTTTATCCATTCATCAGTAGATGGACATTTGGGCTCTTTCCATAATTTGGTTATTGTTGATGGTGCTGCTATAAACATTGGGGTGTATGTTCTCCTTCAATTCAGTGTTTTTGTATCCTTTGGATAAATACCTAGTAGTGCAATTGCTAGGTCATAGAGCAGTTCTATTTTTAATGTTTTGAAGAACCTCCATACTATTTTCCATATGGCTGCACTAGTTTGCATTCCCAGCAAGAGCGCAAAAATGTTCCCTTTTCTCTGCATCATTGCCAACATCTGTTTTTTCCTGAGTAGTTAATTTTAATCATTCTGATAGGTGTGAGGTGGTATCTCATTGTGGTTATGCTAAGCAAAATAAGTCAGTCAGAGGAAGACAAATATCATATGATTTCATTCATATGTGAATTTAAGAAACAAAACAGATGAACATAGAGAAAGGGAAGGCAAAATAAGATAAAAATAGGGAACCAAATCATAAATGACTCAAATACAGAGAGCAAACTGAAGGTTGCTGGAGGAGAGTTGGGTGGGGGGAATGGGCTAAATGAGTGATGGGTATTAAGGAGAACACTTGTTAGGATGAGCACTGGGTATTATATGTTAAATTCTATTTCCGAAACTATTACTACACTAATTGTTAACTAACTTGGATTAACAAAAAAAGATACTGGTAAGAAAAAAAAGAAACCAACAGAGCAACATGTAAGGAAAGTTTGGTCATGAAGGGGAGAGAAAGGCAGGATAATACCTAGAGGAAAACAAAGGACCGAGTAAGATTTTTATTATTGTTATTTATCACATTTTTAAGATGGAAACCATGAGCCTATTTAATAGATGGTGTGAGGGAACCATGTATAAAGCTCTTCCTCCCTCATTTAGGAAACAAAATGGTATAACCTTCATTTTAATTTTTGAATTAAAGTATTAACTTAGAAAACTGAATATATTAGGATAGAACAATTACAAACAGATATTTATCATAGTAAGATCTGTGCCTCTAGTACTTACAATGTTTCATTGGAAATAAAGATTCTATTAACTGACCACCTGTAACAGTATTAAGATAATCATTTTCTCCCTTCAAATTTTAATTTAAATTCTAGTTACTTAACATACAGTGCAATATTTGCTTCATGAGTAGAATTCAGAGATTTATTGCTTACATACAACACCTAGTGCTCATCCTAACAAGTATCCTCCTTAATAATAATGTCAATGAGGATGATTATGAGGATAATGATAAATAGTCAGTAAGAGTAGCTAATATTGGGGTGCCTGGGTGGTTCAGTCAGTTGAGCGTCTGACTTCAGCTCAGGTCAGGATCTCGCAGTTTGTGAGTTCCAGCCCCGCGTCGGGCTCTGTGCTGACAGCTCAGAGCGTGGAGCCTGTTTCAGATTCTGTGTCTACCTCTCTTTGCCCCTTCCCCGCTCATGCTCTGTCTCTGTCTCTCAAAAATGAATAAACGTTAAAAAATTTTTTTAAAAAGAGTAGCTAATATTTTGTGTTTACCCTTTGCTAGATACATGTTTGACAATTTATATATAATACCTCAATTAATTTATATGACCACTCTCTGAAAAAATTAGTATTTTATCCCCATAACAGACACCAGGAAACTTAAAAACAGAGTTGTTAAAAAATTTCCCAAGGTATTTAGGTACAAACGTGTGGAGTTAGGATTTGAAGTGTGGCTGTCTAATGCCAACATATACAATATAATATAATTTCTTTCCTCTATATTCCCTCTCCTCTCTAATTAGATTATTATGGTAAAATATGGTAGCAATTGTGTAAATCAACATTTTGAAGATGGGAGAAAAGGAAATAAAAACCTATGATGGAAAGAGTATCCCACTCATTCTGGTTAGTCTCCTCATCTTCAAAGAACTTATATTAAAGAATGTTAAAATAAGTTTTCTACTTTCCACTTAACAATGCTGAGAATGCAGAGAAATCCTTAGGGATAAACTGGAAGTTTATACCCTTTGAACAACATCTCCCCTCCCTACCCCACCCTGCCTCTGGCCCTGGCAACCACCATGCTAAGCTGTTTCCATGAGTTCAGTTTTTTTCAGATTCCACACGTAAGAGATCATTTCTAGACTGCAACCTTATTAACGGCTCTGAACCAAAATCTCTCAGATAAATTGAATTCCAAAACCACAGAAATTGTGAGGTAATCAGTGTTTATTAATGGTTTAAGTATTGAGGTAAATTGTGACATAGCAATAGATAATAGCAATAGATAATTATAATCAATAGATTGTTTGCTGAGAGTTTTTATAAAGAATGACTGTGAAATATAATCAAATCCTTTGTGTGTACCAAATAAAAAGTTAGTGTGATTTTCTTTTTTGAATCTGTTAAAAAGGTAAATTACATTGGTTTTATAATGTCAGATTTGGTCCTTAAATGTTATCGTTTTTATGCATTACTGAATTATTTTTCCTAGTATCTAATTTTGGACCTTTACATTAATATTCAAGAATAAAAATAAAATTGGTAATATTCCTTCCTAGTACAGAATTTATTGGATTTAGGTCTCAGTAGTGATTCACCTTGATAAAATAATTTTGAATACTAACATGTTTTCTGTTATTTATACACAAAAGCAGTTTGTAAAAGACTCTGTGTGTGTGTGTGTGTGTGTGTGTGTGTGTGTGTGTGTGTTTTAAATTGTTTGGTAGAATTTTATGGTGAACGCATCTGGGTCTACACTTGGGAGAGAGGGAATTCTCTTGAGTACAGTTTCATCTTTAAAAAAATGTTTGTCTAATCGAGTTTATTTCTTCTTAAGTCAGCCATAGAAAATTATATTTTTTCCTCAGATTTTTAAAATTGTATTCATCTACACTGTTCTTTATTTGACATTTATTCCTGTTTTTTCCTGGAATACCCGAAGGGAGATAACATTTATTTATTATTTATTATTGTTATTTTTATTCACTATTTTTTAGAATATTATTTATTCACTTTATTTTCTGAGTATATGTTGCCAGAGTATTGTCAAATTTTAATTCTTTTCGAAGAATCACTATTGGCTCCACTAATACTCTATTCTGTATATTCATTTAATTAATCTCTGACATTTTCTTTTTTTCTTTTCTTTTTGGTTTGTTTTTTTTATTTAATTTTTTTAATATGAAATTTATTGTCAAATTGGTTTCCATACAACACCAAGTGCTCATCCCAACAGGTGCCCTCCTCAATACCCATCACCCACCCTCCTCTCCCTCTCACCCCCCCATCAACCCTCAGTTTATTCTCAGTTTTTAAGAGTCTCTTATGGTCTGGCTCCCTCTCTCTCTAACTTTTTTTTCCTTCCCCTCCCCCATGGTCTTCTGTTAAGTTTCTCAGGATCCACATATGAGTGAAAACATATGGTATCTGTCTTTCTCTGTATGGCTTATTTCACTTAGCATAACACTCTCCAGTTCCATCCATGTTGCTACAAAGGGCCGTATTCCATTCTTTCTTATTCCCATGTAGTATTCCATTGTGTATATAAACCACAATTTCTTTATCCATTCATCAGTTGATGGACATTTAGGCTCTTTCCATAATTTGGCTATTGTTGAGAGTGCTGCTATAAACATTGGGGTACAAGTGCCCCTATGCATCAGTACTCCTGTATCCCTTGGGTAAATTCCTAGCAGTGCTACTGCTGGGTCATAGGGTAGGTCTATTTTTAATTTTTTGAGGAACCTCCACTCTGTTTTCCAGAGTGGCTGCACCAATTTGCATTCCCACCAACAGCGCAAGAGAGTTCCCTTTTCTCCACATCCTCTCCACCATCTATAGTCTCCTGATTTGTTCATTTTGGCCACTCTGACTGGCGTGAGGTGATATCTGAGTGTGGTTTTGATTTGTATTTCCCTGATGAGGAGCGACGTTGAGCATCTTTTCATGCCAGCACCATTTGTTAAAGACACTGTCTTTTTTCCATTGCATATTCTTTCCTGCTTTGTCAAAGATGAGTTGGCCATACTTTTGTGGGTCTAATTCTGGGGTTTCTATTCTATTCCATTGGTCTACGTGTCTGTTTTTCGGCCAATACCATGCTGTCTTGATGATTACAGCTTTGTAGTAGAGGCTGAAGTCTGGGATTGTGATGCCTCCCACTTTGGTCTTCTTCAAAATTACTTTGGCTATTTGGGGTCTTTTGTGGTCCCATACAAATTTTAGGATTGTTTGTTCTAGCTCTGTGAAGAATGCTGGTGCAATTTTGATTGGGATTGCATTGAATGTGTAGATAGCTTTGGGTAGTATTGACATTTTAACAATATTTATTCTTACAATCCATGAGCACAGAATGTTTTTCCATTTATTTATGTCTTCTTCAATTTCCTTCATAAGCTTTCTATAATTTTCAACATACAGATCTTTTACATGTTTGGTTAGGTTTATTCCTAGGTATTTTATGCTTCTTGGTGCAATTGTGAATGAGATCAGTTTCTTTATCTGTCTTTCTGTTGTTTTTTATTAGTGTATAAGAATGCAACTGATTTCTGTACATTGATTTTGTATCCTGTGACTTTGCTGAATTCATGTGTCAGTTATAGCAGACTTGTGGTGGAGTCTATCAGGTTTTCCATGTATAATATCATGTCATCTGCAAAAAGTGAAAGCTTGACATCATCATTGCCAATTTTGATGCCTTTGATTTCCTTTTGTTGTCTGATTGCTGATGCTAGCACTTCCAACACAATGTTAAACAACAGCAATGAGAGTGGACATCCCTGTCGTGTTCCTGATCTCAGGGGGAAAGCTCTCGGTTTTTCCCCATTGAGGATGATATTAGCTGTGGGCTTTTCATAAATGGCTTTTATGATGTTTCAGTATGTTCCTTCTATCCCAACTTTCTCGAGAGTTTTTATTAAGAAAGGATGCTGAATTTTGTCAAATGCTTTTTTCTGCATCGATTTACAGGATCATATGGTTCTTATCTTTTCTTTTATTAAAAAGAAATGTTTTTATGTTGTTTTTGTCCTCCTTCCCTTATGTTCATCTGTTTTGTCTCTTAAAGTCCTCATATGAGTGAAGTCATATGATTTTTGTCTTTCTCTGACTAATTTCACTTCGCATAATACCCTCCAGTTCCATCCATGTAGTTGCAAATGGCAAGATTTCATTCTTTTTGATTGCCAAGTAATACTCTATTGTATGTATGTGTGTGTGTGTATGTGTATGTATATATATACATATATATGTGTGTGTATATACATATATGTGTATATATACATACACACATGTATATATCACATTTTCTTTATCCATTCATCCATCCATGGACATTTCGTCTCTTTCCATACTTTGGTTATTGTTGATAGTGCTGCTATAAACATGGGGGTGCATGAGTCCCTTCGAAACAGCACACCTATATCCCTATATGGATAAATGCCTAGTAGTGCAATGCTGGGTCGTAGGGTAGTTCTATTTTTAGTTTTTTGAGGAACCTCCATACTGTTTTCCAGAGTAGGTGCACCAGCTCTCATTCCCACCAACAATGCAAAATAGATCCTCTTTCTCAGCATCCTCGCCAACATCTGTTGTTGCCTGAGTTGTTAATGTTAGCCATTCTGACAGGTGTGAGGTGGTATCTCATTGTGGTTTTGATTTGTATTTCCCTGATGATGAGTTATGTTGAGCATTTTTTCATGTGTTGGTTGGCCATCTGGATGTCTTCTTTGGAGAAGTGTCTATTCATGTCTTTTGCCCGTTTCTTCACTGGATTATTTGTTTGTTGGGTGTTTAGTTTGATAAGTTCTTTGAAGATTTTGGATACTAACGCTTTATCTGATACATCATCTGCAAATATCTTCTCCCATTCTGTCAGTTGCCTTTTAGTTTTGCTGATTGTTTCCTTCACTGTGCAGAAGCTTTTTATTTTGATGAGGTCCCAGTAATTCATTTTTGCTTTTGTTTCCCTTGCCTCTGGAGATGTGTTGAGTAAGAAGTTGCTGCAGGCAAAATCAAAGACATTTTTTCCTGCTTTCTCCTCGAGGATTTTGATGGCTTCCTGTCTTACATTTAGGTCTTTCATCCGTTTTGAGTTTATTTTTGTGTATGGTGTAAGAAAGTGGTCCAGGTTCATTCTTCTGCATGTCGCTGTCCAGTTTTCCCAGCACCACTTGCTGAAGAGACTGTCTTTAGTCCATTGGATATTCTTTCCTGCTTTGTCAAAGATTAATTGGCCATACGTTTGTGGGTCCATTTCTGGGTTCTCTATTCTATTCCATTGATCTGAGTGTCTGTTCTTGTGCCAGTACCATACTGTCTTGATGATGACAGCTTTGTAGTATAGCTTGAAGTCTGGGATTGTGATGCCTCCTGCTTTGGTTTTCTTCTTCAAGATCACTTTGGCTATTTGATGTCTTTTCTGGGTCCATACAAATTTAGGATTATTTGTTCTAGCTCTGTGAAGAATGCTGGTGTTACTTTGATAGGGATTGCATTGAATATGTAGGTTGCTTCAGGTAGTATAGAAATTTTAACAATATTTGTTTTTCCTATCCAGGACCATGGATTCTTTTCCCATTTTTTTTGTGTCTTCTTCAATTTCTTTCATAAGCTTTCTAAAGTTTTCAGTGTATAGATTTTTCAGCTCTTTGGTTAGATTTATTCCTAGGTATTTTATGGGTTTTTGTGCAACTGTAAATGGGATCGATTCCTTGATTTCTCTGTTGCTTCATTGTTGGTGTAAAGGAATGCAACCAATTTCTGTGCATTGATTTTATATCCTGCAACTTTGCTGAACTCATGAATCAATTCTAGCAGTTTTTTGGTGGAATCTTTTGGGTTTTCCATATAGAGTATCATGTCATCTGTAAAGAGTGAAAGTTTGACCTCCTCCTGACCGAGTAGACATCCCTGTCTTGTTGCTGATCTTAGGGGGAAAGCTCTCAGTTTTTCCCCACTGAGGATGATATTAGCATTGTGTTGTTCATATATGGCTTTTATGATCTCGAAGTATGCTCTTTCTATCCCTGCTTTCTTGAGGGTTTTTACCAAGAAAGGATGCTGTATTTTGTCAAATGCTTTCTCTGCATCTATTGAGAGGATCATATGATTCTTGTCCTTTCTTCTATTGATGTGATGAATCACATTAATTATTTTGCAGATATTGAACCAGCCCTGCATCCCAGGTATAAATCCCACTTGGTCGTGATAAATAATTTTTTTAATATACTTTTGGAGCCAGTTGGCTAAATCTTGTTGAGGATTTTTGCATCCATGTTCATCAGGGAAATTGCTCTGTAGTTCTCCTTTTTAGTGGGGTCTCTGTCTGGTTTTGGAATCAAAGTAATGCTGGCTTAATAGAAAAGAGTTTGGAAGTTTTTCTTCCATTTCAATTTTTTGGAACAGCTTCAAGAGAATAGATGTTAACTCTTCTTTAAATGTTTGGTAGAATTCCCCTGGAAAACCATATGACTCTGGACTCTTGTTTTTTGGTAGATTTTTGATTACTAATTCAATTTCCTTATTGGTTATGGGTCTGTTCAAATTTTCTATTTCTTCCTGTTTCAGTTTGGGTAGTGTATATGCTTCTAGGAATTTGTCCATTTCTTCCAGATTACCCATTTTATTGTCATATAATTGCTCATAATATTCTCTTATTATTGTTTTTATTTCTGCTGTGTTGGTTGTGATCTCCCCTCTTTCATTCTTGATTTTATTTATTTGGGTCCTTTCCTTTCTCTTTTTGATCAAACTGGCTAGGGGTTTATCAATTTTGTTAATTCTTTCAAAGAACCAGCTTCTGGTTTCATTGATCTGTTCTACTGTTTGTTTGTTTGTTTGTTTGTTTGTTTGATTGATTTCGATAGCATTAATTTCTGCTCTAATCTTTATTATTTCCTGTTTTCTGCCGGTTTTGAGTTTTATTTGCTGTTCTTTTTAAAGCTGCTTAAGGTATAAGGTTAGGTTGTGTATCTGAGACCTTTCTTCCTTCTCTAGGAAGGCTGGATTGCTACATACTTTCCTCTTATGACTGCTTTTGCTGCATCCCAGAGGTTTTGAGTTGTGGTGTTATCATGTTCATTGCCTTACATCTACTTTTTAATTTCCTCTTTAACTGCTTGGTTAGCCCATTCATTCTTTAGTAGGATGTTCTTCAGTCTCCAAGTATTTGTTACCTTGCCAAATTTTTTCTTGTGGTTGATTTCGAGTTTCACAGTGTTGTGGTCTGAAAATATGCACGGTATTATCTCAATCTTTTTGTACTTACTTAGGACTGATTTGTGTCCCAGTATATGGTCTATTCTGGAGAATGGTCCATGTGCACTGGAGAAGAATGTGTATTCTGCTGCTTTAGGATGAAATGTTCTGAATATATCTGTTAAGTCCATCTGTTCCAGTGTGTCATGCAAAGCCATTGTTTCCTTGTTGGTTTTCTGATTAGATGATCTGTTCATTGCTTTAAGTAGGATGTTGAAGTCCCTTACTATTATGGTATTACTATCAATGAGTTTCTTTATGTTTTTGATTAATTGATTTATATATATATTTAATAAAATATATATATTTATATATTAAATAATTTATATATATAAATATTAATATATTTATATAATTAATTTATATTTATATGTTTTTTATTTATGTTTTTGATTAATTGATTGGGTGCTCTCACATTTGGTGCATAAATGTTTATAATTGTTAGGTCTTCTTGGTGGATAGACCCCTTGATTATGATATAATGTCCTTCTGCATATCTTGATACAGTCTTTATTTTAAAGTCTACATTGTCTGATAGAAGTATGGCTACTGGGGCTTTGGCGACCATTAGCATGATAGATGGTTCTCCGTCCACTTACTTTCAATTTGAAGGTGTCTTTAGGTCTAAAGTGGGTCTCTTGTAAACAGCATATAGATGGATCTTGTTTTCTTATCCATTCTGTTACCCTATGTCTTTTGATTGGAGCATTGAGTCCATTGATGTTTAGAGTGAGTACTGAAAGTTATGAATTTATCGCCATTATGTCGCTTATAGAGTTGGAGTTTCTGGTGGTGTTCTCTGGTCCTTTATAAACTTTGTTGCTTTTGGTGTTTATATATATAATATATATAATTTCTTATTATAATATATATAATATATTATATATATAATTATATATATATAATTTCTTTTATATATATATAATTATATATATAATATATAAAATTTCTTGCAGGGCTGGCTTAGTGGTCACAAACTCCTTTAACCTTTGTTTCTCTGGGAAACTTTTTATCTCTCCTATTTTGAATGACAGACTTGTTGGATAAAGAATTCTTCACTGCATATTTTTCTGATTCAGTACACTGTATATATCCTGACACTCCTTTCTGGCCTGCCAAGTTTCTGTGGATAGGTCTGCTTCAAACCTGATCTGTCTTCCCTTGTATGTTAGGGACTTTTTTTCCCTTGCTGTTTTCATGTTTCTCTCCTTGCCTGAGTATTTTGTGAATTTGACTATGATATGCCTTGTTGATGGTCGGTTTTTGTTGAATCTAATGGGGGTCCTCTGTGCCTCCTGGATTTTGATGTCTGTGCCTTTCCCCAGGTTAGGAAAGTTTTCCACTATGATTTGCTTACATAATCCTTTTACCCCTATTTCTCTCTCTTCCTCTTCTGGGACTCTATGATTCTGATGTTGTTCCTTTTTAATGAGTCACTGATTTCTCTAATTTTTAAATCATGCTCTTTTGCCTTGATCTCCCTCTTTTTTTCTGCTTCATTATTCTCTATAAGTTTGTCCTCTATATCACTGATTCTCTGTTCTGCCTCATCCATCCTTGCTGCCGCTGCATCCATCCGTGATTACTCCCAGTTACATCATTTTAAATTTCATTCTGGCTATTTTTTACTTCTTGTATCTTTGCAGAAAGGGATTCTAATCTATTTTCGATCCCAGCTAGTATTCTTCTTATCATGATTCTAAATTCTGGTTCAGACATCTTGCTTGTATCTGTGTTGGTTAAATCCCTGGCTGTCGTTTCTTCATGCTCTTTCTTTTGGGGTGAATTCCTTCATTTTGTAATTTTGAAGGGAGAAAAGAAATTAATGAGGTAGAAAAATTGAAATTAAAAAAAATTAAAATTAAAAAATATTAAAATTAAAAATTAAAACCACACCCCCACACAAAAACCGAATAGATGATGCTAGATCCTAGTGTGGTTTTGTCTGGGTGTTGAAAGTGGTTTGATAGATTAGAGGGAAAAAAGCAGAGGGGAAGGGAAATCATTTCAGAATTTGAAAAAATGAATACACTGAAGTAGACTAAAATGAGATGATGGGATTAAAATAGAATTTGAGAAAATATACACAAAATAAAGAATATAGTAGAGAAAATTAAAGAAAATATTTTAATAAAAATTAAATATAAATATGATTTTTTTCTTTTTCTGTATTTAAGAAAAAAAAGAAAAAGAGAAAAAATATAAAAAAAGAAATCGTTTGAAAATTTGAAAAAGTCAATACACTGTAGTAGACTAAAATAAAATGATGGAAGTAAAATAGAATTAAAAAAAATTTTTTTTAACATTTATTTATTTTTGAGACAGAGAGAGACAGAGCATGAACAGGGGAGGGGCAGAGAGAGAGGGAGACACAGAATCCGAAACAGGCTCCAGGCTCTGAGCTGTCAGCACAGAGCCGGACGCGGGGCTCGAACTCACGGACTGTGAGATCATGACCTGAGCTGAAGTCGGATGCTTAACCGACCGAGCCACCCAGGTGCCCCTAGAATTTTAAAAAATTTACATAAAAGCAAAAAATATAGTAAAAAAATTAAATAAAAATATTTTAATAGAAATTGAAAGTAAAAATGAAGTTTTTCTTCTGAATTCAAGAAAAAGAAACAAAAGAGAAAAAAAAGAAAGAAAAAAAGAAAATTGTTTGAAAATTTGAAAAGGTGAATACACTGAAGTAGACTAAAATAAAATGATGGAAGTAAAATAGAATTTGAAAAATTTACACAAAAGTAAAAAATATAGTAATAAAAATTAAAAATATTTTGAATAAAAATTGAAAATAAAAATGAATTTTTTTCTGTATTCAAGAAAAAGAAAAGTATAAAAGAGAAAAAGAAAAAAAAGAAAGAAAATTGAATTAGATGAACCTGCTAACAGATTGAAGTAGGACTGAAATTGCTTCATTTTCCCCTAGAAATTAGTCTATGTGGTGCTTTATAGTCCGTAAACTAAGCTGGCGGTGAGACTTCTGTTTCTGAAGAGCAAAGTTGGCCCAGTTGGGCAAGGCTCAGTGTAACAGCTCCACTCTCCACTAGATGGTGTTACTAGTCTACTGGGGTGGATTTTTGCGGTGCTCGTATTTGCGTATGCGCATGCGCGGGAGTGGTGAAAATGACGTCACTCACCTACCCGGTCTGTTCTCCCTGATCAGCAATCACGCACCTGTCGTCTGTCTTCAGCACCTGTCGTCTGTCTTCAGCTCTCGTCCACTCTCTGCTTTTTCACTCTCCGTGACCAGGCCCCAGGCAGTACTTCTCTCCAGAGTTTTGTCTCAGATGTGGCTGTTTTCCCCGGGCCCTTATTTTTGAAGGTCTGAGGCTTTGACACGTTTTGCCCCTCTACGGGAGGGTCTCACCGAGCGATGGCTGAAAGAGCAATGGCCGAATGTCGGCTCCACCCAGGAACACTTGCGGGACCCTGCTGCTGCCGGTGCACCAAGACTGCGGCCAGGTACCAGCCCGCCCCAGAAAAAGTTTGCAAGACAGTGTAGCAGCAGCATTTCAGGGATTATGGAAAATCACAACACACATCTGGTACCAGGCTTCACCCTTAATGACCTTGCCCCAGCACCAGTGAATGTGGCCGCCTTTCGGGGTCTGCTGTGACCAGGTAGCTTCAACAGTCTCTACCAAATGTCCTTCCAGCAGTGGAACCGCTTTTCCCCATGTGGCCTGAGAACCTCCTGGACCCCACTCTGTTCCTGGGGATTCGCCCTTCCTACCAGAGCACCGCCAGGTATGGAGCTGTGGAGTTGCAGACTCTGCACTCCCCTTGTTTACAGTCTTAATGGAATTTAAACCCTTTCCTTTCTACCCTTTTAGTTTAGTCCCTGCGGCTGTTTGCAATTTTCCACTTTCTCTCCACCTGCTTTTGGGGAGGGGTGCTTTTCCCGTATTCTCCCCCCATCCCCAGTCTCTGTCCTCTCTCCGCCTGCAAAAGCGGTTCCCTACGTTCTGCGGCTTCTTGCTCCCCAAATTCACGTCTCCGTGCCACGTGCCTGCTGAATTCTGTGGTTCAGGTTACGCAGATTGTTGTGTTAATCCTCCAATCAGCTTTCTAGGTGTGTAGGATGGCTTAGTGTTGGTCTGGCTGTATTTCATGGACACGAGACACACAAAAAACTTCCATGCTGTTTCACCATCTTGGCTTCTCCCTCTGGGGCCAGTCTCTTTTTGAGTGTCAGTTTAAGTGGGTTGATTGGATCACTTCGCCAGGTTGAGGGTTCTTCTGAGTTGGCCTTCTTAGCTCTGGAGTGATGGACCCATGGGGTGATACCTGAAACTGAATCCTTTATTTGGTTGTATGTCTGTAAAGTTCATCTCCAAGTCTTCAAAAGGGGCGGGTTTCTGGCAACTGTCAGATCCGGTTTAGGGAAGATATGGTTTGTGTATTTAGAGGTCCATCCTGTTTTCCAGTTGTTTAATCATATGCCCATGGGGTCTTATTATTATCCCCATAGAATAACAAGCACAGAAGATTGCCTATACATGAAATACTGTGATAATTTTCTGAAGTTTACCTCAAGTTTTCTAGTTTAGGCGAACAACAAACATTTAAAGGCAATCATAACTACAATTTAACATCCATAATAGTGCATTGTTGAAACATAGTTGTTTTCTCTAAAAATCCCCCCTTTCCAGAGATAGCCAAATTGGGACCAATGCATTTGTAGAACAAATACTATCTTAACAAATCTGGCCTAAATATTTACATAAGCTCAGCAAGAATAGCTACTGATCATGAGAATCTTTTAAAGTTTGCTTTTCTGGAACCTTTTATAAGGAATCTCCAGGTTGAACTGTTAGTAGCCTCTCCAGGCCAGAAGCCAAGCCAAATACTTGCCATCAGACAGGCCTGCAATACCTGTAGAATTGGGTGAATTCCTCCTCACAAGGTCTCCAAGATATCCTGAGGTTACTGCACCTGCCAGGAAGTGACATTTTTTACTCACAGTGAGGCTGCTGGGAACTCTGTAAGCAAGGCACCAGGTCAACATTTTCAAGGGGCTTTATGGCTCTATGTTTTATAAAGCCAGCCCTAATTCCTTAAAGCTTTCTGGTCATATCTGAGTCTATGAATTTCATTCTCAAATATGACATTCCAGTCAAAGCCTTGGTAAAATAACCAGTATATCCAATGGCGACCTGTTATAATATGAACAGATTTTTATTGAACTTATGCAAAAAATTGTAATTGCCATGAAAAAAAGAATACTCATTGAGAGTTTTGAATTTCAGGGGAATTATGTAGAGAGGAAAGATAAATTCTTTAGTTTATCATAGATATCTTAAGAGAAAGTTTTCTTAATCTAGAAGAGGAAAAATGAGAAAACCAGCAATATTTGCAACAAGAATTACAAAACTATATTCTTTTTCAGTTCATTTAATCCCATGTTTTTAATTCTTGTTTAATTTGAATTTAGCTTTTTAGTTCTGGAAATTTTTACCCATTTTAGTATTAATCTTAAAGATGTCGAATACCTGTATTTGTTCCCAAAGTCCTTTTTATAAATCTCCTTGAAGAAGAAACATGTTTTGTGAGAGAATAAGAACAATTATAAATGACAAGATCTCAGAAATAGACATCGTTAAAGATCTAATGAGAGTTACTTATGATGCAATTGACAAAGAAATTCGGTTATTTCTGTGACACATAACATTTCAAGTAATCAGAATATTAAGTGATGACCTTATATCAAAACAATTAAAATTTTAGGAATTGCATATATTTGGGTAGTTACAGCATTTACCTCTGCAATATAATCTAAGGTTTACCATTGTATGACAGTGCTTTTCCAAGTAATTTAGCATCCCAAATAAAAGGGCCTAATTGGTCAAGAAGACTTTATTTACCATTTAAATCCTGAGAAGTTTGTTAAAACCCCAGAAGGCATAAGTGCATCTTAAATAGGATTACAGATCATTATAAATCTTACAATTTTATTTATTTAACCAAAGTAGCAATAAAAGATCCCAAAGGTGAATGTATAGCATTATACAGTTGTTACCAAAACCTAGCTTCTTTAACATTGAGAAGTTTTAACTAAGTAATCAAAGACCTGATAAATATGAAACCTAAAACTTTGATTTTCTCAGAAGATAAACCTTTGTTTGCATTGTCTTATCAAGATCAGATCAACAGTTCAATAAAACTTTGTCATTTGAGCAGAGAGAAAGCAGAATTTCAACCTTATGGCAGTGTACTTTTAAATTTTTATTTATTTTAACCTTATACAACGTTTTTTTGCTTTTAAATTTTGTTCCAAAGCCATTTCTTTCCAAATAACCAGCCTCGTTTAGGACAAAATTATTATTTTTTTACCCTCAACAAAATTGTATTTTTTTAAATATATTTTTATATACCTCCTACTTTCCTACATAGAGGGTTGTGTTTTTTTTTTATTTTTATCAGTCTTAAGTATATTTAGCAGAATTTTATTTTATTTTATTTTTTTTCAATATATGAAATTTATTGTCAAATTGGTTTCCATACAACACCCGGTGCTCATCCCAAAATGTGCCCTCCTCAATACCCATCACCCACCCCCCCCTCCATCCCACCCCTCCTCAACCCTCAGTTTGTTCTCAGTTTTTAAGAGTCTCTTATGCTTTGGCTCTCTCCCACTCTAACCTCTTTTTTTTTTTTTTTTTTCCTTCCCCTCCCTCATGGGTTTCTGTTAAGTTTCTCAGGATCCACATAAGAGTGAAAACATATGGTATCTGTCTTTCTCTGTATGGCTTATTTCACTTAGCATCACACTCTCCAGTTCCATCCATGTTGCTACAAAGTATTTAGCAGAATTTTAACTCTTAGGAAACCTTAGTCTCCAATTGAGGACTTAGGAACCAATTGAGAGGTGTTTACATTAGAATTTTTTAGATGGTAAATTTATGAACCAATTAAGTACAAAGCATGTTTTCCAATAGGTCCAAATAGCCTTAATTTCACAGCAATAAGAAGTTAAAAAAAACACAAACCTATGTTCAATAATCAAAGCTTTAGCATCCGATCCTATTTGGAAAGTTTCAGGTTACCAAGGACCTTGAAAGTTATCTTAACAATTACCCATGAAAACTTTCAGACAGACAAAATTAACTACCATTAACAAATTGCAACAGAGAAACATGAGCTTATTTGACCTTTGCTCCAATAAACTTAAATTAGTTTAAACATCGAATATGTTTCACCTGCGTCCACCTAAAAGTCAGTCAATTTTTCCCCATTGTCAAGTTTCATTTGGGGCACCAGTGGAGATATGTTAAATGGGTGGTCCAAGGGGGGTGCACTTGGCTCCTTTGACTTGGTGGGAGGAGAAACCAATGGTGCCTGAAACACTGAGGATGGTATAGGACCACACCCAAGTTGGTGCAGAAACTTGGGAGGGGGAGGGAAAGGCAGAAGCAGCAACTGCTTGGGAATATTCCTTAAAATCCCTGTCCTGAGGTAGACTAACACAGTTGGCTCCAATTATAGCCGTTAACCTGGGAAATGAGGGAGAATCCCTCACATCCATTAAGCAGAGGAACAGAGAGAGAGAGTCAGTGTCCCCTTTTAGTCTGGTTCTATCTTGGCTAGACCAATAAGGTCCCCTTCTCAAGGTTCCTCCTGATTTTGCTGGGTTTTTGGGACTTTCCCTGTTGGGACACTTACTCTTTTTAATGTCCTTTCCCCATGCAGTAGGTTCATTGACCCCTTGCTAAGGAGGTTCTGGGCCTCCCCCCTTGCTGCTGGGCATATTTATGGCCTTCTCAGCCCCCTGCTCTGATGCCCCAGAGAGCCTCTTGATATGGTAAGATGTGGACTGGCATCTGGAGAGAGCCTGTGCCTGGCCAAGGACGCCTGTGCCTGGTTAAGGGTGAAATCTGGCAGCCAGTCCTTGGGGAGGGTTCTCTGGCCCAGAAGGGGAAGAGAAATGGGCAGCTGCAGTGGCAGTGTGGTGGTGGCAGCCAGACAGGAGAGGGTAGGAGTTTCAAGCTCAGGGGAGGGGGAGGGAGCCTAATGAGTCATGAGGAGGTGGAACATTAGGGGAGTGGTGGGTTGCTTCTTTGGCTCCCTGGTTGAGTCTCGGGATAAAGCAGGTAAAACCTTTGCTTGGCTCTCCTTGCTCCATCCTGACCCCACAATGCTCCCATGAGGCAGAGTCACAAAGACAGAGGGACAGGGGTGCCTCCTCCAATGAGGAGACCAGCCAGATGCCTGCCTGGTCATGTCCCAAAGGAACCCAGGCATCGCTCAGCCCCACAGGTCCCAGCCCTGTGACCCACGATCAGAAAACACTCTGATATCACCACAGACTGAGTGCCATCCATCAGGGAATCGCAGACGGGCCCACTCAGACTCTGTGGGCCCCTGGGGACCCCAAGGGAACCCACCTATGGAGCCACAGAATCGAACTCAGCAGGCAAACTAGACTGAGTCACACATTCACATTCACATTCACATTCACATTCACATTCACATTCACATACACACCAGAGGTTATTACATTCCCTCCCACAGAATTCTACCGGTGAGACTTCTGAAGTCTCAGGGAGTGATCAGGTCCCCCTTCCACTCTTGTGAGTGGGCCTGACTAGACTGGGCCCCAGCCTTACCGGTTCTGACATAGGGTCCAGGTCCTCACCTGACAAGTCTGGCAGGAACGGCAGGGCAGGGCCAGCCGAGGCAACCGAGACTGCCAAAATTCAGGCAGGGTGGGCCCCCTCCCTTGTGATCCCTCATTCCATCACCACCTTGCAGTTCTTCCAAACCAGTGGCAACAATGGGCCAGCGCAGTTGGGTTTCCCGGTCAGGGAACCAAATTTGTTACAGAACCAGGCTGGAATACTGGCGGAAAAAACAAGTGGCACTCGGAAATCTTGGTGGATCAGAGATTTATTTAACACCGGCAGGCTCAGAGGAGACTGTTTCTCCAAAGATCTGAACACTTAATGCAAGTGGGGAGGGTAATTTATAGTCGTCAACTTCCATATATGTGGGGGTTTTCACGCGTGCAGCAAACAAAGGGAGAAGAACTCGGGGGAGGGGTCTCTAAGCTAGAGACCAGAGTCTGTTTTAGCCTCATCGGCCATCTTTGGCATGCTTTATTCACTTCTCCAACAGAAATACATATTTCCGGTTTCACAAAACTTTGGAATCTGTGATACAAGAGTCCTGGGGCTCATGGCTCCAACCCCGATGGCTGCCTGGGTGCCACATGCAAAACTTAAAGGTTTCAGATCCTCTGCAAGTTTGTTGAGCTGTGTTGGTTGAAGTCCTCTTTGGTAGATCCAGATTCTTTTTTTTTTTTTTTTTCTATAGCTAAATCCTGCCCATTAATTAGAAGCTGGAATAAGATCACTGTAAATATTGAAGGCTAACAAATCAGTTTCCAAAGCATGTACTTCTGATTAACAACACGGGCAACCAGAGAATACCACATGTCAGTAGCACACAGTTTCTTCTATATCCTGGTGTACGTTTGCCTTCCTGGAGCACAATAAAAATCATAATAGAGGAAGGATCTAGTGATTTATAATAAAAACAGACTAGATGGCTAATTTAGAACTGGTATATGGGAAGCTTTCCCCCAGGTGGGGCATTTTGCCCTTTTTAGTTATCTGTATGTTTGTTTATTGATGAGAAATTCATGCAACATAACATTAACCATTTTAAAGTGAACAACATAGAGTCTCTTTCTAGATATTTAAACCCAGACTGGCTACCTCACTATTCCAATGTTAACAGTGAAAGCTATAATCAATTGGAATTTCTTTGTACTTTACATTTATGCTATGTGTATGCCAAATGAAAAGTTTGATCTTTTGTCACTGAACTGACTAGTTTTAGATACAATGGATTCAAATTTACTAGTTATTCAAAATGTGCTTACAGTTGTGCCTGGGTGGCTCAGTTAAGTTTCCAACTCTTGATTTTGGCTTGGGTCATGATCTCACAGTTCGTGAGTTCAAGCCCCACGTAGAGGAGCCTGCTTGGGATTCTGTGTCTCTCCCTTCCTCTCTCTGCCCTTCACCATTTGCTCGTGCTCTCTCAAAAGAAAAGAAATAAGTAAATTTTAAAAAGTGCTTACATAACATGAAAATAACAGATCAACCAGAGGAAAAATAATTACCAAGTAGATTGTATTCTCATGCATTTGACTGATAGACAAAATTCTTCTTAATCTACCACAGCAGTGTCTTAGAGACATGGCCTCAGCAGCGACTCTAACAAACCTTAAGACCTCCACAAAGAGAAGCCTTGTGCTCATGATGTGGGAAACAGAGGCAGAAGGAAATGGAAGATAGAATTAAATTTCCTTGTAATCTACAGCCCATTGACAAATACATAAGGCTGCCAGAGTAAAACATTTCTCCAGGAACTCCCTGCACTCTTAATATTAATGCTTTGGAAGAGAGAACAATAACCTTAGCTTGACAACAGCCAGGCCTCTAGGATCCTGGGAGTCTTCTTTAGCATATGAAAAATCTCATTGGAAACTTGGCCTGGAGAGGCCACTAAAAAGTTCAATCTAAATTCCTTATGGAAAGTTCCAGCAAAGCAAATGTTGAAGGATATACATGATCAATCACTACTCTTCCTGAGCTTATGAAAACATTTAGGCCAAGTTTATTAAAACTGGACTTATTTTACAAATAAATTAGTCTTGGTTTGGCCATCTCTGGAAATGAGGGTTATTAGAAAGAAAAATTATGTTTCAATAACACACCTTTATGAATGTTAAATTCTAGTTCTGACTGTCTTTAAATGTTGTTTGCCTAAACTAGACAACTTGAGGTAAACTTCAGGGATACTGTCACAATAGCATAGGTATGGTCTATCTTCATGATTGTTATTCTGTGGGGATAGTAACAGGACCCTGTGAGCATATGATTATTTGAACAACTGGAAAATGGGATGGATTCCCCCAACAATTGTGTATGAAAAAGCTTTTCTCACTATAGACCTAGCAATAGATGCTCTACATATATATTGTTTATTTAAATTATTCACTTGAGACTGGGGTAATTCATAAATCTCTAAATGAATATGCAAACCATATCCTCCCTAAACCTGATATGACAGTTACTAGAAACCTACCCCATATAAACTCAGAAACATGGTTTATTTAAAGGATTAAACATCTAGTACAGCAGGGGATTTAACTGCAAAATGTAAGAGCCCTTACCAGGTCATATTATGTGCTCTCACCGCAGTGAAATTAGAAGGCCATTCCTCATGGACTCCTATATCAAGAATTAAACCTGTACTCTCCTTACAGGAATCTATAGGCCAGCTGACACACATTTTTATTCCTGTTAACCAGTGGAAGACCTCAAATTTCTCTTCAGATGACAGTAGTGGACTAGAGCTAACAAAGGTTTTTTATTCAAACTTTTTCTTATTATTAACCTTATTTTGTTTTTCTGGTGTCTCCCTGCCTTATGCCAAGACTCCTTTTCTGCCATGACTTCTAGCTGACAGATGATCCTTTCTACTTAAGGAGGTTCATATATGTTGTCTATCTTGAATTGCCTGTCTCTGCCTTTGGTAACTCTTACATATAAATACCCCAACTGACCAATGTTGACCCATGGGTAGGGACATCACCTTGCCCCTATTCAGAAAGAAGTTACAGAAGAGAAGACCTTCCCCACTCAGGAACCTTAAAAATTTTAGGGTCAAAATTGTGCTGGGGGGAATGATATGGGAAACAGAGGCAGAAGGAAATGGCAGATAAAATTAAATTTTCTTATAACCTGCAGCCCATTGACAAATACTTGAGGCTGGCAGGGTGTCTTAATGTTAATGCTTTGTTAGAGGGAAAAACAACCTTAGCTTGACAATAGTTAGGCCTCCAGTATCCTTTGAGTCTTCTTTAGCATATGAAAACCTCTTTGGAAACTTCCCATTGATTTTACCTCCCCCAACTCCCAAGTATATAACCAGTCTCTCCTCCGGGTCTTTGGGTAGTTCTTACTGCCCACAGGTCCTGTCCCCATGCTTTAATAAAATCACCTTTTTTGGACCAAAGATGTCTCAAGAGTTCTTTCTTGGCCAATGGCTCTGGATCCCACCATCACCCCAAAAAACCTCATCATTCAGGGGTGCCTGGGTGGCTCAGTTGGTTAAGTACCTGACCTCAGCTCAGGTCATGATCTCATGGCTTGTGAGTTCAAGCCCCACATCAGGCTCTGTGCTGACAGCTCAGAGCCTGAAGCTGGCTTCAGATTCTCTCTCTCTCTCTCTCTCTCTCTCTCTCTCTCTCTCTCTCTGCCTCCCTGACTCACACTGTGCCTATGTGTCTCAAAAATAAATAAACATTAAAAAACTAAAAATGTTTTTTAGAAAAGAAAAAAAAAAAACACCTCATCACTCATAGGAAGAAATGATCTCACCTCCATCACCGATCAGAAATTAGAACATGTGTTTGACACCCCTGGGTTCAGCCTCTCTGATCCTTTCCAGGGAAGGATTGTGTTATTACATCTGACTCAGTGCTTAGCAGTGGACCTGGGCAGTGCACCTCAAAATTGGAAAACATACAAAGATTGCTTTGGAGAACCTCGAAATCTGCTCAGGGGAATCCTTCCCCTGTCTTGTGAATTTCTGTGCCTCCCCACAGTCAAAGCTTCCTGAGAGGATGCCAAAATCCTAAACCTTTCTTAACTCTGATCAGCCTAATGCTGTGTGCTTACTGCCTTATTGATTATACAATAAACAACTCAGAACTGTAAAGCTAACGGCTACTGGTGAATGACTCCCCACATCACTGTTGTACTTCAGCCTAGGACTCAGGGTGGAACCACTCCTCACAAGTTGAGGGGAGAACAGATTGGAGATCCACTGCGTTCTTTTTGTGCTCCTGAAACCACCACTGTAGGCTGTTACCCTGGTAAGATGATCCTGAGAATGTGTTTAGTTTATGTTTAAGATTACAAATGTTACTCTAAGGGTGAAGTTTTCACTCCAGAATCACCTGTGTAGCTTTTTCAAATGGAAGATGCTCGTTCCTGCTGCCCACATCAAGGTACCTGTACTTTTTGAAAGCATCCAGGTGAATTTCAGCCATGGCCAGGGTCACCTCCCTCTCAAAGAGATTCTAATCACCAGATGATCACTGGTGACCAACCTGCCTCTGGAGTTCTATGATCTGCAACAAAACATTTCTGTCTCCACAATAGTGAGAGAAAATTACATCCCATTGTTTGTTCTGTTGACCTCTTCTAGGTCCCCAAGATTCTTAGGAGAAGGTGTTTAGTACTGAGCATAATGTCTGGGTTTAAAATCAGATTTCATTTTCCTCCTAATGCTCACCGTTATTAAGTGAGAGGTAAATGAGCGGTTGTGGTCCTCCTGACCCCACTCCATTACTGAAATGAATTGAAAGGCCTCAAAACAGTGTCTGGCCAAGCCATCAATAATGTAAAAACATGTTCCCTGTGGATTGCAAAATAGATGTCTGTCTCGACAGGAACATCCTGTGTGGCCTTTGTGTGTGAGGGGTGACTATTCAATTAAAAGAGTGCAGAGTCCCTGTCAGAATGAAGTTGCTGTCCAAAAGCCATCATCAAACCTTAACCAGAGCAAGTCTGCCACCAGGTGTTCAAAAGCAGCATGAAATTCTGTCAGCATTCCTGGAGAAGCAGCTCCTTCCCCTGGGAGACCCACTTCCATTTTATTTTCTTTAGCTAAGGTCAATTCTGGGATTCTTGGGGCTATAGGGAGAGGCACTTATTTCTAGATAAAGCTTGTAAAAATATAAACACACTCATTACTCACTCACTAAGACAACAAAAATCATGCCAAAAAAGTCATGATCCTCATTCTCATTAAATTGGCTCCAACAACTGGGAGCCAGAACCTTGCTGCAGTCAGTGACAGGTGGTGTTTCCAGGCACGTCTATAATCCTGAGGAATTTTTGATCTTCATTTGCTGAAGATATTTCAACAATAACTGTGAAGACTGCTGTGTTTTGGTGCTAAAACTTACATTTTGCAAAGTATCATTCACATCAAAATGTTCTGTCCCTAGGAAATATCTGGGTTCACAGCTCTGGGGACTAACCAGTCCAAGCTCCCTGGGTGATAATGATAAAGACACTTAATCTCTCAATCTCAGCTGCACAATAAGACTGAATTTACTTACAAAGAAGTGTTGAAGAATAGTATGCAAGAGTAAAAATTCTGTTAGAAGTAAGATATAGATGTACCTTCCCTGACATAAGGCCCCTTCCTCCAGCAGGAGTGACCAGGGATGGGTCACCATCAGGTGTCCTGAGACAGGAGACCACCTTCCTCCTGGTCCCACCTCGACAGTGGAGTCTATCCTCTTTCCACTGAAGAAGTGGGAGTTTTGGAGTGGTGAGGGGTCTGGAGCTGATGGCCAAGAAAGAATTCTTGAAACGTCGTTGGTGCAAAAAGGTGGTTTCATTAAAGCATGGAGACAGGACCAGCAGGCAGAAAGAGCTGCACTGATTGTGAGGAGTGGCTGATTATGTATCTTCAAGTGGGGAGGGGAAAGGCCAGGGGAAATTTCCAAAAGGACTTTCATATGCTAAAGAAGACTCACAAGATCCTCAAGGCCTAAGTAAAGTTATTTTTCCCTCTAACAAGGCATTAATATTAAGACAGTTGGGAGTTTATTAGAGGAATATTTCTCTCTGCCTATCTCAAGTATTTTTCAATAGGCTGCCTGTTATAAAGAAATTTAATTTTACCACCATTTCCTTCTTGCACATCACCATTTCCTTCCCCACATCACTATGGAGGGGAGGGTGATGTTAGGGCTCCAGGAAAGAGTCTATGGGTTTCTGGAGATCAGGATATTGATAAGATTGCCTTTTTCTTGTAATTTACTAAGATATTTATAAACTGATGAAGACCCCTGTCCTGCATGACTGTGATCTCTGTTAGTTAACCATTGTTTTTGTTTTGTTTTGTTTTTTGTTTTGTTTTTGTTTTTGTTTCTTTGTTTTTGTTTTTCAGCCCTTTCCTTTTTTCTTGGACAGCCAGGCGTGCCTGAGGAATGTCACAAACATCCCACGTGGCTGGGGGGGGGGTGCTTTTACTTTGTTTACTTTTACAAAGTTTTTACTTTCTCCTCAGCTTGCCTTTGGCTCCCCTTCACCACTATACCAGGTTAAAGATAAAATAGCCATGGTTTACTGGCAACAGATAAAGGACTAATGGCCATGATGTGAACTCATCCAGCCCCCACTGTGACTGTTGTCTAAAATTGACCCTTCCTGTAGTTACCACGTTTCACCACAAAAGGAACTAACCAGCACCAATCAAGCACATAGGATGTACTGGGCACCATGCTTGACCTACATTATTACTCCCATTTACCAGGAAGATAGAATTACCTGTCTGACACAGAAGCCCATTCTCTTCCTGATACCCTGCACCACTCAGACTGGAAGGATCTAGAAGTCCTCCCAACATCGAGGAAATCCTTGGTTCCATTTACACTTGGTACCAGATGCCACCAGGGCACTAGGAAAAAAGTTTTCGAGAACCCCAAACCAATATACCTCAAAGATTACTTAATCACGTTTATACTGTCTGGTACCGATACTTCCGTGATCTAAATTCACATAAACAAAAAGTCACCCAAGACCCTTTCACCTCATGACAGGATTTTAACTACAGTCTCCTAACTGATATCCTTCAGTCCATTAGTCTTTCTTCCCAATCCATTTGGCTTTAAATTATTTTTCTACACTCCTCCTTCATCAAAACACGAGGGGCGTCTGGGTGGCTCAGTTAGTTAAGCATCCGACTTTGGCTCAGGTCATGATTCCACAGTTTGTGAGTTTGAGCTCCACGTCGGCTCTGTGCTGACAGCTTGGAGCCTGGAGCCTGCTTCAGATTTTGTGTCTCCCTCTCTCTCTGGCCCTCCCCTGCTTGTGCTCTGTCTTTCCCTCAAAAATAAATAAACATTAAAAACTTAAATGAAAAAGTTTGAAAAAAAAACTACATTCGAGGCTTTCTATTTTTCTTGTGGGTGGAATTTGAGGTCTTCCTCATTGTTACCACAAACTACAAATCCAGCTGTATCTGCTCCTTGATTTCATGCATCTTCCTTTTAATCAAGTGTAGGTATCTATTTATGAGAAAAATCCCCTGCTTACATTTGTCTGCTTCTTCATCTACCATATTCCTCAAATCTGAATAAATTTGCTAATCCTCTCTGCTTGTTCTAATGCTCCTATATTTTCTCAGTCTCAGCTTTAGTCCCTTCTCCTTTATGAGGATTCCCCCATCATGTCAGCTCTCAGTGGTGACTCTGACCACAGAATTCCTCCTACCCTGCCAGCCTTACATGGTAGAGTGTATGTGTGTCCATGTGTGTTCCTACTGTACTGAAGCACCTTTGGGGCAGCCACCATGTTTCCAATTCATTCATTGAGAAGCTACTTTGTACTAGGCAATAATCTCCGTGCTACCTTATTTATACTCTTTTTAAACCCCAGCATAACACCTGACAGGCAGCTGGATGTAAATTGGGTGTTCAGGAAATATTTGTAGAAAAGGAAAGGAAATGAACACTTTTAAAGGCAAATCTCTATGGTAGATGTTTTTTGTATGCTATATTATTTATCCTAAAATTTTATTTTACTTATCCTAAAAGCAACCCTAGAAGGAAGGTATTTTCCCATTTTTTGCAGATGAGAAACCATTACTCTAAGACCTTAAACATTTACCAAAGGTCACCTAAAATGTCATATTTGCATCAAAGATAGTTGTTCTCTCAAAAATATGTTTTTCCTACTGTGTTATGGAGTTATCTTGTCTTTATCATAGTTAAAAAGTTCCTGTGATTTATTTCCACTTCAAACAAATACTTAAATTGGTAAGAGATTCCATGTAAGAACACCTTTCTTGGGAGACACTTGAGACTTCCAAATAAATGCCATCTTGTGGGGAGAATCTCTTTTTGTCACCAGACTGTACCCTAAATTAGTTAGGTGTACTTTAGCTTAAGCTATAAATTTGATGATGCAATCTTGTTGTAATATTATGAATACAAGCATGAATACTGTGATTGAATTTTAAGAATGGAATAATATGAAAAAATTTATTCCTAAAAATTAAACTTCTAGATCTAACTACAAAATTATGGAAAACATAGAGGTCTAAGGACAAGCTGAACTAAGCCATGAAGAATCAATCAGCCAAATCTAGAAATGTGAATAATTTTATGGGACAAATGACCCAATTTGGACAATAGGTCAGTGTCTCAGCGATCAGTGGCTGAGCCAGAACTGAGTCCAGGCAGTCTGCAGTCAGCTCGAGAATCTGGTTCTTTTTTTTTTTTTTTTAATTTTTTTTAACGTTTATTTATTTTTGAGACAGAGAGAGACAGAGCATGAATGGGGGAAGGTCAGAGAGAGGGAGACACAGAATCCGAAACAGGCTCCAGGCTCTGAGCTGTCAGCACGGAGCCCGACGCGGGGCTCGAACTCACGGACCGCGAGATCGTGACCTGAGCCGAAGTCGGCCGCTCAACCGACTGAGCCACCCAGGCGCCCCGAGAATCTGGTTCTTAAACACTAAACTGCTCCTCATAGCATAATGTACATCCTCCCTTGACAGCTTATTCTCTGATCAAGAGAAACAAAAAAGAAACATCTCAACATGATGCCACTGAAACTTACATTAGAAAGTGAACAGCTTCACTTTTCTCAACAACAACAAAAAAGTAAAAACCATTTTAGAAACGTCTGATTCTTAGGGCATCTAAGTGAATCAGTCATTTAAGCATCTGACTCTTGATTTCAGCTCAGGTCATGATCTCGTGGTTTGTGAATTTGAGCCCCGCTTGGGGCTCTGGGCTGACAGCATGGAGCCTGCTTGGGATTCTCTCTCTTCCTCTCTCTCCACTCCTCCCCCACTCATGCTTGCTGTCTTCCAAAATAAATAAATAAATAAACTTAAAAATATTTTTAAAAAGAAATGTCTAATTCTCTCCTAGTGGTACAAATACTCCTGAGAGCTGGCTCCTGAAGGCATAGCTCAGGCCCAGGGTAAGACATAGGACCCCAGAAACACTCCTGGGCCACCACCCCTGACATAAGCAAGACCAGGGAAGGGCTCTCAGGCTCCAACAATGGTATGAACACCATTGCCTTGCAGCCCTGCAAGGTCATTGTCATTGTATGACATGACCATGTACAATAACTGGGGTGCCTTTCTACCAGGTTGGATATTGGCACTAATGCAACCATACATTAGTGTACATATTTCCAAACATTTACACTTTGTCAAGCAATTTAAGACAAAAATTTTGAAGACAACCCAAATTGATAGCTAACCATTTTCTATGGTTTTAATTCCTTATACTGGGATTTTACTCATTTGGTTATACTTTCCTCCCAGCAGACAGAATGTATTTCTGGAATATGAAAAAGCTCAAGGATGACAGAGCTCCAAGGCTTTGAGTTAGTGAATCAAGATCTAATAGTCATCAGAACTTCCTGGTTACATTTTCAAAGCACAGGCTCCATGATCCACCTTGCAGCCTCTGAATATGAGGCTCTGAATATGATTTTGATGAGGCCCAAGAAGTTTTTAAAACTCCCAGTGATTCTGATGGTCAGTTTTACCTACAAACCCAACTCCCCCTGCATGCGAGTCCCAAGGTCTAGATGGGCATGGGTAAAAGGAGATTCATACACAGACAACAAAATGGCCCCTGCATGTTGATTCCTATCAGGTTCCTAAATCTGTGTCTCCACTGGCTCCTCCAGAGCTCCTAGTGAAGACCGCCTGACATCTAACACGTCTGAATGGCCCCATGCCACGCTTCACCATCAATGAAGAGCTGAGTACACAACAAGCCCCAAGGTAGACACAAAGTTGGAGATGAAGCAGGCAAGAATTTTGTGAAGGGTGCCTTTTAGGACTGACTCTGCTAAACCTTGCCTATGGCATCAAGAGGTCTGGACTAGGGGAGGGGGCAAAGGAGGATGTGCTGGTTAGAAAAATAAAAATAAAGGGATTGCAGGGGACAAAACAAAAAAGATTCTCTCCCAGTTGTCTTTCCTCAGTGGAGCCAGGTTCACCAGCATCTGAGGGTAGAGGGCTGATTCTTCCAGCAATTCTTCCTTCCCTCTCATTATACGCATACCCACAAACACATATACACACTCACTCCCCCACATATACACACATATGCACATGCATACACATGTGTGTGCACCCCACATACAAACATGCATGCATATACACACGTATGCATATGCATTCACATGTATGCACACACACACACGTGTGCACATGCACACATGTGTACACATGTATACACACCCACACACCCCTCATTTTTAAGTGCATTCTTATGGCCAAGTCACCTGACCCGGTGAAAACATATGCCTTGGGCATGCCATTTTGCTGAATGTGTTTCAGTGTGAATTTTATATGCCTTTATTGCACAACAGATCAATAGCAGGTTTTCCAAAAGGAGTGCTATAACAAAATACTCCAAACTGAGTTCATGTCAGCTTTCTTTGTATAAACTCCATTATATTGCAAGTATGCATGGAGAGTGTTTGTTTGTGTCACTTAAAAAAAGGTGCCCATGTTTTTTTCACTTTAAAGGTAAATACTCTTTATGGAACCATACAGAGTTCTTGTAGAAAAGCAAACATACCTTTCAAAACACTTCAATCCAGATTTTGTTGGGAAAGTTTTTATTTGGAGCTCCAAAGTGTACTGGCAGAATAGCAATGAGAAAAAGTGTCAGAATGAATCATTCCACCAGGAAGCAACTGATGTCAAAAGATGGAATTAAAGGCCTCCTAATGTAACAAATTATCTTCCATCAGAGTTTAACGTGTATACAATCAACATGCATCAAGCTTGATTTAACCAACTTAAAATTGATTGTAATTCATATGGCAGCTGATCTTTTTATTTTCTTGTCTATGGGGAGAAAGAGTTTATTAAGAAAATCAAGGGTATTGATAACATATATGGGAGAGTGATTTTTAACTTGTGTGAAGATAAAGAGAGGAAACATCATTTAAAATGCAGTGGGGGGCACCTGGGTGACTCAGTCGGTTAAGCATTCGACTTTGGCTCAGGTCATGATCTCATGGTTCATGGGATTGAGCCCCGCATTGGGCTCTGTGCTGACAGCTCGGACCCTGGAACCTGCTTCAGATTCTATGTCTCCTTCTCTCTCTGTCCCTCCCCTGCTTGCACTCTGTCTGCCTGTCTCTCTCTCTCTCTCAAAAATAAATAAAGATTAAAAATAATAAAAGATAAATGAAGTGTAGTCAGGAATCCCTGGAGGAGGCTCTCATGCACAAACCAATCCTGTAGCCTGCATCACTAGCAGGAAGAAGGAAGATAAGAATTATTTTGACAAGGGAAGACATTTTTTTTCATGTAAGGATTTTATCTCCTGTTTTGTTTTATTTTTATTTTATTTTATTTTATGTTATGTTATGTTATGTTATGTTATGTTATTTTTTATTTTGAGAGAGATAGAAAGAGCCAGAAAGCACAAGTAGGGGAGAGGGGCATAGGGAGAGAGAGAGAATCCCAAGCAGGTTCCATGCTCAGTGTGGGGCTTGATCCCACAACCCTGGGATCATGACCTGACCCAAAATCAAGAGCTAGATTCTCAACCAACTGAGCCGCCCAAGAGTCCCCTATCTTCTGCTTTAAAGAAAAGGAGGAAGATCCCTTCCTGCCCAGCAACAACACACTAATCACTGCTTGCAGGTGGTAAGAAACCACCACAACCCTGAACTCTTGTTCCCCAGTTAAGTTTTGTTCAAAGAAATCTTCCCAATTTTCTACTAAAACCTAGTAAAAGCTGACCTTCCTTTTGTCTCTATGAACTTGCTTATGGTTCTCCACAGCTTGCATGCCCCAAATTGCAATTCCTCTGCTATTCCTAAACTCAATTTTACTTAAATAAAATTGCTCTTTGCTTTGTTTAAACTTAACTCTTGAAAAATAAAGAGTAGACACTTTATATAAATCTTAGGCAAAAATAATATTCACTTCAGAAGCAAACGCTATTGCCTCATCACATGTAAACACCTGTATGCTGTTATTTAGCAGAAACAGGTGAGCGCTGATGTGTGTGAAGAGTCTTAGTGAATGTGCTCTGATCCATTCTCATTTTCTGCCATGAGCCTCCTAGTGACCAGTCAGGCTCATCTGCAGAAAAATGACTCCAACCCAGAGGAATACTAACTGACCAATATGCAGATAGTTCTAAATTGGTGAGAACTGTTCCCTGACTTGGTTGGAATCAGTTTTCTGAAGATGAGCCTGACTGGTCAGTAGGAGGCTCCTAGTCCTCGTTGAAACTGAAACACGGCTTTAGCAGCCCTCACTGACCTGTGTGCAGATGTGTAAACAGTGCAACCACAGTACCTGAAGTCAGTTGTTTCATGAACTTACCTGTTCACTAAAGTAAGCCTTCTAAGAGGCTTTGAGTGCAAACAAGCCCTTGAAAAAATTCAACTGAATTTATTTACAATTTTTTCTTTCAAATGTATTCAATTTACATGGACATATCCACTCAGTTCATCTAAATGTAACATGGAAATAGAGTGTTGAGTTTTGAAGAACTCATTTGATGTGTGCTCTATAAAATGCTTCCCAATTATGAAAGAAACTAAAACAGTGCTCTTCTGCATTTTCCTTTAACTAAGAGCGATTATATATTGTCCATCCTGCAGCTAATATTTAGAAGTAAGCGATCTCAATACATTAGATATACAAATAGAATATTTTTCAAGGGTCATAACGATTGATTCTGTCATTTGTTAATATGCGTCACATCAAAGGCATTGATTATTTTCTGGCATTGATATTCTTAAGTTATCTGGCAAGATGAGATCCCAAGCAAGGTATGATTTAATCAAATATTTGGAAATAATCCAATTTCACATAAAAGCGAGGGAAAGAAAACACATTAACTGTCAAATAAATTGTATTTCCACCTATAGGAATATTGATTTGCTCATATGAATGAAGATCACCTATTTACTTTACCAGTGAAATAACTCATTTAGACCCATAGGGTCTATTTTGCACAATAATTTCAAGCATTTGAAAGTTAAATTCTTCCACCAAGTTCCAAATTTATTCCTCTTGCAATAAAAAATTTATTCTTCTGTGTGATTTTCCCACTTTAGCACAAAAAAAAATGTATTTCCAGATGTCTTTAAAAGACGGCAAGAAATATGATTACCTCTTCAATACCCTTTTAATCAAAAAGTGGACTGGAATGTATAAGGATCTTTCAGTCACATCTGGAGGGAGGAAAATGTAACTAACTTGCTATTTTCTTATAAAAATGTCAGAAAAGGAAGCCTTCTAAATAACCTTTGCTGTTTGTTAAGTCTCTTTTCCTAGATAAAAAGCCAATAGCTGAGTGATGGTGACAAGAAAAACATATTGTATTCATCTTTTTCTGCATGGCTCACATGAGGAAGGGTAAGAAGGAAAGCATCAAAGTGACTTCGCACAGTCACAAGAAAGAAGGTCACAACAACCCCAGTAGTGTTATATGTGAAGGGGCAACTCCTTGGCATGTTAAGTGTTGAAGGACATAAATCAGCATCCTCATCTATTGCAAGATGATTTTCAGTTAGACAACTGATATAACATCATATCACAGCAACACTGAAGGGGTTTAAATTACAGTATATTTTAGGGATGTGTTGATTCAAGATGGTGACACAGGAAAATCCTAAAGTCATCTCCTCCCATGGACAAACCAATCTACAGCTATATATGGAAAAATTTCCTCTGGAAAAAAAAACCTAAAAATTAGTGGACAGATGAGGAATAAAACACATGCAAGAGGTAGGAAAGACTGAGACATAATCTCACCATAAACCACATCCCCAGCACCTAGACCCACAGTCAGGAGGGGATGAAGGACCCAGAGCTTCTCCCTGAGGAGTGAAGGGTTCATGTTCAACATTGGGCACCCCGACTTTTAAGACCTGCCCCCGACTGATGACCTCCCAAAACATCTAGCTATGAAAGCCAGCAAGGCTCATAGCCACGGAGCCGGCGGGCTATGAAGACCTGAGAGATGTCTCTTGCAGGGACCCTGCAGAAGCTGCTTTTTGTTTTTTTGTTTTTAATTTTTTTTTTTTTTACATTTATTTACTTTTGAGAAACAGTGAGACAAAGCATGAGCGGGGGAGGGGTAGAGAGAGAAGGAGACACAGAATCTGAAGCAGGCTCCAGGCTCCAAGCAAGTGGTCAGCACAGAGCCTGATGCAGGGCTCAAACCCACTAACCATGAGATCATGACCTGAGCCGAAGTCGGACGCTCAACCAACTGAGCCACTCAGACACCCCAGAAGCTGCTTTTTGAAAGGGCACCCAGACTTGTTGTGAAAGAGGCATGTTTGTTCATTTTAAAGTACTGCACCGAGGGACAGAGGCTTGCTGAGATACTCTTGGGGATGGACACCAGTGGGTGTCCTTACTGTGCTTCAGAGCCCCAGGATCTCCCAGACAGGAGCATGTGCATGTGTCTGGGGTATCCAGTGTGTCTGGTGCACCGGGTTTTGAGGCTGCCACCCAGGGATATCCTTTGATTTCCTGGCTCTGGAAGCTGTGGGGCTTGTACTGTAATTTAATGCTTTTCTATCTTAGAGATGTACATTGGAGGCTATCTATCTAGATGACCCCTTGTGTTTTGCAGATGTGGAAAGTAAGGCCTAGGGAAGGTAAGGGACTTGTTAGAGAGTTAACTTTTTTTGAGAGAGAGAGCGAGAGAGAGCAAGCATGAGCAGTGGAAAGGGACAGAGGGAGAGAGAGAATTTCAGGAAGGATCCATGCCCAGCACAAACCCTGACACAGGGCTTGATCCCATGACCCTGGGATCATGACCTGAGCTAAAATAAGAATCAGACTCTCAACCAACTGAGCCACCGAGGCACCCTGAGAGTTCAAAAAAAAAAAAAAGGCTACAGGAGGGACTAGAGTTCCTTGTCTTCTGGCTTTTAAACAAGTGCTTGAAGTCAAATATGTTCTAGCCCATCCAGCTGGCTTGGAACAAAGAATCAAGTCACTATTTATTGAGATCTTCCTATGAGCAGATACAAGGAAACCCTGTGTGCCAGTTATCAACGTATTGCCTCTCAATTTTAATTTCTCCCTTAATACATGCTCTGCAATAATGGATAGATTTTTCTTATGTATCTCCCTTTTATAGTGAGTGCGATGTTAAGTAGAGGGTGCTGCAGCAATATTTCAGAAGGGAGGTCTTCTACTGTTTTCTGTCACTGCATGAACAATCAGTGATGTTGGAGTGAGAGCATTGGGTTGTGCTTGGCCCCAGCCATTTTCCTAGAATGCAGTCCTTTGATTTCCTTGCAGCCCTGGCCTGGCCTATGGGGCCCTGTCAACCCTGACAACAACCTGCAATGATGCCCTGTCACATACCCTCAGTTGACTGCAGCTCTTGTGTGCCCCACAGATTCCTGAAGACTTGTTCCCTCCTGCCCATGGTCTGAAGACCAGCTCTTGTCCATGCAGACTAGCAAAATCTGCGATCCCGTGGGCTGCAACTACATGTTCAACAAAATCTGAACCCCAACCCAAGGGTGAGTCCTTCTTCCATGTTTGTCTTTCCTGTATACTCGCCCTCTGTCCTAGTGTACCCTATGAGGCTTCTTATATCTTATAATTATTCTATCAGAGTTCAGTAATTCTTTATATTATGCTTCTCATATTTATATCATTTTATGATTCTTGTCTCCTGATTGGACCCAGACTGATAAACCCTGCCAAAGATGGAGTCATAGCTATCAAACTAAGAAACACAGCACCAAGAACAGTGACAAACAAAAATCTCCCATTGAAGATGCTGTGAATGGAACCAAGTCACCCAAAGTGCCTGGTTACTACTCAGCTCTCAGCTACAGAACAGAAGTTCTTTTTTGCTGAGTGGAATATGTGAGTTTAGGTGAAAACCTAATTGTTCGGGATCACAGACAGGATTTGATAGACCATGAGGTTAAAAAAAAAAAAAAAAGAAAGAAGGGTGAAGCCTAAGGTAGCTGGAAAGGTAAAGAACATATCAGGAAGTGCAGAATTAGGTTATTCTGACTTCGGTTAAACTGAGTCCTGCCTCAAGGTATGCCACTAGCAAGAAGAGAGTCTGCCCACAGTAACCCTCCAGCCCAGGATTAAATGAGCTAATCCAGCTACGCCAGAATAATAGGGCATTCCCAATCCCTGTGTAGAGGCCCAGTGGGCCTCAGGCCTGTTGTCTCTAGTTGGAAGGAGCTATATTCAGATCTTGAGGATTGTAAGAAGAGCAAAGTAGGAGAGACAAAACAGAATGTCATCATAGGTCCTACCATCTAAAATGAAGTTTTGGAAACTTTCTTAACAGGGCATTCAAAACAGCACACTTATAGAAAGTATAGAATAAGATAAAAATGAATAGGGTAAATTGAATTGGTGGAGAATAAAACGATGTCAGATAAAGAAGATGTAGCATACTATGAAGGGAGTGAGGGCAAGATTGAGTAAGGGAACACAGTTGGGTGAGTTGTGAATAGTGTTGTTCTGGGAAAGCTTCACAAAGAATGGGAGTTCTCCAAATCTGATCTTTGCTGTGGGATGAAATATAAAATGTAACTGCAAACTTCCATTTGCCCCCGAGGGGAAAGCAGGCCAGCTACTGAAGGTTTCTGTGTTGACCCAGAATTGCAGCCATGGAGTCTTCAAGGGACTGGCTCCATCAGAGATGAGGGTAGGTCCTGTCTGCAGAGGTGTTTTCCTGGTGTGCAATGTTTCCCGACCTGTTCTGCCCTGAAAGCTTTCCCTGAAATGCCCCTCTGCTCTGCTCTGTAGGCTGCAGGCTGAACGCTTGTGAACATTTCCTGCATCTCAGCTTGGGGGAAGTTGGGGTTAACCTGTATTTCCAGACTTCTGACCATCATTACCAGCCTTCTAGCCTGAATTCTGAAGACGCTGACGCTATTTTCTAGGTGAAGAAAGACATCTGCCCCTTCCCTCACCTCTGGCTCACCCATGGCCACTCCAGTTATTTTGTATTAGAACCTCTCGTTCTGTAATCAAGCTAACTGAATCTGGAGGTCTCACACAGACCACACAAGCACTGGATGGAAGAGATATTCTAGCGGCCCCTGCCTCCCTCTCCTTCAATCAGCAACTACATGCACGGGGCCCTTGCTGCAGGCCAGGCACCAGGCTCAGCACAGGGTGCAGTTATGAAAACACCTGCTTTTTCAGATTTGAAAGCCTATTGGGGAGACCCAAAATATGCATGGAAGTGATGCAGGAAGGACCATGGGCTTCTGTGAAAAGCAGGTGGTGGCCAAACCAGGTCTGAAGGAAGGAGAGGCTTCTCAGAAGTGACATGTCAGCTGTTGAGACTAAGCAGGGATTGGCAGCTGACTGTCTTCTCACTCCCAGGTGTCCAGACCCTGCATTTCCCAGGTCCCAAAGGGGCCCCAACCTGGTGCCTCATCCCAACTTTCTTTTCCCAGGAGACACTGCATTTCCCCTGTCACTCCACACTCACCCCCAAAATGAAGGAAGCAAGCCCCTATGTCATGTTGTCTTGAGTCCTTTGTAAATCTTGGTCACAGTCACATCACCTGAGATACGATTTTGACTACACCACTAATGAGCTTTGTGAATAAGGCAAATTATATTTCTTTTCTCACCCCCAATTTTCCTTAATCTGAAAAATGGAGTTGGGTATACCTTCTTACCTAAAGAGAAAAGAGAAAGAGTAAATGAAATAGTAGTGTTATTGATCCCACATGATAGTAGGAGACTTTAAAGTGGTAGAATTATCTCGCAGAGAAATTTCTGTTAGACCATCCCCATCCCCTCCCATAGTGTCATTAATATAATTATCGGCAGCAACAGCACAAAAAAATAACATATTTATTGCTTTCTTTGGCTTCTATGTACAGCATTCTACAAATGTGTTTCAATCATTTAATCTTTCCAACAGCTCTGAGGTAGATATGCTGGAGGAGGGCATCAAGAGAGTATGACCACTGGTTGACCCACAAACTGGGCCTGAGCAATCTTTAAGCTCTTTCTTCCTCCACCCTGTCTTTGGGATTTACATTCTCCCTACTATTCCCATACCAGCAGCCATTTACAGGACACAGCCTGACAGTGTAAGTGTTGTTGAGAGCACATGGACTGAATTGACTGAAGCAATTACTGCCTTTATATAAACTGAAGATTCTGGCAAACAGGTATAAACATCTACCTGTCTCACAGCTGCCAAAGACAAGCCTCTATGTAGGTTCCCTTGCTTATTAAACCTGCCACCTACCAAAATAAAGTGGTCTGCCTCCACATACAGGGGCCAGTTTCAAATTTACCTGGGTACCTCCTGAGCTTATTAATCAAGATATTACTATTATTCCCATTTTTCAGATAGATGCGAGGAAGGGAGATGTTAAGTAATCCATGCATGATTACACAGCCAGGAAGTGATGGAATCCAGAGCATTTGTGCCTGTCAGCACATCACATCTGACCTCCCTCCCCCCACCCCGACTATGCTTCCAGACCCTCCCTCACTCTGCCCTGGAATTTTTTTCTGTGGTCCACAGGGAAAGGCAGAAGCATCCTTTTCTTAATGGCACCACAGCAGGGCTGTCATTTACATGCTGCAAGCACAGAAAATTTCCAGCCGCTTCTTCAATAGGCAGGCACACAGAGTTACAGAGTGTGACAGAGCCCTGTTCTAAGTCACCACTGGGAAAGTAATTTCATTTAGTGGTTCAGAAGCAGCAGATGAAATGGAAGCCTCCTGCCAAAAGTGCTAGATGTCCTTTTAAACAACAGCATCAACCTGTCTTTGCAGACAGCAGCATGTGAATTCAGGACAATAGACTCATTACCCCTATTCCGATCTCTGGATTAAGTTCAAAAGAGCAGATAGAGAAAATAAGAGGGTTCCATGAGCCTAGGACCTTTTTGTTACCCTGAGATGTTCTGGATACCAATTATCACCGTTGATGCCCAAGATAATCGCACAATACTCACTCCTCTTCTCTGTTGAAGCTCTTGGGAGACTTGCTTTCAAACAAACAGCAGATTCAGAGTCCTGGATGGTATATGCCCAAGGCACTCTTCCAGAAGCTCACTTTCAATAGAATTGAATCTGTTACAATTTGGAGGAACACCCTAGAAATATGCAGTGTGGAGTACAGTAATAAGACAGGAGGTAAGACAAAAATGAGTGAAACAAATAAACAAAAAAGAAAAATATGTCTGTTGAAATAAAATAGTCGTGTCAGGAAATGACATATTTTCTGAAAGGAAACTAACCACATGTCTGCTGGATGGCCTGGCGGCTCCATCTACACCTGCCCCCCTTCTTCCCCCTCCCCACTTGGCTACCCTGTGGGTCTTCCGACAAAGACTTAGCTCACCAGGATGGAGCTAGTTCATCTGCCCTATAAAGTAAACTTTATAGTAAAGTTTATAGTAAACTGGCACATACTAGCACTGGTATGTGAACTCCCTCATCTATTGACCTCTGGGCTCCCTTTTTCCAGCAAGACCACTACCTGCAACCAGAAAACTGACTGAACATGGTTAGCCAGGTGTTTTCTGCTCACTTTCCATGGTCTCTGTCTTAATTTAGGCTGCTATAACCAAATTCCACAGATTGGGTGGTTTGTAAGCAATAGAAGTTTGTTTTTCACAGCTCTGGAGGCTGGGAGTCAGAGGCCAAAATGCAGGGTTCTGGTGAGGGTTCTCTTTCAGTTTGCAGACTGACATCTTGATATGTCCTCATGTGCTGGCAAAGGTGAGCTAGCTTTATGGGGTCTCTTTAATGAGGCACTAATCCTATGCATAAGGGCTCCTTCTTCATGACCTAATCACCGGGAAAGACCCCGCTTCCTCACATCATGGCCTTGGGCAATAAGATTTCAGCATATGAATTTCAGAGGGACACAATCATTCAGACAACTGCCTTCTCCATACACATGTAAAGTAGCAGCAGGGTTGTTTTCATGGAGCATGTCCCATGATGTCTCCAGCTGTGTCTATTAAGCACCCTACACACAACACCGCTGATCTTTTTACATACTCCCCAACAAATCCCACTTTGTGCTTCTGTCACTAGAGGTGACTGTCCCTGCCCTGTGGCGTGACACTTATATGATAACATGCAAAAGGAAGTAAATCTTCTCACTTTATAGTAGTTTTTATTCCAAATAAAATCAGACTCAAGGAGGAATAATAGTGGAAAGGGGCACCACAGTCTTTGGAGTGAGACAGATCTGGGATTGAGTCCTGGCCCTGGAAATATGACCTATACATCCTGAGGCCATTTCTACAACTTCTTATGGGTAAACTAGAGTTACTAATGCCCACATATTTTGCAGGATTTCATGAGTTTTAGCAAAACGTAATAAAAGTTCATTTCCCTTCTAATTCTACTCTTTAGCCTCTTTCTTCCAAGACTTACCTGACTTAATTTTTAATATTTGTTTTCGAGAGAGAGAGCATTCATGCATGTGTGAAAGAGAGAGAGAGAGAGGGGAGGTAGAGATAGAGGGGGACAGAGCATCCGAAGCAGGTTCCAGGGGCTCCATACTGAGAGCAGTGAGCCCAATGCAGGGCTGGAACCCACAAACTATGAGATCATGACCTGAGCTAAAGTTAGATGCTCAAGCAACTGAGTCCCAGGTGCCCCACCAGACTTAATTCTGATTAAAGTTTGGCTGTTGTCAGAAGTCAAATCATTTTCATATGATGAAGTTTTATCACTACTGAGTTACAAAGAAAAAAATACCACAGGTTTTGAATACAATTCATAAGACCATTTTTCAATGGCCTTAGTATTACTTTGAAAGTAATAATTGGCATTTCATGAGTTTTGGCCTGTTGGAATAAAATTAGTTAGATGTCTGGTGGTGGTCAATCATGCCATTGTTAAGCACTGCTCTTCTGAAGGAACCACTCTGCCCTGTGAGAAGTACGAGACTGAGTAATATCCAGTCTTAGTTTTCCTACCCAACTGATAGATATGTTTTCAGAACTGAAGTAGGAAAATGGCACATGAGAAACACTCTGTAACTATGTAAATAAATAGGGGGAGTAATGGTCAGGAATCTTTTAGTCACAAACTCAATTTGTTTAAGCAAACAAAAAAGGGAGGAAATTTTATTCCTCAAGCGGTTAAAATCCAAGAATATTTGGCTTCAGGTATGGCTGGATGAAATGATCCACTGATGTCGTGTGTGTGTGTGTGTGTGTGTGTGTGTGTGTGTGTGTGTGTCTGGGTGTCTGGGTGTTGTGTGTACTCCGGTCCAGCATTTTTCCCTTGTTGACTTCTGTTTCAGACAGGTGCTCCTTTGTGTTAGTGAGACCCTCAGATTCTTGTTCTCAGAGTTTAGCAACTATGGTGGAAAGAGTTTCTCTTTCTCTGTTAATTATAGCAAAAGTCTCAGATTGTATCTCATTAGTCCAGTAAGGATCATGTGACCTTCCATGAACCAATCACTGAGGCCCATTCGATGTAATGCTATGATTGGTGAGGCACCGCTCATATGCCCTTCCTTGAAACTGAGGGACTAGGGTCGGTTTTCCCTAATCACATGGAAAAAAAATAGGAAAATCAAGGTGATGTTTCCTGAAGAATGGGAAATGTATGCTGGACATGCAAAAACACTATGGAGTGTATTGGTTTAACTTATATTAGAATGTGAGTGTTAGAATAACCCACATTTATAGTGGCTTAAGCAAAAATAGATGTTTATTTCTGTCTCATATTCAAGAAGCCCAATAGTACATCAGAACTGTTAAGTCACTCAAAGTTGTAAGAGATCCAGGCTCGATTACTTTGTTGTGCTTTATAGTATTTCTATTCTAAAGGTTGACTCATAGTCCAAAATGTATGCTGCAGCTCCAGCTATTACATCCCATTCTGCCCAACACATAGGAGGAAGCATACAAGAGATGCAGACCTCACCACATCTTTAAGATCACTTCCAGTTATATCCCTTTGAGTGGAACATAGTCATTTGGCCATATCTAGCTATAAAGGAGGATTTGGAATATATGGCATTTATTCTCAGTTACCGTGCACTAAACCAAACTTTTGGAGTTAAAATTAAGATTTTTTAGACAATAAGGATGAATACTAGGAGAAAACTAGAAGTCTTTACCACACAGATTTAAATAAATACTTACTAGTGCAAATAAGGAGTAAGTGTTAATAAGACAAAATAAAAGAATGACTGTGTTTGACTTTATATTTCTGGAACACTTAGCAGCTATAATTCAAGTTGGTCTCTTGACAACACAGCCAAATTAGGGACTCATTGATTCTGAAGAATACTAAATAATGATAAGAATAAAATAGATGCAGCCAGATACTTAAAGCATATCACTTATATAACTTTAGACACTCATCAAATACATCCTTTTGAGAATAATAAGGAGACAACTTTTTAGATATTAGGGGTTTATAATTTCAGATCTTCAAATCATATCACAAATAGCAAGCAGTTTGTATGATCACTTTGAGAATACTCTTTAAGTGTTTCCCTAGTTCTATTATTAAGGAATCAGAATCAAAACCAAGACAACAAAAAATCTAAGAACTCTATATAGTCTACAGAATACAATGAAGAGCCTTATTTCAAAGATCATCACCATTATAGTTTTAGTCTCTCACCTAGAGATTCCTACCACCACCAGTGCCGCAGAAGAAGTATGCATTCATTCTGCACTGTCCCCACATTTTCTTTTGGTGGTGATGGGAACTCTAGGTAAAACTTCCTGAAACATTTCTTTTTATAATTGCAAAACCATTAAAGAAAAACAAATGAGCACATCAGGAGAGAAATAATAACTAAAATAAAATAAAGAAAATAAAAAAGAAAGCACTCCAAATGCCAAATAATTGGAAAAAGATGATCAAAGATAAATGTAATCAATTTCTGTAATTGTTTAACAAAGACAAAAATAATTATCAGATGTTCATCAAAATAAATGTAAAAAGCATTATTCTGAAAAGAACAACTATAATTCTAAAACTATGTTATAGATTTATGACATAATCCTCCCAGAAACTAATATAACAAGAAGACAATAATCAGTGAAGTAATAAAGACATGAACAATTAATACTGTATTGGATGTATTAAATATATGAAATATATGTTGGAACACACATACACACATTTACATGCATACAATGAAGAATATACACTTTTTGGATATACATATAACATTCATAAAAAGAAACCATTTTAGACCTTTGTAATAATCTCAAATTCTAAAAGATCAATATGTAATTAAAAGTTTCTGGTCCAACCATAGTGAAATAAAATTAGAAGCTAATGCCAAAAGTATAGTTAACACATTTCAAATGTTTGGGGACTAAATAACATGACCAAGAAACCCAGAGTTAAAAAAAAAATGTAAAGAAAATTAAGAACTACTTAGAACTGAATAGAAATGAAACAGTTCAGAAAAAATTTGTTTGACATAGCTAAGGCAGTGCATAGAGAGAAATTGATTATTTCACATGCATTCACTAGGAACTAAGAAAAGTTAAAAATAGACATCTTTATTATTTATTTCCTATTTATCTCTTTGTTACTCTCTTCCAATTCATTGACTTAAATGTTGTACTTGAGTGACTAATAAGTATATGAAAGTGATGCTCAGCTTCATTAGTATTCAGAGATAAGCAAATGAAAACAATGCAATACGACCTGATTTGTTACCCACATCTGCAAATCCAAGATACCTCTTTACTATATATGCATTCCAGCCACCAGGAAAAGAAGTAAGGAAATGGAGAGCAAAGGGGGAAACCCTTCCTTTTAAAAGGACATGAGAGATGCAGATGCACACATGACCATATTTCATATCCCATGGTCCCGAGCTTGGTGACATGACTACATATGACTATACCTCAGAGCCTTTTGAGCATCTGGGGATGCGTGCTGTTTGCAAGGGTTCCAAACCTTCCAAACCCTAGGTTTTGGATAATAGGTTTTCTATTATCCAAACCTAGGAACAGCAGAATGGACAGCAGTCATGCTCTGTCTCAAGTGGCATGCTTAAGTGCATTTTCTTAAACTCTCAGACTTCTGTGGGGATTCCAACACCCTGTATTCTCAAATAGTTTAATTGGTTGTGAAAAAGATTTGCTGCTCAGATTTGTCATTTCAAAACAAGATCAAAAATAGCTTTGGAAAGAAGAAAAATGTATGCATGCAAATGCTCTTTTAGGAAACTATTTAGTCCAGTGTTTAATTATTTGAAGCTTTTTGGGGGCACCTGGGTGGCTCAGTCGGTTAAGCATCCGACTTCAGCTCAGGTCATTATCTCATGGTTTGTGAGTTCAAACCCTGCGTTGGTCTCTGTGCTGACAGCTTGGAGCCTGGAGCCTGCTTTGGATTCTATGTCTCATTTTCTCTCTGCTCCTCTCCCACTTGTGCTCTCTCAAAAATAAATAAATGTAAAAGAAAAAAATTTAAAAAAATTACTTGATGCTTTATAAACATGCACCTTTCATGGAGCTTTTGAAGTAATGTTATCTGCAGTCCTATAAAGTGGAAATAATAGATACTTCAAACCCTGGGGATTGATGGCAGCCAACTACTTATAGTTAAAATTAGTTCTATTTCTGTGTATATTCCATTATTTACTAATGGCTTTATCTTTTCAATTCTTTTCACCCTAAAACAACAATAAGACCCCCCCCCAAAAAAAAACAAAAAAAACTATAAATCTCTTTGCATGCTGTTAAAAGAATTTTCAATACCTCTTTAGTGCCAACACAATCTCTGGAAAATAAATGGGCATTTGACAAATCACTTAATTGCTTAATTGAATACAAAGTAGAATATTTTCTTTGTGGTGATTGGATCCTCCCAATTGATTTGAAATGCCATAATTTCTTCTGACAGGCTACTTCCTCTGATTTTCCAAGAAACAGACTGGCCAGGGTTATCAATTTTTAAAAAAAACCTAATTTCTGTATTCACAAGCATTTTAGTCTCCAACCTTCAAGGCAAAATCTTAACATTCTGAAAGAATAAACAATGAAAGAATCAAGAGACCTATTGCCACCTATGACTCACAACAAATAGAAGAAAGCAGGAAAGTCAGAGAGAGTGGAGAGAAAAGTAAACCAAGAGAGGGAGGGCTTGATATGAGGTGAAGAGCTGTTACCCTTTGGGGCCAGTATGATTTTGTAACCACCCAAGTTCAGCAGGACCTGTATCCTCAACCAGCTGCTCGTACAGGAATACATACCACTTTCTGTTATGCCTCTTCTCTGCTCTCCCCCAGCCCACTTAAATACATGTAGATATGTGAGTAAAATCAGTCTAAAATTTATATTTCTTTGGAAGAATGCATAAAAGGGAAAGAGTATAGGAAGTGGTAATACTGTCTGTTCACTGGGGTGTATGGGCTGTCTGTCAAAGTCAATGCCCACGGCTGGATAGGGAATTTATTATACAGGGAAGGATCTAATTATAGCCAGGGAAACATAGCTTCTTTCAGGTGACATATGTCCTTTCCTGTGGCCTGGGCTCTGAAATATGTGTTTGTGTTCATGCATTTGTCTATCCTTCCCCCACTCTTCAGAAATCTTGGGAGAGAGTCAGCAGGAATGGGCAGGTACAAGAGGTGCAAAAATGCAAAAGGATGAAGAGGCGGCATGAGCACCAATGGTTGGCAAAGACAGTGTAGGGGGTTGAATTGTGTCCTATAAAAAGGAACATTCACTAGGACTCAAGCCAAAGAGGGCAAGACATCGGAAGGAACTGAAATACCGGTAGCAGTGTTCAGGGAATAAAAACTAAAAAGAAGCTTTTGGGGGGATCAAAAGGTTTTCTATGAGAAAAAGAAATGGAGTGAATGGTATACAAGGGCTTAAAAAAATTAAGATTTCCAATATGATTTCGCACTTTAGTCTATATGAATGTCTAATTTGATTTATCTTTTTAATTTTATTTATTTTTGAGGGGGAGGGAGGGTCAGAGAGAGAGGGAGAGAGAATCCCAAGCAAGCTCCACACTGTCAGCATGGAGCCCGAATTGGGGCTCTATCTCATGAACCATGAGATCATGACTTCAGCTGAAATCAAGAATCAGACACTTAACTAACTGAACCACACAGGCACCCCAGAAGATATAATTTGATTTAAAATTAAACATTAAATTATTTTTTAAAAAAACTGAGAGAGATGGAGATTCAAGTCCTAATCCTAACTAACTTCTCTTGAAGTAGTGTGTGTGTGTGTGTGTGTGTGTGTGTGTGTGTGTACGAGTGTACGTGTTCACACCTCAGTCCTGTTAAAAATTGTGAAAAAGTGCAAATGGACTTGAAGGACCATTTGTGGGTGATGGAAAAGTTCTAAAAGTGGATTGTAGTGATGACTCACAAGTTAAATTACAATTTTTTAAACAAGTCTTGAATTATACTTCAATGAAACTATAAAAAGAAAAGAAAGCTGAGATAAAATTTTCCATGCATGGTATATCTTAAGAGCATCCATATACTTTGTCTATATATTAATAAGAAATCTTTGTGGTTAGCTGCAAGTTAAAATTTAAAAATAATTTCTATACTTTGGGCATGACTCCACCACAGTATTTCTACTCCTTTCCTCTGCATGCTTTAAAATTGCCTTACAACATAAGAAAACCCTCATAATGATTCAAATAAGTAACTAATCTGTATGTTTAAGTACATATTTAAAATCTCTGCGCCTGGGTTATGTTGTATATTTGGATGAATAGAAACAATCCATTTTTTAGTTCTGGCCTTTTAATATCTTTAACATGCAGATATCTCCATGAAGAGTAAGAGCCCATAAACCAACATTTTTAATTTGGATAATATTTTTAGCGTTTACTTTGATTATAAACTTGTTTCTTCCAAAGGTAGCACATGGTGCAGCATATTGTTACTAATCAGAATCCCTCATCAGGTAAGTCAGAACATTGGGAAGCGGACAAGTCTTGTGTGGCAGAGCACTTCCGCCTCTTAGGTCTAGTGGGACTCCTCGTGATAAACTCTGAACTTGGACAAGTTACAAGTTACTTAAGCTCCATATGCCTTTTTGTAATCTGTAGAGTTTAAATAAAACTTTCACATAAAGATTTTGTGAGGGTTCAATGGGTTTGACATCAGTAGCATAAAGGGAGAAAATGGTACTAAAGCTCCCATAGCCAATTGTGCTTGTCAAAGAGTGGTTATCATAATTCATTTTAGTAGAACTAAATCTCTGTTCTTCTATTTACAGATACAGCTAGGAAAGAGGGGGAAAAACAAAGGCTGAAAACACTGGTCAGTGCCGTTAAATTTAAGATCTGAAGCAGGGAGATAGCACGTTTTTAATAAAGAATCAGATATAGTAGCTATTAAACATTCCAGGAGATAAAGTAGAGGGATTAAAGGTTGTTTAAGACAAGAATGTTTAATATTCTATTCTATTCTGTTTGTGTTATTGCAATGTAACTGAGTTTTCAATTCCCAAGCCTTTCTTAGCTTGCTACACAAACCAAGACTCTGGGTAAATAGTTTGAGAGGAAATCAAGTAAAGGAGCAGAGTTCCATCCCTGGCTTTGTATGAAGCAGAAAGAACAGCTACAGAGACAAACAATATCAAACACTCAGGAGTATGAACCTGAGGCTAGTTCCTGTTGAACACAAGCCCCAGGGAAGTACATTGAACTTCTTAGAGTATAGATGGTTCCATCCATAATGTTTAGACCCCAAACTGAGAGAATTGAGTTATAGATGGAATAATACTTACATTACTTACTGAAGTGGCTGATATAAACATTCTCTCTCTCTTTCTCTCTCTGTCTGTCTCTCTCTCTGGATAGATAGATATATAGATAGATACACACATACATGTATACATAAATATACAATTGAGCCTAATTATTCATGGATTCCATATTTGCAAATTCACCAACTTACTCAAATTTATTGCAGGCCCAAATCAATACTTGTGGCATTTTTGCAATCACCTGTGGACATGCACAGAACAACACAAAAATTGATTCACCCAATGAACACATTCCCAGCCTAGGATGAACAAGGTAATGTTCTGCCTTCTTGTTTCAGCCCTCATACTATACATAAATAACCTTGTGTACTTTATTTAGTGTTATGTTTTTTGTATTTATATTAGTGTTATGTATTTTAGTGTTATGTTTGTTTTTTGTTAGTTATTTTTATTTTGATATCACTGTTTAAATGGCCCCCAAGCAGTGCTGAACTGTTGCCTAGTATCTCTAAGCAAAGAAGTCTGTAATGTTTTCTAGCCTTGACAAAGAAAATATATGTGTTAGATAAGTGTTGTCCATTTCTGAGTTATAGTGCTGTTGGCCATGATTTCAGTGTTAAAGAGTCAATATATATTGACTAAGGTCTGCATTGAGGCACTGCAACACAACCCTGATATTAACCACCCAGGGCCCAGCATCATGCTCCACAGATTAAAGGGTGGTCCCCAACAACACTGCTCCTACTTCAGACCCCACCCACAAGTTTGGGTGCACATATGTGGAAATCAACAAGAGTAACTTCAGAAATTTGGCAGAGTGGATGGCTATGAGCCAGGCGCTATCTTTGACAACCTAGAGAGCTGTGAATAAATACTGGTAGTAAAGAGGGAAAACAGGGAGTTCACAGAAGTTTGCTTTTGTTTTGTTTTGTTTAAGGAAGGATGCATGAATAATAATAATTCCAGAAATGGCTAAAGAATACCTATCACCTCCTGGCCTAAAGTTATATAGGTTTGAAGACAAAGCAGTCATCAGTTACTTTAATGCCTTCTTCTGAAAAAATGAGGAGGTGTGCAGTGTTTTTGGAAGGATTACTATAAACAGTTTAAGAATATTGTAATACTGGAGGTTACTTGTAGATTTGCTGTGTGGAAGCTTTTAATATGTTGTCAGCAATCCATGGCTTAACTCAAAAGCATGTGAGTATCATATTTATAAAGACTCAAATATTAAAGCCCTATTATAAATGCAAAGTGTCTACAAAAGATGTGAAGAAAAAAATAAAAATTAAACATCCAGGAAAAGCTACATAGCATATGTTTGCATAGATATTGTGCACGAGTCTGATTAATCATCCTACTTAAGCTGACACAAAATCACCATAAACCTAGAAACTGGAAATTAGGGATAAGCCCCTAGACTGCTTTGGATAAGTAAAGTGTAAGGTGCTAGATGTCATTGTTGAAAAAAATTTTTAATATTTATTTATTTTGAGAGAGAGTGAGAGAGAGAGCAAGTGAACATGAGTGGGGGATGGGCAGAGAAAGAGGAAGGCACAGAATCCAAACCAGGTTCCAGGCTCTGAGCTGTCAGTACAGAGCCCAACACAGGGCTCAAACTCATAAACCATGAGATTATGACCTGAGCCAAAGTCAGACACTTAACCGACCGAGCCACCCAGGCTCCCCTAGATGTCATTCTTAAAATAAGGTATATGAATTTCATTTTCCCTAAGAAACAATTTTAGAACAAATTAAAAGGGTAAAAACCATAACGGTATCCCCTCTGGGGAAAATACAGAGGAAAAGGAAATTATGAAGTAAACATATTCTTTTTCTTGAGAGAGAGGGTGAGAGAGGGAGTTGGGGAAAAGGAGAGAGTGAGAATCTTAAGCAGGCTCCATGCTCATCACAGAGCCCAACACTAGGCTCAATCCCATGACCCTGGGATTATGACTGGAGCCAAAATCAAGAGTTAGACCAACTGAGCCACCTATGTGTCCCAGTAAATAGACATCCTTCCTCAGATTTTTTACCTTTACTGGTGTTGTTACACTACTAATAGAAATATATAGGAGTGAGAAAATGGAAATTAATAAATTGGTGTGCAACTCTAATTTACAAAAACTAAACTCCAGCTAAACTGACAATAAAACAATACATTCAAGTTCAAATAGTATTTTAGAAATAAGTAGCTCCTGCATCTAAAAACTGAGCTGAGTATTTAAGATGGAGGAGGAATATGGAGACCCTGAGCTTGTCTCCTCCCTGAAACACAGCCAGGTCAGCATCAAACCATTTTGAACAACTAGGAAATTGATTTGAGAATTAACACAACAACCTACATAATTTTATCCAAAGAACTTGGCAGGTATGTGGTGAGGAGAGGTGAATGGGGGGAGGGGGGAGAAAATTGAGAAGGGTAGGGAGTCACAGAAGGCAGGGAGCCATTTTTTGCATAGAGAGGAAGGAGAAAGAGAGAAAAAGGGATAGAGTGCTGCATATCTGGATCATGCAAGAAAAGCACTCCTCCTGAAAGTATCAGAAGAGAAAGATTGAAAACCTCCCAGCCAACTGGACAAGAAATTGTTCCCCAAATCACTGACAAGGAAAAGGAGAGAGTTGCAATACCACCAGGATTCTATGAACAGTGGAGTGCAGAGACTGAAGTTCTGGAGCTCAGTACCTGGCGGTGCTCTGGTGAGGAAATATGGTGAATTCCCAGGAGCAGGCAGCTGAGTCTGAAGGGCCCATGTGCCACAAGGGGAAAAACCATTCCCCTGCTTGGGGAGCATTTGGTAGAGACCATAGGGCCTCCCTGCCGGAGTCCAGCTCCAGCAGGTCCAGGGGTTCCCAAAGGATGAACGGTGTCGGCGAAAAAGTGAAAATAAAACAAAACAAAAATAAAAATAAAAATAAAAAACTAAAATAAAAAACTAAAATAAAAAGCTAAAATAAAAAACTAAAATAAAAAACTAAAATAAAAATGGACACAGACAACAGCAGTGTGTTGAACTGGCCAATTTATTGTAGCAAGCATGGCATTATATTTGCTAGTGATTTCCTTGTCACATATGTTATCTATGTTTTTCTAACATTACCCATTTCTAAAATTATTCCTTTGTATAATCACCCAATAAGGAATAACATGATTGTTTTGTCATAACGTTCCCTCCTGCCCTTTGCTTATTGATTAATTTTTTTATTGTTTTTATTATGTATCTATGTTTATCTATAATTTATAAAGTATTTGCTTTGCTGTTTTCATGAAAGGTCATTTATCTCTCAACACCTCAAGTGGAACAGTTACAGGGACATGACCTCTTAGTTGTTTTCCTGAACCATTCGTGGTTTTGAAGAACAAAAGTGTTCGCTTGGGTCCGAGATGCCAGGAAGGGGGCCCCACACCTTATACATTCTCACACCTTAGAAACCCACACGTTATACATTCTCAGAGAGACCATGCACCTAGGAACCAATGAACCACTCTGTAGCTTAACCGACTAGGTTCAGTCATCATCTGGAATGCCTTCTGGGGGCCAAGTGGGCCTAGGGGTCAGAGTGACCTGTGTCCATAGATACACTTCTTAGTTACTGGAGTGGGGCTTTCAAATCCATATGTCTCTCCTATACAGGCCCTCTTTGCTGGCAAAGGTATGAGGCTATCCTTCCTGTAAGTAGAGGAGTCTCCATAGGGGATGGCAAGGGTTAAACGTAAGGCCACACAATTTCTTGCAGAGCCTTATTTTCCCTAATGGTTCTTTTCACAGGGGGCCTGCCGAGGGCAATTCCCCAACAGACAATACCCCAGGTAGTTTTAAGGCCAAATTACCTAAAAGAGGGAGTACAAGAAGCTTCACTGTCGGCAGGCTGCCTTGCAGTCACCAATCCGTCCATGGCCTGGGCTTTGCCACTGAGGCTGGGATAGCTCGGCTTCCAGCACCTCCCTACAGGCAAAAGTCTTGGCAGACCCTGGAGAGCAGCTATATTTGCAGATATTGGGACAAAGATGTCAGAATGCAGCAAAACTTGGTGCTGACTGTGTGTTGTGATTTACCATAAATTCGGAGACTCTCCTGCTGCTGCGCCATCCCATGAACATTTTCTGGAGCAATCCAGCACACAGCCATTGCTCATGAGACCCTCCCCCAGAGAATCAGTGTGGGTCTAAGCCATGGGGGTGTCTGAAGTGTGAGGTTTTGAAACATAGCCCCATCTGAAATAAAACTCTGGAGGGAGGTGCTGCCTGGCATGCAAACAGCTTAGACACAGACAGGAAAGAGCAAAACTTTTTTATTCTATTTATTTTCTTTCGTTTTTTATTCTATTTTATTATTTAAAATTTTTTTCACGTGTTTATTTTATTTATTTATTTATTTATTTATTTATTTATATTTTTTAATATGAAATTTATTGTCAAATTGGTTTCCATACAACACCCAGTGCTCATCCCAAAAGGTGCCCTCCTCAATACCCATCACCCAGCCTCCCCTCCCTCCCACCTGCCCATCAACCCTCAGTTTGTTCTCAGTTTTTAAGAGTTTCATGCTTTGGCTCTCTCCCTCTCTAACCTCTTTTTTTTTCTTCCCCTCCCTCATGGACTTCTGGTAAGTTTCTCAGGATCCACATAAGAGTGAAAACATATGGTATCTTTCTCTGTATGACTTATTTCACTTAGCATAACACCCTCCAGATCCATTCATGTTGCTACAAAAGGCTATATTTCATTCTTTCTCATTGGCACAAGTATTCCATTGTGTATATAAACCACAATTTCTTTATCCATTCATCAGTTGATGGACATTTAGGCTCTCTCCGTAACCTGGCTATTGTTGAGAGTGCTGCTATAAACATTGGGGTACAAGTGCCCCTATGCATCAGTACTCCTGTATCCCTTGGGTAAATTTCTAGCAGTGCTATTGCTGGGTCATAGGGTAGATCTACTTTTTATTATTTAAAAATTTTAAAAATTATTTATTTCAACTTTTTTTCCTTTCGGTTTTTTTTCCCTTTTTGCTATCAAGTTTTTCTCAACAAGCAGACTAAGATCTAGCTTCCTTTATTTTATTCTTTTGGTTTTATTTTTACTTTTTCTTTTCTTTTTAAAATTTTTTTCTTTCTCCAAAATGACAAGATGGAGGAATTCAACCCAAAAGAAAAAAGAGGAAGAAATGATGGCCAGGAATTTAATCAACACAGATATAAGTAAGATGTCTGAACTAGAATTTAAAACCAGTATTATAAGAATACTAGTTGGGATTGAAGAAAGTATAGAAGACACCAGAGAATCCCTTTTTGCAGATATAAAATAACTAAAATCTAGTCAGGTGGAAATTAAAAATGCTGTAACTGAGATGTAATTTCAAATGGATGCCATGATGGCAAGGATGGATGAAGCATAGCAGTAAATCAGTGATATAGAATGTAAAATTATGGAAAATAATGAAGCTGAAAAAAAGAGAAAAACAAAGGAAAAAGACCATGAAACAAGACTGAGAGAATACAGTGACTTATTAAAGGGAAATAACATTTGTATCATAGGAGTCCCAAAAGATGAAGAGAGAGAAAAAAGGGACAGAAGGTTTAGGTGAGCAAATTACAGCTGAAAACTTACGTAATTTGGGGAAGGACACAAACATCAAAATCCAAGAATCACCAAGAACTCCCATTAGATTCAACAAAACAGACCATCACCAAGGCATATCATAGTAAAATTCACAAAATACAGAGACAAGGAAAGAATCATGAAAGCATCAAGGGAATAAAAGTCCTCCACCTAAAAGAGAAGAAAAATCAAGTTTGAAGCAGATATTTCCACAGAAACTTGGCAGGCCAGAGGGAGTGGAAGAATATATTTAACAGGCTGAATTAGAAAACCATGTCGCCAAGAATTATTTATCTAGCAAGGCTGTCATTCAGAATAGGAGAGATAAAGAGTTTCCCAGCCAAGCAAAAACTAAAGGAGTTTATGAGCACTGAACCAGACCTACAAGAAATTTTAAGGGGGATTGTCGAGTGGAGAAAATCAAAACAAAATGAAACAAAAGACCAAAAGCAACAAAGACTAGAAAGGACCAAAATCACCAACTGTACAGGAGACACAGTGACACTAAATATGTATCTTTCAATAATCACTCTGAATGTAAATGGACTAAATGTTTCAATTAAAAAGACATATGATATCAGAATGAACTAAACAAACAAACAAAAAAAAAAACCAAGATATAACTATATGCTCCCTACAAGAGACTCATTGTAGACCTAAAGACACCTGTAGATTTAAATTGAGGGGATGGAGAAACATATATCATGCTAATGGACATCAAAAGAAATCCCAAGTAGCCATAGTTATATCAGACAAACTAGATTTTTTTTAAAAGACTCTAACAAGAGATGAAGCAGGGTACTATATCATAATGAAGGGGTCTATCCACCAAGAGGATCTAACCTTTGTGAATATTTATTCTCACAACCAGAAGCACCCAAATATATAAATCAGTCACTAACAAACATAAAGAAACTCATTGATAATGATGGAAAAATAGTAGTGGACTTTAACACCCCACTTACAACAATAGACATATCATCTAAGCAGAAAATCAAGGAAACAGACTTTGACTGCCACACTAGACCAGATGGAATTAGCAGATATATTCAGAACATTTCACCCTAAGGCAGCAGAAGACGAGCACTCTTCTCAAGTGTACATAGAACATTCTCCAGAATAGATAACATGCTGGGTCACAAATCAGCTCTCAACAAGTACAAAAAGATCGAGATCATACCATGGGTTTTTTCAGACCACAACACTGTGAAACCTGAAATCAACCACAAGAAAAAATTTGGAAGGACCACGAATACTTGGAGGTTAAAGAACATCCTACTAAAGAGTGAATGGGCCAACCAAGAAATTAAAGAGGAAATAAAAAAGTACATGGAAACCAATGAAAATGAAAACACAACAGTCCAAAACTTTTGGGATGCAGCAAAGGGGGTCCTAAGAGGGAAGTATATAGCAATCCAGGCCTTTCTTCCTAAAGAAGAAAGAAATGTCTCAAATGAACAACTAATCTTACACCTAAAAAAGCTGGGAAAAGAACAGCAAATAAAACCACAAACCAGCAGAATAAGGGAAATAATAAAAATTAGAGCAGAAATAAGTGATATCGAAATAATATTTTTTTTAAAAAAAATAGAAGATATCAATGAAACTAGGAGCTGGTTTTTTGAAAGAAAGAAGTAACAAAAGTAGCCAGGCTTATCAAAAAGCAATAGGAAAGGACCCAAATAAATAAAATCACAAATGAAAGAGGAGAGATCACAACCAGCACTGCAGAAAAACAAAGAATAATAAGAGAATATTATGAGCAATTATATGCCAACAAATTGGGCAATCTGGAAGAAAAGGATAAATTCCTAGAAACATAAACTACCAAAACTGAAAGAGGAAGAAATAGAAAATTTGAATAGAACCATAACCAGTAAATAAATTGAATCAGTAATAAAAAAAAAAAATCTCCCAGCAAACAAAAGTCCAGGGCCAGATGGCTTCCCAGAGGAATTCTACCAAACAATTAAAGAAGATCTAATGCCTATTCTTTTGAAGCTGTTTCAACAAATAGAAATGGAAAGTAAACTTCTAAACTCATTCTGTGAGACCAGCATTACCTTGATTCCAAAACCAGATAAAACCCCACTAAAAAGGAGAATTACAGACAAATTTCTCTAATGAACATGGATGCAAAAATTCTCAACAAGATACTAGCAAATTGAATCCAACAATACAGTAAAAGAATTATTCACCACACTCAAGTGGGATTTATTCCTGGGCTGCAGGGGTGGTTCAGTATCTGTAAGCCAATCAACATGATATACACCACATTAATAAAAGAAAGGATAAGAACCACATGATCCTCTCAATAGAAGCAGAAAAATCATTTGGCAAACTACAACATTCTTTCTTGATAAAAACCCTCAAGAAAGTAGGGAAAGAAGGAACATACCTGCAATCACCCACCTACCCCCTGCCTTCCTGCACTCACCCACTTGCCCCAATGCATACCTGCCCACCTGCACACACCTACCTGTCCCACTGCATGTACCCAAACACCTTCATTTCCCCTGCAGGCACCCACCTTCCCCCTGTGTGCACCCACCTGTCCCCCTGACCCCCTGTAAGCACCCCTCTGCAAGCACCCACTTGCCCCTGCATGTATCCATCACCTCCCCACCTTCAAACACCCACCTGCCTCCTGTGTGCACCCACCCTGCTTCACTCCTCTGGACTCACCCGCCTTCCCCCCTATGCATACCCATCTGCCCACCTTTATGTACCCATATGCCCCCCTGCCCCTGTGCAAGCACCCACCTACTCCTGCATGCACCCAACTAACCCTAACCCACCTTCCCCCTTGGCCCTGATGAACACACCCACCTGCTTCATTGCACGTGCCCACCTGCCCCTTGCACACATCTGTGAGCCCCCCTGCAATCACCCACCTGCCCCCTGCCCCCCTACATGCACCCAACTGCCTCACTCCTTCTGCACACACCCACCTGCCCCCCCCCATGCACTCACAGTCCTTCCTCTCCCTGCATGCACCCACTAGCCCCCCTGCATGCACCCTCCTGCCCCTCTGCACACACCCAGGGGCAGCTATTCCACATCTTCCTCTAGGAATCCCTTGCCCCAGTTACAGGGAAAAGATGAGGCTAAGCAGTCCTGGGGACACCCGGTTCACCCAGAGGAAAATCCCAGGGCACCACCTCCCAGGGAGGAAGGAGAGCCTAGGCCTGCAGCAGGTGTGTCCAAGTCCCTGACGCGCCTGAGAAGCTGCATGACACGACTGGAGCCAGGGAAACTCTCATCTAAGTTGGAACATGAAGATTAGAGTTTCTGTCAGGATCTTCCTGGATTCAGGTCCTACATTGCTGGAGGTTTATCTTAGGGGAAAGTGCATGAGTGGAACTTCTGACTTGTCCTGTAATGTCCTCCTTGGTGGGAAGGTCTGCATGGGTGACGAGATCCCTGGCGGTGGGCGGCTTTGGGGCCTCCAGGCGGGCGCTGCTCTGCCCTCAGCGGTGTCCTGCTCTGCTCCCATCTCCATTCTCCAGGTGTCCATGAAACAAGCAGGGAAATGGAATTGCTGGTGAAGAGGCTGCCTCCCCTTACTTGCTTGGAACTGTCAGGCCTGATGCTCATGGGATCACTAATGTCTGGTCATCACCTGCCCGGACTCTGTGACAATGATTTTTCTTTTTGTGACCTACTTTACTATTCCTGAGACTTTCACTCACTGTACAACCATGATTGGTTTAAAGATCACAGGGGGCTCTAATCTGGGCAGTTTTTCTATGTGGCTTCTATAATTTAGTATGTTTTCAGTCTGCATTCATGTTGTGATGTGTTTTAGTACTTCAGTCATGACTTTAATTGTGGTTCAATTTACAAAACATAATAGCGACCATTTAAAAGATTTTAGGTCTACAGTGTATGACACTGAGTATATTCCCATGTGCACACATCACCACCTTCCACCTTGACAATGTTGAAATTTTTACCTAGTGAAAGTCTGTGTATATTAAACATTAACTCCCCATTTCCCTTTCCCCTCTGCTTGCAACTATATTTTACTTTTTGTAAGTGAATTTGATTATTTTGGATATCCCAAACAAGTAGAATCTTATAATATTCTTTTCTGTGATGGATTATTACCTTTGTCATAGTGAATTGAAGGTTCATCCATATTGTGATATGAATCAGTACTATAGTCCTTTGCATGGCTGAATAATATTCCATTGTGTATATATCACCCATTCATCCTTCAATGGACCTTCGGTCGGTTTAGCCTTTTTGACCATTGTGCATAATGGTTCTATGAACTTGGGGGAAGAAATGCAGATTGAGTCCCTGCTTTCAAATATTTGGGGTATATACCATGAGGTCTATTAGCTAATTCTACTTTTAAGACTTTGAGGGACCATCATTCAGTTTTCCCAAGCAGCTGTATAATTTTACTTCATTCCTTGATGTGTTGGAAGAAGATTTCAGTTTATGGATCTACTCCGTGTTGTATATTCATTTACACTTTGTTTGCATATTTTGTACCATTTTCCAATTGTGAATAGTGTTGCTATGAATATTTATGTTGGTTTTGTTTATGATTATGGTTCTGACTCATAATGTGTGGATCATGGTTATGGTTTAATCCTATGACTTAGCGTATCCAGTTAGAGTTCATGGTGTATGGTTTATAGGTTATGGCTTTATGATTCTATTGTTTAATGGTGTATGGTTATGGGTTTATGATATATGCTTTTTGGTTACACACCCTATGATTTGGATGTTTTAGTATGAGGAGGTGGACAGAAGAGGGAATGAGTGTTATTGGATTTGAGGCAAAATGTTTTTGAGGAGTGAGTGGATGATGGAATGAGCTGGTGTGTGTTTGGAGGGGGAGGGCTTAGGAGGTTCATTGGGTGTTCTCTGTGGAGCTAGTGGGTTCAGAATTTGGAGGGTGATGGTTTAGGGTGAGCAAGTGAGGATTTGAGAGGGTGCTTGTTTAGGTGGCGACAGAATTGGGTGTATGTGTAGAAGGTTTTGGGGATGATTGCTTATTAGTTGAGAGATTAGAGGGATCAGCTGGTTAATGGTTTAGGGAATGAGCATTTAGGAGATAAGAGGGTGAGCCTTGAGTCACTGGAGATAATAGTTAATGTGATTAGGCTGGGGCACGAGATCCAAGGAGAGCTCTGTTGTCCAGAAGACTCACTAGGGAGAGCACTAGGCTCAGTAATGGAGTTTATAGGTTCCAACTTACAGGTAGAAGAACTTGAGAGAGCTAGGGTTTAGGATCAGGGTACATTCTGAATTCAGATATGTGGTTTGCAAATATTTTCTCCCAGTTTGTGCTTGTCTTTTGGTTCTTTGAACAAGGTTTATCAGAGTAGAAGTTTTAACTTTATAAAGTCTATGTTATCAATTTTTCTCTTTTTTGGATTGGTTTTTGTGTTTGTGTTTTATTTTTTTAATGTTAATTTATTTTGAGAGATCAGCACTGTCTGCACAGAGCCCGATGTGGGATCACAATCATGTGATCAAGACCTGAGTGGAAATTAAGAGTCAGACACTTAACCGACTGAGCCTCCCAGGTGCTGCTTGTGTTTCTACTTTATTTTATTATTGTATGTATTTATGTATGTATGTGCATACATATGGTGCAAAAAGGTGATTTTATTGAAGCACAGGGACGGGACCTGTGGACAGGAAGAGATGCCCTGGTACCATGAGGAGACTGGTTATATACCATGGAGTTGGGGGAGGTAAAGTCAATGGGAAATTTCCAAAGAGGTTTTCATATGCTAAAGAAGACTCACAGGATACTGGAAGCCTAGCTATTGTCAAGCTAAGGTTGATTTTCCCCCTAGCAAAGCCTTAGCATTAAGACCCTAGGGAATTCCTGGGGAAACATTTTACTCTGCCAGCCTCAAGTATTTGCCAATGGGATGCAGGTTATAAGGAAATATGATTTTATCTGCCATTTCCTGCTGCCTTTGTTTCCTACATCATTTCCTCCTGAACAATTTTGACCCAAAAATCTTTAAGGTTCCTGAGGGGGGAAGGTCTTCTTCTGTAACTTCTTTCTGCTGAATAGGGGCATAGTGATGTCCCTACCTGTGGGTCAACATTGGTCACTTGGGGTATTTATATGTTAGAGTTACCAAAGGCAGAGGCAGACAATTCAAGATAGACAACATATATGAACCTCCTTGAGTAGTATGGCTGTGAAGGAGTCTTGGCACCTCTTTCCTTGGCTTCTTCAGGACCCGCTGTGGAGGATTCCAGAGGGCATGGAGCCGCGTCCACAGGGACAGGTACCCAGTCTCCTCCGGACCAGAGGCGGGAGAAGCAGGTGAGGAGAAAGAGAGGCCTGGGAAGGAGGAGCTTCCTGAGCAGGGACGCTGAGGGGGTCGGCTTCTGGGACCCCCTGGGGGAAGGGTCCGCTGTGCTTCCTGCCCAGAGATGTGTCCCCAGCGGGGCTGTGCTGGAGGCTGTCGGGTCTTCCCTCTATGGGCCCTGGGGCCGTGCGTTTGTGTTTCTGCTCCGCTCCGACTGGGTTCCTGCCGCGTCCTCATGCGGTTCGCGGTCTGGAAGCAAGTGCCTGGGCGGTGCTCGCTCTCCCGCTGCTCTGGCCGGGCGGGGTCCTTCCCACCTCCGCGCGCGCGCGGGTCCTGTGTCTGCCCCGCGTCTGCGACGGTGTCGTGGGGAGTTCGGTGCCAATGGCCCCAGATTTGCAGATCGCTCCGGGCAGGATTGTCACAGGATCGATTCCTCCGCGTCCAGGAGCACAGAGTAGCTTTCCATCCCTGTGCATCTTCATCCATTTCTGTCCCCAGTGTCCTGTCCCCAGAGAGCAGGTCTGTCACCTCCTTGCTTAGATTTCCTCCTGGGCACTTCGTTCCTTCTGATGCGGTTGTAAATGGGACCCTCTTCATTTTGCTTTCCGATGGGTTGTCATGAGCCTGTAGATGTGCACGTGGTGTTTGTGTATTGCTCTCGTATGCTCCCAGTGTACTTATTTATTAGTTCTGTTAACCTTAAATATAACACTGCCGGTTTTTCCCAGCAAAAATGTGTTTATTTGGGAAGAAGAGAGTATTTGTCCTCCCATGACTGGCGTATTTCACTCAGCATGACTGCAAGGCTCAGTCCATGTTGTAGCTCGTGTCAGAATTCCCACCCTTTGTAAGGCTGAGCCATATTCCATTGTGTATAGACCACATTTTGTTTATTTATCTGTCAACGGTCACTTGGGTTGCTTCCGTCTTGTGGCTGTTGTGAAGAAGCTGCTATGAACACGGGAACATGAATATCTGCTCAAGGCTTTGCTTTCCATTTCTGGGGGTGTGTGTGCAGAGGTGGAGTTCTGTGTTAACTTTCTGAGGAACCCGTATACTATTCTCTACAGCTGCACCATGTTACTTTAGTCCTTTATATGACACAATGATATTGCTGTTTATGGGTCTACTCCAGTTTTTTACCCATTCACCCACAAATGGGCATTTGCTTAGATTCTATCATTTGGCTATAGTGAACAGTGTGTGCTGCTGTGTATGTTTCTGCATGTGCTATTTTTTTAAAGTACTGTTTTCAGCTCTTCAGGATACACATCTAGGAGTAGAACTGTTGAGCCAAATGGTAATTCTGTGTTTTTATATTTCTGAAGAAATGCCGAACTATTTTACATATAGGCTCCACCATTTTATGTTAACACAAGCATGGCTTAAGGGTTCCAATTTCTCAACGTCTTTGCCAACATTTGTTATTTTGTAGTTTTCTTGACCATAGAAATTTTAGTGCATGTAAAAGGGTATCTAACTTGGTTTAAATCTTCATTTCTATAAGGACTAATGATGTTTAACATCTTTTCATGTCTATTCACAATACATATGATCTCTCTGGGGAAAGGCATATCCAATTCCTTTGTCCATTTTAAAAAGTGTGTTTGCTTGATTAGTTGTACAAGCTCTTTATATATTCTGTGTAACAGACTCTTACCAGACAAATAATGTGCAAATATTTTCTTCCATTGTAGGTATTGTCTTTTCACTTTTGGGATAGCATCTTTTCATGTACAAAGGTTTTTTAATGTTGAGGAAGCTAATTGGTCTTTCTTTCCTTGCTTGTGTTTTGGTGTCAGCTCTAAGAGCATTGTTAAACTCAATGCTCATGAAGACTTATCTCCATTTATTTCTTCTAGAGTTTACAAGTTTATCTCTTACATTTAAGCTTTTGATCCACTTTGAGTTAATGTCTGTATTTGGTGTGAGGGTAAGGGTCCAATTTCATTCCTATGACCATGGCTGTCCAATTGTCTAGCACCCTTTTTTTGCAAAGACCATTGTTTCCCCAATGTCATGTTGTCCACCCTTGTCAAAATTCGGTTGACCATAGATGAAAGGGTGTATTTCTGGGTTTTCAATTAAATCCCACTGATCTGTGTATTTCTTTATGGCAGTATCACAATGTTTATTTAGTGTTACTTTGTTTGAAGATTTGAAATTGGGAAGTATGAGCTTCTATCTTTGATTTTTTCGATTGTTTTGTTTATTTTGTGGTCCCTTGCTTTTCTATATGACTGTTAGGATGAGCTTGTACCTTTCTTCTCAGAGGCCTTTATGAATTTTCCCAGGAATCACATTGAAACTACATATTGCCTTATGTACTATCACCATATAGCAATAGTACATTTCAGATTGTCTTTAATTTCTTTCTGCAGTGATTTTTACATCTGTACCCAAGTATTTTATTGATGTTGATGTTACCTAAAATGGAATTATTTTCTTAAATTCTTCTTCATAAGATTCACTACTAGTGTATACAAATAAGTGGGATATTTGTGCATCAATATTTTGCCCTGTAACTTCCCTGAATTAGGTGACTAACTCCAATCATTTGTTGATTTTTTAGGAGGTTCTTATATAAGATGATGTCATCTCTGGTTTCTGAATAGATGTAGTTCTACCTTTTCCTTTCACATGTGGATACCTTTTTTCTTTTCTCATCGCTCTGGGTAGAACTGTCAGTACAATATTGAGTAATGAGTGCAAAGCCTTTATCTTGGCCTTGTCCCCAGTATCAGAAGAAACCTTACAGTCTTGAAACTTGACAATGATGTTTGCTATAGGTTTGTTAAACAAATTACTCTTTATTCCGACTTTCTTGAGTATATATCATGAACTAGCATTGGATTTTCTTTAGAGTTTTTTTTTCCGTATCAATGAATGTGATCACATGTTTTCATTTAAAAAATTGTGGTGCATAACAATGCTTGGTTTCAGTGTATTGAATCACCCTTCAATGTCTGGGGTAGACTTGCTTATGGTGTGCAATACTTTTATGTGCTTTGGTTTTATATCGCTGTATTCTCTGGAGGATTCTTAGATCTGTATTTAAGGGACACAGATATGTTTTTCTTTTTTTTTTTTTTCGGGTTTAGTGATGTATTGATGTTATATGACTGGGAAAGGTATTAGGGTTTAAAGAACTATGGCTGTGTCCAGAATAAGTTATGAGGATGGGATTAGAATGGGTAAAGGTTACAGTCACATTAAGGGTTGTGGTCAAAGAAAAAAGATAAAGTTAGGGGTTAAGGGTCAGAATCTGCATTAAGAACAGGTGAGTAAGATGAGAATCAAGGTGAAAGGGTATAAAGTCAGGGTAAAAGGTCAGGATCAGGGTCAGGATCACGGTGAGAGTTTAGGGGATAGGGTAAGGGTTAGGGTTGGGGTTTAGGGTTAGGGTTAGGGGTTAAGATTAGGGGCTAGGGTTAGAGGTTAGGGCTAGGGGCTAGGGGCTAGGTGCAGGATTAGGATTAGCATTAGGATTTATGTTAAGGGATAGGGTTAAGTTTAGGGGTTAGGAGTTGGAGTTAGGGTTAGGGTTTAGGGTTTGGGTTTAGTGTTTGGGATTAGGGGATTGGGGTTTAGTGGTTAGGGGTTAGGGAATAGGAGTTAGGGGTGGCATTGAAGTCGGTGATGGGGTTAGGGTAGGAGATAGGATAGGTGTGGTGGTTCCAGGTTAGGGTGTAGGGTTTGTGATTGGGGTGGGGATTAGATGTTAGTATTTAGGGGTTAGTGTTAGGGTTATCATTTGGGTTTGGGTAGGGGTCTGTGTCAAATGTCATTGTCAGGAATAGATTAAGGATAGGGTTTAAGGTTTAGGGTTATGATTACAGTTAGGGTTTAATATTTGGGTTTGGGTTTAGTGTTATGGTTAGTGTTAGGGGTTAGGGATTAGGCGTTCGGCTTAAGGTTTTTGGTTGGTTACTCTTAGTTATAGGTTAGGGGTTAGGGTTGCGGTTTAAGGTTACAGGTTATGGTTTAGGGTATTGTGTAACCGTTAAGCTTCTTCTTGTGTTTAGGGTTAGGTTTACAGTTAGGTTTATGTCCCCATTGGCTACAGGTGCTGAATCCCCAGCAGTGCAGTGGTCAATCCAGAGGGCTGATTGGAGGTTGCATGGAAGGCCGCCGGTCATGCATAGTTTTTGGTTGCCAGAGCCAGCCTCTTTTGTGCACCATTCTTATAGTCGGGCCTCATGAGTGCCCTAGTGCAGCTCCAGCCAGGATTTGCAAATGACATGGTGATTTTCCACCTTCAATGCCTCGTAATGCTGCACACAGCTTCTGGTCCCCATGGCGTAGTGTTCTCAGACTAGGAATTGGGTCCACATTGGGAAAGAGCCTTAACTAGGGTTAGGTTTCGGTCCCAGGACATCACCAAGGCTGAAGCAACACCAGTCCATTGATCTTCCTGGAGGGCTCAAGTGAGGGCCCATATATGGTTGCTGGTCAGGTGTAAGGTGAGGGTTACAGTTGGGGTGAGGTTTAGGTTGAGGGGTAAAGTGCGGGTCGAGGTTAGGGTTAAGGTTAGGACCCAGAGGCTCCAGGCATTGAAAACTCAGCAGGGCAGTGGTGTCAGACGAGGGCTGAGTGGAGGGTACATGGGAGGGTGCAGGTCAGGTTTAGTTGTGGGTGCCAGGATGAGCCTGGGGTATGGGCCACTCTTCAGTTGTTCCTCAGCAACCCCCTTGTGCAGCTCCATCTTGGCTATGAAATAACATGGTGATGTTCCCCATTCCTTAACAGGTAATCCTGCATCGCTTATGGGTCCATATACATGGTGTTCTCATATGTACGATTGGGTCCCCATTGGGTGGGACCCTTAGCTAAGGTTAGGATTCGTTCCAGGGACGTCATGAGGGAAAGCGACACCAGTCTCGTGATCTCCCTGGAATGGTACATTGAGGGCCCATGCATGGGTGTGGGTCAGGTGTAGGGATGGATTAGAGTTGGGGTGAGGTTTAGGTTTGGGGGGTACAGTGAGAAACACGGTAGGGTTAGGGTTAGGTCCCAGGAGGCTCAAGGCGATGAACACCAAGCATTATAGTGCACATTACAGTTTGGGTGAGGTTTAGTTTGAGGTCTATGGTGAGGGTAAGGGTTAGTTTTAGGGTTAGGTGTGAGGAGGCTCCAGGCGCTGAAACCCCATCAGGGCAGTGGTCTCCCCAGAGGTCTAAGTGGAGGGCACATGGGAGGGTGCCAATCAGGCTTAGTCTTAGGGTGCCAGATCAGCCTCGGATGTGGGCCACTCTTTGGATGGACCTCAACAACACCCTTGTGCAGCTCCCTCTCTGCTTTGGAAATGACATAGTGATGTTCTGTGTTCCATGCCGAGTAATCCTGCACTGCTTCTGGGTCCCATGTGTGGTGTTCTCAGACTTAGGACTTGGATCCCTATTGGAAGAGAGCCTTAGCAAGGGATAGGATTAACCAGAGATGTAGAGAAGGCAGCCACAACACCAGTCCTGAGATCTCTCTGGAGGGCTGAAGTGAGTATCCATGCATGGGTGTGGGTCAGGTGTAGGGTGAGGGTTACAGTTGGGATGAGAATTAGATGAGGGTTATGGTGACAGTCAAGGTTAGGGTTAGGGTTTGGTCCCAGAGGCTACAAGCCCTGAAACTCCAGAAATGCAGTGATCTCCCTGGAGGTCTGAGTTTGGGGCACATGGGTGGGTGCTGGTCAGGGCTAGTCTTTGAGTGCCAGGGCCAGCCTCGAATGAGGGCCACCCTTCGGATGGACTTTAGCAAACCCCTTGTGTAGCTCCATCCAGGTTTAGAAATGACAAGGTGCTGTTTCACGTTCCATGCCAAGTAATCCTGGACCATTCTTGGGCCCATGTGTCTGGTGTTCTCAGATGTAGGCACTGGGTTCCCATCAGGACAGATCTTTAGCTAGGTATAGAGTTCAACCAGAGATGTAACCAGGGCAGAAGTGACACCAGTCTCAAGTTCTCCCTGAAGGGCTGAAGCGAGAGACCAAGAGCAGGTGCGGGTCAGGTGTATGTCAGCATTACATTTGGGTGAGGGTTCGATGAGGGATAGTGGGAGGGTCATGGTAAGGGTGAGGGTTAGGTTCAGGAGACACCAGGTACTAAACACCAAGCAGTGCAGTGGTCTCTCTAGAGGGCTGAGTGGAGGGCACATGGGAGGGTGTTGGTCAGGCGGTTTCTTTTGAGTACCAGGACAAGCCTCCGGTGTGGGCCATTCTTCGGTAGGCCTCAGTAACCCATTTGTGCACCTGCCTCTGGGCTTTGGAAATTAGCTGGTCATGTTCGACGCGGCATGGCAAGTAATAATGCTCACTTATGGACCCCATTTGTGTGGTGTCCTTGAACTTAAGATATGGGTCACCATAAGGAGAGAGCCTACTTCGAGTTGGTGATCGGTCTATGGACATAAGATGGGCCAAAGTGACAGCGGTCCCGTGATCTCCCTAGGGATGGTGAGATGAGGGTAAGGGTTAGGGCTAGAATTAGGGTTAGGGTTAGACCCCAGGAGGACCCAGGCACTGAACCAACAGCAGTGAAGTAGTCTCCACAAGGGCTGAGTTGAGGGCACAAGGGAGGGTGCTGGTCAGGATCAGTCTTTGGCTTCCAAGGCCACACAAGTCATTGGGCCCCTGGTCGGGGAGGCCACAGGAATCCTCTCAGGCAGCTGCAGCCAGTCCTGGGAAACAACATGGTGAGTTTTAGGTTCCTTGCTGAGTGAGCCTCCACTGCTTCTGGACCCCAGTCACATGGTGTTGTCAGACTTTGGTATTGGGTCCCCATGGGTAGACAGCCTTAGCTAGGGTTAGGGTTTGGTCCAGGGACGTCTCCAGGGCCGAAGCAACTCCAGTCTTGTGATCTCCCTCGAGGGCTGAAGTGAGGGTCCATGGGACGGTGCGGCTCAAGTGTAGGGTTAGGGTTCGAGGCTGGCTTCGGTTTTGGTGGAGGGTTCCGGTTCGGGATAGGGTTAGGGTTAGGGTTAGGTCCCAGGAGCCTCCAGTCGCTGAACCCACAGCAGTGCAGTGGTCTCCCCGAAGGGCTGAGTTGAGGGCACGAGGGAGGGTGCCAGTCAGGATTAGTCTTTGGATTCCAAAGCCACACAACTCTATGGGCCCCTGGTCCTGTAAGCCTCACAAATCCAAACGGGCACCTGCAGCCGGGCCTGAAAATGACATGGTGAGGTCCAGGATTCATACCGAGTGACCCTGCACCTCTTCCTGACCCCAGGCGCATGGTGTTGTCAGACTTCGGTATTGGGTCCCAATGTGGAGAGAGCCTTAGCTAGGGTTAGGGTTCTGTAAAGGGACGTCACCAGGGCCGAAGTGACTCCAGTCTCGTGATCTCCCTCGAGGGCTGAAGTGAGGGCCCATGCGACAGTGCAGGTCGGGTGTAGGGTTAGGGTTTGAGATCGTGTTATGGTTCAGTTGAGGGTTCTGGTCAGGTGTAGGGTTAGGGTTAGGGTTAGGTTCCAGGTGGTTCCAGGCGCTGAACCCACAGCAGTGCAGTGGTCTCTCTGAATGGCTCAGTTGAGGGCACAAGGGAGGTTGCTGGTCAGGTTTAGTTTTGTCTTCGAATGAGACACAACTCTCCGGGCCGTGGTCGGGTAGGCCTCACGAATCCTCTTGGGCAGCTACGGCCGGGCCTGAGAAAAGACATGGTGAGCTTCCAGGTTCCATGACTAGTGACCCTACACCGATTCTGGAACCCAGGCACAGGGTGTTGTTAGACTTTGGAATTGGGTCCCCATGGGGAGAGAGACTTAGCTAGGTTTAGGGTTCGGTCCAGGGACGTCGCCAGGGCTGAAGCGACTCCAGTCTCGTGATCTCCCTCGAGGGCTGAAGTTAGGGCCCATGCGACAGTGCGGCTCAAGTGTAGGGTTAGGGTTCGAGGCCGTCGTAGGTTTCGGTGGAGGGTTCTGGTTAGGGGTAGGGTTAGGGTTAGGCATAGTGTTAGGGTTAGGGTTAGGTCCCAGGAGCCTCCAGGCGCAGAACCCACGGCAGTGCAGTGGTCTCCCCGAAGGGCTGAGTTGAGGGCACAAGGGAAAGTGCCAGTCAGCATCAGTCTGTGGCCCCAAGGCCACACGACTCTTGGGCCCCTGGTAGGGGAGGCCTCAGGAATCCTCTCGGGCATCTTAGGCCACCCTGTGAAATGACATGGTTAGCTTCCAGGTTCCATGCCAAGTGACCCTGCACCGCTTTCTGACCCCAGACGCGTGGTGTTGTCAGACTTTGGTATTGGATCCCAATGGGGAGAGAGCCTTAGCTAGGGTTAGGGTTCGGTCCAGGGATGTCGCCCGGGCCGAAGCGACTCCAGTCTCGTGATCTCCCTCAAGGCCTGAAACAAGGACCAATGCGACGGTACAGCTCAAGTGTAGGGTTAGGTTTCGAGGCCGGCTTAGGTTTCTGTGGTAGGGGTAGGATTAGGGTTAGGGTTAGGAAACAGGAGGCTCCAGGCACCGAACCCACGGCAGTGCAGTGGTCTCTCCGAACGGCAGGTTTGAGGACACAAGGGAGGGTTCCGGTCAACATCAGTCTGTGGCCCCAAGGCCACACGCATCTATGGGCCCCTGGTCCGGGAGACCTCATGCATCCTCTTGGGCATCTTAAGCCAGCCTGGGAAATGACAATGTCAGCTTCCAGGTTCCATGCCAAGTGACGTTGCACTGCTTCTGGACCCCAGGTGTGTGGTGTTGTCAGACCTTGGTATTGGGTCCCCATGAGGAGAGAGCCTTAGCTAGGGTTAGGGTTCAGTCCAGGGATGTCCCCAGGGACGAAGCGAATCCAGGCTTGTGATCTCCCTCAAGGGCTGAAGTGATGTCCCATGCATGGTGCGGCTCAAGTGCAAGGTTAGGTTTTGAGGCCAACTTAGGTTTTGGTGGAGGATTCCCTTTAGGGGTAGGGTTAGGGTTAGGGTTAGGTCACAGGAGGCTCCCGGTGCCAAACCCATGGCAGTGCAGTGGTCTCCCCGAAGGGCTGAGTTGAGGGCACAAGGGAGGGTGCCGGTCAGCATCAGTCTCTGGCTTCCAAGGTACCACGACTCTATGGGTGCCTGGTCTTAGAGGCCTCATGCATCTTTTCCGGCATCTTCCGCCAGTCTGGGAAATGTCATGGTCAGCTTCCAGGTTCCATGCCAAGTGAACCTGCGCCGCTTCCGGACCCCAGGTGCGTGGTGTTGTCAGACTTAGGAATTGGGTCTCCATGAGGAGAGAGCCTTAGCTACAGTTAGGGGTCGGTCCAGGGAGTTCGCCACGGATGAAGCAACTCCAGTCTCGTGATCTCCCTCAAGGGCTGAAGTGAGGGCCCATGCGACGGTGCGGCTCAAGTGCAAGGTTAGGTTTTGAGGCCAGCTTAGGTTTCGGTGGCGGTTCCCATTTGGGGTAGGGTCAGTGTTAGGGTTAGGTCCCAGGAGTCTCCAGGCGCCGAACCCACGGCAGTGCAGTGGTCTCCTCGAAGGGCTGAGTTGACGGCACAAGGGAGGGTGCCGGGCAGTCAGTATCTGGCTACCAAGGCCACAAGACTCTATGGGCCCCTGGTCGGGGAGGTCTCATGCATCCTCTCGGACATCTGCAGCCAGCCTGGGATATGACACAGTCAGCTTCCAGGTTCCATTCCAAGTGACCCTGCATCGCTTCCGGACCCCAGGCGCAAGGTGTTGTCAGACTTTGGAATTGGGTCCCCATGGGGAGAGAGCCTTAGTAAGGGTTAGGGTTCGGTCCAGGGACATCGCCAGGGCCGAAGCGACTACAGCCTCGTGATCGCCATTGAGGGCTGAAGTGAGGGCCCATGCAACGGTGCAGCTCAAGTGTAGGGTTAGGGTTCGAGGCCGGCTTAGGTTTCGGTGGAGGGTTCCAGTAAGGGGTACAGATAGGGTTACGTTTAGGTCCCAGGTGCCTCCAGGCGCCGAACCCATGGCATAGCAGTGGTCTCCCTGAAGGGCTGAGTTGAGGGCACAAGGGAGGGTGCCAGTCAGCATTAGTCTCTGGCTTCCAAGGCCACACGACTCTTTGGGCACCTGGTCGGGAGGTCTCAGGAAGCCTCTCGGGCAGCTGCAGCCGGACATTTGAAATGACATGGTGAGCTTCCAAGTTCCATGCCGAGTGACCTTGCACCGCTTTCAGACCCCAGGCGCGTGGTGTTGTCAGACTTTGGAATTGGGTCCCCATGGGGAGAGAACCTTAGCTAGGTTAGCGGTCGGTCCAGGGACGTTGCCAGGGCTGAAGTGACTCCAGTCTCGTCATCTCCCTCAAAGGCTGATGTGAGGGCCCATGCAACGGTGCGGCTCAAGTGTAGAGTTAGGTTTCGAGACCGGCTTAGGTATCGGTGGAGGGTTCTGGTTAGGGATACGGTTAGGGTTAGGTGCAGGTCCCAGGAGGCTCCAGGCGCCGAACCCATGGGAGTGCAGTGGTCTCCCTGAAGGGCTGAGTTGAGGGCACAAGGGAGGGTGCCGGTCAGCATCAGTCTCTGGATTCCAAGGTCACACAACTCTATTGGCCCCTGGTCATAGAGGCCTCATGTATCTTCTCCGGCATCTTCAGCCAGCCTGGGAAATGGCATGGTCAGCTTCCAGGTTCCATGCCAAGTGACCTTGCACCACTTCTGGACCCCAGGTGCGTGGTTTTGCCCGACTTTGTTATTGGGTCCCCATGAGTAGAGAGTCTTAGCTGGGGTTAGGGTTCGGTTCAGGGACGTCACCAGGGACGAATCGAGTCCAGTCTCCTGATCTCCATCGAGGGCTGAAGTGAGGGCCCATGCAATGGTGAGGCTCAAGTGCAGTGTTAGTTTTCAAGGCCGGCTTAGGTTTCGGTGGAGGGTTCACGTTAGGCATAGGGTTACGGTTAGTTTTAGGTCCCAGGAGGCTCCAGGTGCCGAACCCACGGCAGTGCAGTGGTCTCCCCGAAGGGATGAGTGAGGGCACAAGAGAGGGTGCCGGTCAGCATCAGTCTCTGGCTTCCAAGGCCACACGACTCTATGGGCCCTTGGTCGGGGAGGTCTTAGGAATCCTCTCGGGCAGCTGCAGCCGGGCCTTTGAAACGACACGGTGAGCTTCCAGGTTCCATGGCGAGTGACCCGGCACCGCTTCTGGACTCCAGGCGCGTGGTGTTGTCAGAATTTGGAATTGGGTCCCCATGTGGAGAGAGCCTTAGTTAGGGTTAGGGTTCGGTCCAGGGACATCTCCAGGGTCAAGCGGCTCCAGTCTCGTGATCTCCCTTGAAGGCTGAAGTGAGGACCCATGCGATGATGTGGCTAAAGTGTAGGGTTAGCGTTCGAGGCCGACTTAGGTTCGGTGGAGGGTTCTATTTAGGGGTAGGGTTAGGGTTAGTGTTAGGTCCGAGGAGGCTCCAGGCGCCGAACCCACAGCAGTACAGTGGTCTCCCCGAAGGGCTGAGTTGAGGGCACAAGGGAGGGTGCCAGTCAGCATCAGTCTCTGACTTCCAAGGCCACCCGACTCTATGGGACCCTGGTCGGGGAGGACTAATGCATCCTTTTGTGCAAATTCAGCCAACCTGGGAAATGACATGGTCAGTGTCCAGGTTCCATGACAAGTGACCCTGCACCGCTTCCGGACCCCAGGCACGTCGTTTTGTCAGATTTTGGTATTGGGTTCCCATGGGGAGAGAGCCTTAGCTAGGGTTAGGGTTGAGTCCAGGGACGTCACCAGGGCTGAAGCGACTCTAGTCTCCTGATCTCCCTCGAGGGCTTAAGTGAGGGCCCATGCGACAGTGTGGCCCAAGTTAGGGATAGGGTTCGAGGCCGGCTTAGGTTTCGGTGGAGGGTTCCGGTTAGGGGTATGGTTAGGGTTATGTTTAGGTCCCAGGAGGCTCCAGGTGCCAAACCCACGGCAGTGCAGTGGTCTCCCCGAAGGGCTGAGTTGAGGGCACAAGAGAGGGTGCCGGTCAGCATCCGTCTCTTGCTTCCAAGGCCACATGACTCTATGGGCCCCTGGTTGGGGAGGTCTCAGGAATCCTCTCGGGCAGCTGCAGCCAGGCCTTTGAAACAACATGGTGAGCTTTCAGGTTCCATGCGGACTGAGCCTGCACCGCTTCCGGAATCAGTCGCGTGGTGTTGTCAGACTTTGGTATTGGGACCCAATGGTGAGAGAGCCTTAGCTCGCATTAGGGTTTGCTCCAGGGACGTCACCAGGGACAAAGCGACTCCAGTCTCGTGATCTCCCTTGAGGGCTGAAGTGAGGTCCTATGCTACGGTGCCGCTCAAGAGTAGGGTTAGGGTTCGAGGCCGGCTTATGTTTCTGTGGAGGGTTCTGGTTAGGGGTAGGGTTAGGTTTAGGGTTAGGTTCCAGGAGGCTCTAGGCACAGAACCCACGGCAGTGCAGTGGTCTCCCCAAAGGGCTGAGTTGATGGTGCGGGTCAGCGTCAGTCTCTGGCTTCCAACGCCACAGGACTCTATGGGCTCCTGGTCGGGGAGGTCTCTGGAATCCTCCTGGGCAGCTGCAGCCGGGACTGGGAAATGACCCAGTGAGCTTTCAGGTTCCAAGCAGAGTGACCCTGCACAGCTTCCGGACCCCAGGCGCATTGTGTTTTCATACTTTGTTAATGGGTCCCCATAGGGAGAGAGCCTTGACTAGGGTTAGTGTTCGCTCCAGGGACGTCGCTAGGGCCAAAGCAACTACAGTCTCGTGATCTACCTTGAGAGCTGAAGTGAGTGCCCATGCGACGGAGTGGCTCAAGTGAAGGGTTAGGGTTCGAGGCCGGCTTAGGTTTCCCTGAGGGTCCCGGTTAGAGGTAGTGTTAGGGTTAGGGTTAGGTCCCAGGAGGCCTCAGGCGCCGAACCCACGGCAGTGTAGCTGGGTCTGGGAAACGACATGGTGAGCTTCCAGGTTCCATGCTGAGTAACCCTGCACCACTTCCAGACCCCAGGCGCGTGGTGTTGTTAGACTTTGGTATTGGGTCCCCATGGGTAGAAAGCCTTAGCTAGGGTTAGGGTCGGTCCAGGGATGTTGCCAGGGCCGAAGCGATCCAGTCTCGTGATCTACCTTGAGAGTTGAAGTGAGGGCCCATGTGACGGTGCAGGTCATGTGTAGGGTTGGGGTTTGAAATCGGGCTAGGTTTCAGCTGAGGCTTCTGGTCAGGGGTAGGGTTAGGGTTAGGTTAGGTCCCAGTAGGCTCCAGGTGCTGAACCAACAGCAGTGTAGTGGTCTCCCCAAAGGGCTCAGTTGAGGGCACAAGGGAGGGTGCCGGTCATGATTAGTCTTTGCTTCCAAGACCACACAACTCTATGACCCATGGTCAGGTAGGCCTCAAGAATCCATTCGAGCAGCTGCAGCCAGTCCTGGGATACGACATGGTGAGGTTCCAGGTTCCTTGCCGAGTGACCCTGCACCGCTTCTGGAGCCCAGGTGCGTGATGTTGTCAGACTCGAGGATTGGGTCCACATGGGGAGATTGCCTTAGCTAGGGTTAGTGTTCAGTCCAGGGACGTCACCAGAGCTGAAGTGACTCCAGTCTCGTGATCTCTCTCGAGGGCTGAAGTGAGGGCCCATGCGACGGTGTGCATTAGGTGTAGGGTTAGGTTTTGAGATTGGGTTAGGTTTCGGTTGAGTGTTCTGGTCAGGCGTAGGGTTCGGGTTAGGGTTAGGTTCCAAGAGGCTCCAGGCACTGAACCCACAGGAGTGCCATGGTCTCCCCGAAGGGTTGAGTTGAGGGCACAAGGGAGGGTGCCAGTCAGGATTAGTCTTTGTCTTCCAAGGCCACACAACTCTATGGGCTCCAGGTTCTGTAAGCCTCACAAATCCAATCGGGTAGCTGCAGCCTGGCCTGGGAAACGACATGGTGAGGTTCCAGTTTCCAAGCCGAGTGACCCTGCACTGCTTCTGGACCCCAGGCGCGTGGTGTTGTCAGACTTGGGCATTGAGTCCCCATGGGGACAGTGCCTTAGCTAGGGATGGCGTTTAGTCCAGGTACGTTGCCAGGGCCGAATGAACTCCAATCTCGTGATGTCCCTCAGGGCTGAAGTGAGGGCCCATGCGACGGTGCGGGTCAGGTGTAGGGTTAGGTTTATAGGTCGGGTTAGGTTTCGGTGGAGGTTTCTGGTCAGGGGTATAGTTAGGGTTAGGTTTAGGTCCCAGGTGACTCCAAGCGCTTAACCCACAGCAGTTCAGTGGCCTCCCCGTAGGGCTCAGTTGAGGGCACAAGGGAGGGTGCCAGTCAGGATTAGTCTTTGACTTCCAAGGCCACACAACTCTCTGGCTCCTGGTTGGGTTAGGGTTAGGGTTAGGGTTAGGGTTAGGGTTAGGGTTAGAAGAACTAACAGCAGTCGTCTCACTGACTCAAAAGGAATGAACACCACAAAACTCATTTCATGAGACTGGAATTACCTGAACACAAATCTATAGGCCAGTATCCCCGTGATACATGTAGATGAATAATTCCCAATAATGTACAGGCAAACCAAATTCAGCAGTGCATTAAAAGGATCATTGACCGTGATGAAGAGTTTTTTCCCCTGCAAAGGAAGGATGTTTCAGAAATGCAAATCAATCAATGTGATCTCTCACATAATTGAATGAAAGAAAAAACCAGAAACAAGACTCTTAACTATAAATAGCAAAGGGAGGGTTACTAGAAGGGAGGTGGGTAGGGGGATGGGTTAAATGGGTGATGGGCTAAGGAGGGCGCTAGTAGTGAGGATCACTGGGTGTTGTATGTAAGTGATGGATGACTACATTCTATACCTGAAACTAACATTACACTGTATGTTAACCAACTGGAATTTAGATAAAAACTTGAAAAAATAAATACTAAAGAAATACATAAATAAATTTAAACTAAACTAAATAAACACATTTTAAAAAATAAAAAGAAAACTCATGTGATGATGTCAATAAACACAGAAAAACAGTTCTGAGAAAATTTGGTATCCATTTGTGCTAAAAAACTCTTTAAAATTCAGTGTAGAAGCAACATATCTCGACATAAGAAAGGCCATGTATGTGAAGCCCACAGCTAATATCATACTCAATAGTGAAATTGTGAAAGATTTTCCACTAAAATCAGGCACAAGACAAGGATGCCCTACATATGTGAAGGGGGTTGGGTTATGCGGGCTTCTGGTTATGCAATGAATAAATCACAGATAGAAGATATAGCATAGGGAGCATAGAGAGTGGTACTGGAATAGTGATGCATGGTGATAGATGATATATCACCTGTGTTAGCGTAGCAGAATGATACACTTGTCCAATCACTATGTTGTTCATCTGAAACTAATGTAACATAGTGTGTCAGCTATTCCCAAATAACATGTTTTTTTTTAATAAGGTAAAGTAATGAAATAAAAAGTTTAATGTAAAAGAACCTGTTAATATCTAATCAAGAAATGCAGTAAAGTTCCAAAACAGAAAGTCACCATATCAAATTCTGTAGCATTCCTATACACTAACCAAATTATCTAAGAAGTAAAGAAAACAATCCCATTTACAATAGCATCAAAAACAATAAAATTTACAGGAATAAATTTAGCCAAGGAAGTGAAAGATCTCTCTACAGAAAACTATTCCTGTGTGCAGGAATGGAAGAAATTCAGTTTGGATGAAAGAAACAGGAGAACACACAAGTCAGTGAAAAGCCATCCCATGTCCATCTTTCGGAGGAATTAATATAGATACAATGTCCATACTACCCAAAGCCATCTAGAGATTCAGTGCAATCTCTATCAAGACTCCGATGCAATTTTTATGCAATTAGAAAATCATATCCTAAAATGTATTTGGAACCACAAAAAGACCCCAAGTAACCAACGCAAGAAAGAACAAAACAGGAGGCAACACACTTCTTGATTTCAAGCTTCATTCTAACACAAGCTTCATTCTAACACACGCTTATGTGTGGCATAAGCACACACACTGGAACAGAAATTGAGAGCCCAAACTAAACCCATGCATGCACAGTCAACTACTATTTGACAAGGGAGTCAAGAATACACAGTGGAGAAGAGTAGTATCTTGAATAACTGGTGCTGGGAAAATTGGATATTCACATTTATAAGAACAAAGCTTAGCACCGTATGTTACACCACTCCCTAGAGACTGAAAGGAAGAAACAGAGGGAGGTGTGGTTAGAGAGAAACAGAGACAAAGAGGAAGTACAAGGAGGAAAGTAGAGACCTGGTCCAGGCATGTGGACAGGGTTATATGGGCCTGGGGAGAGGGGATGTATGAAGTGGCTCTGAGTGCTGGGGCAGAAAGGGCTTGTATCATGGGCATCAGAGTTCCATGACCCCAAGACTCCAACATCCTTGGGTCCAAGCTCTGCAGAGGCCATTGGAATTGAAAAGATGTGTATCCCTCATTTCTTCTGGAATTATGAGGCTCAGCCTCACGTTCTGTCATGAGAGGGATGTCTTGAGGGAGAGTGTGCTGCTCTTTGGCAGGTAACGGGCTGTGGGGAGGTGTCCCGGGGCCATGGATTTCCCCCCTCCCCCCAAGAGCTGGCCTTCCTGAAGTTCTGAACCCAGGCATCAGGCATTGTGTTGCCTGCAGGTCCTGCAGTCTGGACCTGGCAGAGGTGGACTAGTGATATTGATAAAAAAAAAAATATTTGACAATAAGGTCCATATCCTCCCTCTGGGACTAGCGGTGTGCATCAAAATCGTGGGTTGTTATCCTCCTGTCCACAACCAATCTGAGGATTCCAGAAGGTAGGTGAACCCTTTAAAACACCATAGTCTTCGCTTACGTCAAATTCAAAGACACTTTCTTGTCCCGCCTTTCTTTTAATTCTGAAGAGATGGCAATTAGTAATTGAAGGCATAATGGTCCTATAGGAAATTTACCTATATGACTGATGGATATTATTTCATCCATCCGTATCCCTAAAGCACATTTCATTGGAAATATTAGCCAAAGGTCCATACTGTAAATTCACAACAGATGTGTAGCTCCCTGTAAGTTGCATTCTGACCTTGTCACATGTGTCATCAAAGATATTATTAGTGACTTTTCAGATAAGCTCTCAACATCAAGATGGTCATGTTAGAGAATCTGGTATAAATGGAATTTCACAGATTCTAAATGAGGAATGATTTTTCATTTTTAATGTTTCTTTTTTTGAGAGAGCCCGAGCTGGGGAGGGGGGAGAGAGTGGGAGACACCAAATCTGAGGCAGGCTCCAGGCTCTGAGCTCTCAGGACAGAGCCTGACGCAGGGCTCAAACTCATGGACTGCAAGATCATGACTTGAGTCAAAGTCGGATGCTTAACCGACTAAGCCACCCAAGCGCCCCAGGAATAATAGTTTATTGGCAAAGAAGGAGAAATTAAAGATAGTGTAAAGGATGTCTATTTTTAATTGAAATATTGTTCACACATTTGTTGTATTAGTTTTAGGCATACATTGTAGTCGTTCCACATGTCTATACATTATGTTGTATTTAACCACAAGTGTAGCTATCATGTGAAAGCATACAACAGTATTATTACCTGATTGACTCCATTCCATTGGCTGTCCCTTGTATCCCTAGGAACTCATTCATTGCATAGCTGGACGCCTGTATCTCTCTCTCAAAGGTGTCAATTCTTTATCTAACCTAAGTATTTTGGTGGTAAACACAATTACCTCTTGTTCAGCATGTGTAAATTGGAGGTCTATTTTTCTGTGAACATTGCTTAAAACATTACAAATGATGTCATTACGTTAATAAATTCGGTTTCATTCTTCACTCACAAGAAAGGAGAAGGAAAAGATTTCTTTGTGTCCCAGGCCCTGTCACTAAAACCCTTCCCAATGTGGAGAACAGGCTTAGTTGCCCAGAGCACCTTCGGTCAGTCTCTCAGCTGAGCAACCAGGACCTTCAACATTGCGGGAATTCCCATGGTGGCCAGCAGAGAGAGCTCGAGCACCACAGACAGGGAGGGGTGGGTTCCTCTGCTGGGTAGTGATGGCCAGCAGAGGGCGCACCATCGGCTTTTCTGACCCAGGGCACCTGAGAGCAGGAGGGGCTTCTATTGCTCCCAGAGGACTCAGGGCCTCTGCCGCTGCCTCAGTACAGAGAGCAGAGCTGCATTTCCAGCAGGTTCTGCCGCCCGCCCCAGGGGAGACGTTGGGAGCTTAGCAGAAACTTAGCATCTCCTGAGTCATCAGAGAGAAGCTGCCTTGTTGTACTGAGTCCTGAGGAGGGGGCGCTGGGTGGCTTCCCTGGGCAAGCTGGTTGCTGAGCTGCACAGGCCTTTGCATTTTCTGAGCTGTTCCCGTGTTTCATTCCTCCCCTTCCCGGACAGTATTTGAAAATGACGTATTTTACTAAAGGACTCGTGGATTGCGGGGTCCCACGACATCACCTCATAGATGCAGTCGATGGTTTGTTCCAGATTCAGGCTTGTTTCCAGGAAGAAACCCTGACAGAAATTCAGAAGAACGGGAGCTGCATTCAATTAGGATGTGGATACATGAAATGCTCTCTCAGGACCTTCTAGAAGAATGAGCTGGGACCCACGTTCCGAGTCCTGCTGGAACCAGAGACCGAGGTAAGGGCACAAACTGTCCCCCTTAAAAATTTCATGGTTATTTTTCCAACCTAGTGAAGTGATTGAAAACTACAGAAAACCTGGTAGGTACCTGTCATTAACCTTATGTTATCTTTTAATTTAAATGCCAGTGAGTAAAGATACAGTGTAATGTTAGTTTCAGGTGTACAATATAGAGCAACACTTCCACACGTCACCCGGTGCTCATCCCAGGTGCACTTCTTAATCCCCATCAGCTGTTTCACCCATTCCCCCACCTCACTGTGGAACGCCTCAGTTTCCTAGTTAAGAGTGTTTGTTTGTCACTGTCTCCTTCCCCTCCCCCCTTTGCTTTGTTTTATTGCCATGTGTTAGTGAAATCATCGGGTATTTGTCTTTCTCTGACAGGCTTATTTCACCCAGCATAACATTCTCTCACTCCATCCACCTCATGGCAAACGACAAGATTTCATGTTTTTACGGCTAAATAATATTACATTCCATATACTACATCTCAATTTATTCATCAGTTGATGGATGCTTGGGCAGTTTCCATAATTTGGCTGTTGTAGAAAATGCTTCTGTAAACATCAGGGTGCATGTATCCCTTTGAAGAATTATTTTTTTATTCTTTGTGTAAATACCTCTTAGTGAAATTGCTGGATCGTAAGGTAGTTCTATTTCCAGTTGTTTTTTTGTTTTTTGTTTTTTGTGTTTTTTTTTTTTTTTTACAAATCTCCATGATGTTTTCCAGAGTGGCTGCACCAGTTTGCATTCCTACCCACAGTGCAAGAGGGTTCCTCTTTCCCCACATCCTTGGCAACACCTGCTGTTTCATCATTCATTGATTTTAGTCATTCTGACAGATGTGATGTGTTATCTCATTGTACTTTTGAATTGTGTTTCCCTGAAGATCCGAATTGTTGAGCATGAGCATCTATTCATGTGTCTCTTGGCCATGTGTATGTCTTCCTTGGGAAAATGTCTATTTGTGTCTTCTACCCATTTTTAATCGGATTTCTCATTTTTTGGGTGCCGTATAACTTTGTATATTTTGGATACTAACCCTTTATCAGATGTCGTTTGCAAGTATCATTTTGTAGGTGTTTTAGTTTTGTTGATTATTTCCTTGGTGATGGAAGCTTTTTATTTTTACGAAGTCCCATTATTTTTGTTTGTGTTTCCCTTACCTCAGGAGATATATCTACAAAGACGTTTGTACAGGCAATGTCAAATAAGATACTACCCTTGTTATCCTCTGGGATTTTTATGGTTTCAGGTTTCACACAGAGGTCTTTATCCATGTTGGATTTATTTTTGTGTATGTTGTAAGAAAGTGGTCTGTTGTTGTTTTGTTTTGTTTTGCAGGTTGCTGTCCAGTTTTTCCAAAACCATATGTTGAGGAGATTTTTTTTAAGTTTATGTATTTATTTTTGAGAGAGAGAGAAAGCATGCAAGAGAGGGGCAGAGAGAAGTGGAGAGAGAGAATCCCACGCATGCTCTGCACTGCCCTGAGAGCATGGCCTGAGCTGAATCCACAATCACACGCTTTGGTGACTGAGACACCTATGTGTCCCAAGACTATCTTTTTTTTCCATTGGGTAGTCTTTCCTGCTTTGTTGAGAATTAATTGACCATATAGGTGTGAGTTCATTTCTGGGTCTCCATTCTATTCATCTATGCCTCTGTGTTTTGTTGTTGTTGTTGTTGTTGTTGTTGTTGTTGTTGTTTTGCCAGTACCATACTGTTCTGATCAGTACAGCTTTGTAACATAACCTAACGTCTGGAATTGTGATGTCTCCAGCTTTGCTTTTCTTCTTCAAGTTTGTTTTGGCTGTTTGGAGACTTTTGTCATTCGATACAAATTTTGAGATTATTTGTTCCAGGTCTGTGACAAATGTTTTTGTTGGTGTGATAGGGATTTCATTACATGTGTAGATTGTTTTGAGGAGTGTAGATATTTTAATAGTATTTTGTTCTTCCCATCCATGAACATGAACTGTATTTCCATTTCTTTGTGTCCTCTTCCATTTTTTTCATCAGTGTTTCATAGCCTTGAGAGTACAGGTCTTTCACCTCTTTGGTTAGATATATTCCTGGTATCTTGTGGTATTTGTGAACCTGTCAATAGGATTGTTCCCTTACTTTCTCTCTCTGTTAATTCATGATTCGTGTATAGAAATGCAATACATTTATGTACATTGATTTCTGTATATTGTGACTTGTTGAATTCATATATCAATTCTAGCAATTTTTAAGGGAGTCTTTCATGTTTTTTATAGAGCACATCATGTCAGTTCCAAATAGCGAAAGTGCTACTTCTTCCTTGCTGATTTGGAGGCCTCTTACTTCTTTTTGTTGTCTGATTGCTGTGGCTAGGATTTCCCATACTATGTGAATAACAGTGGTGACAGGGCTCATCCTTGTCTTGTCCCTGATCTTGGAGGGAAAACTTTCAATATTTCCCCATTGAGGATGAGATTAGCTGTGGGTTTTTCTTAGATGACTTTTATTATATGCAGGTAGGTTGAGTCTCAATGTACTTTGCTGAGGGTTTTTATCATGAATGGATGTGACATTTTGTCAAATGGTTTTCCTGCATCTGTTGAAAGCATCATATTGTTCTTATCCTTTCTTTTATTACTGTGGTGCATGTTGATTGATCTGTGAATGTGGAACCACCCTTGCAGTCCAGGGATATATCCCACTTGATTATGGTAAATAATTCTATTAATGTATTGTTGACTTTAATTTGAAGGTACTTTAATGAGAATTTAGGCATACATAGTCATCAGGCTATTGGTCTGCAGTTTTATTTTAAAATTTTTTAACATTTTTTTAAGTGTTTCTTAGAGTACATAAAAGTGGGGAAGGGGCAGAGAGACAGGGAGAGAGAGAATCCTGGCCATGCCCCACACTGTCATGGCAGGGTCCAACGTGGGACTCGAACCCATGCACTGCAAGATAATGTCCTAATCCGAAATTAAGAGTTGGACAGTAAACCGACCGAGCCACACAGGCACCGCTTCAGTTTTCGGTTTTAGTGAAGGCTTTATCTAGTTTTGGTATCAGGGTAATGATGGCCTCATAAGATGAATTTGTAAGTTTTCCTTCTTTTTTATTTTTTATAATAATTCAAGGAGAATACATATTACCTCTTCCTTAAGTGTATGGTAGAATTCATCAATGAAGCCATCTGGCCCTGAACTCTTGTGTTGGGGGGAGATTTTTTTAAATTACTGATTTGATTTCTTTGTTTTCAGATTTTAGGTATCTTCCTGTTTCAGTTTTGGTAGTTTGTGTGTTTCTAGGAATTTGTCCATTTTTCTCAGTGTCCAATTTGTTGCATATAGTTTTTCATAATATTATCTTCTAATTGTATTTTTGTGGTATTGACTGTTATTTCTCCTTTCTTATTTGTGATTTTATTTATTTGAGTCCTTTCTCTCTTCTTTGTGAAAAGTCTGCCTACGAGGTTTTCATGTTGATTACTGCTTTCAAAGAACCAGCCCCTGGTTTCATTGATTTGGTCTAGTGTCTTTTTGGTTTCTATATTCCTTATTTCTGCCTTAATCTCTATTATTTCTTTCCTTCTGCTGTTCTTTTTCTCATTCCTTTAGTTGTAAGTTAGGATTGTTTGAGATTTTTTTTTTGCTCTTTAAGGTAGGCTTGTATTGCTATATACTTCCATCATAGACTGCTTTTGCTGCATTCCAAAGGTTTTTGCCAGTGTACTTTCATTTTCATTTGTTTCAGTGTATTTTCTCATTGATTTCCTATTTGACCCATTCATTTAGTAGCATGTTATTTAACCTCCCTTTATTTGTGGCCTTCCCCTCCCACCCCCCCTTTTTTTGTGGTTGACTTCAAGTTTCCTAGCTTTGTGGTCAGAAAAGATGCTTGGTCTGATCTCTGTCATTGGGTATCTCTTGAGGCCTGATTTGTGACCTACAATGTGATCAGTTCTGGAGAATGCCCCATGTGCACTTGAAAAGAATGTGTACTCTGCTGTTGTAGTATGGAGTGTTCTGAATGTATCTGTTAAACCCATCTGGCCCAGTGTGTCATTCAAATCCATTGTTTCCTTGTTGATTTTCTGTTTATAGGTTCTGTCCATTGATGTGAGTGATGTGTTAAAGTATTCTACTATCGTTATATTATTATAAATGAGTTCCTTTATGGTTGTTGCTAAATGTTTTATATACTTGGTGATCGCATATTGGATGCATCAAAATTTACAATCATTGGATATTCTTGTTTGGCTGTCCCCTCTAGTATGAGATAGTGCCCATCTTCATCTCTTGTTATAGCTTGTTTGGTTTTTTTTAATTTAAGTCTCAGTTGACATACAGTGCATTCTCGGATTCAGGAGTAGATTTCGGTGATTCATCCCTTACATACAACACCCAGTGCTCATCACAACAAGTGCTCTCCTTAATACTCGTCCTCCATCTAGCCCAGTGCTGACCCTTGTCCCTCCATCAACCTTCAGTTTTTTTTTCTCTAACATTAAGAGACTCATGTGATTTGTTACCACTCTTCTCTTTTCCTGCCCCCTTCCCATGTTTTCATGTGCTTTGTTTCTTAAATTCCACATGAGTGAAATCATATATTTGTCTTTCTCTGATTGACATATTTCACTTAGCATAATACATTCTAGCTCCATCCACATCATTGCAAATGGCAAGATTTCATTCTTCTTGAAGTTGAGTTATATTTCATTGTATATAAGTATGTATGTATATATGAACATACACATATGTATATATGCATATACATACGTATACACACACACACACACACACACACACCACAACTTCTTTATACCTTCATTAGTTGATGGATACTTGGGCTTTCTCTATAGTTTGGCTACTGTTGATAATGCTGCTATAAATACTGGGTGCATGCAATGTCACTATTAGGTATTTACCCAAAGGGTACCAAAATAGAGTCTCGGTTTTAAAGTTTATTTTGCCTAATATAAGTATTGCTACTGGCTTTCTTTTGACATTATTGGCATGATAAATGTTTCTTCATTCCCTCACTTTAAATCTACAGGTGACTTAAGTCCAAATAAGGCTTTATAGGCAGCATCTAGATAGGTCTTGTTTTTGTTTGTTTGTTTTGTCCATTCTGACGCCCTATCCAATGTCTTTTCATTGGAGCATTTAGTCCATTTATATTCAGAGTGATTATTGATAGGTATATATTTAGTCCCATTCTACTAGTTGTTTTGTCATTGTTTCTTGATGTTTTCTCTGATCCTCTCTTGTCTGTAACACTTTTAGTCTTTCATTTCCACTCAAAGAGCCTGATTTAAATATTCTTTTCTTTTGACTGGTAGTACATTTCTTTACTTATTTTTAATATTTCTTCTTTTTTAAATTTAAGCCCAAGTTAGTTACCTTATAGTGGAATACAGTTTCAGCAGAATTTAGTGATCCATCAAGTACAAAATATACCCAATACTCATCCCAAGTGCCGCCCCTAATGCCCATCACCCATTTACACCATACCCCTCTTCAGTAACCCTCCTGGAACCCAGAGTTTCTTCTCTGCATTTAAGAGTCTCTTATCGTTTGACTCCCTCTCTGTTTGTATCTTATTTTTGCTTTCCTTTCACTATGTTCATCAGTTTTATTAAATTCCACAGATGAGACAAATCATAGGATGTGTGTCTTTCTCTGACATATTTTGCTCAGCATAATTAAGTCCGGTTCCATCCATGTTGTTGCAAATAGCAAGATTTCATTCTTTTTGATCGCCGAGTAATAGTCCATTGTATGAATATACCACATCTTCTTTATCCATTCATCTGTCAATGGTCATTTGGGCTCTTTGCATAATTTAGCTATTGTTGATAATGCTGCTATAAACATTGGAGTGCACCTGCCACTTCGAGTCAGCATTAGTGTATCCTTTGGATAAATACCTAGTAGTGCAATTGCTGGGTCCTAGTGTGGTTCTATTTTAGTTTTTGTGACGAATCTCCATACTATTTTCCAGAGTGGCTACACCACTTTGCATTCCCACCAGCATTGCAAAAGGGTTCCCTTTCCCTGCATCTGTTGTTTCCTGAGATGTTAATTTTAGCCATTCTGATAGGTATTAGGGGATATCTCATTGTGGTTTCGATTTGTATTTCAGTGATGACGAGTGAGATTGAGCATCTTTTCATGTGTGACCAATCTGGAAGTCATGTTTCTTAAAGTGTCTTTTCATGTCTTCTGCCCATTTCTTAACTGGATTATTTGGTTTTTGAGTGTTGAGTGTGATAAGTTCTTTATAGATTTTGGATACTAACCCTTTATCTGATATGCCACTTGCAAATATCTTCACCCATTTCATTCAGTTGCCTTTTAGTTTTGCTGATTGTGTCCTCTGCTGTGCAGAAGCTTTTTATGTTGAGGACTCAATAGTTCATTTTGGTTTTTATTGCCCTTGCTTCTGGAGACAGGACAAGCGAGAAGTTGCTGCGGCCAGGATCAAGGAGGTAGATTGCCTGTTGTCTCCTCTAGGATTTTGATGGTTCCTGACTTATATTTAGATGTTCCATCCATTTTGAGGTGTGTGTGTGTGTGTGTGTGTGCATGTGTGTGTGTGTGTGTGGTTTAAGAAGAGTGTCAGGGGTAGGGTTAGCGTTAAGGTTCGGTCCCAGGAGACTCCAGGAGCTGAACCCACAGCAGTACAGTGGTCTCTATGAAGGGTTGAGTTGATGGCACAATGGAGGTTTCCAGTCAGGATTAGTTTTGGCTTCCAAGGCCACACAACTCTATGGGCCCCTGGTCGGGCAGGCCTCATGAGTCCTCTCGGGCAACTGCAGCTGGGCATGAGAAATGACATGGTTAGGTTCCAGGTTCGATGCCGAGTGACCCTGCACCGTTTCTGGACCCCAGGCGTGTGGTGTTGTCAGACATGGGAATTGGGTCCACATGAGGAAAGAGCCTTAGCTAGGGTTAGGGTCCCGACCAGGGATGTGGCCAGTGCTGAAGGGACTCCAGTCTTGTAATCTCCCTCGAGTGCTGAAGTGAGGGTCCATGCAACGGTGCGGGTCAGGTGTAGGGTTATGGTTCGAGATCGGGTTAGGTTTCGGTTGAGGGTTCTGGTCAAGTTTAGCGTTACGGTTAGGGTTAGGTCCCAGGAGGCTCCAGGGGCTGAACCCACAGCAGTGCAGTGGCCTCCCCAAAGGTTTCAGTTGAGGACACAAGGGAGGGTGCTGGTCAGGATTAGTCTTTGGCTTCCAAGGCCACACAACTCTATGGGCCCCTGGTCAGATGGGCCTCATGAAACCCCTCGGGCAGCTGCAGCGGGGCCTGCGAAAAGACATGGAGAGGTTCCAGGTTCCATGCTGAGTGACCCTGCACCACTCCTGGACTGTAGGCACGTGGTGTTGTCAGATTTGGGGATTGGGTCCCCATAGGGAGAGAGCCTTTGCAAGGGTTACAGTTCTGTCCAGGGACATGGTCAGAGCCGAAGCGACTAGTCTTGTGATCTACCTCGATGTCTGAAATGAGGGCCCATGTGATGGTGTGGGTCAGGTGGTGGGTTAGGGTTTGAGATTGGGTTAGGTTTTGCTTGAGGATTCTGGTCAAGGGTAGGGTTAGGGTTAGGGTTAGGTCCCAGGAGGCTCCAGGCTCTGAACCTACAGCAGTGCAGTGGTCTCCTCGAAGGGCTCAGTTGAGGACATGAGGGCGGGTGCCGGTCAGGATTAGTCTTTGGCTTCCAAGGCCACACGACTCAATGGGCCCCTGTTCGGGGAGGCCTCTCGTATCCTCTAGGGCAGCAGCCTTGGCTGTGAAACAACATGGTGAGGTTCCAGCTTCCATGCCGAGTGACCCTGCACCGCTTCTAGATCCCAGGCACGAGGTGTCAGACTTGTGGATTGGATCCCCATGGGCAGAGAGCCTTAGTTAGGGTTAGAGTTCAGTCCAGGGACATCATCGTGTCCGAAGCGACTCCAGTCTCGTGATCTCCCTCGAGCACTGAAGTGAGGGCCCATGCGACAATGCGGGTCAGATGTAGGGTAAGGGTTCGACACCGGGTTAGGTTTCGGTTGAGGGTTCTGGTCAGGGGTAGGGTTAGGGTTAGGGTTAGGTCCAAGGAGGCTCCAGGCGCTGAACCCACAGCAGTGCAGTGGTCTCCCCAAAGGCCTAAGTTGAGGGCACATGGGAGGGTGCCGTTCAGGATTAGTCTTTGGCTTCCAAGGCCACACAACTCTATGGGCCCCTGGTCGGGTAGGCCTCAGGAATCATCTCGGGCAGCTGCAGCGGGGCCTGGGAAACGACATGGTGAGCTTCCAGGTTCCATTCCAGTGACCCTGCACTGCTTCTGGACCCCAGGCACATGGTGTTGTCAGACTTGGGGATTGGGTCCCCATGGTGAGAGAGCCTTAGCTAGGGTTAGGTTAAAGTTCAGGGATGTCACCAGGGCCGATTGACTCCAGTCTCGTGATCTCCCTCAAAAGCTGAAGTGAGGGTCATGCACCATTTCAGGTCAGGTGTAGGGTTAGGGTTCGAGATCGGTTTAGGTTTCGGTTGAGGGTTCTGATTATGGGTATGTTTAGGTTTAGGGTTAGAACCAGGAGTCTCTAGGCACTGAACCCACAGAAAAGCAGTGGTCTCCCCCAAAGGGCTGTGTTGAGGGCATAAGGGAAGGTGCCGGTCAGGATTAGTCTTTGGCTTCCAGGGCCCCACAACTCTATGGGCCCCTGGTAGGGTAGGCCTTACGAATCCTCTCGGGAAGCTGCAGCCGGGCCTGTGAAACGACATGGTGAGGTTCCAGCTTCCATGCCGAGTGACCCTGCACTGCTTCTGTATCCCAGGAGTGTGGTGTTGTCAGACTTGGGGATTCAGTCTCCAGGGGGAGAGAGCCTTATCGAGGGTTAGGGTTCTGTGAAGGGACGTTGCCTGGGCCGAAGTGACTCCAGTCTCGTAATCTCGCTCGAGGGCTGAGGTGAGTACCCATGTGACAGTGCTGGTCAGGTGTAGACTTAGAGTTTGTGATCTGGGTAGGTTTTGGTTGAGGGTTCTGGTTAGGTGTAGGGTTAGGGTTAGGGTTAGGTCCCAGGAGGCTCCAGGTGCTGACCACAGCAGCAGTTGTCTCCCCGAACGGACGAGTTGAGGGCACAAGGGAGCCTCCCATTCAGGATTAGTCTGTATTCCCAAGCCCGACAACTGTATGGTCCACTGGTCGGGTAGGCCTCAGGAATGCTCTCGGGCAGCTGTAGCCCTGCCTTCGAAAGGACATTGTGATGTTCCAGGTTCTATACCGAGTGATCCTGCACCTCTTCTAACCCCAGGCGCATGGTGTTCTCAGACTTTGGTATTGGGTCCCCATGGGTAGAGAGCCTTAGCTACGGTCAAGGTTTTGTCCAGGGACTTCGCCAGGGATGAAGAGACTCCAGTCTTGTGATCTCCCTCGAGGGCTGAAGTGAGGGCCCATGTGACGGTGCGGGTCAAGTGTAGGGTTAGGGTTGGAGATACGGTAAGGTTTCGGTAGTGGGTTCCGGTTAGGATTAGGATTAGGATTAGGATTAGGATTAGGGTTAGGGTTAGGGTTAGTGTTAGGTCACAGGAGGCTCCAGGCGCTGAATGCACCGCAGTGCATTTCTCTCCCTGAAGGGCTGAATTGGCGGCACAAGGCAGAGTGCCATTCAGGATTAGTGTTTGTGTTCCAAGGCCAGAAGTGTATGGGCCTCTCATCGGGTAGGCCTCAGGAATCCTCTCGGGGTGCTGCAGCTGGGCCTTTGAAATGACATGGTGATGTTCCAGGTTCTATGCCGAGTGATCCTTCACTGCTTCTGGACCCCAGGCACATGATGTTGTCAGACTTTGCTATTGGTTCCCCATAGGGAGAGAGCCTTAACTAGGGTTAGGGTTCGGTCCAGGGACATCGCCTGGGCTGAAGTGAATCCATTCTCATGATCTCCCTCGAGGGTTGAATTGAGGGCCCTTGTGACATTTGGGGCACATGCAGGTCAAGTGTAGGGTTAGGGTTCGAGTTACGGTTAGGGTTCTTTTAGTGTTCCGGTTAGGGTTAGGATTCGGGTTAGGTCCCAGGAGGATCCTGGCTCTGAAACCCCAGGAGTGCATTTGTCTGCTCAAAGGGCTGAGTTGAGGGCACTAGGGAGGGTGCCGGTCAGGAATAGAGTTTGGGTTCCAAGGCCAGACAAGTGTATGGGCCACTGGTTGCATAGGCCTCAGGAAATCTCGAGGGTAGCTGCAGCCGTGCCTTCGAAAGACATGGTCATGTTACAGGTTCTACGCCAAGGGATCCTCACCTCTTCTGGATCCAGGTGCGTGGTTTTGTAAGACATTGCTACTGGGTTCCCATGGGGAGAGAGCCTTATCTAGGGTTAGGGTTCGTTCCATGGACATAGCCGGGGCCAAAGCATTTCCCGTCCCATAATCTGCCTTGAGGGCTGAAGTGAGGCCCATGTGACGGTGCGGGTCAACTGTAGGGTTAGGGTTTAAGATAGAGTTAGGATTTGCTTAAGGGTTCTGGTTAGGGTTATGGCCAGTGTTAGGGTTAGTTCCCAGGAGGCTCCAGGCGCTGAACCCACAAGAGTGCAGTTGTCACCCCGAGGGACCAAGTTGAGAGCACAAGGGAGGGTGCCTGTCAGGATTAGTCTTTGGGTTCCAAGGCCTGACAAGTGTATGGGCCACTGGTCGGGTAGGCTTCAGGAATCATCTCAGGCAGCTGCACCCCGGCCTTCAAAAGAACATGTTGATGTTCCAGGTTCTGTGCTGAGTGATCATGCACCACTTCTGGACTCCAGGCACGTGGTGTTGTCAGACTATGGTATTGGGTCCCCATGGTGAGAGAGCCTTTAGCTAGGGTTAGTGTTCGGTCCAGAGACATCGCCAGACCCAAGCAACTCCAGTCTTGTGATCTCTCTCGAGGGCTGAAGTGAGGGCCCATGCGACGGTGCGGGTCAAGTGTAGGGTTAGCATTTGAAATACGGTTACGGTTCCATACAGGGTTCGCATTAGGGTTAGGGTTAGTGTTAGCATTAGGTTCCTGGAGGCTCCAGGCATTTAAACCACAGCAGTGCTGTTGTCTCCCCGAAGGGCTGAGTTGAGGGCACAAGGGAGTGTGCAGATCAGGATTAGTCTTTGCGTTCCAAGGCCAGACAACTGTATGGGCCACTGGTGGGGAAGGCTCAGGAATCCTCTGAGGCAGCTACAGGCAGGCATTCGAAAGGACATGGTGATGTTCCAGGTTCAATGCTGACTGATCCTGCACTGCTTCTGTACCCCAGGCATGTGGTGCTCTCAGAGTTTGCAACTGAGTCCCCTTGGGGAGAGAGCCTTAGCTTGGGTTAGATTTCAGTCCAGGGATGTCACCAGAGCTGAAGCGACTCCAGTCTCGTGATGTCCCTCGAGGTTTTAAGTGAGGACCCATGTGACAGTGCCAGTCAAATGTAGGATTAGTGTTCGAGATAGTGTTATGTTGAGGGTTCTGGTTAGGGTTAGGGTTAGGTTTAGATTTATGTCCCTGGAGTTTCCAGGTTAGCTTAACCCACAGCAGTGCAGTAGTCTCCTCAAAGGGCTAAGTTGAGGGCACAAGGGAGGTTGCCAATCAGGAACAGTCTTTGGGTTCCAAGGCCACACAACTGTATGGGCCACTGGTTGGGTAGTCCTCAGGAATCCTCTCGAGGGCATCTGCAGCCGAGCCTAAGAAAGGGCATGGTGATGTTCCAGGTTCTATGTCAAGTGATGCTGCACCGATTCTGGACCCCAGGCACCACTTCTGGAGCTTAGGCGCGTGCTATTGTCAGATTTTGGTATTGGGTCCCCATGGGGAGAGAGCCTTAGCTAGGATTTGGATTCAGTCAGGGACATCACCAGGGCCCATGTGACTCCAGGCTCATGATCTTCCTCGAGGGCTGAAGTGAGGGCCCATGCGATGGTGCGTGTCAAGTGTAGGGTGAGGGTTCTGGTTTGGGTTAGGTATCAGGAGGCTCCAGGAGCTGAACCCACAACAGTACATACAGTTGTCTCCCCAAAGGACTGTGTGGAGTGCACAAGGGAGTATGCCAGTCAGGATTAGTCTTTGCATTCCAAGGGCAGACAAATGTATGGGCCACTGGTTGGGTAGGTCTCAGGAATCCTCTTGGCAGCGGCAGCCAGGCCGTCAAAGGACATATTGATGTTCCAGGTTCTATGCTGAGTGATGCTGTACCGCTTATGGATCCCAGGCCCATGGTGTTGTCAGACTTTGATATTTGGTCCCCATGGGGAGAGAGCCTTACCTAGGATTAGGTTTTGGTCCGGGGATGTTGTCAGGGTCAAAGTGACTGCAGTCTCGTGATATCCTTCGAGGGGTGATGTGAGGGCCCATGTGACATTTCAGGTCAAGTCTAGGGTTAGGGTTTCAGACACGTTTAGGTTTCGGGTGAGGGTTCTGGTTAGGGGCACGTTTTGCATTAGGGCTAGGTCCAGGAAGCTCCAGGCGCAGAAACCACAGCAGTGCAGTTATCTCCCTGAAGGGCTCAGTATAGTGTACAAGTGAGGGTGCTGGTCAGGATTAGTCTTTGGGTTCCAAGGCCAGACAACTGTATGGGCCTCTGATCGGGTAGACTTCAGGAATCCTCTCAGGGTTAGCTGTAGCCAGGTCTTGGAAAGGACAAGGTGATGTTCCTGGTTTTATGCTGAGTGATCCTGCACTTCTTCTGGATCCCAGAAGTGTGGTGTTTTCAGACTTTGGTATTTGGTCCCCATGGGGAGAGAGCCTTAGCTAGGGTTTGGGTTCGGTACAGGGACATCGCCAGTGCTGACGCGACTCCAGTCTTGTGATCTCTCTTGAGGGCTGAATTGAGGGCCCATGCGACGGTGTGGGTCAAGTGTATGGTGAGGGTTTGACATATGGTTAGGGTTCAGTTGAGGGTTCTCTTTAGGGTTATGGTTAGGGTTACGGTTAGATCCACAATGCTCCAGGCGCTGAACCCGTAGCAGTGCAGTTGTGTCCCCAAAGGTCTGAGTGTAGTGTACAAGGGAGGGTGCTGGTCAGGATTAGTCTTTGTGTTCTAAGGCCAGACAAATCTATGGGTTACTGGTCGGGTAGGCCTCAGGAATCCTCTCGGGCAGCTGCAGCCGGGCCTGGGAAACCACATGGTGAGCTTCCAGGTTCCATGCCGAGTGATCCTGCCCAGCTTCTGGACCCCAGGTGCGTGGTGTTGTCAGACTTGGGGATTGGGTCCCCATGGGGAGAGAGCCTTAGCTAGGGTTAGGGTTTGGTGCAGAAATGGCTCCAGGTCTAAAGGGACTCCAGTCTTGTGATCTCTCGAGGCCTGAAGTGAGGGCCCATATAACGGTGCAGGTCAAGTGTAGGGTAAGCGTTCGACATATGGTTAGTTTTCAGTTGAGGCTTCTGGTTAGGGTTAGGGCTATGGTTAGGTTTATGTATACGTTCCAGGAGGCTCCAGGCGCTGAACCCACTTCAGTACAGTTGTCTTCCCCGAAAGGCTGAGTGGAGTGCACAAGGGAGGGTGCCAGTCAGGATTATCCTTTGGTTTCCTAGGCCAGAGAACTCAATGGGCCAGTCATCTGGTTGGCCTCAGGAATCCTTCGGGCAGCTGCAGCTGGGCCTTGGAAACAATATGATGATGTTCCAGGTTCCATGCCCAGTGGTCCTGTACCGCTTCTGGATCCCAGGCACATGGTGTTGTCATACTTTGCTATTGGGTCCCCATGGGGAGAAAGCCTTAGCTAGGGTTAGGGATCGCTCCAGGGACGTCGCCAGGGCCAAAGTGACTCCAGTCTTGTGATCTCCCTCGAGGGCTGAAGTGAGGGCCCATGCGACGGTGTGTGTCAATTGTAGGGTTAGGTTTCAAGAGAGGGTTAGGGTTCGGGTGAGGTTCCTGTTTATGCTTACAGTTAGGGTTATGGTTAAGTCCCAGGAGGCTTCAGACACTCTGAAAATCTGAAATAGGCTCCATGCTTTTAGCTGTCAGCACAGATCCTGATGTGGGGCTTGAACTCCTGAGCCATGAGATCATGACCTGAGCTGAAGTTGGATGCTTAACTGTCTGAGCCACCAAGGCACCCCTGGAAAATATATGTTTAAAGTATCATTTAAAATATATTAAAAACTGAAATTTAAAAGTCATGTAATTCTCAAGGACATGATTCAAATTACTTTTATGAGTACTGAAACAAATATATTCCACAAAAATACAAAAATCTTACTGGGTAAATACATCTCTGTTCCTCATATCATCTTGGCATATTAACACTTGTAGTCCTGAGGGACTTGACCAGTGTGCCCAATAGACCTTCCATAAGTATGTATTATTGAGAAATACATATTGAATTGCAGTCTTCATAACTTAAGGAAAACATAGACAGTTCCATGAAAATTCTATATTCTCCCCTATGCGATAAAAACTCTTGCACAGTTAATAGTACTTCTTTCTAATGATCCTGAATCATTTTCCCAAGGCCAGTCACAATTAAATATTACTACTAATATACATCAACCACTTAATGCCAGTGCAAGCAAGTTAGTCTGCCCTAAGTATCTGTTTAGTTCTGAAGTTTGTACTAATCAACAAAATTACACATCGCTAAAAATATCACTGGGGTGCCTGGGTGGCTCAGTGAGTTAAGCATCTGACTTTGGCTCAGGTCACTATCTCACAGTTCATGAGTTCGAGCCACACATTGGACACTCTGCTGTCAGCACAGAGCCCCCTTTCAGATCGTCTGTCCCCTTCTCTCTCTGCTCCTCCTTCACTTGTGCACTCTCTCTCTCTCTCTCAAAAATAAGTAACATTACAAAATGTGTATATATTTAAAATATCATTAAGCTTCCAATTAAGAAGTATGGGGTTTAATTGGTAGGATATATCTGGATATTCTTTATGGCTTATTTCATTCCTCAGTTAAAAAAAACCTAATTTTAACTGAGTATTTGTGAATAATAAAGACATTTTAAGAAAAGAAAATATGGGACCTTAATTATGGAAAAGGAATAAGGTTATGCTTTATTAAAATAAAATAAAAATAATAGAGCCTGTTATGTCTAGAAAGCTATAGAATGCTAAGGAAAAGAGTATGAAGAAAAAAATGAGGGTTGTGTACTTAAGGAATGCTGTGGATTACAATTATGCAAAGTATTTTCAATTCAGAGACTGAGTTCATTCATTCTCCAATTTACTAACTTACACTTTGTGTTGTACTGTTCCAGTAAAAGACATATAATAATGATCTCAGCTTTGGCTGGTATTCCAAATACTGATGATATAATTGCATAAATCCATAATCAATTTTTTTTTAAGGAAAAAACATATGAGTTGTGAGAAAGCTTGTTTGACTCAAAGGTAAAGTCTATTTCTTCAGAAATGTTGAAAGCTGACCAGCTTACTAAGAAGTGAGAGTTCTATGGCCTCATTAGATGTAGCCAACTAAATTAGTGGGCTTAAGTAAATGTTACTAAATTATCAAAATGCTATGCAGCAAGTAAAATTTTATATTCTCTAGAGCATGTAGTAGTCATGGCAACTCAGTCACATTTTGAAAATTTTAAAAAAGACATTAATATAAATCTATGGGATTGCTTGCAATTGCTGCGAATAATCTTTCTTAAATAGGATATATGCAATGTAATCAGTAGGGTTTTTAGGATTATAGCAGGAATGAGAGGAATATTTGGAGACACAATCTATAGTATTATCAATCCCTAATTTTCCAAAATTTTATTGAATTTAAATGTGCCCAGGCATGGTGAAAAATGTACAACGCTGATTATCGACCAATCAAGAAAATGGCGATTTTTCTGGGATAGCCTTATTCTTATTTTACATTAGAGACCATGGATGGTACACTGTAGAGCTTGATCACTCAAAGTTCAGCCATTCAACCTATCATTGATTTTCTGTAGCATCAATATCAGAGTTCTGAGGGGCAGTGGTGGCTTAGGCATTTTAGGCATACACTAAAAATCATAATGTAATAAATATCAATGAATAAATGTCAATAAAATATGGATACTTTATCAACTATTATACTTTTCTTTTTTTCTAAGACAAATAATGGAGTATTTTTAGCACTGTAACAAGTTTAGAATTGTTGCAAAATTCTAGTGACCATGATAGCTTTTGCTAAATGTACCAGAAATAGTGTTGTTCTATCACTGGTGATGAGAATGGTATTGAAGTAGGTTTTGCAATAATGGTGTGAGGTAATGGACACAATCACCTTTACATCTGTCCCTGTGATTCAGGGACTTCTGGGGGAATGCAAAATGTGGGATCGCCAGGGTTCCTTTCCTTATGCTACTGAGGACATTGGCTTCAGAACTTAGACAAGTGAGATAGTACCAAAAGTACATATGTCTGGGGAGGAATTAAAGCAGAATTCTTCCAATGAGCCACTTGTTTCAGAATGGATATACAGGCTGTGAGTTTTCAGCTTCTTACTTTCAGAGGGGAAATCCGTTTTAAGTATGATTTTTCTCTAAATGAAATAGTTACTTTTTTCTGAATTAAATTTGGAAAATGCATTGCAAAATAACAGATCCAATATTCATCTAGCCACGATATAAAAAAAGAAGCATTGTTCATCTCAGCTTCAGTGCAACATTATGAGTAATTGTTTTTTCAATAATGTTTCTATCATTACTAATGTCTGCTATATTATTGCTAAGTAAAACTTGTACAGAAAATATTTGTCTCATTCTACTTTTGCTCAAAATATTGTATCTAACTAAAATAGAGTGACTGATTGCATAATAATGGAGTCAGTACTTTTATAATGAGATTTTTAGTGGATACACAATTGTGACTAACTCTCACTTCTGACCATGCAGTTTTGGAAACCACTGAGTCTGTTGAGAGTTTAACTAAACTACTTCATAATGCTGCTGACTTGGCATCCATTTGGGATAGCAAACTTGCCTGCAGGGCCCTTGAACTGATATTTACCCCTCCCTCAAGTGCATATCCTTCTTAACAGCCCAAAGAGCCACCAGTAAACGTAAGTTCCTGATATGATATGATATGATATGATTCCCTCAACTGCCCTTGTCATAAGTAATGGGCTCCCTTGTCTCCCAGGGCTTTCCTCTAATGTGCCATTAGATAAAACCACCAGGAAGAATACTGAAATCCTGTTTTTTTTGGTTTAAATTGACCAATTGACCAGGACCCCAAAGTACTCTACCCTCAGGCTCTAATACAAGCATGTGCCCAGCTCTCTCCACTCTCTCTTTCACACTCTGCCTTGACTTCCCCATGTGGCACCTTGAGTGAGCCTTGTGCCTCCTCCAGAACCAGTGATTAATAAACCTCTCCATTTTGCTTCCTGTATGGTCTTTTGTTGAACCCTGGATCAACAACTTACACACCATCTTTACTTAATTAATGATAATTTAACAAAGTCACAGCACAGTAGGAAGCAGAATGGTTTTAATGGATGGGAACTGAAATGAATGTTGGAAAGAGGACTTCTGTATTGAAAATCATATTCATTTGAAATTTTATTTTAAGCCACACCAAGATGGTAGCACTATACCTATGTGCAGAGTAGAAATAGGGGTCCAGTGAAGTGAAATTAAGGTTCAAATGACAATATAAAAAAATCACATAAATTAACAGTCACATGAAGATTACAGTAAAACAGCAAAATCAAAATTACATTTTGTGTTTAATTTTTACTTATGTTTATTTACTGTGTCTCATATATACTTATACAAGTGTGAAAATGTATATATATATATATATATATATATATGCACACATACATACATATACATGTATCTGTTTATGTCTGTAGTGGATGATGGAATGGAATACACTACATTCAGTAGAAACACGTAATTTATACACTACAAAATTGGAAAAGTAAAAGTAGCCCATATTTAATCCTTTTGTACCCTGAATTTATTTCATTTCATAATTTTAAAAAATTCAAAAAATTAATAGATGAATCTATTATAATTATTATCCGTCTAAATCACTTCCATTAATCCTGACAATAGCATGCATCTGATGAGACATTTTGTCTAGGTCTCTGTCTTTTGTGTGTTAGGAAAGCCTGTTACATTTCCTGCTTCTGAGAATAATGGCTGGGTAAAAAGAAGTCACTTAATGTCCATGGCTTTGAGCTTCAAGAAGTGTCTCTGGTGTATGCTGCATGCACTCTATCTACTGCTGTGTTTTGTCTACTCGATCCCTCAGGTCAGTCCTCTGCAGAGTTTCTCTTTGCCTGCTATGGAGAGTGTTTGGACATTGGACAGAGTGTGGCTAGTTTTACCTAGGTGTGCTCTGGTCTGGTTGTCAAGGGAGACCTGATGCTATTTCCACTAGAGCTGAAGCTCTGCAGAACTCTATGCTCAGTAGATGTGGTATTTCTGGGGTTTGTGCTCATGTTCTGGGGGAAGAGGTCCCACCATGCTGGTTCTCAGGCATACTTGCCCAAAGTGGAGGCACAGCACCAAAGTGGAGGCTGGAGCCACCTACACCAAGCCCCATACCCTGTGCTCTGCAGGTGCTTCTGAACTAGGACAACTGTGAATGAGAGTCAGAGCAGCAGCCAGACCTGTTTGCCAGAAGACCAACACAAACTCTCTACATGAACCACGTCTACTCACCATAGAGTGAAGCAAAGCTTCACCTCTAGAAGAAATAAGATCTAGACTCTTTTAACAAGCAGACTAAAACATACCTAGTTAAAACTTTCCAGACGTGGAAAAGGTCCAAATGCTCCCCACCTTAGGCAAGGAGGAACTCTGCAGAAGACTGACCTTAGGGAAACACAGCTAAAACACAACATCAGAGGGGCACCTGGGTGGCTCAGGTCATGGTCTCACAACTTGTGAGTTCAAGCCCCACGTTGGGTTCTGTGCTGGCAGGTCAGAGCCTGGGGCTTGCTTTGGGTTCTGTGTCTCCCTCTCTCTCTCTCTCTGTACCCATCCCCTGCTTTCACTCTGTCTCTCAAAAATAAATAAACATTAAAAAAACACACAACAACAGAGTGCACACAGCATATACTACAAACACTTCCTGAAGAGCCAGGCATTGGACAGTATAGGACCTCTTCGCAACATAGCCATTATTCTCAGAAGCAGGAAACATAGCAGCCTTTCCTAACACAGAGAAAACAAGGACCTAGACAAAATGCCCAGATGGAATAATTCATCTAGAAAGAAAGAACATGAAGAGGTCACAGCCAGGGACTCCACGAAAACTTGCTAGAACTGATACACAAATTCAGTTGCAGATATAAAATCCACGTACAGAGATCTGTTGCATTTCCATACACCAATAATGAAGAAGCAGAAAAAAAAATTAAGGAATCATTCCCATTTACTATTGCACCCAAAACAATAAGATACCTATGAATAAACCTAACCAAAGAGGTAAAAGATCTGTACTCCAAAAATTTTAACTTATGAAAGAAATTGAAGACGAGACAAAGAAATGGGAAAACACTCTATGCTTATGGATTAGAAGAACAAACACTGTTAAAATGTCTATACTACCCAAAGCAATGTGCACATTTAATGGAATTCCTATCAAAAGACCACCAGCATTTTCCACAGAGTGGAACAAACAATCTTAAAGTTTGCATAGTACAACAAAGACCCCTGAGTAGCCAAAGCAATGCTGAAAAAGAAAAGCAAAGCTGGAGGCATCACAATTTCAGATTTTAAGCTACACTACAAAGCTGTAGCCCTCAAGAGGGTATGGTACTGGCAAAAACAGACAAATACATCAAGAGAACTGAACAGAAACCCAGAAATGGACCTACAGCTATATGGTCAACTAATATTTGACAAAGCAGGAAAGAATATCCAGTGGAAAAAAGACAGTCTCTTCAACAGATGGTGTTGGGAAAACTGGACAGCAACATGCAAAATAATGAAACTGGACCACTTTCTTACACCATAAACAAAAATAAATTCAAATGGATCAAAGACCTAATTGTGACACAGGAAACCAACCAAATCCTAGAAGAGATCACAGACAGTAACCTCTTTGACTTTGTCTGGAGCAACTTCTTACTAGACATGTCACTGCAGGCAAGGGAAACAAAAGCAAAAATAAGCTATTGGGATTTCATCAACATAAAAGAGTTTCTGCACAGCAAAGGAAATAATCAACAAAACTAAAAGGAAGCCTACAGAATGGGAGAAGATATTTTCAAATGACGTATCTGATAAATATAAAGAACTTAAACTCAACACCTCAAAACCAAATAATCAAGTTAAGAAATGGTCAGGAGACATCAATAAACATTGTCCTCAAATAAGACATCCAGATGGCCAACAGACACATGAAAAGATGCTCAACATCACTCATCATCAGGGAAATACAAATCAAAATCACTATGAAATACCATATAAAACCTGGCAGAATGACTACAATTAACAGCACAAGAAACAACAGGAGTTGGCAAGAATGTGCAGAAAGGGGCACCCTCTTACACTGTTTGTGGGAATGCAAAGTGGTACAGCAACTCTGGAAAACAGTAAAGAGGTTCCTCAAAAAATTAAAAACAGAACTACCTGTGACCCAGAAATTGCCTTACTGGGTATTTATTCAAAGGATACAAAAATACTGATTTGAAAGGGCATTTGCACCCCCAAATTTATAGCACCATTATGAACAACAGCCGAATTATGGAAAGAGCTCAAATTCCGATTGACTGATGATTGGACAAAGAAGATGTGGTATACATATATACAGTGGAATATTACTCACCCATCAAAAATAATGAAATCTTTCCAACTGCAATGATGTGGATGGAGCTAGAGCATATTATGCTAAAGTAAATAAGTCAGTCAGAGAAAGACAAATACCATATGATTTTACTCACATGTCGAATTTAAGAAATAAAACATATGAACATACGTGATATAAAAAAGAGAGAGGAAGGTAAACCAAAGATACCTATAGCTATAGAAAACAATATGAGGGTTGCTGCAGGGGATGTGGATGGAGGATGGGATAAATGTGTGATGGGCATTAATGAGGGCAATCCTTGTAATGCGCACTGAGTTTTATGTAAGCAAAGAATCACTAGTTTCTACTCTTGAAAACATTATTCAGTGTATGTTAACCAGAATTTAAATAAAAACTTTTGAAAAAGAATATGAAAAGCATATTAACAGTATCTATGGTGTTAACAAGTTTATAAGCTTAAATCATATTCTTTCCCAACTTCATACTAAACTTTAAATTTTTATAATCAGATATCCTCAGGCAGGGTGTCCATAACTTGGACCTATATGTAAGGCAAAACTCTGAAACTCCTAAAAGCACAGAGAAAACCTAGATGATTTTGATTTTGGCAGTGATATTTTAGATACCACATGAAAGTTGTGATCCATGAAAGAAATGATGGGTAAGATGGATTTCATTAAAATTAAAAACTTCTGCTGTGCAAAAGATAGTGTCAAGAAAATGAGAAGACAAGTCACATACAGGGTGACAATATTTACATAAAATACATGTGAAAAGTAACTCAAATATACAAAAACTCTTAGAATTCAACAATGAAAATGAGAAATTGAGCAGGGAAGATGGCAGCGTAGGGGGACGCTGGGCTCACCTCATCCTGCTAATCACTTAGATTCCACCCACATCTGCCTAAATAACCCAGAAAACCACCAGAAGACTAGCAGAACTAACTCTCCAGAGCCAAGCATAGAGAAGAGGCCCACAGAAGAGGGTAGGAAGGGTGGAGAGGCGGTAGTGCTACATGGACTGGTGGCAGGGATCTGGGGCGGTGGAGGGGCAGCCCACCCAGCAAGGCAGAAACCCGGAGTCTGGCTTGCAAAAGCAGAGGGGCAGGACTGCGTAAGTTCTGACAGCCAGCAGGACTTAACATCTGGAATGTTAAAAGTCAACAGTTCTGCTCTTGGAGAGTGGGGAGAGCGAAGGGACACTGGGAAGGAGAGTTGTTGAGCCCCAGAAGGACAGAGCTCAGTGGGGGAACAAAGGCACTGGTAAGCGCCATCTCCCTTTCCCATCCCCCACCCACAATTCCAAAGGGAACCAGTTCCCATCACCAAACTTGCTTGCACCACGCACATGCCCAACACTGTGCTTCTGTGGATCCATCCCTCCTATGGTCCTGCCTCCCTCCCAATGCTGCAGGGCCCCTCCCGCAGGGGACCACGGACAGCAAAGAAAGCTAAGCCTGCCCCTCCCACACCCTGGCTAATATGCCAGATCCTGTCCAAACAGCACTACAAGCCTGGCAGTGTGCAAGTAGCCCTGAAAGGGGCCACCCACAGTGAGTCCTGCCCCTGGGAGAGGTGAAGATAAGGTACATACCAGTCTGACTGTGATTCCAGCGGTGGGCTAGGGGCAGACATCGGGTCTGACTGCGGCCCCTCCCACCAACACAAGTTACTCCGGACAGCACAGAAGTGCCCTGCATTTGGAGCGACTGCAGGGACTACCCAAAATGACGAACCAGAAGAAGTCCCCTCAAAAGAAACCCCAGGAAGTAGTGAAAGCTAACAAACTGATAAAAAACAATTTAAGCAATATAACAGAACAAGAATTTAGAATAACAGTCATAAAATTAATCACTGGGCTTGAAAAAAGCATAGAGCAAGCAGAGAATCTATTGCTACAGAGATCAAGGGACTAAGAAATAGTCATGAGGACCTAAAAAATGCTATAAATGAGGTGCAAAATAAAATGGAGGTGGCCATACACGGATGGAAGAGGCAGGGGAGAGAATAGGTGAATTAGAAGATAAAATTATGGAAAAAGAGGAAGCTGAGAAAAAAAGAAAAAAATCCAGGAGTATGAGGGGAGAATTAGAAAACTAAGTGATACAATCAAAAGGAACAATATCCGTACAATAGGAATTCCAGAAGAGGAAGAGAAAGAGAAAGGGGCTGAAGGTGTACTTGAATGAATCATAGCTGAGAACTTCCCTGATCTGGGGAAGGAAAAAGGCATTGAAATCCAAGAGGCACAGAGAACTTCCTTCAGACATAACTTGAATCGATCTTCTGCACGATATATCATAGTGAAAATGGCAAAATACAAGGATAAAGAGAAAATTCTGAAAGCAGCTAGGGATAAACACACTCTAACATATAAATGGAGACCCGTAAGAGTAGTGGCAGACCTATCTACTGAAACTTGGCAGGCCAGAAAGGAATGGCAGGAAATCTTCAATGTGATAAACAGAAAAAATATGCAGCCGCGAATCCTTTATCCAGCAAGTCTGTCATTCAGAATAGGAGGAGAGATAAAGGTCTTCCCAAACAAACAAAAACTGAAGGAATTCATCACCACTAAACCAGCCCTACAAGAGATCCTAAGGGGGATTCTGTGAGTGAAATATTGCAAGGACCACAAAGTACCAGAGACATCACTACAAGCATGAAACCTACAGACATCACAATGACTCTAAACCCATATCTTTCCATAATAACACTGAATGTCAATGGATTAAATGCTCCAACCAAAAGACATAGGGTATCAGAATGGATAAAAAAAACAATACCCATCTATTTGCTATCTACAAGAGACTCATTTTAGACCTGAGGACACCTTCAGATTGAAAGTGAGGGTATGGAGAACTATCTATCATGCTACTGGAAGTCAAAATAAAGCTGGAGTAGCCATACTTATATCAGACAAACTAGACTTTAAATTAAAGGCAGTAACAAGAGATGAAGAAGGACATTATATAATAATTGCAGGGTCTATCCATCAGGAAGAGCTAACATTTATAAATGTCTATGTGCCGAATACGGGAGCCCCCAAATATATAAACAATCACAAACATAAGCAACCTTATTAAGAATGTGGTAATTTCAGGGGACTTTAGTACCCCACTTACAACAATGGATAGATCATCTAGACACAGGATCAATAAAGAAACAAGGGCCCTGAATGATACATTGGACCAGATGGACTTGACAGATATATTTAGAACTCTGCATCCCAAAGCAACAGAAGGCACTTTCTTCTCGACTGCACATGGAACGTTCTCCAAGATAGATCACATACTGGGTCACAAAACAGCCCTTCATAAGTATACAAGAATTGAGATCATACCATGCATACTTTCAGACCACAATGCTATGAAGCTTGAAATCAACCACAGGAAAAAGTCTGGAAAACCTCCAAAAGCATGGGGGTTAAAGAAGACCCTACTAAAGAATGAATGGGTCAACCAGGCAATTAGAGAAGAAATTTAAAAATATATGGAAACAAATGAAAATGAGAATACAACAATCCAACACTTTGGGATGCAGAGAAGGCAGTCCTGAGAGGAAAATACATTGCAATCCAGGCCTATCTCAAGAAACAAGAAAAATCCCAAACACAAAATCTAACAGCACACTTAAAGGAAACAGAAGCAGAAAAGCAAAGACACCCCAAACCCGGCAGAAGAAGAGAAATAATAAAGATCAGAGCAGAAATAAACAATATAGAATCTAAAAAGACTGTAGAGCAGATCAATGAGACCAAGAGTTGGTTTTTTGAAAAAATAGACAAAATTGATAAACCTCTAGCCAGGCTTCTCAAAAAAAAGAAAGAAAGGTGGGAGGAGAGTACCCAAATAGATAAAATCATGAATGAAAATGGAATTATTACAACCAATCCCTCAGAAATACAAGCAATTACCAGGGAATACTATGAAAAATTGTATGCCAACAAACTGGACAACCTGGAAGAAATGGACAAATTCCTAAGCACTCACACACTTCCAAAACTCAAACAGGAAGAAATAGAAAACTTGAACAGACCCATAACCAGCAAAGAAGTTGAATCAGTTATCAAAAATCTCCCAACAAATAAGAGTCCAGGACCAGATGGCTTCCCTGGGGAATTCTACCAGACATTTAAAGCAGAGATAATACCTATCCTTCTCAAGATGTTACAAAAAATAGGGAAGGAAAACTTCAAGACTCATTCTATGAAGCCAGCATTACTTTGATTCCTAAATCAGACAGAGACCCAGCAACAAAAGAGAATTACAGGCCAATATCCCTGATGAATATGGATGCAAAAATTCTCAATAAGATACTAGCAAATAGAATTCAACAGCATATAAAAAGAATTATTCACCATGATCAAGTGGGATTCATTCCTGGGCTGCAGGGCTCATTCAACATTCACAAATCAATCAATGTGATACATCACATTAATAAAAGAAAAGAACATTATGATCCTGTCAATCGATGCAGAAAAAGCATTTGACAAAATTTAGCATCTTTTCCTAATAAAAACCCCTGAGAAAGTCAGGATAGAAGGAACATACTTAAACATCATAAAGCCATTTATGAAAAGCCCACAGCTAATATTATCCTCAATGGGAAAAACTGAGAGCTTTCCCCCTGAGATCAGGAACATGACAGGGATGTCCACTCTCTACCGCTGTTGTTTAACATAGTGTTGGAAGTACTAGCATCAGCAATCAGACAACAAAAGGAAATCAAAGGCATCAAAATTGGCAAAGATGAAGTCAAGCTTTCACTTTTTGCAGATGACATGATATTATACATGGAAAACCCAACAGACTCCACCAAAAGTCTGCTAGAACTGATACATGAATTCAGCAAAGTTGCAGGATACAAAATCAATGTACAGAAATCAGTTGCATTCTTATACACTAATAATGAAGCAATAGAAAGACAAATAAACTGATCCCATTCACAGTTGCACCAAGAATCATAAAATACCTAGGAATAAACCTAACCAAAGATGTAAAAGATCTGTATGCTGAAAACTATAGAACGCTTATGTAGGAAATCAAAGAAGATACAAAGAAATGGAAAAACATCCATACTCATGGATTGGAAGAATAAATATTGTCAAAATGTCAATACTACCCAAAGCTATCTACACATTCAATGCAATCCCAATCAAAATTGCACCAGCATTCTTCTCAAAGCTAGAACAAGCAATCCTAAAATTTCTGTGAAACCACAAAAGACCCTGAATAGCCAAAGTAATATTGAAGAAGAAGACCACAGCGGGAGGCATCACAATCCCAGACTTTAGCCTCTACTACAAAGCTGTAATCATCAAGATAGCATGGTATTGGCACAAAAACAGACACATAGACCAATGGAATAGAATAGAAACTCCAGAATTGGACCCACAAAAGTATGGCCAACCAATCTTTGACAAAGCAGGAAAGAATATCAATGGAAAAAAGACAGTCTCTTTAACAAATGGTGCTGGGAGAACTGGACAGCAACATGCAGAAGCATGAAACTAGACCACTTTCTTACACCACTCACAAAAATAAACTCAAAATGGATGAAGGACCTGAATGTGAGATAGGAAACCATCAAAACCCTAGAGGAGAAAGCAGGAAAAGACCTGTCTGACCTCAGCCGTAGCAATTTCTTACTTGACACATCCCCAAAGGCAAGGGAATTAAAAGCAAAAATGAACTTATGGGACCTCATGAAGATAAGAAGCTTCTGCACAGCAAAGGAAACAATCAACAAAACTAAAAGGCAAACGATGGAATGGGAAAAGATATTTGTAAATGACATATCGGACAAAGGGCTAGTATCCAAAATCTATAAAGAACTCACCAAGCTCCACACCTGAAAAACAAGTAATCCAGTGAAGAAATGGGCAGAAAACATGTATAGACTCTTTTCTAAGAAAGACATCCAAATGGCCAACAGGCACATGAAAGGATGCTCAACGTCGCTCCTTATCAGGGAAATACAAATCAAAACCACACTCAGATATCACCTCACGCCAGTCCGAGTGGCCAAAATGAACAAATCAGGAGACTATAGATGCTGGTGAGGATGTGGAGAAACGGGAACCCTCTTGCACTGTTGGTGGGAATGCAAACTGGTGCAGCCACACTGGGAAACAGTGTGGAGGTTCCTCAAAAAATTAAAAATAGATCTACCCTGTGACCCAGGAATAGCACTGCTAGGAATTTACCAAAGGGATGCAGGAGGGCTGATGCATAGGGGCACTTGTACCCCAATATTTATAGCAGCACTTTCAACAATAGCCAAGTTATGGAAAGAGCATAAATTTCCATCAACTGATGAATGGATAAAGAAGTTGTGGTTTATATACACAATGGAATACTACTTGGAAATGAGAAAGTATGAAATATGGCCTTTTGTAGCAATGCAGATGGAAATGAGTGTTATGCTAAATGAAATAAGTCATACAGAGAAAGATAGATACCGTATGTTTTCACTCTTATGTGGATCCTGAGAAACTTAACAGAAGACCATGGGGGAGGGGAAGGGACAAAAAAGTTAGAGAGGGAGGGAGCCAAGCCATAAGAGACTCTAAAAACAGCATAAACTGAGGGTTGATGGGGAGTGGCAGGGAGAGGGGGGTGGGTGATGGGCATTGAGGAGGGCACCTGTTGGAAGGAGCAATGGGTGTTTTATGGAAACCAATTTGACAATAAATTTCATATTAAAAAAAACAATGAAAATGAACAAGATTAGAAACTGGACCAAAGATCTTAACAGATACCTCACCAAAGATGATACATAGATGGAAACTAAGCACATGAAAAGAAGATCCACATCATATATCATCAGGGAGATGTAAATTAAAACAAGGAGAAACCACTGCACACATATTAAAATGGCCAACCCTAGAACACTTAAATCACCAAAGGTGATGAGGATGTGAAGCAACAGGAACTTTCATTTTTTTTGCTGGTAGAATGCAAAATGGTACAGCAACTTTGGAAGACATTTGGTGGTTTCTTACAAATTAAACACTCTTACCATTTGATCCAGTAATCACCCATCTCAGTATTGACTCACCAAAATAGGTCACACAAAAACCTGCACACAGATCCTTATAGCAGCTTTATCCATAATTGCCCAAACTTGGAAGCAGCTAAGATACCCTTTAGTAGGTAAATGGGCAAACTATGATGCATCTAGAAAATAGAATATTATTCAATCCTAAAAAAGAAATGAGCTATCAAACCATGAAAAGACATGAAGGAAACCCAAGTGCATGTCACTAAGTGAAAGAAGCTAATCTGAAAAAGCTACATATTTTATGACTATATAACATTCTGCACAAGGAAAAACTATGATCATGATAAAATAAGCAGTTTTTGGGGAGTGAGGGGTGAGAAGTGATGAATAGGCAGGGTACAAAGGATTTATATCTATATATCTATGTATATCACCTTTATATCTATATATCTTCCATCTATATCATCTGTCAACCTACATATCTATCAGTAAGTATACTTTTGTCCAGACCTATAGAATGTGGATTCACCAAGACTAAACCTTAATGTAAACTACGGACTTTAGGTAACTATGCTGTGTTAATGTAGGTTCACCAATTATAAGAAACATATCACTCTGCTGAGGGATATTGTAAATGGGGGAAGCTATGCATGTTTGAGGTCCATGGTTATATGGGATATCTCTATACCTTCTTTTCAATTTTGTTGTAAACCTAAAACTGCTCTAAAATTAACACATTTAAAAACTTGTACTTTTCTGGGACAAATTTCTAGAAATACTTGGCCTGGTGGTATTCAGATAAACATTAAGTAAAAACCTAATAGATAAAAAATATAGGGAATGAAATTCTTCTTAGTTTTCATTTTCTCTTGCTTAATACCTGAGGACAAAGCCACCAAGGGCCAAGAGATACACAGTGGGGTAGAGAGAACATTTAGTAGATACGACAATTAAAAAGACTCATCTTGGTTATGAGTATAGGAAATCCAACCTGAAATTCCACGAGATGCTAGCTTTTGTTATTTTTGGTTACTGAAAATGAAAAAAATGAAGTTATTGGTATTCATAGTCTTATTTTTTTTTCCTTTTTGGTTCTGCCTTTCTTTACTCTGGCTTCATAGTGAGGTATACATGTCCTATTTAATGGATCCCTGAAAGTTCTGTATTTATTTTTTATAGCTGTAAACATACAGTAAAGACTATTCTCTCTAATATTTACAAAAATTTATTAAATTGTATTTTACTGAACTGACTTTGGTCTCATGCCTAACACTAATTTAGTTGTTTGTAGAGAGAATATGGTCATCTGTAAAACCCAGGATAGAAGTGTAACCTTGAGCTAATCAGAGAGTCCAATGCCTTGATTGGCTAACTGTGGTTTATGGACTCATATACAAATTATGGAAATCATCCTACCAAAAGAAAAAGAAAAAAAAGAAATTATTGAGGTAGATGTAGAGATAAGTGTGTTTGTGTGTGTGTGTGTGTATGCACGTGTGCACGAGAGAAATAGAGACCGAGATAGAGACTGAGTGGGAGAGAGAGAGATTATCTTGGGCATACAAAAGCAATTATCTACTTCAGGACAATTTGACTCTGTGACTCGACAACAGGTCATATAGTAAAACTGTAAGAAGCACCCTACAAGTACATAATTGCTATATTACAAAGCTTTCTAGATTTTTAAGTGGCATGTCACATATATAAAATAACAAGACACTACAGTAAACTACAATACCAGCCAACATAACCAGCTTGAGAGTCTCTTATTGCACCCCTACATCCAACCCCAAAACTGAAGCCATAATCATTTTGGTATACATGTAAACCACTCTTTGCCACAAACTGATTGTGAAGTGCTGGTACCATAGACATAGCCTCTGGAATCAAGCAGAAATGATTTCAATTCTATCTTTCTTACTAGTCATGTGACCAGGAGTAACTTATTGTACCTCTTAGAAGATCATTTTTTCACAAGATAAAATCAGAATAATTTATGCTATAAATTTTGTTTTGTTTCATTTTTTAATATGGATAGTATACTTATACTTATTTTATACTTTCAAATTAGCCTTAAAAACATCACAGAATAAAATACCTGGTTATTATTACATTATAAATGTAGACTCTAAGGAAAACAATTATAACACGAATAAGGAATAGCTGTTAAAGTATCAAATGTGATCTGTCTAGGCAGCATTTTATTCTTAATCAAAGTTACCCAGATTAAGTACACTTACATGAGTCAGTATTTACTTATTATATAGAATAAAATGTAGTATGAAATATATATACCATATTTTTCATTACACTAGCCTAGTGGGATTTCTTTTTAAATTCTCAAATTGGCATTTTAATCTCAATTTCTACTCTTAAATATATTTATTTAAAAACAGTAGAGAATGGGGTGCCTGGGTGGCTCCGTCGGTTGGGCGGCCGACTTCGGCTCAGGTCATGATCTCGCAGTCCGTGAGTTCGAGCCCCGCGTTGGGCTCTGTGCTGACAGCTCAGAGCCTGGAGCCTGCTTCAGATTCTGTGTCTCCCTCTCTCTGACCACCGCCTCCCCCCCGTTCATGCTCTGTCTCTCTCTGTCTCAAAAATAAATAAACGTTAAAAAAAAATTTAAAAAAAAAACAGTAGAGAATGAATATCAAGACATAAAAAGCCAAACAAAGAAAAATCCCAAGGAAGACACATCATTTAGTTGTTTTGAATTTATCAAGAGTTTACAGAAAATCAAATATAAGGACAAAATATACTGCACATGCATGGAAATAATTAAGTCTCCATGATCTAACGCATAAAGTTGATGAAAACAATCTTTCATATATTTGCTACAATTAAGTGGAAGAAGAGGAGAGGAAAGGGTCAAATTTGAGAATGCTTACAATGGAACAGAAAAATAAAGTGTCAGTATTTTGAACAGGAAGGCATATATTGAGAAAAAAGAGCCAATGTAAACATCATGATACTTCAGAAATAAGTGAAAGAACAAGTATGATTATATATTGGATGATGCAATAGTGACATTGGGACCCAATCTAAACACTTCCTTTGCAGATTGCCTTATAAATTTCCTTATAAACCTCATGATTCTACTTGGATAAAGACAGGACTCTTTGTAGCAAGTTCTTAAATGCTTGCTTCACCCGTTGGTTCCTTAGAGTGCAAATAAAAGGGTTCAAAAGTGGTGCGACTGAGGTATTGAGAGTTGCTACTCCCTTCATTAAGGATATCCTCTGTTTGACCGAGGGTTTAATGTACATGAAGATGCAGCTGCCATATGAGAGGGAGATGACAATCATGTGAGAAGAACAAGTGGAGAAAGCCTTTTTTCTCTGGTTGGCAGAAGGGATTTTTAAAATTGTCAGGCAATATATGTGTATGGTAGAATCAGTAATGCCAAGGTGACCAGCAGAGTCACCAAAGCTAAGACGAAACTCATAATTTCCAACACATGTGTATCTCTGCAGGAGATCTGCAGAAGGGGAGCAGTGTCACAGTAGAAATGATCAATGATATTGGAGTCACAGAAGTCCAGGCTTCTGTGGACTAAAATGAGTCCTGGAAAGATTATGAGGGAACCAGTGATCCAAGAGCTTAGGATCAGCTGGATACAGATTTTGCTGCTCATGATGGTTGTATAATGCAGGGGCTTACAGATGGCAACATAACGATCATAGGACATGACAACCAGGAGATAAAATTCGGATGCTCCAAGAAGGAAGGCAAAAAATAACTGAGCTGCACAACAGTTATAGGAAATGGTTTTGTCCCCAGTTGCCATGCTTACAAGCAATTTGTAAATACACAGTTATATAAGAAATTTCTAAGAAGGAAAATTTTTGAAGAAAAATACATAGGGGTCTTGCGATGAGAACCCAGCAAAGTAAGGGTAATGATAATTAAGTTGCCTGAGATGCTTAGCAAGTAGGTGAGAAGCAGGAAGACGAATAGCACAATCTTCACCTTTGGGTCCTCTGTCAATCCTGCTAAGATAAATACTGTCACAGTTGTACGGTTTTCCATCATTACCTCCTATTATGCTTCTGTTCTGGTAAAAATATCAAGAAAAATTATGTAAAGATATCAATTGTAAAATATTAAAATAACAATATCAAAATATTAGTATTTACTATTAATTATATATACTAATGGGACATTGTTTGAAATGATTAATGTAAGATAAACTCTAATAAAAGCTCTTACTTTGCTTTTGAGAAATGATAATGATTTTCTACAAATCTGATGAAATAAAAAACTATCTCATAAATTATCTTTATATTTTGACTTAGGTATATTTATGGTAATGAGATGAAGAAATGAACATGTAGGTGAAAACAATATTTCCTCTTTTCTCAATATGTAAGAACTAAAATGTCATAATACTTATACTCAGCCTGATGATTATATAAATATCATTGCCTCAAGGAACTGGCCACGAATGCAACAGAGAAGCAAGATGATAGATATATAAATACTTATGATGGGTGAAAACAGAAATCCAGCTTTAGGTTGGAGATAATCCTGAAAGTCATTCAGTAGAACAACCAGAGCTCTTCAATGGTTTGGCCTTTGCCACATCTGCTCAGGTAATCAACATTCTGTCTTGGTCCTATCTGATTTTTATTTCTGTAAGTCAGTGTAGTCTGTTTTGTCTTTATTCCGCGTCTTCATTTTACCACCTCCTATGCCATTCATTAAATTCATCTGATTGTGTAGTAAACCTGACTTGAACAGAATCAAACAGATTCAGTGTTTCTTCTGGTTACAGTTCTGAAAACAGGAAGAGAATCACAAAGTGAAATGCAAAATGAAGTGAATAAGAGTTCAGAAAGAAGGATAATGAAAAAGGGAAGAAAAGATAAAAGAAGTGGAAAAGAGGTAAGACAGTAAGGGAAGACCATAAATTTAAACACCATTAGGATAGGATTTTTCTTCAGATGAGACAATGACTTGTATCTGGCTCTTGGCTTCTTACCTGATGTATAGAATTAGTTACGGCAAAGCTCTAATTTACTTCTACATAAGAGAGTACAGAGGAGAAACTGTAGGCAACTTTACTTGGATGACCAGTCACTTGGCAAGTGTTCAGACACTTGCAGGTAATACTGACTGCCTCCAAATTATATGGTATTCAAGAGCTAAGCCAATTCAAATGGAGTTGATTGTGTGGTTGAAAATTATATAAGCTCTCATTAAGCTAAATGTCATGAAAACTCCTAGGTATAAACATTTCATCCCTTGGGGGCAAGTTTCTTGTTTGATGACTTCATTGATGCTTCTTTGAGGACTTCATTATCAATACAAAACATTTATTAAACAATTTAATAGATTCATGGAGAATGCATTGTTATACACTGAGGCGTCAAAGCAGTATAAGTCAATGTCCCTGTCTATCGTGCTTTACCAACATATTGAGGAGACAGAATTTCTGCATGAATATAGCAATGTATAATGTGCCATAAATTTAAAGGTAAATGTGATTGCTTAGGGCAGTCAAGGGAGATTAATAAGAAAATATGTTTTTCTGGCCACGCCAGTCAGAGTGGCCAAAATGAAGAAATCAGGAGACTATAGATGCTGGAGAGGATGTGGAGAAACAGGAACCCTCTTGCACTGTTGGTGGGAATGCAAATTGGTGCAGCCGCTCTGGAAAACAGTATGGAGGTTCCTCAGAAAATTAAAAATAGACCTACCCTATGACCCAGCAATAGCACTGCTAGGAATTTATCCAAGGGATACAGGAGTAGTGATGCATAGGGGCACCTGTACCCCAATGTTTATAGCGGCACTCTCAACAATAGCCAAATTATGGAAAGAGCCTAAATGTCCATCAACTGATGAATGGATAAAGAAATTGTGGTTTATATACACAATGGAATACTACGTGGCAATGAGAAAAAACGAAATATGGCCTTTTGTAGCAACATGGATGGAACTGGAGAGTGTGATGCTAAGTGAAATAAGCCATACAGAGAAAGACAGATACCATATGGTTTCACTCTTATGTGGATCCTGAGAAACATAACAGAAACCCATGGGGGAGGGGAAGGAAAAAAAAAAAAAAAAAAAGAGGTTAGAGTGGGAGAGAGCCAAAGCATTAGAGACTGTTAAAAACTGAGAACAAACTGAGGGTTGATGGGGGGTGGGAGGGAGGGCAGGGTGGGAGGGAGGGCAGGGTGGGTGATGGGTATTGAGGAGGGCACCTTTTGGGATGAGCACTGGGTGTTGTATGGAAACCAATTTGACAGTAAATTTCATATATTAAAAAATAAAAAAAATATATATAAAAAAAAAAAAAAAAAAAAAAAAAAGATGGATCCAAAGCTGTCTTGGAGACATATTAGGAAGTAAAGTAAGGCATTTTAGGTAGGATAAGAAGTGTGGAAAAGGTACATAAAAATAAAAACTCATGAATTAATAAAAACTCATCAGAGAGAATATGATAACAGTTTTCTCCAGGGAATAGTTAAGGTTCTAGACATTCTAGCTATTAGTGCCAAAGTATAATAACATTTTCCTAGTACTTACAAACATTCTCCCAAACCTAAGGGACAATTCCCAAGGAACTTAATTGTATTACAATGGCTATAGTCATCTGAGTCAAAAACAGACCTATCATCCCCACAAGTAAGAATGATATCAAATCAGACCTAGTTTTTCTCCTGCTAACCCAACTCCCTAGAGATACACTGGAACAGTGTATTATAATATGTTTAGCAAGCCTATTACTTTTATTTATGTTTACATTAAAACATGCAAAAGAATTTTCCCTCCTTTCAAAATCATGAACAATTGTTTTATTCAAAAATGGTATCATTTCAGTTCAAAACATTTGGAATGCAGGAAAGGCAATCCTAAGGGGAAGTATATAGCAATACAGGCCTAACTCAAGAAGCAAGAAACGTCTCAAATACACAACCTAACCTTACACCTAAAGGAGCTAGAAAAATAACAGAAAATAAAGCCTAGAGTCAACAGAAGAAGGGAAATAATAAATATTAGAGCAAAAGTAAATGATATAGAAAGAAACAAAAAAAATAAAAAAAGTAGAACAGATCAACAAAATGAAGATCTGATTCTTTGAAAGAATTAATAAAATTGGTAAACTTCTAGCCAGGCTTATCAAAAAGAAAACTGAAAGGACTCAAATAAATAAAATCACAAATGAAAGAGGAGAGATAACAGCCAATACCATAGAAATATAAATAATTATAAGAGAATATTATGAAAAATTATATGACATCTAACTGGGCAATCTCAAAGTAATGGACAAATTCCTAGAAACATTCAAACTACCAAACTTTAAAGAAGAAATAAAAAATTTGAACAGACCCATAACCAGCAAAGAGATTGTATCAGTAACCAGAAATCTCCCAACAAACAAAAGTCCAGGGCCAGATGGCTTTTCAGGGGAATTGTGCCAGACATTTAAAGAAGATTTAATGTATATTCTTCTCATATTGTTCCAAAAAATAAAATGAAAAAAAAAAAACCCTCCAAACTCCTTCTACGAGGGTAACATTACCTTGATTCCAAAACCTGACAAACACCCCACTAAAAGAATTACAGGCCAACATCCCTGATGAACATGGATACAAAATTTCTCAACAAGATACTAGCAAATTGAATCCAACAGTACATTAAAAAGAATTATTCACCACAATCAAGTGGGATTTATTCCTGGGCTGTGTGTTCAATATTTGCAAATCAATCAATGTGATACACCATATTAATGTAAGAAAGTATAAGGACTATCTGATCCTCAGTAGATTCAGGAAAAGCATTTGACAAAATACAACATCACTTCTTGATAAAACCCTCAACAAAGTAGGGATAGAGGGGTAGAAAGAATGTACCTCATAAAGGCCATTTACAAAAGACCCACAGTTGACATCATCTTCAGTGGGAAAAAATTGAGAACTTTTCCTCTAAGGTCAGGAACAAGACAGTAATAGTGGCTCTCGTCATTACTATTTGACACAGTACTGGATGACTTAGCCTGGGCAATCAGAAAAAAAAAAAGGAATAAAAGGTATCCAGATAGTTAACGAAGAAGTCAAACTTTCACTATTTGCAGATGATGTGACACTTATGTTGAAAACCCAAAAGTCTCCACCAAAAAATTGCTAGAACTAATACACAAATTCAGCAAAGTTGCAGGATATAAAATCAATGTACAGAAACCTGTTGCATTACTATACACCAATAATGAAGAAGCAGAAATAGAAATCAAGGAATCAATCCCATTTACATCAGAAACCATAAGGTACCTAGGAATAAACCTAACCCAAGAGGTAAAAGATCTGTACTCTGAAAACTATAGAATACATATGAAGGAAATTGAAGAGGACACAAAGACATAGAAAAGCATTCCATGCTCATGGACTGGAAGAACAAACATTGTTAAAATATCTATACTACCCCAAAGAAATTTACACATTTAATGCAATTCTTATCAAAATACCACTAGTGTTCTTCATGGAGTTAGAACAAACAATCCTAAAATTTGTATGGAATCACAAAGGACCCCAAATAGACAAAGCAATGCAGAAAAAGAAAAGAAAAGCTGGAGGCATCATGATTCTGGACTTCAAGCTATATTACAAAACTAGTCATCAAAACTGTCTGGTACTGGAATAAAAAGAGACACCGAGATCAGTAGAACACAATAGAAAACACCAGAAATGGACCCACAACTATATATTCAACTAACCTTTGACAAAACAGGAAATAATATCCAATTGAAAAAAGTCTCTTCAACAAATGGTGTTGGGAAAACTGGACAGCAACATGCAGAAGAATGAACATGGACCACTTTGTTACACCATACACAAAAGTAAATTCAAAATGGATGAAAGGAATGAGAGAAGATATTTGCAAATGACATATCAGATAAAGGGTATATCTATAAAGAATTCATCAAACTCAATACTCTAAAACCAAATAATCCATTTAGGAAATAAGGGGAAGACCTGAAAAGACATTTTTCCAAAGAAGACATCCAGATGGGCAACAGACACATGAAATAATGTTCAATATCACTCATCATCAGGGAAATACAAATCAAAACCACATTGAGATACCATCTCACAATTGCCAGAATTGCTAAATTTAAGAACACAAGAAGCAACAGGTGTTGGCAAGGATGTGGAGAAGGGGGATCTCTCTTACTTTATTGGTGGGATTGCAAACTGGTGCAACCACTCTGGAAAACAGTATGGAGGTTCCTCAAAAAGTTTAAAATAGAACTACCCTATGACACAATAATTGCACTACTAGGTATTAACCCAAAGGATACAAAAATACAGATTTGAAGGGATACATGAAGGGATAATTTCAGATCCTCTGTAATTAAAATAAAATCAGAATAACTTAAATATATTAATATAAATAAAGTACTCAGAGTTTTAGAGAGATTTATTTTCAAAATGTGGATTATAAATCAGTCTGCAAAACACTAAAATTTACAAACTATTATCCTTAAAGGTATATAAACAGAATTATTCAGGCAAAGTATTTTGTTTGTGATGGTCTCATTTTTATATTTCTATTGCAGGATGAAGCACTTAGATTTATATTTTTTTTTCTTTCCAAGCATCACACTGAAATGTGTAATTTTTATAATAAGTTTTAACACTTGTGGACATTTTGTGATTAGCTATTTCTAGCTTAGATCAACAATTTCTAAAAAAAATTTTAATGTTTATTTATATTTGAGAGAGAAAGAGTGTGCAAGCAGAAGAGGGGCAGAGAGAGAGAGACAGAGACAGAATCTGAAGCAGGCTTCAGGCTCTGAGCTGTCACCACAGAGCCTGATGCAAGGCTCAGACCCACAAACCCTGAGATCATGACCTGAGCCGAAACTGGACACTTAACCGACTGAGCCACACAGGTGTTACTAGATCAGCAATTTAAACTATCCAGGTATCTCTTTTATTCTTCATATTCAATGTGTTTTTAAGTCAATACAGCACAGTACTAAAATTAAGCAACTATTTATCCTATCAAGTGATTATGGTTTATTTCCAGGGAATTCTGTAAACTGTGTGCATATGCCTCCAAGGAATTCAGCTCAAAAAGCAATGTTTCCCTGAGGATCTTTGGCTTGCTTCCTATATAAGAGATGCCAAAATACACAGACTCCTTTTTATATCCTTCAACCGTGTTCTCAGAAGATTCTGTACAAAATGCAGTATCTTAAATGCACCCCATTTACCTTCATTAATTTGTGAATACCTATTTATTGTGTGCTTGAAATGTATCAAGCACTGTTCTGTGTCCAGGGCATACGTCCTGAGAGCTCCCCTGCTCCCTTCTACCATGTGAGGACCTAGTTAAAAGTGTATGAAATCTATGCAGCAGGCTCTTGCCAGACACCAGATCTGTTGGCACCCAGATCTTAGACTTTCTACCTCTAAAGCTGAGAAATAAATGTTTGTTGTTCAAAGCACCCAGTTACAGTATTTTGTGATAGCAGCGCCAACAGACTAAGCAAAAATAAAAACAGAGAATTCATTGCCAAGAGACTTGTCCTGCAAGAAATGTTAAACAAAGTTCTTTAGGAGGAATTCAAATGATATAGGTCAGAAATTCTGATCTACATCAAGAAAATAAGAGTGTTGAAGAAGTAAAGGGATAAGTACATTCAATTGCATTTTCTACAAAACTGACATTCTGTATAGCACCAACCATTTATTAAAATTAATTACAAATCCAATACCATGAGTATGTTTCTGTCTTTAATAATAGGCAATATTCTGAGATCCAAGTTAGATTATCTCTGAACACCTTCCTCCTTCACTCCCTGTTTTCTTCTTCTTTATTTCCATCATATACTTTCCTACTTTCCTTTTCCATTATTTATTATTTCCTTCTTTCTTGCTTTAATCAACAGACAGTTTTAAGGAGAAACTTTATCTGACAAGATTGGCAAGTGGGGTTATAAAAATTTACAAAATGCCTTTCATAGTGGCAACCTGGACATGTGATGGCTTTGAAGAGTCAATGGTCCCAAAGTTCATACATTTGAAGAATGACATAAATTTACAGAATCAAGAAACCAAGCTAACTCCAAGCATGACTAAATGCCTAAACAAATCATAATCAAACTACTAAACACCGAAGACAATGAGAAAATCTCAAATCTGGCTAGAGATAAAGGACGAATTACATACTATGAATATTAGAGAACAAAGGCTTAAACAATTTCTGACTTCTTTTCACAAGCTATGGAGACCAGAAAACAGAGGACACCTTTAGAGTGCTGAAACAAACAAGCAAGCAAACAAACAAACAAACAAAAAACTATTTGTCAATTTAGAATTCTATACAGTACAACTATGCTTCAAACATTACAGGGAAATAAAGACATTTTCACATAAAATCAAACTAAGAGCATTTTTCAGTAACACATCTGCACTACAAGAAATGTTGCAGGAAGTTTGTCAGCTGAAGAAAACTGAATCCAGCCAGAAAGCTGGAATTTCAGGAAGAAATCAGAAATATCAAACCTTTTAAACATGGGGCAAATATTGAAGACTGCATATTTAAAATAAGCTTGAAATAAAATAAAAGTTCATCACAAAGAAATTTAAATATTCACATATTTAAAAGACTTTTAAAAATACTGTAACAAAAATTCTATCTTAAGTAAAAGTTCAGTGGATGGGCTGAACAGCAGAAAGATGATTATAAAAAAAAGTCAAAAAAAAGAGTTAACTTAGAGATTAATAGAGACCACTCAATTTGAAAAACAAAAAGTCAAATATATATATTTAACGAACACAGCCTCTGTGACCTATGGGACAATATCAAAAGATCTAACGTACGTGTGTAATTTGAATTTTAAAAAGCAGAGGATATTATAAGTCAGCACTGTCCAAAAAAATATAATGCAAAACACAAATGTAAGCAACATTTGTAATTTAAAATTTTCTAGTAACCTTATTTTTAAAAAGTAAAGAGAACAGGTGAAATTGATTTCAATAAGATATTTTAACCAAGTATACCCAAATGATTATCATTTCAACATCTAATACATATTTAAAAATTAAAGAGATATTTTACTTTTTTTGTACTAAGTCTTTGAGATGTGAGGTACATTTACATTCACAGCACATCTCAGTTTGGACTAGCCACATTTCAATTTTTAGTGGCTACCAAATTGGATAGTGTAAACATAGATAATGTAAATGGTTTGTTGTTAACTTCTTCATTTTGGCTTCTCAGAAGCTTCAGACCAAATTCATGGTAAGTATGAAAAAACATGCGGAAATTAAAAAACACTCATAAACAACTAATGGGCCAAAGAAGAAGTTGCAAAGGAAATTCGAGAACACTTGAAGACAAATGAAAGCAAACACACAAGATACCAAAACTTATGAAATACAATGAAAGCAGTGTTCAGAAGCAAAATTATAGCTTTAAACATCTGCTTTAACAAAAAAAAAAAAAAATAGCTCATATCAATAATCTAATTTCAAAATTCCAGATTTAAATTTAAAAAAGAGCAAAATTGGGGCACCTAGGTGGCTCAGTTGGTAAAGCTTCCAACTTCAGCTCAGGTCATAATCTCATGGTTGTGGGTTCAAGCCCCATGTCAGGGTCTGTGCTGACAGCTTGGAGCCTGGAGCCTACTTAAGATTCTGTGTCTCACTCTCTCTTTGAACCTCCCCTACTCATGCGTGCGCTCTCTCTCTCTCTCTCTCTCTCTCTCTCTCTCATTAAATGTTAAAAATTTTCAAATTAAAAAAGAGCAAAATAAACCCAAAACCAGCAGAAACAAGTAAATAATAGAGTGGAGATAAATGAAGTAGAAGAGGGGGAAAAATAGAGAAAAATCAACAAAACCGAAAGTTGGTTCTTTCAAAAGGTCAACAAAAGCAGACAAACCTTTAGCTTGATTGACAAGAAGAGAGGAGAGAAGGTTCAAATTGCTAAAATCAGGAATCAGAGTCATTATTAAGGAATATAATGGAATATATTCCATTATACAAATATTTATATTTATATAAATATATTATATATTATATATTTATATATATAAATACATAATATATAATATATATTTATATATTTATATATTATATATTATATATTTATATATATAAATATAAAGGAATATAAGAATAAATACGAACAATTGTGCATGGACAAATTAGCATAATTGAAACATTTGTAAAAACCCACAAATTACCACTTAAGGTTGAACAGAATATCTAATACACCTGTAGTTATTAAGGAAATTGAATCAGTAATCTAAATAAAGAATATCCAAGACCAGATAAATGTTCCTAAAACTTTAATTTTTTTTAATGTTTTACTTATTTTTGAGAGAGAGAGGGCAGGGGGAAGGGCAGAGAGAGAGGGAGACACAGAATCCAAAGCAGGCTCTAGGCTCTGAGCTGTCAGCACAGAGCCCAAAACGGGGCTTGAACTCACAAACCGTGAGATCATTACCTGAGCCAAAGTTGGATGTTTAACCAACTGAGCCACCCAGGTGCCCCCTGAAACTTTAAAGAAGAATTAAAGAATTAAATAATTTTAACTTCCAAATATTAGAGATTATAATGGCCTTCCTACTTGATTGCATGAGGACAGCATTATTCTGATTCTAAAGCCAGATAAAAACATCACAAAACAGAATAATACAGATCTATATCCCTTATGAATATAGATGAAAAAATCCTCAACAAAATATTAGCAAATCAAATTTAGCTGCATTTAAAGGTAATACACCATGATAAAATGGGATGTAATGTACAGTGATCCAACATACAACAATCAATTGGCATAATACACCAATGATAGAAGATAAAATAAAGGGAGAAAAAAAAAACCATGGTCATTACAACCGATGCAGGAAAAGTCTTTGAGAAGATTCAAATGATAAAACTTCATGATAAAAATATAGCAAACTTGGAATAGAAAGAAACTTCCTCAAACTGCTAAGTGTTCATGAAAACCCTACAGCTATTGTCACACTTAGTGGTGAAAGATTGAAAGCCTTCCCCAACCTCCAGGACACAACAAGGATGTCTACATTCTCAACTGCTATTCATTATTGTGCTGGAAGTTCTAGCCAGAACGGTTAGATGAAAATAAATAAAAACACTTGAATTGGAAAGAACTTTAAGTTCTTTATGGAAAAATCAAATAGAAATGGAAAGTCCAGAATAATCTCATACATCAATAGCCAATCAATTTTCTCATAAGGTACATAGACTATTCAATGGAGGAAAGAATAGTCTCTTAAATGGTGCTGGAACAACTGGATAGCCACATGCTAAGAATAGTTAGAGCCCTAGGTCACCACTATTCACAAATTAACTCTAAGTATATCAATTACATAGAAGTAAGAGTAAACTATAAATTTCATAGCAGAAAATATAGAGGTCTATTTTCATAACTTTGATTTGGATTTAGCAGTTGATTCTTATGTATGACACCAAAAACATAAGCAACAAAAGAAAACATTAAATTGGACTTCATCTAAATTTTATGCATCAGAGGGCATTGTCATGAAAGTGTAAAGTAAACCTGGAAGGGCAACTGGGTGGCTCAGTGGTTAAGCATCTGACATGATCTCAGGGTTCATGAGTTTGAGTCCCACATCAGGTAAGCACAAGACCCACATTGGGTGAACACAAGACCCACTTCGGATGAGCCCCGCTTCTCTCTCTCTCCCTCTCTCTTTCTTTCTCTGCCCTTCATGGGATTCTTTGTCTCTGCCCCTTGCTCACTTGTGCCCCCTCCCCCCTCTGTTTCTCAAAAAGCGAAAACCTGAAAAAAGTATTTTCTTTTAAAAAATTTTTTTAAATGTTTTATTTTTGAGACATAGCGAGACAGAGCATGAGCAGGGGAAGGGCAGAGAGAGAGGGAGACAGAATCTGAAGCAGGCTCCAGGCTCTGAGCTGTCAGCACAGAGCCTGACGTGGTGCTCGAACCCACAAACCACGAGATCATGACCCGAGCCAAAGTCAGATGCCCAAGCAAGTGAGCCACCCAGGCGCCCCTGGAAAAAGTATTTTCATATCACATATCTGATAAGGTTCTAGTATTCAGAATACATAGAGAACTATTGCAAATCAGCTGCAACAAAAACCAATCACAAATAACCCAATTTTAATATGTGCAAAGGATTCGAACAGACATTTCTCCAAATGGCCAACAAGGACATGCAACAGTGTTACACATCATTATAAAAATGCAAATTAAAACCACAGTGAATTGCACTTCAATTATGGCCACGCTGGGAGGATCCCAGCATGGCCATAATTAAAAAAAGAAAAGAAATTGATATGGAGAAATTGGAAATCCAATACATTGTTAGTGGGAATGTAAAACAGTGTAGGCACTGAGGAAAGTTTGGGAGTCTCATTAAAAAAGATAAACATAAAATTACCATATGATTCAACAATATCATTCCTAGATATTCACCCAAATAACTGAAAACAGGCTCTCAAATTCTTGTATGCTATTGTTTATAGCAGCACTATTCGCAATAGCCAAAAGGTGGAAACAACTCAAATGTCCATCTACAGATAAATGGATAAAATGGGATACATATGCATAATGGAATATTATCCAGCTAGAAAAATGAAGTATTAATTCATGCTTAAGTATGGATGAACGTCAGTATCATGATGCTAAGTGAAAGAAACCAGACATAAGAGGTCACATATTATATGATTCCATATATATGAAATATCTACAGAGTTAGAATAGATTGGTATATGCCAGGGGCTCAGAAAAGAAGGGATGGGAAATGACTATTAAGTGGGTACAGTTTCCTTTTAGGAGAGCAGTGTTTGGAACTTAATATAGGTGGTGGTTGCTGAACAATGTGGATGGACTAAATGCCACTGAACTGTACACTTTAAAATAGTTGACTAGGGACACCCGGGTGCTCAGTTGGTTAAGCATCCAGCTCTTGGTTTGAGCTCAGGTCATGATCTCACAGTTTCATGAGTTTGAGTCCTGTGGTTGGGCTCTGTGCTGGCAGCACAGAGCCTATTTGGGATTCTCTCTCTCCCCCTCCCTCTCTGCCTCTCCCCACTTGTGCCATCTCTGTCTCTCTCAAAATAAACTTAAAAAAAATAAAATGGTTGATCAAAAAAAAAGACTATAGCAATATAAAAACTACAATAAAAATTTTTAGTAAAAAAGAGTATTAGAGAACCATATCATATAGTTAATGCAAATTTTCTTTTCTGGACTTTATGATTTGAATAGCTTAATTAAGTTCTGGGGGCACCTGGGTGGCTTAGTCAGTTGAGCGTCTGACTTCGGCTCAGGTCATGATCTCGCAGTCCGTGAGTTCAGCCCCGTGTGGGGCTGTATGCTGACAGCTCAGAGCCTGAAGCCTGCTTCGTATTCTGGGTCTCCCTCTCTCTCTGCCCCTCCCCCACTCATTCTCTCTCTCTCTCTCTCTCTCTCTCTCTCTCTCTCTCTCTCTGTCAAAAATAAATAAACATTAAATTTTTTTTTTTAAAAATTTGTGATTGGTTATCCATAATTATGGTATCACATGCTTTCATTGCCCTAAAAATCCTCTGTCTACATCTCTTCATCCTTCACCCCTTTCCCTAACCCCTGGCAACCACTGGTCTTTTTACTATTTCCATAATTTTCTTATTCTGTAATGTCATATAGTTGGAATAATAGAGTATGTACTTTTCCAGATTGGCTTCTTTCACTTAGTAATATGCATGTAAGATTCCCCCATATCTTTTCATAGTTTGATGGCTCATTTCTTTTCAACTGGTATTTTTCTCATTTTAAAATACTTTATCCTGAAGTTATTTTCAAATGCTTCCAGAGTTGCATAAGTTTTAATTATTAGTTTTCAGTGTAGATTATTTTATTTGAAAATTGGAAAGACCTATATCAGAAAATTTTTATATAGATGACACCCTGAATTTAATATTTTAAAAATTAACTCATCATTATTCCCTCTTTCCTCCAAATTTCTTCCATGCTCATTCCAGGCTTCCTGTTATGCCACATCTTATTTAGTGACATTGTCTCATTTCTTATTTCATCATGTTCAAAATTTCAGAATAACCATCAATTGCTCTCATATCCAAATAACTCAACTTTTTAATTCTTCATCATATACTTTTTAAATTTCTAGTTTGAGGGCTATACCAGATCCTAAATATATAGGGATGAATAATATAACAGACAACTCTCTGCCCCTAAATGGCTTAATTATCTAAGAGAACAGAGATGAGAGAGAGAGAGAGAGACAGAGACAGAGAAAGAGAGGAGAAAAATACATAAAATAAATATTGATAGAGTTGTAAAGAAAAAAAATGTTGAGATAATGACTATAAAGAAGGGGAGGGTCTCCTCACAAATGGTTTCCTCTGAAAATGACTGTTTTAAGGAGATGATATTTAATTAGAGACCTGGAATTTGGAGGCCAAGTGAGAGCAGATGTAGGGAGAGAGGTGAAAAAGAGCTTAAGGAATGGAAAGAGAGTCGGTATTACACTGATAACAGCAGATAAGGAAAGAATGGAAGAGCATGAAGAAGGGTAGTGAAGAGCTATGCCAAGGATTCTTATTGGCCACTCATCTACAATTTAATGTGGCTTTGGGACATAATTTTAGCAAAGAAGTAGCATAACTTGAGAAAACATATTTTTATCTTCTCTACAGAAAATAGATTGGATAAGGAAAAGAGGCAAAGATCATTTAGAAGCTTATTAGAGGCTACTATTTAGACCAAGTGGAAGGGAATGGTAGAGTGGATTCAGATCTTAGCAGTTGTAGCAGACATTATGTTTAATCACAAAACGTTTCCTACTGGACACACATCAAGACTAGACATCTGGACATTTTGCATTTTGGTATGTCTATATAACTGGGTTATTATCAATGGAAAATAAATGGAAATTATGAGAATTACCTCCAAGCCTAGCACTAAAAACCTCCCCTGTGATGATTTACCAGACTCTCTTCTTCTGTCTATTGTAGATATATGTTGAAGAGGCCAGAGCTTTAAAAGTTAATTTCTGAATGGTGGCATAGAGTAGGCACATCCCACCCTACAAACATAATCTCTGCCATCTGTGCAGCATATTTGACTTTAAATTTCCAGGAAATAACTTTTCATTGTGTTAAATCTGGCAAAAAAAAAAAAAAAGACCCAATTCATTGAAAGTAAGAATAGTGGCTAAACCTTGAGAGGGATAATGACCAGAAAAGAATAAAAGGGAGGATTCTGCAGTACTGGTAACATTCTACTTCTTTATCTGAGTACTGCTTATGCGAGTATGTTACATCTGTGAAAAGTGACCAAGCTATATAGTATAATAATTGCATATTCTGTACATACATTTTTACTTAATTGAAATACCTTTAAAAATCTATGTAATATTGCAATGATTTTAAAGTTTATCTGTTATAACAGGATTAGTTTAAGTACTTAGCAGTAGAAATAAAGGTAAAATGAATTGAAATAAAATTTTATGTAGAATCAACCAAATTTCCTGCAGATTGGGTGAAGACACTTAGATAGCTGGTACAAATATTAGACTCTTATTGTCTGTCTTGAGACACTCATTTCCCCTCAATCTAGAGCTCTATGATTTTGATCCTTCCAGGGTAATATCCCACACTTAATATTTCTTTTGTCAATGATGACATGTCTTGCTTTCAAATCCTAAAACTAATTAAGTCTCTAAATTCAATCTGTCACTCAAGAAGATAGCCTTGAAAGGTTTAATTTAGGTAGGTATAAGCCCCTTATTGAATCAGGATTCAAATTTTTAGTAATCCCCTTAAAGTCTTTTCACAATATGGATTGGGGAGTTTCACTTTTCTTGTGTAGAATGTATATTTGTCGGATATGTAAGCTGTAAGTTCCAAAAACTCCTTATGGCTTACAACATATAGCTGTCTAAAAAGAAGATTTTGTCTTGTTTTATAAACTTAAGTTTATGGATTATAGAGTTTTCTCCACTTAATAAATAAGTCATGTATTTTTAATGTATTTGTACAATGGTCTCCCAGGGAATGTTTCCATCTTTTAAAAATTGTTTCATCAGCTAATCCTCTTGAGATCAATGGCAGAGTACACAAAAATGATTATAGTTCTTGCAATCTTAAAAACTACAAAAGAAGCAATAGTGCTTCTCATGGAGGCCAGACACATTTCAAAGTAAACAATGAGACTGAAACATTCCCTTTTTACCACTCCATTCTAAATTTTTTAAAGAGGTGTGTTTATTTTATATGTAATGCAAAAAAATGTGCTCCAAATTTAATATAGAATAAATTGGAGATATGGCTCTTTAAAGAAAATAATGAGAAGAAATGAAATTAGATGAATTTCTTGTTATCATAAAAATCTTTCAGCTCATGTGTCTTGAGTGTGAGGTGCTGGGATTAATGTATTTTGGATGAGAATGTAAGATAAAAGTAGGTTAAAGCAATATAAAAAAATATGATGAATATACAACATTCAGAAATTGCCTCTGTTCTGGGACTCAAATCAAAAGAAGACAATTGGGGATGAAATTGCTACTAACAACAATAAGGTTTGGAAAAAAAAGTATTTTGGTCATATTAACTGCACAAAGTGGACAAAAAAAGTTGATTTATTTGTAAGTCATTGAAATATATAGTATGATGTTAAAACTATTTTTTTATCAACTCAGTCGAGTTGTCTTAATAAGAAACCTTTGAAACTTCATTTTGTAGGAATCAAGTTTTAAATAGATACCCTTCATAGGCTTCAACAGAATCTCAGAAATGAATTTTATTAAATGAATGTGTTGTTTTCCTCACATAATTATAATTATATATGCCTTTAGTATGCAAAGTCAATGTGAATATCATAAAATATGTCACTAGAAAAATGAATTAGTCTTGAATTTGAGAAACTTCATTTTGTTGAATTCAATAGAATTTAAATATTTCATGAACTCCCCAGTTTTCATATCCCAAAGGAGTCTCCTCTCTCTTACCTATAAATTACCTAAGTTGGTACAGAAGTCCCTAGGACTGTAAAAATGGTCAGAAATAATGACTTTTACTGCCATTCAGCAAGTATTTTATTTGGAATTAAAAGAAAAAAAATGATGTAATTTACAATAGTTTTTGTTGGGGGGGTTGCAATTTTGTAATTTAAATTTAGCCTGGGAATATGCATGTATGATTCACTTCTATCTTTATAATTTGGCACCCTATAGAATTCATCCTCTGCTGATTGACATTTCCCTATGCTTTTGACTTAAATGGCCAGAATGCAGACATTTTTAGAAAAATGATACACTGAGGAGTGTGGGAAAAGAAAGAAAACAAGTAAGAAAGGAATAAAGTGAAAGAGGAAAAAAAGAAATCTTAGTGCATTATAATTATTTATAACCATTGGAAATATTTGTACATTCTCAACCTCTGAACTGGAATATATGAAGTGTAAAAAGTTTATTTTTTTAAGTTTATTTTGAGAAAGAGAAAGTACAGATCAGGGAAGGGCAGAGAGAGAGGGAGACACAGAGAGAATACCAAGCCCATGCAGGGCTTGTACCCATGAACCATGAGATCTTGACCTGAGCTAAAGTCAGATGCTTAACCGACTGAGCCACCCAGGAGCCCTGAAGTATAAAAAGTTTAAAATGCAATGTAACATATGACATGATATTCTTAAGAAATATGGTCATGCTTTACAAAAATTTGGTGATAGACTTTCAATATAATAAACATGAGGATGTAGGCATGGTCTGGAAAAAGATGGAAAACAAGAAAAAATGAAAAGGTAACATAATTCTATGTAATTTTTTAAGTTTATTTGTTTATTTTGAGAGAGATAGAGACAGCACAAATGGAGGAGGGGCAGAGAGACAGAGGGAGAGAGAGAGAATCCCAAGCAGGCTCTACACCGTCAGTGCAGAGCCCAATGTGGAGGGACTCAAACCCACAAAGCAGTGAGATCATGACCTGAGCTCAAACCAAGAGTGGACACTTAACCGACTGAGAATAAGAGAAGAGAAGGGGGACATGAGTAAGAAAGAAGTGAAGAGTCTACCGTGACAACAGGGGAAGCCATGCAGAGCAAGGACACTAAAAGGAACTAGTAGGCAGGGGTAGATAAAATTTTTGTATGGCTTGTTTTCTAGAACCCTTTTCTGTTACTGCAAAAACTAAATAAGGCATGCTACATAAATAATACAATCATCATGCATGAGGATACACTTCCTGTCTGCTTGGTTTCATATCACAGAAAGGAGAATAAACAGGGCTGGTGAGATGAAAGTAAATCCAAAGGAAAAAGGAGAAAGCAGACCTAAAGTGGTCATGAGGATTTCAATCTTGAAGAGTTTGCAAAAGTTTGGTGAAAGTACTGAGTCCCCACTGTATATGGGCCTCAGATGTTTAGGTCAAGTTTACATTTCTTAAAAGGCGAAGAGTCCTCAGCTGAAATCTGACTTACAGAATACTATCATAAGGAGTAATAAATAGAGAAAAGAGACACGATTAGCAAAGAAGAATGAGCCAGCTGATGATGTAAAATAATGTAAATGTAAACTAAATAGATTGGAAAAAATTGCAACTACAGAAGATGCAAGTTAAAATATCATGACAGTTTTTCTGTTTCTTTCTTTGTCTCTATTTTAATATGACTTTGTAAATGCCATATATTATCCTTTTGGAATGCCTGAAATTATGACACTTGAGAAAAGAAACTCAGAGAGTTGCACTGAGTTAGTGAAATTCTGAGTACAAATTATATGAGCGAATTTTTAGAGGCTGTTACTGCTGACTAGCAGAATATCGAAGGAGTTTAGGTGTCAGTAGCAACATGTATATGGATGATCTCAAGATAATAGGTATCTCATACAGCCTTATCCCCTTTAATTCTCTTTTTTTTTTCTTATTCCTTACTTTATTATAATTTCATTGGTAGAAGTCAGCCATGAGAAACCACACCACGGTAACAACCTTCATTCTTCTTGGACTGACTGATAACCCACAATTACAAGTGGTTATTTTTCTTCTCCTTTTTTTCACCTACATGTTGAGTGTCACTGGGAATCTAACCATAATCACCCTCACCCTGTTGGATTCTCATCTAAAGATACCCATGTACTTCTTCCTCCGAAGCTTTTCATTTTTAGAAATCTTATTCACAACTGTCTGCATCCCCAAATTTCTTGTCAGCATGGCAACAGGTGACAAGACCATTTCTTACAACAGTTGTGCAACACAGCTGTTTTTTACTACTGTCTTGGGTGCAATCGAATTTTTTCTTCTGGTTGCCATGTCTTATGACCGCTATGTAGCCATCTGCAAACCCTTGCATTACACCACCATCATGAGTGACAGAGTCTGCAACTTGTTGGTCTTTGCTTCATGGTTGGCCGGTTTTATAGTAATTGTCCCACCACTCCTTGTGGGTCTCCAGCTAGACTTCTGTGCAGCCAACACTGTAAATCATTTCTTCTGTGATTTTACTCCTATATTACAGCTCTCTTGCACAGACACAGCTGTAATAGAATTAATGGCATTTCTCTCAGCCATTTTGACACTCCTGGTTACACTGGTATTAGTGATTCTCTCCTATGCAAACATCATCAGGACTATTCTGAAGATACCTTCTTCTCAACAGAGGAAGAAAGCCTTTTCTACATGTTCTTCTCACATGGTGGTTGTGTCCATTTCTTATGGCAGCTGCATCTTCATGTATGTGAAGCCTTCTACAAAGGAGAGAGTGTCTTTAAATAAAGAGATAGCCTTGCTCAGTACTTCTGTTGCCCCCGTGTTGAATCCCTTCATTTATACACTGAGAAACAAACAAGTGCAAGATGCTTTTAAGCACATGCTCAAAAAGATTGAGATTTTCTCAAGTAAGTGAACCATTTTAGTGATATTACTGACGTTATGAGTAAAATAAAGCAAGAAGGGTAGAGTGTTTCACAGAGCTCTTCAAAGTTTGTATTCAAAATAATACTGTTTTTCTTGACATAATTTTCATAGTGGCCTGCCTAACTTCCAAAGCCTAATTCTTTCCCTTATCTGTCCCTTATTTGGACCAAAATTATTTGCCTTTTTATTTGGTGCTTTTATCTATTTCCTTTTAAAATTCTCTCAGAGGAAGAACAAAGTTAGACTTTAATTTTTCCATGTTCCTTTCTGCTGTTCTGGAATTCAGAGATTCAATTTTACATATATTCTATATAGAGTTAATTCACTACCTAGATTTCTAAAACTTAGCTGGAAAGCACATATTTCTAGAAACCCACAAATTATCACTGACTCAAAGGAAAATAAAAATGGGAATTGACCTGTAACTATTAAATAGATTGAATCACTAATCATATGTCCTTAAATAATGTGGATTTTGTTTGTTTGTTTGTTTCTGTAAATAGAGGTCATGGCAATCATTTCAAACAATTTATAAATTGCTTTTGCTTATTATTATTACTCTTTATCATATACTGTCGGTAAAAAACAAAACACAAAAATACTTGAATTTCACAGTATATGTATATTTATTTGTTTATAAATTATACAATTACAGTATAGAATATTTAAACACTTTAATACAAAAATAGAAATTAAGCAAGGAAATTAGGCAAAAGAATTAATATATTTTATAATATAACTTTATTATATAAATTAATTTTAATATTAATGGTACAACTATTAGATTCAATTTGATAAAACACATATTATTATATTTGCAAATATCAGTTTAGTTATGTGATAAATTATCTGAAAGCTTATTCCAAGCCTATCTGATCTTGGTACTTATCTAGAAGGACCATCATAGTTCAAAATTGATGCCTTACAATGCATACTGATCACATCGAAAGAAGTAAAAATCAAAATAAGATAAAAACAGAGAAGAAGGAAATCCATAAGAGACTCTTAAATACAGAGAATAAATGGAGGGTTGCTGGAGGGGTGCTGGGTGGGGGGGAAAGGGCTAAATGGGTGAGGGGCATCAAGGAAGGCACTTGTTGGGATGAGCACTGGCTGTTATATGCAAGTGATGAACCACTAAATTCTACTTCTGAAACCATTATTACATTATATGTTAACTAACTTGGATGTAAATAAATTTTTTTAAAAAAGAAAAAAAAGATTTAGATTGAAAAAAAAGAAGTGAAAATCACAATAATTATTCTTTTGTCCTACTTGAATTTTTGACATTGAGTTACTACATTTCTGTCTTCTCTAATGTTAATCTGCTGCCTAAACTTTTCTTTTTATACAAATATTTTTTACAGTGCAGAGAAAGTCTTTATTTGGAATATTTTAATAGAGATTAAAATAATTCTAAGTTTTCCAGTGGGTGGATGAGCATTTTCATAATTAATGAGCTTATATACTCTTCAGTAACAATAACCATGGCAAAAATTTCAAGCAATCAATTTCTAAATTTCTTTAGCTTATTACACCTTTCTTTTGAAAACTGGTTACTTTTCATTACTATTAAAATACCACATATTTTGGAACAAAATGGTAGGGAAATATCTTCATGAAAGCATACTATTAATGGGTATTTGTTGGGTATTGATGGGTATTTGAAAAGAGAAAATTGGAATATGTCTGTTTGTAAAATAAAATTGTGTATTTCTCTTACTGTGTATTTAAAAAATACTTTGCCTGAGAAGTTCTGATTCGCTGATAGAGTTTTGAAAAAGATATCTTAACATATCATTACAAGCTTCCTTCTTTCTCTTATCCCCACTCCCTCACCTCCTCCTCCTTACTCCTCTGATCCTTTGAACGTAAAAAAACTATTCTTAGATGAAAGGCTGTGCAAAAACAGCCTGTATTTGTCCTGCAGATTATGGTTCGCTTGCCCCAGGTCAAAATTATGGCAAAAGGCCAGAGATGGCCCTAAAGCCTTATTTCAAGTTGATGAAACCTACCTGTTATGCTCCATTAGTCCACAAAATTCAATAACTCAGTATTTAGTGCCAAGATTGTTTTAATTTAAACCAATAAGTGGGCCATAACTTAAAATGCAGTTGCAATTGATGTTACCACCTAATTCAGCCTATGAATTTACTGTCACCCTCTGAAATTCGTCTGTGATAGGACAGCTAAACATTTGAATTAAATGGCTATATGGAATGGATCACCATTCCTGTATCATTTTTTAAAGTATTAGATAGTAACACCAAGTACTGCAGTTTTGCCAGGGAAAGAAGCTTTAGATTTATTATTTTTTAATGAGGGGGAACTCCATGGTTTTCTACTTGGCCTTGAGTATATATATTTTAACAATATATTCAGGATGATTTTTCACATGCAGTAGAATCACTTCCCACACCCCTATTATCTTCCACTCTAATAAGTGTATACCCTGACATTCTATCATCATTATAATTAAGATTAACTCAGAGATGAGGTCAAGCAATACCTGAAAGTTCCAGGTTTTACCCTCTTCAGTGCACAGTTTTCCTGGCAAAGGAATATATATCCATTCAGGAAAACTAGAGGGAGAATTTAGACATTAATATCAATGCATGGGTCTTCCTCACAGATAACTTCCTTCATGGGTTCTGGCTCCGTGAACTCACTAAAGTCTTTAATTGGATAAGGATCTCTAACTCCTTATGATGCCTGGATCATCCCTTCTTTCACCTAACCTAGAGTTCTTTTAATTATATAGGTCATATAGGAATTTAGTGGATTGTCTTTATTTTAGTCTTGGGGCAGCATGATGTTTTATTCAATTTACTACTAAAGCGTATGATGCAATTTTGATAACCACTCTAACCCTACCAACTAGTAAGTAACCAAAACCATCTTGCTAAGGGCTATAACATGGTCTCTGCCCTTCCATGGTCCCATCATTTCCAGTGAAGTGAAGAAGCTCATTTTAATGAGATTATCTCCACTTTCATTTCAGACCAGCAGTTACAATACTTTTCAATGCTGCTCATACCCCCTTGTACCTTGTACAAAGAATTTTCCTCTAGATCTTCACCAGTTACATAGTTAAGGGACATGTAGGCAGATTGCACATGATAAAACTATTCCATATTGTTGTCATTCTACAACTTTGGATTTTTCTTATATTTCAACTTTAATCAGGATAAATCATTCACAAATCCAAGTTGTTATCTAATTGAACAAAAGATTATAGTCATCATCAGAAGCTTGAACTCTTCCACTAAATCCACAATCACTACTCAGACCTCACTCTTACCCATTATGTGCTGGTAAACTAGCTTTCTGAAAGTAAAAGCCTAATAAATAGGAAAAAAATCCACAATTAAAAATATATCAATAAATTAACCTTGGTATATAATTATTTTTACTTTATCTCTGATATATCACCCTTAGAATCCATTCTCCATTCTCCACATTTATTTTCTCAGACTTTTGATGATGTAAATTGATAAGTTATTGCTTTGGTCTTAATATGCACCTCAAAATTCATATGTTGAAACCCAAATCCTGAAAGATAATAGTATGAGGAGAAAGGGCCTTTGGGAGGTGTGTAGGTCATGAATAAGATTAGTGCTGCTGTAGAAAGAATCCCAGAGAACTCTGTACCCCTCTTTCCACCATGTGAGGCTACAATGAGAAAACAGCAACCTGGAAGAGAGCCCTTATCTGACCACACTGATCTCAGACCTCCATGTTCCAGAACTGTGTGAAATACATTTCATTGTATACAAGACACACAGTCTTCTGATATTTTATTATAGTAGGCCAAATGGACTAAAACAATTACTATAATACTTTTTGATACATAAGTCTTCTCCTTTGAGAAGAATGTTAACCTCTCTAATATGCTAGGTATGACTTTTTTAACACAGAGATGATGAATTTTGGTAGATATAGATCAAAAGGACACCTGGATTCACTCTAAAATTACCTATCACCTCTCTGGTCATTAGGATTTTATTTTATTTATTTTTTCTGCTCATTTGTTTTTTATTTTCTAATAATTAAAAAAGTGTTTTTAGAAGTTTAGCATAAAAGTGAATGAAATTAAAACTGTATAGTTTGATGATTATTCTAAAAAGACTCAGATAATAGCTGAACAAAGCTTAAAAAATAAAAATAAGTAACCAAAGGTCAAGGTATAAGGCATTACTAACACACTGTAGGAAACAAGTATTCTAATACCTATAGATTATTTCTGACTGCACAGGAATGTTATGAATATGGAATAAGCAGTATGAGTTGGGCCTCTTCTGCCTAACATGATGTCTGTGGAATCTCTACAAGCTGTTGTATCTTGCATGATTTTGGTCACTTTCATTGCTTTATGACATTGCATTAAGTGACTATCCCAAATGTGAACTGGCATATGAATTGTTTAAGTGTACGAATTTCATGAAGAGTATTGTTATGGACATTTTTTGTATATTGTATATTTTTTATTTAGATATCGTTTCTCCTTGGGTTAGTTTTGGTAATTTGTGTTTTTCAAGAATTTGTCCTTTTTCATTTAAATATTCAGATATATTGGCATTTAGATAGCATTTTCATTCTCAAATCCCAGTGTTCATTGCTTGGACCTGGTCTAGTCTTCATCTTCACTCATTCATTCTCCTATGGTAATAATCCCAAATTCCTTCTGTAGCCTGGAACTCCTCTTTGCATAAAAGAACTACCTGCTTATTCTAAATCTCTATTTGGACGTCTAAGAATCTCAGACTTAACAAGCTCTGAATTTAAACTCTATTTCCCCTGAATTTTTTTTTTCTTTCTCAGACGTCATCTCAGCAAACAGCAACTTTCTTTCAGTTGTTCAGGTTAAAACCTTGAGATCATCTTTTTTCTTTCTTTTTTTCTTGTTTCCCCTCATACTTCTTAGCAATCTCTTGGCAATATCCGTTGACTATTTTCAGAAAACAGCCTCTACTTCTTCTTCCATTGCAGCCACTCTGGCCCAAGTCAAAGTCCCTTTTTGCTGTGATGATTGTGATAGCCCTTTGGTAACTCTTCCTCCTTCTCCACCTCCTCTTCCTCTCTCTTCCCTCTTCCGTTCTTTTTCTTCTTCACCTACTCCTGTTTTTCCTCTTCTCTTCCCTACTTTCTGTACCTTCTCCTCCACCTCTTTTCATTTCCCCCCATCTCTCACATCATGTATTTCAGCCTTCTACCGAAAACCCTTCAAAAACTCTCATCTTAATCATTTTAAGAGAAAAAAGCCTTAAAGTGGTCCACATTTCAGCTATATGATTTCCAGGGTTTTTTTTTTTGTTTTTATTACATTAGCCTCATCTTTTCTAATTGTTCTTTCTTACTATTCTGCAAAAGACAGAACACGTACTTGTCTTAGAATAGTTTTCACTTGATTTTCCTTTGCTCAAAATATTTTTTTCTTGATCCACATGAATTAAATATTCCTCCATGAACTTCTGTATTGTATTTAAATCATAATCCCACACCAGACACACCATAGTTCCTTCTCTGATTTACTTTTCTTATTATGTACATGGCATATTTTATTTTATTTTATTTTATTTTATTATATTTTATTTTCAATATATGAAGTTTATTGTCAAATTGGTTTCCATACAACACCCAGTGCTCATCCCAAAAGGTGCCCTCCTCAATACCCATCACCCACCCTCCCCTCCCTCCCACCCCCCATCAACCCTCAGTTCTCAGTTTTTAAGAGTCTCTTAGGCTTTGGCTCTCTTCCACTCTAACCTCTTTTTTCTTTTTTCCTTCCCCTCCCCCATGGGTTTCTGTTAAGTTTCTCAGGATCCACATAAGAGTGAAACCATATGGTATCTGTCTTTCTCTATATGGCTTATTTCACTTAGCATCACACTCTCCACTTCCATCCATGTTACTACAAAGGCCCACATTTCATTCTTTCTCATTGCCACGTAGTACTCCATTGTGTATATAAACCACAATTTCTTTATCCATTCATCAGTTGATGGACATTTAGGCTCTTTCCATAATTTGGCTATTGTTGAGAGTGCTGCTATAAACATTGGGGTACAAGTGCCCCTATGCATCAGTACTCCTGTATCCCTTGGGTAAATTCCTAGCAGTGCTATTGCTGGGTCATAGGGTAGGTCTATTTTTAATTTTCTGAGGAACCTCCACACTGTTTTCCAGAGTGGCTGCACCAATGTGCATTCCCACCAACAGTGCAAGAGGGTTCCCGTTTCTCCACATCCTCTCCAGCATCTATAGTCTCCTGATTTGTTCATTTTGGCCACTCTGACTGGCATGAGGTGATATCTGAGTGTGGTTTTGATTTGTATTTCCCTGATGAAGAGCGATGTTGAGCATCTTTTCATGTGCCTGTTGGCCATCTGGATGTCTTCTTTACAGAAGTGTCTATTCATGATTTCTGCCCATTTCTTCACTAGATTATTTGTTTTTTGGGTGTGGAGTTTGGTGAGCTCTTTATAGATTTTGGATACTAGCCCTTTGTCCGATATGTCATTTGCAAATATCTTTTCCCATTCCATTGGTTACCTTTTAGTTTTGTTGATTGTTTCCTTTGCTGTGCAGAAGCTTTTTATCTTCATAAGGTCCCAGTAGTTCATTTTTGCTTTTAATTCCCTTGCCTTTGGGGATGTGTCGAGTAAGAGATTGCTACGGCTGAGGTCAGACAGGTCTTTTCCTGCTTTCTCCTCTAGGGTTTTGATGGTTTCCTGTCTCACATTCGGGTCCTTTATCCATTTTGAGTTTATTTTTGTGAATGGTGTGAGAAAGATGTCTAGTTTCATTCTTCTGCATGTTGCTGTCCAGTTCTCCCAGCACCATTTGTTAAAGAGACTGTCTTTTTTCCATTGGATAGTCTTTCCTGCTTTGTCAAAAATTAGTTGGCCATACATTTGTGGGTCTAGTTCTGGGGTTTCTATGCTATACCATTGGTCTATGTGTCTGTTTTTGTGCCAATACCATGCTGCTGTCTTGATGATTACAGCTTTGTAGTAGAGGCTAAATTCTGGGATTGTGATTCCTCCCACTGTGGTCTTCTTCTTCAAAATTACTTTGGCTATTCGGGGCCTTTTGTGGTTCCATATGAATTTTAGGATTGCTTGTTCTACTTTCAAGAAGAATGCTGGTGCAATTTTGATTCGGATTGCATTGAATGTGTAGATAGCATTGGGTAGTATTGACATTTTGACAATATTTATTCTTCCAATCCATGAGCAGGGAATGTCTTTCCATTTCTTTATGTCTTCTTCAATTTTCTTCATAAGCTTTCTATATTTTTCAGCATACAGATCTTGTACATCTTTGGTTAGATTTATTCCTAGGTATTTTATGCTTCTTGGTGCAATTGTGAATGGGATCAGTTTCTTTATTTGTCTTTCTGTTGCTTCCTTATTAGTGTATAAGAATGCAACTGATTTCTGGAAATTGATTTTGTATCCTGCAACTTTGCTAAATTCATGTAACAGTTCTAGCAGACTTCTGGTAGAGTCTATCAGATTTTCCATGTATAATATCATGTCATCTGCAAAAAGTGAAAGCTTGACTTCATCTTTGCCAATTTTCATGCCTTTGATTTCCTTTTGTTTTCTGATTGCTGATGCTAGAACTTCCAACACTATGTTAAACAACAGCGGTGAGAGTGGGCATCCCTGTCATGTTCCTCATCTCAGGGAAAAAGCTCTCAGTTTTTCCCCATTGAGGATGATGTTAGCTGTGGGCTTTTCATAAATGGCTTTTATGATGTTTAGTATGTTCCTTCTATCCCGACTTTCTCAAGGGTTTTTATTAAGAAAGGGTGCTGGATTTTGTCAAAGGCCTTTTCTGCATCAATTGACAGGATCATATGGTTCTTATCTTTTCTTTTATTAATGTGATGTATCACATTGATTGACTTGTGAATGCTGAATGAGCCCAGCAGTCCAGGAATGAATCCCACTTGATCATGGTGAATAATTCTTTTTATATGCTGTTGAATTCGATTTGCTAGTATCTTATTGAGAATTTTTGCATCCATATTCATCAGGGATATTGGCCTGTAGTTCTCTTTTTTTACTGGGTGTCTGTCTGGTTTAGGAATCAAAGTAACACTGGCTTCATAAAATGAGTCTGGAAGTTTTCCCTCCCTTTCTACTTTTTGGAATAGCTTAAGAAGGATAGGTATTATTTCTGCTTTAAACGTCTGGTAGAACTCCCCTGGGAAGCCATCTGGTCATGGACTCTTATTTGTTGGGAGATTTTTAATGACTGATTCAATTTCTTCACTGGTTATGGGTCTGTTCAAGTTTTCTATTTCCTCCTGATTGAGTTTTGGAAGCATGTGGGTGTTTAGGAATTTGTCCAGTTCTTCTAGGTTGTCCAGTTTGTTGGCATATAATTTTTCATAGTATTCCCTGATAATTGCTTGTATCTCTGAGGGATTGGTTGTAATAATTCCATTTTCATTCATGATTTTATCTATTTGGGTCATCTCCCTTTTCTTTTTGAGAAGCCTGGCTAGAGGTTTATCAATTTTTTTTTATTTTTTCAAAAAACCAACTCTTGGTTTCTTTGATCTGCTCTACATTTTTTTTAGATTCTATATTGTTTATTTCTGCTCTGATCTTTATTATTTCTCTTCTTCTGCTGGGTTTAGGCTGTCTTTGCTGTTCTGCTTCTATTTCCTTTAAGTGTGCTGTTAGATTTTTGTATTTGGGATTTTTCTTGTTTCTGGAGATAGGCCTGGATTGCAATGTATTTTCCTCTCAGGACTGCCTTCGCTGCATCCCAAAGCGTTTGGATTGTTGTATTTTCATTTTCGTTTGTTTCCATATATTTCTTAATTTCTTCTCTAATTGCCTGGTTGACCCACTCATTCTTTAGTAGGGTGTTCTTTAACCTCCATGCTTTTGGAGGTTTTCCAGACTTTTTCCTGTGGTTGATTTCAAGCTTCATAGCATTGTGGACTGAAAGTATGCATGGTATAATTTCAATTCTTGTATACTTATGAAGGGCTGTTTTGTGACCCAGTATGTGATCTATCTTGGAGAATGTTCCATGTGCACTCGAGAAGAAAGTATATTCTGTTGCTTTGGGATGCAGAGTTCTAAATATATCTGTCAAGTCCATCTGATCCAATGTATCATTCAGGGCCCTTGTTTCTTTAGTCTGGTCATTAGGATTTTAAACAAAGCAGTATCGATGTTGTATATAAGACATAATAGGGGAAGAAGAGGATAGCTTTTGCTGGCAGTGAATTGTAATGTGATTTTTATTTAGGAAATAATAGAAATATATCAAATATCCCAATATATACATTCTGATTTTCTCCAAACCCTGTACCATTATTTCCAATCTGTGAGCTTTCACAAATAAGATCTGGTAAGGATGCAATTTCAACTGATGTTGTTATTTAACACGCTACAAAATCAGAGCCTACCTTTGATGATAATGCTTAATTGTATATTTGAAAGTTGCTAAGATTCTAAATCTTAAAAGGCCTCATCACAAGAAAATAAATGCAACTATGCATGGTGGCAGATGGTAACTAGACTTATTGTGATGGTGATTATGCAGTGTATATAAATATCAAATCATTATGTTAGATACTTGAAACCAATATAATATGATATGACAATTATACCTCAATTGAAAAAAGAGATCAGAGCCTACCTTTGTTTACAGCAATACCTAACATAAGGCTATAAGAGGTATTAAATTTCTTTGAGAAGTCATGGGAATTCCATGGTTTTCTGACTATAAATCAAGCTAAGAATTTAAAGCCACAAATTTGTCATTTTCTTTCTTTAGATCCTTGAAACGGTTAGAAATAACCATCCTGCCTCATAGCATGATAGTGACTATATATCTGTCACATTTATCATATTGCTATCATCTCCATTTAGTTTGGAAAAGGTTATCCTTTAATGTAAATTTCTTCCTAAGTGATAATCTAAGTAACTCTGTCAATACTTGATGCCATGGATTCCTGATGTCTTATTATGGTCACAGCCCTATCTTCAAACACTTCAAGGTCAGAAAACAACTTCAAAAAAAAAATCCCCCTTAAGCGTATATTTCATGCAACCCCCTGTGCTTTCATGACTACTGAGTGCCAATTTTCCATGGACTTGCTACATACATATCTTGTATTAGCTCTTGCTCTAGATTATTTTTACAACTGTTTTTATAGCATTCAGCCATGGATATAGAGATTATATCTCCCTCTATGCAAGAAGGCAGACTTTTTTCCTGACCAGGATTAGAAAGATCATGCCTCTGCATATGGCAATATTGGCCAGGTTTGGTAGCAGCCTCTTTAAATACTGTGATTTTTTCCAAGCTCAGAGTTTCTCAGCTCTGACACATACCTATTGTATGTGCAGCGTCCATGTGCATCCTCTCTGCATTTCTCTGTGTGGGGACTGGGAGGCAAGGGGAACTGTTGTAAACATGAAGTCTATGCCACCTGCTATGCTGTGAGTAGTAATATCTATTGTCTCTGACTAGGAGTCTTGTGTTTTCTGCCAGAATCTATGAAACTGTGGTTGGGTGACCTATTATCTCCCTCCAAGTTCTTGACAGTTTTGTTGAAGAAGATAAATTGCTAGAAAAGATATGGCTCTCTGGAAAAGGAGGGCACAGGGATCATCCATGGGCAAGGTTAGGAATGTGAAAGATCCCTCATCCAATTATAGATGCTCTTGAGCAGGTAGCAAATGAAGAGGTATGAGTCCCTAACTCACCTACCTCTTAATGAGCCTGAGGGTCAGGAGGTAGGATTGAAACTATCCAACAGATCACTGCTTTCAGTTATTGTTTACTCCTCTAGGTGGAAAGAGGATGGCCAAGGATGCACCAAACCTGACTTTGGATGTAAATGATATACACAATATTTTATATGTTTATATATTTTATATATGATACATATATATAGCATGTATGTTTTATATCTAATTGGAAAAAAATGAAAGCAATTCACAGGCTATTCAAAAGGCAAATGGCTAAACATACAGCAAAAGGAATAAGCTATCAAGCCATACATAGACATAGATGAATGTTAAATGCACACTCTTAAGTGAAAGTCAGCCGACTTCAAATGCTATACAGTGTATGATTGAACTTATATGCTATTCTAAAAGAGACAAATTTATAGATAAAGTAAACAGATCGGTGATTGCCAGGACTTGGGAGCTGGAGGGTTGAACAGTTGAAACACAGCTGATTTTTTTTAGGGTAGTAAAGTTATTGAATATGATGCCATGAAGATGGGTATATCACACTACAGTTGTAAAAACAGGTAAAAAGAACATTGCAACACAAAGAATAACTCCAATGTGTGAAAATTAAAAAAAAAATTAAATCCAGGATCTTAAAATGGAATGCAGAGGATTTAATTGCATTATGAATGTAAGAAACAACTTCACTGAAGGGAGTAGGGGAAATGATACTAACCTATGGGTGGAAATGAGTGAATCAGTAAGACTCAAGTCATAAGCCCTATACTCTAGTTGATATAGTTGCTTCCTACTGGACATTTCTATTGGAATTGAATAATTAAGTCAATTGCAGATGGAGGAAGCCATTGTTTCACTGCTGGAGTAATACATAGGAGCAAGAGGACAAAGGTAGAATGATTCATGTGATATTGGGTTAAAGTTGAAGATACTAGTATGGATTCATGTGTAGCATAACATAGATACAGAATGATACACATGTAAATGCATAATTGTGTGTATAAATCTGGATAGATATAAATATATATTCCCTTGCTCTATCACCTGAGGGTATCCAGAACAGATACTCCAGACACATTCCAATAAAGGGAGATTCTAGAAAATGCCTGACAAGTACTTCTCAGAACTGTCTAGGTTATAAAAAATAAGAAATGTCTGAGAAACTGTCAGTCTACAGAAACCTAAGGGTACAAGTCTAATAAATTTAATGTGATAACACCTGATACATTGTTATATTATTGCTTTAAACAAACTCCAATCAGTCAGGTTGGTACACATTCCAGGTGGGAACACGGCCACAAGGGGTCTAGTGGATTCAAGTTTAATTCTGGATAAGTTTTAAAAAAATGTCCTTGTCCTTTCTGCACCTGATCTTTCTAGATGAAAGGTCTCAGTATGAGTAGGGGATAACTGGAAACTAGATGCAATTATAGCTAGTGGAATGGACCACTCAGATTTTGTAGAAGTGGAGAGAGAGAAAAACCTGGTATCAGGCAAGATACCTGCCTTCCTCCAGAAGACAAATACTCCAATGCAAGAGCCTTAAATTTATGTGTTAGGTCTGCCATCTTCCACCAGATGGTCTCTGAGGATAGCAGAGACAAGAGGGGACCACTCCAGTACCTCCTGGTCACCCCCATACACCTACCTTCACCCTTCGGCAAAATACTTCTTTTTATTTTTTATTTAATTTTAATTTTTTTTTTTTACTATTTATTGATCTTTAAGAGAGATAGAGAGCAGAGGAAGGGCAGAGAGAGAGAGAGAGAGGGAGACACAGAATCTGAAGCAGACTCCAGCTCAGAGCTGACAGCTCAAAGCCTGACACGGGGCTCAAACTCATGAACCCTGAGATCATGACCTGAGCCAAAGTCAGAAGCTTAACCAACTGAGCCACCCAGGCGCTCCAAAATACTTCTTTTTAAAGTTTAATTCCAGTAAATTAACATACAGTACAATATTGGTGTACAATATAGTGATTCAACACTTGTATACATTATTTAGTGCTCATCATAAATGTACTCTTGATCCCTTCACCTATTTCACCCATTCCCTATTTATCTCCCCTCTGGTGACCCTCTGTTTGTTCTCTAAAGAGCCTGTTTCTTGGTGTGTCTCTTTTTCTTTCTTTCTTTGTTTTGTTTCTTAACTTTCACATATGAGTGAAATCATATGGTATTTTTCTCTGACTTATTTTATTTAGAACAATATCTTCTGGATCCATCCATGTTGTTGCAAACGACAGGATTTCATTCTTTTTGTGGCTGAATAATATTCTATTTACCACCTCTTCTTTATCTATTATCTATCAGTGGACACTTGGGCTGCTTCCATAATTTGGCTAAGGTACTACAATGAATATAGGGGTACATACATCCTTTTGAATTAGTGTTTTCATATTCCTTGGTGGAATTCCTGGATCATAGAGTAGTTCTAGTTTTAATGTTTGAGGAAGCTCCAAACTGTTTCCCACAGTGGCTGCATCAGTTTGCATTCCTACCAACAGTGCATGGGGGTTCTGTTTTTCTCCACATCCTCACTAGTACGTTTTTTCTTGTGTTTTTTATTTTAGTCAGGAAAAACACTTCCAAATGTCTTCCTCACTCGTATTTTGAGTCATAATGAAGCAGACAAATGTCACATGGCTAATGGCTTGAACAAATAGAACAAATTGGATTAAATACACTTAAGCAGTCCCTCCAAAAATAAGTGACTGAATTGGGAGCTCTAAGGCTTACCAGCCAGCTGGAAGTTACATGGGAGGCTTGCTAACCTGTAATCTGAATGATGCACGCTTAATGTGGCTGCCAACCTCTAAAATTGTAAACTCTTTCTAGGAGACCTCATGCACTCTTGGGTTTATACTTCCTGTGTGAGGGCTGGACATTGGTTGGCATCTTGTTGGAAAACACTGTGGTACCTTGGGAGTAATAAGAGAGACCTGCAGGTTAATCAGAGAGGTTAACATAGGAACATGCTTAGGGGAATTTGCAGCTGAAGCCAAGTTGGTATAGAAATGAGGGGTGGATTTGGTGGAAGGAAATTCTGAAACATTTCCACATGTTGTGATAGGTTTTGTTCTGGACTCTGTTTTCAAGAATGTTTTGTAATAGATTTGGCCTATTTTTCCCCTTAGCAGTATATTAAAGACACTCTCTTCTAGTAGGGCAAAATTAAGCAGACTTTCTCTTCACAAGACTGAGAATTTCCTAACCTGGTGTTCCTCAGCTTTAAATGTAGGTGCATTGTGTAAATAACAATATTTATTAGGGTTAGGGCCCTTCCTTGAAGAGAATTTAGGGGTCAGGAGAACAGATGAGAACATGAAGCTCCTGCTTCCTGCTATATAATACATAATAAAGTTTTCTGTTGCTGACCTGGTAGGCTTGCCTCCCCATCAGTATCTATGAAATGATGGTGGGCCAACCTGTTAGTCTCTAGGTAAAAGTTCAGACCCTTCTCGGGTTTTGATTAATACCATAGATTTGGTAGAGTGTAAGAAAGACAAATATCACATCATGGAACTCTTCTATGAAGTCACTGTGTTTCTTAGCTGGTAGGACCTGCGATGGTGTTAGGAACTTGGGTCTGCTGTCCCGTATTGAATGGCCAGTGTATTCCTCATGTGCTTGCTCATACTCATGGTTCCAAATGGTTTGCCATCCAACCTGCATCACAACTGTGTGAGGGACTAGCAGAGAGGAAGAGGAGGGCAAACCCCTCTTATCAAAGAACAATCAAAGGAAATTGCACAACATCTCCACTTATGTCCTTTGCTCATAATTTAGTCACATGGTCACAACCAGTTGCAAGGAAGGCTAGTTGTAGACAGAGACAAATATTCCATTAATACAGAGAAAGTGGAGAATGCTTGGGTGTTATGAAATAATCAGTCTTAAGATCTATAAGATCAGATTGTAAAGACGATTTGGAGGAAAGACTGAATTCAGAATAAAAACAAAATGATTATATGGAATAAAATGTTAGATATTTCAGGTGCAATTTTTTCTATGACAGGTTAATAACTTCTCCAACTAATATTGTCACTTGTTATTATCAACTAAAATTTTCTTTTTTGACTTCTAGTTTGTTATCTATGTATTTAGGGTTTCAAAACACATCTGTGTGGAAGGGCAAACACACATTAGGGAAATTTATACTGAAAGCTTTGGAGACAGAGTTAAAAGCAGTCTTGAAAAAAAAGTATATAATTTTTTTTTTTAAGTATTTAGTGCCTAGGGAGAACTCGTGCATAATGTATAAATTTGTGACCCTTTGAGAATGGTCTTCTTGGATCTCATATCCTCTCGGGACTCCTCATAATCTTTAGATATTTTCTTTCAAGATACAGACAGCATAAATATTCAATGAGATCAAGTGCTGATGAATTTCATATGGCACTGTGAATAATACCAAGAAAAGCACTCAAAACATAAATAAGTCAATTGTAGTGACAGGGAAATTTAATAGTCTAAAACTCTGAAAAAAAAAAACACTTTAAAACCATTTACAAAGTTGCCATAAATAAGTAAGAAAATCAGTCATAGATTGTGGGGTAGAGGGAGAATCCTACAGAGAAGAATGGAATTATCACTGTGGTCTGTTCAGCATGATGATAAAAGAGTTAAATATTGAAGCAGAGATAATTTGCTGGAATAAATCTGTTTAATATCTTCAAAAAATGTGTTTGATTTTTAAAGTGCTTTTGGCAGACTGATTAGGACTCAAAAGGATGAAAAAATTGGTATGTCGAAAATTTAAAGACCATATTTCCATTAGATTTGTTTTAACCCATTTTGTCTTATTTTTACCATTATGGTATTAACCTTATTTTTCTAACCTTCACATTTTGATTAAGGGGAAATCATGAAAAAAGACAGAATACAATGAAAATTTAGTTTTGAAAAACTTTACCTTTTTAAAATTTCACTAATATTCATAATATTTAACATAAGCTTGACTTCTAATGGTTTTGTAGTGTGAGCTTTGTTAATTTTTGTACAATATGTGTTGGGGATAGTTGGTGGGTGTAACTGTTGTAGTTGGACAAAGAAATAATCTGACATAGTAAAACTCTGATATAGGTGTTTTAGATATAACATTCCTACAGTTGTTGCCTTTGGAGTAATTTGTGTAAATGAAGAAAAATTTATGACTAATCGTGTCACAATTATGTGAATGTAAGAGGAATGTCCAGGAAAAACAACCATCCTTTCTTTTATACCCATATATGTCTACATTACTAACATGAATTTGACAACAGATCTTATTTTTTACCTACACTTTTAGATATAACTGGAAAGAATTTTTATTTGTACTCTATGCTTATTTTTATTTATATATATATCTTTGAAAATATATTCTGTGTGTTAGAGATTGAAATAATTATAATGATATTCTCAAAACAGAAAACATTGTCTTATCTATGGCCCATTACTAAACCTTATTTATTTTATGTGTTTGATATGAAGGTACCAAGGAAAGAAATTTTCCTTAGAATCATTATTAAAAAAAGAAAAAAGCACAATAAGCTGTCCTATAATCATTGGTAGAAGTTGCTATTTTTCAGAGCACAACGTAGGGAAAAACATTCTTTCAAACTTAATCTTGGTGTCCAATTTGCTAGCTGTGCAAACCAGAACAATCTGATTGTCTCTAATATATGCCATATGTTGAGATGACTACTGTTATCTATAGTTAATATTTATTTAATTACATTTTAGCCAAACATTTGAATATCCTTATGACAGGGAAATACATGCCTCCTAAAATTTTGTCAACACTATTCTGTGATTCATTGTATTTGAAATTTACCAAATACTGTTAATCTCTTTTAAGCCATGCTGACCTCAAATTGTTCATCTTTTCAGTCTGTATTTTACAGAAAGATCAAAATGGTAAGTGTAAAGCATAGAAGCAGAGAGAGAAATTTCATGACAAATATTTTCTTATAATTTGTATTTATTAATACTTACAAACTTACATATTTTTAATTTTAGGATTACTACTAATTTAAATGTCTTAATCTTCTTTCAATTTTTCTTACTAATTTAATTTCTTCCTTAAGCTCAATAACCTATTTCTAAAAATCCCTTCTATATCTCTAGGTTTCCATAAAGATTTATCTTTACCTTTCTCCCACTTCATATGAATTCCTGAACTCATATTTATATATTTCTATATGCTTCTATATCCATTACTCTCATTTTAATTTTTTTTTCATTTTTCAGAATCATAACTTAGAGAGGAAAACTGCAGTTTCTTATTAGACACACAAATATTACCAGAATATTCCTGCTGATTTTGTTTGGGAGTACAACATGGGAAGAGTGGGAATGATAACAGAGTTTGATGGGATGGAAATACTACTAAGGACAGAAAATAAAACTACTCATGATGTTTCATATTCACTTATTGGCAACTGTATCTCATTAGCCATGAAAGTAAATGACAGAAGAATCAAGCATTTGAATTTGATTAAGTAAAATGGTAAAGTTATATAACCCTGTCTATTGATGATGGTGAGGTGTGTGTGTGTGTGTGTGTGGTGTATATTTTATGAAAACCATTTTCTGATATAATTTTAATGACAATAATCATTTTGGTTCTGAATGCAAAGCTCTTAATTGAATAAGAAATGGCATCCATCTCAGTTCTTGCTAAAATCAAGAGAGAATAAGCATTTGTGCATGCTTTAAAAGTCCTTCTAATTTCCCTCATATAAAAACAGTCAACAACCGCTATCATATCAATCATCGCTATCATTATTCTCTGGCAGAATTGCAAAGTAAACATAAAATTCTCTATCCAGATACTTTGGAAATGCAAAGTATTGTTCTTCCTGGCATAACCTCCTAAAATAAGAATGGTGTTACTCTATCTGAAAGATTGCTTTCCTAATTTTACTTTAGACACTAGTTACCACTGCTATTTTCCCCTTAGGACTATCAATTTCTTTCTTTCTTTTCTATTTAGACCTGGAAAAGTAGAGGACAGTAATGGGAAATCACACACAAGTGACAGTGTTTATCCTGGCAGGTTTGACTGATGATCCACAATTGAAAGTTGTGCTGTTTTGCTTCCTGCTTCTCACCTACCTGCTAAGTGTCACTGGCAATCTGCTCATCATCACACTCACCCTGGTGGATGTCACCCTCAAGACCCCCATGTATTTTTTCCTTCGGAATTTTTCCTTCCTAGAAATTTCCTATACTACCACATGCATTCCCAAATTGTTGGTTGCTATGGCAACTGGGAACAAAACCATTTCCTTTAATTGTTGTGTTACTCAAGTGTTTTTTGCCTTCCTTCTTGGTGCATCTGAATTTTACTTGCTGGCAGCCATGTCCTATGACCGCTATGTTGCCATCTGTAAGCCCCTGCATTACACAACCATCATGAGCAGTAAGATCTGCATGCAACTTGTCTTCTGTTGTTGGTTTGCTGGGTTTTTTGTCATCTTTCCACCTCTCCTCTTAGGCATAAACCTTGACTTCTGTGCCTCCAACGTTGTTGATCATTTCTACTGTGATACAACTCCCCTGCTGCAGATCTCCTGCTCAGACACACAGCTCTTAGAGACCATGGGATTCATTTCTGCATCAGTGACACTTGTGGTCACGTTGGTAATGGTGATAATATCATACAGCTTTATTGCATTAACAATTCTAAAAATCCCTTCAACTAATCAGAAGAAAAAGGCTTTTTCAACATGTTCCTCTCACATGATTGTGATATCTCTTTCTTATGGCAGCTGTATCTTCATGTACTTTAAGCCGTCAGTCAAACAAAGAATATCTTTTTCCAAGGGAATTGCAGTGCTCAATACCTCCATTGCCCCACTTTTAAATCCTTTCATTTATACTTTACGGAACCAGCAAGTGAAAAAAGCCTTCATGAACATGATACAAAGGGTTGTTTCTTTCTCAAGCAAATGAATATCCTGTTGCATAATGTATAATGCAAATGAACAAAGGAACCCCAATAATATCAATGAATCTAATTATAGCTTCCAATACATAGTTTCTTTCAATGTTTTCTGCTTTCATGTCTTTGATATTCATCTTTATACCTTCTCAAGCTATATTTACAAAAACAAATCTTTGTTCCAAAGAAGATAATTTTATTGATAACCTTTAACAGATATTTTTTCTCAGCTCACTTCCATTTCCTATAAATATCTGAAAGAAATGGAGTTGAGATTTTCAATCGGTCTCTGTTGTCTTTGAATGTAGTCAAGGATCAAAATATCTTTTTATTTACATTATACTTGATGTAACATACAACGTAAAGTATTACATCTTTATTTATTTTAGTTGAACGTACTTACAACTAATATTCATTTATAGTTTTTGTAATACTACCAAATTATTGCTGCATACTCTAACAAAATGAGAGGAAAATTTTGGCAGAGATTAAAGATTAGTGTTGATGCTCAAATTAGAAAATGTTGTCTATTTAAAAATTGTTCATGTGTCTAAGTAGATCCCTTAGAAATTAGTTTTTTAGTTTCTATTAGAAAATTGTTAGCGTTTATAAGTGTATCAATTATAGGTGACAAAATGTGTTATTTCACTGCTATATTTTAAAAATTAATTATGAAGTTCAAACTTATTTGGTGTTTCTATGCTCAAAAAATCTCTTCAACAGCATGGGATACTCTGGAGCTAACTGGAAACTATAAGTGTAATTTGGAAAACCAATGGTAACTCAGTGTATTTATTCTTTTCAGGTTTTTATAGACATAAACATAGATAGTTATCCCAGTAAAATCAAAATAGTAGAATTAAAGTAAAACTTTACTTACAGATTTTTGAACTGTAGGTCAAAATTTAGAATTTCAGGGTTTCAAAACTTTTCTGTGTCATGGACAAAATGTAAAATATTAAATATAATACAAACATTTTCACAGTTACATATCATGTTTCATGTTTTTTAATAGAAATGTATGTGCATTAGGCCTTTTTTTTCATTTCTTTTTATCTTAACTATGGGTCTTGATTTGAATATTTTGAAAAATACACTCTAAATACTTCTGAACAGTTCATTAATGAACTGGATCTTAAAAGACATTTGAGTCATGAATGATTTCAGGAATAATAGTTAATGAAACCATTGATTACATTTTTTCTATGATCATTTATGTATATACTTTTTTTAAGTTTATTTCTTTATTATGAGAGACCACACTAGTGAGCAGGAGAGGGGCAGAGAGACAGGAAAAGAGAGACTCCCAAGCAGACTCCATGCAGTCAGTGCAGAGCCAGACACGGGGCTCAAACTCTCAAACTGCAAGATCATGACTTGAGCTGAAATCAAGAGTTGGAGGCTTAACTGACAGAGCCACCCAGGCGTCCCTATACCTATACTGTTTATATTCTGAGAAAGCCGATCTAATGATCCAGGAGCATTATCTAATTTTAGAAATTAAAAAAGCACAGAAAAATAATAAAAGATACATATGACATATTGAGACAATCTAATAGAGTGAAGCCTAAGATTCTCAATGGTGTTTGTTGTTGTTTTAATTCTTTCATGTATCAATCCAAATGAGTTTGTGTTAGACACACTGTCCAATCTAAGGCATTAATTTATCATTAAGTCATTCTAAAATGCTTTATTTATATATTTTAATGTCTGTCAACTGCTAGTTATTTACCAGAGGATATTAACATTATTTTTTAAATTATTTTTTAAAATTTTTTTTCAATGTATGAAATTTATTGTCAGATTGGTTTCCATACAACACCCAGTGCTCATCCCAAAAGGTGCCCTCCTCAATACCCATCACCCACCCTCCCTCCCACCCCCATCAACCCTCAGTTTGTTCTCAGTTTTTAAGAGTCTCTTATGCTTTGGCTCTCTCCCACTCTAACCTCTTTTTTTTTTTTTCCTTCCCCTCCCCCATGGGTTTCTGTTAAGTTTCTCAGGATCCACATAAGAGTGAAAACATATGGTATCTGTCTTTCTCTGTATGGCTTATTTCACTTAGCATCACAGTCTCCAGTTCCATCCACGTTGCTACAAAGGGCCATATTTTGTTCTTTCTCATTGGCTTGTAGTACTCCATTGTGTATATAAACCACAATTTCTTTATCCATTCATCAGTTGATGGACATTTAGGCTCTTTCCATAATTTGGCTATTGTTGAGAGTGCTGCTATAAACATTGGGGTACAAGTGCCCCTATGCATCAGTACTCCTGTATCCCTTGGGTAAATTCCTAGCAGTGCTATTGCTGGGTCATAGGGTAGGTCTATTTTTAATTTTCTGAGGAACCTCCACACTGTTTTCCAGAGTGGCTGCACCAATTTGCATTCCCACCAACAGTGCAAGAGGGTTCCCATTTCTCCACATCCTCTCCAGCGTCTATAGTCTCCTGATTTGTTCATTTTGGCCACTCTGACTGGCGTGAGGTGATATCTGAGTGTGGTTTTGATTTGTATTTCCCTGATAAGGAGCGACGTTGAGCATCTTTTCATGTGCCTGTTGGCCATCTGGATGTCTTCTTTAGAGAAGTGTCTATTCATGTTTCCTGCCCATTTCTTCACTGGGTTGTTTTTCGGGTGTGGAGTTTGGTGAGCTCTTTATAGATTTTGGATACTAGCCCTTTGTCCGATATGTCATTTGCAAATATCTTTTCCCATTCCATTGGTTGCCTTTTAGTTTTGTTGGTTGTTTGCTGTGCAGAAGCTTTTTATCTTCATAAGGTCCCAGTAGTTCATTTTTGCTTTTAATTCCCTTGCCTTTGGGGATGTGTCAAGTAAGAGATTGCTACGGCTGAGGTCAGACAGGTCTTTTCCTGCTTTCTCCTCTAGGGTTTTGATGGTTTCCTGTCTCACATTCAGGTCCTTTATCCATTTTATTTTTGTGACTGGTGTGAGAAAGTGGTCTAGTTTCATTCTTCTTCATGTTGCTGTCCAGTTCTCCCAGCACCATTTGTTAAAGAGACTGTCTTTTTTCCATTGGATGTTCTTTCCTGCTTTGTCAAAGATTAGTTGGCCATACTTTTGTGGGTCTAGTTCTGGGGTTTCTACTCTATTCCATTGGTCTATGTGTCTGTTTTTGTGCCAATACCATGCTGTCTTGATGATTACAGCTTTGTAGTAGAGGCTAAAGTCTGGGATTGCAATGCCTCCTGCTTTGGTCTTCTTCTTCAAAATTACTTTGGCTATTCGGGGCCTTTTGTGGTTCCATATGAATTTTAGGATTGCTTGTTCTAGTTTCAAGAAGAATGCTGGTGCAACTTTGATTCGGATTGCATTGATTGTGTAGATAGCTTTGGGTAGTATTGACATTTTGACAATATTTATTCTTTCAATCCATGAGCGGGGAATGTCTTTCCATTTCTTTATGTCTTCTTCAATTACCTTCATAAGCTTTCTATATTTTTCAGCATACAGATCTTGTACATCTTTGATTAGATTTATTCCTAGGTATTTTATGCTTCTTGGTGCAATTGTGAATGGGATCAGTTTCTTTATTTGTCTTTCTGTTGCTTCATTGTTAGTGTATAAGAATGCAACTGATTTCTGTACATTGATTTTGTATCCTGCAACTTTGCTGAATTCATGTATCAGTTCTAGCAGACTTTTGGTGGAGTCTATCGGATTTTCCATGTATAGTATCATGTTATCTGCAAAAAGTGAAAGCTTGACTTCATCTTTGCCAATTTTGATGCCTTTGATTTCCTTTTGTTTTCTGATTGCTGATGCTAGAACTTCCAACACTATGTTAAACAACAGCGGTGAGAGTGGGCATCCCTGTCATGTTCCTCATCTCAGGGAAAAAGCTCTCAGTTTTTCCCCATTGAGGATGATGTTAGCTGTGGGCTTTTCATAAATGGCTTTTATGATCTTTAAGTATGTTCCTTCTATCCCGACTTTCTCGAGGGTTTTTATTAAGAAAGGGTGCTGAATTTTGTCAAATGCCTTTTCTGCATCGATTGATAGGATCATATGGTTCTTATCTTTTCTTTTATTAATGTGATGTATCACATTGATTTGTGAATGTTGAACCAGCCCTGCATCCCAGGAATGAATCCCACTTGATCATGGTGAATAATTCTTTTTATATGCTGTTGAATTCGATTTGCTAGTATCTTATTGAGAATTTTTGCATCCATAGTCATCAGGGATATTGGCTTGTAGTTCTCTTTTTTTACTGGGTCTCTGTCTGGTTTAGGAATCAAAGTAATACTGGCTTCATAGAATGAGTCTGGAAGTTTTCCTTCCCTTTCTATTTCTTGGAATAGCTTGAGAAGGATAGGTATTATTTCTGCTTTAAACGTCTGGTAGAACTCCCCTGGGAAGCCATCTGGTCATGGACTCTTATTTTTTGGGAGATTTTTGGTAACCGATTCAATTTCTTCGCTGGTTATGGGTCTGTTCAAGCTTTCTATTTCCTCCTGATTGAGTTTTGGAAGCATGTGGGTGTTTAGGAATTTGTCCATTTCTTCCAGGTTGTCCAGTTTGTTGGCATATAATTTTTCATAGTATTCCCTGATAATTGCTTGTATCCTTGAGGGATTGGTTGTAATAATTCCATTTTCATTCATGATTTTACCTATTTGGGTCATCTCCCTTTTCTTTTTGAGAAGCCTGGCTAGAGGTTTGTCAATTTTGTTTATTTTTTCAAAAAACCAACTCTTGGTTTCGTTGATCTGCTCTACAGTTTTTTTACATTCTATATTATTTATTTCTGCTCTGATCTTTATTATTTCTCTTCTTATGCTGGGTTTAGGCTGCCTTTGCTGTTCTGCTTCTATTTCCTTTAGGTGTGCTGTTAGATTTTGTATTTGGGATTTTTCTTGTTTCTGGAGATAGGCCTGGATTGCAATGTATTTTCCTCTCAGGACTGCCTTCGCTGCATCCCAAAGCATTTGGATGGTTGTATTTTCATTTTTGTTTGTTTCCATATATTTTTTGATTTCTTCTCTAATTGCCTGGTTGACCCACTCATTCTTTAGTAGGGTGTTCTTTAACCTCCATGCTTTTGGTTTTTCCAGACTTTTTCCTGTGGTTGATTTCAAGCTTCATAGCATTGTGGTCTGAAAGTATGCATGGTATAATTTCAATTCTTGTATACTTATGAAGGGCTGTTTTGTGACCCAGTATATGACCTATCTTGGAGAATGTTCCATGTGTACTCGAGAAGAAAGTATATTCTGTTGCTTTGGGATGCAGAGTTCTAAATATATCTGTCAAGTCCATCTGATCCAATGTATCATTCAGGGCCTTTGTTTCTTTATTGACCGTGTGTCTAGATGATCTATCCATTTCTGTAAGTGGGGTGTTAAAGGCCCCTGCAATTACCACATTCTTATCAATAAGGTTGCTTATGTTTATGAGTAATTGTTTTATATATTTGGGGGCTCCCGTATTCGGCGCATAGACATTTATAACTGTTAGCTCTTCCTGATGGATAGACCCTGTAATTATTATATAATGCCCTTCTTCATCTCTTGTTACAGCCTTTAATTTAAAGTCTAGTTTGTCTAAGTATGGCTACACCAGCTTTCTTTTGGCTTCCAGTAGCATGATAAATAGTTCTCCATCCCCTCACTCTCAATCTGAAGGTGTCCTCAGCTCTAAAATGAGTCTCTTGTAGACAGCAAATAGATGGATCTTGTTTTTTTATCCATTCTGATACCCTATGTCTTTTGGTTGGGGCATTTAGTCCATTTACATTCAGTGTTATTATAGAAAGATATGGGTTTAGAGTCATTGTGATGTCTGTATGTTTTATGCTTGTAGTGATGTCTCTGGTACTTTATCTCACAGGGTCCCCCTTAGGATCTTGTAGGGCTGGTTTAGTGGTGACAAATTCCTTCAGTTTTTGTTTGTTTGGGAAGACCTTTATCTCTCCTTCTATTCTAAATGACAGACTTGCTGGATAAAGGATTCTCGGCTGCATATTTTTTCTGTTCATCACATTGAAGATCTCCTGCCATGCCTTTCTGGCCTGCCAAGTTTCAAAAGAGAGATCAGTCACAAGTCTTATAGGTCTCCCTTTATATGTTAGGGCATGTTTATCCCTTGCTGCTTTCAGAATTTTCTCTTTATCCTTGTATTTTGCCAGTTTCACTACGATATGTCATGCAGAAGATCGATTCAAGTTACGTCTGAAGGGAGTTCTCTTTGCCTCTTGGATTTCAATGCCTTTTTCCTTCCCCAGCTCATGAAAGTTCTCAGCTATTATTTCTCAAGTACCCCTTCAGCACCTTTCCCTCTCTCTTCCTCCTCTGGGATACCAATTATGCGTATATTATTTCTTTTTAGTGTATCACTTAGTTCTCTAATTTTCCCCTCATACTCCTGGATTTTTTTATCTCTCTTTTTCTCAGCTTCCTCTTTTTCCATAACTTTATCTTCTAGTTCACCTATTCTCTCCTCTGCCTCTTCAATCCGAGCCGTGGTCATTTCCATTTTATTTTGCATGTCGTTTAAAGCATTTTTCAGCTCCTCGTGACTGTTCCTTAGTCCCTTGATCTCTGTAGCAAGAGATTCTCTGCTGTCCTCTATACTGTTTTCAAGCCCAGCGATTAATTTTATGACTATTATTCTAAATTCACTTTCTGTTATATTATTTAAATCCTTTTTGATCAGTTCATTAGCTGTTGTTATTTCCTGGAGGGGAATTTTTTGAGGGGAATTCTTCCTTTTGGTCATTTTGGATAGTCCCTGGAGTGGTGAGGACCTGCAGGGCACTTCCCCTGTGCTGTGGTGTATAACTGGAGTTGGTGGGCGGGGTGCAGTCCGACCTGATGTCTGCCCCCAGCCCACCGCTGGGGCCACAGTCAGACTGGTGTGTGCCTTCTCTTCCCCTCTCCTAGGGGCGGGATTCACTGTGGGGTGGCGTGGCCCGTCTGGGCTACTTGCACACTGGGCTTGTGGTGCTGGGGATTTGGCGTATTAGCTGGGGTGGGTAGGCAAGGTGCACGGGGGGGCAGGAGGGGCAGGCTTAGCTCACTTCTCCTTAGGTGATCCACTTCAGGAGGGGCCCTTTGGCAGCTGGAGGGAGTCAGACCCGCTGCGGGAGGGTTGGCTCCGCAGAAGCACAGTGTTGTGTGTTTGCACGGAGCAAGCAAGTTCCCTGGCAGGAACCGGTTCCCTTTGGGATTTTGGCTGGGGGATGGGCGAGGGAGATGGCGCTGGCGAGCGCCTTTGTTCCCCGCCAAACTGAGCTCTGTCGTCCAGGGGCTCAGCAACTCTCCCTCCCTTTGTCCTCCAGCCTTCCCGCTTTCTGAGCAGAGCTGTTAACTTATGACCTCCCAGATGCTAAGTCCCGCTTGCTGTCGGAACACACTCTGGCCCCTCCGCTTTTCAAGCCAGACTTCGGGGCTCTGCTTGGCCGGGGGGCCGCCCCTCCAGCCTGGCTCCCTCCCACCAGTCCGTGTAGTGTGCACCGCCTCACTGCCCTTCCTACCCTCTTCCTTGGGCCTCTCATCTGCGCTTGGCTCCAGAGACTCCATTCTGCTAGTCTTCTGGTGGTTTTCTGGGTTATTTAGGCAGGTGTAGATGGAATCTAAGTGATCAGCAGGACGCGTGGTGAGCCCAGCGTCCTCCTATGCCGCCATCTTCCCGATTTCCCTCGAATATTAACATTATTATTAACATTATGCACAGTAGAAGCAATAGGTCAGTGAGGCTAAAATCAGTTTGAGGGATACACAGCTAAAAAGATTAGTGAAAATTTAAACTCAGGAAGACTTAGTTTTCATTGGTCCAATTTAAGATCTTGAGATCTTCTAAACATGTATCTTTAGCCTAATCTCTCTACAGTCGTGAGTTGTGGTAGAGGACATTTCTTTACATTGTGAACACTCTGAAAACAAAGTAAGGGTATTAACAGTATTACTTTTGCTTGCAATCATCCTTACCTAAATTACTAAGGTTGTACCATTCCCTTTAAACATCCAATTTGAATAACACCTTTAAGAACATTTTGTCTTTTCAGATTATAGTTAATCACTTAGTTCTTTTTGCAACCCACCCTTAATAGTCTTTTGAGTATCTCAATGACATCTTTCCTACAAGAATACTGTAATTTGCCAGTTGATCTGCCCATAAATTTAGCAGTTTCAAATTAATTTTTCCAAAATAAATTATAATAAATATGGACTTCTCTATTTGATTATGGTCACAGTTTTGCTTGTGTTTATTTATCAAATTAGTCTTCCAGAATTTAAATAAAATACCCATGATTGAAAGACTCATATTTGTTATTCAAAAGAATCTATGGAAACTCCCACACTTTGTCTCAAGAAACGTCTCAATGTTTCTTGGTCAATTAAAAAATAATATAAAATCCTTTCTCTTCTAGAAAGGTTTTGTCATTGCCATTGTATAATACAACATCCATATTGTTAGGTTAAACATTATTTAAGGTTAAGTCAATTTGGCATTAAACTATGACTAGACTCTCTAAAAAGTACAGGTATTTCTCCAATAAGTTCTTTGCAGAAATTTGTTCTTGTCTAAATTATCTCAAATGTAATTTCCTAATTGTAGACTCTATTTCTCATTTTTAGTGCTCTTTTATCCAATATGACATAGTAATTTCAGATTGTCTAACAAATCTCTATTTTTAGTTAGTTGGTTATACTTTGAAATTTTTGGTAACAAATGCCCTCTTATTTATTAGGATTTAAAATTATTCATGATATTATTTACTAAACACTGTATTAGTTTTTATATTGTGTTCAAATCCTTTGAAATATTCTATTCCTAATAAATGTCTCCTTGCTTGTTCTGTAATCTGAATTTTAAAAAGCATCAACACTAGCCTACATTTGGCTATTATTGTCATCACTACTTTTTTACTTCACATTCTCTCCTCAACCCCCTTTCATTAGTTTAAAGCCTAACAACTCAGTAACCTGTGTCTTTCAAACTCTTAGTTTTCCAAAGACGTGAGTGTTCTTTTTACTGTTATCTTGCTCAATCTCAACAATATTTAGCACAATTGATCATTGTGAGCAATGTGAAACGTGTTCAGAGTAACCTACTTCAGCAACCGAAGGCCGTCCCTGGGGTGCAGAGTGTTGGGGGAGCCCCATTTGAAAATATGATGGTGGACTTCATTGAGCTTCGCTGGGTCCAAGGCTATAAATATCTGTTGGTCCTTGTGTGCACTTTCTCAGACTGGGTGCAAGCCTTCCCTGCTCACACAGAAAAGGCACATGAAGTGGTCCAACTTCTTCTAAAAGAAATCATTCCTTGATTTGGGATCCCTATCACTATGGGATCAGATAACAGGCCAGCATTGTGGCTGAGGTGGTGCAGCTGGTGGCAAAGGGTTAAAGATCACCTGGAAGTTACACAGGCATACTGACCCCAGAGCTCCAGGAAGGTGGAACGAACGAACTGAACCCTGAAGCTGCAATTGAGTAAACTTTCAGGAAACTCACCTACACTGGCACCAGGTGTTTCCAATCACTTTGTTGAAATTCAGATGTAGCCCCACAAAGCAGATGGGGTTCTCCCCTTATGAAATCTTTTATGGGAGCCCTCCTACCATTATCAAGGGCATAAATGGAGGGATCTAAATGAGATAGGCAATCTAACGCTAAGGCAACAGATATGGGCCCTTGGCTCTACCCTAACTACCTTACACTGCTGGGTTAGGGAGCAATTACCTGTGAGTCTGACCACAGATTCTCACCCCTTTATACGAGGAGATGCTGTATGAATGAAGAAGTGGAATGTCCAGCTCCAAAAACCCCTGTGGAGAAACCCATTCACTGTTATTTAGTCCACCCCTACTCCAGTAAAGATGGTGGGTCCCTGGATTCACCACAGCAGAGTGCAGCCAGCGTCTTGAAACTGGTAGAGCATTCCTAATCTACCAACGCCATGCAAGCTGGCCATACAAAGGAAGCAATCTGCAACTCCATAGGCTCTGGAAGACTGTAGCCCTGCTTTAGTCACTCCAGAAGCTGACTAATCTATGCAAGACAGAAGCTTGATGGGCCAGTGGAACAAATGGACTGTCCTTATTTTCTATATCTGTTTCCTTACTGTGATGCACTGTCACCCCTTGTTTCTCTCTGTTAGTGGGATTCTTGCTCTACTTTTTGCTATAATAGGATTGGCAGAGGCCGCCTGGCCGGCTGGGAGTGTGGCAAGAGGTTTCTGTTAGCATTCACCTTCCTTTTGTGGATAGGATGCTTTGTAGGTATTGGTTGCTTCTAATCTGGACCCCTTCTGTAGACCTAGATTCCTCATCATGTGACCCATGTATTCACAGAACCAAGTCAGGCCAAGGAGTCTATATTTAAAATATAGTTTTAAAAAACCTACTTTTAACTGTGTCTCCTGTGAATTCAATACAGATTTCCATAATCTGTGTTTGCCCTTCCACAGTCATTTTAATTAATTTCCCATTTTTAATTTATTTTCCCATATTTAATAATTTAATTAAATTAAATATTAAACATATTTACATATTTACATAAATATTAAACATATTTAATTAAATTTAATAATTTATTTTAATTTCCCATATTTAATTTACTAACTTTTTTGAGTATAGCTGACACTGTCATGTCTCAAATACCAAATATATAGATAAGGACTTAAAGACAGGAAAAAAAGATAATTTTATTTAAAAAAAAAATTTTTTAATGTTTATTTATTTTTGACACAGAGAGAGACAGAGCATGAATGGGGGAGGGCCAGAGAGAGAGGGAGACACAGAATCTGAAGCAGGCTCCAGGCTCTGAGCTGCCAGCACAGAGCCTGACGTGGGGCTCGAACTCACAGACCGTGAGATCATGACCTGAGCTGAAGTCGGACGCTTAACCGACTGAGCCACCCAGGCGCCCCCAAAAAAGATAATTTTAGTTGGTAAATATCCTACACATCTTCAGTTTCTTTTCTGATAGCTGTCTTTACCCAAATAGTCTTGTGATATGATCTAGTAGATCTTAAATTCATATTTCATAACACCCAAGAATTCTGCACTTCGTCTGTATTAATGGAATACTTATCTATGTCTATAGTCAGCCTCCCTTGCAACTTGTTGGGACCATATAACTAAATTTTGAGCAAAAGTTGTAAATGGAGATGTGTGCAATTTCCTTTGATTGTTCTTTGATAGAAGGGGTTTGCCCTCCTCTTCCTCTACTACCTTTTCTGAACAAATCTCTGTATATATCTTCTTTAAGAAAGGTGTTTGAGTTTTTAAATGCTTTTGGCAGAATGAATTAGAAATGAAAAAGATGTAAAGAATTAGTATGTCTAAAATTTAAGAGAATATATTTCCTGTTGGTTATGTTTTGACCTCTTTTATTCTATTTTTATCGTTAATGTCTTATTTTTTCTAACCTTTTAATTTTTGGTATAGGGAAAATGGTGAAAGAAGACAAATGGAATATAAAGTCAATGTAGTATTAAAACTCATTTACTTTTAAAGGTTATCTTATATTCACAATATCTAACATGAATAAACAATACATTCATAGGCTTGACTTTTAATAGTTTTGTAATGTAAACTTTTTTAATTTTTGTACAATGTGTGTAGGAGATAGTTGGTGTCTGTAACTCTGAAGTTGGATGAACCATGAGATCATGACCTGAGCCGAAGTTGGCCGCTTAACGGATTGACCATCCAGGTGCCCCTAAAACATATGTTATTATTAAAAAGGCATATGCATAAATAAAAACATATAAGGACAAATAAAAGTTGCTCCCAGTTATATGTAGAAATATTTATAGGAAAATTCTAAGAAAAAATGAGATTTATTGTCAAAATCATGTTAATAAGATAGACATATATAAATGAAAAGATTTTTTTTCCTGGACATTTCTTTCACATAATTGTGAAGCAGTCTATTATATATTATTCTTCATTTACACAAATTATTCCAATGGCAACAACTGTAGGAATGTATCCAAACCCCCTATATCAGAATGTTACCTCATCAAACCATTCCTCATCCACAGAGTTATACACACCAACTACAAACTTTGGAAATAATCAGATAAATTTCATTTTGGCAAACAGGAACTATACAAGTTCATAGAACATCTCTCAGGTATGGTCATCTCTAAGCTGATCTGGTATATGACTTTATCATTTCATGCAGGAAAAAAAAATACCTGCTCATAGATCAGATTCTGAAAAAACTGTCTTTCTTTGTTGTCGGCATTTTTAGAAACTCACCTTGTAATAACATTACAGTTTAGTAAGCTTAGTTTGACCATTTTTATTTGTGTAGTTTTGATAAGACACATAAAATTAGGGAAATAGCAATCAATAATGGAGACAGTTCATTTGGAATGGATTGACAGATGAAACTTCACTGCAAATTGTTATTTTTCCCTTTTGATTTCTAAGGTACAATGTTGAACATGATGTATAATGTATAATCCCTACTTAAATATTTTAATGTATTTCTTCAGCCAAAATTTCTCCCTTTTTGGAAATCTCATTCACACTGATTTATATTTCTAAATTCCTGATAATTCCCATGATTGAAGACTAAACATTTTCCTAGAGTGTTGGTACAACTCGATTATTTTTTTCTTCATCTTTTTGGAAGCTTCAGAATCGTACGTTCATATGTCCTATCACTAATTTGCTGTAGTCTGCAGCCCACTGCATCACCTGGTGATTATGCCCAGCAAAATGTGCTACCAACTTGTATCAACTTGTACTTAGTTCATGGGACCGGGATTAATCTCTTAGTATACTTGAGACACAGATTGAAGTTCATTTGATAGTATTTGGATATCCAATTGTTTCAGCAGTAATTGCTGAATACTATCCTGTATCCACTGAATTACTAAAGAAGAATTATCTGAGACAGAAAACAGAAAGCAATAGCAAAAACCAATGAAGACAAAAGTCAAATCTTTAGAAGATAAATATAATTGATATATCTCTAGTTAGATTCATCAGAGAAAAATAGAAGGTACAAATTACTGATTTTAACATAAGATGATTTCAGTACTGATCCTATGGACTTTGAAAGAATAATGAACAAGTTTATGGCAAAAGTAGATCATTTATATTAAATGGATAAAATCCTTGTAAAACATAAACTTCCAAAGCACCCAGAAGAAATTTATAAATGGAGTACTATATAACTATTAAAGTAAATGATTTGTAGTTAGAAATGTTCCCAAACGCAAAAAAAAAAAAAACCTAGGTTTAGATGGCTTCACTTTTGAATTCTACCAAAAATTTATAAAAATATCAACTATACACACAGTCTTCAAAAAACTGAAGAGGAGGGAATACTCAATTCATTCTTAAGCCATCATTACCATTACACAAAAACAAAGGCAAGGAATTAAAAGAAAAATAAATTCAAAAAATATTGCTTATGATTAGAGATACAGAAATTTTAAAATAACATATAAATATTCAATCCAATAACATACAAAAAATGATAGTATAACATGACCAAGTGGGGTTATTTTTTAAATGCATTGTTCATTTAACATTAAAAAACATACCAATATAATCTTTAACAATAAAGCACCAAACAGTGCAAAGAAAAAATAGAATTGTGAAGAGAAATAGATGAACCCACTATCATAGTTAGAAACTTCAGCAACTCTATCCAAAATGGACAGATCCACCAAGCATAAAATCAGTAAGGACATAGTTAAACTCAACAACACCATCAATCAGCTGTATATAATTGACATCCATAGACTATTTTAACCAACAACAGCTAAATACCTTTTCTTATCAAATTCACCAAGACAGATCACATTCTGGGCCATAAACTACACTTTAAAAATTTTGAAGACTACAAATGATACAATAACTGCTCTCAAACCACAATGGCATTAAATTAGAAATCTATAAAAAGGATGACTGAGAAATCCTAAATTATGTGAAGATTAAATAACACTTCTAAATAATACATGGATCAAAGAAGAAATCTCAAGAGAAATTTAAAATTTTTTAACTAAATGAAAGTGAAATAACACCTTGTTAAAGTTTGTGGGATACGGTGAAAGCAGTGCTTAGAGGGAAATTTATAGCATTAAGTGAATCTATGAGGAAAGAAGAAAAATCTATAATCAGTTATCTAAGTTTCCATAATATGACATGGACATTAAAAGGATAATAAGGAAACACTATGAACAATTCTATGATCATAAATTTGATAACCGAAATGAAAGTGACCATTCCTTGAAAGAAAGGATTTGCCAAAATTCACACAAGAATAATCTGAAAAGGCTTATACCTATTAAAAACTCACTTAATAATTAATTATCTTCTAAAACAGCATCAGGCATTCCATGTTCATAGTTCATCAGACAAAATACTGTTAAGGTATCACCCAAAACAATTTACAGATTTAAATCAATCTCTATCAAATTCAGTAGCATTTTTTTTTTTCAAAAATGGAAAACTTGATTCTCAAATTCAAACAGAATTACAAGGAAACTTGAATACCTAAAACCATCCTGAAAAAGAAGAAAAAAGTGGGGACACTCACACTTCCCAACATCAAAACATACCACAAAGCTACAGTAATCAAAAAAAGTGTGATATTGACATGAGGACAGATATATAGAAACATGGAATAAAATGAGTCCAGAAATAAGTCTATGCACCTATCACTAATTCTTCACTAGGCTAACCAAGATCATTCAATGGAGAAAGAATAGCCTTTTCAACAAAGAGTGCTGGGATAACTAGATAATCACAGGTAGAAAAATAAAATTAAACCCCTGACCCACATACTACAAAATTATCTCAAAGTATATCTATTACCTAGATGTAAAAGCAAAACCATCCAACTCTTTTAAAAAGAGTGTATATATCTTCATGACTTTGGATTTGGATATGGAAATGAATTTTTAGATATGGTATAAGCAACAAAAGGATTAAATTTGGCTTCATCAAAATTAAATACTTTTTGTTCAGCTAAGGATATTACCACGAAAGTGAAAATAAAACTTACAAAAAGGGAGAAAATTGTATATCTTATAAGGTTCTAAAATATATGAATCCAGAATATATGAAAAACTATTTCAAATCAGAAACAACAACATAAAGAACTAACCCAATCAGAAATGTGCAAGGATTTGAATACAAATTCTTTGAAATGGCCAATGAACACATACAATGATGCTCAACATCATTAGTCATTATGGAAATGCAAATAAAAACCATGAGATACCACTTCAAACCCACTAGAATGTCTATAGTTGTTTTTTTTTTTTTTTTAAATGTGGATGTGGAGTAATTGGAACCCTTTTGCATTGTTAGTGGGAATGTAAAATTGTGTAGTTTGGCACAGTGTGTGGGCTAGAGATGTTTAGGTCAAGTTTGTGTTATTTCCATAGGTAGAGTCCACTGAAATCTGACTTCTAGAATAGCAACGTCTATTACAAAGAGTAATAAACAGAAATATAGGTTTTTTTGTGTGTTTCTCTTTGTGTTTATTTTTATGTGACTCTATTAATGCTATGGGTTATCCTTTAGGAAAGCCTAGAGTAAAAGAAAAAAAATTCAGAGACTTTCATAGAATTAGTGAAATTTTGAGTAGAAATTATATGAATGAAATTTTAGAGGCTGTTAACTGCTGACTTATGATACTGAAGCAAGTTGGATGTCAGTAGCAACGTGTTTATGAGGATATTAAGATAGTAGGTATCTCTATAGTCTTTCCTCTTTAATTCTCCTTTTTCCCTCCTCCTCTCCTCCTCCTTCTTCTTCATAAAAGTCAGCAGTGAGAAACCACACAGCAGTGACAGCCTTTATTCTTCTTGGACTGACCAGTGATCCACAATTACAGGTGGTCATATTTCTTTTCTCTCTCTCTGTTTTAAATTTACATTTGAGTGTCAGGGAATCTAATAATCACCCTCACCCTACTGGACTTTCATCCAAAGACACCCATGTATTTCTTCCATCAAAACTTCTCATTTTTAGAAATCTCATTCACAACTACCTGCATCCCCAAATTTCTTGTCAGTATGGCAGCAACTGATAATGAAGTAGGGAAGCTGAAGGTATCCATGTTAGAAAGGCTCCATCTCTCCTGGTTTTCTGCTAGGCCCCATTTACTCATGTTTCATATTTTGGTTCTGAATAAGCCAACAAAGCTATGTTCCCATTTCAAGAAGGGAGCAAGAAAGTTAATCATTATCTGAGTTTTGTCCTAGGCCCAAACACCTATTAACACCTAACAAGAGCCAAATTCAAACATGTTCCAGGACATTAGCTTCAAACAAACCTCAGTTGACACTGGCATCAATACCCCTAACTTTGGTAATTTATGGAATAACATTTATTGTTCACCTGGCATTTGCTTTTCTCTGGATTCCTGAATCAACGCATACTCTAGACCTTCTTCTAATATAAACCCCTAGCCCCCCCCCCAAAAAAAAAAACAAATTGACTCATTCTCCTTTCCTTTCCAAGTCTCCCAGACACTCCATCTGCTATTCTTTGTGTGTGATTCACGCTATCCAATAAACTCTGTTGCTACTTTCCCTGGCTTGCATTTGATTTCTACCCTGAGTGAAGCCAAGGACCCTCTTGGCTGGTCCTGTTAGGACCCTCCTCTGGAGTCTGCCTGCATCGATATGATCATTCCTTACAACAGTTGTGCAGAACAGCTATTTTATACTCGCTTGGGTTCAATACAACTTTTTCTCCTGTTTCCTTAGGCAAATGTTTGTCTTTGGACTAGTACTTCATGTACTCTGGGCAGACTTCCTTAAAGATCTCTGTAGTTAAACTATTTCAATAATGTGACCCTTATTAGTGAATGAAAGGATTCAGATAAGGTTACTCTTTTAATGATCTAAACAATAACCTTGTTTTCTGAGGGGTTGAAATTCCTAATTATAAAGCTTTCAGAAGAAATGGAAAATAGAATGATAAGGGTAGATCATTGGAAAAATATTTTTTTAATAGTCTTAGGAGATTCTTAGAATAATTACATGAAAGTAATAGTAATCATACTTTTAGTAGTAAATAAAAAAATAGTTTGCAAATGTGTAAGTCAAATGAGAATTTCCTGTTGCCCGTGAATTGCTATTAAAGGACCAAAACCAAAGTTTTCTTGTATATCAGATTCTAAAAACAGCCACCAACAACTAGGGTCAGATGCATTTACACAGGGTTTATAAACAGATGGAAGTATTAACCTAATTACCATGAACAAAAGGAATGAGATAGATCAAAGATATGGTTCTATCACCTCCCTAAATCAACAGTAAGGGACGGAACACCTACACAAAGGAAATGTATCCTTCCTTGCTGGAAGTTTGCTGAATTTTTTAATATTAAGAGATACACTATTGTTGCCAAAGGGAAAGAATCTGTGCATTATTTCCTCAGGTCAGAATTCACATAGTTTTGCTAGGTAGAAAAGAAACTGGAATTGACAGAAATATTTTGGCAAATAAACCTTATATCAGGTAACAACACTCTTATTATCAAACACACTGAATTTATTTCATAACAATTTTAGAAAACAGATGGATAACATAGCATATATTGGTTGTATTCCAGACGTAGGGATGGTAGGGACAGGAATGATAACCTTAAATTATATTTATAAGACTACCAAAGTGATTCTTACACAAAACCTTTCAAAATTACTGATATACCAGGTTTACGTCCAAAATACAATTTTAGCACACAGGTCCCTCCAACTTCTCTAGACTTGTTACCTCTACCTTTATAACAGTATATTAAGCACGTGTTGGACCACATTCTTGAATTGTTCAAAATAAGCAATATCTTTTACTGAGTGCTAAATAGTTCTAATAGCATATATTTAATGAACTATGAGCTGTGGATTAAATTTCTCCTATTTTATATATGGAAATTATTAGGCACAAAATTTTTATGTATTCTTTGCAGTATTCTACATTGTGTATGTAAGGAAACATCTACTGAACCCAGGCTGAATATCTCACAAATCCTGTTTGAAATATTAGATATACTAATTCTCCAAATGCATGTAGTTATCTAATACCTCCATGTTATCTGCATATATTTGTACCTCGTTCATCTTTCTCTATGTGTATTTTTAATCTCAACATAATTATTACTTTCTCCTAAAAGGCCTCCCAGATCTCCAAAATTACTTAGAAGCCATACAATATGCCATAAAGTATTTTAATATTCCTTTATTACAACACTAGTTATACACTGTATAGCAATATTGGAGTTTTGTGTTTGTCTCTGTTAAGCAATGCAAGCTTCTTAAAGGTAAGGACTGAGCCCCTTGCAATGCCTGAAATAAGGGAGATACACAATATGTATTTAACTACCAAATGACATATAACAAGTTATACTTATAAAAGACATACTTTATTTAAAGTATGGTTTCTAGAGGCTAATATATAATAAATAAATGTTACTTACAGCTTGTATTACAGACTTGAGGGAATAAGTTATTGTAGCAGGGTGCTTTCATTAGGAAGAATAAAATGTATTGGTGGCACTGAGCTGCAAGATTCTTCAAGAGACTGTCCTATATGAGTGGTGCCTGGGTGTCTCAGTTGGTTATGTGTCAAATTCTTGATTTCTGCTCAGGTCATTAATCTCATGATTTGTGAGTTCAAGCCCTGTGAGGGCTCTGCACTAACAGTGCAGAGCCTTCTTGGGATTTTTCTCTCTCCCTCTCTCTCTGCCCTTCCCCTTCTTGCTCTCTCTCTCTCTCAAAAAATAAGTAAACTTAAAAAAAAATTAAAGGCGAAACAAAGAGAATGTCCTATATAATAAGTAATGAGGTAGAAAAACATGTCACAAGAAGTGAATGAAACATTTTTTTTTGTTTTTATAAGATTATGATTTGTAGCATTTATTACAATTGTTTTTATGAAAAGCACATCTTTTGTAACATATCCCAGAAGACTTCTTTTACCTGCTGGTTCCTTAGGGTATAAATGAAGGGATTTAGTAAAGGGGCAACTGAGGTATACAGCAAAGCTACACCTTTGGATAAAGTCACTCTTTCTTTGGCAGATGGTTTAATATAAAGATGCAACTCCCATAAGTCATGGAGACAACAATCATATGGGAAGTATAGGTGGAAAAAGCTTTGGTCCTTTGCTGTGCTGAAGGGAATTTAATAATGGCCTTAATAATGCAAGTGTAAGACAGACTCACCAACACCAATGTGATCATAAGTGTCACGACAGCGAAGAAAAAAGACACCAATTCTAGGACATGTGTATCTGTGCAGGATATCTGCAGGATAGGAGGAGTTTCACACATAAAGTGATCAATTATTTTGGAAGCACAAAAATCCAGCTTGAGTCCCATGACCAATGGTGGAAAGATGATTAGGAATCCAGTTACCCAAGAGGAAAGTACAAGTTGATAGCACACTTTGCTGTTCATAATGATTGGGTAATGCAAGGGTTTACAGATGGCAACATAGCGGTCGTAGGACATAGCAGCCGAGGTAAAACTCCATAACTCCCAGTAAAAGAATAAAAAATAATTGAGCTGCACAATTGTTATATGAGATGGTTTTTCTCTCTAGCCACAATGGTTATCAAGTATCTGGGAATACATACTGTTGTGAATATGATTTCCAAAAATGAGAAATTATGGAGAAAAAAATACATTGGTGGCTTGAGGTGAGGATCTAGCAGGGTAAGGAGGATAATGATTAAGTTCCCCAACAAGCTCAATATGTAATTAAGAAATAGAAACATGAAAACCACAATTTGCAATTGTGGGTCATCTGTCAATCCTTGGAGAATGAAATCTATTTCCATCAATTGGTTTTTCATTTCTCTTTTATGAGACTTATCAAATGTACATAAGAAGACAACTCAACCTATATATATATATATATATACATGTATATATATATATATATATATATATATAAAACACATAAATATATATAAATTAGCCTAAGTGCATATAAATTAACTTAAATATATATAAGTTAACATAAATATATAAACTAAATATATATACTAAATCTATAGTTTAACTAAATATATATAAATTAACTAAATATTTATGTTTACCCAAAGCAGAAAAAAGTATATATTCTTTACCAATTTGCAAACGATTTCTCCAGCCTGAAATTGGAGATGCCACATAATTACATGCTACAGTCAATTCTAAATTCTTTCCCATCCATTAGTTCTTATTATATTTCTCACAATTTTTCTCTGGAACTTGGATATTTTCTTTGGTTAATACACATTTTTACCCTTTCCCCCTGAGTGGACTCAACTCTGCATGCATAATTTAAATAAAAGAATATGAATTATTTTAAATGTATTTTTCTATCATTTTTATTCCACCTGTACAAATGCACTAGGCTGTTTTGTGTGTTAGAATGTGTATTATGGTGATTTTCAAAACAAGGTTTAGAATTATATTACAATTCCTGTGGTAGCCAATGACTGAGTAGCACTGATTTACATTAATTAAAGTGAAATTTTTGTGCACTGAAAGTATATAATTATTATTATAAATTTTCTTGACTGGCTCTGCTATATTAAAATGTACAGTTGTTTTTCAGTATATATAATAAAGAAAACAATGCAGCACATGACAAAAACAGACAACATATTTTAATAAAAAATATTGTGTCTTTTTTTCAATTTTTTTGAAGTGTATTCCTACATGTGTCTACATAATCTGGGTTGCTGTTTCTTTGTTTTACTTTCTCAATATTCTTTGTAAAATTGTTGAATAATCCAGAAATTATTACAGGGAAGTAAAATGTGCCACCTCAAAATTGTCTCTTTGGCTTGATGGTTAATTTAAGCAGATTATTTTTAAGAAAGGGAAGACTCACAATGCTTTTCTTTTTACCTCCTCTTCAAATGCCTAAAAGAATTTAGACAGAAGACCTGCTCCAAAAAGGGAACTATCACCATAGATAACTACAGTGTAATATGAGTTAGATGTGGTAGAGAGGGAGGAAGTTAGCAAAGTCTGTTTGATAAAATTCTTCTGTACGTCTCATTGTTTCTGTATGGCCCAGCAAACATTTGTTTACCAAATACTTACTCTTTTTCATTTTCCTTTGAATTGTCTTCCTTCTCTTCAAAGTCCCAGCCCCTGGTATACCCTTCTTCTTAGCTCAGAATGGCATGTAAGCCTCAATTGCCTGACTGCTGATAATTCTCATATCCTTATGGAGCCACCCATAAATATGTAATTAATTTGATTTTCTCCTGTTAATCTGTCACATGTCAATTTCATTCTTAAATAAGCCAAAAGAATCTTGACTAGTAGAGTAAAATCCCCCTTTCCAACATGATATTACTACCTGTCCTTTCTATGTATAGCAATTCTACTTATTTCCATGTTATACTATCCCCTTTTATATTAAACATGCCAGTATATTTCATTATATGTATTACTTGCAGACCTTTAAAAGAAATGGTTTACTAAAGCATTTTTTACTAAAGCATGTTATTTTTATTCTTTTTTATTTGTCTTATTAATACTGCTATTTGTTTATTAATTAATTTTTCTTGTTTGGGGAAAAAATAAAACTAAGATGTTCCATGATTAATGTGATTTTCTAAAGCAGATATTAGGGAATAGCTTCAATATTTTTAACAGCAATTAAAGACTTGCAGTCTTTAGCTAAGTGATCACAAACTTTTATTGTAAAAAAATATATTTATCTCCTTGTTATAATTCCCATCTTTGCTCTATTTCTGACTTGAAAAGGTATGCTCACAGAGTTATTCATACAATTTCTATTACTGTATGGGTCTAACACAATGTTCTAGAACTATATTATTTCAAATTTTAAAGAGGAATTGCTCAGTATTTTTTCCACATCACTTTACCCAGGGCAATAAAGAGAAACAGAGAAAATGAAGGTTAGTTGCAACTATATATAAATAAAATCGATTACAACATTTGTTAATACACAACCATAAAATGACACTACTATTAAAAAAATTTGTAACTGTAGTAGTCATAAATGTAGTAGTCAAATTCAACTTCTTGAATTGGACTTGTGCATTTGACTTAATTTCTGATTTTGAAGTTAAAATTGTAGTTGTCTTACCTCCTTGGATTTATTGTGTCTATTGTTCCTTTATGTATGCATGGCAGAAATGTATTTTAACATAATTAATTATGATTTTACTCTTTTTTCTTTTTTATTTTTTAATGTTTATTTTTCAGAGAGAGAGAGAGCACAAGCAGAGGAGGGGCAGAGAGGGAAACACAGAATCTAAAGCAGACTCTAGGCTGTGAGCTGTCAGCACAGAGCCCTACTTGGGGCTCAAACCCACAAACCATGAGATCATGACCTGAGCCGAAGTTGGACACTTAACTGACTAAGCCACCTAGGTGCCCTATGACTTTACTCTTTTATGATCATAATTTATTATCTAATCTGGACAAATACTATTATCTATTTACTATCATTGATTTTTGTGGGAGCCACCATGTACATATGATACTTCTGTAAAGAATTCCCACATTCCCTCAAATTCATACTTACTTTGAAGGTCAGAACTCAGGTATTATCGGTTTTAATGGACATCCATCTTCTATTCCAGACAAGTTGCATGTTGTGAAATTTTGTTGTTATGACCGCTGTCATTCAAAACCTCAAAATAGGTACTTATACTTTAAAATAAAATAAACTATGGCAACCGAAACAACTCATGGCATCATTTAATGAAAGATAAGCAACTGTTCCAAGAAAGACTCCATATTGCTATCTGTACACTTATGAAATGCTGCAGTTTTATCGTTTTCTACTTACTACAGACTCAAGTGTTATATTGAAACAAAACAAAGCTGGGGGGAAACCTCTTCTTTGGGGATCAAGGTTCCAAAAGTACTAATTATTGTCAATAAAAGACACCATTGTATTCTACTTCAGATAAAAGCTGAAGTGAAAGTATCCCAGAGGAGTATCATAAGTGATTTAGAAAAATAAGTGAAAAATTTAACAGGATCATTAGCAGTTCACTGTCCTAGGGCAACCCTGAAAAATCCCAAGCTGTTTTATACAAGCCCAAGACATTGTCTTGTTTCAAATTAGCAACAGAAGCAATTTTAGACTTTATTGTAAACTATTTTATACTCTGGAACCTAGTGGTCTATTTGTTTATGAATAATAATTAAGCAACATATATTCTCAGATTAATAAATTGAGAATTCAGTGGGATTTTTGGTGAAATTATTTTGATCTTTCAAGTGAACTGAATTTTATCTATTAAATATATTGTATGTTAATGCTCAAACCTGGAGATTCCAATGTCTATCAACTAGTAAATGTTTTAACAAATTGTGGTATATACGTACAATGGAATAAACTAGTCGTATGTAAAACAAAACAAAACACGATTGAATCTTAGAAATATTATGCTAAGTGAAAGAAGCCAGATATAATATTTATATATTCTATGATTCTAGTTCTATAATTCTGGAAATATCTGAATTACAGAGACACAAATCTGATCAGTGGTTTTAAGGGCTAATGGTGAGAACTGACTGACTACAAAATGTCAAGAGAAAACAATTTAGGATATTGGAAATATTTTATATCTTAATTGTAGTGGTAGCTGCATTGCTATATATGTTTGTCAAATTTATCAAACTATATACACCCCCAAAAAGTGACCATTTTTGTAGTTAAATTCTATTTCAGTAATCTATCAAATATATTTAGATGTAGCTTACCTTTTTTGTTGTTGTTACATTACTAATTACTTAGGTCTGTACTATCCAATACAATAGCCACTAGCTACATGGGAATATACACATTTAAATTTAAATTAATAAATATTAAATTAAAAATTAAATATTCAGTTCCTCAGCTACACTAGCCACATTTCAAGTGCTTGATAGCTATAGGTGATTAGTGACTACCATCTTGGACAGCACTGACTTAAATAATTTTTAGCTTTTGTCTTTTCTAAAGCATATATTTTATTATATAAATTTTCTATAAATTTTGATATGCTACATTTTATTATCATATAGTTTAAAGTTTTCTCTAATTCCTTTCTGATTCCTTTTTTGACCAATTGGCTATATAAAAGTATATTGCTTAATTTCCAAGTATTTGGTCACTTTCTATTTGTCTGTTATTAATTTCTTGCTCATTTCCATAATAATTAGAAAGCATACTTTCAAGAATTTATCCTGTGAAAATTTCTGAAACTTTCTTTATGCTAAACTCATAGTCAACTTTGTAAATATTTCAATATTTTTGAGAATATTAAGTATTTTGAACTTGGATGCAGTCAGTATTCTATATTTATGAGGGAGTAAAAAAGAACAGAGCTTAAGATTTTTGGTATTTTTGCAAAGACTAATCATTTTATAGCAATTTAGTTATTGTAATTTTCATCTCCATCATTTCTTTTTGCTTTCTTTAAGGTTTTCTATCTCATTTTTGATATTTCCATCTTGTTCATACTTTGCTTTCTTGACTTCGCATCTTCCTTTAATTCTTTTAACACCTTTAGACAGTTCTAAACTCTGTCTAGTGGATCCACCATTAAGTCTTTTTCAGGGAAAAATTCTGTTGATTTCTTTTGAATGCGCCATATTTTCTTGTTTCTTTTTATGACTTGTGATTTGTTGTTGTTGAACACTAGATACTTGAATCCAATAATGTGATAACTCTGGAATTCAGATTCTTCTCCTTCCCCAAGGCTGCTATTTTTTGTTATTGTTTCTGTTTTCATTTATTTTTTGATGGTTGTAGACCAGGGCAGACTCTGCCAACACTGCATCTCTGGTCCTGTGCGCTTCGCAGAGCCTCAGTCCCAGTGGTGCTGCTGAGCCCCTCCCGTGGAAGACCTGCACACACCTCATTAAAACTACACAACCCACCCCACCAGCCTGGTCCTAGTGGAAGTGACATGTCTCTTGTCACTGGCACACAAACTTTGCAGGCACTGTGTGCCCCGCTCCCTCCAAGATGTTCTTGGAGGCACAAACCAGGCACAAGCCTGACAGTGTGCAAACAGCCGCAACAGGGCCAGGACCACTTCAAAGTGCCCTGGGGCTAGAGGAAGTTTACCACACAGCAGTCCACTGTGGTCCCAGCAGTGGGCTGGGGGAGGACATTTGGTCTGATTGCAGGCTCCACCCACCAAGGATAGCTTCTCAGGAGACCACACAGGAAAATCACCCTGTACTTGGGTGCCGCTGCATCTCTGGCAAATACCTGGTCTGACCAAATGCAGCCCAAAGCAGACACAGATTGATCCACTAACACCCCAGGGACACAAGGCTACCCACAAAAGGCAAAGGGAGCCACTGCAGAAGATTGGAATGAAGGAAAGAGTGGCCAAGACTCAACAGCAGGGCACATGCAACACAATACACATAGGAGACACCCATGAAGCACCAGGTTCTAGTGAGCAGAGGGCATGCCACTGCAGGACACTACAGGACCTCTTCTTCAAAAAGCCATTACTTTCAAGAGCAGGAGATGCAGCTGACTTTCCTGACACAGAGAATTAGAAAAAATGAGATAGAGGAATATATCTCAAATGTAATAATAGGACAAAACCACAGAAAGAGACCTAAGTGAAATAGAGATAAGTAATATGCCTGATAGAGAAGTTAATGATCATAAAGATACTCACTGGTCTTGAGAAAAGGGTGGAGGATCTCAGCGAGACCCTTAACAAAAAGATAAAAAGGAAACCATCAGAGATGAAGAACACAATAAATGACACTTTAAAAACCCTAAATGGAACAAATAGCAGACTAGAGAAAGTAGAACAACAAATCAGCAACCTTAAGGACAGAATAATGAGAAGTAATCAAGCTGAGAAGATGACAGAAAAGAAATTATGCAACATGACAAAAGATTTAGGGAATTCAGTGAGTACATCATTTAATAACATTCACATTATAGGGATCTCAGAAGGAGAAGAGAGAGAAAAGGAGGCAGAAAATTTATTTCAAGAAATAATAGTTGAAAACTTCCTGAATCTGGGGGAAGAAACAAAAATCCAGTTCCAGGAAGCAGAGATTCCCCAACAAAATCAACCAAAGGAAGTTCACACCAAGACACATACTAATTAAAATGGCAACATGTAGTGATAAAGAGAGAATTTTACAAGCAGAAAAGAAGATAGTTACATAGAAGGCAACACTTATAAGTCTATCAGCTGATGTTTCAGCAGAAAATTTGCAGGCCAGAAGTGAATGGCATGATATATTCAAAGTACTAAAAGGAAAAAAAACCTTGTAGCCAAGAATACTGTATCCATCAAGGCTATCATTCAGAACAGAGGAGAGATAGAGTTCCCCCAGTAACAAACAAAAGTTAAAGGAGTCCATGACAAGAAAACCAGCCCTAAAAATCAGTCAAGAGATTCACAAGTAAAAGGGTATAAAGTATGACACCATATACCTAAAACATGGGGGGTAGAGGAGTAGAGAATGGGCTCAAACTTAAGCGACCATCAACTTAATATACACTGCTATATGCAGGAGATGTTATATACAAACCTAATGGTAAATACAAATCAAAAGCAGTAATAGATATACAAAAAATAAAGAGAAAGGAATACAAGTACATCACTAAAGAAAGCCAGAAAACTGAGAGAAGAGAGTAAGAAAATAAAGAAACAGAGAAGAGCTACAAAAAAAAAAAACACAAACGGGTAACAAAATGGCAATAAATGCACACCTATTAATAATTACTTTGAATATAAATAGACTAAATACTCTAATCAAAAAACACAGGGTGATGGAAAGGTTAAAAACAAGGCCCATCTATATGATGCCCACAAGAGACTCATTTCAGGCCTAAAGACACCTGAAGATTGAAAGTAAGCGGATGGAGAAACATTGATCATGCAAATGGCTGTGAAAAAACTGCAGTAGCAATACTTATATCAGACAAAACAGACTTCAAAACAAAGACTGTAACAAGAGACAAAGGATACTATGTAATCATAAGGAGAACAATCCAGCAAGAAGATATAACAATGTAATTATTTAAGCACCAAACATGAAAGCACCCAAATGCGTAAAGCAGCTAATAACAAACATAAAAGAACTAATTGATACAATACAATAATACAATAATAATAAGGGACTTTAACACCCTATTTACCTCAATGGCTAGATCATCCAAATAGAAAATCAATAAGGAAACTGGCTTTGATGACACATTGGATGAGATGGATTTTACAGATATATCAGAACATTCTGTCCTACAACAGCAGAATACACATTCTTTTCAAGTGCACACTGAACATTCTCCAGAATAGATATGTCAGGCCACAAAATAAGTCTCAACAAATTCAAAAAGATCGAAGTCACGCCATGCATCTTTTCTTACCACAATGCTATGAAAGTAGAAATCAACCACAAGAAAAACCTGGAAAGAACATAAATGCATTAAGGTTAAATAGCATGATACTAAACTATAAATGAGTCAACCAAGATGCCACACAGGAAATCAAAAAATATATGGAGACAAATGAAAATGAAAACACAGTGGTTCAAACCTTTGAGATGCAGCAAAAGTGGTTCCAAAAGGGAAGTTTATAGCAATACAGGTCTATCTCAAGAAGCAAGAAAAAAATCTCAAACAACTAATATTACATCAAAATAGGAATAAATAAGACATAAACCCAGGGGAAGGAAGAAAATAATACAGATTAGAGCAGAAATAAACAAAATAGAAACTAAAAAAATAGAGACTGGGTCTTTGAAAAGATCAATAAAATGGATAAACCTTCAGTTAGACTCAAAAAAAGAGGACTCAAATAAACAAAATCACAAAAGCAAGAGGAGAAACAGCAACTGACACTACAGAAATACAAAGAATTATAAAAGAATATTATGAAAAATTATGTCAAAATATTGGACAACCTAGAATAAATGTATAAATTCTTAGAAACATATAAGCCACCAAAACTGAAACCAGAGGAAAATTTGAACTGATAAATTACCAGAAATGAAATTGAATTGATAATCAAAAAAACAAAAACAAAAACAAAAAAAACCCAACAAACAAAAGTCAAGGACCAGATGGCTTCGCAGGTCAATTCTACCAAACATTTAAAGAAGAGTTAATACCTATTCTCAAAATTTTCCAAGAAACAGAAGAGGAAAAAAAGCTTCCATATTCGTTCTATGAGGTCACCATTACTCTGATACCAATACCAAATAAAGACATTAAAAAAAGAAAACTAGGCCAATATCTCTGATGAACATAGATGCAAAAATCCTCAACAAAATATTAGCAAACCAAACCGAAAAATACATTTAAATAATTATTCACCATGATCAAGTGGGATTCTTTCCCCTGAGATACAAGGGTAGTGCAAAGCAATCAATATGTTGTATCACATTAACAAAAGAAAGGATAAAAATCATATAATCATTTTAATAAATGTAGAAAAAGCATCTATTTGACAAAGTATAATATTCATTCATGATAAAAACCCTCAACAAGGTAGGTGTGAAAGGAACATACCTCGATAAAATAAAGGTCATATATGAAAAACTCACAGCTAACATCATAGTCAATGGAGATAAACTGAGAGCTTTTCCCCTAAGGTCAGGAATAAGACAAGGATGTCCATTCTCACCACTTTTATTCAACATAGTACTAGCAGTCCTAGCCATAACAATCAGACAAGAAAAAGGAATAAAAAGAATCTAAATTGGTAAAGAAGAAGTAAAACTCACTACTTGCAGATGACATACTATATAGAGAAAACCCTAAAGACTCCACCAAAAAACTACTAGAACTGACAAATGAATTCAGTAAGAAAACAGGATACAAAATCAATGCACAGAAATCTGTTGCATTTCTATACACCAATAATGAAGCAGTAGAAAGAGAAATTAAGAAAACAAACCCATTTAGGGGCACCTGGGTGACTCAGTCAGTTGAGCATCGGACTTCAGCTCCGGTCATGATCTCACAGTTCATGGTTTGAGCCCTGCATCAGGCTCTGTGCTGACAGCTTGCTCAGAGCCTGGAGCCTGCTTCAGATTCTGTGTCTCCTTCTCTCTCTGCCCCTCCCCCACTCACACTTTGTCTCACTCTGTTACTCAAAAATAAATAAATGTAAAAAAATCATTAAAAGAAAAGAAAAGAAACCCATTTACAATTACACCAAAAAAATAAATAAATAAAATACCTAGGAAAAAACTTAACCAAAGAGGTAAAAGACCTGTACTCTGAAAACTATAAAACAATGGTGAAAGAAATTGAAGATGACACAAATTGAAAGATATACCATGCTCATTGCCTGAAAGAACAAATATTGTTAAGATGTCTATAGTACCCAAAGCAGTCTACACATTTAATGCAATACCTATCGAAATACCAACAGCATTTTTCACAAAACTAAAACAAGCAATCCTAAAATTTGTAAGGAACCACAAAAATAAAAAAAAACCCTAATAGCCAAAGAATCTTGAAAAAGAACAAAATCAGAGATATTACAATTCCAGACTTCAAGTTACATTAAAAAGCTAGCTACTAATTAAAACCATAGGGTACTGGAAGAAAAGTAGACACCTAGATCAATGGAACAGAGTAAAGAGCCCAGAAATAAACACATGATTCAATAACTCTTTGACAAAAAGAAGCAAAAATATGCACTGGGAAAAAATGGGAAAAACTTCACCAATGGTGCTGGGAAAACTGGAAAGCTACATGCAAACCACTTTCTTACACCAAACACAAAGGTAAACTCAAAATAGATTAAAGACCTAAATGTAAGACATAAAACCATAAAGTTCCTAAAAGAGAGAACAGGTAATAATTTCTCTGGCATTGGTTGTAGCAACATTTTTCTAGATATGTCTCATGACATAAGAAAACAAAAGGAAAAATCATGTTAGGATGGCTAAAAACAAAAACTAAAGAAACAATAAGTACTGTTGCTGATGTGGAGAAAAAGGGACCTTCATGCGCTATTGGTGGAAATGCAAACTGGTGCAGCCACTGTCGAAGACAGTATATATGGAGGTTTCTTAAAAAATTAAAAGTTGTGGGGTGCTTGAGTGGCTCAGTCAGTTGACTCTTGATTTCGGCTTAGGTCATGATCCCAGGGTTGTAGGATTGAGCCCCACACACTCTGTACAGATACAAAGCCTGCTTGATATACTCTCTCTCTCTCTCTCTCTCTCTCTCTCTCTCTCTCTCTCTCTCTCTCTCTTTCCTACTGCCCGCCCCTCCCTCCATCTCTAAAAAAAAAAAAAAAAATAGAACTACCATAAGATCCATTAGTTCCACTACTGGACATTGACCCAAAGAATATGAAAATACCAATTTGAAAAGATACATGCACCCCTATGTTTCTGAGGCATTATTTACAATAGCCAAAACGTAGGAGCAGCCCAAGTGTCCATGGATAAATGAATAAAGAAGGTGTATGTGTGTATATATATAAATATACATGTGATGAAATATTAGTTAGCCATAAAAGAGAATAAAGTCTTGCCATTTTCATCAACATGGATGAGTCTAGAGAGTATAATGCTAAGCAAAATAAGTCAGTCAGAGAAAGACAAATACCATTTGATCTCACTCATGTGGAATTTAAGCAACAAAACCAATGAAGAAAGAAAAAAAAAAAGACAAACCAAAAACAGACTCTTAACTATAGATAACAAAGTGATGGTTACCAGAGGGGAGGTGGGTGAGGGGATGAATGAAATAGATGAAGGGATCAAGAGTACATTTATCATGGTGAGCACTGAGTAATACATACAATTGTTGAATCAGTATATTGTACACCTGAAACAAATACAACATTGTATGTTAACTACACTGGATTAAAAATTTTTAAGTGTGCTTATAGTCAACTTAAAGAAAAAACAAAGAAAAAGGAAAAAAAGAATTTGCAACCAACATTCTTGAAAGTGAAGGAAAGACAGGGACACCTGGGTGGCTCAGTTGGTTAAGCATCTGACTTTGGCTCAGGTCATGATCTCTCAGTCTGTGGGTTTGAGCCCCGCGACCAGCTCTGTACTGACAGCTCAGAGCCTGGAGCGTGCTTCGGATTCTGCGTCTCCCTCTCTTTCTTCCCCTTCCTTGCTTGCACTCTCTCTATCTCTCTCAAAAATAAATAAACATTACCAAAAAAAACTTAAAAAAAAAAAGAAAGTGAAAGAAAGACTAGGGAACTATTCCAAATTAAAGGAGACTAAAACATGGTAATTAAAGTAACATGCAATTCTAAATTGAATTTTTTTTGTATAAAGAAAATTTTTAGACAATTGGTGAAACTTAAATAGGATTGGAGAAGAACATGTTAATAATGTAGCAATGTTAATGTCCTGATAACAATGGTTATATTGTAGTTATCTAGTAGAGCATATTCTTTTTTGTCATAAACACATACTACTCTACTGAGAGCAGATGGAGGATCAAATGGTGCAGGAATAAAAGATCTTCATCGTGTATTTGTTCTTTTTATTTATGTTTATATTGTTTCAAAATTTAAAAATAAGGAAACATGTAAGTACTGCCGTACACCTTCAATTTGGGGCATGTGTCATAAATTAATGAAATCCTAACATTGACTAGGAAGCAAGAGAGAGGTTTCTTTTTGGGGTAAACCCTCTTACATGTAGAATTGGTCATATTGTCCCAGGGAAGTGGAATATGTGAAATTCTTGTTGGCATCAACTTTAGAGTTTAAATTAGTTCTAGCTACCTTTTGGGGGGAATATCTGTTCTGTTTTATAGTCAAAGAAATTAAGTTTTTTCAATTTATTTATTTTTGACAGAGAGAGAGAGAGAGAGAGAGAGAGAGAGAAGTGGGGGAGCAGCAGAGAGAGAGGGACAGAGAGGATCCCAAGGAGGCTCCACACTGTCATGAACTGTGAGATCATGACCTGAGCCGAAATCAAGAGTGGGATGCTTAACCAACTGAGTCATCCAGGTGTCCCAAAGAAATTCAGTTCTATGGTTAAAGCAATTCACAGTTTTTATTTCCTTCCTTCTTTCTTTTGGTTGTTATTGTTTTTATTTTATATTTTACATACACACCCCCTGACACTAGTCTTAGGGGGCATTATTTTTTTTTTGTAATTTTAATTAATCCCCATGTGTCTCTTATGAGCAAAATGATAAAACTGTGGCTCTAATTGTTAGCACACAATTTGAATCAATAATTCTTTGTTACAAAATTCGGGTTCCTTTCATATGGGAAACTTCCTAAAACATCTTTCTATTTAGAGCATTGCATTTTCACTTAGAATTTTTATGGAGATATTCTCCTTCATTTTAATATATAAGAAAAGAAGACAGAAAATGAATCTTATCTGGCCTGAAAGAGGATTTTAACTGAATTATTTGTAATGTCTGGGTCATTTTAATGAGCGTGAGTGAAAGTGAAAGATATTAAAAGATGCAGATAATTTCCAGAATACATATCTGTTTTAGAATTCTTCTCCAGAAAACCTTTGGAATTAAATTTCCTCTTAAAATATTGAATTTTTTAATAATATTGTAAGAGAGAAAATACTCATCATTTATTTTTTACTCCTGTTTTTGCCATATTCCCACAGGGAGAAAAGTATATCATTGTATCCAAGATATGGTAAGTCATTTATAATTAGCAATAAATATCTAGATCATATATAAAAAGCAATTCTGCAAGTACAAGTCAGATAATATCCATTGACTTTAGAACTGTCATAGATTTTTCTATTTTCATGCAGATGCAATAGTCAAAACTTCCTGATTAAATGCAACTAATATGAGAAGACTGATGTGTTTGAAACCAAAGAAAAATAATAAAGTGAAATGAGATGAAGGAACAATGGGGATGTACTACATCGGGACTAAGTAATTAATGAATATTAATTATTAGAATATTTCAATCATATAAAAATATGTAATTGTCATTATTTCTATATTTCACATATTTTTTAAGTGTTTTAGTGAGCTAAGGACTTTGAATAAACGCTGTAAGTTGACATTGGTACAATTTTCTAGATGTTATGAGCATTTTTCAATAATTTATAAGATATACAAAGAAAATACATTTAAAGTCATACTTATGTTTATTTAGAACATTTAAACAGAATTCAGCTCATTTGGAGATGATCAGCTCAAATTTAAATTATCTTTCAATTGCAAATAGGGAAAAAGAAAAAATTCAATACTGTTGTTATAACTGTGGCTCAAATGGAACAATGAGAGGCTGCATAGGTTGATCTATGCTATAATTTTAAGTATCATCTGTCTTGTTAAATTGGATCAACCTTTTAAACTTGTTTACATTTCTGACTATGTTTATCTTTCTGTTTGTAGTTTTTTAAAAAAAAATTTCTTCTTTCCACTTTTGGGGTTGTTTTCCTATGTCTATTTCATAGGACTCAAATCTGAAATGAGGAATCAGTCAAGAGAGATGGAGTTCATTCTCCTAGGACTGACCGATGACCCACAACTGCAAATTGTGATTTTTGTATTTCTCTTTCTAAATTATGTGTTGAGTGTAATGGGGAACTTATCCATCATCCTCCTTACCTTGCTAGATCCCCGCCTCAAGACTCCCATGTATTTTTTCCTCCAAAATTTCTCCTTCTTGGAAGCTTCATTGACAACAATCTGTATTCCCAGATTCCTGATAAGCATCGTGACTAAAAACAAAACGATATCCTATGACAGTTGCGCATCTCAGTTATTCTTTTTCCTCTTATTAGAAATTACAGAATTTTACCTACTGGCTGCCATGTCTTTTGACCGTTATGTAGCAATCTGCAAACCCCTACATTACCCAGTGATTATGAACAACAAAGTGTGTTACCAACTTCTATTCAGTTCATGGACATCAGGCTTTCTATTTACATTTCCACCATTGGCCTTGGGACTGACATTGGAATTCTGTGCTTCCAGAGTAATTGATCATTTCATGTGTGACATTTCCCCTGTGCTGCAGCTTTCTTGCACTGACACTCGTTTCCTGGAATTATTTTCATTTGTCTTAGCTATTTTAACCCTCCTGGTCACACTGCTGTTAGTGATTCTTTCTTACACATATATTATCAAGACCATTCTAAAAATCCCCTCTGCTCAGAAAAGAACAAAGGCTTTTTCTACTTGTTCTTCTCATATAATTGTGGTCTCCCTTACTTATGGTAGCTGTATCTTTAATTACATAAAACCAACAGCAAAGGAAAGGGTGACTTTATCCAAAGGTGTAACTGTTATCTATACCTCAGTTGCCCCTTTATTAAACCCTTTCATTTACACTCTAAGAAACCAGCAAGTGAAACAAGCCTTCAAAGATATACTCCAAAAGACTTTCTCTTTTTTCAAAAAATGAAAAGAAACTTTAATTTTTAAATCTTGGAGAAAAAAGTAAATAGAAATGTTTACTCATTTCATAAATTAACTTAATCTGCCCTTCAATTAGTTAACCTGATAATATTTTAACCAGAGCTTTCAGCACAATACATCTATCCTTTCCTGTTTCTCTTTATGATTAGCATTCCTTTCTGTGCCTCAGCAGGAGTCCTCTCTTTAGTTAACAACACAAATGTTAAATTTCATTTACTTTACAAAACATGGTACTGACCTCCTCAAAAAAAAAAAACGTATTAGATATTCATCATAAGGATGTTATCAATTATACAGACATCAATATAACAACATGCGCTACCACTGGGGCTCTAGGAAATTCTTCAAATGTCATTCCAATATTTTCAACAAGGCAAGAAAAAAAGGCAGGCTTCAAATCATAAAAGGCTCATATGTCCTAAAATGCACCAGGACTTTATCTGGTAGGTCTAGAGACCTAAAAATCTGGAGTGAATAAGAATCACACACCTGGTTAGCTTTTTTTAAACAAAGTCAATGTTCTTATCCCTAAAATGTCTTTTCAATTTGTCTGGATTGCTGTATAGAAACATGGACTGTAGCCAATTCTGATGCATGTGGCTCCAATGAGAGTTTTATTTCTTGTTTTTTTTTTTAATGTTTATTTATTTTTGAGAGAGAGAGAGAGAGAGAGAGAGCAGAGGAGGGGCAGAAAGAGAGGGAGACAGGAACCAAAGTGGCTCCATGCTGACAGCAGAGAGCTGGGGCATCCACAAACCCTAAGATCATGACCTGAGCTGGAGCCAGGTGCTTAACTGACTGAGCCACCCAGGCACCCCGAGAGTTTTCTTTTTTAATATAAGAACCTATGCAAGTAGATTTTTATTTTTAAAGACTGCTATGTTAAACATATTGAGGATGGGTTTTTGGATGTTGGAGTCAGGAAGACAAGTTAGAGGGCTAATATTTTAAATGAAATGAGTTTTCTGAGAGTTGAAATGCAATAGAGTCAATGAATCTGAAGCTCCAGGTGATGGTTCCAGGGATATTTAGGAAAACAAACTGAGCCAAACTGTTGAACATTTGGATATATGGCATAAATGAAAACAGACTTTTTGTGTCTTCCTTGGACTTTCCTTCTGCCCACTCCTGCATGTACTCACTCATATATTTAACTCTTTTAAAGAAGGGAGCATTACTGATACCCTGTCAGATTTTTTAAAAATGACCTTCAAAGAAATCCCTGAAATATATAGAGTCCCATATTGAATATAATTTTCCATCAGAGAAACATGAGTGAAAAAATCACTAAGGTATTTAATGCTGTAACTACTATGCATGTGGCCCTGAAAAGAAAAAAATTAAGTTCAGTTTGTGTTCTGATTTATTTTACTATTTTAAGCCTGCACTGTTAACCATCTTCTTTTCTATGGCAATTAGAAGGAAATAAGCTCAAGTTATTATATTCTAGGCCCCCAAAGCTTTCTAATAAGTTCTTTAAAAACTACTAGGCTCTTATTAGATATGGTTTGTGAGTATTGATAGTGTACTTTGGCCACAAAAGTTTTAATTTTGATGAAGTCAAATGTATTTATTTATTTATTTTATTTTGTTACTGGTGCTTTTGGTGTCATATTTGAAAAATCATTGCTTAATCCAAAGTTGCAAAGATGTATATTTATCATTTATTGTAAGAAATTTATAGTTTTAGATCTTATATGTAGGTCTTTGATTTCTATTGAGTTAATTTTTGTGTATGGTTTGAGGTACAGATTAAAGTCACATTTTGTATAAAAATGTTCAGTTATCATTAACGTGATTTGTTGAAAAGGATATTATTTCCCCATTAATAATCTTGGCACCCTTGTGAAAAATCAATTAACCATACATGTATGGGTCTAGTATAGGATTCTCAGTTCTCTTCCTTTGAGCTATGTTTAATTGCTATTTCAGTATCTCACTGTCTTGATCAACGTAGTTTTATATTAAGTTTTGAAATTAGAAAGTATTACTTTCAATTTTGTTCCTCATTTTCAATACTGTTTTGATTATTCAGGGTCCTTTGAAATTCCAGATGAATTTCAGGATTAGCTTGGCCATTTATGCAAAAAGAGCAGTTGAAATTTTAATGAGGATTGCACTGATTCCATAGAGTAGATAAGTTTGGGCAATATTACCATCTTAATTAACAATGTCAAATCTACTATCCAGTAACATGGGATGCCTTTATTTATTTAGGACTTTTAAAATTTTTTTGTTCTGTTATTTCTTTTGTACAAGTGTTGCACTCCTTGGTTAAATTCATATAAACTCACTTCTATAAGGGAACAATAAAAAAAACCAAAAACTCAACAAAATATAGACAAAGGCCCTGAGTAGACATTTCTTCAAAGAAGATAGACAAATGGACAAAATGACATGAAATGATGCTCTAGAACAGTAGTCACTAGGAAAATGCAAGTCAAAACCACAATGACATACCATTTTGCAGTCACTGGGGCAGTTATGATGCCTGTACATATGTACACAGTATGTGTGCTGTGTACATATCTGTTGGTTATATACATCACAAAAAATAACAAGTGCTATTATACAGAATAACAAGTGATGATGTACAGAAATTGGAATGCTCATACATTGCTGGTGGGAATGTAAAATGTGCAGCCACTCAGAAAAGTCTGGCAGCTCATCAAAAAGTTACATATAGAGTTACCATATAACTCAGAAGTTCTACTTCTAGGAATTGAAAACACACGCTCACACAAAAACTCTTACACACATTTCCATAGCAGCATCATGCATAAGGGCCAAAAAGTAGAAACAACCTAAGTAACCTTGAAATGATGAATGGACAAAAAAAATGTGGTACAAGAATAGCTCATTTTATTGAGATATTGCTTTGCTTTATTGCACTTTGCATATATTGCATTCCTTACAAATTGAAATTTGTGGCAATCCTGCATCAAGCAAATGTAGTCACCATTTTTTCAACAGCATTGCTCATCTCTGTATCACATTGTGGTAATTCTCACAATAGTTCAAGCTTTCTCATTATCATTATATTTGTTATGGTAATCTGTGACCTTTGATGTAGTAACATACAATAGTAATTGTAATTGTTTTAGAACACCATAAACAACGTCCATATAAGGCAGCAAATGTGATCAGTAAATGTCATGTGTGTTCTGACTGTTCCACTGACCAGCTGTTCCCCTTTCTCTCTCTCCTCTGGCCTCTCTATTCCTTGACACACACCAATATTAAAATGAGGCTAAATAATGACCCTACAGTGGTCTCTAAGTGTTCAAGTGAAAGGAAAAATCACTTGTCTCTCACTTTAAATCAAAGCTAGAAATGACTAAGCTTAATGAGGAAGACATGTCAACAGCCAGGACAGGCCAAAAGCTAGTTCTCTTGTGCTAATTATTCAGTTGTGAATTCAAAGAAAAAGTTCTTGAAGAAATTAAAAGTGCTACTCCAATGAACACATGAGTGATAAGAGAGTGAGTCTTTTTTCTTTAAATTTTTTAACATTTATTTATTTTTAAGAGGCAGAGCGAGACAGAGCACGAGTGGGGGAGGGGCACGGGGGGAGACACAGAATCCAAAGCAGGCTCCAGGCTCTGAGCTGTCAGCACAGAGCCCGACAGGGAGCTTGAACTCACAGACCACGAGATCATGACCTGAGCTGATGAGGCACCTGAACTGACTGAGCCACCCAGGCACTCCAAAAGTCAAACAGTCTTATTGATGACATGGAGAAAGTTGTAATGGTCTGGTTTTCTAACCAGATCAAACCAGCCACCACATTCCCATAAACCAAAGCCTAATCCAGAGCAATTTCTTCAATTCTATGCAGATTGAGAGAGGTGAGGAAGCTACAGAAAAAAAAAGTCTGAAGCGAGCAGAGATTGGTTCATGAGGTTTCATTTTTGTATTTTTGCTGTTTTTGTATTTTTTTATGCCAGTTAGTTAATATACAGTGTAATGCTTTCAGGAGTAGAACCCAAGTATTCATCACTTACATATAACACCCAGTGCTCATCCCAAGTGTCCTCCTTAATGCCCATCACCCACTAGCCCATCCCCCTACCCAATACCCCTCTAGTAACCCTGTTTGTTCTCTGTATTTAAGAGTCTCTTATGGTTTGCCTCCATCTCTGATTTAATCTTATTTTTCCTTCTCTTCCTCTATGTTCATCCACTGTGTTTCTTAAATTCCACATATGATTGAAGTCATATTTGTCTTTCTCTGCCTGACTTATTTCACTGAGCATAATATGCTCTAGTTCCAATCACATTGTTGCAAATGGCAAGATTTCACTCTTTTTGATCACTGAGTAGTATCTATCGTGTGTGTGTGTGTGTGTGTATGTATGTGTATGTATGTGTGTATGTATACACACCAATTGTGTATGTGTATGTATGTGTGTATGTATACACACCAATTGCACTACTAGGTATTTATCCAAAAAGGCTCATGATATTTAAGGAAAGAAGCCATCTCCATAACATAAAATTACAAAAGTAGTAGTATCTATCGTGTGTGTGTGTGTGTGTGTATGTATGTGTATGTATGTGTGTATGTATACACACCAATTATGTATGTGTATGTATGTGTGTATGTATACACACCAATTGCACTACTAGGTATTTATCCAAAAAGGCTCATGATATTTAAGGAAAGAAGCCATCTCCATAACATAAAATTACAAAATGAAGCAGGAAGTATCATGTAGTAGCTGCAGCAAGTTATCCAGAAGAGCTAGCTGAGATAATTAATGAAGGTAGCCTAAACACCAATTTTTTAAATGTAGATGAAAAAGACTTATAGTGGGAAAAGATGCCATATAGAACTTCTATAGCAAAGAAGAGTACCCAATGCCTTGCTTCAAAGCTCCAAAGGATAGGCTGACTCTCTTGTTAGGGCTAATGCAGCTAGTAACTCTAGATTGAAACCAATGCTCATTGACTATTCTGAAAATCCTAGGGCTCTTAAGAATTATGCTAAACCGGGGTGCCTGGTCAGTCAGTTAAGCATCCAACTTCAGCTGAGGTCATGATCTCACAGTCTGTGAGTTTGAGCCTCCCATTGGGCTCTATGCTGACAGCTCAGAGCCTGGAGCCTGCTTTGGATTCTATGTCTCCTTCTCGCTCTCTCTGCCCCTCCCCCACTCTGTCTCTGTCTCTGTCTGTCTGTCTCTCTCTCTGTCAAAAATAAACAAACAAAAAAAGAATTACGCTCTGTGCTCTGTAAATTGAATAACAAAGCCTAGATGACAGCACACCTGTTTAAAACATGGTTTACTAAATATTTTAAGCTCACTGTTGAGACTTACTTTTCAGTGAAAGATTCCTTTTGAAATATTGCTTTTCACTGACAATGCACCTGACCACTCAAGAACTCTCATGGAGTTGTACAATAAGATTGATGTTGTTTTCATGGCTGCTAAAACAACTATTCTGCAGCCCATGGACCAAGAAATAATTTTGATTTTCAAGTCTTATAATCTAAGAAATACATTTCCCAAGGCTAGATTTGCCATAGATACTAATTCCTCTGATGGATCTGGGCAAAGTAAATTGAAAATTTTCTGGAAAGGATTTACCACTCTGATGCCATTAAGAACATTTGTGATTCATAGGAAGAAGCCAAAAAGTGCCAACATGAACAAGAGTTTGGAAGAAGTTGATTGCAGTATACAGTATTTATAAACATTATCAGTTATTGTTCTGTGTAGAAATAATCAAACCCTGGACGTTGGTCAAAATCACTATATTATGCAAATGATAGTGACCCTTGGAAGAAATTCAAGGTATAATTTTTTATTTCTGTGTTTGGGGATCTTTCTATATTTTAAACCATTTGTAAATTAAAAATTCCTGATCCATTCTGGTTGTGTCAATGTAATCAAATTTATTAAGTATATCTTACATAAAAGCATATGCAATCATTTTTATCCCATAGATTTGGGCAAATATTGACAAAACATATGCAGAATATCTTCATTATACTAAATAATTCCCTTTGCCTCTTCAAAAGCATTCCCTCTACTCTCCATGCCTGCCATTGAATTTAAGTATCCACTGATGTCCTATGGTCACATACATTACTTTTGTTTTTTTCTGGAATTTCTTTTTTTTTCTTTTTTCTTTTTGGAATTTCTTATAAAAGAAATCACAAATTGTGAACTTTAAAGTTTGATTTCTCTTGTTCAGTCATATTTTTGACATTGACCCATTTTATTGCATGCATCCTTACTTTTTTCCTTTTTGTTAATGCAATTTAGCCAAATCCAATTTAGCATATTTGATTTAGAAAATTTAGACCTCTGGTGATCTTTTGTGATAGCCAGATTTCCCTCCCAATTCCCACACGCTGGTGCCCATATTCTCTGAGGAATCTTTCCACAAGACTGAGTCATTTGCTTTGATCACTGTAACAATCAAGCACACACCATATACTGAAACGTCAATCCCTAAAAGCCTGTATCCTCCCATAATGTCCTTCTGATAAGCGTCTGCCAAAGGGAAACTAATTGGAAGGAGTTATTCCCCCTATGCCTTGCTGAATCTACTACTCAATTCCCATTCTCCATGGCAGTTGGAGTTACAGAATTACAGGAATTATCTTTAGAGGAACATAAGAAGGACACATGTAGAGGAATACCATCACCATTTTGTGGCTTTTTTGGCATCTCATCCCAACTCCTAATTAACATCTTCTATTCTCCTTCTAATGTAGCATGATGCAAAATTCTACCTACTTTTCTCCTTTGTGCTAGCAGCTCAGTTGGTCTTTAGGAGTTGATACTCACAAAGAGATGCTGAAGAATAATAGTACACTGTCTTACCTCCTGTCTTTGCTAACCTCTCATGAGTCAGCATATTTATTTGTTTTAAAGTTATACTGTCAGATATATATGAAATCACAAAATATTGTAATTATAGGAAATCACAAATTTGTAAATTCTTACAGCATGGGTCCTGTTATTAGTCAGGGTTCATTTGAAGGTAGGATTTCTGTAACTACTCTGGAAATAAAGGAGATAATGGAGGAATTGTAGCTTTTAAAAATAATGAAATAGGGGTGCCTGCATAGCTCAGTCAGTTAAGCATCCAACTCTTTATCTCTGCTCAGGTCATTATCTCACTGTTCATGAGATCAAGCCCCACATCAGGCTCTATGCTCATAGTGTGGAGCCTTGTTGGTATTCTCTCTTCCCTTCTCTCTGTCTCTCAAAAATAAATAAAAATAAACTTTAAAAATAAAATAAATGACAAATAAAATGACATAAATAAATAAAATGACATAAATAAAATAAAAATAAAAATAAAATAAATGACAAATAAAACTAATGACAGAGATAGAGAAGGAAACGTTTGAACACCAGACGGAATGTTGAGGAAACTAATTCCAAGTATCTCATGTTGAAGCCTTATAGAAAATGGGTCAAGAAAGCTTAATGGGAAATCATAGTGACTCTCAGTTATTTCTGAGAGAGCATCTACCAATAATCTTAACAATAAAGTGGGTAGTTAGTTCTCAAATACTTTCTGAAAATCCACTATGGATCTAGCCTCCACTCACCAGCCTGACTACAAACTGAACAATATCCTCTGCTTCCCTTCCAACTTCCAAATTTTGTACCAAGTCCTCTCACGGACAAAATATAAATTAGAACCATTCAGAGAAGGGAACTCTCAGAAATAGCATCCCAGTTTTTCCACAACACTGAGAGAACAACTAAGACAGTATTTGTAAGGTCAAGTTGGCAACAGACAATGCAGATACTTTAAAAATAACCAAAGACCTAGTCTCAGATTGCAAATTATTGCTTTTGTCATTGGCTTTGTCCATAGTGTGATATCAGTATTGGGAGCAAATTAGAAGAGATGAGACTTGTATTTCCCTGATGAAGAGTGACATTGAGCATCTTTTCATGTGCCTGTTGGCCATCTGGATGTCTTCTTTAGAGAAGTATCTATTCATGTTTTCTGACCATTTCTTCACTGGATTGTTTTTCAGGTGTGGAGTTTGGTGAGCTCTTTATAGATTTTGGATACTAGCCATTTATCCGATATGTCATTTGCAAATATCTTTTCCCATTCTGTTGTTGGTTGCATTTTAGTTTTGTTGATTGTTTCCTTTGCTGTGCAGAAGCTTTTTAACTTCATGAGGTCCCAATAGTTCATTTTTGCTTTTAATTCCCTTGCCTTTGGGGATGTGTCAAGTAACAAACTGCTGTGGCTGAGGTCAGAGAGGTCTTTTCCTGCTTTCTCTTCTAGGGTTTTGATGGTTTCCTGCTTCACATTCAGGTCCTTCATCCATTTTGAGTTTATTTTTGTGAATGGTGTGAGAAAGTGGTCTAGTTTCAACCTTCTGCATGTTGCTGTCCAGTTCTCCCAGCACTGTTTGTTAAAGAGACACACTCAGATATCACCTCACACCAGTCAGAGTGGTCAAAATGAACAAATCAGGAGACTATAGATACTGGAGAGGATGTGGAGAAACGGGAACCCTCTTGCACTGTTGGTGGGAATGCAAACTGGTGCAGCCGCTCTGGAAAACAGTGTGAAGGTTCCTCAAAAAATTAAAAATAGACCTACACTATGACCCAGCAATAGCACTGCTAAGAATTTACCCAAGGGATACAGGAGTACTGATGCATAGGGGCACTTGTACCCCAATGTTTATAGCAGCACTCTCAACAATAGCCAAATTATGGAAAGAGCCTAAATGTCCATCAACTGATGAATGGATAAAGAAATTGTGGTTTATATACACAATGGAGTACTACGTGGCAATGAGAAAGAATGAAATATGGCCCTTTGTAGCAACGTGGATGGAACTGGAGAGTGTTATGCTAAGTGAAATAAGCCATACAGGGAAAGACAGATACCATATGTTTTCACTCTTATGTGGATCCTGAGAAACTTAACAGAAACCCATGGGGGAGGGGAAGGAAAAAAAAAGAGGTTAGAGTGGGAGAGAGCCAAAGCATAAGAGACTTTTAAAAACTGAGAACAAACTGAGGGTTTAAGGTCGGGGGGGGTCGGAGGGAGGGGAGGGTGGGTGATGGGTATTGAGGAGGGCATCTTTTGGGATGAGCACTGGGTGTTGTGTGGAAACTAATTTGACAATAAATTTCATATATTAAAAAAAAGAGATGAAACTCATTCTGCATCTTTTTGTTCAATTTATAGGACATTATGTCAAGATCCTGAGACTATGAATATTTAATCCATGTAACCCACTCATATAAATTCCAATATCTTTTGCAACCTGGTTGAAAATTATATTTCTAATGTAATGGAGGAAAAAAATGAGAAAAAAGAGTGATAAAAGCAGGGTAATGAATTATATCACCACTAAAGTAGTGTAATTTCCCATGAGGCTAGCACAAGTCTAAATATTAAGCTCTAGAATATCCCAGGGAGAGTAAGACCTCTGCAACAAGGTATTCTAAAATAAATCCTTTTTACTCAGTAAATCCCAGATCTTGAAAGGAGAACTGTTTGTTCATTTATTCCTTAATAAATCAATTAACTTTTTTGATTATTTATTTTTAAATCTTTATTTAAATTCTAGTTAGTTAACATATAGTGTAATATTAGTTTCAGGTATACAACTCAGTGACCCAACACTTCCATACAACACCCAGTGCTATCACAAATGCCCTCCTTAATCCCCATCAACTATTTCACCCATCCTCCACCACCTCCCATCTGGTAACAGTTTGTTCTCTATAGTTAAGAGTCTATTTCTTAGTTTGCCTCCCTCTTTCTTTTTTTTCCCTTCACTCATTTGTTTTGTTTCTGAAATTCCACATATGAGTGAAATCATACAGTATTTGTCTTTCTCTGACTTATTTTGCTTAGTTTAATACTTTCTTACCTCCATCCACATCATTGCAAATAGCAAGATTTCATTATTTTTCATGGCTAAGTAATATTCCATCATATATGGCTAAGTAATATTCCATGATATATGCATATATATGTATACATATATTGGGGTGCATGTATCCCTTTGAATTTTTGTATCTTTCAGGTAAATATTTAGTAATGCAATTGCAGGATCATAGGGTAGTTCTATTTTTAACTTTTTGAGGAAACTCCATATTGTTTTCCACAGTGGCTGTACCATTTTGCATTGCCACCAACAGTGCAAAAGGGGTCCCCTTTCTCCACATCCTTATGAAACTTGTTATTTCTTATATTGTTGATTTTAACCATTCTGACAGGTGTGAGGTGATACCTTATTGTAGTTTTGATTTGTATTTTCTTGAGGATCAGTGATGTTAAGCATCTTTTCATGTGTCTATTTCATATCTGGATGTCTTCTTTGTAAAAAATGTGTATTCATGTCTTCTGCCCATTTTTTAACTGGATTATTTGTTTTTGGAGTGTTGAGTTTTATAATTTCTTTAAAATTTTTGGATACTAACCCTTTAGCAGATGTATCATTTGCAAATATCTTCTCCCATTCCATAGGTCGCCTTTTAGTTTTGTTGACTGCTTCCTTTGCTGTGTAGAAACTTTTTATTTTGGTGTAGTCTCAATAGTTTATTTTTGCTTTTGTTTCTCTTGCCTCAGGAGACATATCTAGAAAATAATTGCTACAGCTGATGTGAAAGGTTACTACCTGGGCTCTCTTCTAGGATTTTTATGGTTTCAGCTCTCACATTTAATCAATTTTGAATTTATTTTTGTGTATGGTGTAAAAAATATTTATTTTTCCCATTGGATATTATTTCCTGTTTTGCTGAAGGTTAATTGACCATATAGTTGTGGGTTCATTTCTAGGTTTTCCATTCTGTTCTATGGATCTATGTGTCTCTTTTTGTGCTAATACCATACTGTTTTGATCACTACAGCTTAGTAATGTAACTTGAAGTCTGGAATTGTGATGCCTCCTGCTTTGCTTTACTTTTTCAAGGTTGCTGTGTCTATTTGGGGTCTTTTTTGTTTCCATACAAATTTTTATGATTGTTCTAACTCTGTGAAAATTGCTGTTGGTATTTTGATAGGGATTGCATTTGTGTGGTATAGACATTTTAACAATATTTGTTCTTACAATCCAGGAACATGGAATGTTTTTCCATTTGCTTGTGTCACCTTCGATTTCTTTCATCAGTATAGTTTTATAGTTTTATAGTTTTCAGTATAGTTCTTTCACCATTTTGGTTAGGTTATTCCTATGTATCTTATTGTTTTTGGTATAATTGTAAATGGGATTGTTGTTTTAATTTTTCTTTCTGCTGCTTCATCATTGGTGTATAGAAATGCAACAGATTTCTGTAGATTGATTTTGTATCTTGTGAGTTTACTGAATTCATTTTTCTGGTTTTGTTTTTTAAATTTATTTTTTCATTTTGAGAGAGAGGAAGGGGGGGGGAGGGAGGGAGGGAGGGAGAGAACAAGCTGGGGAGGAGCAGAGAGAAAGGGAGAGAAGGAATCCCAAGCAGGCTGGGCACTGTCTGCACAGATCCCAATGTGGGGCTGGATCTCACAAACCATGAGATCATGCATGACCTGAGCCAAAATCAAGAGTCAGATGTTTAACCAACTGAGAGCCACACAGGTGACTCTGGGTTTCTTATATATATAGTATCATGTCACCTCCAAATAGTGAAAGTTTTACTTCCTCCTTGCAGATTTCGAGGACTTCCAGTACTATGTTAAATACCAGTGGTGAAAATGGACATCCCGGTCTTGTTCCTGACTATAGAGGAAAAGCTCTCCATTTTTCTCCATTGAGGATGATAATTAGCTGTGGGTTTTTCATACATGGGTTTTATTATGCTGAGGTATGTTCCCTCTAAACCTACTTTGTTGGATTCATACTTTAAATAACCACATGTGTAGCACACTGTGAAACTTATTCTAGGAAGGATGACACCTTGTTAACAATCAAAATATAATTACTACTACAAAGAGGTAGCACAGGGAATTACCAAAGTTTGAGAAAATCAAAGAATCAAGAAGACTACTATAAAGGGTAAAATTAAACTAGCATTAACAAAACAAAGGAATTAACAAACAGACAAAAAACAGACAAAAAGACCATAAATAGAGAGAACGAAATGATGGTTGCCAGAGGGGAGCAGGGGTACAAAATGGCTAAATAGGAGTGAGAGGTACAGGCTTCCATTATGGAATGAATGAGTCATAGGAATAAAACATGCTGCATGAGGAATACAGCCAATGTTATTGTAATAGCATTGTATGGTAACAGCATTGTATAGCTACACTTGTGGTAAAAGTAGCATAATGTATAAACTTGTAGAATCACTACTTTTCCACCTGAAGCTAATGTAATAGTGTAACTAATGTACTAATATAACTAATAGTTTTGTGTCAACTATACTCAAATATAAGCAAATAAATAGATAAATTAACATTTATGAATGATTAGAAGTGAATTTAGATGCCAAAGAAACCAGTTCCAGTAGGGAAAATAACATATGTGAGGGTGAATGACTTTCATTCATTATTTCACTTAATTTTTACAATATCCTATGAGTTGAGACTACTAGTCCTCCCATTTTATGAATAAAGAAATTGATATAAAGGATTAATACATTTTGTAAGTTAAATAAATTTTGCAATTTTACTAAAATATTGGGTCACTTTAACCTCAAAATCTAGGAACTGTGATCTGATCTATATGATACTGTATCATTATGTGAATTATGGCTCCATTTTTATCTCTCTTTTATAAAATGTATAAATGATTTTTAATACCTGTGATGGTTACGATGCAATGAAAAGGACACGTTCGGGGCGCCTGGGTGGCGCAGTCGGTTAAGCGTCCGACTTCAGCCAGGTCACGATCTCGCGGTCTGTGAGTTCGAGCCCCGCGTCAGGCTCTGGGCTGATGGCTCGGAGCCTGGAGCCTGTTTCCGATTCTGTGTCTCCCTCTCTCTCTGCCCCTCCCCCGTTCATGCTCTGTCTCTCTCTGTCCCAAAAATAAATAAAAAACGTTGAAAAAAAAAATTTAAAAAAAAAAAAAGAAAAGGACACGTTCTTGTCTGTAGGAGTGAAATTTTGAAGTATCTATCAAGATTTGGTACTCATATATATTTTCAGGTAGCACTTGTATATATGCAAATGAGCATAAAAATGGACTTAGCATTGTAGCAAATGATGTAAAATCGATGGCAAGTCAATCCCCTGAATCTTAATAAACAAAGTAATTATTAAATTATTAGAAGTCTCCTTTGGTATTCCATGAACTCGTTATAAAAGGATGAGTCCCATCTAGAAAATTTATAAGGAATGATACCCGTTGTATATTGTTAACTGAAAAAGAAAAAAAGAAAAATTGCAAAAATATTTTCTGTAGTAAAACTGCATTACTATATTTAAAAAATTGCCTCTGGGTGTGTGAACATGACTGTGTTTGTGAGTGAATATACAGAAAAAAATCTCTGAAAGGATATACTATAAATATTTAATACTGGTTGATTTGAAGATGTGAGGGCAAATAGAGGATGAGTTAGAAAACATAAGGGCCATGCCATCTGACATCATATACCATTGATTTGATAATTGATTCTCTGACATTATTTCTCAAGGCATTAAGTCTATATAACTCTTTAAATTAAAAAATTAAAAAATGAGTTTAAAATACCTTTCTGATTTTTAAAAATATTATGGGGGCGCCTAGGCGGCTCAGTCGGTTAAGCATCTGACTTCGGCTCAGATCTGATCTCATCCTTCATGAGTTTGAGCTCCGCATCGGGCACTGTGCTGACAGTTCAGAACCTGCAGCCTGATTCGGATTCTGTGTCTCACTCTCTCTCTGACCCTCTCCCACTCACACTCTGTCTCTCTCTCTCAAAAATAAAGAAACATTAAAAAAAATTTTAATATTAAAATTCTTTCTTGACTAATTCATTCTTCTTTGTTCTGGTAGAGATGTATAAATGAATAAAACCTGAGTGCCACCCTCAATGAAGGGTTTACTGTGGTGGAGTTCAGCTCTATATTTAATGAACCCGAAGCAACTGAGAATAACTTATCTCCTGAGTATAGATTGAATGCCATGTGCATATTAGAAAAATTAAATACAGCCAAGGGGAAACCAGGTTGATTGTACACACTGGTAGGCACATTTTTGCTTTTAGTCTCACTGTATTGCTTAGCTTTCTGGAAAGATGGATGTTATGACATCACTATACCATGTAAGACCATCTTGCCTGCATTCTGATTTTCTTTATTCTGGTCTCTCATACATTTATAGAGTGACTAGAGAAGGTAAGTTTGTTTTATCTTTGGATAGTATTAATCTTTATCATATCCAGTGAGCTTTGAAATGTTTTACCTTACAGTCAGGAAGCAGTATTCCCTGGAAATTTACTTAAAGCACTCTCAGGGTTACAATAGTAATTTCTTGAAATTTAGGTCACAACAATGTTTATGCTTATATGGAAAGATAAAAGAGATAAAGAAAAATTCCTTTCCTTTTAGCAGAGGCTATATAGCAATCAAGCCTGCATTTTCTCTGTCTGCATAGACAGAGCAAGGGTAAATGAATGATAAAAAGTCTCCTGAAGTAGATTATGAATGCATTGCCTCCAATATTTTAAGCAAATTAAGAAAATCTGGGATTATATTTTTGTCTGGGATCATTAGACATAGCAGAAATAAAGTATGTTTTGTATTTGTGAATAAATGTATTTTTATCTTTCTCCCATTAATAAGGTTATTTTTTGGAATACATTGCCGGGATCTCCAAATTACTACTTCAACATATTTACTATTTTTAATTTTATATTTTAATATTTCAGTTTGTTCAAAAACTATTAACAGTCTCTGTCTTTTGATATGCCAATTTTGCTGAAATGTGTCAAAAATGTGTCTTTTTAAAAAAATTTTTAATGTTTATTTATTTTTGAGAAACAGAGAGACAATGTGAGTGGGGAAGGGCAGAGAGAGAGAGGGAGACACAGAATCTGAAGCAGGCTCCAGGCTCTGAGCTGTCAGCACAGGGCCCAATGTGGGGCTCGAACCCATGAACTATGAGATCATGACCTGAGCTGAAGTTGGAAGCTCAACCTGAGCCACCCAGGTGCCCTAAAAATGTGTCTTTTTCTAAAGGAAGACAATGCTGGTTGTCAAGGAAAAAACATAAAGCAAGGAAAATAAGGCACAATACAATCTTTGACACTTACCACCTACTGACTTCTCCAGTTAATGCTGTAAAAACAAGTACAGACATAAAAAGGAGATCTTTGAAATGTGACAATGCGTAATAAGTGAATTTCATTCTAGTGTATAAAATGTGACATGTGAGAATTAATTACTGATACTAACTTGATTCATATTACATTGCCAGTGATTTTCATTTTTTAAAAAACTACAATAGCACAAATAAAAGCTGGTTGCTAAGATAAAGAGAGAACAACATAGACAGAAATCATATAGACTACATTTTAGCAATTTGTGGTTTCTATAAAGTAAATCTTATAGAGAATTTTTTACTTAGTCTTCTAGAAAGAAGGCAATGAGATATTTTGTGATTAAAAAAAAAACCTTTATGAGTCCCTTCTTGTACTCAAGTTTAAGAGTGAAAAGACAAAGTGAATATAGTTACAAAACAAAGTTAATTGTTAATTTAAATGAGGGACATAAAAATTATATAAAGGGACTATATTACTGAGATAGCTCTATCGATGTAAATATGGATATCACTGGCTTCAAGTTTTTTTTCCCATAAATTAAGAACTTTACTCTTATTACAGCTAAGACAATTCTAGTCCTATATTTTTATGATTAGAAATACATTTATCTAATGAGCATATTAAAAAGAATGTATATTAAGAATAAAAATGACAGCTATTATTAAGCTCAGGAATTGTGTTTGAGTCATCAGTTTCCAACAAAGCTTTACAACAAACTAAAGTTTATACATGGCATAAAAATTAAAACTCAAAATTAAATATTTCAGTCCTAAAAGCATGCAATCCTGGAAACCTGAAAACAATATCTCAATATCTAAATTACAGATATAATTACTAAATATTGTTGTAGAAATATATAAATAAGAGATGTATTGCACATATAGAAAATTTGGTTACAAGTACAGATGCTATATAAAGTCACTCGTGAGTGGACTTTTAATATAGACCTAAGAATACATTTTTCCTTTTCAACAGAGGATGTGCAAAATATTTCTACTTAATGGGACTGAGTGGATATTGCAAAAAGGCAAACAGGAAAAAAGTTCCATTGGCTTCATTTCATTGGAACTAATAGTGCAAACATTTGATCCTCAATTCCTTTATCATTCACAAACTCAATTTTGTTTTTCACAGATTTTGCTTAAAGATGATAAAAATCAGTATGCAAAACCATACAATGATTAGAATTTTTTCTCTTGGGCATCTCAGATGACCCAAAGCTTTAGGCTATAATCTTTATCATTCTGCTTAAGGCTTATATATTAAGTGTCACTGGAAACCCAACCATCATCATCCTCACCTTGACAGACTGTCCTATGTATTTTCTTCCTGTGGAATTTCTCCTTAGAAATTACATTCACCAGTGTGTCTATCCCCAGATTTTGGGGGACAATCATTACTAAAGTTAGGACCATTTCCTATAATGATTGTTTAGCTCAGCTATTTTTCTTCATCTTCATGGGTGTGTCTGAGTTTTTTCTTCTCACTGCCATGTCTTTTGATCGCTACGTTGCCATCTGCAGGCCTCTTCACTACACCACCATCATGAACAAGAAAATCTGCACCCTACTGGTCTTTGGGTCATGGCTGGGGGGATTCCTTACCATTTTCCCACCACTCATGCTCATCCTCCAGCTAGATTTCTGTGCTGCCAATGTAATTGATCATTTCTCCTGTGACTATTTCCCCATTTTACAACTCTCGTGCTCAGATACATGGCTTTTAGAGATGATTGGCTTTTACTTTGCTTTTGTTACTCTGCTCTTCACATTGGCATTAGTGATTCTTTCCTACACGTGCATTCTTAGCTCCATTCTGCGAATCCGTCTGCTACTCAAAGAAAAAAGGTTTTCTCCACATGTTCCTCTCACTTGATTGTCATTTCCATCTCTTATGGGAGCCGTATATTCATGTATGTCAAGCCTTCAGTAAAAGAAAGAGCATCACTGACCAAAGGGGTAGCTATTCTCAACACCTCAATTGCCCTATGTTGAACCCTTTTATTTATACCCTGAGGAACCAGCAAGTAAAACAAGCTTTCCAAAACTTGCTTCATAAAGTAGTGTTTTCTAGAAACAAATGAAAGTATGTATTAACATGAAAGGATGTTATTGGGAAGATCCACTAAAGGAAAAACAAAATTTTGACTTCTACAATATGCTCCCATAAGCAGCTCACAGATATTTGCAAGGTGCCAGAGTCCAACTCCAGCTTAAGAAACCTTATTTTCTTTCCCCAATGGTTCTTTTCCCAGGGGGTCTGTCGAGAGCAATTCCCCAACAGACAATTCCCCAGGTACTTTTATTAAGGCCAAATTACATAAAATCGGGAGTACAAGAAGTTTCACTGTTGATGGGCAGCCCTGCAGTCCCGATCTGTCCACTGCCTGGGCCCTGCCATCAGGCTGGTTGGATAGCTCAGCTTCCGGCAGCAAGACTGTGCTCATTTGCTTAAGCTTTCTTGTACACTGAAAGTAACTATGTTGTGTCTATCTTTCAAACTATCTGTAGGTTCAATTTCCTCACTGATTTACAATTCTGAATATAGCCAGTAGCTATAAAGTATAAATCATTTTCCTGATTGTTTATTATTTCCAAATAATAAAAAGGTTTTAAAAAGACTTGAGGAAACACTCTTTTAATTGATTAATCCTTAAATTTTATTTTCTGTTACTAATATCACATTTTCCTTTTTTTTTTTTTTTACATTTCCTTTTTAAAGCTATAAATAATATGGAACAAATTCTCTAACAATTATATTTTTTGCACAATATCTATAGTATCTGTCTAGTTCTTCTCACTCAGCTAATACAGCTGAATGTCTATTTTACTGCTTATAAATTATTTAAAAGTCATATATCTTTTGCTTTCTAGTTATGCTCAGGGTATGTGTTATTTTTTTATATACTCCCCCTTGTTTATTTCTATTATATTTTATAATATGTAAAGACAAATATTTAGGCAGTCACTATTATATTTATGCCACATGAAAGTTTGATAGGACTTTCATGAATAATACTATCTCTTCTTTAGAGAGCAGTTATTCTGTGCTATATGCTCAACTAGGTATGTCCTAGGTATTTAATCTGCACAGCTATATGGCAACATAGACTAATTATATCTTTCTTACAAGTGGGCAAACTGATGTTCAGAAGGGTTGAGTAATTTGCCTTAGGTCTTGAGGCATAACAGCCAGTGTGATAACCTGACTTGAAAAACAAAACAAAGGCAAAACTTGTGTTTATTTCACATATACTTAAGAATCTGTGGGAACTTGCAAATATCTATAGCTTTTACCTAGGACATGCACAATTTTATTGATGTTTTACACTCACATTATACTACTTGGGCATGATTATATTATTATAGTCTAGTAGGAAAGTAGTAATTCCTAATATTATACTTGGCACATAAACTGGAACTGTAATCGTTCAAAACCAGAAACTCTTCAACTGCCATTACTGGTGAGAAACAGAGGGAGAAGGAAAAAAATTATAAAGTATTAGCCATATTATAATATGGCTATTATATTCTTACTGAAAGAAGAAATTCTTTCTGAAAGGCAGATTAAATTATTGAAATGCAGATTAAAATATGGAGTAAAGAAAAGACTTAGTACTAGGTAGTAGATTATCAGTTTTTTAAAGATGGCACAGGTTAGAGATGCATTCAGTACAGCTATGTGTTATGAGCTAGGTTGTTAATCTCTGAAAAATACTGTCAGGGGACATGAACTTTCCCCTTAGTGTGGTTGTTTGCTTGCTTTTTTTTTTTTCCTGTCTCATCAGACACAGTCCCACAGCTTCCTTTTCTCATTTTAATACTAATGTGTATTATGCTTTATATTCCTTAGTGTTTTGTGTGTAGTTCTGTTCTGGCAATTTGGATTCACTGAATTATCCCCCTGGAAGCAGCAGTGAAGACAATATATAAAACACTAAGTAGCTTATACTATACAGAATCTGCGTAGCAGCCATAGTGGATGGTTTTAAAACATCTTCTGATTTTTTCCCCCTTTTATACATGCATTCCTTTCTCATTCAAAGAAATATATTCCCTCTAGATAAAATGAAAATTTAAGACCAAAATATTAACATAGAAAGCAAAGGGGTTCACGGAGAGGACGTATGTCCAGGAACACTGGTTTCCTTGGATTACAACAATAGCAATTGCTAGTATTTTTTGTATCCAGCCATTCTGCGTGTTAGTGAGCCTGTATGAAAATTAGAGGTAAGTCAGACATATAGAAGGCAATGGAAGTCTCCCAAACCGTATCATTGATTCATCAATTATCAATTCAACTTTTAATTAGATCAAATAGAGTATTCTGGAGTTTTATTTTGTAACTGGATATATTTTTTAAAATGTAAAGATATGTTAGTATATTTTGGTTTATTATATCAATTTATTCATTCTCTATTAAATAAAATGCAGAAAATTACCATCCCTGTGCTTGTGTTTCTAATTGAATACAAGTTATATCATACTTTCTTTAAGAGAACAGACTTTAATTTAGAGAATCTGTGATTATATTTATCACTTGTCAGCTGTATAAATATATCTAATGTACAAAACCCCACTGACCCTGGTGCTTCGTTTGGAAATAAAGATAAAAGTTCCAAAGATGTGTCATAAGGCTAAATGAGATAGAATATAAAAGTCCTTAGAATTTCATTGGAATCAATAATGGCTTTGCTCAATCACAGATAGTATTAATAATCTTCCCAGACTTGGAAATCAATTTCAACTAAAAGAAAATAAAGTAAATACACCAGCTCTTCTTAAAGCATAGTAAGTGCCACATAGTTTATAGAGCACTTGCATTATATTATTTCAGTTAGTTCCCAAAACACTCTTCAAATTTCAACTCCATGATAAACAGAACTGATGCTTAGGGAAATTGAGTAAAGTCCAAAGTCATCCATTAAGCAGCCCATGCGTATTTTTAACTCACGTTCCTCTAACTGCAGAGCCCACATACACTGTGACAGTAATTTACCCTAGAGTGTCATGAATAAGCAATTAATAGTGTTTTGATACCATAATCATTATCAGTTTATGCACTTTCCCTCTTTTCTTTGCTTATTGATGTCTAAATAAAGAACTGAAAGCTTGAGGTTAGGAACTGGTATTTGCCACCAACTCCTACAGGTACAATCCTTCCAGTGGCTCACTAGGTTCTCCGCGGGAGACTTTGCTTTATTCAGTCCCAAAGAAGTTCTTAGAGAACACCTGTGTCATGGCCCAAAGCCCAAGACTGAACATTGCAAGTAAATTTTGAGTAATTATGAAGCAGAACTAGATGTTACCCATGACACTGAATTAATCAATTTTCTTTTCCTCTAATGTATGAGCCTAATCTCTGAACAACTCTTTACTCATGAGGTAAAAAAAAAAAAAAAAAAAGAGTGATTTGATCATAAAGCACATTGCTTGGAAGCTATGATTTGTGAAGTTTTGCTAATGACCTCTAGCGAAGTTTAACTTAGTAAACAGAAAAAGTTGAAACAATTAGATTCTCAAAGTTATTGCATTACTAAGGGATATGTCCATCCAGGGCAACTGAGACATTAACAACAACAACCAAATTCACCACAAATAAAATGGAATCAGTCTAAGACTCCTAGTTTCTCAAAAAAACATCCTTTTTGTCCGTAATGTATCCTTTAAAACAAATTCCCTTTCTCATCTTGGGCATCAAAGAAGTTATCAGTATCTAGTTTATCTAAAGGCCCATTGTCTTTTTTTAAAAATTTATTTATTTAAATTCAAGTTAGTCACAATACTAACAGGTCATTGTTAATACTAAATTGGTGGTTAACAACTTTGAAAGGGCTTATGCAGGGGTGCTTTCAGAATGAAACCTTGAAGGTACTTTGTGGCCATCTTAGTCAACAAAAATGAAGTATTATTGTTAACTTTCATTTTGACTATGTCAAAGAGCCAGTCTCAGGGGTCCTTGAAGGGATTCTTGATTTTGACTAAACAGGTGGAAGATAATATAGAGGTTAACCTAAACCGTGTTCTTCCAGGGGGAAATATGGATCTGCCTTCAGAAACAACAAAGAGGAGTTAAATGCTTAGAGATAATCCTTTATCCACTGCATGAATACATCCTTGGGATGGCCTCAGGCTTGAGGAATCATATGCACCTTGTTAAACACTGAAGTTTATTTCTCCCAAAAGGCTGCTGAATGAATGAAGGCATAACATGTATCAGGCTTAGTTGATGTTGGTAAATGAATACAATTCATTGAATTTTCATTAACATCTTTACATAAATAGTATAGCATATCTCCCCCAAGTCTGTGATAGTGGATCATCTCTTCTTACAGTTCTTTTAAAAACAAATTTTTTTTATGTTTATTTTTGAGAGAGAGACAGATAGAGTGCGAGCAGGGAAGGGGCAGAGAGAGACAGACGGAGACACAGAATACAAAGCAGGCTCCAGGCTCTAAGCTGTCAGCATAGAGCCCGAAGCAGGGCTCAAAACCACCAACCGTGAGATCATGATCTGAGCCAAAGTGGGACGATCAGCCGACTGAGCCACCCAAATGCCCCTCTTTTGCAGTTCAAGTGTGTTCTCTGGTCCTACAAAATTGGCCGGTCAGTATTCACTTTCAGATGTTCACATGAAGTCTTCCTTATCTATTAATACCTTCCTTCACAGCTCTTTGTGCATTCCTACAAAGGGTTTAATCAGTAGCCAGAATGTGTAAGTCTGTCATGGTATTATTTTTCAAAAATGTTTTAAAATTGATAGGAATGTAAGAGGAAAAAAGAAAAAGAAAAAAAAAAACCTTGAAATTGTGGTAAAAATACAGTGCACTGACACATTATTACCTATGGAAGAGTAATATACACTATTTTTATTCCTGGATCTCCAATGCCAGTAAAATAGTACAGAAATTTCAATTTTCAGAATGATATTTTCTATTGGATAAGAACGCCTTTTGGGACTTCCAGGTGTTAGGAAAAACTAGCACTTTCAATGAAAAGGAAACCCTGATCAAAGACAAGTGATGTTATTGAGCAGAAATGATCTTAATTAAAAGAATGAACGTTAAAGAAATTTAATGAAAGTAATTTTATTTAAAGATTATTTATTTATTTTGAGAGAGAGAGAGAGACAGTGTAAGTTGAGGAGGGGCAGAGAGAGGAAGAGAGAGAGAATCCCAAGCAGGCTCTGGGCTGGCAGCATGGGGCTTGACCCCAAACCATAATCTCATGACCTGAGCCAAAACCAAGAGTTGGACACTCCACCAACAGAGCAACCCAGGCGCCCTTAAGGAAAGTAATTTTAAAATAATATTTTATGATGTTTTTAAAAATTATATATCCAAAAATATTGGGCTCCTTTACATGTCCTTTGTTATAAATTTACTCAGTACAGGGAATTTAGGTCCAGTAGGTAAATACACTCTGAAAAGTAGATAAAGTAGGCAACTACAGCTTGTAAAAGAAAGACACAACCTACATAATGCAGGTAGGAATTGGACATACAATGGAGAATCTCACCTGTTGGTGTGATTCAACAACAAACTCAACATCACTTAATTAATGAATTAAACAAGTGTTTATTTTAAGCCTACTGTGACTCTTCTGGGCATTAGATTGTGTTACATGGTTTTGAAGGCAACACTGCATCCTAACTTTCAGACACGCACAATGTGGTGAGGATTTCACAGGAGATGTCAGCACAGATGTTTGGTGGGCTGGGAAGAATAAGTCTAAGATTCTTAGGGGACTGACTCCTACTAAGGGTATTAAACCTAGTGTTGTGAAGTTGGGAAGAAGGTGATTTGAGGTGTCATTGAAATCCGCTACCCACAAGGCTAGTTACATATACATATTTTATTTAAGGCAAGTTTCACAATCATTCTCAGAAAGATTACTGTTACTAAGGAGAGGCAGAGAAAATAAGCGGCCATTGGCAGCCATTGGTAGCAGTGTTGAAGTGCAGCAAATTTCTACATGTGGTGATTGTATCTCAGCTGATTGAGAGAAGTGAATTGTTGGAGGGCAGAGTGTGATGGAATGCAGGAAGCAGATACACCATGGTGGCGAGAGGTCACCATGGTCATAAAGTGGAAAAACAAAGCTAAGATTTTCACAGGTACAATACATCCAGGTGATTCCACCTCATTTTTGTTGTTGTTATTGTTCCTATGTGATTCTCTCCGTGTTCATTGATTCATTACTATTTATTTTAGGTAAATCTTTTAAAAAAAGACACCATCTAATCCCAGAGGTTTTCAGCTCAGGGGTTAGAGAACATTTTCTCCACTGAGCAATCTTATTATGGCTTTTTTAAAATACTAAGCATGCTTCTAAACGCTTCATATATATTAACTCATTTAATACTCATGATGACTTTGTAAGATAGGCCTGTATACAGAGAAATAAACTGTATTTATACAAGTAACACAGAGAGACCACATGGCTTCATACCTAATAAGTGGCTTGGAATCAAACCTAGATATCGTCACTCTTCCTTACGGAAATAACTATGATAATATCATTTAAATTTTGTTTTAAAAAAAGAAATTAAAACTCACTATTTTGAAACCATATGCAAATAAAGAAATTAAACTATTTACCCCATCTTCTTGCAGAGCACTTATGTAACTCTTTAACTGAGGGAAATTCTTCAACAACAACAATAATAATAATGTTTTAAATAGAAGGAAAAATCATTTGTATAGGAACATGGGTCATAATAACTACACATAGGCTGAAAAATTATAAAATATTGCCAGGGATTCAGATGTGATCAAGCTCAGTTCTAAGCTCTTCCAGCTTAAATTATTTTCTGCCTCTTTCTTGCCTGTAACTCTAACACCTAAGGTTGCTGGTAGTGATGACTGTAATATATCTGACTTTGTGAGGTACTAGGAAGAATTGTAAAAGCTGAGCGTTAGCAAAAGTTGATCAATGCTGAAGGACAAAACACACTCTATATTAAAAAATACAGTATCTTTCCATTTTTTAGGATTCTCAGTGTAATTAAAGTTTAAGTTACAGAGAAAAAGAAACTGGTGTACAATTGGAACAAAAGCACAAAGTAGTTCTCACTGGAAAGAAACGTCACGGGCATGTCTCTGAAAGTTAAAAGGTAATATTTGGAGTCAGAAAAGCCTGGGGAAAAACCCTGCTCTAGCACTTCAAGTTTTGTGATATTGAATGTTTTCAAACCTGCCTAAACAAGCGTTTTCTCCTACAAAACAGAAGAAATTAACAGGTCATTGCTATTATCAATTCACTTAAAATTTCCCCTGCAGAGGAAATGACATACTATTTAAGCAAAATTCTGGCTTCACACTTGGACCTTTGTTAACCACTCTTCGAGTTTGTTCCTCGGGCTTTCTTCTGGAGGTTTGGAGAAAACAATAAATAAGCAACTGAGGAATGAGAAACCACACAGAAATAACAGAGTTTATCCTCCTGGGATTGTCAGATGACCCACAGCTTCAGGTGGTGATCTTTGTCTCTCTGCTCGTCACCTACATGCTCAGCATCACTGGCAACCTGACCATTATCACCCTTACCCTGCTGGATTCCCACCTCCAGACCCCCATGTATTTCTTCCTCAGAAACTTCTCCTTATTAGAGGTTTCATTCACAACTGTCAGCATACCCAAGTTCCTGGGCACCATGATGACTGGAGATAAAACCATTTCCTTTAATGACTGCATTGCTCAGCTATTTTTTTACATTCTCTTGGGAGTCACTGAATTTTACCTTCTGGCCGCCATGTCCTATGACCGTTACATTGCCATCTGCAAACCTCTGCATTACATGACCATCATGAATCACAGAGTCTGCATACTCCTTGTCTTCTCTTCGTGGCTAACGTCATTCTTAATCATATTCCCCGCACTCATGTTGCTCCTAAACCTTAATTACTGTAGGTCTAATATTATTGACCATTTTACCTGTGATTATTTTCCCCTGCTGCAACTTTCCTGTTCAGACACAAAATTCTTAGAGGCGCTGGGGTTTTCCTGTGCTGTGTTCACTTTAATGTTCACTTTGGCCTTGATATTTCTGTCTTACACACATATCATCAGAACAATTTTAAGAATTCCTTCTACTAGTCAGAGGAAAAAGGCCTTTTCCACATGTTCATCCCATATGATTGTCATCTCCATCTCCTATGGCAGCTGCATTTTCATGTACATTAATCCATCAGCAAAAGACACAGTGTCTCTGAGCAAGGGAGTTGCTGTGCTAAACACCTCAGTGGCCCCCATGCTGAACCCATTTATTTACAGCCTAAGGAATCAGCAAGTCAGGCGAGCCTTCATGGACAAGGCAAGGAAGATAGTATTTTTCTCAAGCAAATGAAATGCTGTGGTGTCATAAATTAGACACACACTTGCACAGCAATTTAAAATATACAAACATGAAATTCAAGGAACTTCTTCAAATCACAATGGCCTTCCTGTCATCCTTATACTTTTGTTCTCTGTTTTTAACAGCTTACAAGCACTATAATATATTTCCCATTCAATTGCAGTAATTTCATACGTCTTTCTAAAGGTTCCATTTTCTGAACACTTTGTTAGTTGCAACTTCTCGAGCAATAATTGTTTTATAAAATAAAGTTGTACTTTAAGTTTTGTTTAGGAAAACCATTATCACCAGGAATGGAGGGGACAGTGTGTAAATACTGTTATGATATTTTACTTACTCTATACAGAAAACACAATTTTATTATTTCATTGATATTTGACAGAATTTCCCTTAAACATCTTGCCACTTCTCTAGGGAAAAAATTATTTAACTGCCATGTGATTTATAGAACATGTGAATGCTTTCATTTAAAAACCAAGAAATACTGCTCACTTAATGGAGTATGTGCATGTAATTTACCTATTGGCTAAAAGAAGTGTAGATCTTTAACAATATAAATACATCTTCATATTTCCAAATCCTGTACTCAGTAGATATAGGTAGATATACAGGTAAATATATATATGCATATACATGTGTACACATATTGTGTGACAATAGTGAAGCAATATCTGTTTTAGATATGTAAGATAAGTCACTTTCTCTAATTCCATGGAGGGTAAGCTCCATTTTCTGACTATGCTGAAATACATATGTATAGCTTCTTCTCTAGTTTTGGACAAGTTTCCAACAGGACATGTATCTAAATTATTTAATGCCTAAACAAAATCATTTAGGTTTCATAGAAAATAAAAGCTTCATAAGAAGAAAATTTATCCATTTCATATAAAATAAAATATCACCTGATAATATTCTTCCACTCACTCTATGTAAGGCATTAAGTGCCTAAAGTATTTTGGAAAGATGTGTGTGTGTGTGTGTGTGTGTGTGTGTGTACATTAAATAAGAATTGTGGAAACTTAAAATGTAATCTAAATTATATGAACTACTTTTTAGTAATAGAAAATATACTACAATCCTAATTAGTAGCCCAACATGCCTAATGATCACTATGCAATTTATTCAATTGAGGAATATATCACAGGAGTTGTTGAGAAAGAAACAAAATAAATTATAGAAAAATGAAGGAGACTCAAAGTGTAAGGGAAAACCTATGCATGGTTTCTCAATTTCATCTTCTCTGAAGTATAATTTGTATGCTAAATAAGGCAAATAGTTGGCAAACTGAGGGTTTCTATAACCTCTCAACATATACTTCCCCATTGATAAGGCAGGTGTCAGATAAATCTGGCATATATAATGTACTTAGGGATGGAAATGAACCTGTCAGGCATATAGTATAAACAGCTAACAATAAATAGCAGTGATTGTTATTGTTAATATTGGTCTTTATATCTAACCACTATAGTTTGGAATCAGTACAAATTATATTTATTAGGTGGTGAGAATATTTAACACAAAATCTACCCTCTTATTTCTCAAAAGCACAATATAGTATTAACTGTAAGCAAATGTACTACAGCAAACAATGTTCTTCAACAATATTCATCTTCAACATTCTCAGAACTTATTCCTCTAACAGAACTTAACTTTTTTCTTCTTAATGTGTATTTTTGAGTGAGAGAGAGAGAGAGAGAGAGAGAGAGACAGAGCATGAGTGGGGGAGGGGCAGAGAGAGAGGGAGACAAAGAATCCAAAGCAGGCTTCAGGCTCTGAGCTGTCAGCACAGAGCCTGACACAGGGCTTGAACTCATGGCCAAAATATCATGATGTGAGCCAAAGTCAGACACTTAACCAACTGAGCCACCCAGGAGCCCCACAGAATGGAACTTTATAGCAGCTACCATCAATTCCCCATTGGCCACTCCAACCTGTCCCAAGGCAGCCACCATCTATCCTCCATTTCTATGAGTTTGACCAACTTTAACACTTCATAAAAGTGGATTTATCCTTTTTTTGTTCTTCTGTCATGTGACTGACTTATTTCATCTAACCTAATGTTCTCCAAATCCATTAACACTGTCACATATTGTTAAAAAAAGAGGAAAGAAAAGAGAAGGAAATGAACAAGCACAAAATGATCAGTTTGTCCTGCTGGGCCTTTATGATGATCCTGATCTTCTGATTGTGATTTTCATCTTTTTATTCATCACATACATATATGTGTCACTGGAAACCTGACTAATCATCACTCTAACCTGGTGATGATCTATGGATCTACACATGCCTATGTATTTCTTACCTGGAACTTCTCTTTCTTAGAACTCTCCTTTACAACTATATATATTCCTAGATTTCTGAGGGCAATTATTACCAAAGACAAAAACATTTCTTATAATAATTGTATAGCGCAAGAAATTTTTTTTTAATTTTTTAAATGTTTATTTATTTTTGAGACAGAGAGAGACAGAGCATGAATGGGAGAGGGGCAGAGAGAGAGGGAGACACAGAATCGGAAGCAAGCTCCGAGCCATCATCCCAGAGCCTGACGCGGGACTCGAACTCACGAACCGTGAGATCGTGACCTGAGCTGAAGTCGGACGCTCAACCGACTGAGCCACCCAGAAGAATTTCTCTTTCTTTTCATGGAGGTGGCTGAACTTCCCATCCTAATCGCCATGTCCCTTGACCACTATGTTGCCATTTGCAAACCCCTTCATTACACAACCATCAAAAACAGGAATCTCTGCAACCTGTTTACGCTCTGTGCATGACTGGGCATGTTTCTGGTCATTTATGCTACCCCTTATACTTCTGCTCCAGCCGGATAACTGTGCTTCTAATATCACTGACCACTTTGCATGTGACTATCTTTCCCTTGTACAACCATATTCTCAGATGCAAGGTTCCTAGAAGTAATTGGCCTTTACTTTGTTTGGATTACTTCGCTATTCACTTTGGCGTTTGTGATTTTGTCCTACATGTATATCACATCTGTCAGTCAGACAAGAAAAAGTTTTTCTCCTCTTGTATTTCTCACATGATTGTTACCTCCATTTCCAAATATGCTAATTATTCTGCAGGAAAAAAAGGCCATCACTGACAAAAGTAGTAGCTATTCTCAATAACTCCTTTGTCCCCATGTTGAAACACTTCACGTACCCCTTAATGAACCAGAAAGTACACAAACCTTCAAAGATATGGTCCTTAAATTACTGTTTCACACAAATACATCAAAATTTTGATTAAGATGAATTAATATTATCATGAATATTTAATAAGAGAAAATGAAATTTTAACCTTCTAATCTCCACTATCTTGCTATATACAGCTATAGGAAATCTTGAGTTCATTAGCTAAACATTCCAAGTTCCCATGTAAATGATTTATGATTGTGAACATAAAATCAGTGGTTATGGAACACAAATCATTTTTCTTACTATTCTAAGTAATAAAAATATTCAACTAAAAATACCAATTCCAAAAGATATATGCAGCCCTGCAGTTTTTGGAGCATTATTCACAAAAACCAAGATATGGAAGCAACCCAAAGTGCACACTCATAGATGAATGGATAAAGAAGACATTATACACACATGCACACAGACACACACACACACACACACACACACACATACAATGAAACATTATTCAACTATAAAAGAGGATGAGATATTGCTATTTAAAACAACATCGATGGACACAGAGGAGATTATGCTACATAAAATATGCCAGACAGACAAAGACAAATACCACCTGATTTCACTTATATATAGAATCTAAAAAAAAAAAAAAATTAACAAACAACCAAAGCTGAAACAAACTCATTATTACAGACAACTAATTGATTTTGCAAGATGGGAGGGGTTGGGGTGATGGGCAAAATAGGCAAGAGGAGTGGGAGGTATAGGCTTCTAGTTAGGGAATAAATAGGTCATGAGTATAAAAGGTACAGAATAAGGAATACAGTCAATGCTTTTATAAATGTGTGGTATTGTGACAGGTGGTAGCTACTCTTAAACGGTGAACACAGCACAGTGTATGCACTTGCTGAACTGCAGTATTATAACCTGAAACTCGTGTAACTTTGTGTGTCATCAATACTCAAGTAAAAACAAAGCAATAAATATAAATAAAGTATCATTGATGAATGAGTAGAAGTGAACTGAAGTGCCAACGTTTTCCTCATTTCCAACAGGGTAAAGATCATATGTGACTGTGAATGACCCAAAGGAGAAGAAAAAGTAAGATTATTACAACAAATACACAAATAAAACCGCAGGTATTCTGGAGTGGAAAAAGTGAGGGTGGATGGTAAGAAGTGAGTCTGAAATGGCAGAAAGGGGTCAAATATTACTGTGCCTTAGCCCTGTTAAATTTAGACATATATATATTGAGGGTACTAAGAAACCTTTTTTTTCCCCTGAAAAATGAGAAGTATGAGACCACATGAAAGGACACAGAAGGCATCATGTAAAGTGAAATGACTCAGACCAAGAAAGAAAAATGCCATATGATTCTCCTCATAAGTGGCTGTTAAAAAAAAAAAAGTAAACAAACCAAAAGCATAATCATATCTGTAAATACAGAGAAAAAACTGATAGTTGCCAGAGGAGGGGGGGGATGGGTAGGAAAATGGGGGAAGGGGAGAGGGAGATACAGACTTTGTTATGGAATGAATAAATCATGGAAATAAAAGACACCAAAAGGATTACAGTCAATGATATTGTAATAGCAAGTAATGGGAGCTGGTAGCTATACTTGTGTGAACACAGTGTAATGTATAAACTTGTCAAACACTAAGCTGTACACCTGAAACTAATGTAACAGCGTGTGTGCACTATAATCAAATTAAAAAAAAAACAATTAATAACTTGAAAAAGAGAGCATAAGTAAGTTTGTTGAGCACAGAACAGGCATTTTCAAGGCATAATGAGATCCACAGTTGGGTCATAAGGAGTACAGATGTAGTAAGCTGGTTGGGGCTGACAGGTGACAAGATGAAGGATTTCTGGGAAGATTTTTATATCTGGCAGAGGATTTCATCCAAATGTTTTTGGGAGAGGGTGGGCAATAACCTAACACTCAAGTCAGAATGTTTTTATGTTTTATGATTTTTTATAACAAATTTGGTAACCAGTGAGGACATTTTCATTTTAAAGTTAATAATAAAAATGCACAACAAAAATAAATGAAATAAGTTGTTTATGTATTCATTCTACTTTATACAAGTGGGAATGTATCAATTAATAAAGCTTTGGTGCCACCTTCAATGAAGAGTCCACTACCATGTGGCTCAGCTCTGTATTTAAAGAGTCCCAAAGGAACTGAGAATAAATTACCTCCTGAATGTACACTAAGTGCCATGGGCATATTAGGAAAAGTAAGTACAGCCAAAGGGAAACCAGGATGATTGTATATGCTAGCAGGTACACTTTTGCTTTTACCTCACTGTATCACTTAGCTTTCTGGAAAGACGCGTGTCATGGCATCACTACACATCTGAGTTTATCTGTCCTTGCACCTTTCCTTTCTTGACCGAGGTCTCTTGGGGGATTTATACAGTGACCAGGGAAGGTAAAATTGGTTTATCTTTGGATAGTAGTCAATCTTCCTCTTATCCAGGGAGCTTTGAAATGTTTTAACTTCCAGTCATAAGGCAGTATTCCCTGGAAATCACTTAAAGAACTCTTAGAACTTAAGAACTTAAGAACTTCATTAAGTTCAGGTCAGAACAATGTTTGTGGTTATATGGAAAGATAAAAGTGATAAAGAGAAATTCCTTCACTTAGAGCAGAGGCTATAGAAAGCTTGCATGCACTCAAGCCTGCCTTTTTCTCAGTATGAGAGGCTTTTACATAACAGAGGCATGGGAGAACTGATGACAAAGTATCCTGAAGTAGTTTATGAATGCATTCTCTCTCACATATTAAGTAAATAAGAAAATCTGAGGTTGTATTTATGACTGGAATCATTAGACATATCAAAACGTAAGTATGTTCTAGATTTGTCAATAAATGTGTTTATCTTTCTCCCATTCCAAAGGTTACTTTGTTGGAATAAAGCAGGGTGATTCCCAATTTATCATATCAGCATATTTACTAAAACAAATTTTATATTTTAGCATTCCAGTCATGTTTCAAAATACAGAAATAGTCTCTGCCTTTTGATCTGCCAATTTTGCCGGTATGTTACAACAAATATGTGTCTGTTCCTAAAGGAAGAGAATGCTGATTGTCAGGAATAAAGAAAAGAAAAGAAAAAGACACAATACAAGCCTGACAGTTACTCCTACAGACTTACCCAGTTCACCCCATAGGGAAAAAAAAAAAAATACAGCAAATATTATTGAGGACTTAGACCGTAGATAAAATCTGATTGATTTTTAAGAATAAAAAGAGAAAAAGACAGGTAAAAGTCATATAGTCTACATTTTAGAAATTTGTGGTTTCTATAAAGTAAATTTTACAAAGAATTTTATTTATTCTACTTATTTAGTCTCCTAGAAAGAAGACAATGAAAGGTTTTGTTATCAAAAACACTTCCTTATCAGTTCCTGCTTGCCCTCAGACAAATTTGAGAGTTTTAAAAGATAAATAGTGGAAAAAGAAAAAACAGAAAACAGTTGTTAATTTAAATAAGGAACATAAAAATGACATAAGTGAAACAGTATGCTGTCAAAATAGATTATTGATATAGCTCTACCTATGTGAGTATTAACTAATATCTCTGGCTTTAGTTTTCTTTCTCATAAATAGAGAACTTTACTCTTATCTATCACTAAGGAAATTCTAATATTTCCTGATAGACAACACATTTATTTCCTCTGCTCATATTTAAAAGAATATATATTAAGAATAACATTGGGGCACCTGGGTGGCTCAGTCGGTTGGGCATCCGACTTCAGCTCTGGTCATGATCTCACTGTCCATGAGTTCGAGCCCCATGTCGGGCTCTGTGCTGACAGCTCGGAGCCTGGAGCCTGCTTCCGATTCTGTGTCTCCCTCTCTCTGGCCCTCCCCCACTCACACTCTGTCTCACTCTCTCTCTCAAAAATAAATAAACATTAAAAAAAAAAAAGAATAACATTAATCATAGCTACTATTAAGCTCAGGAATTGTGATTTGGTCATCAGCTTCTACCCAATTTTATAAGACAATAAGGTTTGTAAATGGCATCAAAATTAAAACTCAAAATTGGACATTTTGGTCCTAAGAACACAGTCTTAGAAACTGGAAAACAATGTCTCAATATCTAAATTAGAAACAGAGTATTGTTGCAGAAACATATTTCCTTTGACTCAGGAGACATATCTAGTAAAGTGTTGCTAAAGCTGATGTCAGAGACATTGCTGCCTGTGCCCTCCTCTAGAATTTTTATGGTTTCAGGTCTCCCATTTAGGTCTTTAATCCATTTGGAGTTTGTGTATGGTCTAAGAAAGGGGTGTATTTTCATTCTTTTGCATGTCCTGACCAGTTTTCCCAATACCATTTGTTGAAGAGACATTCTTTTTCCCATTAGATATTCTTTCCTGCTTTGTCAAGCCAAGAAACACACTCTTAACCATAGAGAACAAGATTATGGTTACCAGAGAGGAGGTTTGCAGAGGGATGGGTAAAATAGGTGATGGGGTTTAAGGAGTTCATTTGTCAGGATGAGCATTGGGTGATGTATGGAACTCTGGAATCACTATATTGTACACCTGAAATGAATATAACAGTGTATGTTAACTATACTGGAATTAAAATAAAATGAAAATGAATAGCTAAATATTAAAAGATGTAGTGCACTATTAGAAATTTGGTTACAAATTTGCTCACAGGTATAGATGTGGTATACAGTCACTCATGAGGGGACTTTTAACATAGATCTGTGAATACATTTTTCCTTTTCAACAGGATGTGCAAAATGCTTCTGCTGTAATGGGACTGAGTGGATATTGCAAAAATGCAAACAGGAAAAAAGTTCCATTGGCTTCATTTCTTGGGGCTAATAATACAAACATTTAAATCTTCAACTCCTTTACTATGCACATTTTCTTTCTGTTTTGTTTTGCAACAGATTTTGCTTAAAGAAAATAAAAAATCAGCATGAGAAACCATACAGTGATTACAGAATTTGTTCTCTTAGGCATCTCAGATGACCCAAAGCTTCAGATTATAATTTTTATCTTTCTGTTTATGGCTTATGTATTAAGTGTCACCGGAAACCTAACCATCATCATCCTCACCTTAACAGACTTTCATCTCAAGACTCCTATGTATTACTTCCTGAGGAATTTCTCCTTCTTAGAAATTATATTCACCAGTGTGTCTATCCCCAGATTTTTGGGGACAATCATTACTAAAGTCAAGACCATTTCCTATAACGATTGTTTAGCTCAGCTATTTTTCTTCATCTTCATGGGTGTGTCTGAGTTTTTTCTTCTCACTGCCATGTCTTTTGATCGCTACGTTGCCATCTGCAGGCCTCTTCACTACACCACCATCATGAACAAGAAAATCTGCACCCTACTGGTCTTTGGGTCATGGCTGGGGGGATTCCTTACCATTTTCCCACCACTCATGCTCATCCTCCAGCTAGATTTCTGTGCTGCCAATGTAATTGATCATTTCTCCTGTGACTATTTCCCCATTTTACAACTCTCATGCTCAGATACATGGCTTTTAGAGATGATTGGCTTTTACTTTGCTTTTGTTACTCTGCTCTTCACATTGGCATTGGTGATTCTTTCCTACATGTGCATTCTTAGCACCATTCTGAGAATCCCGTCTGCTACTCAGAGGAAAAAGGCTTTCTCCACATGTTCCTCTCACTTGATTGTCATTTCCATCTCTTATGGGAGCTGTATATTCATGTATGTCAAGCCTTCAGCAAAAGAAAGAGCATCACTGACCAAAGGGGTAGCTATTCTCAACACCTCAATTGCCCCTATGTTGAACCCTTTTATTTATACCCTGAGGAACCAGCAAGTAAAACAAGCTTTCCAAAACTTGCTTCATAAAGTAGTGTTTTCTAGAAACAAATGAAAGTATGTATTAACATGAAAGGATGTTATTGGGAAGATCCACTAAAGGAAAAACAAAATTTTGACTTCTACAATATGCTTCCATATCCATCTCACAGATACTTGCAAGGCTGTGCTCATTTGCTTAAGCTTTCTTGTACACTGAAAGTAACTATGTTGTGTCTTTCTTTCAAAGTGTGTATACGTTCCATTTCCTCATTGATTTACAATTCTGAATAGAAAGGCAGTGGATATAAAACATACCATTTTGCTGATTGCTCCAAATAGTAAAAATATTGTATACTATAATGGCTAATGGAGTAAAATGTTTTAAAAACATACTCTTTATATTTTATTTTCTTGTACTAATATCTAAGTTTCTTTCTTAAAGTTATAAAATATATGAAATACAGTATCTATAACAACCATATTTTTTGCATACTATCTGCAGTATCTAATTCTTTCCACTCTGATATAGGGTTGAGTGTTTATTTTACTGTATATAAACTATTTGAAAGTCATATGTCTTTTATTTTCTACTTATGCTTAAGGCATACATTGTCTTATTTTATATGCTCTCCTTGTTTATCTGTATTATATTGAAACATATGAGATTGATAAACATTAGGCAGTCACCAAGACATGGCACCTGGAAGTTTGATAGGAATTTCACAAATAATAGTATCTCTTCTGTAGAGAATATTTACTCTATGCCATTTGCTCAACTAGATATGTCCTAAATCATATCATATTGAGCTGTCACAGCTATATGGCAAATTTTAGTGATTTTCACACTATTTTTCACACATGTGTAAATTCTAAGCTGGAGGAACTTGCCCGAGGTGTTGAGCTATCACAGTCAATGTGATAACCTGATTTGAAAAATGAAACAAAATGACAAAAACTTGTGTTTGCTCTATTGTGTACATTTTTCAAATCTAGAGACCTGCATATTTTGCATAGCTTTTACTACGGACCTGCACAATTTTATTGGTGTTTTGCACTCACATTATCTCATTTGGCCATGATTATATGATTATAGTCTGGTCAGGGAAGGTACTCATCCTTAATATTGTCGTTGGCATATACTTTGGAACACTAATCAATCAAAAGAAGAAACGCTTCAACTGCCATTGCTGGTGCCACCAGAGTGACAAGGACAAAATATAAAGTACTAGCAGTATTATAGTCCCAAAATTCTCTGTGGAAGGCACATTAAAGTTAATGGAGCCAACGAATGACTTAATACAATGTGGTAGATTCTCAGTTTTTAAAAATGGCATGGAGGAGAGATGCATTTGTTAGAGAGCTGATGTAAGAATTAAGATATTTTATAGTAATCTCTGTCTGGAAAATAATCTGTTGGTCTCCATTTCTCAAGAGAAACAAATAACACTACAAGGTTGTTATTTTTTTCTGTCTCATCGGACACTGTCCCCCAAGCTTCCTTTTCAAATTTCTGTACAAATGTGTTATGCTTTATATTCCTTAGTGTTTTGTGTCTAGTCCTGTCCTGGCAATTTGATTCACTGAATTATTCCCCTTGAGCCAGTGGCAGAGAATAGATAAAACATAAAGTAGCTTATGCTACATAAAATCCATGTAGGAACTGTACCAGACAGTTTTAAAACACCTTCTGAAATTTTTCTCTTTCATATATTTGCTCCTTTCTCACCCTCTTTCCTCAAAGAAATCTATTCCCTCTAGATAAAATGGAAAATTTAAGTCAAAAACATTAACAGTAGAGACCAAATGTGTTCAGTGAGAGGAACTGTGTTCAGGACACTGATTTCCCTGGATTACAACAATGGAAACCACTAATATTTTTTATATTTCAGCCATTCTGCATATCAGTGAGACTGTATGAAATCAAGGTAAGTAGGACATAGGGGAGGGAATGGTAGTCTCTCAAACCTTATCATTGATTCATTACTTATCAGCTCAAAGTTTAAGCATATTAAATAGGGTATATTGGAGTAGTATTTTGCAACTGGATATATTTATAAATTAAAGAGATCTTAGTATATTTTATTATATAAATTTATTCCTTTTCTTAAATAAAAAGCAAGAAATTACCACTCTATGCCTGTGTTTCTAATTTAATATAGACTATGTAGTACTTTCTTTAAGAGAACAGACTTTAATTTTAGGTATTCTCTGATTAAACACTTGTTAGCTATACGAATATATCTAAGGTACAAAAACACACTGACCCTAATGCTTCATTGGGAATAAAGATAAAACTTCCATAGATGTGTCCTAATGGCTATATGAGATAGAATATAAACGTCCTTAGGATTTCATTGGAATAATGGTTTTGGTCAATTACAGTTAACTATGAATATTCTGCCCAAAGTTGGAAATCAATTTCAACCAAAAGAAAATAAATACACCAGTTCTTCTTAAAGCATAGTAAGTGCCACATGGTTTATAGAGCACTTGCATATATATTATTAAATTCATTCTGAAGATGCCCTTGAAATTTTAACTCCATGATAAACAGAAAAAAACTGATGCTTAGGGAATTTAAGAAACTGCCAAAGTCACACTTCCATTTGTATCTTCAAATCACATTCTCTAATTGCAGAACCCATATACTTTCTGTGATAGTAATTTACCCTAGACTGTCATGAATAAGACATTAAGTGGTTTTTTTTTAATGTTTATTTATTTTTGAAAGAAAGAGAGAGAGTGAGTGGGGAAGGGGCAGAGAGAGACACACACACACAGAATCTGAAGTAGACTCCAGGCTCTGAGCTGTCAGCACAAAGCCCAATACAGGGCTCCAACCCACAAACCATGAGATCATAACCTGAGCCAAAGTTGGATGCTTAACCAGCTGAGCCACCCAGGCACTCCAAAAATTAATAGTGTTTTGATATCATAATCTTATTATCACTTTATGTACTCTTCCTCTTTGCTTATTTTTGTCTAAATAAAGAACTGAAAGTTTGAGGTTAGGAGTTGGTATTTGCCAACAATTCCTACAGGTACAATCCTTCCAGCCACTCATTGGTTTCTCCAGGGGAGTCTTAGCTTTATTCAGACCAAAAGAAGTTCTTAGTGAACACTTGTGCCATGGCCCAAAGCCCAGCAAGATTGAACATTGAAAGTAAATTTAGAGTAATTATGAAGCCAACCTAGATGTTACCCACAACACTGAATTAAACAATTTTCCTTTCCTCTAACGTATCAGCCAAAATGCTGAAGAACTCTTTACTCATAAAGTTAAAAAAAAAAAAAAGAAAGAAAGAAAGAGTGATGTGATCATAAAGCACAATGCTTGGAAGCCATGATTCATGAAGTTTCTCTAATGATCTCTAATAAGGTTTAACTGAAGAGTGAATTTAGTAAACACAGAAAAAGTTGAAACAATTAGCCTCTCAAAGTTATTGTATTACTAAGGGATATGTCTACCCAGTGCAACTAGGACATTATTAACAACCACAAAATGCACCGCAAATAAAATGGAATCAGTCTAAGGCTCTTAATCTCTTAAAGGAACATCCTTTTGGTTCTTCACATATCCTTTAATACAGAGTCCCTTTCTCATCTTGGGCATCAAAGAAGTTATCAGTTTCTACTTTATCTAAAGGGTCATTGTTAATACTAAATTGATGGTAAAAAATTTGAAAGGGCATTAACTAGGGGTCCTTTCAGAATGAAACCTTGAAGGTACTTTGTGGCCATCTTATTCAACAAATATGAAGTATTATTGTTAACTTTCATTTTGAATATGTCAAAGAGCTGTCTCAGGGGTCCTTGAAGGGATTCTTGATTTTGACTAAAAGGGTGGAAGATAATATAGAGGTTAACCTAAACCGTGTTCTTCCAGGGGGAAATATGGATCTGCCTTCAGAAACAATAAAGAGGAGGTTCCTCAAAAAATTAAAAATAGATCTACCCTATGACCCAGCAATAGCACTGCTAGGAATTTACCCAAGGGATACAGGAGTACTGATGCATAGGGGCACTTGTACCCCAATGTTTATAGCAGCACTCTCAACAATAGCCAAATTATGGAAAGAGCCTAAATGTCCATCAACTGATGAATGGATAAAGAAATTGTGGTTTATGTACACAATGGAGTACTACGTGGCAATGAGAAAGAATGAAATATGGCCCTTTGTAGCAACATGGATGGAACTGGAGAGTGTGATGCTAAGTGAAATAAGCCATACAGGGAAAGACAGATACCATATGTTTTCACTCTTATGTGGATCCTGAGAAACTTAACAGAAACCCATGGGGGAGGGGAAGGAAAAAAAAAAGAGGTTAGAGTGGGAGAGAGCCAAAGCATAAGAGACTGTTAAAAACTGAGAACAAACTGAGGGTTGATGGGGGGTGGGAGGGAGGGGGGTGGGTGATGGGTATTGAGGAGGGCACCTTTTGGGATGAGCACTGGGTGTTGTATGGAAACCAATTTGACAATAAATTTCATATACTGGGGAAAAAAAGAAACAATAAAGAGGAGTTAAATGCTTAGAGATATCCTTTATCCTCTGCATGAATACATCCTTGGGATGGTCTCAGACTTGAGGAATCATATGCACCTTGTTAAACACTGAAGTTTATTTCTCCCAAAAGGCTGCTGAATGAATGAAGGCATAACATGCATCAGGCTTAGTTGATGCTGGTAAATGAATACAATTCATTGAATTTTCATTAACATCTTTACAAAAATAGTATAGTATACCTTCCCCAAGACTGTGATATTGATCATCTCTCCCTACAGTTTCTTTAAACATGTTCTCTGACCCTACAAAACTGGGGTATCAGTACTCATTTTCAGTGATGTTCACATGAACCCTTCCTTACCTATTGTAACTTCCTTCATAGCTTTTCGTACATTCCCTCAAAAGTTTCATCAGTAGCTAGAGTATGAAAGTCAATCATGGTATTATTTTTCAGAAAAGTCTTAAAATTGAAAGGAAACACGGGAGAAAAAAAGACTATGCAAAAAAGTTTAAATAAGGGTAAAAATACAGTGCACTGATACATTATTAACTATGGAATAGCAATAATAGATTTTTAAAAGCTGGCTCTCCAATGCCAGCTAAATAGAGCAGAAATTTCAATCTTGAGATTGAAACCAAATATTGTCTATTTGATGAGAATGCATTTGGGGATTTCTAGGTGTTATGAAAAACTAGCGCTTTCAAAAAAGCAACCCCTGATAAAGGAAGACTGACATTACTGAACAGGAATAAAGTTAATTGAAGGAATGAATTCTAAAGAAACTTAATGAAAGTAACTTTAAAATAATGTTTTATGAAGTTTTCTTTTTTAAATTGCATATTCAGGGGCACCTGAGTGGGTTATGCATCCAATTTTTGGTTTTGGTTCAGGTCATGATCTACGGCTTCGTGGGTCTGAGCCCCACATAGACCTCCTCGCTGGCAGTGTGGAGCCTGCTGGGGATTCTCTCTCACTCTCTCTCTGCCCCTTCCACTTGTGCTGTCTCTCTCTCACACAAAATAAATAAACACTAAACACTTTTAAAAAACTAAATTGTATATCCAAAAAATTGGGGTTTCTTTTACATATCTTTGTTATATATTTACTTGATATAGGGAATTTAGGCCTAGCGGATACATACATCTTGAAAAGTAGATAAACTAAAAAAAAAAAAAAAAAAAAAAAAGCTTTTGCAAAACTAAGACCCAGCCTGTGTGATCTGCAGCCTGGAATTTGAAATACAATAGAGAACTTCACCTCATGGGTGTGTTTGATTCAACAACAAACTCAACATCACTTAATCAATGAATGAGACATGTGTTTATTTTAAGCCTTCTATGACTCTTCTAGGCACTGGATTGGGTTGCAATGGCTTTGAGGGTAAGAATCTGTGCTAACTTTCAGACAGGCACAATGTAGTGGAGGAGCTCACAGGAGTTTTCAGCACAGATGTTTAGTGTGCTGAGAAAAATAAATCAAAGACTCTTAAACTTTCCCCTGTAGATGAAATGACATACTATTTCAGCAAAACTCTGGCTCTACACTTAAACTTCTGTTAATCTACGTTCAAAATTTGTTCCTTGGGCTTTCTCCTAGAGATCTGGCTGGAGGACAACAAATAAGCAACTGAGGAATGAGAAACCACACAGAAATAACAGAGTTTATCCTCCTGGGATTGTCAGATGACCCACAGCTTCAGGTGGTGATCTTTGTCTCTCTGCTCGTCACCTACATGCTCAGCATCACTGGCAACCTGACCATTATCACCCTTACCCTGCTGGATTCCCACCTCCAGACCCCCATGTATTTCTTCCTCAGAAACTTCTCCGTATTAGAGGTTTCATTCACAACTGTCAGCATACCCAAGTTCCTGGGCACCATGATGACTGGAGATAAAACCATTTCCTTTAATGACTGCATTGCCCAGCTATTTTTTTTCATTCTCTTGGGAGTCACTGAATTTTACCTTCTGGCCGCCATGTCCTATGACCGTTACATTGCCATCTGCAAACCTCTGCATTACATGACCATCATGAATCACAGAGTCTGCATACTCCTTGTCTTCTCTTCGTGGCTAACGTCATTCTTAATCATATTCCCCGCACTCATGTTGCTCCTAAATCTTAATTACTGTAGGTCTAATATTATTGACCATTTTACCTGTGATTATTTTCCCCTGCTGCAACTTTCCTGTTCAGACACAAAATTCTTAGAGGCGCTGGGGTTTTCCTGTGCTGTGTTCACTTTAATGTTCACTTTGGCCTTGATATTTCTGTCTTACACATATATCATCAGAACAATTTTAAGAATTCCTTCTACTAGTCAGAGGAAAAAGGCCTTTTCCACATGTTCATCCCATATGATTGTCATCTCCATCTCCTATGGCAGCTGCATTTTCATGTACATTAATCCATCAGCAAAAGACACAGTGTCTCTGAGCAAGGGAGTTGCTGTGCTAAACACCTCAGTGGCCCCCATGCTGAACCCATTTATTTACAGCCTAAGGAATCAGCAAGTCAGGCGAGCCTTCATGGACAGGGCAAGGAAGATTGTATTTTTCTCCAGATAACGAAAGGCTGTGGTGTCATGAATTAGCCACATACCACATGGCAATTTAAAATATACAAACATGAAATTCAAGGAATTCTTCAAGTCACAATGGCCTTCCTGTTTCCTTATTCATTCTTTGTTTCTTTCTAACAATTAAGAAGCACCTTTAATATATTTCCCATTCAATTATAATAACTTCATATGTCTTTCTAGTTCTCAGTCTTCTGAACACATTGTTAGTTGCAACTTCTTGAGCAACTATTGTTTTATACAGTATCATAGTTTGAGTTTTGTTTAGGAAAACAATTATCATCAGGAATGGAGAGGCTCTGTAAATATTGATATATTTTATTTAATCTATACAGAAAATATAATTATATGATTTTCATTGACAGGAATTCCCTCACCATCTTGTCATTTTTCTAGGAAAAAAAATTCTTCAAATGCCATATGATTTACAGAAAAAAATGTGAAAGTTTTCATTTAAAAAAACATATTTAAAAAACAAGAAACATTGCACACTTAATAGGTATGTCCATACAAATTATCTGTTGGTTAAAAAAAAAGCAATCTCTAATAATATATACTTTTGTATTCGTGTTGCCAAATCTCCATATTTACAAATTCCATAATTACTCAGTAGATATAGGTAGATATACAGGTAGATACATATATACAAACATGTATGCATACATACATACTATAGAATATATATAGCATAGTATACTATATATAGTAAGCATACATTTGCACATACTGTAGAAAATTATGAAGTAATAGCTGTTTTAGATATGTAGGATCAGTTTATTTTCTCTAATTTCATAGAATGTAAGCTCCACTCTCTAACTATGCTGAAATATTAATTATACTTCTTTCTCTACTTTTGGACACGTTTGACACAAGACATGTGTCTGAATTATTTAATGCCTAGACAAAATCTTTTAGGTTTTGTAGAAACTTTGTGAAAGCTTTATAGCAGAGCAAAATTTTATATTTATATAAATTTATATTTATATTTATATAAATTTATAGCAGAGCAAAAAAAATCTATAAAACTAGAATTTCACCTGTTAAACTACTCTTCCACTCATTCTACTTAAGGTATTAAATGACTAAAGTATTTTAGAAAGATGTAGAGATGTGTGTGTGAGAGAGAAAGAGAGAGCGAGAGAGACAGAGAGAGACTAAAGTAAGAATTATGGGTACAAAAAAAGTATTCTAAATTATATAAATTACTTTTTAGTAATAGAAAATATAATATAATCCTAATTAGTGGTGCAACATTCCTAATGATCTCTATGCAATTTATTCAATTGACAAATACAGGAGTTGTTAGAGAAGAAAAAAAGAAAATAAATAATAGAAAACTGAAGGAGATTCAAAATGTAGGAGAAAACTTATAAATGGTTTCTCAATTTCATCTTCTCTGAAGTATAATTTGTGTGTTAAATAAGACAAATAGCTGGCAAACAGGGTTCTATAACCTCTTAACATATACTTCCCCACTGATAAGGCCAGTGTCCAATAAATCTGGTATATATAATGCACTATAGGGATGGAAATGAACCTGTCATAGAGAATAATTAGCTATCAGGAAAAAGTAAGGATTATTGTTAATATTGGTCTCTATATCTAACTGCTACAGTTGAAAATCAGTACAAATTATATTTATAAAGTGATGAGAACATTTAATATGAGATCTACCCACTTATATTTTAAGGCCACAATATAGTATTGTTAACTGTAGGTAAAAATGTACTATAGCAAACAATATTCTTTAATAATATTCATATTCAACATCTTCAGAACTTGCTCCTTTTACAGAAGTGAACTTTGTAGTGTCGTAGACTTTGGGTCTGGAGTTCTCTCTTGTCTAGCAAGAGAGTGGGACACAGGATTAAAAATGTGAGAGAAGCTAATGCCCGGGAGGAGACAAGAGCCCTGAGTAAGGGTCCTTGCTCCATTTTTATTAGGATCAGAAGGCTTACAAGAGTGAATGATGTGCATAGAGACACAATGAAACCATGAACATTAAGTCATGGGCATGGGGAAAAGGGGGTTTTGGAGATATGTGGTGTTAGGGATTTGGGTAAATACAAAACAAGATTCTGCTGCTGGGTGGGAAGGACCCACCTCTGTTTACCTAAACTGGTCTAGGGGACAAGAAAGACAGAGCATGCTACCTCAGGTTCAACAAGGTGCTTTCTTTTGCTAATTAGCTCCACTCTGGGCAACTCTGCACTGTTGTGGTCTATAGCCCTATTTGCCTGTTTACCTAATTTGGTCCTTCCTTCCTTCCTGTGAAACCATCTTTCTGCTATTGTCCCATATCTTTGTCCTAAACTGGGGGCCTTTGCCCCATTTACCTAATCTTATTTACCCAAACTTGGGTGTGTTCATCCTATGGCTTTCTAATTATTTATGCCTTGCTAACCCATCAGTGCAGGCTCAGAGAATTCCTAAGCTTATTCCCCACATATAGCAACTATCATCAATTCCCCATTGCCCACCCCAACCTGTCCCAAGGCAGCCACCATCTATTCTCCATTTCTATGAGTTAGACTAATTTTAATACCTCATAAAAGTGGATTTATCCATTTTTTGTTCTTTTGTGACTGACTTATTTCATCTAAACTAATGTCTTCCAGATTCATCAATGTTGTCATATATCTTTAAATGAAATAAAAATGAAAGAGAAAGAAATACCTATATATTTCTTAGCTGGAACCTCTCTTAGAAATCTCATTTACACTGTATGTATTCCTAGATATCTGGAGACAATTATCACCAGGGATAATATCATTTCCTATAACAGCTGTGCAGCCCAACTATTTTTCTTTGTGTTCATGGGAGTGGCTGAATTTCAATTTGAATTTCCATGTCCTTTGGCTACTATGCTGTCATTTGCAAGCCCCTTCATTATACAACCATTATGAGCAGGAAACTCTGTACCCTGTTTATGCTATCTGCATGGCCAGGTATGTTTTTGATCATTTTCCCACCCCTTATACTTCTCCTCCAGCTGGATAACTGTGTCTCCATTGTCACTGATCATTTTACATGTGGCTATCTTTCCCTTTTACAACTGTCTTATTTAGATACATAGCTCCTAGCAGTAATTGGTTTCCACTTTGCTTTCATTACTTTACTATTCACTTTGGCATTTGTGATTTTGTCCTACATATATATCATATCTGCTAGTCAGAGAAAAAAGTTTTTTCTGCTTGTTCTACTTACATTAATGCCATTTCTATTTTCATATATGCTAATTCATCTGCAAAAATAAAAAGTATCATTGACAAAGGCAGTAGCTATTCTTAGTAATTGTTTCCCTCAGGCTGAACCCCTTTACACCCTAAGGGGCCAGAAAATATACAAACCTTCAAATATTTGGTCCTTAAGGTATGTTTCATACAAGCAAATCCAAATTTGGGGTAGTATGAATGAATGTTATCATAAAGATTTGATAAAGGAAAATGAAATTTTAAACTAATTTGTACTATCTTCCTATATCTGTGTCACAGCTACAGGAAATGCTGAGCTCATTTGTTAAGCATTGTTCATAACATAGATGTGGATGGGTTGTGTCTTCCTTTAAACTATCTGTAAGGGTGCCTGGGTAGCTCAGTTCATTAAGCATCCAACTTCGGCTCAGGTCATGATCTCACAGCTTGTGAGTTCAAGTCTCACACTGGGCTTGTGCTGACAGCTCAGAACATGGAGCCCACTTCGGATTCTGTGTCTCCCACTCTCTCTCTTCCCCTCCCCCACTCATGCTCTATTTCTCTCTCTCTCAAAAAACAAATAAACATTAAAAAAAATTTTAACTATCCGTAGGTTCCATGCCAGTGATTTATGATTGTGATTTATGATTGTGAATATAAAACCAGTACTTATGAAACATAACTCATTTTAATGACTATTCTTATTAATCAAAATGTTTTATCAAAAACACTAATTCCAAAAAAAAATACGAAATCCCTGTGGTTTTTGCCACATTATTCACAATAGCCAAGATATGGAGGCAACGTAAGTGTACATTGGTAGATGGAAGGATAAAGAAGATGTGATATATCCACAATGGAATATTGCTCAGCCATACAAAAGGATGTTTTGCAACAACATGGATGGACGTAGAGGGTATTTTGCTAAATGTAAAAAATCAGACAGAGAAAGGCAAATACCATATGATTTCACTTGTATGTGGAATCTCGAAAACAAAATAAAGCAACGAACAAACAAATAAAGCAGAAACAGATCCATAAATAGAGAACAAACTGATGGTTGCCAGAAGGAGAGGATTGAGGGATAGGTAAAATGTGCGAAGGAGAGTGGGATGTACAGACTGTCAATTGTGGAATAAGTCACAGAAACAGAAGTTACGGCATAAGGAGTATAGTCAACACTATTTTAATAGCTCTGTAGGTGGCAGCTACACTGTGGTGAGCACATCATAATGTATAGACTGATTGAAATGTTATGTTGTACAACTGAAACTAATATAACATTGTGTGTTAGCCACATTTCAATAAAAAGTGTTTTCTACTTTAATGACTTGAAGTAACACTGTTTTAATCAACTTATTTTAAATATCTCTTTCTCTTGATATACAAATATTTTTCCTTTTAAAAGTTACATGAATCACGAAATAAATATCTACAGCACCATTGTTTTTTCATACTACCTGTAGTGTTTGTCCAATTCTTCCCATTCAGCTAATAAAACTGGGTGTATATTTTACTACTTTCAAATTATCTGAAGGTCCTGTGTACACTGTTTTCTGTATATGCTGAAGTCATGTGTTATGTGTTATTTTATGAACTCTTCTTATTTTCTGCATTATTGTTTCTAAAAAAAAATGTAACACGAATATTTAGGCAGCCACTGCCTCTTATGCTACATAAAAGTTTGATAGGAATTTCATAAACAATACCTCTTCTATACAGAGCATATATTCTGTGTCATATATAAGCCAGGTATGTTCTACACCATATCATAATTAATCTTCACAGCTATATAACAAATTAGGCATAGTTATCCCTCTTTACCAATGTGTAAATTGATGCTTATAAGTTTTGAGTGACTTGGCTAAGATCTTGAGCTATAACAGCCAATATAATAGCCTAATTTGAAAATAAAAACAACAAAACAAAGAAAAACTTGTGTTTGCTCTCTTTTACACATCTTTGAAACTCTTCGAGGAACTGCAAATTTGGCACTGATTTTACCACAAGCACAATTTTACTGGTGCTTTTAACACATGATCTCCTTTGTGCATAATTATATTACTATTATTGAGTTCTAATTATATTATTATAGTCTAGTCAGGGAAGGTACTAACTCTTAATACTCTACTTGGCATTTAAATGCCAATCAATCAAAACAGGAAACTTCAACCGCCATTACTGGCGAGCAATACAGTGAGCAGGAAAAAGAGTCTTATGTATTATGTATAAGAGGTATTATGATACCAAAAATTCTTCCAGGAGGCAGATTAAAAATAATGGGAGTCAAAGAATGGATTTAGCACAATGTGGTAGATTACCAGTTTAAAAATAAATGGCACGGTGTAGAGATGCATTCAGTAGAGATCTACATTAGAAATTAAGACATTTGGTTGCTAATCTGTGTGAAAAACAATGTCAAGGAAAGCAAACAATCACACTTAGTGTGATTGTTTGCTTGTTTGGGGATTTTTCTTTTCATTTCTCATTGGACACTATCCCACAGGATTTCTTTTCATGTCAGTGTTTTATATGTTAGTAGTTTATGTACACTCCTGTTCTGACAATTTTGATTCACTGAATTATTCCCCTTGAGTCAGTGGCAGAGAGAATAGATACAATAGTAAGTAGTTGTACCAGTTAAATCTGTGTAGAAACCATGTCAAAGAGTTAAAACACACTCTGATATTTTTTTCTCATTTGTATATTTGGTCCTTTCTTACTGTCTACACTTAAATAAGTATATTCCTCCTGGGAAAAAATGGCAATGATAAAACAAAATGTTGATAACAGAAAATATACTTGTTCAATGGCAAAGGGAAGTCTATCAGAAATGCTGGTTTTCCTAGAGGACAATGATCAGATTTGCTTATCTTTTACCATTCTAGCCATTCTGACTGTTTGTGAACCTTTAGGAAAAGCAGAGTTGTCAGGCATATTAGAAGGCAGTGAAAGTCTCTCAGACCTAATCATTGGTTCATTACTTAGGTCAATCTTTACTCAAATTAAATGGAATGTAGTGGGGTTATACTTTGCAACTGTATATACCAAAAAGTATAAAAAACAAGAAAGCATATATTTTCTATTATAACAATGTATTCATGCTTAGTGAAAGACAGGAAGTCACTATGTCTCCATCTTGTGTTTCCAACTAAATATAGGCCAGTGGTATTGTGTTTAGGAGAACAGACTTTAATTTCACATTATATTTGACACTTTCTAGGTGAGTGGATTTATGTAAGGTACATGATTGCTCTGAGCCAGTTCTTGATTTGGGAATTAAGATTTAAAAAGTCCAGGGCGCCTGAGTGGCTCAGTTGGTTAAGCATCTGACTTCAGCTCAGGTCATGATCTTGCAGTTTGTGAGTTCAAGCCCCGTGTTGGGCTTTGTGGTGACAGCTCAGAGCCTGGAGCCTGCTTTGGATTCTGTGTCCCCCTCTCTCTCTCTGCCCCTCCCCAGCTCATACTCTGTCTCTCTCTTAAAAATAAATAAACTTAAAAAAAAAGTTAAAAAAATTTTTTTAAAGTCTAACAACTGTGTTATAAGAACTAAATGAGATAAATTAAAAAGTCCTTAAATACTACTGAAATAAATAATAACTTTGCTAAATGACAACTTCAGTGAACATCCTTCCCAAAATTAGGAATTAATTCCAACTAAAAGAAAAATAAAATAAATAAAGCAGTTATTCATATATCCCAGTAAATGCAACATAAATTACAGAGCATTAAGTTATGAGTTGATATTCAGGCATAAACCCCTATGAATATGTGTGTTACTATTTCTGAAAATATTATTAAATGCTGGAGGAGTGTTTGGTAGGGGGATGGGCTGAATGGGTGATGGGCATTAAGTAGGGAACTTGTTGGGATAGGCACTGGCTGCTATATGTAAGTCATGAATCACTAAATTCTATTCCTGAAATCTTTATTACACTATATGTTAACTAACTTGGATTTAAATAAAACTATGTGTGTGTGTGTGTGTGTGTGTGTGTGTGTGTGCGCACACGTGCGCGTGCGTGCACGCGCACGCTCAAGCAGGGGAGGGGCAGAGAGAGAGAGGGGGAGTGAATCTTCAAACAGACTCCGTGTTCAGCAAACAACCTGACACAGGGCTGTCTCACGACCATGAGAGCATGAACTGAGCCAGAATGAAGAGTCACTCACTTAACCAACTGTTTATATTTATAATTGTATGAATTTCAACAAAACTGAGTCAGCTTAACTTTATTGAAATGAAGAAATATAAAATATTCAATTGATTTTGGGAAACAGTCATCAAAAATTATTATAAGGAAGAATAAAAGCAAATTCCAATAAACAATTCTACCAACCACTCAGTCGGATCAACTGTGAAGATTTTGTTTCATGCAGGCAGAGAAAGTGTCACATGAACTCTCATTAATTTGTCAAGAGTGAATGAGCAGTGCCAGAAGTGCATTTTAGTGTAATTATGAAGCTGAGCAGGATGTTGCCCATTACACTGAATTAAATTCTTTTTCTTTCTCTAACATATTAGGTTGAATGTGAGCAACTACTTTATTGAACAATTCCATAAAAGAAAAAGAAACAGGGTAATAGATACAATAAAGCAAATTACTTTGGAGATAGTCTCTGAACATATTTTTCTAATGACTTTCAACGCGCTTTAACTCTAAAGAAGAGATCAGTGAATAGATACACAAGATGATGAAAAAACCTACACTTTCAAAAATAATGCATCACCCAGCACAACAGAAAGTCTTTTTTTTTTTTTTTTAATTTAAAACAACTGAAATGAAGTGGAACCATTCAAAAGGTCCTCTCTCAGGCTGTCAAAGGGACGTTCTTTGGGACTTTGAAACTCATGTATGTTTTTAAATAGAGTCATTTTCTTACCTTGAACATGAATATCATTAACTAGTTTATCAGAAGGTCACTACATATTTACTTGATGGTACATTTTTCAGAAGGCCAGGATATCGACACATTTTAAGAACAAAAGCCCTGAAGATGCTTTCTAGTCTTCTTATTTAGCCAATGTTCAGTATTATTTTTTAATTTCAATTTCAAATGACTCAGTGAATCTGTCTCAGGAATCCTTAGAAGGCAAGTCAATATTAATTGTGATAAAAGGAATGGAATAAAATGTGTATCTTAGTAGCATAAGCCATTAACACTTAACTGGAATAAATGTAATTAAGTGCATTTTTAGTTGGTGAGATAACCACATGAAGCCAAATTATTCCAAGAGATTTTAAATGCTGTAATTGGACCATATATCCAAGTGGGATTTAATCCAGGGACAAAAAGAATAGCTTAAAATATCTGAAGTTGTTCCTAGGTAGGAATAATATTGTGGATGGTAGGCTGTCACTGTTATTCTAATAATGCTGTATGTGCAATGTGAGGATTGCAAATGAAGATTAACATGATATTACAATTTTATCTAATGCTATTCATAGCCAGGGCTCTAATCATGAGATAAAGGAAATATAAAGTTATAAAAGATAAAAGGGGGTTCTTAAAAATATTGTAGTCCTATGCAGCCGAGAATCCTTTATCCAGCAAGTCTGTCATTTAGAATAGAAGGAGAGATAAAGGTCTTCCCAAACAAACAAAAACTGAAGGAATTTGTCACCACGAAACCAGCCCTACAAGAGATCCTAAGGGGGATCCTGTGAGACAAAGTACCAGAGACATCACTACAAGCATAAAACATACAGACATCACAATGACTCTAAACCCATATCTTTCTATAATAACACTGAATGTAAATGGATTAAATGCGCCAACTAAAAGACATAGGGTATCAGAATGGATAAAAAAACAAGACCCATCTATTTGCTGTCTACAAGAGACTCATTTTAGATCTGAGGACACCTTTAGATTGAGAGTGAGGGGATGGAGAACTATTTATCATGCTCCTGGAAGCCAAAAGAAAGCTGGAGTAGCCATACTTATATCAGACAAACTAGACTTTAAATTAAAGGCTGTAACAAGAGATGAAGAAGGGCATTATATAATAATCACAGAGTCTATCCACCAGGAAGAGCTAACTATTATAAATGTCTATGCGCCAAATACCCGAGCCCCCAGATATATAAAACAATTACTCATAAACATAAGCAACCTTATTGATAAGAATGTGGTCATTGCAGGGGACTTTAACACCCCACTTACAGAAATGGATAGATCATCTAGACACACAGTCAATAAAGAAACAAGGGCCCTGAATGATACATTGGATCAGATGGACTTGACAGATATATTTAGAACTCTGCATCCCAAAGCAACAGAATATACTTTCTTCTCGAGTGCACATGGAACATTCTCCAAGATAGATCATATACTGGGTCACAAAACAGCCCTTCATAAGTTTACAAGAATTGAAATTATACCATGCATACTTTCAGACCACAATGCTATGAAGCTTGAAATCAACCACAGGAAAAAGTCTGGAAAACCTCCAAAAGCATGGAGGTTAAAGAACACCCTACTAACGAATGAGTGGGTCAACCAGGCAATTAGAGAAGAAATTAAAATATATATGGAAACAAACGAAAATGAAAATACAACAATCCAAATGCTTTGGGATGCAGCGAAGGCAGTCCTGAGAGGAAAATACATTGCAATCCAGGCCTATCTCAAGAAACAAGAAAAATCCCAAATACAAAATCTAACAGCACACCTAAAGGAAATAGAAGCAGAACAGCAAAGGCAGCCTAAACCCAGCAGAAGAAGAGAAATAATAAAGATCAGAGCAGAAATAAACAATATAGAATCTAAAAAAACTGTAGAGCAGATCAACGAAACCAAGAGTTGGTTTTTTGAAAAAATAAACAAAATTGACAAACCTCTAGCCAGGCTTCTCAAAAAGAAAAGGGAGATGACCCAAATAGATAAAATCATGAATGAAAATGGAATGATTACAACCAATCCCTCAGAGATACAAACAATTATCAGGGAATACTATGAAAAATTATATGCCAGCAAATTGGACAACCTGGAAGAAATGGACAAATTTCTAAACACCCACACTCTTCCAAAACTCAATCAGGAGGAAATAGAAAGCTTGAACAGACCCATAACCAGCGAAGAAATTGAATCGGTTATCAAAAATCTCCCAACAAATAAGAGTCCAGGACCAGATGGCTTCCCAGGGGAGTTCTACCAGACATTTAAAGCAGAGATAATACCTATCCTTCTCAAGCTATTCCAAGAAATAGAAAGGGAAGGAAAACTTCCAGACTCATTCTATGAAGCCAGTATTACTTTGATTCCTAAACCAGACAGAGACCCAGTAAAAAAAGAGAACTACAGGCCAATATCCCTGATGAATATGGATGCAAAAATTCTTAATAAGATACTAGCAAATCGAATTCAACAGCATATAAAAAGAATTATTCACCATGATCAAGTGGGATTCATTCCTGGGATGCAGGGCTGGTTCAACATTCGCAAATCGATCAACGTGATACATCACATTAACAAAAAAAAAGAGAAGAACCATATGATCCTGTCAATCGATGCAGAAAAGGCCTTTGACAAAATCCAGCACCCTTTCTTAATAAAAACCCTTGAGAAAGTCGGGATAGAAGGAACATACTTAAAGATCATAAAGGCCATTTATGAAAAGCCCACAGCTAACATCATCCTGAACGGGGAAAAACTGAGAGCTTTTTCCCTGAGATCAGGAACACGACAGGGATGCCCACTCTCACCGCTGTTGTTTAATATAGTGCTGGAAGTTCTAGCATCAGCAATCAGACAACAAAAGGAAATCAAAGGCATCAAAATTGGCAAAGATGAAGTCAAGCTTTCGCTTTTTGCAGATGACATGATATTATACATGGAAAATCCGATAGACTCCACCAAAAGTCTGCTAGAACTGATACATGAATTCAGCAAAGTTGCAGGATACAAAATCAACGTGCAGAAATCAGTTGCATTCTTATACACTAACAATGAAGCAACAGAAAGACAAATGAAGAAACTGATCCCATTCACAATTGCACCAAGAAGCATAAAATACCTAGGAATAAATCTAACCAAAGATGTAAAAGATCTGTATGCTGAAAACTATAGAAAGCTTATGCAGGTAATTGAAGAAGATATAAAGAAATGGAAAGACATTCCCTGCTCATGGATTGGAAGAATAAATATTGTCAAAATGTCAATACTACCCAAAGCTATCTACACATTCAATGCAATCCCAATCAAAATTGCACCAGCATTCTTCTCGAAACTAGAACAAGCAATCCTAAAATTCATATGGAACCACAAAAGGCCCCGAATAGCCAAAGTAATTTTGAAGAAGAAGACCAAAGCAGGAGGCATCACAATCCCAGACTTTAGCCTCTACTACAAAGCTGTCATCATCAAGACAGCATGGTATTGGCATAAAAACAGACACATAGACCAATGGAATAGAATAGAAACCCCAGAACTAGACCCACAAACGTATGGCCAACTCATCTTTGACAAAGCAGGAAAGAACATCCAATGGAAAAAAGACAGTCTCTTTAACAAATGGTGCTGGGAGAACTGGACAGCAACATGCAGAAGGTTGAAACTAGACCACTTTCTCACACCATTCACAAAAATAAACTCAAAATGGATAAAGGACCTGAATGTGAGACAGGAAACCATCAAAACCTTAGAGGAGAAAGCAGGAAAAGACCTCTCTGACCTCAGCCGTAGCAATCTCTTACTCGGCACATCCCCAAAGGCAAGGGAATTAAAAGCAAAAGTGAATTACTGGGACCTTATGAAGATAAAAAGCTTCTGCACAGCAAAGGAAACAACCAACAAAACTAAAAGGCAACCAACGGAATGGGAAAAGATATTTGCAAATGACACATCGGACAAAGGGCTAGTATCCAAAATCTATAAAGAGCTCATCAAACTCCACACCCGAAAAACAAATAACCCAGTGAAGAAATGGGCAGAAAACATGAATAGACACTTCTCTAAAGAAGACATCCGGATGACCAACAGGCACATGAAAAGATGTTCAACGTCGCTCCTTATCAGGGAAATACAAATCAAAACCACACTCAGATACCACCTCACGCCAGTCAGAGTGGCCAAAATGAGCAAATCAGGAGACTATAGATGCTGGAGAGGATGTGGAGAAACAGGAACCCTCTTGCACTGTTGGTGGGAATGCAAATTGGTGCAGCCGCTCTGGAAAGCAGTGTGGAGGTTCCTCAGAAAATTAAAAATAGACCTACCCTATGACCCAGCAATAGCACTGCTAGGAATTTATCCAAGGGATACAGGAGTACTGATGCATAGGGGCACCTGTACCCCAATGTTTATAGCGGCACTCTCAACAATAGCCAAATTATGGAAAGAGCCTAAATGTCCATCAACTGATGAATGGATAAAGAAATTGTGGTTTATATACACAATGGAATACTACGTGGCAATGAGAAAAAATGAAATATGGCCCTTTGTAGCAACGTGGATGGAACTGGAGAGTGTGATGCTAAGTGAAATAAGCCATACAGAGAAAGACAGATACCATATGGTTTCACTCTTATGTGGATCCTGAGAAACATAACAGAAACCCATGGGGGAGGGGAAGGAAAAAAAAAAAAAGAGGTTAGAGTGGGAGAGAGCCAAAGCATAAGAGACTGTTAAAAACTGAGAACAAACTGAGGGTTGATGGGGGGTGGGAGGGAGGGCAGGGTGGGAGGGAGGGCAGGGTGGGTGATGGGTATTGAGGAGGGCACCTTTTGGGATGAGCACTGGGTGTTGTATGGAAACCAATTTGACAGTAAATTTCATATATTAAAAAATAAAAAATAAAAATAAATAAATAAATAAAAAAAGATAAAAATTGAATTTCTTTGGCAGAAGTAAAGAAGCCGTTTTGAAATGTCAAAAAAAAAAAATATTGTAGTCCTAAATTTGAATGATACACTTATATTGCACTAATAAATGTGCCTGTGTGGCTCAATTAAGTGTCCAACTTCAGCTCAGATCATAATCTCGCAGTTCATGAGTTTGAGTCCCATGTGCTGATAGCTCAGAGACTGGAGCCTGCTTCAGATTCTGTGTCTCTTTCTCTCTTTCCCTCTCCAACTAGTGCTCTCTGTCCCTCTCTCTCAAAAATGGACAAATAAACATTTTAAAAAATTAAAGAAAATAAAAATAAACTGCATTCATAGACCTTTTATTTGAAAAAAAAAAAAGTGTTTGCTGGTCCTGTCCAATGAAAATACCTAGAAAGAATGATTGAACTCATAGTAATTATCACAGCTAGTGTCCAGATTCTTAACTTGATTTACCATTTCCTAATCAATGGAGGAGGGACTCTTTAGAGAAATGACTCAGTCCAGTTCTCATACAGAAAAGTATAGCATGAGCCTGGGAACACTTGTCATCCAAGATGGGAAGGAAGCAATCAAAGAGGAAAAGTGTACTGCCCAAAAGGAAGAGTTTTCTCACTGGCTGAAAAACATACTAGAGAACCAACTCTGACTATGCAATAGAAATAAAATAGGCATTCATCTGGGCTTTTCAGTATAAACTGTACCAATGAATGAGCAAAGAAAATGACAGATTAAGAACAGAACCATCTTGCAGTACATAATGAATTAATGGGCCCAAATATTGATCAACAATGGCTGCTAAGAATAAAAAAATAATAGTAAGACAATTGAACAAGTATTTCCTGTTAAAGTTTAAATACCATCTCTAGATTACTCTTGCAAATAAAGAACCCAAACCTAAACCTGGATTAAGCCTCTAAATCTAACTAGCAACTAGAGGAAGTCATGAAGATGAGCTTGCAATCAAGTGAAGCATGACTGCACACTGCCCTCCATGAATAATAATAGATTTTCTTGTTGCCTATTAGCTGGGCTTTTAGGATAAAAACATAATATCATTTCATTATTACAACAAAATTGATCTGTAAGATATTATATACTTGAAAGTTGCTGAGTAAACCTTAAATGTTCTCACCACAAAAAAGAAATGGTAAATATATAAGTGATAGATCTGTTAGGTAACTCCACCAGAGTAATCATTTCACAATATACAACTGTATAAAGTCAACACATAGTACACTTTAAACTTACACAGTGTTATGTGTCAACTGTGCCTTAATAAAGCTGAAAAAAATAAATGAAATGAACAAGGGTATCACTCTATATGATACAGAGACACATCTGCCAAGAAGGCTTCTTTACTGAGTGCTCCATTACTAGGTTAAATACACACTCATAAATTTGAGTTATGCCTACCTTTTTCTTCCATTTTTTTTCCACACTCTAACTCCGCTCTTTCAGTAACTAATTCCCAAATAAACATGCATTCCAGCTGTGATTTACTTCTGCAATGGTAACTCTACCATTATCTGATTATACAAACTATCGTATTTTTTATGTTAAATATATGGCTTGTTATTTTATTTAGATATATGACACTTATTTAATTTTAACTAGTTATTATATAATATGTATTATATGTTTATACAATTATAGAAATATGCCTTATTAACTGCTTACATGTAAAAAGTTTTATTACCAAATATTAGAGAAACATAAAAACAATAAAGAAAATAATCAACAATAATTCACTACCCAGAATTTCAAATAAACAAAACATTACTACTTGGTGATATTTCTCATTAGAATATTAAAGGTATGATAAGTGATAAATAAACGTAAAGGCTAAGATGAAAAGTAAGATGGGCAAATTGGTATTATAAGTAAATATTGCTATATGTACTCAGGATTAAATTAATTAACCTATGTAATTAACATTAAAATGTGAACATAATCTGTGCATTTTAATAGTTATTATTTAATTTAGAATTATGAAATGGCCTTAGTTCTCAGTGCCTCACCACTAACAGATCCTAAGGATAAACAATAACAAAAAGGGTATATGTTAAAAACTTTGTATTTCCAGAAGCTTAAATATAAATTAGATTCTCAATTTTATTTTTGTAAGAAAGTCAGTTTCACAACTGTTTTTATTATTCACAAAATGTTAGGTAATTGTGATTAATGGAAGCAATTATTTTATAGAAGACAACATTTCAGGTTCTCTGTGGGATACGAAGGTGAACATAACCATGCTCAAGGGAGATTCACCATACAGAAGAGCTAAAAGGCTACTGAGAAATGCAAGGCTTCCAGAAATCCCTCATGGTCTCCCATATAGCACAGATCTGACCTGGACTTGGCCTTGTTCCCAGGAGATCAATGAATAAAACCTTCTTTTGAAGTCAAAAACAAGTAGACTTGGAAAATTTGAGCTATAAGTGAAACTAGAGGGAAGCCAATCTTAAGAATCTGTCCTTAGCATCACCATATATGATGCTATATCCCACTCAGTTCTCTAATTATTGCTTTCTTAAGTTTTTATATCAACATTATTGAAGAGGATTGTCATATTATTTCTACATTGTTTTAAGGTTTCTGACATTCCATTTTTATATCCTGAAGTATTTCCTTTGAGCCATCATAAAATGGAGACAAAGCAAATCAAATTTGATTTTAGTGAACTTTGCTACAGTCTGACAGAAAAGCAATGAGGTGCATTCTACTCTTCACAGCACAAATTTGTTTAAAATTTAAAGTAGGTAACTGTCATAATTTGGGGAAACAAAATCTACAGCATAGCATATCCAGCACAGCTGAGAATTAACTGAATGGGTTAGTATGAATAAAAGACATTTTCCTATATTTTTCTGAAATATACTTATAGATCAATGGTCTCATGTAAAAGATAAGTGTGGGGCAGAATTATAAAAGAATCAAACATTTTTTCATAAAGCTAATATATAGGAAAAAGGATGTTCAAATGGAAAATGCACTGGGTAACAATCTCAGAGACAGAGCTTTAAGATCTGAAGCAATTAGTTACTTTCCCGATTTGTGCTTCCGTGTAAAATAAAAACTAGATAAATACTGTATGTCCCTTTAAGCTCAAAAAAAAAAGTTCAATATATACATCATTGGCATATAGCAGAAGATGTCAAACATTGATGATTTTGATGAAATTACAAGACTATCCAATAAGTAAGTGAATATGTTCTCTATTTGTTATATAAAATAATAGGCTATTTACTCTCATATAGAAAACATACATAATATACTACTATATAATATGTATACAACATTCCCTATTACCTTGATAGCTATCTCCCAAAATATTAACATCTAAAAATTAATAATTAAATAACTTATGCTAAGAAAGTCATTAATTCATTTCTTGTATCATAAAAAGTATAATGGTTGTTATTTTAGTCTTCTAAATTGCACTTTTACCTTGTGATGGAATTAAGAGCATTCATTTCCGTTTTTAAGGGGTGGTATATCTAATAAATACATAACAGAAAGGAAAGAAAATTCATATTTAAAATTTTTAACAAAAATGTAATGATTTGCATAAATTGGACAAAGCAAGGAGCACTGATATCATTTATCATCTCTCAATGATGTGAGTTATTGTATGAAGATTTCCAAACTTCCCCTGCTCCATTTCAAATAAGAAAACTAGTAAATAAAGCAGAACTCACAAATGTGTATGAAAACCAAATGCAAACAAGAGAGTTCAATAGAAAATAATATCATGCATGGATTATAGAATATATTTTAGAATTGTATCAATGATGGTGATATTGATCATCATGAATTATACTTTTCATCTCCTCCCTTTAATACTCTTGCCACCTAAATATCTTTAAGAGAAGAAAAAGGAGAAACAGAGAGGAGAAATGAACCGCACAGTGATCACAGAGTTTGTCCTGCTTGGCCTTTCTGATGATCCTGACCTTCAGATTGTGATTTTCCTCTTCTTATTTATCACATACACATTAAGTGTCGCTGGAAACCTGACTATCATCACTCTAACCTTGGTGGACCCTCATCTACAGACACCAATGTATTTCTTCCTCCGAAACTTCTCTTTCTTAGAAATCTCATTTACAACTGTCTGTATTCCTAGATTTCTAGGAGCAATTATCACCAGGGATAAGACTATTCCCTATAACAATTGTGCAGCCCAACTCTTTTTCTTTATTTTCATGGGGGTGACAGAATTTTACATTCTCACTGCCATGTCCTATGATCGCTACGTTGCCATCTGCAAGCCTCTGCATTACACCGCCATCATGAACAGGAAACTCTGCACCTGGCTTGTGCTCTGTGCGTGGCCGGGAGGGTTCCTGACCATTTTCCCACCCCTCATGCTTCTGCTCCAGATGGATTACTGTGCTTCCAATGTCATTGACCACTTTGCATGTGACTATTTTCCCCTTTTACGACTGTCTTGTTCAGATACATGGCTCCTAGAAGTCATCGGTTTTTACTTTGTGTTGGTTGCTTTGCTATTCACTCTGGCATTGGTGATTTTATCTTACATGTATATTATCAGAACTATTTTGAGAATCCCATCTGCCAGTCAGAGAAAAAAGGCTTTCTCCACATGTTCCTCTCATATGATTGTCATCTCCATCTCTTATGGAAGCTGTATATTTATGTATGCTAATCCCTCTGCAAAAGAAAGGGCATCATTGACCAAGGGAGTAGCTATTCTCAATACCTCTGTTGCCCCCATGCTGCACCCCTTCATTTATACTCTGAGAAACCAGCAAGTGAAGCAAGACTTCAAAGATGTGGTCCATACAGTAGTATTTTCTTCAAATAAATATTTATTTGGCAAAAAAAAGGACACTCTGCAGTGTAACTAGGTAAAATCTTGAATACTATTTAAAGATATCAGGTCCTTGATAGATATTTGTTCAACGAAAGAAATAGTGCTTGAGTCAACAGACTTTTTTTTTGTCGTTTCTAAAATGAGACTGAAAGAAATCCGAATTGTAAAATCGTGCCAAGTTCCTGGATTTTATGCTTCTATTAATTACTGGGTTAAACACTGCACATCTTTCAAATGGAAAGAGACCTTCTGGATAGTAGATCCTTCTCAAGAATTAAGAACTCTTAATAGTAAGAATTAATTACTATTATGGGAGAGTAACTTCAAGTGATTTTTTGAAAAGGTTGAAGAGTTCAATGAATATTTAAATCCATACTTTTTTCATGCCTTTCAATGGGAACCCAGTGAGCACTGAACTATATCCCACTCTTTTTAGTGCTCTATAATTTTTATTGTTCTATATTATTATTTCTGAATAATTAAATTATTAATTATTAAAATAAATTATTATTTCTGAATAAATTTGATACATACTCACTTGGAGAGCCACTTTTATGAAGACATTTTAGTATATGATAAAAATGCAATGTTTTCACGTAAGATTAAGTTGTCTCAGCATTTCACCCAGCAAGAAAAGTAGTGGGAGCATATTTTTTCAGAGAAATTCCGATTTAGGAAATTCAGGAAACCTCTCCAAAAGCTTTGTACATTGTACATTTTCTTATTTAGATAGTATGCAAAATATTCCATATGCTTCTGGCTTATTTCTTATGCCCGTCCTATCTCTTTGGGCATTATCTCAAAAGTTTCCTATTCCAATAGTGGTACAAATGTTGATAACATTTGTATAATCCTTAGTGTATTTTCCTCTAGGCCTTTGTTGGCACATGTGATTCCCTGGAGTATTTGCTGGGAGACATGGACATACATGATAAAACATGTGCCTTATGCAGGTGAAAATCCATATAGAATCCTTGTCCAGAAAGGCCCAAAGTAACTCCAAACCTAGCTTCTCTTCACTAATTTTGCTCCCATGGCTACAATGGGAAATGTGTAAAAGATTATTAGCTATAAAGTAATTCCAATATATTAAGAAAGATTGATTTTAAAACTACTGACTCTCCTGATCTAAAACTGAAATAGTTGTTAATACGCTTTCTTAAAAAAATCATTTTGACCAGTTGATGTGGTGCATTTGTATGACAAAGGTAAGATTGTAAAGTGAGGACAATGAAAAATTTCCTTTGGTTTGCATCAATTCATTAATACTTAAGTTTTCATCAGAATCCATAGAATAATTTGGGGCTGTTATGTCATCTGTATTTATCAAGGATAATGAACAATGAGGATGTTACATGTCTTGTTTGTCATAATAATATATTCTTTTATTAATTTTCTGAAAATTATTCTCTGAATTTGATTTTCCTTATTGAATACAGGTTTAATAAGTAGTACATGCTCCAGTTTCAGGCAGAAAGAGTTAGGAATTCCAATTCTACCATGAACAAGTGTCTGATCTTGTTTATGTTACTTAAGTTGTTTCATTGTCAGATTCTTCAAAGGAACATAAGATTATCATATTGAGTAAATGAGATAAGAGCCTAAAACTTTTCATTGTCTCTTAAATGAGGGCACTCTAACATGGTTTTTGGTATTTTACAATGGGGCAATATTCCCCAAATATGTTACTGATTTTATTTTGGGGAAAATAAAGATAATAGTAACCACTGTCTGGGAGTACATTTTATTAAAATTTTGTATATTTTGTATAATTTTACTTTTCATTTAAATTGGGCTTCACAATTATTCTGTGAGATACTATTGCCATTTATTAAAATTAAGGAAACTACAACTCATGTTAAGTAACATGTTCAAAGTCACAATACTATAATGTGACTGAGTTGCATTATTGATCCATTTCTCTTTGAATGCAAAGCCCACAAGTTGCCCCAGTAATACCGTTCATTATAAATAAATATTAAGTTCTGATGCCATACATTTTTTAAGAATTCATTTCCTTTTTTAAGTTAAAAATTATCCTCAAATATATATAAATAGCTAACAAACTAAGACATTCAGGTTATAAGTAGAACATCTCTATGAAAACGTAAGGATTTTTCCTTCATTATTCTATTCATACTGGTTGGTGCTTTGATTTTACTTGGGATTCAAACTTTCCCTTTCTATAGAATTAGGAGAAAAGAAAGCTCTTTTTTTTTTTTTTCCAGAGGACTCAGGGAAATAGGATTCTGAATTAATCTGAGGAATATTCTGAGGCATTACTAAAGTTATAATCTGAAAAACATTAAATAGGTTCTTCTTATGAGATTTTTTTGCGTTCAGTAACGATGAAGCTTTTGCATGACATTAGATGTCAGCAAACACAGGAATGGAAAAAATCATTCCAGGAAAAAAAACTAGTGGTTGTTACAAAACCAAACTGTTACTCAAGATACCACATTAAACCAATATTTTGTTCTCTTCTCTGACAAATTAGCCCAACATGTACACCTAACACCAACAGTGTCAAGTGAGAGAAAGATAGAGAGTTAGAAAACTGTACTAACCTTGTGGGTGCAAATTGCCTTGAATATATGTGTCACAACTTTAAGGAGTTTTAACTTAAGAAGAGAGAATTCAGCACAGGTAGTGCATAATGATAAAATTAGTTTCCAATTATATTGTGGAATTTAATCTCCTAAATATTACAAAAATAAAGAAAAACAATCTCTTAATCTTTCAAAGGTCTTTAAAAATTGTCGTTTCTTTAAATTGGACAATTTGAGGAATACTATTGTGGGTTTTTTTTCCCAAAATTTATATAGAATGGCAGTAGTGTCCTTAAAGTAATTTCCAGCTATTTATTTAACACAATAACAAGTAGCTGTTTATAGACTAGGTTAATTTCCACTTTCAATGAATGACACACTTGATTCAACAATGACATATCTATGACAGAGCCAAATTCATCCATTGAAAAGAAAGGAACAAAGGGGAATACAAAGCTTCGGACAAAAGTTACATGTAGCTGGTAAAACAAACATGGATGAGTAGTTAGGAAGGAAAGTTTGAAATGATGTCTTGGAACCTTGGGTATATTTTTGATAACTCTACCAAATATATCACAGAAATAATTTATAGATCAAAGACTGTACACATAGCTGTTAATTATAGAGGATTATTCATTGAGAACAATGACTTTTACGATTGAAATATCCATCATACACTTGAATCACCATTCATTTGTTTACAAAATATGTCATTGTGATGTTTGCTTCTCTTGTAAGTGCTCTTTAGCTTGTTTTTTTCAGTCCCTGAGAAATAGCAAAAGAAATGTTCATTTCCTGTGAATCTCACATGCTTTCCTAGTAGCATTACCACTAACCATCTCAGTTGGAATTTGCCTTAAATTATCAACAGCAATATTTTTTGCTAAACAGTAAAGTGAGTGGAAAGAGAACTCAGGCACATAAGAAAAAACAAGGAAGAAATTTCACAGTATTATGATGCATTATATACCAAAAATCAACAATCCTATATCTGGAAACTAAATATTCTATTATAAAACTTCTCTCAGGACACTGAATTGAATACTTTACTATTTAATGACAATGAACACAATGCAGGATATGATAATAGATTGGTTTGATTTACTGAAGAAAATTTAGCTTCACTTTAAAATGCATTGTTATTATTACTATTATTATGATTAATTATTTAGGAAAAGAAAATAAGGAGGTTTTATGTGCTGTTTCATAGATTACTCCAAGGCAGTGACAAAATAAAGCTTCTATAACTCATGTAGATAAAAGGAAATGCTCATGTAGATAAATGCTCATGTAGATAAAAGGAAAAATATAAACAGTATAATATGGAATAGAAAGCAGAATTCATATATAGAGAGATAATACTAACAACATTTAAATAGAAGAAACTCTGAAGGAAAAAAGTTCTGTAAAAGATAATTTTAGTATTCATACAGTTCGGTTTCTTTAGTCTGTGACTATGTGGATCCAACCTACTAAATTTCTATCCTGCCTTCTCTCCACTCTGTACTCTCTAAAATCTGAGGATATCATGTCAAAGAATTCATTACCTCTGGCTTCAGATGAGGAGTTGGAGGCTGCAAAAGAATGTGAACCAGAGTGAAAACTTAGGAATTTTGCCACATTGTTAAAAATTGAACTTCAATGACTTTCAAATTTTGGTGCATCCACATTTGAGTGACCTTTCTCCCAACACATCATCTTTTCTACATTATACTAGTAAGTAATAATACGGAGAATTAGGTGACAGAAATGAGGAAATGAGTCACTTTTATTGGGGTTGGAAAAAGGACAAGGAGTTTCCCGACGGGAAGAAAACCCTTCCGGGAAGTGTTTTTAAAAAGTCAACAGGTAGCACTTCTATTCCAGTTATCAAACATTCAGGAAAACCTAGGTTAAAATCCCTGTTTTCTCATTCAGGTATATGATTTTGACAAGATTTTTAAAAATCTTTTTAGATTCAGTTTCCAATCTGTGAAATAAGGACTTTAAGAAAAATCATTCTATGTAAAACACAGAGTGTCGTATGTAGTAAAACCTTACTTTAAAACATTTTATCTATTTTTATTAAGTTGTCTTAAAGACCTCTATATTAAATTAAATTTGTTTCTTGGCAGAGACAAATTTCAGCACTATCTGTGTAACCGTCTTTTCTTTAATCCTTCTATTTGTGTTTTCTAGTCTAGATTATACAAGAGAAGAAAAATATGAGAAACCACACAGAAATAACAGAGTTTATCCTCCTGGGATTGTCAGATGACCCACAGCTTCAGGTGGTGATCTTTGTCTCTCTGCTCATCACCTACATGCTCAGCATCACTGGCAACCTGACCATTATCACCCTTACCCTGCTGGATTCCCACCTCCAGACCCCCATGTATTTCTTCCTCAGAAACTTCTCCTTATTAGAGGTTTCATTCACAACTGTCAGCATACCCAAGTTCCTGGGCACTATGATTACAGGAGATAAAACCATTTCCTTTAATGATTGTATGATTCAGTTATTTTTTTTCATTCTCTTGGGAGTCACTGAATTTTACCTTTTGGCTGCCATGTCTTATGACCGTTACATTGCCATCTGCAAACCTCTCCATTACATGACCATCATGAATCACAGAGTCTGCATACTCCTTGTCTTTGCTTCATGGCTGGCTTCATTCTTAATCATATTCCCGTCACTTATGCTGTTCATACAACTTGATTACTGTAGGTCCAATGTTATAGACCATTTTACCTGTGATTATTTCCCCTTACTACACCTTTCTTGTTCAGACACAAAATTCCTAGAGATAGTGGGTTTTTCCTGTGCTGTGTTTACTCTAATGTTCACTTTGGCGTTAATAGTTCTGTCCTATATATATATCATCAGAACGATTTTGAGGATTCCTTCTGCTAGTCAGAGGACAAAGGCCTTTTCCACCTGTTCTTCCCACATGATCGTCATCTCCATCTCCTATGGCAGCTGCATTTTCATGTATATTAATCCATCAGCAAAAGACAGAGTGTCTCTGAGCAAGGGAGTTGCTGTGCTAAACACCTCAGTGGCCCCCATGCTGAACCCCTTTATTTATAGCCTAAGGAATCAGCAAGTCAAGCAAGCCTTCATGGACAGGGCAAAAAAGATTATATCTTTCTCAAAAAAAATGAAGAAATAAAAGTGCTATTATAATTAAAGGCACATGAGGAGCAATTAAACAAAAGTAGGGCCCTTCCAAAGTTTATTAATATCTACACAGCCTCACTGGAGTTATTTTTTCTTAATTAAACTTTTATTGCCAGCAGTTTACTGAGGAGACATATATATATATATATATATATATATATATATATATACACACACATGTTTTTTCTATTTAAATTCCAATCCATCTCTCATGCATTTCCCTTCCTTTGAGCTAGTCTTCCCACTCTGTAACCATGAGACTGGCCTCATTTCTTATAAATATTTTTAAATACCAATTCTTTCAAAATCATACTTAGAAAATCAAAGAAATGCAAAGAGAGACCCAAGATCAATGAGTTAAAATTGTTTTATGATTTTACCAGGAAACACTCTTTCAAAGAATTTGGAAAATATTGTCATGTTTAACATTCTTTTTAATTTACTATATAAGTATCATAAATATAACTTAGTCTTATTAGAATGTTACAGAGACTATCCTCTCCATTTTATAGCACGCTTAGTAACTATGCAAAAAAAGTGCAATTAAAAAAATAACAATTATTTTTTTGAGAACTCTAAAAGTATTTCCAAGTACTGAGTTTAACTTTTCTGTGCCATAATTAATTGAAAACACAATTATAAATATACACTTAGGAAAAACTTGAAGCAGCCCCTATTTTTGGAACTCCATAATTACCATATACACCATATCAGCTCTTTAAAAAGCCTAAAGAAATAAATATTCCTAGATACAGATCGAGTACATATACTGTGTTTCAGTAGTGTATTTAAATGCTTGATGTTAAACAGCTCTTTTTGAAAATCAGTTAAGTTATAAGTTTCTCATACCTTTTGTGGCTGTTTTGATATGAGAGCTTACACATACAATTCATTTAAGTGCAAAAGATGCAAAACCTTATTTGTTTCATAATATACTTTGTTAATAGAAAAATCATTTTAAGTGTGCCTGGGTGGCTCAGTCAGTTGAACATGCAACACTTGATTTAGGTTGTGGGATTGAGCCCCACATCAGGCTCCGCTCTGAGCGTGGAGCCTGGTTGAGATATTCTCTCTCTCTCTCTCTCTCTCTCTCTCTCTCTCTCTCTCTCTCTCTCTCATGCACACACACATGCTCACACCAAAAAAAAAAAAAAGTAATTTTAACAAAAATAAGTTACATACCCACTCTCACTGCTTTTATTCATTACTCTATTAGAGGTTCTATCCAGGGCATTAGCACAAGAATACTAAATACATTTAAAACTACTGGAAAAGAAGAAACAAATAAATCTTTCTTTGCAAAGAACATTATTTTCCTCCTATGGCCTTACTGCATTTACACTAAATGTTTCTTAACCCTGACATACTCCCCTCCCAGATATCTGCATGGGATAAGCCAGACATCCACATGTCCCCTCAATAAGGCCCACCCCAATGACACTACTTGAAATTTAGTGGCTCTCCACTTCCAAGATTTTTAAATTTTCTCTTCCTTTACAAAACATTAATTTACAAAAGACCATATAATGTACTAATCAATTGTGTCCATTGCTTATTGTCTGTCTTATATCCCTCACCCCATGAAAGCAGGGATCTCTGTCCACTTTGTAGACACAATGATGTGTTCCAGCAGTGCTGTGCTGGGACCTGCCTTTACACTTCCCAACAGCCAACTGTGCTTGTGTCTCCTCAATTCTGCATTCAGAAAGGCCACATCACCTGCCATGGTGGGAGACTTTACATCTTCAAAATTGATAAACTCTACTGATGGGCTCCTCACCTCCACTCGCTGAGGCAGCTGTTAAACATTTACTGGAAGTCACTATTCCTCCTCATTTAGAACATGTGTCTGCCATGTAGTGGGTATTCAATAAATATTTTTTGAATAAATAAGTTTAAATAACGTAGAATGGCTCCAGTGTCCTAGCAATCAGAGCCCTGACTAAATATTTTGTCCAACAGAACCACATACTATTTATATAATAATGCACATGACATTTAGCTTTTAAAACAATGTTCAAATAAAATGTGTGTTTCATCATAACTAGACAACTTTGAATGACAAAGAAATAATTAACTGAATATTTCTAATGCATTTGGTGCTCATTTTTTCTTTTATTTTACATTAGGACACTTGACAACTACGTAAAAATCTATTTCCTTGATTTTTCATGAAATCAATTATAACATTTCTAGTTAAGGTTTTCCTAATGAGCTTTCTAATGGTAGCAATGGATTCTCTAATGGATGCAAACCCTTGTTTTTCTCATAGAAAAATTCTTACAACTATTTGGGCTACACTTAATAATATATGAGATCCAACATCATCTGTCAGTTGATAAACTTCTGAGATTATAGATTTAATTTGTAGAATAATAGCTCAATTAAATGGTGGTGCTCAGTAAGTAGGAGGCCAGTCACACATCCTGAGAGGTGGGAGGGGACTTACCTATAAAGGATGATAATGTATCACTGAAATTAATTAGTAATATGCACTGGAATTATTTAGTAATATGATGTCAGTTAAGGTTTTCAGAGAAAGTCTTTAATAATTTTTTTTATTTATTTTAGAGATAGAGCATGAACGGGAGAGAAGGGTAGAAGGAGAGAATCCCAAGCAGGCTCTATGCTCATCACGGAGCCTGGGCTTAGATCTCTTTACCCTGAGATCATGGATCCAGACGAAATCAAGACTCTCAACTGACTGTTTTACTGGTTCATAAATATTCTCACAACAAAAAGATGTCATATGCACAAATATAAACAAGGATTTAATGGAAGTAAATAACATAATGAAAGAAAGTAGTCAAAAGGCAATAAAAGCCACATTAGCAGGAGCTTTGGGAAGGGTTTCCCTAAATTCAAAGGGCCAATACAGGGATAAATCTTCTCATGTCTTTAATAGGTTGTCCATTTCAGAAGGCAATCAAGTCACACTAGAAATCCATAGGAGCATTTTCTACCATTTCATTCTGCTAAAGAATTCCTCTCGGGGTTGCCAGAATTCAAAGGATATAAGGACACCAATTCTACTGAGGAAAAGTCCAGAGTTTCTGGGAGAAAATGTGAATTCCTTGTATAATCAGAAGGGTGAATTCCAAGTCCAGCTCCCACACACTCATTATCACTCTGTTTATGTATTTGCCTATTTACCTAATAAATTTGCTTTTATACTTCTTAATCAATGTTTATAAAAATGATTCACCTGTATCTTTAATGATTCTTCTCCTTGGCACTCAGATTATTTAATGAATTCCCCTGGGCCAACAAAAAGACATAGTTAAATAGGTCCAGTTCCATTTGTATGGCATACATTGAAAGGAACACTCCTTATTTTCTATTTTTCAAAGAAGCATTTGCAGCAAAATATAGCAGTCCCTGAACCTAGGGAAAATACTACTTAGATTTTATAGATGTATAATCAGAATTACAAATTATTGATTTCAAATGTTTACATGAATAGAAAGAAAAATGATTTAATAAATCAGTGTGTTGTACTATATGAAAAGAGGCAAATGGGAGAGTACTTTACTAGCCAACCCAGGTGTAACTGAATTAGTACATGGAGCTTGATAAAAGATGAGAAGCCAGAATGAGTTGTACTACAATAAAATGTTTTCAGAAATTCAGAGTATCAGTAATGAAGGATATCGTGAGTCACATATAATTAATCTACCAACAAAGAGAATTATGATCCTTAAGAACTTGAAAAAGCTAAAACAACAAACTTCTTTTGAGAGCACAATAGAAACCAAGTCTTTTGCTAACTCAATTTAGCAGCTCTGAAATTATGTAAATATTTAAGCAAATCAGATGACAAAATTTGAGATTAAATCATCCAGAAGAACCAAAGTAAGTAAATTTTTCATTCAATATATATGTCTTCATTTTATACCAATATCTTCAAAAAATATTATTTGTATATGTTTGGGGATTTATAAACTTTTCAATATTAAAAATTAAATAACTGTTTACTACCAAGAGACTATTAATACAATGTTAAAGGAGGAACACAGAAATAAATCTTGGATTGTTCATTTCTTTCTAACTTGAAATCATATTCTGTTATAAAAGTAGGGGTTATTTTTTTGTTGTTGTTGTTTTTTAATGTTTATTTTTGAGACAGAGAGAGACAGAGCATGAACGGGAGAGGGGCAGAGAGAGAGGGAGACACAGAATCAGAAGCAGGCTCCAGGCTCTGAGCCATCAGCCCAGAGCCCGACGCGGGGCTGGAACTCACAGACCGTGAGATTGTGACCTGAGCTGAAGTCGGACGCTTAACCGACTGAGCCACCCAGGCGCCCCATAAAAGTAGGGTTTTTAAAAAAATTCCCAGGGCACATGGGTGGCTCAGTCAGTTAAGCAGCCATCTTGGGCTCAGGTCATGATCTCATAGTCCATGAGTTGGATAGAGTCCTGCGTCAGACTCTGTGCTGACAGCTCAGAGCCTGGAGCCTGCCTCAGATTCTGTGTCTCCCTCTCTCTTTGCCCCTTCCCTCCCCCTCTGCTCATACTCTGTCTCTCAAAAATAAACATTAAAAAATGATAAATTTTTTAAAATTCCCTACTGGAAAGGGTGTCTATTATTTTGATTATCTACGTGTTTATCTTCCATGACAATATTGTAAAAAAAAAAAAAAAAAAAAAAAAAGTTAGGCATTATATGAATTAAACTATTTCCAGGATATTATTTATTTTAGTAATAGAAGGAATAGAAGGGTACTTTCTTGGCTGTTCGGCCTTTTTATCAGAAAAGGAAACAAATGATAAGAGAGATATAACATCAATCAAACCCTTAAGAAAGTAATTTATGAGATGAGGTGCCTGAGTGGCTTAGTCAGTTAAGTCTCCCACTTTGACTCAGGTCATAATCTCACATCTTCTGCGTCCTAGCCCCATGTTGGGCTCTGTGCTGACAGCTCAGAGCCTGGAGCCTGCTTCAGATTCTCTGCCTCCCTCTCTCTCTGCCCCTCCCCACTTGGGCGTTCTCTCTCTCTCTTAAAAGTAAACATTTAAAAAAATTTTATTAAAAAAGTGATTTATGAGAGAATGTGAACAAAACATTCCCATGGATAGACATGTATGTTCTAAGTGAGATGATTACTATAGTGACAAGTTGTTTAATCTTGTGAAAGTTCCCTCAACTATGTACCTTCAAAATATAAAATGTGAGGGCAGCCTAAATCACTCCTATAAGATTTCAAACCCTATATTTAGATTATCCATAATCCAGACTAGTTTTTATAATATTGAGGTAAAAGAAAAATCATTAGAATATTTTTATGTTTTTATAAAAAAGAGAATAGTTACAAGCTTAATCTTGAAACATTAGAAGAAATAGCTTCTGCTTAAATGTTACCAAAAGACATTTTTTATAATCCATGGCCTGTGATTGTGTATACTCAACAATAAGAGATCAATCTTTAACTTCAGATCATGTTATTACTTGAATGTAAGGTCCAATAGAAATTGGACAGAGTTGCTGAAGGGGAACATGTGTTTTTGGCTTTCATAGATTATTCACCATCATGGACATTTTAAGATTTTATATTCTATCCTCAATCTTCTTTTAACTCTTTTATTTTCTATAGGGGAACATACATTCTCTGTTCGAAAGTGGGGAAAAATGATCAGTGATGAAAAACCACACAGTACCCAAAGAATTCATTCTTCTAGGGCTATCCGATGACCCAGAGCTCCAGACTGTGATTTTTCTCTTTTTAATTATCACATATCTATTAAGTGTCACTGGAAATTTGACCATCATCACTCTCACCTTGGTGGATTCCCATCTACAGACCCCTATGTATTTCTTCCTCAGGAACTTCTCTGTATTAGAAATATCCTTTACAACTGTCTGTATTCCTAGATTTCTGGGCACAATTATCACCGGAGACAAATCTATTTCATACAATAATTGCACTGCTCAGTTGTTTTTCGTCATCTTCATGGGTATAACTGAGTTTTATCTTCTAACTGCCATGTCCTATGATCGCTATGTAGCCATCTGTAAACCCCTACATTATGCAACCATCATGAACAAGAGAGTCTGCATTTTACTTGTCTTTTGTGCTTGGCTGGCAGGATTCTTAAATATCTTCCCACCAGTTATTCTTTTTCTCCAGTTAGATTATTGTGGCTCCAATGTCATCAATCACTTTGTTTGTGACTATTTTCCCCTCTTGCAGTTATCTTGCTCAGACACATGGCTCCTAGAAGTCATTGGCTTTTACTCTGCAATAGTCATACTGCTTTTCACTTTGGCATTGATAATTCTATCCTACATGTTCATCATTAGAACAATTCTGAAACTGCCTTCCTCCAGTCAGAGAAAAAAGGCATTTTCTACGTGTTCCTCTCACATGATTGTCATTTCCATCTCTTATGGAAGCTGCATATTCATGTATGCCAACCCTTCCGCAAAACAGAAGGCATCATTGACCAAAGGAATAGCTATTCTCAATACCTCTGTGGCTCCTATGATGAATCCATTTATATATACCCTGAGGAACCAGCAAGTAAAGCAAGCCTTTAAGGATACTGTCCAAAAGGTTATGTTTTTCTCCAGTAATTGAAGGCATTAGTAGCATTACAAGAATGAAGTGCTTGGAAATGCTTTCTATTATTCACACTTTCTCAAAACTCCCTTTCCTTTACTCGAGTTATGTGTTTTCCCCTTTTTTTCCATCCCCCTATTAAAATTTCCCAATCATGGAACTCAATAAATTTGATAATGTGAATATTGTCTCAGAATTTTCTGTGCATTCAAAAGTTTTATTCAAATGTATTTGGATGAAGTAATAAAATTGGGTTGATGATTATGATTTTGAATGGGAGTGGTTTGATTTTGAAGAGACATGGGCTTTAGGTTGATGGTAAGTGTGTAAGAGTACATGCAGATTTCTGAACTTTTCATTCTTACTAATAGAAATGAATGTCATTATAAAATTTTGATTCTATTTGTCATTTCCATGAAATCAATTCAACACAATCATCAGGGGATTGGGAATAAAATATTTATTTAAAGGTTTTAAAAGATTAGAAACTCATACATATTAAAGATCTTTAACTATTAATAATAATTAAGATGCTAATGAGGAAGGGGAGAAGCAAGAGAGACAGGGGTAGAAGATAACATAAAATTTTCCAGCAATTCCTACACTCCAGATCTATTGTTTTCTTTGTATTGAAACATCTAATCCTGACAACAACTTTATGAGGTACTTTTAATTACTATTCTTTTCGGGGATGCCTGGGTGGCTCAGCCAGTTAAGCATCCAACTTTGGCTCAGGTCATGATCTTGCAGTTCATAAGTTCTCCAGTAATTGAAGGCATTAATAGCATTAGAAAATGAAGCCCGGTGTCGGGCTCTGTGCTGACAGTTTGTGGAGTCTACAGCCTGCTTCAGATTCTGTGTCTCCCTCTCTCTCTGCCCCTCCCCCATTCACACTCTGTCTCTCACTCTCTCAAAAATAAATAAAAAATAAAAATTAAAACACTTGAAATTTCGACTCCACGTCACACAAAGAAAACTGAAGCCTAAAACAATCAAGTAACATCCAAAGTCACAAATGCTATTAAGTGGCTCATTTGCCTTTTCAGTCCATGTGTTCCTAATGGCAAAAGACATAAATGTTCTATGATAATAAACTCACCCTATAATGTCCTAAGCACAAGTTTATAGTAAGTTTATATGCCATAACTTTATTAACTATTTACTTTTCCTTCCTTGTTCATATTTTAGATAGCTAGTTAATAAACCAAAAGCATGAGCGCCCTGGGTGTCATATGTAAGACATGCATCACTGGGTTCTACGCCTGAAACCAAGACTACACTGTATGTTAACTAACTTGAAAATAAAAAAAAAAGAAAGAAAGAAAAGAAAAACAAACAAACTAATAAATAAATAATAAACCAAAAGCATGAGGTTATATATTGATATTCAGCATAAACTCCTACAGATATGATTATTACTATTTCTGAAAACATTATTAAATGTGATTTGGTGATCTCTCTTTCCCTTGATCTCTTACTATACACAACTTTATGAATTCTAAAAACTGAATCTGCTCATCTTTAATGAAATGAATAAATGTAAAGTATTCTGATTTCTCCAGGGAAATGGTCACTTGAAATAATTATGAAGAGAGTAAAAGACATTTCTTATAACTCTTCCAACCACCCAGTGAAGTCCACTGTAGAGATTTTGTTTAATTCAGGCAGAGAGAATGTTTCACATGAACTCTAATTTGTCAAGAATGAATGAACAGTACCAGAAGTGAATTTCAGTGTAACTATGAAGCTAAACTAGATGCTGCCCATAATTAACTGAATTAATTTCTATTCCTTTTTTCTAATATATTAAGTGGAACATGAACAACTACTTTATTAAACAATTTAATAAAGGAAAAAGACACAGGGTTACATGATCAGTAAAGCAAATTGCTTAGGAGACACTCTCTGAACATGATGTCATTTAATGAGCTTTAACGAAAGAAGAGATAAATGAGTAAATACATAAGATGAAAAAAACACTTTGAATATTAATGCATTACTAAGGGAGACTTCCACCCAACACAACAGAAAGAATTATTTAAAAAATTTTTATTTCATTTAAAACACCTGAGATGAAGCGGAACCACTCAAAAGGTCCTCTCTCAGACTGTCGAAGGGACACTATTTGGACTTTGATTCTCATGTATTTTTTTTTAAACAGAGTCATTTTCTTACCTTGAGCATCAGTGAATTTGCCATTAACCAGTTTATCAGAGGGCCATTGCGAATATTTACTTGATGGTCAAGATTTAGGGAGGGCAGGATATCAAAATGTTTTAAGAACTAAAGCCATGAAGATGCTTTCTAGCCTTATTTGCCAATGTTAAATGTTATTTTTAAAATTCAATTTTAAATAGCTCAGTGAATCACAGGAATCCTTAAAAGGCACATCAAACTTAATTGTGATGAAAAGAATGGAAGGAAATGTTTATCTTAACAGAATAAGCCATTACACTTAACTGAAATAAATATAATTAAAATGTATACTTTTAATGTATATTTTCATAAAAAGTATGTTATTTTTATTGTATTATTTAATGTACATTTAGTTGGTGAGATAACCACATGAAGCTAAATTATTCCAAGAGATTTTATTTTTATTATTTTGTATTTAAACTTTTTTTAATGCTTATTTATTTTTGAGACAGAGAGAGAGTGTGTGCAAGTGGCGGGGAGGGGCAGAGAGAGGGAGACAGAGAATCCGATGCAGGCTCTACTCAGACAGCAGAGAGCCCGATGGGGGACTCAAACTCACCAACCATGAGGTCATGATCTGAGCTGAAGTCGGGCACTTAACCAACTAAGCCACCCAGGCACCCTTCCAAGAGATTTTAAATGCTGTAATTGGACCAGACATACAAGTGGGATTTAATCTAACAACAACAACAACAACAACAACAAAAATAGCTTAAATATCTTAAACTGTTCCTAGGTAGGAATAATATTGTGGATGGTAGGGCTGTTATTCTAATACTGGTGTATGTGCAACATGAGGAAAAGAAGCAAATGAAAATTAACGTGATATTACGATTTTATCTAATGCTATTCATAGCCAGGGCTCTAATCATGAAATAAAGGAAATATAAATGTTCAACAGATAAAGGGGGGAGGGGGGCGAACCTAAAAGTATTGTAGTCTTAAGTTTGAATGATACATTTAAATTACGCTCATAGACATTTTATTTGAAAATAAAATATATGTGTTTGCTGGCCCTCTCCACTGAAAATACCTAGAAAGGATGATCGAACTCATAGTAATTATCACAGCTAGTGCCCAGATTCTTAATGTTCCTAATCAATCCCAGATTTCCTAATCAATGGAAGGAGGACTCTTTAGAGAAATGACTCAGTCCAGTTCTCATACAGAAAAGTATAGCATGAGCCTGGGGACACTTGTCATCCAAGGTGGGAAGGAAGCAATCAAAGAGGAAAAGTGTACTGCCCAAAAGGGAAGAGTTTTCCCCCAACAGACGCACTCCAAAGAGATAGTGATCCCAATTTAACTCTCTCTTGAAATGTTTAAGTCAATCACTAATGTGACCTACAACAAAAGCAAAATTTATAAAGCCATGAATTCATAACAATACCCACAAAAAGATACTAGAAAACCAACCCTAACTACAGAATACATATAAAGTAGGCATTCACCTGGAAAATGACAGATTAAGAACAGAACCGTCTTGCAGTACATAATGAATTAATGATCCAGCCATTGATAAACAAAGCCTGCTAAGAAAAAAAAAAAAAAAAAAAAAGAAGAGGAAGAAGAAGAAGAAGAAGAAGAAGAAGAAGATGACAATTAGACATGTATGTCCTGCTAAAAGTTTAAATTCCATCTCTAGGGTAGTCTTACAAAAAAAACGTTCCCAAACCTAAACCTGGATTGAGCCTCTGAATCTAGCAACTAGAGGCAGTCATGAAGACGAGCTTGCAATCAAGTGAAGCATGACTGCACATTGCCCTCTATAAATAATAACAGATTTTCTTATTGCCTATTAGTTGGGCTTTTAGGGGAAAAACAAAATACCATTTCATTACTGCAACAAAACTGATCTATAAGATTACCATATTATATCCTTGAAAGTTGCAGAGGGGCGCCTGGGTGGCTCAGTCAGTTAAGTGTCCGACTTCGGCTCAGGTCATGATCTCACAGCTTATGAGTTCAAGCCCTGTGTGGGGCTCTGTGCTGACAGCTCAGAGCCTGGAGCCTGCTTCAGATTCTGTCTCTCTCTCTCTCTGTCCCTCCCCCACTCACGCTCTGTCTCTCTCTGTCTCTCAAAAACAAATAAACATTTAAAAAATTTTTTTAAATAAATAAATAAAAGAAAGTTGCTGAGAGAGTAAACCTTAAATGTTCTCACCACAAAAAAAAGGGTAAATATACGAGTGATAAATGTGTTAACTACGCCTATCCTGGTAATCATTTCATACATACAACTGTATAAAGTCAAAACATTGTACCCTTAACCTTACACAGTGTTACATGTCAATTATATCTCAATAAAACTAAAACAAAAAAAAAAAAGTGATTTGGACCACGGTATCACTCTCTATGACACACAGCCACATCTGCAAAAATTCTCTTTTACTGAGCGCTCCTTTAACTAGGATAAATAAAGGAAGTCTACATGGTCATAAATTTGAGTTAGGCCTACCTATTTCTTCCATTTTTCTGCCTACTCTGTTCTAATTCCCCTCTTCCAGTAAGTAATTCCCAAACAAATGTGCATCCCAGCTGTGATTTAGTTCTGCACTAGTGACTGTATTATTTGATTATATAAAATCATTATGTATATTTTACATTAAATGCATGTTTTGTTATTTTATTTAGATATAAAACACATTTAATATTAAGTAGCTACGGGGCACCTAGGTGGCTCGGTTGGTTAATCAGTGTAATAGCATTTTTTTAAAATGTGAGTATGATATGTGCATCATAATAGTTATTATTTAATTTAGAATTATGAAATGGCCTTACTTCTCAATGTCTCAACACTAACAAAGCCTAAGAATAAACAACAACAAAAAGGGTATATGTTCAAAAGTTCGTATTTCCAGAAGCTTAAAAATAAATTAGATTCTGAGTTTTATTTTTGTAAGAAAGTCGGTTTCACAACTTTTTATTACTCATGAAATATTAGGTAATTGTGATTAATGGAAGTAATTATTTTATAGAAGACAACATTTCAGGTTCTCTGTGGGATATGAAGGTGAACATAACCATTCTCAAGGGAGATTCACCATACAGAAGAGCTAAAAGGCTACTGAGAAATGCAAGGCTTCCAGAAATCCCTCATGGTCTCCCGTATAGCACAGATCTGGCTTGGCCTTGGCTTTGTTCCCAGGAGATCAACGAACAACTTTCTTTTGAGGTCAAAACAAGGAGACTTGGAAAATTTGAGCTATGAGTGCAACCAGACGGAAGCCAATTTTAAGAATCTGTCCTCAGAACCCAACGATGTTATATCCCTGTCATTTCTCTCTTTAAATATAGCTTTAAGTTTTTATATCAACATTATTGAAGAGGACTGTCATATTATTTCAATATATTTTTAAGCTTTCTGACATTGTATTTTTATTTCCTGAACTATTTCCTTTGAGTCATCGAAAATAGAGACAAAACAAATCAAATCTGATCAGAGTGAACTTTGCTAAAGTCTGGCAAGGAAGCAATGAGGTGCATTCTAATCTTCACAGCCCAAATTGGACTCTTTAAAATTTAAAGGAGTTAACTGTCATAATTTTACAAAGCCAAATCTACAGCATAGCACAGCTGGGAATTAACTGAATAGGTTAGTACCAATGGTAGACATTCTTCTTTATGTTTCTGGAATATCCTTATGGATCAGAGGTCTCATGTAAAACATAAGTGTGAGGCAGAATTACAAGAGAATCAAACACTTTTTCATAAAGCTAATAGCTCAGACGGAAGATTCAAACAGAATATAGAACCGACAGAGCTACTAAGATCTGAGGCAACTAGTTACTTTCCCAGTTTGTACCACAGTGTAATACACAAAATGGATAAATAATGTATGTCCCTTTAAGCTCAAAAGTAAAAATGTTTCTATATGTACATTTCTAGCAAGTCACAGAAGATGTCAAACATTAATGATTTCAGTGGAATTACAAGACAAACCAGTGAGTATGTTCTCTGTTAAATAAAATAATTAGGTTATTTATTCAATCATATAGTAAATACATATGTATTATTACATAATATATAAATATAATGTCCTTACATAATCTTGAACTATACCAAAAATATTAATGTAAAAATAAATTAGTAAGTAATAATTTATAACCTATTTTGTTAAGAAAGTTATTGATTACTTATATCGTACCAAGTATAATGGTTATTACTTTAGTCTTCTAAATTTTACTTTTACCTTGGGATGGAATTAAGATTATCCATTTATGCTTCTAGGTAGTGGCATCCTTTAATAAATACTTGACAGAAAAGAAAGAAAAAATGCATATCTCTTACTTTTTCAAGAAGATTCTAATGATTTGTATAAATTGGACAAAGCAAGAAGTACTGATTTTATTTATCATCTTTCAATGATGATAAATCATCACTCTCAATGATGTGAGTTACTGTATGAAGATTTCCAAACTTCTGGTACATTTCAAATAAGAAAACTAGTAAATAAAGCAAAACTCACAAATGTGTATGAAAACCAAATACGAACAATAGAGTTCAATTGAAAATAAGATCAGCATGGATTATAGAATATACTTTAGAATTGTATCCAAGACGGTGATATTGATCATCATGAATTATATCTTTCATCTCCTCCCTTTAATATTCTTGCCACCTAAATATCTTTAAGAGAAGAAAAAGGAGAGGGAGACAGACAGAGACAGAGAGACAGGGAGAGAGAGACCGAGAAATGAACCACACAGTGATCACAGAGTTTGTCCTGCTTGGCCTTTCTGATGATCCTGACCTTCAGATTGTGATTTTCCTCTTCTTATTTATCACATACATATTAAGTGTCGCTGGAAACCTGACTATCATCACTCTAACCTTGGTGGACCCTCATCTACAGACACCAATGTATTTCTTCCTCCGAAACTTCTCTTTCTTAGAAATCTCATTTACAACTGTCTGTATTCCTAGATTTCTAGGAGCAATTATCACCAGGGATAAAACTATTTCCTTTAACAATTGTGCAGCCCAACTCTTTTTCTTTATTTTCATGGGGGTGACAGAATTTTACATTCTCACTGCCATGTCCTGTGATCGCTACATTGCCATCTGCAAGCCTCTGCATTACACCGCCATCATGAACAGGAAACTCTGCACCTGGCTTGTGCTCTGTGCGTGGCTGGGAGGGTTCCTGACCATTTTCCCACCCCTCATGCTTCTGCTCCAGCTGGATTACTGTGCTTCCAATGTCATTGATCACTTTGCATGTGACTATTTTCCCCTTTTACGACTGTCTTGTTCAGATACATGGTTTCTAGAAGTCATCGGTTTTTACTTTGCGTTGGTTGCTTTGCTATTCACTCTGGCATTGGTGATTTTATCTTACATGTATATTATCAGAACTATTTTGAGAATCCCATCTGCCAGTCAGAGAAAAAAGGCTTTCTCCACATGTTCCTCTCATATGATTGTCATCTCCATCTCTTATGGAAGCTGTATATTCATGTATGCTAATCCCTCTGCAAAAGAAAGGGCATCATTGACCAAGGGAGTAGCTATTCTCAATACCTCTGTTGCCCCCATGCTGAACCCCTTCATTTACACTCTAAGAAACCAGCAAGTGAAGCAAGCCTTCAAAGATGTGGTCCATAAAGTAGTATTTTCTTCAAATAAATGAAATATTTATTTTGGCAAACAAAGGACATGCTAAAGAGTAAGTAGGTAAAATCTTAAAATTCCTAAATATCTGTATCCGTATGCTTGTTCCCATAGTCTCTTATATGCCACCTTACAGTTAACTTAATGTTTTTCCAGTCCATTTCCACTTCCACACCCAGATTTCCCCAATGCATGGTTTATTCACTTGTTTTAAAATATGGTAAACTTTATTTCTCCTACAAAATTTTTGGGTATGGATTTCTTTAAGACATACCCTATAACAGAATGTGGAAAAATAGTTTTAATTCTATTAATAAAAAATTCCTAAAAAATACATATAACAGCATATCATACTTTGAATGTAGAGTTTCAAAATCAGTGTGTGATTTCTTTTGTGTTTTCAAGATATTCATTGGTAATTTCTTAACATTTAAAAATATACACTTCCTATATATGTTACATTCATTCCTCAGAAGTAATATGGAGTAGTGAATTACACTTTAAATGTAGAGCTTTATATTTTGTGAAATTTAGTGCATATTATCAAGGAAAATATTGATCATGATATTGAGCACTATTTATAGAATTTCCATGTTCTGTGTTATTTAAATATATATATATATATATATATATATATATATATTTGTTAAAAATTCAAAATAAATATGATAAAACTAAAACACATGCCACTTTCCTAGTTCATTGAGCATAATTTGTCAGTAGTGCATATATTTCTCCAGGGTTGGCTAATGAAGATTTCATTTGTTTGATTGGACCATTTTTCTCTGTTTCTTCACGTTCCTACTACCTTTTTATTGTTATGTACACATTTGAAAACACAACCATCTCTCACAGTCTTGTAAAACCAGATTTGTGCAGAGCAAGACCATCACCATTCAGTCCCCCTAGAGATTCTGGAGGCCTCTCAAGACTTTTCTAAGGATATGCATTCTCAGAATTTCACATGGATATTCCTAGTTAGATTTTACTCATTTTTTGCTTTTGATGGAGCTTGTAATTTCTTTCTGAGCTCTGTTTCTGTCTGGGGTAACTCGGGTCCTGGAAGCAACGGCAGGCCATCCAGATCCTTTTTGTTCTCAGCAGCCCATAGTCACCTAGAGTATGTCAGGATCCCTGAGTTAACAAACAAATGTTTTTATTTTACCTTCACTTATTCCTTCTGCAACACTCTTCCTTACTTTATGGAAATCTGACTTTGTGAATTATATTATTTTCCTTCTCTTTAAAGCATTTCTTTTAACATTTCCTTCAAGCTTGGAACACTGACAAAACATACACTTAAGTTTCTGTTTGTCCAAGGAATTCTTTATTCCTTCAGGGATTTTTTTTTTTGTTTTCTTTTGTTTTGTTGGATTTTTCATTCTCTGCTTATGCTACCTTTCTATTCTTGCATTCCATCTGCTTTATCCAGGAGAGCCCTTATCATATTAATCATAGTTGGTTTAAATTTCCAGTCTAATCATTCTAACACCTCTGTCATGTCTGGTTCTGAATCATTCTCTGCCTCTTCAAAACTTTTTTTTTCCCCTTTTTTAAGTCTGTACTGTTTTCTTGACAACCAGACATGATGCACTGGGTAAAAAGAACTGGAGCAAATAGCCTTTAGGGGCTGTGAGAGTCAGGCATCGGGGGAGGGGAAGGATTCCACAGTCCTATGATTAGGTCTCAGTCTCTTAGTGAGCCTAGGCCTCTGGACTGTGAACTTCCTAAGGGTTTCTCAGTTCTTTCTCCCCAGTTCAGTCAGACAGGAAACTTAGAGTGGGCTAGAGTTGGGCATTTCCCTTGTCCTACGTGGAAGGCTAGAGGACACTGGAGTTGGGTATTTCTCTCCCTGGGTCAGTTAAGCTCTGATAGTGTTCCAGCAGGTTTGTCTCTGGCCATCTAAGATTTCTGTGAGGGCAGGCTCTCTCAACAACAACACAGTGCTCTGATGCATTTCAAAATGGTTCCTTTTCTCTTGCCCCTGACAGAAGCAGGAGGTGATTTTTCTCTGACATTCACTACCTGAACCTGGTTGAGCTCCTGGAAGCATATCTCAAAAATGGGACGGGGGCCTCATATATCTTGGTCCCCCCAGAGCTTTTAACTCTGTGTTTCCTCCCTGAACCTCCACAAATTATCAGTTTACTTCCGGTTTTCCTGTGCTGGCACTGGACCTTGTGGTAGTTTTGGCTCCCAAGTCTCTGTTCCCTTAAACCTTCACTTCTTGTATTTATATGATTTCCAATCTTAAGGACAGTGATTTGCCTTCCCTAAGGATACAAAGAGAGTGGATTTTTCAATCTGTTCATCTTTTTTCCTTATTGTTAGACTTGAGTGGTGATTTGCAACTCCTTACTTGCAGAACTGGACACTAAAGGTGTCCTCTGTCTTCAAGCACATTGTTTCTCCGTTTAATCTCACATTTCCATATGTTCGTTTCTTGAGTATCAGGGCATATCAATCCACTCCTTACAGAAACAGAAGGCTCCACATAATGTTTTCTTTAATTCTCTAAAAACTTGCAGATTCATTGTTAATCCTATTTTATAAATGAAGAAAGGCCTTTAACAATTTTCCAAGATTGCAACATGAATAAATATCATAGCTTGCATTTGAACCTCTCTCTTGGACCTAGGATGCCATTTTAAAAATCTTTCTGGTAAACTGCCTCCCATTGGTATTCTTGTATATCACAAGCACTTATATATCAATCCAAAAATATTTTTTTGAAAATTTTGAGCCCTAATGTAACAAAGTTTTGTATACTTGAAAACTTGAGTAGAAATTAAAGAAATCTGTTAAAATAGCTTTTTTAATAGATATGCTGGGTATGCTATTAGTCGTGATATGAACAATTAGATCATCAGCCCCAAATTACTTTGACCTCCAAATATAATTTTATTAGATATGATGGTTGAATGAGGATAAATTAGAGTGTTTAACAAGCAAAGAATCACTATTTTGGGGAAACTTTTGATGAACATGTGATTCAACAGAAAGCTTAGAACATGTTGAAAGTGGACTTTTGTATAAATTCATGTTAGAAAAATGACTCAGAAATAATGGGATCAATAGGGCATATTACCTAGTATAATGGAGTAAGTTTGCTGAATAAAAACTGGCTTGGTGTAGTAGAGAAAGTTCTGAACTGAGAAACAGGTTACTTTATTTATATCTTTCACAACATTTTCTCTCATCGGTTTACCCTTGATTTTGGTTATTATAGGACAGTGGGACTCGTATCTATTTTGATTCCATTTTATTCCCAGTGTTTTGTATACTATTTAAAGATAGCAGGTCCTGGAAAGATATTTGTTGAATGAAAACAAATAGTGCATGAGTCGACAAGCTTCTTTTTTTGCTGTTTCTAAAATGGACAAAAAGGAATCTGAATTGTAAAATCATGACACCTTTCCAGATATTATGCTTTCATTAATTACAGGGTTTAACCCAGCACATCTTTCAAATGGAAAAGGATTTCTGGATAGTAGATCCTTCTCAAGAATTAGCACCATTTCTATTTTGCGAGAATGATTCTTGGAAAATGTTGAAGAGTTCAATGAGTATTTAATCCATATTTTTTCACGCCTTTCGATGGGAATCCAGGGAGCACTGAACTCTATCCCACTCTTTGTATTGCTCTGCATTCAGCATTTCTGAACAATTTATGTGATACTACTAGCTTGGAGAGTCACTTTAATGGAGACATTTTAGTGTATGATAAAAATGTAATGTTTTCATGTAAGATTAAGTTGTCCCAGTATTTAACTCACCAAGAAAAGAAGTGGGGGCCTCAATTTGTCAAAGAAATTCTGATTTAGGAAATTCAGGAGACCTCTCCCAAAAGCTTTGCAACTAAGTTATTTTCTCACTTAGATAATGTGCAAAATATTCCATCCGTTTCTGGCTTACTTCACATGCCCTTTGTAACTCTTTGGGTATTATCACAAAAGTTTGCTGTTCCAATATTGGTGCAAATGTTGATAACATTTTTATAATCCCTTAGTGTACTTTTCTCTAAGCCCTTGTTGGCACATTTGATTCACTGGAGTAATAGCCATGAGAGATAGGTATTTATGGTAGATAAAACATGTACCTATGCAGGTGAAAGTCCATATAGAATCTTTGTCCAGAAAGGCTAAAGCAACTCCAAACCTAGCTTGTCTTCACTATTTTTGCTCCCATAATTACAATGGAAAATGAGTAATAGAATATAACCTATAGAAATAAAGTAATTCCAAATGTATTAAGAGTGATTTTTAGGAATACTGAATCTCCTAACCTAAAACTGAAATAGTTGTCAATGTGGATTTTTATCATTGCAACCAGCTGATGCAGAACGTTTGTATGACAAGTAGAGGTAAGGCTGTAAAGTTGAAGCCAATGAAAAATGTCCTTTTCTTAGCACCGATTCATTCATTTTTTTTTAATTTTTTTTAATGTTTATTTATTTTTGAGACAGAGAGAGACAGAGCATGAGTGGGGGAGGAGCAGAGAGAGAGGGAGACACAGAATCATTACCTGAGCCAAAGTCGGTTGCTCAACCGACTGAGCCACCCAGCACCCCTGATTCATTCATTCTTAACTCAACTTTTCATCAGATCATATAGAAAAATTGGGGGTTGCTATTTCTTTCCGAATGCATCAACGATTATGAAAATGAGCATGTTACATTTCCTATTTCTCATAATTTATTCCTTTATTAATTTTCTGAATTATTTTCTCTGAGTTTGGTCTCCCCCACTGAATATAGGTATTGAATACTAGGTAGCCCATGCTCAATTCTATCATTTAGTAGCTGTCTGACCTTGTTTATGTTATTTAACCTCTCTCATTGTCAGTTTCTTTTAACCAACACAGGATTATAAAAATTAGTAAATGAGGTAAGAACATACACCGTTAGCAGTCTCTCACATGAGGGACTACAAAAACGGTTTTTATTATTTTGCACTGGGGCTCTATTCCTCAAGTGTGATCGTTGATTTTATTTTTAGGAATAATAAGGATATTAGTAACTGCTGTCTGGGAGTACATGCTATAAAATTGTTGTACAATTTTACACTGTATTTAAATTAGCTCTATTTCCATAATATATTATTCTCATTTTAAAAGTTAAAAAAAATCTAAAACTCAGAGAGATTAAGTAACTTGTCCAAAGTTACAATACTATACTATAATGTAGCTAAGTTGCATTTTTAACTTTAAACTACTTAATTTCTCTTTGAGTGCAAAGCCCACAGGTTGCCCCAATAATACCATGCATTATAAATTAATATTAAGTTCTGATGCCTTTGTTTTATAAGAAGCCCTTTCCCTTTTAAATTGAAAATGATCTACAAATATAGTTACCTGGTTAACAGACTGAGATAATCAGGGTTTAAGTAGAACACCTACCTATGAAAACCTACAGATTTAGAAGTGATTTAGATGATTACTGTTTTCCTTCATTATTCCTATTCATATTGGTTGGTGCTCTGATCTGACTTGGGATTTAAATATCCCCTTTCTATTAGAATAAAAAAGCAAGGTCCTATCTTTTTTTCAGAGGACTCAGGTAAACTGCATTCTGAACACACTTTAGGAATACTCTAAGGCATTACTAAAATAATAATCCGAAAAAGAATCTAAATTGGTTCATCTTATGAGATTTTTTGCATTCAGTCACCATGAAGTTCTTACATGATATTAGATGTCACCAAACATACATCAAAAATGGAATGAATCATTCCAGAAAAAAAATAGTACTTGGTGTAAACCAATTACTCAAGATATCAGATTAAACCAGCATTTTGCTCTCTACTTTGACAAACTGGCCTAACATACAGACCTAAAACCAAGAAAAAGATTGTCAAGTGAGAGAGACATAGAGAATTGGAAAACTGCGTAGTAATGTTGTGGGTACAAATTGCCTTGAAGATATACGCATTCACACCTTTTTTGGGAGTTTTAACTTGAGAGATTTCAGCACACATAGAGAATGCAGAATGATACAGTTAGTTTCCAACTAAAGTGTGGAATTTAGGGAGACTCTAACCATCTCTCCTAATTATTAAAAAAAACAAACAAGGAAACACAAGCTCTTATACCTTAATAGGTCTTTTTAAATTGTTGCATTTTAAGTTGGGCATAGGAAGACACTATTCTCTTCTCAACAGAGCCATCCTTAAAATTCATATGAAATGGCAGAGGTGTCCTAAAAGTCATTTATTTAAATAAAATATTTAGTTGGTGCTTATTATTTTATTCACATGCATCAGTTATTTCATTTAGCACAACAGCAAGTATTTGTTCATTAAATAGGTTAATTTTCACTTTCATGAGCCACCCAACATAGTTCAACAAAGATACCCAGGATGGGTTCAAATTCATTGAAACAAAAAGGGGCAGGGAGCATACTAAATTTGTGATCATAAGTTACATGTGACAGGGAAGAAGAAATATGGATGAGTGGTTAGGAAGGAAAGCCTAAAATGATGTTTTAGATTCTTGGATAAGTTTTTCATTACTCCACCAAAAACATCACAGAAATGGCTGAGAGATCAAAGGATCTATACAGCTATTAATTATAGAGGATTGTTAATCAAGAACAATGACCTTTATTTTTTTAAAGATTTTTTTAATGTTTAATTTTGAGAGAGAGTGTGTGAGCAGGTGAGGGGCAGAGAGAAGAGGGTAGATCTGAAGCAGGCTCTGCTGACAGCACAGAGCTGCTGTGGTGCTCAAACTCATGAACTGTGAGATCAAGACCAGACCCTAATCGAGCCACCCAGGCACCTCAAGAACAATGACCTAATTGAAATATCTATTACACACTTGAATTGCCATAAGTTTGTTTACAAAATATGTCATTGTGATGTCTTTTTCCTCAAGTAAGTGCTCTTCAGCCTGTTTTCTCCAGTCCCTAAGAAATACTCATTTCTTGTGAACCTCACATACTTTCCCAATAGCATTAGCACTATCCATCTTACCTCAAATGTACCTTCTAATCAACAGCAATATTTTTGGCTACACAGGGGAAGTGAGCGAGAAGACAGCTCAAAGATGTAAGAGAAAAAAACAAAAAATTTCACAGTATTATGATGCATTATATACTACAAATCAACAATCTGACATCTTTAAACTAAAAATTCTATTGCAAAACTTCTCTCAGGACACTGAACTGAAAACCTAACTATTTAATGAGAATGCCCAGAGTAAGGGATATGATAATGGACCAGTTCAATTCATTGAGGGAACTTTTAGCTTCTCTCTAAAATGCATTGATGATGATGATGATGATTATAATTCAGGAAGAGAAAATAAAGGGATTTCATGTGCTGTCTCCTTGATTACTCCCAGGTATTGACAAAATAAAGCTTCTACAAGTAAAGGCTAACGTTCATAGAAAGGAAGATATAAAAATACTATACGCGATAGAAAGCAGAAGACATATACAGAGAGAATACACTACAAGGTTTAGATGGAAGAAATTTTGAAGGAAAAAAGTTCTGTAGAAGATCATGTTTATTTTAGATACTCATACAATTTTGCTTCCTTAGCCCGTGAAATATGTAAGTCCAATCTACTAAATTTCTGCTCTGCCTTTTCCGTATTCTGTACACTGTAGAATCTGAGGACATTAACATTATGGCAATGAATTCATTATCTGTGGCTTGAGATGAGGAGTAGGTGGTTGAAAGGAGAATGTGAGCCAGAATGAAAACAGAAATTTGTCACACTGTTAAAGATTTAACATCAATGACTTTCAAATTTTGGAGACCTCCCCATTTGAAGGACCTTTTTCCTGACACATTTGTCTTTCTATATTTTACAGGTAAGTAATAATACAGGAAATTTGGTGAGAGGAATGAGGAAATGAGACACTTTTATTGTGGTTGGAAAAAGGACAAGGAGTTTCCCAAAAAGAAGGCAACCCTTGAGAGAAGTATTTCTGTGTCAACAGGCAGGATTTCTATTCCCGTTATCAAACATTCAGAAAAACCTGGGTTAAAATCCCTGTTTTCTCATTTAGGGTATATGACTCAGATAAGATTTTTAATAACTGTTTTAGATTCAGTTTCCAATCTGTAAAATAAAGATTTTAAGAAGAAACATTATGTGGAAAATACAGAGTGTGCCATATGGCAAAAATGTACTTTAAAACGTGTTACCTACTTTTATTGTCTTAAAGATCTCATAAATTAAATCAATGTGGTATGATACGTTTACTTCCAGAGACATATTCCAGCAGTATCCATGAATAATCCTCTAATCCTTCTATTTGTGCTTTTCCCTCTAGATTATACAAGAGAAGAAAAGTATGAGAAACCACACAGAAATAACAGAGTTTATCCTCCTGGGATTGTCAGATGACCCACAGCTTCAGGTGGTGATCTTTGTCTCTCTGCTCGTCACCTACATGCTCAGCATCACTGGCAACCTGACCATTATCACCCTTACCCTGCTGGATTCCCACCTCCAGACCCCCATGTATTTCTTCCTCAGAAACTTCTCCGTATTAGAGGTTTCATTCACAACTGTCAGCATACCCAAGTTCCTGGGCACTATGATTACAGGAGATAAAACCATTTCCTTTAATGATTGTATGACTCAGTTTTTTTTTTTCATTCTCTTGGGAGTCACTGAATTTTGCCTTCTGGCCGCCATGTCCTATGACCGTTACATTGCCATCTGCAAACCTCTCCATTACATGACCATCATGAATCACAGAGTCTGCATACTCCTTGTCTTTGCTTCATGGCTAATGTCATTCTTAATCATATTCCCATTACTTATGCTGTTCTTGCAGCTTGATTACTGTAGGTCCAATGTTATAGACCATTTTACCTGTGATTATTTCCCCTTACTACACCTTTCTTGTTCAGACACAAAATTCCTAGAGATAGTGGGTTTTTCCTGTGCTGTGCTTACTCTACTGTTCACTTTGGCATTAATAATTCTGTCCTACATATATATCATCAGAACGATTTTGAGGATTCCTTCTGCTAGTCAGAGGACAAAGGCCTTTTCCACCTGTTCTTCCCACATGATCGTCATCTCCATCTCCTATGGCAGCTGCATTTTCATGTATATTAATCCATCAGCAAAAGACAGAGTGTCTCTGAGCAAGGGAGTTGCTGTGCTAAACACCTCAGTGGCCCCCATGCTGAACCCCTTTATTTATAGCCTAAGGAATCAGCAAGTCAGGCGAGCCTTCATGGACAGGGCAAGAAAGATTGTATTCTTCTCAAGAAAATGAAAAAAATTAAAAGTACTGTCATAAATTAAAGGCATAATGAAGAATAGTTAAAAAATAGGGCCCCTCAAAAATCTATTAAATACACATAGCCTCACTGGAGTTATTTTTCATTGCTTTTATTTCTATTGCCAGCAGTTTACTGAGGATATTTGAATATATATATATATATATATATATATATATATATATATATACATATATGTATTTTCTACTCAAATTCCATCCCTCTTTCATTCATTTCCCCACCTTTGAGCTAGTCTTTCCACTCTGTAACTATGAGCTTGGCCTCAGTTCCTTCTTTTAAATAGTTTTAAATTCCAGGTTTTCCACAGTAATTCTTAGAGATTTCAGAGACAGAAAAAGAGCAAGAGCATTGGGGAGAAAACTGTGTTTTATAATTTCATCAGGAAATACTCTTTTTAGAAATTCAGAAAATATTCAGTCAAGTTTAACATTATTTTAAATTACTATACAAAGACTGTAAATACAGCTTGACAGTCTTATTAGAATATTGCGGTTACTATCCTCTCCATATTATAGCACTATTAGTAATTATATAAGAAACAGTACCACTGAAAGAGAAATGTAATTATATATATTTTGAGAAATCAAAAAACATCTTTCATTACCCAGTTTAAAATTTTCTGTGCTAAATAATTTATCAATTTAAAACATAATTAGGAAAACTTGAATTAATCCCTTTTTTTTTTTTTTTGGAATTCCATAATTATGAGATACACAATACCAGTTCTTCAAAAAAAAAAAAAAAACCTGAAGAAATAAATATTCCTAGATACCAGATATGACTACATATGGTTCAGGGGTATATTTAAACAAGTGCTTAGTCTTTTTTTTTTTTTTTTAACGTTTATTTATTTTTGAGACAGAGAGAGACAGAGCATGATTGGGGGAGGGGCAGAGAAAGTGGGAGACACAGAATCGGTAGCAGGCTCCAGGCTCTGACCCATCAGCCCAGAGCCCGACGCAGGGCTCGAACTCACGGACTGCGAGATCGTGACCTGAGCTGAAGTCGGACACTTAACCGACTGAGCCACCCAGGCACCCCAACAGTGCTTAATCTTAAACTGCTCTTTTTGATAATCAATGGCTAAGAGTTATAACTTTCTCTTATCTTTACTGGCTATTTTGATATAAGAGTTTACAGGAACAATTCATTGAAGTGCAAAAGATGCCTTCTTTATTTCATAATATACTTTGTTCATAATATATATACTTTGTTCCTAGAAAACTTATTTAACAAAAATCTATTACAAGCCCACCATCACTGCTTTTATTCTGAACTCCACTGACAGTTCTATCCAGGGCATTAGCACAAGAATACTAAATACATTCAAAACTACTGGAAAAGAAGAAACAAATAAATATTTCTTTGCAAAGAACATTATTTTCCTCCTACGGCCTTACTGCATTTACACTAAATGTTTCTTAACCCTGACATACTCCCCTCCCAGATATCTGCATGGGATAAGCCAGACATCCACATGTCCCCTCAATAAAGCCCACCCCAATGACGCTATTTAAAATTTAGTGGCTCCCCACTTCCAAGATTTTTAAATTTTCTCTTCCTTTACATAACATTGATTAATTTACAAGAGGCCATATAATGTACTAATCAATCATGTCCATTGCTTATTGTCTGTCTCACACCCCTCCCTCACCCCCATGAAAGCAGGGATCTCTGTCCACTTTGTAGACACAATGATGTGTTCCAGCAGTGCTGTGCTGGGACCTGCCTTTACACTTCCCAACAGCCAACTGTGCTTGTGTCTCCTCAATTCTGCATTCAGAAAGGCCACATCACCTGCCATGGTGGGAGACTTTACATCTTCAAAATTGATAAACTCTACCGATGGGCTCCTCACCTCCACTCGCTGAGGCAGCTGTTAAACATTTACTGGAAGTCACTATTCCTCCTCATTTAGAACATGTGTCTGCCATGTAGTGGGTATTCAATATTTTTTGAATAAATAAGTTTAAATAATGTAGAATGGCTCCAGTGTCCTAGCAATCAGAGCACTATTTTGTCCAACAGAAACACATGCTATTTATATAATAATGTACATGACACTGAGTTAGCTTTTAACACAATGTTCAAATAAAATGTGTATATCATAACTAGACAATGTTGAATGAGAAAGAAATAATTGAATATTTCTAATGCATTTGATTTTCATTGTCTTATATTTTACATTAGGCCATCTAAAAACTATGTACAAATTTATTTCTTTGACTTTTCATGAAGTCAATGATAACACTTCTTATTAAGTTTTCCTACTGAGCTTTCTAATAGTAGGAATTCCCATAATGCAAACCCTTATTTTTCTCATGGAAAAATTCTTAGAACTATTTGGGATACACCAAGAAATGTATGAAATCCAACATCGCCTGTCAGTTGATACACTTCTGAAATTATAAATTCAACTTATAGAATAATAGGTCAATTAACTGATAGTATTCAGTAAATGGGAGATCAATCACACATCCTGCAGGGGCAGGATAGCTTACCTAAAAAGCATGTTAATATATCACTGAAAATAATTAGTTATATGCACTGGAATTATTTAGTAATATGATGTCAGTTCAGGCTTTCAGAGAAAGTCTTTAATAATTTTTTTAAATTTATTTTATAGAGAGAAAGCAAGAGGCGGGGAGGGACAGAGGGAGAGAATCCCAAGCAGGCTCTGTGCTCTGCATATAGCCCAAAGTGGGGCTTGATCCCTTGGCCCTGAGATCATGACCTTAGCCAAAATCAAGTCTCAACTGACTGAGCCACCCAGGCTCAGAACTCTATGAGAGGTCCTTCTAAGAAAGTCTTAAATTATTTGGATCCCTTAACCACTTGATTTAATAAATTTTATTTTATGATTTTGAACATGTTACAGTAAAACATTATTTGTAACTGTAGGAGAGTGAAACCTGGTAGCTGAACAATGTTTCATTGGCCTTAAACATAGTCACTCATCAACCTCACAAGACATGAAGGTAACTGACACATTCTTAAAAACATGATGTCCTAGTATCTTTTGGATACGTAGCAGGTATAATCAGCCTTAATTAAAAGTAAATTATGAGGAGGTCCAGAGAAAAGCTAGACAGCTATTAGGAACCAAGAATAAAACAATAATGTAAGAACGTAAGAGACTGAGAGAATGATCAAGTAAGAAAGACAGGCAATTCAGCATCTAGGAGTCTCAGAAAAGATGTGGAGAAGAAACCTGTCTAATAGGATATTTCAAATGAAGTGCAGTGCTTTGTGAGATAGAAACTCACTTCCTTTTCCTGTAAGAAAATCAATGAAGACTGCATTGTTCACAAACACACAAGTGGTGGTCAGCACACACTTAGCTAACTTCTTTCTACTTCAGAGTCTTTACCTGAGTAATAGCACTGACCTCAGAGGGTTTTGTGTTGTCTGCTTGTTTGAAAAAGTTGAGATAATTTAAGTGTATGGTCAGTGCCTGGTAACCAATAAAAGCTCAGAACAAAACAGAATCACTATTTGGAAACAAAAATAAAGACAAAGGAATAGAATTTTCATAAGTAGAAAATCAGTTTCACTATCTCTATTGAAATATATTGAATGAATATTTTCAATTACTGTTTTAATATGTATCAATTACAAATTCAACACATCTCAGGGTGCCTGGGTGGCTCAGTTGGTTAAGTGACCAACTCTTGGTTTTGGCTCAGGCCATGATCTCATGGTTCATGAGTTCGAACCCTGTGTTAGGCTCTGTGCTGACAGAGCAGAGCCTGCTTGGGATTCTCTCTCTCTCCCTCTCTCTCTCTCTCTCTGCCCCTCCCCTGCTCACTATCTCTCTCTCTCAAAATAAATAAATATTTTTCAAAATAAATAAATTCAACACATCTCAGCATCTATCTATTGTTCTGTGTATTAGCTAGTTATTTGTTCATCCTTTCTCACTTCTTTCTTTTGTCCCACTTTCAAATATTCTCATCTTTCAATCCTGCATATTATCTGCATTTCTGGCATTAATGCATGCATGTTTTATGCCCACATTTTTAACTGAAGAAAATAAAGATAAGTCATCAAATGTGAAATTATATTACATATGTGTACATATATGTGTACATTACATATATGATATTCAAATATCGTATTCTTCTAGTAATAAAAACAGCATCTCTCATTGAAGAAAATGTGAAAATAAACAAGTTAAAAATATTCGATGCCGGATTCCAGATATTTATTTTACTGGTTCAAAAATATTCTCACCACAAAAAGATGTCATATGCACAAATATAAACCAGTATTTAATGGAAGTAAATAACAGAATGGAAGAAAGTAGTCAAAAGGTAATAAAAGCCACATTAGCGGGAGCTATGGGAAGGGTTTCCCTAAATTCAAAGGCCCAATACAGGGATAAACCTTCTCATGTCTTTAACTGGTTGTCCATTTCAGAAGGCAATCAACTCACACTAGAAATCAACAGCAGTGTTTTCTAGCATTTCATTCTGCTAAAGAATTCTTCTCGGGGTTGCCAGAATTCAAAGGATATATGGGCACCAATTCTACTGAGGAAAAGTCCAAAGTTTCTGGAAGAAAAATGTGACTTCCTTGTATAATCAGAAGGGTGAAATTCCAAGTCAAGCTTCCACACATTCATTATAATGTTGTTTGTACATTTGCCTATAAGTTTGCTTTTTATATTTTTTAATCAATATTTATAAAAATGATTCACCCCTATCTTTAATGATTCTTCTCTTGGCACTCAGTTTACTTAATCAATTCCCCTGGGCCAACAAAAAGGCACATAAAATCAGTCCAGTTCCATTTGTATGGCATGCCTAGAGAAGAACATTCCTTATTTTCTGTTCTTCAAAACAGCATTTGCAGGAAAATATAGCAGTCCCTGAACCTAAGGAAAATACTACTTAGGTTTTATAGATGCATAATCATAGAATTACAAACTATTGATTTTAAATGTTTACACGAATAGAAAGAAAAATGATTTAATCAATCATTTTTTGTACTATATGAAAAGAGGCAAATGGAAGAGTACTTTACTAGTCAACCCAGGTGTAAGTGAATTAGTACATGGAGCTTGATAAGAGACGAAAAGCCAGAATGAGTTGTATTATGTTTTCAGAAATTCATAGCATCAGTAATGAAGGATATTGTGAGTCACTTATAACTAATCTAGCAACAAAGAGAATTATGATCCTTAAAACCATGACAAAGCTAAATCAGTATACTTGTTTGTTTTAAAAATCAATATGCTTGTTTTGAGAGCACAATAGAAACTAAATCTTTTGCTAATTCAATTTAGCAGCTCTGAAATTATGTAAATGTTTAAGCAAATCAGATGATAAAATCTGAGATTAAATCATCAAGAAGACCAAGAAGTAAGTCAATTTTTTATTCTTCAATATATATACCTTCATTTTATTCAAATGTCTTTAAAAATATTATTTGTATATGTTTGTGGATTCACAAATCTTTCAATATTACAAACTAAATAATTGTTCACTACCAAGAGACTATTAATAAAATGCTAAAGAAGGAACACACAAATCAATCCTGGATTGTTCTTTCTTTCTTTCTAACTTGAAATCGTGGTCTGATATAAAAATACAATTTTTTTTATTCCCTATTGGATCTTTCATACTTTCCCTTTTAAGAGTTACCATTTCTTAGAATAAAAAACTGTTTTCCTAGTTTAATATTTCTAATTGCTTATTTTTTGTGTTAAATTCAAGTGTAAATATACTTATTACATTTAATTTTAAAGGTAGATCTATATTATAATCATTTTTGTTACATACATTATGTTGGATGTTGGGTGGGGGATGGGCATTAAGGAGAACACTTGCTGGGATGAGCAGTGGATGTTATATGTAAGTAATGAATAATTAAATTCTACTCCTGAAATCATTATTACACTACATGTTAAGTAACTGGAATTTCATTAAAAATTGAAAAATTGAAAAAAAAATTCCCAATTGGAAAGGTTATCTGTTTCCCAGTAAATGCTATACTGATCACCTACTTGTTCATTTTCCATGACAATACTGTAAAAAAACAAAAAATAGAATTCTACATTGTATGAATTAAACTATTTCTAGGCTATAATTATTTTAGTAATAGAAGAAGACTGCCTGCTGTCCTTCTGGACTTTTATCGGAAAAGGATTTAAAAAGATAAGAAAAGGGAGGGGAGCATCAACCAAACCTTTAAGAAAGTAATTAACAAGAGAATGCGAACAAAACATTCCCATGGATAAACTTGTGAGATGATTACTATGGTGACAAGTTGTTTAACCTTGTGAGAGTTCCCTCAACTATGTGGGCTTCAAAATAGAAAATGTGGAGATAGCCTAAAGGACACCTGTAAGATTTCAAACTCTATATTTAGATTATCCATAATCCACACTAGTTTTATAGTACTGAGGAAAGGAAAAGATCAATCAGAATATTTTCATGGTTTTATAAAAAAGAATAATTAGATGCTTAATCTTAAAGAAACATTAGAAGAAATAGCTTCTGCTTAAATGCTAGCAAAAGACATTTTTTTTTAACCCATGGCCTGTGATTGTGTATACTCAACAATAAGAGATCAATCTTTAACTTCAGATCATGTTATTACTTGAATGTAAGGTCCAATAGGAATTGGACAGAGTTGCTGAAGGGGAACATGTGTTTTTGGCTTTCATAGATTATTCATCATCATGGATATTTAAACATTTTATATTCTATCCTCAATCTTCTTTTAACTCTTTTATTTTCTATAGGGGAACATACATTCTCTGTTCGAAAGTGGGGAAAAATGATCAGCGATGAAAAACCACACAGTACCCAAAGAATTCATTCTTCTAGGGCTATCTGATGACCCCGAGCTCCAGACTGTGATTTTTCTCTTTTTAATTATCACATATATATTAAGTGTCACTGGAAATTTGACCATCATCACTCTCACCTTGGTGGATTCCCATCTACAGACCCCTATGTATTTCTTCCTCAGGAACTTCTCTGTATTAGAAATATCCTTTACAACTGTCTGTATTCCTAGATTTCTGGGCACAATTATCACCGGAGACAAATCTATTTCATACAATAATTGTACAGCTCAGTTGTTTTTCTTCATCTTCATGGGTATAACTGAGTTTTATCTTCTAACTGCCATGTCCTATGATCGCTATGTAGCCATCTGTAAACCCCTACATTATGCAACCATCATGAACAAGAGAGTCTGCATTTTACTTGTCTTTTGTGCTTGGCTGGCAGGATTCTTAAATATCTTCCCACCAGTTATTCTTTTTCTCCAGTTAGATTACTGTGGCTCCAATGTCATCGATCACTTTGCTTGTGACTATTTTCCCCTCTTGCAGTTATCTTGCTCAGACACATGGCTCCTAGAAGTCATTGGCTTTTACTCTGCAATAGTCATACTGCTTTTCACTTTGGCATTGATAATTCTATCCTACATGTTCATCATTAGAACAATTCTGAAACTGCCTTCCGCCAGTCAGAGAAAAAAGGCATTTTCTACGTGTTCCTCTCACATGATTGTCATTTCCATCTCTTATGGAAGCTGCATATTCATGTATGCCAACCCTTCCGCAAAACAGAAGGCATCATTGACCAAAGGAGTAGCTATTCTGAATACCTCTGTGGCTCCCATGATGAATCCATTTGTATATACCCTGAGGAACCAGCAAGTAAAGCAAGCCTTTAAGGATACTGTCCAAAAGGTTATGTTTTTCTCCAGTAATTGAAGGCATTAGTAGCATTACAAGAATGAAGTGCTTGGAAATGCTTTCTATTATTCACACTTTCTCAAAACTCCCTTTCCTTTACTCGAGTTATGTGTTTTCCCCTTTTTTTCCATCCCCCTATTAAAATTTCCCAATCATGGAACTCAATAAATTTGATAATGTGAATATTGTCTCAGAATTTTCTGTGCATTCAAAAGTTTTATTCAAATGTATTTGGATGAAGTAATAAAATTGGGTTGATGATTATGATTTTGAATGGGAGTGGTTTGATTTTGAAGAGACATGGGCTTTAGGTTGATGGTAAGTGTGTAAGAGTACATGCAGATTTCTGAACTTTTCATTCTTACTAATAGAAATGAATGTCATTAGAAAATTTTGATTCTATTTGTCATTTCCATGAAATCAATTCAACACAATCATCAGGGGATTGGGAATAAAATATTTATTTAAAGGTTTTAAAAGATTAGAAACTCATACATATTAAAAATCTTTAACTATTAATAATTAAGATGCTAATGAGGAAGGGGAGAAGCAAGAGAGACAGGGGTAGAAGATAACATAAAATTTTCCAGCAATTCCTACACTCCAGATCTATTGTTTTCTTTGTATTGAAACATCTAATCCTGACAACAACTTTATGAGGTACTTTTAATTACTATTCTTTTCGGGGATGCCTGGGTGGCTCAGCCAGTTAAGCATCCAACTTTGGCTCAGGTCATGATCTTGCAGTTCATAAGTTCTCCAGTAATTGAAGGCATTAATAGCATTAGAAAATGAAGCCCGGTGTCGGGCTCTGTGCTGACAGTTTGTGGAGTCTACAGCCTGCTTCAGATTCTGTGTCTCCCTCTCTGTCTGCCCCACCCCTGCTCAACCTCTGTCTCTCTCTGTCTCTCTCTCTGTCTCTCTCTCTGTCTCTCTCTCTCTCTCTCTCTCTCTCTCTCTCTCTCTAAAAATAAACATTAGAAACAATTTTAATTACTATTCTTTTTTAGTCAGAGGTATTTTTCTTTAGGTAGATCACATACCTCCAGAAATTAAAAAATACTTTCCTCATGTAAGTATTATATATTTTAAACTATGTTAAACATTTAATCTACCTCTCTAAGACTTTAACAATCCCCTCAATTGGGTATGTTTTTCTCCTCCTTTTAAAGAATGAAACATAGAAATTCATGGTAAATAAATAATATATACGGCCAATACACATTAGAGCCAGGACTCAGATCAAAGCTTTGCCCCCCCAATTAAGCTATTGTACCAATTCCTGGGGGAAGAGAGATAGATTACAATATAAACATTACAAGAAAACTTAGAATTTAAGAATAGGATGCTATTTCTTTCACAAAAGTACTTACTTTCACAAGAGTACCAAATAAGTCCACCAAAATGCCACACTTGGCTGATGGGGATTTCTCTCCAAAATAACATCTCTCAGAAATTAACAATTCAGAAGACCAGCACCTCTTGGAATTAAAGTTAGATCCCTACACCTAAAACCAGAAAATTGCTTTAAACAAAGAAACTCAGACTCCCAAACTTTTCCATTGGTAATCTCAGATATAACATATAACTGTATGATAATGAATGTAGTATCTCATTGGCAAGGCTCTTGTCATTTTTGTTTGAGCACTGAGTTGTCCCCATCAACAACCACAGACATAATCATAAATTATGTGACTGACGACTTATTATCTCACTCATAGATATTATTTAGTCATTCTCCATCATTCTGAATTGAGTCAGAGTAAACCTTTGTATTCTTAAATATCAGAACTTTTCAGTGTTCATCATGCCTCACATCTCTCTCTGAGGGTAGATCTCCAGTGCTAAAATTCTCATGTTCACATTGCCTTTTTATCGCCATCTATAAAATTGGATGTATATTGCAATAATTTACAGTCATATGGAATCACATGAGCCTCCCTGTACAGTATGCTTATCAATATGGTTAGAAGTTTTCACAATATACTAGAATTTCATTTTTCTTGACTATATTAACAGACTATGAGCATTTTTCTAGCAAAAGGAATACTTGTTCATTATTTCCTACCGAAGGGCTTATTGTAGTGTAGTCATTTACTCAAATATTTGTTATAATTTAACAAATCAACAAATGGATGAAAGTGTCAAAATGCCTGTTTCCTATCTAAACTATTGATATCTCCTGCCTTGAAATTCTCATTCTTCTGCTCTGATATCTTATTTGAATAAGCTTCTCTGTCTGGGTTTTCTAGGACTCCTTGTTTTCCAGACCCATAGAAATTGCTATAACCCTTAAAATAATATCAGCACCTATTAAATGCCTTCCTCAACAGACAGGACCTATCTTTCTTTATAGGACTACCTCCTAGGAGCTCCACTGTGGACATATTTAGGGCAAAATCCTATCTTTTATTCATTAAGATACAAGATGGAACCCTATGACTCCCATGGGTATCACATTTTTAACTTGAGATGTTTTCATATAGACAACAGTTGTAATATAACAATGGTACTCAACAACATCATTTACTTAGTATGTATCAGTGGCTTCTTGAGGCAGATTTTTTTTTAATTTTTTTTAACGTTTTATTTATTTTTGAGACAGGGAGAGACAGAGCATGAACAGGGGAAGGTCAGAGAGAGGGAGACACAGAATCTGAAACAGGCTCCAGGCTCTGTGCTGTCAGCACAGAGCCCGACGCGGGGCTGGAACCCACGAACTGCGAGATCATGACCTGGGTCGAAGCCGGCCGCTTAACCCAGTGAGCCACCCAGGCGTCCCACATTTTTAAGGTCATCGTAGCAGTTCATCTACTCTATCATTCATTCTATATAGTCCCCAGAAGTACAATTCCACTTGTGCGACCTTAGAAATATTAGCTAAACTCTCAATGAGTCAGTTTCCTAATATAAAAATTAGGGAGAATAATAGGAATTTCATCATGTGGTAGCTGTAAATATTTACTTAGACAAGGTTTACAAAAGAATTACAAACATGCCTGTTACCTTCCAAGTGTCTAATTATTAAAACTGTTACTGTTATCTTCAATAATGTCAATTTAATTAAATGTCCTATAGCACATGCAATTTTCTCAAAAGTAATTTGGCTTTATGCATCACAACAGTGTCTGCAGGATAAGTGTCCTTCTACAGTGCATTGTGTGGTACTCCCTCATCTGTAAGTTAGGGATTACAATAATGTTTACTTGATTTATTGCTGTAATAATTGAGACTTCTCTTTTGAATATCCCCCCTGTGAAACGTTTTAATGAACTTACATGTTTTGATTTTCCACATTCTGTCAAACATATCTATGTCTATGCAAGGACTGCAAAAATTACATTTTCAATTGTCCTCGAAGCTAGGATTTTAAATGTAATTTTAGTTCTGCCAATCAGGAATATTCATAAAAGATACAAATTTTAAATTTGTTGTAGTTAAGCATCTACACTGCTGATAGAGATCATAGCAGAGTCAAATGACCCAACTTTGTAGCAATAGTTCTAGATTACAGAGGAGCAGACCCTGTGAAGACTCAATATTGTGAAACAGTTTTGAGGTCATTCCAGGCTAAAATCTGCCTACATGTCTCTTCAATAATTCCTTAAGCCATATATTACTCTATTTTAAACAGATTCATTTTTAACGAGTTACAATAAATTCTGCAGTCTGCAACTAACTGCACTGCATATATAGAGAGCAAGCATATCCAGGTAACATACTCTCAAAGCAATAAGAATCTGAAATCAATTTATTAATCTGGTTTGGTCTGAAATCAGCAATGATTCTATTAAACAATGAAACACTGGTAGTCCACACTGACACATTAGCAAGAGCTCAGCTAAAATGCCTACTAAAAGCAAAGATGAATAAGATTGGTAGGAGGATTGATGCAGGAGCTGGCTGCTTCCAAATTCATCAGACAGCTTAAAGAGAGGAAATGCAATGTTAATGTTTCAAGTGTCTCATAACTGAAGAGATGACATAACTAATATTAAATCCTACAGGTTCCCTTAATTATCAAGTTGATTTAATTCACAGCCTCTCCACATGTCTTATGTGTATGCTAGGGCATTGATTGGGAAAAATCAATCAGTTGGGAGCTGATCTCTGGAATGAAGGCATCTCTGCGGATTCAGATAACTCTCCATTCCTGAATGTGAAAGTACCACCAAGACTCCCTTGTCAACACAAGGAAGCATCTACCTCAACCTCATGACGGTGACCATGCATCACTTAGAACCTCTATGATTACCTCACGTGAAGGAGTAAGCTTCAAATTTTTTCTATGTGTACATTCATCACTCCTAGACTATTTTCTGGCCTATAATATGTATCAGAATCTAGTATTACCCAGGAGATGGTAAGCAGGTATAAACTCAGAAGGAAAAGGCATATTACATATTGAAAATTTTTACCTGTTTTGGACAGCTTATTTTAAGATAAACTTGGGAACTTATGTTTGGATGGATTTTCATGGCACATATCCAAGAAGAAGAGACATAAGACTGCATTGTGCTGAATTTTGAAATGAGTGCATCCATCAGAAATTCTGGGTTTGCTACGCCACCTTAGATAGATAGGAAAGTTCCACTAGATTCTCATGTGACTACTGAATTCATGGTTCAAAGTTAACCTATAACAAAAAACTGAAATGCCATAAATTCCTTCATATGAAGTTTACAATCAATAGATTGATGATACAGATAGTTTGGAAAGCATTCATCATGCTCAAGCTACTCATTAGCCTCTAAACTCTATTCCCTAAGACACCAAGAGTTGAAACAAATACAATGACCTTTTCCTTTTTTAAAAACAAGGAAAAGAGGAAGAGGGGTTAATGATTAAAGTGGAAGATGTTGTTATTAAAGCATCCCTTAAACATCGCCAGTAATGTCTCCTTTCAGTCTTCAAATGATGAGATCAAGTTATTACACAATATTGAAGCATGTGTAGAGTGGCAATAAAAATGACCATCCACCAAAGTTTGCTTTGTTTTAGGAGATTCAACATAGAAGTCTAGGACAGAATTAAAATGGCCAGCCCACTGAGGTGATTCTTACTCATTAACAGCAGCAGCAGCAACCACAATAATCAGAATGTCTTATTATGGAAGCCTGACTTGGATCATCATGAGGAATCACAAACTTTCATCCAAGGCAGATTCAAATCAGTTTCCAGAAAAACACCATCCTCTGTGAAGCAGAAAGTATTCTGTTACAGTTTAAGAGTGACTCTACATTCCAGTTGGTTAACATATAGTCTAATATTAGCATCAGGAGAATTTAGTGATTCATCACATGTTAACTAACTGGAATTTAAAAACTTGAAACTACAAAAAAAAAGAATATATGCATCTTTAGAAACAGAAATTAGACAGTGATCACCTATGGCTGACTGGACTGAGAAGAATGGAGATGACTGATAATGGGTATGGAGTTTCTTTGTAGGTATACAAATTCTCTAAAATTGATTGTGGGAATCGTTTTACAACTCTCTGAACGTACTAACAAATACTTCAAATGAGTGAATTGTAGGGGCACCTGGGTTCCTCAGTCGGTTGAGCATCCGACTTCGGCTCAGGTCATGATCTCGCGCCTCTTGACTTTGAGCCCCACATCCGGCCTGGAGCCTGCTTCGAATTCTGTGTCTCCCTCTCTCTCTCTCTGCTCCTCCCCCTCTCATGCTCTATCTCTCTTTCTCTCTCCTTCAAAAATACATAAAAAAAAACATTAAAAAAAATTTTAAATGAGTGAATTGTATGATACATGATTTATTTTTAAAACTTAGCAAGTACATCACAAGTAAAACAAACAAACAAAAAGAATGATCCTACAGGTTTATGACATGCATACGGTGAATTTCATGGTTAATTTAAAATGCCTAGTTACTAGAGGAAGAAAAATTGAGCCTGCTTCACAGATAGTTCTACCTCATATAATATAATTGCTACAGATAATCTGCTGAGTCAATGAATCCCATTTAGGAATGGCCCTAAACCACAGTTAGGATACAATGTTTTTCCAGTGGGAAAAATTCAAGGGGTATATCTTGTCCTTGTTTCTAAGAAGTTTGCAGCTGGTTAGATGTAAGATGTTACACTGTTTCATGAACATTAGTCAATGATGTGTTGGATAGCAAGGGGCTTAGAAATATCAGAGTATCAATAACAAAGAGAATTAGGAAAGTGGTACTTGAATGAGCCTCTCATAGTGGAGCCAAAATATGGTTTGTGGCCCATGTGACTTTCCAACAAATACTCATCAGAAAAGAGATTTATAGTGATCAAGAGGATAAGATGCCCCATTTTATGAAAGCTATGCAGTTTTCCTTAACCATTTACTTCAATATTTGATTAGTAGGCTCATGGATCAGAATATTTGGGGGAGGCTGGGTGGCTCAGTCTGTTAAGCATCTGACTTCAGCTCAGATCATGATCTCGTGGTTGGTAGGTTCAAGCCACGTGTCGGGCTCTGCCCAGAGCCTGCCTTGGATTCTGTGTCTCCCTCTCTCTCTGCCCCTCCCCAACTCGGGCTTGTTCTCTGTTGCTCTCTCTCTCTCTCTGTGTCTCTCAAAAATAAACAAACTTTAAAAAAATGTTTTTATTGTATTTTTACTACATTTATTTTTGACAGAGAGAGCAAGCAGGGGAGGGGCAAAAACAGAAGACGACACAGAATCTGAAGCAAGCTCCAGACTCTGAGCTGTCAGCACAGAGCCCAACACAGGGCTCAAACTCATGAACTGCGGGATCATGACCTGAACAGAAGTTGGACACTTAACCCACCCAGGCGCCTCACATTAAAAAAATTAAGATTATTTAGGTGTTTGTGTCCCAAGTGACTTACTAACAAATACTCATCTGAAATGAGGATAACATGACCCATTTTGTGAAAGCTATTCAGTTTTCTTAAACCATTTACTTCAATATTTGATTAGCAGGCTCATGGAAAATATGGCTATGGGGCAATGATTACATTTATGTATAAGTTACCTGGATGTCAAACCGGTTAGTACTTGGGACCAAGGTTGAGCTTTTGATATTGCTCAAAAGCTAGAGGGAATAATCAACTACCATACAGAAAACTAGTAAGTTTAGACTCCTTTCTTCATGGAGGGGACTACAATGTGCCCCTCAGAAGAGATATTTATTCTAAATATATATTTGTTTTTGCTTTGCACAGGATTCCTTCCAGCAATACAATCTGTAGGTACCTATTTGTTTTCTCGAGTCATGATGACCTAAAAAAAAATTTATTCTGAAAATGGAACTCATTTGACAGTAAAAGAAGTGAGACATGTCTTACTATGTACTATGTCATCCAGAAATAACAAACATAAAAGTAGCTATGATGATAAATTTGGGGAAATATAAGAAATATGAGTACTAATTTAACAATTGGGGCTTGTAGGAAATGTCTACATGCCAAATATCCCCAGGGATCTTATTAGAATCACTGTTTAACTGGTATATTAGAATGGAACATACATGAGAGACAGATCAAGTATACCTTTATGCAAGAATATTTTGTTTCCTCAAAAATGAGGTTTAGGTCATCATGCCAATAACCAAATAAGGTGCTGACTGACAGAAAAAAAATATATATATATATATGAATATGTAATAAAAGGATATGTATCCAGAATATATAAAAAAGAAGTCTCAAGATGCAATAATAAAACAAAGTTTAAACAATGGATAAATATCTAAATATAAGTGTTATCAAAGATAATATACAAATGTCAAGTTAGCACAAAGATACTCAACATTATTGGTCATTAGAAAAATAAAAATTAAACCCTAATGGGGTACTGCCATGTATCTGTTACAATGAGTATTTTAGTCATTTAGCAAACTGTCTTTTTTTCAAAGACAATATCAAATGCTTGAGGCAAAACTACAGAACTTTCCAAACTGTGGATGGATTACAAAGTGGTGCAGTCCCTTTAGAAAGCAGTATAAGTTGCTGATAACATCCAACATCCAATTAACAAAAAGCCCAGCAATCCCACTTCTAGTTATTTTACTCAAGCGTTTTGAAGTAATTTCACACAAAGCATCATTATTCATAGTCACCATAAATTGGAGACCACCCACATGTTCTTCAGTATGTAAATACATACACTAACTGTGATGTAGCCATCTAAGAGAACACTCCTTGGACTAGAAAGGAACCACACACTGATTGAGCAATAAACATGGATGAAACATAACTTCAGTTTATGTGAAATAATCCTGATCCAGAGACTACTTATTAGATAGTTCTATTTGTATGACATTCTGGAATGGCAAATCCGTGAGGACAGAAAGCAAATCCATTGTTGTCAGGGTTGAGAGAGACAAAGGGTTGACTACAAAGGTGCATCATGAGGGGATTCGTGAGATAATGCACCAATCCCATGTGGTTCTATGGGGTGGACACATGACCCTATGCAATTTTAAACACCCATAGAACCTAAAACAGCCCTAAGTGTGTGCGTTTCCTAAATGCAAATTACAAATAATCATCTAGGATGTTGGTGGGACTCAAGAGGAGCACACACTGTGATATGAATCTCACAATCTTACAAAGAATAAACTCTAGACTAGAGGACTGAGTTGGAAGGATCAGGAACTTATGTTCATTTTATATAAATTACTCATTACTCACTCATTACTCACAGAGTCCTTATTTACACATTTTCTTACTCTCTAGCATGTATTTATAAACCCTAAATCAATTCAAGGGACACTTTTTTGAGCTAGTCCAGGACATGGGCAGAGCAACAAAGGTTTTGAGTTACCCATCACACCTGTTTCCAGCTAAGTTTAAACAAGGTGATGCTCTGCCTTCTTGTTTCAGTTCTTGTACCTTAGGCAGAGTCCTTTTCATGGCCAATATGATGCCATACTTTTCACATCTTTCTGTTTTAATGATGGTTATTTCACCGCTTCTAATGGCCCCAAAGCACAGTACTATACCACTCAGTGTTGAGAGCAAGAAGGGTGTGATGTGACTTACAGAGAAAATACCTATTGGGTGAGTTTGGGCCAGGCATGAGTTCTACGGTGTTTGGCTTGATGTTAATGAATCAACAACATACTACATTCAGAAAAAGAAAGAGGAAATTTATTTCTCTGTATGTGAGGCCTCTCCTAAAAGTGCTAAAGTAAAAGCCTTACTGTGTTATGAAGCCATAAAGAAGATGCAAAGCAGATAAATTTGTAGATTCATAACATGAAAACAGATTTTTTTTTTAAGTGATAATGACAGGGGTGCCTAGGTGGCTCAGTCGGTTGAGCATCTGACTCTTGATTTCAGCTCAGGTCACGGATCTCGCAATTCGTGGGACTGAGCTCCGTGTCTGGCTCTGTGCTAACAGCATGGAGCCTGCCTGGATTCTCTCTGCCACCTTATCTTTCAAAAGAAATAAATAAACTTTTAAAAAGTCATAATGACAGCATTATTGCCAACTGGAACAAGCCAAAGATATTTATGGTCCTGTTACCCATGGTTAGGAAATGGGAAAATTCTCAAAGAGTGACAAAGTGTGAAAAAATATTAAACTTACAGGTGAGGCAAGTTATGCAGATCAAGAGGCTGTGAAGTATTTATTAAATATATCCAAGATGTTATTGAGGGTTGGATTATGTAAAAGAGCAAGGTTTTAGTGCTGATGAGACTGGTCTGTTTTATAAGGACGTTGGAAAACTAAGCCATATAGCACAAACTACATATATAATAACAAATAGTTTTTGTTGGTGGAGATATTGTGACAGAGGCTTGAAGGAATTTAACTTCCTATTTCCCCTAGGAACAAAAATTCAATATTGCTAATTCACTGTTGTGGCAAATTTATGGGCCATAAGCACCTGGAATAATGAGAATCCACACTCTCTACAAATATACTTGTGTATACACAGATATATGGATATAAACCTGTGTAGATGTGCATACATAGATTAGTTCATACAAAGGTCTTCCATAACTGCCTACTGACAGATACTAGGAAAACCTCAAAAATTTTTTTTACAGATGGAATCAGGTTGAATGGACCCAGGAGCCAATTGAAAGGGTAGCCAATAGCCAAAACTGGAAACTATGAAAAACAAAAGAAAGAATGTAGTATTGAATTACAACCTAAAGAATAAAAATCATATTCATTACTGCATACGGAAATAAATAAATGTATAATTAAATGGAAGTGGAAAGGGTTAATTTTTTTCTTACAGAAGAAGGACAATTAGTAAACAGAAAAAAATAAAAAAACATACAAAACCACTGTCTTAAAATTGTTAGATGAGGCAGTTAATTAGGTTCTAACAGGATGCCTGGAGACCAGCAAAGAGGAAGACATGGACAACTCTGAAGAAGTCAGAGGCCCGTCTTGGCAACTCCAATACAAAATCACAAGGAACCGGATCAAACCAGACAGGCCCAAGATGGTTGACATACCAGGCCAAAGTTTACACTATTCCTTCATTATACCACATTGCCATACTAAAATCTTCTACCTAACGGTGCCATGAACAAATGAGGAAGAAAAAGCACGTACAGCCAACATTCCTGAAGAGACCACCCTGCCTCCAAGAAATCCTTGCCTCAAGTAATGAATATCCCAACTCCTTGTTAACAACTGTCAATAAAAGATAGAGACCCAAACCCAGGGATGTAGCTCTCCTTTGACCTCTCCTGCTTTCACATCTCAAGAGTGTACTATTTTAAATTTTTTTTAATCTTTATTTATTTTTGAGAGAGAGAGACAGCATGTGAGCAGGGGAAGAGCAGAGAGAGGGGAGATACAGAATCCGAAGCAGGCTCCAGGCTCTGCGCTGTCAGCACAGAGCCCGATGCGGGGCTCGAACCCATGAACCGTGAGATCATGACCTGAGCCGAAGTTGGACGCTTAACCAACTGAGCCACCTAGGTGCCCCGTCAAGAGTGTACTCTCACTTTAATAAACTTTCCTGCTTGTACTGCTAATGAGCTATGTTGTGTCTGTCCTTGAATTTTCTTTTTTTTTTTTTAATGTTTATTCATTTTTGAGAGAGAGCGCGCACGTGCTCACACACGCGAGCGTGAGTGGGGGAGTGAGGGAGGGGCAGAGACAGAGAGGGAGACACAGAATCCGAGGCAGGCTCTAGGTTCTGAGCTATCAGCACCAAACCCGGTGGGGGGCTCGAACCCACAGACTGTGAGATCATGACCTGAGCTGAAGTTGGCCGCTTAACCAACTGAGCCACGCAGGCGCCCCTGTCCTTGAATTCTTTCTCATGATGAGACCAAGAGCTTCTGGTGGCATCTTTTGGATGGACTGGGTAAAGGCCTTAGGACCCAAGGTCTCCTCATTTCTCGCCAGGAACAAAATCACAATAATAGTTCTGAAGCAAGATCACTGTCAAATGTGAAAATTAGGGAAATATTTTATAAGACATTTGATCTGATTGAGGAAAAGCCCTTAAGATGTGCTACAAAGCATGGCTTTGTTTATGACAGAAGATAAAATGAACTAGGAGAGCCACACAAGCAGAAAGGAGTGTATTAATCATATGCCATATATAAATTTTGCTTGTTTTTTTTCAGTTTTCATTTGTTCCTTTATAATTTTACATATATTTATTATTTTCCATTTGTATTTCTTTTGTAAAATGAAGGCAAACACTAGATATTCTCTTTTTTTCTTTTTTCTTTTTTTTTTTTCTCTGCATACTGGATAACCAACTGATGAATAGTAACTTTCAATCACTGGGGGAAAATATGGTCTCAGGTGTGAATTTCAAAGTCAACTAAAGCTAAAATACAAACATGCGGGTCCTATCATGAGTAAAGTGATATGACATACCAAAAGTGTAACAGCCTTCAATCTTTAATGGATTTATTTTTAAAGAATAAAAGATTAAGTTACTCGTTTATTTGGTTATTCTTAATTAACAGATTTATTACGTATATTCCATCAATCTTTATGCACGTTGCAATCTGTTAATATTGAAAAAGATCATTGTAGAGAGCAAATGGAGTCACTCATGTCAAGCAGTGACCCATGTCAAGCAATGACAAAGCATCCAAGGACACTGTAGCTGATACCAGACATCACTGACACCAGCACCGACTGACAACACCCAGAAACGAAAACCAGCAGAACCAGAAGAGGCCTACAAAACCCCAAGACTGATTAAAGTCCTTTAAAAGGGCAAGACTTTTGCAGGGAACTGTCAGACTCTCCAGACGCTGACCCTTTTATGTCTGACCACATTGAAAATGCAACCGCCGTCAGAGTTTCTGCCAACTGAAATCTGAACATAATAGATATGCTCCACTGCTTGAATTGTGCCTAGAGCTGACCTGGCCCAGACCAAGGCCTCATCTCAACTGCATGTTCATGGACTGACTTTGCATTTTGGTTCCTCTATTTATTACCCCTTGTTGTATATCTTGTTTTATGACTTTGTATTGTGCTTTGCTTTGTGTGACTTGTATGAAGCCAAGTTAAATGTGTACTGAAATGTCAGTGAGTTTGGAATCTGAAACCTGCTTTAACCTTGCTTTATGATTGAATAAAGCTGGTATTATGGAAAACACAATCATGAACACACCTTTATAGTGTGCTGGCATCATTGACATGAAAACAGATTCTGCTAAAAGTTTTGAAAGCACATAAATTGTTATGCTAACTGGAGATATGGTATTGTTTAAAAGTGTCTTTCTTCTGGGAAAAAAGTGTATTTTTTTTGGAAACTGTACTTTGCATAGTGCCCTTCAGAAATCCATGCACACCTGGAACCTATACTTAGGGCGTTATTTGGAAACAGGGTCTTTGCAGAGATAACTGACAGAGAGCAGACTATACCACCCCAAAATATGTCTCTCTTGTGTAGGATTATTTTGAGCTTTTTTTTTTTTTAAGAAATAGCAAAAGTAAAGCTCTGAAAACTGAGAAGTCAATTTTTCTAAGACATGTACATTTATAAGGGAAATCTCTATTTATAAGGGTGTCTCTGTACCTTTCTGTACCAGAAAGTGGAGGATGATCAAATCTCTGGAAATTCTTATCAAATGAGAAGGTGGCCATTCAAATCTACATAACAACCATACCCTCTATTATCCTGCTTTGCCTGGTCCCTCTCCACTCCAGAACATCATCTTCTGTCTTTAACTGAAGAAGTTAGTTAAAGTGGTGTCATTGGGCCATTCTAAAGAGTCATTTAGTTTTCCTGAATCTCTCCCATGTATACAGGCGGTATACATGTTATTAAATTTCTGTTTGTTTTTCTTTTGTTAACCTTTTATTACAACGTGGTCTCAGCCAAGAATCTAGAAGAGTAGAGGGAAAAGTATCTTTCCACCCCTACATAATCAAGTTAAGATGAGGTCATATACATTAAAGCAATTTTCCATGGATCTTAATGCAATAACAGTTTCCCAATAGTGTATAATTGAAATAATATTTTGGCCTATATGTAAACATCATATAAATATTATTGTGACAATGTTTGTAATCAAACGAGCATATTTATGGCACATCCTTCAAGTTCTTGACTTTTTTTTTTTTTTTTTTTAATTTTTTTTTCAACGTTTTTAATTTATTTTTGGGACAGAGAGAGACAGAGCATGAATGGGGGAGGGGCAGAGAGAGAGGGAGACACAGAATGGGACAGAGAGAGACAGAGCATGAACGGGGGAGGGGCAGAGAGAGAGGGAGACACAGAATCGGAAACAGGCTCCAGGCTCCGAGCCATCAGCCCAGAGCCTGACGCGGGGCTCGAACTCACGGACCATGAGATCGTGACCTGGCTGAAGTCGGACGCTTAACCGACTGCGCCACCCAGGCGCCCCCAAGTTCTTGACTTTTATCATTAATAGATTAATATACTTTGAGCTTAAAATAGCTGGTCTCTTTGAACAGTGTCTTCCTACAGTGTGTGCATTCTGTACTACTTAGTCACATACCTTAAAAAACTTCATGTTTCCCAAAGAAACAGTAAAAATATTGTAAAATTTTTCTTCAGAATCTCTAGCAATAAGATTATTAAATAAGCCTAATTTCCATTTAATTTTAACTATTTATATGATTTATGGAATTCCAGAACTAAGTAGCAAAAGAGGACTTCAACTACTTCCACTTTAACTTCAAACTTTCTAACTGATGAAATTCTTCTTTCCAGCTTATCTCTTAACTCACACAAAGGCCCTGTGGGCAAAGCAGTCTTGAGGGGAACCAAAACTAACCCCTCAAGCAATAAGAACTGCCCTGAGTCAGCACTACTCTGCATGAATGGCCCCAAGACAATGATTGATTTCAATGGACTGCTTACCTGCACTTACCCACCCACTTTTGCCCACATTTCCCTGGCATAGATCTAGAAGTATTTTTGGCACTTTGGAGACAGACTAGCGGATGCTAGTCCACTGTCTTCCTGGTGTTGGGCTCACTGAAATAAATTCATTTCTTGTTTCACCACTATTCACTTGTTTGCTTTTGGATTTTGTCAGTGGTGAGTGGTCAAACTTGGTCTGCTTGGGAGCCCTGGAGCCAGGTGCCCATGTACCCTTGCACTCTGGCTGCACTAGAAACTAAATAGAAGTCTCAAAGAATTAATATAAATGGAATATTATAGATGTCTTTTCAGATCAATGCAATGAACAACAAGATGATGTGTAGGGTGAAGTCTATTGCTTGTACTTGATGTGAGAAAAGGAATCTAAGATTTCTAAGATAATATAGAATTCCCACCCATTGCTGTAAGAAGTGAAAATTATGCACACATACAGAGTCTTTGTCTCTGTATTTTCAAAACCTAAGCTTGAGACCAACACATAATAAACATCTATAAAGTTATTATTGAATGAATAAATGATAATGATTCCAATCATGGTCAGGTTTTCTATGTCATCATTCAGTCGAAAGATGTAAAACCTTAAAGACAAGCCTGACATCTCTTACAGTGTAGAATAATAAAGACTTCAGCTCCAGTCTAAAACATTGCAATTCTTTTTTTTTTCAATATATGAAGTTTATTGTCAAATTGGTTTCCATACAACACCCAGTGCTCATCCCAAAAGGTGCCCTCCTCAATATCCATCACCCCCCCCCCCCCCCCCCCCCATCACCCATCAACCCTCAGTTTGTTCTCAGTTTTTAACAGTCTCTTATGCTTTGGCTCTCTCCCACTCTAACCTCCTTTTTTTTTTCCTTCCCCTCCCCCATGGGTTTCTGTTAAGTTTCTCAGGATCCACCTAAGATTGAAAACATATGGTATCTGTCTTTCTCTGTATGGCTTGTTTCACTTAGCATAACACTCTCCAGTTCCATCCATGTTGCTACAAAGGGCCATATTTCATTCTTTCTCATTGCCATGTAGTACTCCATTGTGTATATAAACCACAATTTCTTTATCCATTCATCAGTTGATGGACATTTAGGCTCTTTCCATAATTTGGCTACTGTTGAGAGTGCTGCTATAAACATTGGGGTACAAGTGCCCCTATGCATCAGTACTCCTGTATCCCTTGGGTAAATTCCTAGCAGTGCTATTGCTGGGTCGTAGGGTAGGTCTATTTTTAATTTTTTGAGGAAATTCCACACTGTTTTCCAGAGTGGCTGCACCAATTTGCATTCCCACCAACAGTGCAAGAGGGTTCCTGTTTCTCCACATCCTCGCCAGCATCTATAGTCTCCTGATTTGTTCATTTTGGCCACTCTGACTGGCCTGAGGTGATATCTGAGTGTGGTTTTGATTTGTATTTCCCTGATGAGGAGCGACATTGAGCATCTTTTCATATGCCTGTTGGCCATCTGGATGTTCTCTTTAGAGAGGTGTCTACTCATGTTTACTGCCCATTTCTTCACTGGGTTATTTGTTTTTCGGGTGTGGAGTTTGGTGAGCTCTTTACAGATTTTGGATACAAGGCCTTTGTCTGATATGTCATTTGCAAATATCTTTTCCCATTCCTAAAACATTGCAATTCTTAATAGTTTCGTCAGATTAGAGAAAAAAGTCACCCGTTCACAATTTAATCTGTTGCCATTATGAAACTGCTACTCTCTGTTACTTGATTACGTTTCTTCTCCTTATGCGGTTATGGATTATTATAAACATTTCAGGCCATTATCACTGAAATAGTCTATTCTAAATTTTACACTATTTGAACTATTGTTCAATGCTGGTGTCTTGAGAACACCAAACTCCATGGTACTTTTCATTTATTCATTCAACGAATCCCCCAACTCCATTGTGAAGACAGCAGATAAAATTATGACTAGCCTGAATAACATTCCCAAGATCATATCATATTGTCCACCAGCTTGTAAAGACATTGCATGAGCCTTCATTTTAACATAACTTATTTCATTTCAAATGTTAAGATAATATTTCTTTAGGTAGCAATACATAAGTTATCTTGGGGCCTCAGATCCTTAGAGAAATGTGAGTTGATATATAGAAATTAGTTGATGTATGTCCTTTTTGTAAAAATTGTACAGTGGATCCCGGAATTATTCTTTATTATCAGTATTTTGTGTATTTGCTTACAAATAGAAGATGACATACAGGAAACAGATTGCAAAGACCTTTGAAAAATACCAAAGTACTTACATTTAAACAAATTAAAGAAGCTATCAGAAATGACATTGTCTAGGGGCACCTGGGTGGCTCAGTTGGTTAAGCAAGTGACTTCGGCTCAGGTCATGATCTCACGGTTCGTGGGTTCCAGCCCTGCGATGGGCACTGTGCTGACAGCTCAAAGCCTGGAGCCTGCTTTGGCCTGTGTCTCCCTCTTTCTCTGCCCCTCCCCCACTTGTGCTCTGTCTCTCTCTCTCAAAAATAAATAAAATGCAAAAAAAAATTTTAAAGAAATGGCATTGTCCAAACCAGGCATATTTACCATACTTATCATAAAAGTAAGTATGTCTTTAATATTTTCTCTCAGGAATACAATTTTGCTTTAATAAGATAAATTTATGCTTTGTACAAGTAATGTCAATTATGCATAATGCTATATATGAATAAAATTAAACCACACAAATTTATAGGAAATATAAAATTGAAGAACATTTTTTAAAAAGTTATTTATTTATTTTAAGAGAGAGACAGACAAACAGACCATGAGCAGGGTAGGGGAGGGGCCTGACTCGGGGCTCCAACCCAGGAACTGTGAGATCATGATCTGAGCTGAACAGAGTCAGACACTCAACCAACTGAGCCACCTACGTCCCCCTAAAAGAAAAACATTTTTAAAATGCTACAATTTGAGAGTTTTGTGTGACATTTCTGTTCATTATAACATAAATATTTTGTGACTGACAGGACTACATGATGTTTTGTGTTCTTATATAGAAATCTTTTAATAACTATTTTCATATAGTCTATATCAGACACCAAGTAATCATTTTTGTACAAGATTCAAAATAATTTATTTCATGTGTTAACACTAAAGAGATATATTTTATGTTTTACTTTTGCACAATGTGAATTTTATATAGTGAAGGTTAGCATCTATTATACAAAGGCAGAAGCCAAAAACATACATATCTTGTGACCACAACGAGGATAGATGATGGAAAGTAGAAATAATTCCCTCCCAGCAATTTTGTAGGTAAAGCACTATGGTAAGATCATTAACATATTAAATTAACTAATTTATTGTGTAATTGTGAGTAAATATCAATCCTTTTAACAGCTCTGAAACCTCTGATGGATATAGAAAACAAAGGAGACATTACAGACTTAACCAAACTGTCTGGACAGTTAAGCTTTTCTTTTTTTTTTTTTTTTAATGTTTGTTTATTTTTGAGAGAGAGAGACAGAGTGTGAGTGGGGGAGGGGCAGAGAGAGAGGGAGACACAGAATCTGAAGCAGGCTCCAGGCTCCAAGTTGTCAGCACAGAGCCCGACGCGGGGCTCGAACTCACAAACTGTGAGATCATGACCTGAGCCGAAGTCGGACATGCAACCAACTGAGCCACCCAGGCACCCCCAGTTAAACTTTTCTTAAGATGATCTTAGAGGATAGCATCAGTCCCAGAATGGAAAGACCCTTTCCCTGAGGAGAAGCACAGGTCCCATCACACCAGGTCCCTGAAGTTTGGAGTTTTAAAAGGCAGCAGGCCCAGCTAGTGTAGAGCTCAAGGTGTACTGCATCGCTCCAGGCAAGCAAGTGACCCAGATACAGTGTGAATTCAGCAATCTAAAAAATGCCTGGGATGCCACAGAGGAAACAATTCACTCCTCTGAAACTGCAAGCAGTTTCACTGCTTAATAATTCACTCCCTGAGAGCAGCAAGCATGGACTCCCCTCACTAGGAACAAAGGAGCAGACTGGTGCCAGTTCCCTCCCCCACCCCTCAGCAAAAACCAACTTCAGTAAACAGCACAGCACCAATACTGGCAATTCAACCTGCTTACACCAAGTCCCAAGTCACTGTGATCCACCAGGACTGCTTTTCTAGGCCCAGTCTGCCTTAGGACGAGCAAAGCAGGCCCCTCCACAAGAAAACCAGCACAAACCACCACATACGCCACATCTACTGACCACAGAGTTGTGCAAAGTTTCAGCTTTAGTGGAAATACTGTGAAGTCTCTTTTAGCAAGCAGATCAGAGCACATCTACTTAAAACTCACCACACTCTGGCCAAGGCTCAAATACTTCCCACTGCAGGCAAGGAGAAACTCTGCAGAGAACTGACCTGAGGGATAGAGCAGCCATAACACAACAGCAGAGTGCACGAAGCATACACCAGAGACACTTCCTGAAAGATCAGGCCTGGGCAATATATGACATCTTCTTCATAAAACCATTCCTCTCAGGAGCAGGGAACATAAAAAGGCTTTTCTAACTCATAGAAGAAGACAGATGCCTAAAGAAAATGCCAAGGCTGACAAATTCCTCCAAAAAGAAAGAAAAACAAAAGGTCATGGCCATGGATGAAATTGAAACAGATATAAGTAATATACAACATCCAGAATTTACAGCAACAAGGATAAGGGTACTAGCTGTCCTTGAGAAAAGCATAGAAGACACCAGGGAATCCCTTACCACAGAGATAAAAAAAAAGCTAAAGACTAATTAGGCCAAAATGAAAAATGTAATAACTGAGATTCAAAACCAGCTGAACGTGATGACCACAAGGATGGAAGAAGTAGAGAAATGAATAAGTGATATAGAAGATAGAATTATGGAAAATAATGAGCTTCACAAAAGGGGGAAACAAAAATTTGGATAACTAAAGTAGACTTAGGGAGCTCAGTGATACCATCAAGGGTAACAACATTCATATTATAGCAGTCCCAGAAGAATAAGAGAGGGAAAAGGGGGCAGAATATTTACTAGAGGAAATTATAGCTGAAACCTTCCGTCATCTGGGGAGGGTAACAAACATCCAAATCCAGGAGGCATGGAGAACTCCCATCAAAATCAACAAAATCAGGCCAACACCAAGACATACTGTAAATTTGCAAAATATAGAGATAAAGAAAAAGTCTTAAAAACAGTAAGAAGTCCCTAACTTATAAGGGAAGACCCATAAGGTTAGCAGCAGACCTCTCCACAGAAACATGGCAGGCTGGAAGGGAGTGGCATGATATATTCAAAGTGCTGAATGGGAAAAAAAAATCTACAGCCAAGAATACTCTATCCAGCAAGACCATTATTCAGAATAGAAGGAGAGATAAAGAGTTTCCTAGACCAAAAAAACAAATAAAAAAAACAACTAAAGGAGTTCATGACCACTACACCAGTTCCGCAAGAAATATTAAAGGGGACCCTGAAAGGAAAAGAAAGACCAAAAGCAACAAGGACTATAAAGGAACAAAGAAAACCTCCAGAAACAATGACAAAACAAATAACAAAATGGCACTAAATTCATATCTATCAATAATCCCTCTGAATGTGGGAGCTCTGGGTGGCTCAGCTGGTTAAGTGCCTGACTTCCTACGAGGTCTTGATCTCACAGTTTGTGAGTTCGAGCCCCACATCGGGTTCTCTGCTGTGCACAGTCCTCTTCGGCTTCAGATCCTCTACCCCCCTCTCTGCCTCTCCCCTGCTCTCTTTCTCTCCCCACCCCCCCCCCCAAAAAAAAACAATCACTCTGAATGCAAATGGACTAACTGCTCCAATCAAAAGACTTAGGGTGTCAGAGTGGATTAAAAAACAACACCCATCTATATGCTGCCTACAAGAGATTCATTTTAGATCTAAGGACACCTGCAGATTGAAAGGGAGGGGACAGAGAAACATTTATCATGCAAACAGATGTAAAAAGGAAACCAGGGTAGTCATATGTATATCACATAAACCAGATTATAAACCAAAGACTAACAAGAGATGAAGCAGGGCACTATAATAAAGGGGTCTATCTAACAAGAAGATCTAATGATTATAAATATTTATGCTCCCAAATTGGAACACCCGAATATATAAACCAATTCATAACAAACATAAAGGAACTAATTGATAATAATACAATAATAGTAGAAGACTTTAACTCCCCAATTACATCAATGGGCAGATCATCTAGATAGAAAATCAACAGGGAAAGAATGACTGTGAATGACACACCAGACCAGATGGACTGAACACATATATTCAGAACATTTCATTCCAAAGCAGAATACACATTCTCTTCAAGTGCACATGGGACATTGTCCAGAAGAGATCACATACTGGATCGCAAATCAGGTCTCAATCAGTACAAAAAGATTGAGATAATACCATGCACATTTTCAGACCACAATGCTGTGAAACTTGAAGTCAACCACAAGAAAGAAATTGGAAAGACCACAAATACATGGAGGTTAAGAACATTCTACTAAAGAATAAAGGGGTCGGGGTGCCTGGCTGGCACAGTCACTTAAATATCTGACTCTTTTGAGAGACAGAGACAGAGTGTGAGCAGGGAAGGGGCAGAGAGAGAGAGAAAGACACAGAATCTGTAGAAGCTCCAGGCTGAGCTGTCAGCACAGAGCCCGATGTGGCACACAAACTCACAAGCCATGAGATCATGACCTGAGCTGAATCAGACGCTTAACCGGCTGAGCCACCCAGGTGCCCTATATCTGACTCTTAATATTGGCTCAGGTCATGATTTCATAGTTCATTAGATCAAGCCTCCATGCTGACAGAGCAGAGTTTCATTGGGATTCTCTCTCCCTCTTTCTCTGCTTCTCTCTCTCTCTCTCTCAAAATTAATAAATAATCTTTAAAAAAAAAAAATGAATGAATCAGCCAGGAAATTAAAGAAGAAATTTTAAAAATAAATGGAAACAAATGAAAACGAAAACATGACAGTCCAAAACCTTTGAGATGCAGCAAATGTGGTCCTAAGAGGGAAGTATATGGCAATACGGGTCTTCCTCAAGAAGGAGAAAAATCTCAAACAAGCAACCTAAACTTATACCTATGAGAGAAAGAAAATAAACAACAAATGAAGCCTAAAGCCAGCAGCTGAAGGGAAATAATAAATATTAAACCAAAAAAAAATGATATAGAAAAAAAAATAGAACAGATCAATGAAACCAAGAGCTCCTTCTTTGAAAAATTAATAAAATTGATAAACCTTTAGCCAGATTCATCCAAGAAAAAGGACTGAAATAAACAAAGTCACGAATGAGAGAGGAGAAATCACAACCAACAGAAATAGAAATAATTTTAAGAGAATATTATGAAAACTACATGCCAGCAAAATGAACAAGTTGAAAAAAATGGATAAATTCCTAAAAACATATAAATTACCAAAAGTTCAACAGGAAGAAATAGAAAAGTTGACCAGACTGATAACCAGCAAAGAAATTGAATCAGTAATCCATTATCTCTCAACTATCAAAAGTCCATGGCTTCACAGATGAATTCTACAAAACATTTAAAGATGAGTAAATACCTATTTTTCTAAAATTATTCCAAAAACTAGAAATGGAAATGAAACTTCCAAATTTACTCTATGAGGCTTTGCTTTATTTTACAATATATTTGGCTTAAAGAAAATAAAAATCTGTATGAGAAACCATACAGTGATTACAGAGTTTGTTCTCTTGGGCATCTCAGATGACCCAAAGCTTCAGGTTAACTTTATTTATGGCTTATGTATTAAATGTCACCAGAAACCTAACCACCATTAAACAGAATGTCACCTTGACAAAATGTCATCTCAAGATTACTATGTATTACTTCCTGAGGAATTTCTGCTTCTTAGAAATTACATTCACCAGTGTATCTATCCCCAGATTTGGGGGGACAATCATTACTAAAGTTAAGACATTTCCTATAACAATTGTTTAGCTCAGCTATTTTACTTCACCGTCATGGGTATGTCAGAGATTTTTCTTCTCAGGGCCACGTCTTTTGATCATTACATTGCCATCTGCAGGCCTCTTCATTTCACCACCATCATGAACAAGAATATCTTCACCCTTCTGGTCTTTGGGTCATGGCTGGGTGGATTCCTTACCATTTTCCCACTACTCATGCTCATCCTCCAGCTAGGTTTCTGTGCTGCCAATGTAACTGATCATTTCTCCTGTGACTATTTCCCCATTTTACAACTTCATGCTCAGATACATGTCAGCTCAGTGTTAGGAGATGATTGGCCTTTACTTTGCTTTTGCTACTCTGCTCTTCACATTGGCATTGGTGATTCTTTCCTACATGTGCATTCTTAGCACCATTCTGAGAATCCCGTCTGCTACTCAGAGGAAAAAGGCTTTTCCACATGTTCTTCTCTCTTGATTGTCATTTCCATCTCTTATGGGAGCTGCATATTCATGTATGCCAAGCCTTCAGCAAAAGAAAGAGCATCACTGACCAAAGGGGTAGCTATTCTCAACACCTCAATTGCCCCCATGTTGAACCCTTTTATTTATACCCTGAGGAACCAGCAAGTAAAACAAGCTTTCCAAAACTTGCTTCATAAAGTAGTGTTTTCTAGAAACAAATGAAAGTATGTATTAACAAGAAAGGATGTTACTGGGAAGATCCACCAAAGGAAAAACAAAATTTTGACTTCTACAATATGCTCCCATATTCATCTCACAGATACTTGCAAGGCTGTGCTCATTTGCTTAAGCTTTCTTGTACACTGAAAATAACTATGTTGTGTTTTTCAAACTGTGTGTGGGTTCCATTTTCTCATTGATTTACAATTCTAAATAGAAATCCAGTGGCTATAAAATGTAAATCATTTTCCTGATTGTTCTGAATGATATAATTTTGTATATTGTAATGGCTAAAGGAGTAAACACTGTTTTCATCAACTTACACTTTTTGTTAACAATATCACAGATTCTTTTGTAAAGTTTAAAAGTATGAAATTATCTGTAACAACCATATTTTTTGCACACTATGTGCAGTATCTAATTCTTCCAACTCATTTAGTTGACTTGAGCGTTTATTTTACTACGTATGATTTGAACATCGTACGTCTTCTGTTTTCCAGTTATCCTTAAGGCATGCATTATGTATCTTTTTTAACATACTTTCCTTGTTTATTTGTATTTTTTAAAAAATATTTAATACATGAATATTTAGGCAATTATCTCTAAACTTAAGCCACCAGGAAGTTTGATAAAAATTTAATAAAATTTGTTCTATAGAGAACATTTGTATTGTGCTGTATGCTGAACTACATATGTCCTCAATCATATCATATTTAATCTTCACAGCTAGATAGTAAATTAGACTAATTATCTCTTTTTTTACAAGTGAATAAATAGATGCTCAGAAAAGTTGTATAAGTTGCCTGCGGTCTTCTGCTATAACAGCCAATATCATAACTTGATTTGAAAAACAAAACAAACTGACAAAAACTTGTTTGCTTGCATAGCTTTTACTAAGGACCTACACAATCTTTTTTTTTTTTTAATTTTTTTTAACGTTTATTTATTTTTGAGAAAGAGAGAGACAGAGCATGAACGGGGGAGAGTCAGAGAGACAGAGGAAGACACAGAATCTGAAACAGGCTCCAGGCTCTGAGCTGTCAGTACAGAGCCTGACGCGAGGCTTGAACTCACGAACCGCAAGATCATGACCTGAGCCAAAGCCAGACGCTTAACCGACTGAGCCACCCAGGCGCCCCAGTACCTACACAATCTTACGGGTGTTTTTCACTCACATTTTCTCATTTGGACATGATCATATTATTATAGTGTAGTCCACGTCGGTACTAACTCCTAATATTATACTTAGCATATAAATTAGAACATTAATCAAAATAAGAAATTCTTCAACAGCTGTTGCTAGTGAGAAATAGAATGATCAAGAAAAAATCTAAAGTATTAGCAGTATTACGATACCCAGACTTCCTATTAGAAGTTAGACTAAAAATGGGGCACCTGGGTGGCTTGGTCGGTTAAGCGTCCGACTTCGGCTCAGGTCATGATCTCACGGTCCGTGAGTTCGAGCCCCGCATCGGGCTCTGTGCTGACAGCTCAGAGCCAGGAGCCTGCTTCCGATTTTGTGTCTCCCTCTCTCTCTGACCCTCCCCCGCTCATGCTCTGTCTCTCTCTGTCTCAAAAATAAATAAACGTTAAAATAAATTAAAAAAAAAAAAAAAAGTTAGACTAAAAAAATGGAGTTAATGAATAGACTTAGTACAATGTAGTAGATTACCAGTTTAAAAAATGGCATTGAGTAGAGATGCATTCAGTAGAGATCTGCATTAGGAATTGAGATATGTGGTTGCTAATCTCTAAAAAACAATGTCAAGGGAAAAAATATATTGCGGTTACAATTTACAACTGGATATATCAAAAAGTATAAAAACAAAATAGTATATTTTGTTTTATTATATCAATTAATTCATCCTCAGTTAAAAAAGGAAGTTACTATCTACGTGTGTTGCCAATTGGATATAGTCCATGTGGTATTGTGTTTAAGAAAACAGACTTTAATTTTAGGAAGTCTAAGATCATATTGGACACTTGCTAGCTGTGTGAATTTGTGGAAGGTATACAACTGTATCAGCCTCAGTTCTTCATGTGGGAATGTAGAATCAGAGAATAAAATTTCATAGCTGTGTTTAAAGGACTAAATGAAATAAATAATAAAAGTCCTTAAGTATCACTGAAATAAATAACGCCTTTGTGAAATCACAACTACCATGAATATCCTTCCTAAAGTTAGGAATTAATTCCAACTAAAAAAAAAAAATAAGTAAAGAGGCTATTCATGTATGTTAGTAAGTGTTACATAAAAGAGCACATTAGTTATGTTATTTCAATTAACTGTCAAAAACACTGTTGAGGGGTGCCTGGGTGGCTCAGTTGGAATAAACGTCCCACTTCGGCTCAGGTGATGATCTCGCAGTTCGTGAGTTAACGTGTCATGTCCGTCTCTGTGCTGACAGCTCAGAGCCTGGAGCCTGCTTCAGATTCTGTGTCTCCCTCTCTCCCTGCCCCTCCCCCATTCACACACTGTCTCTCTCTCTCCCGAAAATAAATAAAAATTGAAAATTAAAACACTCTTGAAATTTCAAATCCATGTCAAAGAAAACTGAAGCCTAAAAAAATCAAGTAACATCCAAAGTCACAAATTCTATTAAGTGGTTCATTTGCCTTTTCAGTCCATGTCTTCCTAATGGCAAAAGCCATACATGTTCTATGATAATAAACTCACCCTATAATGTCCTAAGCACAAGTTAGTAGTAAGTTTAAATGCCATAACTTTATTAACAATTTATTTACTTTTCCTTCCTTGTTCATATTTTAGATAGCTAGTTAACAAACCAAAAGCATGAGCCCTGGGTGTCATATGCAAGACGTGCATCACTGGGTTCTATGCCTGAAGCCAAGACTACACTGTATGTTAACTAACTTGAAAATAAAAAAAAAAAAAGAAAAACAAACAAATAAATAAATAATAAACCAAAAGCATGAGGTTATGTATTGATATTCAGCATAAACTCTTATAGGTATGATGTTACTATTTCTGAAAACATTATTAAATGTGATTTGGTGATCTCTCTTTCCCTTGATCTGTCACTATACACAACTGTATGAATTCTAAAAACTGAATCTGCTCATTTTTAATGAAATGAATAAATGTAAAGTATTCTGATTTCTCCAGGGAAAAGGGTACTTAAAATAATTATGAAGAGAGTAAAAGACAATTCTAATAATTGTTCCAACCACTCAGTGGAGTCAACTGTGGAGATTTTGTTTAATTCAGGCAGAAAGAAGGTTTCACATGAATTCTAATTTGTCAAGAATCAATGAGCAGTACCAGAAATGAATTTCAGTGTAACTATGAAGCTGAACTCGATGCTGCCCATAATTAACTGAATTAATTTCTTTTCCTTTTCTCTAATATATTAAGCTGAACATGAACAACTCCTTTATTAAACAATTTAATAAAGGAAAAAGACACAGGGTTACATGATCAGTAAAGCAAATTGCTTAGGAGACACTCTCTGAACATGATGTCATTTAATGAGCTTTAAATAAAGAAGAGATAAGTGAGTAAATACATAAGATGAAAAAAAACACTTTCAATATTAACGCATTACTAAGGGACTCTTCCACCCAACACAACAGAAAGAATTATTTTAAATTTTTTATTTCATTTGAAACACCTGAGATGAAGTGGAACCACTCAAAAGGTCCTCTCTCAGACTGTCAAAGGGACATTATTTGGACTTTGATTCTCATGTATTTTTTTTTAAACAGAGTCATTTTCTTACCCTGAGCATCAGTGAAATTGCCATTAACCAGTTTATCAGAGGGCCATTGCGAATATTTACTTGATGGTCAAGATTTAGGGAGGGCAGGATATCAAAATGTTTTAAGAACTAAAGCCATGAAGATGCTTTCTAGCCTTATTTGCCAATGTTAAATGTTATTTTTAAAATTCAATTTTAAATAGCTCAGTGAATCACAGGAATCCTTAAAAGGCACATCAAACTTAATTGTGATGGAAAGAATGGAAGGAAATGTGTATCTTAATAGCATAAGCCATTACACTTAACTGAAATAAATATAATTAAAATGTATACTTTTAATGTATATTTTCATAAAAAGTATGTTATTTTTATTGTATTATTTAATGTACATTTAGTTGGTGAGATAACCACATGAAGCTAAATTATTCCAAGAGATTTTATTTTTATTATTTTGTATTTAAACTTTTTTTAATGCTTATTTATTTTTGAGACAGAGAGAGAGTGTGTGCAAGTGGCAGGGAGGGGCAGAGAGAGGGAGATAGAGAATCCGATGCAGGCTCTACTCAGACAGCAGAGAGCCCGATGGGGGACTCAAACTCACCAACCATGAGATCATGATCTGAGCTGAAGTCGGGCACTTAACCAACTAAGCCACCCAGGCACCCTTCCAAGAGATTTTAAATGCTGTAATTGGACCAGACATACAAGTGGGATTTAATCTAACAACAACAACAACAACAACAACAACAACAAAAATAGCTTAAATATCTTAAACTGTTCCTAGGTAGGAATAATATTGTGGATGGTAGGGCTGTTATTCTAATACTGGTGTATGTGCAACATGAGGAAAAGAAGCAAATGAAAATTAACGTGATATTACGATTTTATCTAATGCTATTCATAGCCAGGGCTCTAATCATGAAATAAAGGAAATATAAATGTTCAACAGATAAAGGGGGGGGGGGCGAACCTAAAAGTATTGTAGTCTTAAGTTTGAATGATACATTTAAATTACGCTCATAGACATTTTATTTGAAAATAAAATATATGTGTTTGCTGGCCCTCTCCACTGAAAATACCTAGAAAGGATGATCGAACTCATAGTAATTATCACAGCTAGTGCCCAGATTCTTAATGTTCCTAATCAACCCCAGATTTCCTAATCAATGGAAGGAGGACTCTTGAGAGAAATGACTCAGTCCAGTTCTCATACAGAAAAGTATAGCATGAGCCTGGGGACACTTGTCATCCAAGGTGGGAAGGAAGCAATCAAAGAGGAAAAGTGTACTGCCCAAAAGGGAAGAGTTTTCCCCCAGCAGATGCACTCCAAAGAGATAGTGATCCCAATTTAACTCTCTCTTGAAATGTTTAAGTCAATCACTAATGTGACCTACAACAAAAGCAAAATTTATAAAGCCATGAATTCATAACAATACCCCAAAAAGATACTAGAAAACCAACCCTAACTACAGAATAAAGTAGGCATTCACCTGGAAAATGACAGATTAAGAACAGAACCGTCTTGCAGTACATAATGAATTAATGATCCAGCCATTGATAAACAAAGCCTGCTAAGAAAAAAAAAAAAAAAAAAAAAGAAGAGGAAGAAGAAGAAGAAGAAGAAGAAGAAGAAGAAGATGACAATTAGACATGTATGTCCTGCTAAAAGTTTAAATTCCATCTCTAGGGTAGTCTTACAAAAAAACGTTCCCAAACCTAAACCTGGATTGAGCCTCTAAATCTAGCAACTAGAGGCAGTCATGAAGACGAGCTTGCAATCAAGTGAAGCATGACTGCACATTGCCCTCTATAAATAATAACAGATTTTCTTATTGCCTATTAGTTGGGCTTTTAGGGGAAAAACAAAATACCATTTCATTACTGCAACAAAACTGATCTATAAGATTACCATATTATATACTTGAAAGTTGCAGAGGGGCGCCTGGGTGGCTCAGTCAGTTAAGTGTCCGACTTCGGCTCAGGTCATGATCTCACAGCTTATGAGTTCAAGCCCTGTGTGGGGCTCTGTGCTGACAGCTCAGAGCCTGGAGCCTGCTTCAGATTCTGTCTCTCTCTCTCTCTCTCTCTGTCCCTCCCCTACTGACGCTCTGTCTCTGTCTCTCAAAAACAAACATTTAAAAAATTTTTTTAAATAAATAAATAAAAGAAAGTTGCTGAGAGAGTAAACCTTAAATGTTCTCACCACAAAAAAAAGGGTAAATATACGAGTGATCGATGTGTTAACTACGCCTATCCTTGTAATCATTTCATACATACAACTGTATAAAGTCAAAACATTGTACCCTTAACCTTACACAGTGTTACATGTCAATTATATCTCAATAAAACTAAAAAAAAAAAAAAAAAAGTGATGTGGACCAGGGTATCACTCTCTATGACATACAGCCACATCTGCAAAAATTCTCTTTTACTGAGCGCTCCTTTAACTAGGATAAATAAATGAAGTCTACATGGTCATAAATTTGAGTTAGGCCTACCTATTTCTTCCATTTTTCTGCCTACTCTGTTCTAATTCCCCTCTTCCAGTAAGTAATTCCCAAACAAATGTGCATCCCAGCTGTGATTTAGTTCTGCACTAGTGACTGTATTATTTGATTATATAAAATCATGTATATTTTACATTAAATGCATGTTTTGTTATTTTATTTAGATATAAAACACATTTAATATTAAGTCGCTATGGGGCACCTAGGTGGCTCAGTTGGTTAATCAGTGTAATAGCATTTTTTTAAAATGTGAGTATGATATGTGCATCATAATAGTTATTATTTAATTTAGAATTATGAAATGGCCTTACTTCTCAATGTCTCAACACTAACAAAGCCTAAGAATAAACAACAAAAAGGGTATATGTTCAAAAGTTCGTATTTCCAGAAGCTTAAAAATAAATTAGATTCTGAGTTTTATTTTTGTAAGAAAGTCGGTTTCACAACTTTTTATTACTCATGAAATATTAGGTAATTGTGATTAATGGAAGTAATTATTTTATAGAAGACAACATTTCAGGTTCTCTGTGGGATATGAAGGTGAACATAACCATTCTCAAGGGAGATTCACCATACAGAAGAGCTAAAAGGCTACTGAGAAATGCAAGGCTTCCAGAAATCCCTCATGGTCTCCCGTATAGCACAGATCTGGCTTGGCCTTGGCTTTGTTCCCAGGAGATCAACGAACAACTTTCTTTTGAGGTCAAAACAAGGAGACTTGGAAAATTTGAGCTGTGAGTGCAACCAGAGGGAAGCCAATTTTAAGAATCTGTCCTCAGAACCCAACGATGTTATATCCCTGTCATTTCTCTCTTTAAATATTGCTTTAAGTTTTTATATCAACATTATTGAAGAGGACTGTCATATTATTTCAATATATTTTTAAGCTTTCTGACATTGTATTTTTATTTCCTGAACTATTTCCTTTGAGTCATCGAAAATAGAGACAAAACAAATCAAATCTGATCAGAGTGAACTTTGCTAAAGTCTGGCAAGGAAGCAATGAGGTGCATTCTAATCTTCACAGCCCAAATTGGACTCTTTAAATTTAAAGGAGTTAACTGTCATAATTTTACAAAACCAAATCTACAGCATAACACAGCTGGGAATTAACTGAATAGGTTAGTACCAATGGTAGACATTCTTCTTTATGTTTCTGGAATACCCTTATGGATCAGAGGTCTCATGTAAAAGATAATTGTGACGCAGAATTACAAGAGAATCAAACACTTTTTCATAAAGCTAATAGCTCAGAAGGAAGATTCAAACAGAATATAGAACCGACAGAGCTACTAAGATCTGAGGCAACTACTTCTTTCCCAGTTTGTGCCACAGTGTAATACACAAAATGGATAATGTATGTCCCTTTAAGCTCAAAAGTAAAAATGTTTCTATATGTACATTTCTAGCAAGTCACAGAAGATGTCAAACATTAATGATTTCAGTGGAATTACAAGACAAACCAGTAAGTGAGTATGTTCTGTTAAATAAAATAATTAGGTTATTTATTCAATCATATAGTAAATACATATGTATTATTACGTAATATAAAAATATAATGTTCTCACATAATCTTGATGACTACACCAAAAATATTAATGTAGAAGTAAATTAATAATTAGTAATTTATATCCTATTTTACTTGTTAAGAAAGTTATTAATTGATTATTTGTATCATACAAAGTATAATGGTTATTACTTTAACCGTTCTAAACTTCACTTTTACCTTGTGATGGAATTAAGATTATCCATTTATGCTTCTAGGTAGTGGCATCGTTTAATAAATACTTGACAGGAAAGAAAGAAAATGCATATTTCTCTTAATTTTTCAAGAAGATTGTAATGATTTGCATAAATTGGACAAAGCAAGAAGTACTGATTTTATTTATCATCTCTCAATGATGATAAATCATCACTCTCAATGATGTGAGTTACTGTATGAAGATTTCCAAACTTCTGGTACATTTCAAATAAGAAAACTAGTAAATAAAGCAAAACTCACGAATGTGTATGAAAACTAAATATAACAATAGAGTTCAACTGAAAATAAGATCAGCATGGATTATAGAACATACTTTAGAATTGTATCGATGACGGTGATATTGATCATCATGTATTATATCTTTCATCTCCTCCCTTTAATACTCTTGCCACCTAAATATCTTTAAGAGAAGAAAAAGGAGAGGGAGACAGACAGAGAGACAGAGAGACAGAGAGAGAGAGACAGAAATGAACCACACAGTGATCACAGAGTTTGTCCTGCTTGGCCTTTCTGATGATCCTGACCTTCAGATTGTGATTTTCCTCTTCTTATTTATCACATACATATTAAGTGTCGCTGGAAACCTGACTATCATCACTCTAACCTTGGTGGACCCTCATCTACAGACACCAATGTATTTCTTCCTCCGAAACTTCTCTTTCTTAGAAATCTCATTTACAACTGTCTGTATTCCTAGATTTCTAGGAGCAATTATCACCAGGGATAAAACTATTTCCTTTAACAATTGTGCAGCCCAACTCTTTTTCCTTATTTTCATGGGGGTGACAGAATTTTACATTCTCACTGCCATGTCCTATGATCGCTACATTGCCATCTGCAAGCCTCTGCATTACACCGCCATCATGAACAGGAAACTCTGCACCTGGCTTGTGCTCTGTGCGTGGCTGGGAGGGTTCCTGACCATTTTCCCACCCCTCATGCTTCTGCTCCAGCTGGATTACTGTGCTTCCAATGTCATTGATCACTTTGCATGTGACTATTTTCCCCTTTTACGACTGTCTTGTTCAGATACATGGTTTCTAGAAGTCATCGGTTTTTACTTTGCGTTGGTTGCTTTGCTATTCACTCTGGCATTGGTGATTTTATCTTACATGTATATTATCAGAACTATTTTGAGAATCCCATCTGCCAGTCAGAGAAAAAAGGCTTTCTCCACATGTTCCTCTCATATGATTGTCATCTCCATCTCTTATGGAAGCTGTATATTTATGTATGCTAATCCCTCTGCAAAAGAAAGGGCATCATTGACCAAGGGAGTAGCTATTCTCAATACCTCTGTTGCCCCCATGCTGAACCCCTTCATTTACACTCTGAGAAACCAGCAAGTGAAGCAAGCCTTCAAAGATGTGGTCCATAAAGTAGTATTTTCTTCAAATATTTATTTTGGCAAACAAAGGACATGCTAAAGAGTAAGTAGGTAAAATCTTAAAATTCCTAAATGTCTATATCCGTATGCTTGTTCCCATAGTCTCTTATATGCCACCTTACAGTTAACTTAATGTTTTTCCAGTCCATTTCCACTTCCACACCCAGATTTCCCCAATGCATGGTTTATTCACTTGTTTTAAAATATGGTAAACTTTATTTCTCCTACAAAATTTTTGGGTATGGATTTCTTTAAGACATACCCTATAACAGAATGTGAAAAACAGTTTTAATTCTATTAATAAAAAATCCCTAAAAAATACATATAACAGCCTATCATACTTTGAATGTAGAGTTTCAAAATCAGTGTGTGATTTCTTTCGTGTTTTCAAGATATTCATTGGTAATTTCTTAACATTTAAAAATATACACTTCCTATATATTGTATGTTACATTCAGTCCTTAGAAGTAATATGGAGTAGTGAATTACACTTTAAATGTAGAGCTTTATATTTTGTGAAATTTAGTGCATATTATCAAGGAAAATATTGATCATGATATTGAGCACTATTTATAGAATTTCCATGTTCTGTGTTATTTAAATATATACATACATATATATATATGTATATATATATATTTATTAAAAATTCAAAATAAATGCAATAAAACTAAAAACATGCCACTTTCCTAGTTCATTGAGCATAATTTGTCAGTAGTGCATTTATTTCTCCAGGGTCGGCTAATGAAGATTTCATTTGTTTGATTGGACCATTTTTCTCTGTTTCTTCACATTCCTACTACCTTTTTATTGTTATGTACACATTTGAAAACACAACCATCTCTCACAGTCTTGTAAAACCAGATTTGTGCAGAGCAAGACCGTCACCATTCAGTCCCCCTAGAGATTCTGGGGGCCTCTCAAGCCTTTTCTAAGGATGTGCATTCTCAGAATTTCACATGGATATTCCTAGTTAGATTTTACTCATTTTTTGCTTTTCATGGAGCTTGTAATTTCTTTCTGAGCTCTGTTTCTGTCTGGGGTAACTCGGGTCCTGGAAGCAACGGCAGGCCATCCAGATCCTTTTTGTTCTCAGCAGCCCATAGTCACCTAGAGTATGTCAGGATCCCTGAGTTAACAAACAAATGTTTTTATTTTACCTTCACTTATTCCTTCTGCAACGCTCTTCCTTACGTTATGGAAATCTGACTTTGTGAATTATATTATTTTCCTTCTCTTTAAAGCATTTCTTTTAACATTTCCTTCAAGCTTGGAACACTGACAAAACATACACTTAAGTTTCTGTTTGTCCAAGGAATTCTTTATTCCTTCAGGGATTTTTTTTTGTTTTCTTTTGTTTTGTTGGATTTTTCATTCTCTGCTTATGCTACCTTTCTATTCTTGCATTCCATCTGCTTTATCCAGGAGAGCCCTTATCATATTAATCATAGTTGGTTTAAATTTCCAGTCTAATCATTCTAACACCTCTGTCATGTCTGGTTCTGAATCATTCTCTGCCTCTTCAAAACTTTTTTTTTTTTTTTCCTTTTTTAACTCTGTACTGTTTTCTTGACAACCAGACATGATGCACTGGGTAAAAAGAACTGGAGCAAATAGCCTTTAGGGGCTGTGAGAGTCAGGCATCGGGGGAGGGGAAGGATTCACAGTCCTATGATTAGGTCTCAGTCTCTTAGTGAGCCTAGGCCTCTGGACTGTAAACTTCCTAAGGGTTTCTCAGTTCTTTCTCCCCAGTTCAGTCAGACAGGAAACTTAGAGTGGGCTAGAGCTGGGTATTTCCCTTGTCCTACGTGGAAGGCTAGAGGACACTGGAGTTGGGTATTTCTCTCCCTGGGTCAGTTAAGCTCTGATAGTGTTCCAGCAGGTTTGTCTCTGGCCATCTAAGATTTCTGTGAGGGCAGGCTCTCTCAACAACAACACAGTGCTCTGATGCATTTCAAAATGGTTCCTTTTCTCTTGCCCCTGACAGAAGCATGAGGTGATTTTTCTCTGACATTCACTACCTGAACCTGGTTGAGCTCCTGGAAGCATATCTCAAAAATGGGATGGGGCCTCATATATCTTGGTCCCCCCAGAGCTTTTAACTCCGTGTTTCCTCCCTGAACCTCCACAAATTATCAGTTTACTTCCGGTTTTCCTGTGCTGGCACTGGACCTTGTGGTAGTTTTGGCTCCCAAGTCTCTGTTCCCTTAAACCTTCACTTCTTGTATTTATATGATTTCCAATCTTAAGGACAGTGATTTGCCTTCCCTAAGGATACAAAGAGAGTGGATTTTTCAATCTGTTCATCTTTTTTCCTTATTGTTAGACTTGAGTGGTGATTTGCAACTCCTTACTTGCAGAACTGGACACTGAAGGTGTCCTCTGTCTTCAAGCACATTGTTTTTCCATTTAATCTCACATTTCCATATGTTCGTTTCTTGAGTATCAGGGCATATCAATCCACTCCTTACAGAAACAGAAGGCTCCACATAATGTTTTCTTTAATTCTCTAAAAACTTGCAGATTCATTGTTAATCCTATTTTATAAATGAAGAAAGGCCTTTAACAATTTTCCAAGATTGCAACATGAGTAAATATCATACCTTGCATTTGAACCTCTCTCTCTTGGACCTAGGATGCCATTTTAAAAATCTTTCTGGTAAACTGCCTCCCATTGGTGTTCTTGTATAGCACAAGCACTTATATATCAATCCAAAAATATGTTTTTGAAAATTTTGAGCCCTAATGTAACAAAGTTTTGTATACTTGAAAACTTGAGTAGATATTAAAGAAATCTGTTAAAATAGCTTTTTTAATAGATATGCTGGTTATGCTATTAGTCGTGATATGAACAATTAGATCATCAGCCCCAAATTACTTTGACCTCCAAATATAATTTTATTAGATATGATGGTTGAATGAGGATAAATTAGAGTGTTTAACAAGCAAAGAATCACTATTCAGGGGAAACTTTTGATGAACATGTGATTCAACAGAAAGCTTAGAACGTGTTGAAAGTGGACTTTTGTATAAATTCATGTTAGAAAAATGACTCAGAAATAATGAGGTCAATAGGGCATATTACCTAGTATAATGGAGTAAGTTTGCTGAATAAAAACTGGCTTGGTGTAGTAGAAAAAGTTCTGAACTGAGAAACAGGTTACTTTATATCTTTCACATTTTCTCTCATCGGTTTACCCTTGATTTTGGTTATTATAGGACAGTGGGACTCGTATCTATTTTGATTCCATTTTATTCCCAGTGTTTTGTATACTATTTAAAGATAGCAGGTCCTGGAAAGATATTTGTTGAATGAAAACAAATAGTGCATGAGTCAACAAGCTTCTTTTTTTGCTGTTTCTAAAATGGACAAAAAGGAATCTGAATTGTAAAATCATGACACCTTTCCAGATATTATGCTTTCATTAATTACAGGGTTAAACCCAGCACATCTTTCAAATGGAAAAGGATTTCTGGATAGTAGATCCTTCTCAAGAATTAGCACCATTTCTATTTTGCGAGAATGATTCTTGGAAAATGTTGAAGAGTTCAATGAGTATTTAATCCATATTTTTTCACGCCTTTCGATGGGAATCCACTAAGCACTGAACTCTATCCCACTCTTTGTATTGCTCTGCATTCAGCATTTCTGAACAATTTATGTGATACTACTAGCTTGGAGAGTCACTTTAATGGAGACATTTTAGTGTATGATAAAAATGTAATGTTTTCATGTAAGATTAAGTTGTCCCAGTATTTAACTCACCAAGAAAAGAAGTGGGGGCCTCAATTTGTCAAAGAAATTCTGATTTAGGAAATTCAGGAGACCTCTCCCAAAAGCTTTGCAACTAAGTTATTTTCTCACTTAGATAATGTGCAAAATATTCCATCCGTTTCTGGCTTACTTCACATGCCCTTTGTAACTCTTTGGGTATTATCACAAAAGTTTGCTGTTCCAATATTGGTGCAAATGTTGATAACATTTTTATAATCCCTTAGTGTACTTTCTCTAAGCCCTTGTTGGCACATTTGATTCACTGGAGTAATAGCCATGAGAGATAGGTATTTATGGTAGATAAAACATGTACCTATGCAGGTGAAAGTCCATATAGAATCTTTGTCCAGAAAGGCCAAAGCAACTCCAAACCTAGCTTGTCTTCACTATTTTTGCTCCCATAATTACCATGGATAATGAGTAATAGAATATAAACTATAGAAATAAAGTAATTCCAAATGTATTAAGAGTGATTTTTAGGAATACTGAATCTCCTAACCTAAAACTGAAATAGTTGTCAATGTGGATTTTTATCATTGCAACCAGCTGATGCAGAACGTTTGTATGACAAGTAGAGGTAAGGCTGTAAAGTTGAAGCCAATGAAAAATGTCCTTTTCTTAGCACCGATTCATTCATTTTTTTAAAATTTTTTTTAATGTTTATTTATTTTTGAGACAGAGAGAGACAGAGCATGAGTGGGGGAGGAGCAGAGAGAGAGGGAGACACAGAATCATTACCTGAGCCAAAGTCAGTTGCTCAACCGACTGAGCCACCCAGCACCCCTGATTCATTCATTCTTAACTCAACTTTTCATCAGATCATATAGAAAAATTGGGGGTTGCTATTTCTTTCCGAATGCATCAAGGATTATGAAAATGAGCATGTTACATTTCCTATTTCTCATAATTTATTCCTTTATTAATTTTCAGAATTATTTTCTCTGAGTTTGGTCTCCCCCACTGAATATAGGTATTGAATACTAGGTAGCCCATGCTCAATTCTATCATTTAGTAGCTGTCTGACCTTGTTTATGTTATTTAACCTCTCTCATTGTCAGTTTCTTTTAACCAACACAGGATTATAAAAATTAGTAAATGAGGTAAGAACATACACCGTTAGCAGTCTCTCACATGAGGGACTACAAAAACGGTTTTTGTCATTTTGCACTGGGGCTCTATTCCTCAAGTGTGATCGTTGATTTTATTTTTAGGAATAATAGGGATATTAGTAACTGCTGTCTGGGAGTACATGCTATAAAATTGTTGTACAATTTTACTTTGTATTTAAATTAGCTCTATTTCCATAATATATTATTCTCATTTTAAAAGTTAAAAAAAATCTAAAACTCAGAGAGATTAAGTAACTTGTCCAAAGTTACAATACTATACTATAATGTAGCTAAGTTGCATTTTTAACTTTAAACTACTTAATTTCTCTTTGAGTGCAAAGCCCACAGGTTGCCCCAATAATACCATGCATTATAAATTAATATTAAGTTCTGATGCCTTTGTTTTATAAGAAGCCCTTTCCCTTTTAAATTGAAAATGATCTACAAATATAGTTACCTGGTTAACAGACTGAGATAATCAGGGTTTAAGTAGAACACCTACCTATGAAAACCTACAGATTTAGAAGTGATTTAGATGATTACTGTTTTCCTTCATTATTCCTATTCATATTGGTTGGTGCTCTGATCTGACTTGGGATTTAAATATCCCCTTTCTATTAGAATAAAAAAGCAAGGTCCTATCTTTTTTTCAGAGGACTCAGGTAAACTGCATTCTGAACACACTTTAGGAATACTCTAAGGCATTACTAAAATAATAATCCGAAAAAGAATCTAAATTGGTTCATCTTATGAGATTTTTTGCATTCAGTCACCATGAAGTTCTTACATGATATTAGATGTCACCAAACATACATCAAAAATGGAATGAATCATTCCAGAAAAAAAATAGTACTTGGTGTAAACCAATTACTCAAGATATCAGATTAAACCAGCATTTTGCTCTCTATTTTGACAAACTGGCCTAACATACAGACCTAAAACCAAGAAAAAGATTGTCAAGTGAGAGAGACATAGAGAATTGGAAAACTGCGTAGTAATGTTGTGGGTACAAATTGCCTTGAGGATATACGCATTCACACCTTTTTTGGGAGTTTTAACTTGAGAGATTTCAGCACACATAGAGAATGCAGAATGATACAGTTAGTTTCCAACTAAAGTGTGGAATTTAGGGAGACTCTAACCATCTCTCCTAATTATTAAAAAAAACAAACAAGGAAACACAAGCTCTTATACCTTAATAGGTCTTTTTAAATTGTTGCATTTTAAGTTGGGCATAGGAAGACACTATTCTCTTCTCAACAGAGCCATCCTTAAAATTCATATGAAATGGCAGAGGTGTCCTAAAAGTCATTTATTTAAATAAAATATTTAGTTGGTGCTTATTATTTTATTCACATGCATCAGTTATTTCATTTAGCACAACAGCAAGTATTTGTTCATTAAATAGGTTAATTTTCACTTTCATGAGCCACCCAACATAGTTCAACAAAGATACCCAGGATGGGTTCAAATTCATTGAAACAAAAAGGGGCAGGGAGCATACTAAATTTGTGATCATAAGTTACATGTGACGGGGAAGAAGAAATATGGATGAGTGGTTAGGAAGGAAAGCCTAAAATGATGTTTTAGATTCTTGGATAAATTTTTCATTACTCCACCAAAAACATCAGAGAAATGGCTGAGAGATCAAAGGATCTATACAGCTATTAGTTATAGAGGATTGTTAATCAAGAACAATGACCTTTATTTTTTTAAAGATTTTTTTAATGTTTAATTTTGAGAGAGAGTGTGTGAGCAGGTGAGGGGCAGAGAGAAGAGGGTAGATCTGAAGCAGGCTCTGCTGACAGCACAGAGCTGCTGTGGTGCTCAAACTCATGAACTGTGAGATCAAGACCAGACCCTAATCGAGCCACCCAGGCACCTCAAGAACAATGACCTAATTGAAATATCTATTACACACTTGAATTGCCATAAGTTTGTTTACAAAATATGTCATTGTGATGTCTTTTTCCTCAAGTAAGTGCTCTTCAGCCTGTTTTCTCCAGTCCCTAAGAAATACTCATTTCTTGTGAACCTCACATACTTTCCCAATAGCATTAGCACTATCCATCTTACCTCAAATGTACCTTCTAATCAACAGCAATATTTTTGGCTACACAGGGGAAGTGAGCGAGAAGACAGATCAAAGATGTAAGAGAAAAAAACAAAAAATTTCACAGTATTATGATGCATTATATACTACAAATCAACAATCTGACATCTTTAAACTAAAAATTCTATTGCAAAACTTCTCTCAGGACACTGAACTGAAAACCTAACTATTTAATGAGAATGCCCAGAGTAAGGGATATGATAATGGACCAGTTCAATTCATTGAGGGAACTTTTAGCTTCTCTCTAAAATGCATTGATGATGATGATGATGATTATAATTCAGGAAGAGAAAATAAAGGGATTTCATGTGCTGTCTCCTTGATTACTCCCAGGTATTGACAAAATAAAGCTCTACAAGTAAAGGCTAACGTTCATAGAAAGGAAAATATAAAAATACTATACGCGATAGAAAGCAGAAGACATATACAGAGAGAATACACTACAAGGTTTAGATGGAAGAAATTTTGAAGGAAAAAAGTTCTGTAGAAGATCATGTTTATTTTAGATACTCATACAATTTTGCTTCCTTAGCCCGTGAAATATGTAAGTCCAATCTACTAAATTTCTGCCCTGCCTTTTCCGTATTCTGTACACTGTAGAATCTGAGGACATTAACATTATGGCAATGAATTCATTATCTGTGGCTTGAGATGAGGAGTAGGTGGTTGAAAGGAGAATGTGAGCCAGAATGAAAACAGAAATTTGTCACACTGTTAAAGATTTAACATCAATGACTTTCAAATTTTGGAGACCTCCCCATTTGAAGGACCTTTTTCCTGACACATTTGTCTTTCTATATTTTACAGGTAAGTAATAATACAGGAAATTTGGTGAGAGGAATGAGGAAATGAGACACTTTTATTGTGGTTGGAAAAAGGACAAGGAGTTTCCCAAAAAGAAGGCAACCCTTGAGAGAAGTATTTCTGTGTCAACAGGCAGGATTTCTATTCCCATTATCAAACATTCAGAAAAACCTGGGTTAAAATCCCTGTTTTCTCATTTAGGGTATATGACTCAGATAAGATTTTTAATAACTGTTTTAGATTCAGTTTCCAATCTGTAAAATAAAGATTTTAAGAAGAAACATTATGTGGAAAATACAGAGTGTGCCATATGGCAAAAATGTACTTTAAAACGTGTTACCTACTTTTATTGTCTTAAAGATCTCATAAATTAAATCAATGTGGTATGATACGTTTACTTCCAGAGACATATTCCAGCAGTATCCATGAATAATCCTCTAATCCTTCTATTTGTGCTTTTCCCTCTAGATTATACAAGAGAAGAAAAGTATGAGAAACCACACAGAAATAACAGAGTTTATCCTCCTGGGATTGTCAGATGACCCACAGCTTCAGGTGGTGATCTTTGTCTCTCTGCTCGTCACCTACATGCTCAGCATCACTGGCAACCTGACCATTATCACCCTTACCCTGCTGGATTCCCACCTCCAGACCCCCATGTATTTCTTCCTCAGAAACTTCTCCGTATTAGAGGTTTCATTCACAACTGTCAGCATACCCAAGTTCCTGGGCACTATGATTACAGGAGATAAAACCATTTCCTTTAATGATTGTATGACTCAGTTTTTTTTTTTCATTCTCTTGGGAGTCACTGAATTTTGCCTTCTGGCCGCCATGTCCTATGACCGTTACATTGCCATCTGCAAACCTCTCCATTACATGACCATCATGAATCACAGAGTCTGCATACTCCTTGTCTTTGCTTCATGGCTAATGTCATTCTTAATCATATTCCCATTACTTATGCTGTTCTTGCAGCTTGATTACTGTAGGTCCAATGTTATAGACCATTTTACCTGTGATTATTTCCCCTTACTACACCTTTCTTGTTCAGACACAAAATTCCTAGAGATAGTGGGTTTTTCCTGTGCTGTGCTTACTCTACTGTTCACTTTGGCATTAATAATTCTGTCCTACATATATATCATCAGAACGATTTTGAGGATTCCTTCTGCTAGTCAGAGGACAAAGGCCTTTTCCACCTGTTCTTCCCACATGATCGTCATCTCCATCTCCTATGGCAGCTGCATTTTCATGTATATTAATCCATCAGCAAAAGACAGAGTGTCTCTGAGCAAGGGAGTTGCTGTGCTAAACACCTCAGTGGCCCCCATGCTGAACCCCTTTATTTATAGCCTAAGGAATCAGCAAGTCAGGCGAGCCTTCATGGACAGGGCAAGAAAGATTGTATTCTTCTCAAGAAAATGAAAAAAATTAAAAGTACTGTCATAAATTAAAGGCATAATGAAGAATAGTTAAAAAATAGGGCCCCTCAAAAATCTATTAAATACACATAGCCTCACTGGAGTTATTTTTCATTGCTTTTATTTCTATTGCCAGCAGTTTACTGAGGATATTTGAATATATATATATATATATATATATATATATATATATATATATATATACATACATATATGTATTTTCTACTCAAATTCCATCCCTCTTTCATTCATTTCCCCACCTTTGAGCTAGTCTTTCCACTCTGTAACTATGAGCTTGGCCTCAGTTCCTTCTTTTAAATAGTTTTAAATTCCAGGTTTTCCACAGTAATTCTTAGAGATTTCAGAGACAGAAAAAGAGCAAGAGCATTGGGGAGAAAACTGTGTTTTATAATTTCATCAGGAAATACTCTTTTTAGAAATTCAGAAAATATTCAGTCAAGTTTAACATTATTTTAAATTACTATACAAAGACTGTAAATACAGCTTGACAGTCTTATTAGAATATTGCAGTTACTATCCTCTCCATATTATAGCACTATTAGTAATTATATAAGAAACAGTACCACTGAAAGAGAAATGTAATTATATATATTTTGAGAAATCAAAAAACATCTTTCATTACCCAGTTTAAAATTTTCTGTGCTAAATAATTTATCAATTTAAAACATAATTAGGATGGTGCAGCCGCTCTGGAAAACAGTATGGAGGTTCCTCAGAAAATTAAAAATAGACCTACCCTATGACCCAGCAATAGCACTGCTAGGAATTTATCCAAGGGATACAGGAGTACTGATACATAGGGGCACCTGTACCCCAATGTTTATAGCGGCACTCTCAACAATAGCCAAATTATGGAAAGAGCCTAAATGTCCATCAACTGATGAATGGATAAAGAAATTGTGGTTTATATACACAATGGAATACTACGTGGCAATGAGAAAAAATGAAATATGGCCTTTTGTAGCAACATGGATGGAACTGGAGAGTGTGATGCTAAGTGAAATAAGCCATACAGAGAAAGACAGATACCATATGGTTTCACTCTTATGTGGATCCTGAGAAACATAACAGAAACCCATGGGGGAGGGGAAGGAAAAAAAAAAAAAAAAAAAGAGGTTAGAGTGGGAGAGAGCCAAAGCATTAGAGACTGTTAAAAACTGAGAACAAACTGGGGGTTGATGGGGGGTGGGAGGGAGGGCAGGGTGGGAGGGAGGGCAGGGTGGGTGATGGGTATTGAGGAGGGCACCTTTTGGGATGAGCACTGGGTGTTGTATGGAAACCAATTTGACAGTAAATTTCATATATTAAAAAATAAAAAAAAAATAAAAAAAAAATAAAAAAAAAATAAAAAAATAAAAAAATAAAATAAAAAATAAAACATAATTAGGAAAACTTGAATTAATCCCTTTTTTTTTTTTTTTGGAATTCCATAATTATGAGATACACAATACCAGTTCTTCAAAAAAAAAAAAAAAAACCTGAAGAAATAAATATTCCTAGATACCAGATATGACTACATATGGTTCAGGGGTATATTTAAACAAGTGCTTAAACTTAAACTGCTCTTTTTGATAATCAATGGCTAAGAGTTATAACTTTCTCTTATCTTTACTGGCTATTTTGATATAACAGTTTACAGGAACAATTCATTGAAGTGCAAAAGATGCCTTCTTTATTTCATAATATACTTTGTTCATAATATATATACTTTGTTCATAGAAAACCTATTTAACAAAAATCTATTACAAGCCAACCAACACTGCTTTTATTCTGAACTCCACTGACAGTTCTATCCAGGGCATTAGCACAAGAATAATAAATACATTCAAAACTACTGGAAAAGAAGAAACAAATAAATATTTCTTTGCAAAGAACATTATTTTCCTCCTACGGCCTTACTGTATTTACACTAAATGTTTCTTAACCCTGACATACTCCCCTCCCAGATATCTGCATGGGATAAGCCAGACATCCACATGTCCCCTCAATAAGGCCCACCCCAATGACGCTATTTAAAATTTAGTGGCTCCCCACCTCCAAGGTTTTTAAATTTTCTCTTCCTTTACATAACATTGATTAATTTACAAGAGGCCATATAATGTACTAATCAATCATGTCCATTGCTTATTGTCTGTCTCACACCCCTCCCTCACCCCCATGAAAGCAGGGATCTCTGTCCACTTTGTAGACACAATGATGTGTTCCAGCAGTGCTGTACTGGGACCTGCCTTTACACTTCCCAACAGCCAACTGTGCTTGTGTCTCCTCAATTCTGCATTCAGAAAGGCCACATCACCTGCCATGGTGAGAGACTTTACATCTTAAAAATTGATAAACTCTACCGATGGGCTCCTCACCTCCACTCACTGAGGCAGCTGTTAAACATTTACTGGAAGTCACTATTCCTCCTCATTTAGAACATGTGTCTGCCATGTAGTGGGTATTCAATAAATATTTTTTGAATAAATAAGTTTAAATAATGTAGAATGGCTCCAGTGTCCTAGCAATCAGAGCACTATTTTGTCCAACAGAAACACATGCTATTTATATAATAATGTACATGACATTGAGTTAGCTTTTAACACAATATTCAAATAAAATGTGTATATCATAACTAGACAACGTTGAATGAGAAAGAAATAATTGAATATTTCTAATGCATTTGATGTTAATTTTCTTTTATTTTACATTAGGCCATCTAAAAACTATGTACAAATTTATTTCTTTGACTTTTCATGAAGTCAATGATAAAACTTCTTATTAAGGTTTTCCTACTGAGCTTTCTAATAGTAGGAATTCCCATGATGCAAACCCTTATTTTTCTCATGGAAAAATTCTTAGAACTATTTGGGATACACCAAGAAATGTATGAAATCCAACATCACCTGTCAGTTGATACACTTCTGAAATTATAAATTCAACTTATAGAATAATAGGTCAATAACTGATAGTATTCCGTAAATGGGAGATCAATCACACATCCTGCAGGGGCAGGATAGCTTACCTAAAAAGGATGTTAATATATCACTGAAAATAATTAGTTATATGCACTGGAATTATTTAGTAATATGATGTCAGTTCAGGCTTTCAGAGAAAGTCTTTAATAATTTTTTTAAATTTATTTTATAGAGAGAAAGCAAGAGGCGGGGAGGGACAGAGGGAGAGAATCCCAAGCAGGCTCTGTGCTCGGCATATAGCCCAAAATGGGGCTTGATCCCTTGGCCCTGAGATCATGACCTTAGCCAAAATCAAGTCTCAACTGACTGAGCCACCGAGGCTCAGAACTCTATGAGAGGTCCTTCTAAGAAAGTCTTAAATTATTTGGATCCCTTAACCACTTGATTTAATAAAATTTATTTTATGATTTTGAACGTGTTACAGTAAAACATTATTTGTAACTGTAGGAGAGTGAAACTGGTAGCTGAACAATGTTTCGTTGGCCTTAAACATAGTCACTCATCAACCTCACAGGACATGAAGGTAATTGACACATTCTTAAAAACCTGATGTCCTAGTATCTTTTGGATACGTAGCAGGTATAATCAGTCTTAATTAAAAGTAAATTATGAGGAGGTCCAGAGAAAAGCTAGACAGCTATTAGGAACCAAGAATAAAACAATAATGTAAGAACGTAAGAAATGTAAGAAAGTAAGAGTGAAAGAATGATCAAGTAAGAAAGACAGGCAATTCAGCATCTAGGAGTCTCAGAAAAGATGTGGAGAAGAAACCTGTCTAATAGGATATTTCAAATGAAGTGCAGTGCTTTGTGAGATAGAAACTCACTTCCTTTTCCTGTAAGAAAATCAATGAAGACTGCATTGTTCACAAACACACAAGTGGTGGTCAGCACACACTTAGCTAACTTCTTTCTACTTCAGAGTCTTTACCTGAGTAATAGCACTGACCTCAGAGGGTTTTGTGTTGTCTGCTTGTTTGAAAAAGTTGAGATAATTTAAGTGTATGGTCAGTGCCTGGTAACCAATAAAAGCTCAGAACAAAACAGAATCACTATTTGGAAACAAAAATAAAGGCAAAGGAATAGAATTGTCATAAGTAGAAAATCAGTTTCACTATCTCTATTGAAATATATTGAATGAATATTTTCAATTACTGTTTTAATATGTATCAATTATAAATTCAACACATCTCAGGGTGCCTGGGTGGCTCAGTTGGTTAAGCGACCAACTCTTGGTTTTGGCTCAGGCCATGATCTCATGGTTCATGAGTTCGAACCCTTTGTTAGGCTCTGTGCTGACAGAGCAGAGCCTGCTTGGGATTCTCTCTCTCTCTGCCCCTCCCCTGCTATCTCTCTCTCAAAATAAATAAATATTTTTCAAAATAAATAAATTCAACACATCTCGGCATCTATCTATTGTTCTATGTGTTAGCTAGTTATTTGTTCATCCCTTCTCACTTCTTTCTTTTGTCCCACTTTCAAATATTCTCATCTTTCAATCCTGCATATTATCTGCATTTCTGGCATTAATGCATGCATGTTTTATGCCCACATTTTTAACTGAAGAAAATAAAGATAAGTCATCAAATGTGAAATTATATTACATATGTGTACATATATGTGTACATTACATATATGATATTCAAATATCGTATTCTTCTAGTAATAAAAACAGCATCTCTCATTGAAGAAAATGTGAAAATAGACAAGTTAAAAATATTCGATGCCAGATTCCCAGATATTTATTTTACTGGTTCAAAAATATTCTCACCACAAAAAGATGTTATATGCACAAATATAAACCAGTATTTAATGGAAGTAAATAACATAATGAAAGAAAGTAGTCTAAAGGTAATAAAAGCCACATTAGCGGGAGCTATGGGAAGGGTTTCCCTAAATTCAAAGGCCCAATACAGGGATCAACCTTCTGATGTCTTTAACTGGTTGTCCATTTCAGAAGGCAATCAACTCACACTAGAAATCAACAGCAGTGTTTTCTACCATTTCATTCTGCTAAAGAATTCTTCTCGGGGTTGCCAGAATTCAAAGGATATAAGGGTACCAATTCTACTGAGGAAAAGTCCAAAGTTTCTGGAAGAAAAATGTGACTTCCTTGTATAATCAGAAGGGTGAAATTCCAAGTCAAGCTTCCACACAATCATTATAATGTTGTTTGTACATTTGCCTATAAGTTTGCTTTTTATATTTTTTAATCAATATTTATAAAAATGATTCACCCCTATCTTTAATGATTCTTCTCTTGGCACTCAGTTTACTTAATCAATTCCCCTGGGCCAACAAAAAGGCACATAAAATCAGTCCAGTTCCATTTGTATGGCATGCCTAGAGAAGAACATTCCTTATTTTCTGTTCTTCAAAACAGCATTTGCAGGAAAATATAGCAGTCCCTGAACCTAAGGAAAATACTACTTAGGTTTTATAGATGCATAATCATAGAATTACAAACTATTGATTTTAAATGTTTACACGAATAGAAAGAAAAATGATTTAATCAATCATTTTTTGTACTATATGAAAAGAGGCAAATGGAAGAGTACTTTACTAGTCAACCCAGGTGTAAGTGAATTAGTACATGGAGCTTGATAAGAGACGAAAAGCCAGAATGAGTTGTATTATGTTTTCAGAAATTCATAGCATCAGTAATGAAGGATATTGTGAGTCACTTATAACTAATCTAGCAACAAAGAGAATTATGATCCTTAAAACCATGACAAAGCTAAATCAGTATACTTGTTTGTTTTAAAAATCAATATGCTTGTTTTGAGAGCACAATAGAAACTAAATCTTTTGCTAATTCAATTTAGCAGCTCTGAAATTATGTAAATGTTTAAGCAAATCAGATGATAAAATCTGACATTAAATCATCAAGAAGACCAAGAAGTAAGTCAATTTTTTATTCTTCAATATATATACCTTCATTTTATTCAAATGTCTTTAAAAATATTATTTGTATATGTTTGTGGATTCACAAATCTTTCAATATTACAAATTAAATAATTGTTTACTACCAAGAGACTATTAATAAAATGCTAAAGAAGGAACACACAAATCAATCCTGGATTGTTCTTTCTTTCTTTCTAACTTGAAATCGTGGTCTGATATAAAAATACAATTTTTTTTATTCCCTATTGGATCTTTCATACTTTCCCTTTTAAGAGTTACCATTTCTTAGAATAAAAAACTGTTTTCCTAGTTTAATATTTCTAATTGCTTATTTTTTGTGTTAAATTCAAGTGTAAATATACTTATTACATTTAATTTTAAAGGTAGATCTATATTATAATCATTTTTGTTACATACATTATGTTGGATGTTGGGTGGGGGATGGGCATTAAGGAGAACACTTGCTGGGATGAGCAGTGGATGTTATATGTAAGTAATGAATAATTAAATTCTACTCCTGAAATCATTATTACACTACATGTTAAGTAACTGGAATTTCATTAAAAATTGAAAAATTGAAAAAAAAATTCCCAATTGGAAAGGTTATCTGTTTCCCAGTAAATGCTATACTGATCACCTACTTGTTCATTTTCCATGACAATACTGTAAAAAAACAAAAAATAGAATTCTACATTGTATGAATTAAACTATTTCTAGGCTATAATTATTTTAGTAATAGAAGAAGACTGCCTGCTGTCCTTCTGGACTTTTATCGGAAAAGGATTTAAAAAGATAAGAAAAGGGAGGGGAGCATCAACCAAACCTTTAAGAAAGTAATTAACAAGAGAATGCGAACAAAACATTCCCATGGATAAACTTGTGAGATGATTACTATGGTGACAAGTTGTTTAACCTTGTGAGAGTTCCCTCAACTATGTGGGCTTCAAAATAGAAAATGTGGAGATAGCCTAAAGGACACCTGTAAGATTTCAAACTCTATATTTAGATTATCCATAATCCACACTAGTTTTATAGTACTGAGGAAAGGAAAAGATCAATCAGAATATTTTCATGGTTTTATAAAAAAGAATAATTAGATGCTTAATCTTAAAGAAACATTAGAAGAAATAGCTTCTGCTTAAATGCTAGCAAAAGACATTTTTTTTTAACCCATGGCCTGTGATTGTGTATACTCAACAATAAGAGATCAATCTTTAACTTCAGATCATGTTATTACTTGAATGTAAGGTCCAATAGGAATTGGACAGAGTTGCTGAAGGGGAACATGTGTTTTTGGCTTTCATAGATTATTCATCATCATGGATATTTAAACATTTTATATTCTATCCTCAATCTTCTTTTAACTCTTTTATTTTCTATAGGGGAACATACATTCTCTGTTCGAAAGTGGGGAAAAATGATCAGCGATGAAAAACCACACAGTACCCAAAGAATTCATTCTTCTAGGGCTATCTGATGACCCCGAGCTCCAGACTGTGATTTTTCTCTTTTTAATTATCACATATATATTAAGTGTCACTGGAAATTTGACCATCATCACTCTCACCTTGGTGGATTCCCATCTACAGACCCCTATGTATTTCTTCCTCAGGAACTTCTCTGTATTAGAAATATCCTTTACAACTGTCTGTATTCCTAGATTTCTGGGCACAATTATCACCGGAGACAAATCTATTTCATACAATAATTGTACAGCTCAGTTGTTTTTCTTCATCTTCATGGGTATAACTGAGTTTTATCTTCTAACTGCCATGTCCTATGATCGCTATGTGGCCATCTGTAAACCCCTACATTATACAACCATCATGAACAAAAGAGTCTGCATTTTACTTGTCTTTTGTGCTTGGCTGGCAGGATTCTTAAATATCTTCCCACCAGTTATTCTTTTTCTCCAGTTAGATTACTGTGGCTCCAATGTCATCGATCACTTTGCTTGTGACTATTTTCCCCTCTTGCAGTTATCTTGCTCAGACACATGGCTCCTAGAAGTCATTGGCTTTTACTCTGCAATAGTCATACTGCTTTTCACTTTGGCATTAATAATTCTATCCTACATGTTCATCATTAGAACAATTCTGAAACTGCCTTCCGCCAGTCAGAGAAAAAAGGCATTTTCTACGTGTTCCTCTCACATGATTGTCATTTCCATCTCTTATGGAAGCTGCATATTCATGTATGCCAACCCTTCCGCAAAACAGAAGGCATCATTGACCAAAGGAGTAGCTATTCTCAATACCTCTGTGGCTCCTATGATGAATCCATTTATATATACCCTGAGGAACCAGCAAGTAAAGCAAGCCTTTAAGGATACTGTCCAAAAGGTTATGTTTTTCTCCAGTAATTGAAGGCATTAGTAGCATTACAAGAATGAAGTGCTTGGAAATGCTTTCTATTATTCACACTTTCTCAAAACTCCCTTTCCTTTACTCGAGTTATGTGTTTTCCCCTTTTTTTCCATCCCCCTATTAAAATTTCCCAATCATGGAACTCAATAAATTTGATAATGTGAATATTGTCTCAGAATTTTCTGTGCATTCAAAAGTTTTATTCAAATGTATTTGGATGAAGTAATAAAATTGGGTTGATGATTATGATTTTGAATGGGAGTGGTTTGATTTTGAAGAGACATGGGCTTTAGGTTGATGGTAAGTGTGTAAGAGTACATGCAGATTTCTGAACTTTTCATTCTTACTAATGGAAATGAATGTCATTAGAAAATTTTGATTCTATTTGTCATTTCCATGAAATCAAATGAACACAACCATTAGGGGTTGGAAATAATATATAAATATCTACTTAAATATTTTAAAAATTAGAAACTCATACACATTAAAAAATCTTTATAATATTAATCATAGTGCTAACGAGAAGAAGAAAGAGAGACTGGGGTAGAAGATAATATAAGATTTTTCAGCAATTCCTACACTCAAAATCTATTGTTTTCTTTGTATTAACTCATTTAATCCTGACAACAACCTTATGATGTACTTTCAATTACTATTATCTTTTAGTTAGATGTATTTTTCTTTACGTAGATCAAATACGCCCAAAAATTAAAAACTGGGTAGAGAACAGGCAACGTAAAACATGGCAAATGTATAAAATGTATGAAACTATGATAAACTGGTAAAAGTTCATCTTTCTGGAGATTTGAGTTTTAATTGTCGCATCTAGAATCAACCTCAGGGTTTTTGGAAGTACGGAACAGAAATAACATCTGTTGACAATATTCTAGACACTTTTTTTTGTATTAAGCAAATCACATGATTTATTTTTAAAAAACTCTTTGAAAATGAACATCATTATTCCTAATTTATAGGTGAACAAACACAATGAAATTGAGGTTGAGACTTCAATGCTACAGAGATTGCAGCTTTCAGAACTGGGATGTAAATCACTTTTCTTTCATCTCAAATCCAGACTACTGGGTTACTTTCATTTCTCATTGAATTTCACATGTAATAATTTATGAACAAAAGTTCATAGTCAATATTAGAATTGTTAAATTAAAGGACTTTTTAATGTGTGATGAACTCCAGGTTTTTCTTACTTATGACAGGCACTGAGGATATAATAACGAAAAAGAATGATTATTACCCTAAATTATCTCAAAGTAGTGGGGGAGAAAAACAACATATAATTAAAATTTAATTTGATAAATGCAGCAGCTTAGGCCTAAATAACCTATAGGCCAGGTGATGTTATCATCATCAAAGAAAATGGCAGTTTTCCTGCCTTTTTTCTTAGCACAATTACAGTCAACTTCACAATAATTGCTAAATGTTGGTTCTTTTTAACCCTAAAGTCACATGCAGAAGAGAAAACTTGCCCGCTTTGGCTGTCATCTTAGTTTCCCTTTTATTTTATTTCTTGGTCATTAGCATATATGTTATACACAAAGTCACATTATTTCCTGAGTAAAAAAGGGTTTTGAGAAATAGGATTATGATATTCTCCAAGACACTCTCCAGCAAGGCTCCCTCTACCCTCAAACTGCATTGTGAATCATACATTAAACTTATAGAAAGTTTAACCCATTACCATTCCATTTCTATTCCTCTCTTGGATCTATTTGAAAGAATTTATATCAATGACCACAGTCTATATTTCTAGGACTACTTCAGGCATTTACATCTAGTGAACACTGAGGTGTATTTGTCAAATTAAACCCATGCAAACAAAACAGACAGAAAGAAAAACCAATAACAATACTTAATACCTATACATGGATAGTAACAGCTTCCTATAAGCAGAATAAGAATCTCACAAATATAATTTCTCCCTAATTCTTATATCATTGAAAATTCGTTTAGATGTTATTTCTAAAAATACTTTTAAAATGTTGCAAGCATGTGCTAGCCATTTGGTTAATAAGATATACCATCTCCATCTTATAAAATTTCAGGCAATGGATAAAAAGGTGGACATTTAGATATAGAATGAATCTTTATAAAAACATATACCAAGGGCTATATCAATATGAAATATGGGATTGCTCACAATATTTGCAGTAATGAAGTAAGAACGCCAATTCAAAATAAGAAATATAATCAAATGGATATTCTGGACAAGGGGAATAATGATTGCAAAAAACACAATTGTAAAAGTGAGAGAAGTGAATGTGAACCACATGGAAATAAACGGAAGGTAACAAGTAGCCACTACTTCTTTTTTATGTTTTCCTTGAAAAGCTAATTTTATTGATTCAATTTATTATACACAGGTAAAATAATGCTATAAAACCAATACTCGCTTTCCTCATGTGAGTATTGTATGTTTTAAATGATATTAACCATTTTATCTACCCCTATGAGTGTTAACAATACCCTCAAGTGGGTATGTTTCTCTTCTCCTTTTAAAAAATGAGACATAGAAATTCACAGGAAACAAATAATGTATATATGGCCAATATATATTAGAACCATGATTCAAATCTAGCTATGTCCCCCAAATAAGCCATTGTGCCAATTCCTGTGGGAAGGGAGAAATCTTGCAATATAAACATATACAAAGAAACAGACTTTCAGAATAAGATGGCATTCTTTCACGAAAGTACTTTCTTTCACAAGAGTACTAAATAAGTCCACCGAAATGCCACACTTGGCTTATGGGGATTTCTCTCAAAGTAACATCTCTCAGAAAATTAAAAATTCAGAAGACAAGCACTCCTTTGAAATTAAAATTAAATCCCTAGACCTAAAACCAGAAAAATAGCCAAAGAAACTCAGAATCCCAAACTTTTCCATTGGTAGTCTCAGATACAACATATACCTGTATGATAATATAGACACTCAATTGGCAAGACTCTCTGTTATTTTTGGATTGAACACTGAGTTATCCACAACAACAACTGCAGCCATCACCATAGAATATGCAATTGATAATTCATTATCTTACTCATAGATATTACTTAGTCATTCTCCATCATTCTGATTTGAGTCAGAGTAAACCTCTGTATTCTTAAATAATCAGAACATTTTGGTGTTCATCATGCCCTACATCACCCTCTGATGGTAAATCTCCAGTGCTAAAGTTCTCAAGCTCACTTGCCTTTTTGGCTCCATCTATAAAACTGGACGTGGATTGTTATAATTTACAGTCGTATAGGATTACATGATCCACGTGGTACAGTATACTTATCAATATAATTAGAAGTTTTCACAATATACTTGAATTTCAGTTTTCATGACTATATTAATAGACCATGAGCATTTTTCTAGCAAAGGGAATACTATGTCCATTATTGCCTACCAAAGGGTTTATTGTAGTGTAGTCATTTACTCAAATATTTGTTAATCAACAAATGGATGAAAGTGTCAAAATGCCTACTTCCTATCTAAATGATTGGTATCTCCTGCCTTGAAATTATCATTCCTCTGCTGATATCTTGTTTGAATAAGTTTCTATATCTGGGTTTTCTAGGATTCCTTGTGTTTAGAACCAAAGACAGAAATTGCTATACCCCTTCAAACAATACCAACACCTCTTAAACTCCTTAGATAGGACCTATCTATCTAACTCAATAGACAGGACCTCTCTTTTATTTATAGGTCTACCTCCCAGGATCTCCACTGTAGACATATTTAGGGCAAAATCCTATCTTTTAATCATTAAGGTACCATATGGAACCCCATGATTAGACTATCATGGTTATCACAATTTTAATGTTTTCTTAACTTGAGATGTTTTCATATAGACAATAGTGAAACATCACAATGGTGCTCAATAATATTATTTACTTAGCATATATAAGTGGCTTCCTTGAGACAGATTTCTTCAAGTCTCAGCAGCTCATCTACTCTATCATTCACTCTATATAATCCCCAGAAACACAATTCCATTTGTGAGACTTTGGAAGAACTAGCGCAACTCTCAATGAGTCAGCTTCAGCTTCCTAATATAAAAATTAAGGAGAATAATAGGATTTCCTCTGGTGGTCGTTGTAAATATTTATTTAGACAAGGCTTATAAATGGCTTACAAACGTGCCTGGTACCTTCCAAGCACCTGATAAATTAAAACTAATACTATTATTTTACACAATGTCAGTTTTAACCACATGGTATTTACTCAAAAGTAATTCAGCTTTATGTATCACAACAGTGTCTGCAGGAAAACTGTCCTTCTACAGTACATTATACGCTACTCCCACATCTGTAAATTGAGGATTACAATAATGCTTACTTGATTTATTGATGTGAATAATTTAAATTTATCTTTTGTCTATCACTACTCTAAAAACATTATGAACTTAAACATTTTGCATCTTCCAAATTCCATCAAATATGTCTATCTATATGCAAGGACGGCAAAGACTACATTTTAAGTTGTCCTTGAAGCTAGGATTCTAAATGTAATTTTAGTTCTGCCAATCAGATACATTTGTAAAAGGTACAAACTCTAAACTTAGTAACAGTTAAATATCTGTATTGCTAGTATAGAGCATAGTAGATTCAGATGACTCTACATTTTGTAGCAATAGTACTAGATTCCTGAGGAGCAGCTCTCTTGGGCTCAGTTTTGTGAGGCAGCTTTGAGATCATTCCAGAAAGCTCATCCTAAAATCTGCCTTCAGCTGTCTTGATAATTCCTTAAGCCATACATTATACAAATAGTTTTACAGTTAGCAATTTTATATCCATGCAATTTTAACCACCCATAGAACAGTAAACAACCCATAGTGTGTGAGTTCACCAAATGAAAACGACAAATAGTCACCCAGGATGTCAGTAGAAATCAAGAGGGACATACACTGACAAATAAATCTATTTTATAAAGAATGAAGTCTGAAGAACCGACATTAGAGGGATCATGAACTTACATTCGTTTCATATAAAGTTGTTCCTCCTTATTCAGACTCCTTATTTGTACATTTTCCTACTCTCTAGCATGTATTTGCAACCCCAAAATCAATCTACGGGACACTTTTTGAGCCAGTCCAGGACATGTGCAGAGCAGCAAAAAGTTTGAGTTACCCATTACACCTGTTCCCAGCAGAGGTTAAACAAGGTGATGCTCTGCCTTCTTGTTTCAGCTCTCATACCTTAAACAAAGTCTTTGTCAAGGCCTACATAATGCCACATTTTTCACATTTTTCTGTTTTAATTATTTCACTGCTTTTAATGAACCCAGAGCACAGTGCTATAGCACTAAGTGTCTTGAGAGCAAGAACTGTGATGTGACTTACAGAGAAAATACCTATCTATTGGGTAAGTTTGGGCCAGGCATGAGTTCTAGGACTGTTGGCTTAATGCTAATAGATCAACAACGTAGTACATCCAGAAAAAGGAAGAGGAAATTTTGTCACTCTGTACGTGAGGCTTCTATTGAAAATGCTAAAGTAGCATCTTTACGGTGTCATGAAGCCATGGAGAAGATGAAAAGCAGACAAATTTGTAGATGCATGAAATGAAAACAGATTTTATACTTTTTTTAAAATCCAAATTAGTAACATATAGTGTAATAATTGTTTCAGGAGTAGAATTTGGTGGTTCATCACTTATGTAGAACACCCAGTGCTCATCACAAGTGCCTTCCTTAATGCCCATCACAAATTTAGCACATTCCCCCACCCAACACCTCCAGCAATTCTCAGCTTGTTCTCTGAAAACAGATTAAAAAAAAAGGAGGGGGGGGGGGGCATAACGACAGCATTGTAAGTCTGAAAGCCAAAGAAATTTATGGTCATGTTTTCTCATTATTAGGAAATGTTAAACTCTACAGAGCTAGTGCTGTTGGCTAACATTTTTCAAAAGGTGACAAGGTGTAAGAAATGTTAAATTTGCAGGTTAGGCAAGTTCTGCAGATCAAGAGGCTGTGGAAGAATTTTTAAATATCTCTAAGATATCATACAGGAAAATGATTATGTAGAGCAGGGTTTCAGTGCTAATTAGACTGGTCTGTTTTAAAAGGACACTGGAAAACTAAGCCATATAGCACAAATTGCATATAACCTATATAATAACAAGTGGTTTGAGTTGGTGAAAATGATGTGACAGAGGCTTGAAGGAATGTACCTTTCTATTCCCCCTAGGAACAAAAACTCAATATTGCTAATTCAGTGTGGAAAGCTTATGGAGCATAACCACCTGGAATAATGAGAATCAACACTCTCTACAAATGTATTTGTATTTGTAGGGGGACCTGGGGGGCTGGGTCGGTTGGGCGTCTGACTTCAGCTCAGGTTATGATCTCATGGTTGTTGAGTTTGAGCCCTGTGTCGGGCTCTGTGTTGACAACTCAGATCCTAGAGTCTGCTTCAGATGCTGTGTCTCCCTCTCTCTCTGACCCTCCCCTGCTCATACTTTGTCTCTCTCAAAAATAAAATAAACATTAAAAAAAATGTACATGTGTATATACAGGTATATTGATACATAAATGCATGCTGATGCTTTGTATACATGGATTAGCGTGCACAGAAAGATTTCTCATCACTGTCCACTGACAGACCCTAGGAAAACCTCAAAACTCAAAAAAACAAAAATTTTTTAAGATGGAGTCAGGTTGAAAGGATTCAAGAGCCATTGAAAGATCCAAAGGCCAAAGATAGAGAATTTAAAAAATAAAGAATCTAGTATTATATTATAATCCAAAGGATACAATTTATATTCATTAGTGTTGGGGCGCTTGGGTGGCACCTAGGTTGGTTAAGCAGCTGACTCTTGATTTTGGCTCAGGTCATGATCTCATGGTGGGTTTGTGAGTTCAAGACCCATATCAGGCTCTGTGCTCACAGCGCAGAGCCTACTTCAGATCCTCTGTCTCCATCTCTCTGCTTCTCCTCCATATACTCGCTCTCTCTCTCTCAAAAATAAATAAGTGTTTGAAACTTTTTAAAATAATCATTTGTACATACTATAAAGAAATGATTGTATAATTAAATAAAAGTGGAAAAAAGTGAATTCTTTCTTACAGAATAATTCCAATTAACAAATACAGGAAAAAAATGACAAATACAAAATCACTACCTTAAAACTATAAGCAGAAAGAGTTTGGGGTCCCCTGAAAAAGATGAGACATAGATTTCTTGACATAAGAAAAGTTGTTTTAGGCCCCTGCCATCTTGGGACCTATACCTGAGCAGCACTACTTGTCCAAAGCACATTTCTTGCAGAACTTCCTAGGATATGTTGAAATTGCAGAAGAGTAGACTTCAATAGTCAATAAAACAAGGTAAGAACAAATAGCCACTATAAGGTCAGGAGACAGCACAGTCATATGAGAAACAATAAATCAGTGGTAGAACTCCCAGGGCTGATTCAAAAGTAAAGATTGGCCTGATGCATTCTTGTTATGTTTGCAGGATTTATTTTTTTTTTTTATTTTTTTATTATTTTTTTTATTTTTTAATATATGAAATTTACTGTCAAATTGGTTTCCATACAACACCCAGTGCTCATCCCAAAAGGTGCCCTCCTCAATACCCATCACCCACCCTGCCCTCCCTCCCACCCTGCCCTCCCTCCCACCCCCCATCAACCCTCAGTTTGTTCTCAGTTTTTAACAGTCTCTAATGCTTTGGCTCTCTCCCACTCTAACCTCTTTTTTTTTTTTTTTTCCTTCCCCTCCCCCATGGGTTTCTGTTATGTTTCTCAGGATCCACATAAGAGTGAAACCATATGGTATCTGTCTTTCTCTGTATGGCTTATTTCACTTAGCATCACACTCTCCAGTTCCATCCATGTTGCTACAAAAGGCCATATTTCATTTTTTCTCATTGCCACGTAGTATTGCATTGTGTATATAAACCACAATTTCTTTATCCATTCATCAGTTGATGGACATTTAGGCTCTTTCCATAATTTGGCTATTGTTGAGAGTGCCGCTATAAACATTGGGGTACAGGTGCCCCTATGCATCAGTACTCCTGTATCCCTTGGATAAATTCCTAGCAGTGCTATTGCTGGGTCATAGGGTAGGTCTATTTTTAATTTTCTGAGGAACCTCCATACTGTTTTCCAGAGCGGCTGCACCAATTTGCATTCCCACCAACAGTGCAAGAGGGTTCCTGTTTCTCCACATCCTCTCCAGCATCTATAGTCTCTTGATTTCTTCATTTTGGCCACTCTGACTGGCGTGAGGTGGTATCTGAGTGTGGTTTTGATTTGTATTTCCCTGATAAGGAGCGACGTTGAACATCTTTTCATGTGCCTGTTGGCCATCCGGATGTCTTCTTTAGAGAAGTGTCTATTCATGTTTTCTGCCCATTTCTTCACTGGGTTATTTGTTTTTCTGGTGTGGAGTTTGATGAGCTCTTTATAGATTTTGGATACTAGCCCTTTGTCCGATGTGTCATTTGCAAATATCTTTTCCCATTCCGTTGGTTGCCTTTTAGTTTTGTTGGTTGTTTCCTTTGCTGTGCAGAAGCTTTTTATCTTCATAAGGTCCCAGTAATTCACTTTTGCTTTTAATTCCCTTGCCTTTGGGGATGTGCCGAGTAAGAGATTGCTACGGCTGAGGTCAGAGAGGTCTTTTCCTGCTTTCTCCTCTAAGTTTTTGATGGTTTCCTGTCTCACATTCAGGTCCTTTATCCATTTTGAGTTTATTTTTGTGAATGGTGTGAGAAAGTGGTCTAGTTTCAGCCTTCTGCATGTTGCTGTCCAGTTCTCCCAGCACCATTTGTTAAAGAGACTGTCTTTTTTCCATTGGATGTTCTTTCCTGCTTTGTCAAAGATGAGTTGGCCATACGTTTGTGGGTCTAGTTCTGGGGTTTCTATTCTATTCCATTGGTCTATGTGTCTGTTTTTATGCCAATACCATGCTGTCTTGATGATGACAGCTTTGTAGTAGAGGCTAAAGTCTGGGATTGTGATGCCTCCTGCTTTGGTCTTCTTCTTCAAAATTACTTTGGCTATTCGGGGCCTTTTGTGGTTCCATATGAATTTTAGGATTGCTTGTTCTAGTTTCGAGAAGAATGCTGGTGCAATTTTGATTGGGATTGCATTGAATGTGTAGATAGCTTTGGGTAGTATTGACATTTTGACAATATTTATTCTTCCAATCCATGAGCAGGGAATGTCTTTCCATTTCTTTATATCTTCTTCAATTACCTGCATAAGCTTTCTATAGTTTTCAGCATACAGATCTTTTACATCTTTGGTTAGATTTATTCCTAGGTATTTTATGCTTCTTGGTGCAATTGTGAATGGGATCAGTTTCTTCATTTGTCTTTCTGTTGCTTCATTGTTAGTGTATAAGAATGCAACTGATTTCTGCACGTTGATTTTGTATCCTTGTTTGCAGGATTTAAATGCCTTTGCACAATTTAAGAGATCACACCAACCAAAGCCAGAGAAGTGACCCTTGCCAGCCCTTGTGATTTCAATTAACTCAGTCACCTTGGAATTTTCTCCCAATTCCATGCTGAATTTCCCATTTTGCAAGCCTCTGGATGACTATGTATTCACCCTTGGTTTAAAATTTCTCCAGTTTTGTTGATGAAGGACACACCGCTTTAGGAAATATCCCAGGTGTTCTCCTTTACTTGTTGCAAGTAAAACCCTTCCTTTCCTATTCTTTAACTTGCTCATTGTTTTTGGCTCAACATCCACCTAAAGGCAAACCCAGTTTCAAGTCACAAAACCATGTGATAATTCTGCAGCAAGATCATTGTAGAATGATAAAATTAGGAAAATATTGTTTAAGACATTTTTTTCTGATTGGGGGTAAGCCCTTAGATGTCTAAGAAGCATCGTGTTGCTTACAACAGAAGGTAAAATGAACTACTGAGCCACATGATAGAAAGGAGTTTATTAACACGCCATATATAAACTTGACTCATTTTTTCCAACTGTGTTTTTGCTTATTTATAATTTTGTATATATTCATTGTATTCATTTTTATTTCACAACTTTAAATGAAGGTGAATACTAGATATCCATATATTTAATATTTTTACTATGCATAGTGGATAGCCAACTGATGAATTGTATCACTTTAATCACTGGTGGTGGGGGGTGGGAGAGATGGTCTCAGGTGTGAATTTAAAAGTAAACTAAAGCTAAAATACAAACATATAGGTCTTATCATGAATAACTTATATTGCATGCCCTTGATTTAAGACAATCTTTAATCTTTGATGGATATGTCTTTAAAGGATAAAAGATTAAGTTTTTCTTCATTGATAAAGTTATGCTTAATGTAACAGCTTTATTACTTATATTCTGTCAATCTTTATGCATCTCCCTATAATCTATTATTGAAAATATTGATATAAAAGCAAATTCTGCTAAAAAGTTTGAGGCACATAAGTTTCTCTGCTCCCTGGAAATACATTATTGCTTAAACTGTTATTAGAAGTATCTGTTTGGGTCCTGTACTGCTTTGCATAGTGCCCTTCAAAGGTCATGTCCATCTGAAACCTACAGATATGACCTTCTTTGGAAATAGGGTCTTTGCAGAAATACTGAAGGGGAGCAGACTATATCACCCCCTGATATGTCTCTTTGGCATAGGATTATTTTTTGCTGGTTTTGTTTAAGAAATAACAGACAAAGGAAAAGCTCTGTAAGCTGAGAAGTCACTTTTTTGTAAGGTATTTGCATTATGTAAGAAAATTCCGTTTGTAAGGGTATCTCCCTCTCTGTACCAAGAAGTGGAGGATAATCAAATCTCTAGAAACTCTTACCAAAGGAGAAGGCAGCAATGCAAATCTGTACAACAACCATACCCTCCTTCACTGTGTTTCCCTTGATAACTTCCTATAACTGGCTCCCTCCCCACTGCACAACATCTTCTTTTGGCTACAGGTGAGGATATTATTAAAGGTGGTGGCTTGAGCCATTTGGAGGAATTACTCCGTTTTCCTGGATCTCTCCCATGTATACAGGAGGTACACATGCTATTTAACTTCTGTTTTTCTCCTGTTAATTTTTTTTATTATGGGGGGGGGGGGATGGGAGGGCTCTCAGCCAAGAACCTAAAAGAGCAAAAGGAAAATCATCTTTCCTCCCATACCTAATCAAGTTGAGGTCATATACATTAAAGCAATTTCCATGTATCTTGATGTGACAACAGTTTCTATATAACATAAAATTTTAAATAATATGATGACCTACACATAAATGTCATGTAGATACTATTCTGACAATGTTTATAATAAAACATGAGCACAGGGGTGCCTGGCTGGCTCAGTCGGATAAACGCCCGGCTTTGGGTCAGGGCATGATCTCACAGTCTGTGGGTTCAAGCCCTGTGTCAGGCTCTGTGTTGACAGCTCAGAACCTGGACCCTGCCTCAGATTCTGTGTCTCCCACTCTCTCTGACCCTCCCCTGCTCGCTCTCACTCTTTCTCTCTCTCTCTCTCTCAAAAATAAATAAACATTAAAAAAATTTTTAAAAACATGATCACATGTATGGCATAGTATTCAAGTTCTTGACTTTTCTCATGAACAGACTAATATACTTTGAATTTAAATAGCTGTTCTGCTTGCTTTAATAGTCTCTTTCTTTAGTGTGTACTCTTTATTACTTAGTCATATACCTTGAATAATTTCATGTCTCCAAAAAAAAATCTTAAAATCTTTCTTCAGAAATTGTCTAACATTTTAAGATCATCAAGTAATCCAAATTTCCATTGATTTTAAACTATTTATATGTCTTATGGAAATCCTCTTCTTTTTTTAATATAATTAATTGTCAAATTGGCTAACATACAGTGTGTAAAGTGTGCTCTTGGTTTTTGGGGTAGATTCCCATGGTTCATCTCTTACATACAACACCCAGTGCTCATCCCAACAAGTGCCCTCCTCAATGCCCATCACCCATTTTCCCCTCTCTCCCACCCTCCCCCCATCACCCCTCAGTTTGTTCTCTGTCCTCTCTTAAATAGCAACTAAATATAAGTTCCAAATGATGAATGTAAATGGGATATTACAGACATCTTTTCGGATCACTGCACTGAAAAATAAAATGATGCACGGGATGAGGGACATATCGCTTATCTTGGACATGAGAAAAGGAATCTGAGGTTTCTAAAATAACGTAGAATTCTCACCTTCTGTTGTAAGAAGTGAAAATTATGCACACAGTTGTCTTTTCCATCTCTCTACCCTCAGAACCTAAGCTTGACCCCAACACATAGAAAACATCCCAAAAGTAATCATGGAGTGAATAAATGGTAATGATTATAATCATGACAGGTTTTCTATGTCACCATTCAGTGTAAAAATGTAAAACCTTAAAAAACATGGCATTTCTAATGGTGTAGAATGATTGAGACCTCAGCCCCAGTCTAAAACATCACGGTGAATTCTTAATATTTTCCCTAAGATTAGAGAAAAGCCCACTTGTTCACAATTTAAAATCTATTGCCATTGAGAAATTGTTTATCTCTTACACCATTAAATTTCTTCTCCTTGTGAAGTTATGGATTCTTTTTATAATTTACTTTTATGTCTTAACACTGTATCTTAACACTGAGCAGGTATACTTAAGTTTTAGTTTTGCACAATGTGAATATTTTTATAATTTAAATTCTTCTATGTATTTTTTCTGCTCTGATTTCAGGCCACAATCACCAAAATAATCTATTCTAAATTATTTACTAATTTGGACTATTGTTGAATGCTGGTGTCTGGAGAACACCAATCTCCATGGTACCTTTTGTTTATTTACTCAGCTAATCCCCCTGAGTCCATTGTGAATGGAGCAGATAAAATGATAACTAGCCTGAATAACATTACTAAGATCATATCATCTTGCCCACCATACCTGGAAAGACATTCCAACTATAACTTCATTTCAACCATAACTTATTTCATTCAACTATAACTTATTTCATTTCAACTATAACTTATTTCATTTCAACTATCACTTACTTCATTTCAAGTATCAAGACAATACTTCTTAAAGTGGCAATAGGTAGGATATCTTGAGAACTCAGATCCTTCGAGAAATCTGGGTTAATGTATAGAAATAAGTTGATGTATGCCCTTTTTATAAAAATTGCAGAGAAGCTCCCTGAATTATGCTTTATCAATATTTTGAATACTTGGTTACAAGGATAAGATTATAGAGAAGAAACAGATTGCAAAGACTTTTGAAAATTCCCAAAATTCTTACATTTAAACAAATTAAATAAGCCATTAGAAATGACAATGACTAAACCAACCATATTTACCATAAAAGTAAGTATGTCTTGGGGCACCTGGGTGGCTCAGTCGGTTGAGCGTCCAACTTGGTTCAGGTCATGATCTCATGGTTTGTGAGTTCAAGCCCTGCATCAGGCTTTGTGCTGACAGCTCAGAGCCTAGAGCCTGCCTCAGATTCTGTGTCTCCCTTTCTCTCTGCCCTTCCCCCACTCATGCTCTGCCTCTCCCTCTCTCTCTCTCTCTCTCTCTCTCTCAAAAATGAATAAACATAAAAAAAAAAAGTATGTCTTTAGTAGTTTCTTTCAGGAATGCAATTTTGCTTTAATAGGATAAATTTATGCTTTATGCAAGTTTTCTCAATTATGCACAATACTATATATGACTAAATTAAACCACACAATTTATATGAAATATATAAATGAAGAAATTTTTAGACTGCAACAATGTAATAGTTTCATGCAACATTTTTGTTCATTATAATGTAAATATTCAGTGATTGATAAGACTACATATTTTTGTGTTCTTAATCTAAATGTCTTTTAATAATTATTTTTAATATAATCAATATCAAGATACCATGTAATCATTTTTGTGCAAGATTTGAAACTATTTCATGTGTCTTAACGCTGAGCAGATACATTTTCTGTTTTAATTTTACACAATGTGAATTTTATACAGTGAGGGTTAGCATCCATCATGTAAAGGCAGAAGACAAAAAAAAAAAAAAATGCATATCTTATGACCACGAGGAGGAGAGATGATGCAAAGTAGGAATAATCCCCTCCTAGCAATCAGGTAAAGATTTTAATGTGTTCATTAACACACTAAATTAATTGGCTAATTCTCAGAAAATACCATTCCTTTTGAAAGCTCTGAAACCTCAGAAGGATGTAGAAAACAAAGGAGACATTACAGACTTAGGCTGTATGGACAGTTAAGCATTTTTTAAAATGATCTTAGATGACAGCGCATCTAAAGCTTTTATGGAAAATAAAAACTTTAAACAAGAAAAAATCAAATCCTGATAAACATCAAGAGTTGCATTAAAGCCAAAGATGAAAAATAAAAGAAATAAGAAATAATCCTTGCTTCCCAAAAGCGTACCTTTTGTCTCCCTCAAGAAAACAATAGGCAATATTATGGAAAAGTGCTAAATGATTTTATTTTTTTTAAGTTTTTTTATTGAGATAATCTCTACATCCTACATGGGGTTTGAACTCACAACCCCAAATCAAAAGTAACACGCTCCTTTGAGCCAGCCAGGAGCCCCAAAATCATTTTAGAATTTACAAAATTTACAATTTACAATTTACAAAAATAAAATTAGGACTTAAGAAACAGTAGTGCTTTATGTATCAGAGAGCAGACTCACGATAGGTAGATACTAAATACAAATATATTTAAGAATATGTTTATAATCTTAGAAAAGACCACTATGGCAAATTACTAATTAAAACTAGAATGTCTTGTGACACAGACATTGGAATTCGATTGGGACTACCCTCCCATGCATTAAATGTGTCTGTATACTGTTATCATGGAACATTATTCTACCAGATGGGCAAGTAAGTGGTCTCTGAAGATTGTAAAAGTTTGAATGGGAGAAGACAAATGGTTATTCAAAATAGAAAAGTTAAAATATATATGATGAAGAAAGTAACAAAAAATACCTTCAAAATTTTGTAGTATGCTGGGAGTAAGCTGAGTTTTATTAGAAAAGGTTTTCATCTTAGAGGTTTTAATCTTTTTTTCTTGTTTTCAGGTATATACCAAAATATTCAGAAGACAGGGATTTATACCGAGATATGTGAGAATACAATGAAAGATATACAAGAATAATGAATTAATATATGACATACTAACATTTATTATTATATATTATTATATAATTATTATAAATGTCAGTATCATGTTTCTCTAAAAATATAAGGCAGCAATGACTTAAAATTTATTTATTTATTTATTTATTTATTTATTTATTTATTTATTTATTTAAGTTGGAGTGCCTGGGTGACTCAGTCAGTTAAGCACCTGACTCTTATTTCAGCTCAGGTCATGATCTCACAGTTCATATAATCAAGCCCCAGGTAAGACTCTGCGCTGACAACACAGAGACTGCTTGGGATTCTCTCTCTCCCTCTGTCTCTGCCCCTTCCTTCCCTCTATCTCAAAATAAACAAACATTATTTAAAAGTGTGTCTATGTGTTTGTGTATGTGTGTATGTTTTTCTTTCCTGGTGTCGTAACTTTTCTTATTTTTTCATCTATTTTACAGCTACACAAAAATATCATTATAAAGAAGGAAGATAATGAAAAATTACACCTCAGTAACAGAATTTATTCTTCTTGGATTGACAAATGACCCACAGTGGCAGGTTGTACTTTTCGTATTTCTTCTTGCTACCTACATGCTAAGTGTGACTGGGAACCTGATCATTGTCACCCTCACCCTTTCAGATGCCCACCTGCAGACTCCAATGTATTTCTTCCTTCGAAACTTCTCATTCCTAGAAATATCATTCACATCTGTCTGCATTCCCAGATTCCTTGTCACTTTTGTGACAAGGGACAGAACCATTTCCTACAATGGTTGTGTGACTCAGCTATTTTTCTTCATCTTCTTGGGGGTGACAGAATTTTACCTTCTGGCTGCCATGTCCTATGACCGCTACGTGGCCATCTGCAAGCCTCTCCATTACATGACCATCATGAGCAGCAGAGTCTGCACCCTTCTTGTCTTTAGCTCATGGCTTGCAGGATTCCTGATCATCTTTCCACCAATACTGTTGCTTCTACAGTTGGATTTCTGTGCCTCCAATGTAATTGATCATTTTATCTGTGACGCTTCTCCAATTCTACAGCTTTCTTGCACAAACACTCACTTTCTAGAACTCATGGCATTTTTTTTAGCGGTGGTAACACTTATGGTCACCTTAACGCTAGTTATTCTCTCTTACACATACATCATCCGTACAATTCTGAGAATTCCTTCCACAAGTCAAAGGAAGAAAGCCTTTTCCACTTGTTCCTCCCACATGATAGTGGTCTCCCTCTCTTATGGAAGCTGCATTTTCATGTACATTAAGCGTTCTGCAAGGGAAAGGGTGACTTTAAGCAAAGGAGTAGCTGTGCTCAATACCTCAGTGGCTCCTCTCTTAAACCCTTTCATATATACACTAAGGAATCAGCAGGTGAAGCAAGCCTTTAAGAATGTGGTCCAGAGAATGGCCTTTTACTCAAATAAATGAATGTTATTATGAAAAAAGTATACCCTTAAAAGTAAAGCTGAATGAAGAACTCTCTGCCTTTCTCTACATAAATTCTTCAAACACCTCAATTCATTCTTTCAGTTAGACATATGTATATAAACAACGCCTCTTTTTCTTACTAGCCTAAAAACCAGGTCTTAACTAGCTTTCTGTATAGAAAATAGTCAGTCTTATCCTGTGTAACTAAAATTCATGTGTCAATAATCTCCATTGTTTCTCATATCAAAGCAAAGCAGCTTAAACATTCATAGAAAAGATACATATTGCTATACTATAAGAAGCTACTAAAAACCACAAGCACTATGAAATGTATTTTACGAGAAATAATAATATGTATCAATTAATATTTCTTAAATTTCTACTTCTGTGTCATCAATAAAACGTTTAAAATTAAAGCATTATTAAAATATCTCCATGAGTTTATCAATAAAATGTAATTAAAACATGCTGAAAAATCAAATAGAAATTTAAGATAAAATCTGCTGTCAGCCTTATCTTTGCCATTTGAAATGAGATGGTATCTATTTTATACTAGTTTTTGTAGGAAAATATAGAAGTTTCAGTACAAGACATGAAATTTACCTTTTTCTTCCACTGATATGTTCTTAAAAGAAAATAGATTAACTGAAGAATTCCCTCTCTGCCAATCATATTTGAAAGGGAAAAGCATGGTATATAAAGGTAAATTAAGCTATCCTGATAAATGTCATATTTATATTCAAACTCTTTCAACTGATACAAAAATGGTCTTTCCTACTGATATGAAACAACAATTTCATAATCTGGAATGATAGGACATAGAGACTCCAAAGAGTTTCTTGGAAATGATGATACATGACTTATTTATGCCTTAGTTTTCCTTATTAGCAAATCTACACACTGTGTTTATCTGTCCTTTGCCTCTTTTACAGCATGTCCTACCTCCCTCAATAATATCCAAGAAAATGACTCTGACAACTTCAGAATTGTAAAAAATGTGTCCAAGCCTGGCTCCTACAGTTAATATCCCCTTTGGCACCTATGTATCACTAAGAAAACTGGTTGTCTTAAGACAGCAGTTGTGAATATAACTAGATACTAGGTAAGTGGATTTGACTTTGGTTTCTTGATTTCCAGCTTGGTCTGATACATAGGTTAATGTAAAGAGCTGTACATAGTTTCTAACTCCCAGACAGAAATACCTTTTCTTGTATCTCATAGACAAGAGTGTCTGTGAACACTCACTTATTTCTTACCATTGTCCTTTCATGGAATGGGTTACATTTTTTTAAAAAAGGATTTAACATAATATTACCACAAAATGAAAATTAATTTATCATTTTATTCAATTATAAATTCCATATTGGGGCAATTTGTAAGAAATGAAATTATATAGGTTTACTTTTGTAAGAAAATCACAAGTAAGCTGAAATGCAAAAGCAAGAACTTATCAAACTCAATACCCAAAAAACAAATAATCCAGTTAAGAAATGGGTAGAAGGGGTGCCTGGGTGGCTCAGTTGTTTAAGCATCTGACTTCAGCTCAGTTCATGATCTCATGGTCCGGTCCATGGGTTTGAGCCCTGAATCAGGCTCTGTGTTGACAGCTCAGAGCCTGGAGCCGACTTCAGATTCTGTCTGTCTGTCTGTCTATCTCTCTCTCTCTCTCTCTGCCCCTCCCCTACTCACACTCTCTCTGTCTGCCTCTCTCTCCCTCTCTCAAAAATAAACATTAAAAAAATAAAAGATAAAACAAAAGAAATGGGCAGAAAACATGAATAGGCATTTTTCCAATCATCCAGATGGTTAACAGACACATGAAAAGATGCACAACATCACTCATCATCAGGGGAATACAAACCAAAACCACAATGAGATACCACATCACACTTGTCAGAATAGCTAAAATTGACAACTCAGGAAACAACAGATGTTGATGAGGATATGGAGAAAGGGGAACACTTTTGCACTGTTGGTGTAGATGTAAACTACTGCAGCCACTCTGTAAAATAGTATGGAGTTTCCTCAAAAAGCTAAAAATAAAACAACCCTACAACCCAGCAAGTGTACTAGTAGGTATTTACCTAAAGGATGCAAAAACACTGATTTGAAGGGGTACATGCACCCTGATGTTTATAGCAGCATTATCAACAAGAGCCAAATTATGGAAAGAGCCCAATGTCCATCGACTGATGAGTGGATAAAGATGTGGCATCTATATACATATATATATACACATATATACACACACACACACACACACACACACACACACACACACATATATATATATATATACACACTACTCTGCCATCAAAAAGAATAAAATCTTGCCATTTGCAATGACATGGATAGAACTAGAGTGTATAATGTTAAGTGAAATAAGTCAGTCAGAGAAAGACAAATACAATATGCTTTCATTCATATGTGGAATTTAAGAAACAAAACAGATGAACATAGAAAAAAACAGAGAAGGAAGCAAACCATAAAAGACTCTTAATAATAGAGAACGAACTGAGAGTTGACGGAGGGAGGTTGGTGGTGTGATGGGCTAAATGGGTGATGGGTATTAAGGAGGCCACTTATGATGAGCATTGAGTGTTGTATGTAAGTGATAAATCACTAAATTCTACTCCTGAAACCAATATTACACTGTATTTAACTTAAATTTAAATAAAAACATTTAAATTATAAAACTGATTATATATATATACATATATATATGTATATATATATAAGGAGTGTATACAAACAACATGAAAATGTTAACTAAATGAATATATACTATACATATGGTATATATAATAGGTATGTAGGTAGACAGAAGAAAGAGAGGAAGAAAAATAAGAGGGAAGGGAAAGGTGATCCTCTTGATTGACAGAAACTTCTCTGGAAAAAGTTGATTCTAATATTCACATTGTTCATAAGCGTAAGGTGAAATATTATTGTAAAGTATTATGAAATAATGAAATTTTTATTGCAAATGTGATGGTTGGTGAGAAATGTATCAGATATATGTTATGTTTTAGAGGCTTTCAAAAATATTAAGTTCATATTATTTTTCACACTAATATTTCTAAAACGCCTTCCCTTTAACAAGGGAAATTACACGTATGTAATGATCACACAAACACACTTGTGCCATAACCTTTTTTAAAATCAAATCACAGTTACTGTCACTTTACTGTTTTGTGGTTATTGAAAACATAAGAAATCATTTATTTTCATTGGTGAATTATCATCCTAAAAGTTGATTCTATTAAACATAAAGTGGGAGCTTAGAATAAAAATTTCTTAATAGCATTGCAAATTGGAATTTCATTGACTCCTATTCTCATGAAGCATTCCTCAAGCTCTAGAGATTACAAAATACTCTCCAAAAAGTATTAACCATTCATGGGCCATTGAATCTCTTGGGATCTTAATACCAAGTGATGATTGGCTAAAGAAAAAGTAATCACTAAAACTTACAGATCACAAAATCTAAGAAAGAATCACACAATCAGACAATTTTGGAAAAGCCTTCATTTTGTCTTATAAATGCTCAGGGGTGCCTGGGTGGCTCATTCAGCTGAGCGTCTGACCTTGGCTCAGGTCATTATCTTGGCAGTTTGTGAGTTAGAGCCCCTTGTAGGGCTCTGTGCTGACAGCTCAGAGCCTGGAGCCTACTTCAGATTCTGTCTCCCTCTCTCTCTGCCCCTCCCCTGCTCGCACTGTCTCTCCCTGTCTCTCAAAAATAAATAAACATTAAAAAAAATTGTTTTTAATACTCAGAAGGAAAAGTGAGCTAGATGAATAGATAATTAGAATAGAAAAGGAAGAAATCAGTTATTTTGTACCTTCCACAACATTTCTGCATTGATCTTAACCAGGCTGCCTGTACTTAATTAAATTCCTCTAAGTACTAATACAGTAAATGTGATAACATTTTTCTAAGGCATTCCATTTATGTTTTCTATAAAAGGCAAACTACATATTCCTTTTTTTAGAAGCAACTTTATAACTCAGGAGAGGTGTGATATTTTCCAGTTCTCTAGAACTACTTTTTATATTATCCATTTGCTTTCATAAATATTCAGCTATTTTTTTTACCTCTAATACATGCAATGCTAAGGGAAACTTTTCAATTCAATCTTTTAAGAATTCTATCTTAAATCCCTCCTTAAACTGAAGTCATTAATAAAGTTCACGAGGAGAGAGGTAGAAATGGGTGAAAAGGCAGAGGAGGAAGAGCCTAAGAGCACAGAAAGAATATCAAGTTTTGCAGTAAATAAAGTTTGAGTTGGATGCACAAATGAAATTATTTACCATTTAAAATAACATTCAGAGAATATCAGATAAATCATGGTCTTCTTCCCCCTTTATGTGACCAAACATGCTATTTGGCAAATTCCACATGAAAAGAATTATTATTAGAAACTAGACATTAGTTAAGAATTAACTTTCCTGGGGAGTGCCTTTGGTGGCTCAGTCGGTTAAGCCTCTGGCTCTTGCTTTTGGCTCAGGTCATAATCTCATGAGTTTGAGCCCCATGTCAGGCTCTGTGCTGACAGTGCAGAGGCTGCTTGAGATTCTTTCTTTCCCTCTCTCTCTGCCCCACCCCCTCTCAAACTTAAATAAATAAACATTTTTTAAAAATAAATATGGATGACATAGTCTGAATGGCACTGCATCTCAAAATTAATGGAAAAGAGGGAAGGGAGAAGGAGCTATCAAGGAACAAAGGCCTTTCTCCAGGAATGCTCCATTCCTTCCTTATGTTGCTCCTTCCCAATTATATAAATATTGAGCAGAGAATTAATCTCTTACCTAATGAAAAAGAGTCTTTCCGTACACTCATCAAAATCAGTGACATCTAGAATCCACATACAAATTACATGATCTGAGTACATCATAAGCCTTGGAACAATATTATGTAGTCAATTCCATTACTATATAAGGGAGAGTATTACTCATGCAACAGCACTTTAAAGTTTTATTCTTAGTTTGATAGCAATAACCAAGAAAACCTTAGGCTAAAGCATGAGGTACTAATCCATACTCTACATTGATACCAGTCACAATAATTTTCATGCATTGAATAAAAGCAGAAAGTTTCTACAATTATTTGATCACCGCATATGTATTATCACATTTCATTCTCACAGGCATCTTATCATCATTGTTGTATTTCAGGTAAGTAAAATCAGCCTTGCCTGTCATGTTCCCTGTCCTACAACCACAAACCTCATGGTATTATTATGTTTCCATGACCATACAATATTGCAAAGGTTTTGAGGGGACAGGAACTCACGGAGAATTAAATTCCAACAGATGTCAAGTTCATAAATGGAAGCGCTGGGTCTGAAAGTCAGCTTTCTATATACAAAAGATGTACTCACACTCATAAGTGAAAAACAGTAACTTTATAATTTTTAATCAAACAGATCTAAAAATAATTTGAAAATAAACTATATGACCCATTGCAGAGTTTAATTTAAATTTGACATTTTTATCATAAACATAAACAGATCCAAAATTAAATAATCTGGGTATGATGAAAATATTGAGATTTTAAGATTAAACTCTTACATTACCATTTGGTTTGTATTTATTGTCAAATGTATCCTATGTAGAGAAATACATAGGAAGTTAATGATGTTCATTTAAAATGATACCTAAAAAAACATGCATACTTCCACTTCCCAGGCTAACATACCAAACACCATATTAACATAGAACCCCCCCAACTTTTCTGTCCTCCAAAATACAGATTTCGAAAGACACATCGACTGTACTGACACTGCTTTGCTTTTCACACTACCAAAATGAACTCTTTATATTTTTCTTTCCTGGGTTTTGGTCAGGTTTTAGAAAATTAAAAATTACAAACAATAAATTTCAGCTGCATGCTTTTATAAAATTTGACAGACGTATGCAGTTGTGTATCCACAAGCACAGTTGAAATAAATATATTTTGAAAAAATATCCAAAATATTTTCTTATGTACTTTAGTAGCCAATCCCTACATCTTACAGCTCTTCAAGAATCCACTGATCCATTGTCCTATGGTTTTGTTTATTTTGTATTGTCATAGAAAATGAATCATATCGTATGTACCTTTTAAGTGTTCCTTTTTCACCTCATAAAATGCTTTTGAGATTCATCTATGTATGAATATATATATATGATTTGCATATATCATTAGTTTATTCCTTGTTTGTACGAATACATGGATTCACCAGTTGATGGAAATTATAAAGTTTCAGGTTTCATATTTAGGTAGATCTGTTTTGAGGTTTTTGTATAATAAAATATATATGCTGTGGTTCAGATTTTGCTTATGGAAGTCCAATTTTTCCAGCACCATTTGCTGAAAAATAATGTGTTGTCATTGAATCTTTGGGGTACCTGAAATATATAGATTTCATATAATCACATTAGAAATAATGATTTAATAATTTTATATAAAAATTCACAAAAGTATATATAAATAAAATCATGTCTAGTACTCTTTTATTTCTGACATTCTAATACATGCATTAAATCTTTAAGTCTTTAAAGGATATATTAAAATTTAAATATTAAATATTTCCCAGTTTTGTTCTTCTTTTTCAAAGTTACTTGGAGTATTTTAGGTTTTTTAGCTTTCAATGGAAATTTTAGATTAGGCTTGTAATTTCAACAACCACCACCACAAAGACTTTCAGTTTCAGCTTGATGTGTAAAGAACTTGGAGTTCCCATTCTTAGAACATAAAATGCTAAACAAACTGAAATTGATGACTTGTCTTTGACCATTCAGAGAACTGAGGTCACAGGATAAACTGCCACCCTGCAAACTGAAGAGAGGAACAAATTCAGAGTCATGGCTAAGATCCGCTTACCTGGAACACAACTGCTAGAGCCATTAAATGGTAGGAATTCTTAAACGGTAAGTTTTACAAACTGCTAGGGGCCTAGTATAAACTAGAATTAGAGAATTCTGAATGACCTGACACTTACATGGAAGTTACCTCCAGGGGTAACTTTTTGTTTTGGGAAAAACAAAGAAAATCCCTTCATGCTAAAGGAAATGTAACTGATCTATTTTTTTAATGTTTATTTATTTTTGAGAGATAGAGTATAATCAAGGGAGGGGCAGAGAGAGAGAGGGAGACACAGAATGTGAAGCAGGCTTCAGTCTGAGCTGGCAGCACAGACCCCAGGCTTAAACTCATGAGCTGTAAGATCATGCGTGACCTGAGCTGAAGTCAGATGCTTAACTGACTGAGCCACCCAGGTGCCTCAGAAAGTAACCATTTAAAAAAATTTTTTTAACGTTTTATTTACTTTTGAGACAGGGAGAGACAGAGCATGAACAGGGGAGGGTCAAAGAGAGGGAGGCACAGACCCTGAAACAGGCTCCAGGCTCTGAGCTGTCAGCACAGAGCCCGATGCGGGGCTCGAACTCACGGACCTCGAGGTCATGACCTGAGCCGAAGTTGGCCGCTTAACCCACTGAGCCACCCAGGCACCCCAGGAAGTAACCATTTTAAAACACACCAAAATTGTTCCTCATCACAAAAATTTTCAAGGAACTTTACTATATCCTTATCCCACCTGGGCAAAGCACCTTACTCACAGTCCAATCTTCTCTAAACTTCATGTCTCAACTCAAAGGCGAGTATTTGGGACAATTATACCACTGGAGAAACAGTCATGAAAAATCACAGTTTAGAGACACAGGGCTAAGATATTGAGGTGTAATCACAAGATTACAGAACACTATCCCTTTGCCACAACTACCATCACACAATATACAATACAGTAACAGTGGATTACAGCTGCAGAGCTCTTCTCATTCCTGGAAAGAAGCCTGAAGTCAAGAGGGGGAAGACAAAAGCAAAGACACTAAAAGATATGAAAACTTCAAACTACAGCTTCAGCAACAGCAAATAGTAAACACATCGAAGCAAAATTATCCTAGCAAGATTATACTAAATCTTCATACTAATGGCCTATTTACATCAGTTTACATTTCAATGACAAAAAAAATTTACAATACATAGCAAAGGAAACAAACAAAAACCAACAAACAAAAACACCATACCATCTGAAAGGATAAAGCAAGCTACAGAATCAGAGTGGATATGCCACAGATGTTAAAGATATCTAGCAAGGAATTGAAAATAACTATGATTAATATGGTAAGGGCTCTAAAAGAAAAAGTAGAAAACATATAATGACAGATGACAAAATTAAGTGAAGAAATGAAAATTTTAAGAATCAAAGGAAATACCAGGAATCTAAAACACTGTAACTGAAATGAAGAATGCCTTTGATAGGCACATGAGTGGATTGAATCAGGCAGAGGAAAGAATCAGTGGTTTCTGAAGACAGCTCAATGAAAAGTTACCAAACCAAAATGCAAAGAGAAAAAAGAAAAAAAAAAATTAACAGAGAATATGGGACAATCCCAAAACTTGTAACATAGGCATAACTGAAATACCAGAAAGAGAAAAGTGAGAAAAAAGAAATATTTAATGAAATAGTGGCTGTAAATAGAACTTTCCAAATTAATGACAGAAGCAAATACACAGATAAAAGAAAATTAATAGAACACCAAGCAGGACAAATAAAAAAAATTTTTTTCAACTACTCATATTATATTCAAATGCAGAAAATAGAAAGAAAATCTTGAAATAATCCAGAGAAAAATACAGCTTACCTAGAGAAGAACAAGAGTGAAATTACAACACATTTTTAATCAGAAAATATGCAAGCAAGAAGAGAATGGAGAGAAATATTTAAAGTGTTTAAAGAGAAAAAGCACTAACTATACACAGTTAAATTATACTTCAAAAGTTAAGGAGAAATAAAGACTTTGTCAGACAAACACGAACTGAGTGAATTCATTATCAGCAGGCCTGACCTGAAAGAAGTTTTTCAAAAGTTCTTCCATCAAAGGAAAATTATATAGAACAGAAACCCTATTCTACACAAAGAGGGACACTGAAGAAAAAATAATTAAAAGTAAAATACAGTACACTCACTATAAAAATAAATTAATGAGGACAGCAAGGTATCGTCAAAAGAATATCCATAAAGATCAAAATTAACGAAGACAGCATGGTATTGACAAAAGAATATATGTAAAGATCAATGAAACAGAATAGAGATTCCAGAAATAACACACATACAGTCAGTTGATTTTTGACAAAGGAACAAAGGCAGAAAGGAGAAAGGTTAATCTTTTCCACAAATGGTACTGGTAGAATTAGACATCCATATAAAAAAAAATAAATCTAGGGGCACCTGGGTGGCTCAGTTGGTTAAGCGTCCGACTTCAGCTCAGGTCATGATCTCCCAGTCCGTGAGTTTGAGCCCCGCATCAGGCTCTGTGCTGACAGCTCAGAGCCTGGAGCCTGCTTCAGATTCTGTGTCTCCCTCTCTCTCTGCCCCTCCCCTGCTCATGCTCTGTCTCTCTATGTCTCAAAAATAAATAAAAATATTTAAAAAAATTTTTTTAAATAAATCTAGACACAGATCTTTCACAAAATTAACTCAAAATGAATAGACCTACTATAAAACTTGAACAATAAGTAATTGGATGGTGGGTGGTAGAGTCAGAATTCTCACTTTTGGAATAGGAGGTTACAGAGAAGAAGGGAAGGAAAGTTACATATAGTAATATTTATACATATGCATTTATACACAGGTTATTAGGATCACATGTATTTCCTGGTTCTGTCCTCTTAGTCAAGAAACAATGACACTATGGTAGCAATCAACACACCTACAGCCCAGATCTTGGTTTCTAATACTCTTCGCCAATAAAAGTAACTGGGTACTGCAGAAATGTTTGATTACAGGGCTGTGGTAAGGAATATACAAGATGATCCTGAAGCATCTTACAGTACCAGAAAATAAGTAAGCGATTTTTTAAAAACAACTATGATGGATGGATGTCAAATGAAAGAGTAGCCAACTTGAAAGGCCCCCAATGGCCAAAGCTAGAAAAATTTAGCAACAACATAAATTAGTATTGAATATAATTCAAAGTACAAAACATTTCCATGAGTCCATACTGATATAAATAAATAATTGAATAAATTAATAAATGAGAAAGAATACACAAATTTTCCATGTAAAGGAATCCCAAATAATTTACTCCATCTTCTAGGCAGAGTGTAATTCCCAACCATGCAGTGTGGACTGCACATATTACAGAGTACAGTGTGGAAAGTGGAGGTAGGTGGGATAGCACCCTTAACAGTGAAGTATCTAACTATCAGTACCTAAGGTGATCAAAGTTCACACCAGCAGTGATAAATCACATTGATAGTACCAACTCATGACATGGATGTGATGAAAATGGTAAATTTAACTCAATGGTCTTCCCCAAAACACATGACCCTAATTTAATCCAAGAGTAACATCATATAAATCCCAGTTGATCAAAATACTTGATCAGAGTTCTCAAAACTCTCAAGATCATCAAAATTCTGAGAGATTGTCACAGCCAAAAGAAGCCTAAGGATGATTATAGTACTGTACTATCCTCAAAGAGATCCAGGAATAGAAACAATATATTAGGTAAAAATCAAGGAAATCTAAATAAATTATGTTCTTTAGCTAATAATAATGATTTAACCCAATAATGTATTAATAATTTATCAGTTCACTAACTGTAATGACTATACCATATTAACATGTTAATAATAGGAGAAACTGTGTCAGGGATATGTAGTAATTCTCTGTTCTATCTTTACAATTTTTCCATAATTCTAAAACTGTCTTAAATAAAAAATGTATCCAAAAAAACCCTGATGATATCTTGACTGGAATGTTGTTGAATCTATCAATACATTTGCTAAATATTGACACCTTAAATATATTGAGCCTTCTAAAGCATGAGGATTTCATAGCTTTCTGTTTAGTTATTATGCTATTTTTTTTTTATTCTCCATCACAAAGAATTAGTTTATTTTTTTATTGAAGCAGAAGTAACATTCGATGTTATATTAGTTTCAGGTGTACAACATAGTGATTCAAAAATTCTATACATTACCCGTTGTTCACCAAAGTAAGTACTATACTGGATAATATTATCACAATAATATTGACTATATTCCATATGCTGTATTTTTCATCTATTTGACTTACATAACTGGAAGTTTGTACCTCTTAATCCCCTTTACCTACTTCACTCATTCCCCCCATTCACCTCCCCTCTGGCACCAATCAGTTTGTTCTCTGCATTTAAGAGTCTATTTTTGTTGTTGTTGTTTGTTCATTTTTTTTTAGATTCCACATACAAGTAAAATACAGTATTTGTCTTTCTCTAACTTATTTCACTTAGCATAATAACCTGTAAGTCCATCCATGTTGTTGCAGATGGCAAGATCTCATTCTTTCATATGGCTGAGCAGTATTCCATTATATATATGCCACATCTTTTTTTATCCATTTACCTATCAAAGGACACTGGGTTACTTCCACATCTTGGTGAATGTAAATAATGCTGCAATAAGTATAGAGGTGCATATATCTTTCTGAAGATTACTGGATCATACAGTATTTTTATTTTTAAATTTTTGATGGACTTCCATGTTGTTTTCCACAATGGCTGCAACAATTTTACATTCCCACCAACAGTGCATAACAGTTCGCTTTCTCTTCCACATTCTCACCAACACTTGTTATTTCTTGCCTTTTTGATTCTAGCCATTCTGATAGTTGTAAGGTGATACCTCATTGTGGTTTTGATTTACATTTCCCTGATGATTAATGATGTTGAGCACCTTTTCATGTGTCTTTGGCCATCTCTATGTCTTCTTTGGAAAAATGCCTACTCAGATCCCCTGCTCATTTTTTATTGATTCCTTGTTCTTTTGTAGATGTTGACTTTGTATAATTTCTTTATATATTGTGGATATTACCTCTTATTAGATTTATCATTTGCAAATACCTTCTACCATTCAGGAGGTTGCCTTTTCATTTTGTTGATGGTTTCCTTCACTGTGCAAAAGCTTTTTATTTTGGTGTAGTCCCAATAGTTTGTTTATTCTCAATATACTTTTATTAACAAAATATTTGAATAGCACATTTTATACACTTGTAGCCCTTTATTCTTGCTGTTTTCTGTTTCTTCACAAGTTTACATGTAATTATGTAATTGGATTATAGTACCTCAACAGACATTTATCTAAGGTCAAAATAAAATAACATTGACGATAGGAAATCCTAAAGAATTCTAAGACTGCTTTTTCCTCACTGCTATTCTTTGCACTTATATACCCCTCTGAAATGGAATGTGTTTTTTTTTTTTTTTTAAATCATTTCCCAAGGATACCTAATCAAAATTATTCAACTAAACTTTAGGGTACATTCATCAGGAACATCTCTCTCCGGAGACATTTTAATTGTTTTCCTACAAGAATCCCCTATGACTACTTTTTTTGAATCCCCTGTGACTACTTTTTTTGAACATCAAGAAAGATGATTAATTTTTGAAATTACATTTCACCAGCATACCAAAGTGATCCCTTGTGACTATTTTTAGAAAAAAAAGATACCTGTTTGTTTTAGTAACAATGGTTAGAAAACCACAGGAAGGTAATAAAAAGTTTACAAAAATGAACTCATGTTTATTTTATAAAAGTTACTGTGAGTCAGGTAAATGTTATATTGGTAGGTCTTCCTAGGATCTAGGGTTAGGAAGGATATTGTTTTTATGGAAATTTTGGAAAACAAGGGATTTTAATGCATGGTCTTGGATTGTGCAATTTAAGATAGCTTCTTAAGTTTCAAGGATTTTCTGTCTCACAAATTTTTATCCATTCCCAAGCAGCTCACCTCTTTCCTATAGCTGTTATACGTTGATTTTCACTCCTGGTTTGAGCCTTTCCTTCTTATGAACAAAGAGCTTTACTTAATTAATGAGCAAAATGGACAACTTTGTCACCCCTATTTCACTGTAACTACTTTTTCTTTATTTTGAGAGTCTTACCCACATTCCAGGAAAGTTTAGTCTCTAGTTCTGCTGTGTAACCAGGCAGAAACTTAGAGCAGGGGTCTGTTTTGCTGCTGGCTCTCCCTTCTCCACCTCTCTAGTTCTACTCCTAAACAATGAGTTAGTGCCAGAGACACTGCTACCCAATGAAAATTTTTTGCAATACCTTGAGTCTCGGTCTTCCAGACTTAACATGGATTGACTACGTGGGACTAACCACAGAGCTAGTTCCACCATGTGTGTCACCAGCTCTTTTCTGGATCACCTGTTACAGAACCTCTTGAATACTTGCACCTTCTACCTGCAACTGGGACTGTGTCAACTTTCTATCAGGGCCTCCCTGACTTTACTTTCTCCTGAATTTATTCTTCAGTACGTTCCATCTCACTCTATGTGACCAGGATCATCCTGCCAAATTCCACCTACATGGTACAGAAATATGTTCTTGCATCATAAAATTAAAGCAAAAACAAATTGTGAAGTCTATAAAATGCTCCAAAAGTAAAGCCTCCAACACTGACCCTCAATTAAAGTAAGGCAACAGGGGCGCCCGGGTGGCTCAGTCGGTTAAGCAGCCGACTTCGGCTCAGGTCATGATCTCACGGTCCGTGAGTTTGAGCCCCACTTCGGACTCTGTGCTGACAGCTCAGAGCCTGGAGCCTGTTTCAGATTCTGTGTCTCCCCTCTCTCTGACTCTCCCCCGTTCATGCTCTGTCTCTGTCTCAAAAATAAATAAATGTTAAAAAAAATTAAAAAAAAAAGTAAAGTAAGGCAACAGAACATTTGTATTTGAGCAGTTACATTTTTACCACGTGGGATTATATAACTGTAAGTATATTTTTCATTTCTTACCTCATTTTTTTCCATTTTCTAATCAATTTATAACTTAAATCACTCAAGTTTGTCTTCTAAAAAGTAATAGCTTATTATTTAATTCAGAAAGGGAAATGTTTAATTCTTACTTTGCTTAGGATTATATAAATTTTTTATTTTATAGCCCTGATTCTTTTAAGTTGGTAATTCTCTGTATAGGCAGGACTGACATGAAACATCTTGAAAAACTTGTAGAAACTATTTAAAAAAGGAAACTTCAATTGTTTTATTTTGAGAAAAATTATTAGAACATGTAGTCATTGGTAAAATATTTTAATAGAAATAAAATATTTTTTATAGTTTTCATATACACTTATAAGATTTTTAAAAGAAAACAAAACACATTTAAGTATATTTTCATATACAGATGTCAAGTGACTCAGTCAATTTTAAATGGCTAGTGATCTACAAAGAAGATACTAGGTATAAGTTTATTTGTCCTGGCTCATACAGATTTTCAGAATTCAGTACAATTTGGTGGCTAATTTATTGGTCTGTTACATATCTTATATATTTCTTAACTATCACACAGAAGTGATAAAAAATAATACTGGACTCACACAAATCATTGTTTCTTGTTTGCATTTATAGACCTGGGAGAAGTCAGCAATAAGAAATGAAAAATCAAACATCTGTAAAAGACTTCATTCTTCTTGGATTAACAAATGACCCAAAGCTAAATGTTTTGATTTTTCTATTTCTATTTTTCACATATATACTGAGTATAACTGGAAACCTGACAATTATCACCCTCACTCTGATAGATCCTCACCTTAAAACTCCGATGTATTTCTTTCTTAGGAATTTCTCTTTTTTAGAAATCGCATTCACAACAGTTTGCATTCCTAGATTTCTGGCCAGCATTATAACAGGGGATATGACTATTTCTTATAATTCTTGCATGGTCCAGGTGTTTTTCTTTATACTCCTTGGCTCGACAGAATTTTTTCTTCTGACTGCTATGTCTTATGATCGGTATATAGCTATCTGTAAGCCTTTGCATTACACAACAATAATGAACAGCAGAATTTGCAACCAGCTTGTAATTAGCTCTTGGCTGGCTGGATTTCTCATTATCTTTCCACCTGTCATGATGGGACTTCAACTGGATTTCTGTGACTCCAACATCATTGACCATTTCACCTGTGACTCTTCTCCTATGCTGTTGATCTCCTGCACGGACACAGCATTCCTAGAGCTCCTGGGATTCTTCCTAGCAGTATTCACACTCATGGTGACGTTAATATTAGTGATTCTTTCCTATGTATTCATCCTTAAAACAATTCTGAGAATCCCCTCGCCTGAGCAAAGGAAAAAGGCCTTTTCCACTTGTTCCTCACACATGATTGTAGTTTCCATTTCTTATGGAAGTTGCATTTTCATGTACATCAAAACTTCAGCAAAAGAAGGAGTGGCTTTGACCAAGGGTATAGCAGTGCTCAATACTTCTGTTGCCCCAATGCTAAATCCTTTTATTTACTCCCTAAGGAACCAGCAGGTAAAGCAGTCCTTCAAGAACTTAGTCAACAAATGCTTCTCAAATAAATCTTAATCATTAAGATATTCATGACTTGAACTTTAAATGGAATCTTATGACTAACACAATATTAACATTGTTACGTTTCTCCACCCACTACAATATTCAACTTCCTTTCCTTCAGCTTTTGTTTTCCATTTATCCTATTTTGACCTTACGTGGTTCGACTATCTTTTTACATTTACATGACCTGAAAATTTTCTGAGGATGAGTGATTTGATGTCACATGAATGTAAATAGCATTTAACAATGCCAATATTTAGTTTTAATCATTGAAGAACTTTCCCTTTGCACACCAAACAGATGCTAAATAAAATTCTAAGCAATTCTTTTTTCCTTTGAGAGAGAGAGAGAGAGAGAGAGAGAGAGAGATAATGCATGCACATGAGCGTGAGTGGGGGTGGGTCAGAGAGAGAGGGAGACAGAGAATCCCAAGCAGGCTTCCTGCTGTCAGCACAGAGCCTGACATGGGGCTCGACCAACCTTGAGATCATGACCCGAGCCAAAGTCAGCAGTCGGATGTTTAACAGACGGAGCCACCCAGGCACCCCTAAGCAATTCTAAAAAGTTATTTCTCCCAGTGCATAAGCATTGATAATGTCCTTTTTGGACTAAATTTGAAAGTTATTAGAAGTATGGCATTACCATTTCTGTAAGATCTCAATATTTTCACCACAAAGCATCTTGAATGAACTACCCTGATGATTGTTACACAGCCCATTATGTTCTTTTAATTTACTAATGCTGAGTCTGGAGCTTATCTGAGGCTCTCTTAGAAAGAGTCAGGTATGCCTTTGGTTTCCTATGATCCAATGTCCTCTCTTTTGTTTTGTTTTTTTGGAAATTAAACCATATGCTTTCTTTCTCTCAGGTAGTTCTCAAAATTTCTGGTACAATGATGGTACCCCAAAATGTTTTCCAGTGTTCATATGCTTTCATTCTTTTAAAAATGAAAAATATAGGGGTACCTGGGTGGCATCCGACTTCAGTTCAGGTCATGATCTCACAGTTTGTGGGTTCGAGCCCTGCATCAGGCTCTGTGATGACAGTTCAGAGCCTGAAGCCTGCTTTAGATGCTGTGTCTCCCTGTCTCTCTGCCCCTCCCCTGCTTGTGCTCTCTCTCTCTCTCTCTCAAAAATAGACATTAAAAAATAATAATTTAAAAATAATTTAAAAATAAAAAATATAAAAACCTTTCTTTCAGAATTTTTGCAGACATTGAAGGATATGGATTTAAGCATGCTTGCACCATCCAAACCTTACACAATAAATCTTTCCTATAAGAAATTTTTAATTATTGCTCTATATTTTAAGAAAAGTTAATATTTGTCTATCTGCTTCTTTCCTCTCTTCTTCCTCAAGCAATGCATGAACACATGAAATCATTTAACTTACCATCAGAACACTTTTCCTCACTGTTTATTTGAATTTTCAATGCTTGAGTTCCCTTTTCTCACCGTAAAAAGAATGAGTTCTTCTAATAAGTGTTTATAGAAACAGAGATACACATAATCAAAAACAGTTGAAAGCTAAATTCTACCTGAAAGCATGAATGTCTAAAACATCTGTATAATATTTACAATTGTGTCTCAACAAAAACATTTACTACATCTGCTGGTAAAAACTGTTTTACTCAATTTGATAGTAACTTTAATTAGAATTGGAAAGTACAGTGTACTCTCTTCTTAGGCATCAGAAATGTGAATTATCCAGCTATTCCAGAATTATGTTCTTGTTTCCCTCTTTGTTTTACAAAGCTTTTCATTTTTCAGTTGTTGCTTTGGAGTTGGATTCTATGTAAATCTAAATACTTAATTTGCATCTATTGATGCAGATATGACTCAATCAGTGTGGTGCTCAATAAAGTCCAAATCATTCAATGCATACAGGCAGAGAGAGAACTAGTGTGTTTGTATTTAAAACAAATTATCAGAAAAAAATACACAGGCATATTATAAATTTTACTAATATAATTTACAAATAATAATGAAACATACAATGAACTTCATTGGAAATTCTATGTAACCAATTGATTTTCACAGAATGATTTCACCAATTTTTACCAAACTCATCTCCATAACTAATTTAAGTTTGCAAATCAGCCATAGTTTGACAAATGCAGCTGATTTAACACTGTAGCACTCAAATTCACAATTACAGTCAGAAGTTTCTACACACTCAGTAATTGATAGAAAAGGTTGAAGGTTATGGAAATCTTGAACAACCTTATCAATGAAATTGACCAAATTGACATATTCAGAATGTTCCATCCAACATCAACAGAATATTCTTTCCAGTATTACACAAAACATTACCATAATAGATCATAATCTGAGTGACAAAAAAGTCATAATAAGTTTACAATATTCAAGTCATGCAGAGTATGTTTACTGAACACTATGTAATTAACTTAGAAATCAATTATGGTAAGATATCTGGAAAACCCACTATTATTTGGAAACTGAATAACACATATATGACCCATGGGTTGAAGGAAATCAAAGAAAAAATAAAATGCCATGTAAACAAAATTATAACAAAATTTGTGGGATGCAGGTAAAGCATAAGTTAAAAAGAAACTTAAGACTCTAAAATTAGAAAAGAACATGAGGCGCCTGGGTGGCTCAGTCAGTTGAACATCCGGCTTTGGCTCAGGTCATGATCTCACGGTTTGTGAGTTCGAGCCCCACGTCAGGCTCTGTGCTGACAGCTCAGACCCTGGAGCCTGTTTCAGATTCTGTGTCTCCCTCTCTCTCTGCTCCTCCCCTGCTTGTTCTCTCTCTCTCTCTCTCTCTCTCTCTCTCTCTCTCTCAAAAATAAACATTAAAGAAAAAAAAGAACAAAATTCTCAGATCAATAACCCCAGTATCCATTTCAATCAACTATCAAAATAGTAGAGAAAATTCAGAGTAGCCAGATGAAAGGGAATAATAAAGATCAATGTGAAAATCAGTGAAATAGAAAACAAAACAATAAGAAAATATCAATAAAACTAAATATGATTTCCAAAAAATATCATCAAAATTGATAAATTTATAGGCAGATTGAAGATGAAAAACACAGAAAAGATACAAATTACCAGTATCAGAGAAGATCAGTATCAGAGAAGACCAGTATCAGACATTCTTAGTGAACAATAACATGGAGATTTTTGAACAAATTTAGGTCAACTAATTAAAAAATATAAAAGAAATGGAAAATCCCTTGAAAGACAAGAACAATAAAATGTCAGTCAAGGGGGGAAAAAAAAGATATGATAGTCTATATCTGTTGTAGAAATTGAACTTATAATTAAGAAATATTCCACAAAGATGGGGCATCTGAGTGGCTCGGTAGGTTAAGTGACTGACTTCGGCTCAGGTCATGATCTTGTAGTTCAAGCCCTTTGTCAGGTTTTGTGCTGACAGCTCAGAGCCTGGAGCCCACTTCAGATTCTGTGTCTCCCTCTCTGTCTGCTCCTCCCCTGCTCATGCTCTCTCTCTCAAAAATAAATAAACATTAAGAAAGAAAAGAAATATTCCATAAAGAAAATTCCTTATTCACCAGTAATTTCCAAAAAATATTTAAGGAAGCAATACTAATAATTACACACTGCTCCCCCAGGATATATTAGAGTAGGGAATACTTTCCAACTCATCCTATGAAAATAAAATTATCCTTATCCTAAGAGCAAAATCAGAAAATAGACATTATAGATAACTAATCTCATACATGAGTAAGTTGTAAATATTTAAAAATAAATGGCAAATAAGCCTAGCAATATAGAAAAAGTTTAATTCTGGTCAAGTGGAATTTTTCTCAATAGTTGCAGAAGAACAACTGAAATGGTCAGTATGCATATCTAATAAAAACTCTTAGAGTGTATTTGTTGTGATGAGTACTGGGTGTTGTATATAAGTGTTGAATCATTACATTGTACACCTTAAATATTACAATGTAAAAACAAAAAACAACAACAACAACAACAAAAAAAAAACCTCTCAGCAAGTATATCTAATGAATGACAAATACCAAACTGTGGGGAACAAGCTTAGGAATTCCCTGAGCCTGCACTGATGGGGTTAACAAGGCATAAAGAATTACAAAACCATAGAATGCTCACACCCAAGTTTGGGAAAACAAGATTAGGTAAATAGGTATAGAGAGGGCGGGGCAAAGGCCCCAAAATAGAACAAAGATATATGAGGTAAAGGAGATGAGGTATTCAGGGCGGAAACACCCCCCAATTTAGTACTATAGCTGAAAGCTGTTTTCACAGGAAGGAAGGACCAAATTAGGTAAACAGGTAAACAGGCCTATAGACCACAGCAGGGTGAAGTTGCATGGAGTGGCACTTATTAGCAAAAGAAAGGTGCCTTGTTGACCCTGAGGCAGCATGTTTTGTTTTCTTTTTTTAATTTATCTTGTTTTATTATTATTATTTTTTAATTTACAACCAAATTAGTTAGCATATAGTGCAACAATGATATCAGGAGTAGATTCCTTAGTGCCCCTTACCCATTTAGCCCATCACCCTCCCACAACCCCTCCAGTTTGTTCTCCATATTTATGAGTCTCTTCTGTTTTGTCCCCCTCCCTATCCCCTAGGCCATTTAAGGTAAACAGAGGCAGAGCCTCATGTCTGCCCTTAACAACCATCTACTCGGCGCCAGGATTTTGTTTTACCCAAATCCCTAACCCCACATTTCTTCAAAACCCCCTTTTCTTCACATCCATGAGTTAATGTTTACAGTCTCATTGTCTCTTTGTGCATATCTATCACCATGTTTTGTAAACCTTCTGATAATAAAAACAGAGCAAAGACCCTTAATCTGGGCTCTTGTCTTCTCTTGGACATTAGCCATCTCCCTGATTTTAATCCTGCATCCCACTTTCTTGCTAGACAAGAAAGAACTCTAGACCCAGAGTCTACGATACCAAAGGACATCCAAAATATAGTAAAAAACAAAAGAAAAAGGAAAGAAATACTATAGCTAACATACTACTTCATTATGAAAGTCTGAATGATCTCATCCTAAGAAAATGAGTAAGATCAAGATGGTCACTCTTGCTACATCTACTAAATATTGTACTGTAGATTCTAATTTATGTAATAAAGTAAAATAAAGGAAGGAAGAAAGTATTCATATTAAATAGGAAGAAGCAAAACTGACTTTATTTATGCAGACAACATAAGCACCTTTATAGAAAACCCTATGGACTTCCGGCTTCAGTTCCATCACTTAGCATTTGAAAGTCATCACTTCTGCTTTATCAAAGTCAATAACTTACTTGAACTTTACCCATTTTAGAAGTGAAATTGCACAGAAACAACACCCTGAAATCTGAAGAGACTGGAAAGTCCAGAGTCACAGTTGAGATCTACTTTCATGGAATATAAATCACTGGAACTGTATGTAGGTAATGGTTCTACTTATAGTCATTTTGGCAAATTGCTGGAGATGGAGTGTTTACCACCATGAGAATTAGAAGATACTGAAGATCATTGTGAAAGGGGGTCCCCACATTTGTTTAGGTTTTGCCTCCAACTAATCCCACCAGTTTCTCAAGCTGAAAAACCAAGATCTCCCCCTGACTCAGGCAAGGATAGGGAAGAGTAACTATTCTGAAATAATCCCAGAATATTCTTCACACAAAGGCCTGTACTCCAAGGGAAAAGATTTTTATGAGAAACACTTACGAAGGCCAAAGAACACAGGCCCACTAAAAGACTGAGAATTAATCATAAAATTATAGAATGTTGTCCCTCTGCCACAATTTACAACCACAGCAACACATATCAAAGTTTCTTCACAAAAATACTTAATAATTTCAAAGGAGAACTTTATGATAGAAAGAACTGGAAGACACTCATTAACCAAGTTGACAAATTTAACATCAGTAATAAGATGTAGATATCATATACTCCCTGATACAATACCCTAAAAAGGGGATACCACCTCCATGGCATTCTCCACAAAAATGTACAGCCTCAATATAAACATGAGAAAACATTAGACAAACCAAATTGGCAGGCTTTCTACCAAATACCTGATCAGTACTCTTTAAATACATTAAGGTCATGAAAAACAAGGAAAGACTTAGGAATTCCACAGACTGGAGAAAACTAAGGTGCATGATCTCCATACTACAATTAAGCAGCTACAACATCTCCCTCTTATTCAGACATGCCTGTTAATTCCTTATTAATTAAAGAGAATTTAAATTACAGACATCATCGTTACTTTACTTATGACTAGCTCGTAGGTTTTAACATAATTGTGAAGGGCACTGATCAATAATTCTCTATCGTATAGAGTCAAGTATAATTATATCAAGTTAGCCCCTGAAGAATACTTCTGTTGCAAAGCCAACAGGGAAACTGTCTCATACACATATCTTAAAGAATCAGTTTTCAGGTAGCTGAGCCAGTATTCAAAACTACATGGTTTAGATACTAAACTGTTCTGCTTGAGTTATAATTACTTTTAATGTATACTAGCAAGGAGAAGTCAGATTATAGAAAAGATCTATAAAAGCTCAATAACATATACTCTTTTTTAAGCTTCTCCATAATTCTAGAATAATGGTTTCTTAAGGATACAAAAATACTAATTCAAGAGGATATATGCACCCTGATGTTTGTTTATAGCAGCATTATCAACATAGCCAAATTACGTAGACAGCCCAATGTCCAACAGCTGATGAATGGATAAGGAAGCTGTGGTATATATGTAGAATGGAATATTACTCAGCCATAAAAAAGAATGAAAACTTGCCATTTGCAACAATGTGGATGGACCTAGAGAGTATTATACTAAGCAAAATAAGTCTGTCAGAGAAAGACAAATACCATATGATTTCACTCATATGTATAATTTAAGAAACAAATGAACATGGGGGTGTGGGTAGGGGGAAGAAAGGTTCTCTATTCTCTATTCTGTTCCATTGATCTGAGTGTCTGTTTTTGTGCCAAAAGATCATTTCTTAAACTAGAAGTGTCTAAACAGTTTTTGTTCACTGTTTTTTTTATGTTTTCATATTAATTATTTCAAAAACAGTATTACTTGTCTGAAGCAGAGAGTATCTTTCTAAGTATGTCTCTGAAGGTTTGTTTAACTTACTTGTTTCTCAGAGTATAAATGAATGGATTCAACAAAGGGGTAACTGAAGTATTGAGCACAGCTACTCCTTTGCTTGAAGTAACTCATTTGCAGATGGCTTTATGTACATAAATATACAACTACCATAACTGATGGATACAATAATCATGTGAGAAGAGCAGGTAGAAAGGGCTTTTTTCTTTTGCTTAATTGAAGGGAATTTTAGAATTTTCTTGATGATATAAGAGTAAGAAAGGATTACTAAGAACAATGTGACAATGAGGATCATCACAGCTAAGAAAAAAGCAATCAGTTCTAGTAAATGTGTGTCTGAGCAAGAAAGTTGCAGGACAGGAGAAATGTCACAAATGAAATGATCAATGATGTTTGAGGCACAGAAATCCAGGTTAAGAATTAAGATCAGTGGAGGGAAAATGACCAGGAATTCAGTTACCCAAGAACTGAGTACAAGCTGATGACAAATTCTGCTGTTCATGATAGATGTATAATGCAAAGGTTTACAGATGGCAACATAGCGGTCATAGGACATAGCTGCCAGAAGGAAAAATTCTATAATCCCCAATAATATGTAGAAAAATAACTGAGATATACAATCATTATAGGAAATGGTCTTTTCTCTGGTTACAATGGTGATTAGGAATCTGGGGAAACAAGCACTTGTGAATGAAATTTCCAGGAAAGAGAAATTACGTAGGAAGAAATACATTGGGGTCTTGAGATGAGAATCCAGTAGCGTGAGGGCAATGATGGTTAAGTTTCCTATCATACTCAACATGTAATTTAGAAGTAGAAATAAAAAAATTACAATCTTTAACTGAGAATAATCTGTCAGTCCCAGAAGGATAAACTTTATCTGTTTTGTATGGTGCTTCATTTCTCTTTTGTGATGTCAAACAAATTCTAGAAATAAAAAGGTACAATAATAAGAAACTGAGTTTTATACGTAGCTTTATACTATCTAGCTTTATACGTAGACAATGATATATAAAAGGTTCCATATTCACAAATATACCCACTTATAAGGTAAAACTCTAAGAGGCTAAAGATACAATCTAGAACCATGCAACAGAAACTATTTTTAAAAAGCATTATAGAAGTCAACTCGGTTTTGAAAATTGACCTGCAAAATCCGTAATACTTTTTTGCCCTTACTTACAAACTTCCAACTCAGTTGTAACTAATTCCAAATTCATCCATTTCTTTAAATACATTAAATACAATCTTGGTTCCAGATTCAAAATTAATTAATTCATTTTTAATGATTGACTTTGTAGATATAAAATATGCCAGTATAATGAATTAAGACCTACAGTTAAATTCTGAAATTTTAGATTTCATATTAAAAGTTGTATTTGCTTAGAGCCCCATTATCACCTCTTTCAACTTTTCTATGAACTACTGATAAAGACATAGAAAATGACAAAAGAAAAAAAACGTAAGGGGTGCCTGGCCGCTCAGTCGGTTAAGCATGAGACTTTGGCTCAGGTCATGATCTCAGGAATCATAGGTTCGAGCCCCACATGGGGCTCTGTGCTGACAGCTTGGAGCCTGGAGCCTGCTTCAGATTCTTTGTCTCCCTCTCTCTCTCTGCCCCTGCTCTCTCATTCTCAAAAATAAATAAACATTTATTTTTTTTTAAAAAGTTTAAAAAATGAATATTTAAAGAATATTCAAAATAATAAATTGAAACTATTACAAGTTCAGCAATGTGAAAAAAACCACAAATTTCTAAAAAGCAAAAAAAAATATTGAGAATATATAATGGGATATTTACCTCTCTCAAAAGGCAATTCAATTTCCATCTTACATATAAGCCATATGTCATGGCGTAGTTTGAGTGAAAAGTAGAAAGCGATCTAAATATTTTAAAATAATCAATTCTTTAAATAATTTTATTCATGCAGATAATTTCATTTTGAAGTGAGGACATTGATGAATATAGTCCCTTTAGAAATATTCTAAATGTAACTTTAGATGCAAAATTGCAAAAAAGTTTATACAAATTGACCTCATTTTTATAAATGTCTATATAGGATACATGAAAGTATGATTTCTGCAAACATATACAAAAATAATAGTAATTAAAAATAAAGGAATTTCAGTAAGTTGTTAAATTATAGGGCATTTATATTTTTCATCAAGAATTCAGTCATTCTTAGTAACACATCCTACCATAAAAACCATAAAAAACATGTTTTTTTCAAACTTCTCTAATTTATTATTTTATAAAAGCAAAATAAAAAGTACTGTGAATTCAAAACACTAATTGGTTACTTATTGTAGAGGCATATTTCAATTAAAATAAATCTAGTGATGCATTTTACATTCCTCTTAACCTGAGGAAATCTTTGTTATCAACTTGCTAAATAATTGCTAAATAAGTAAGCTATTCCCAAATAAACTTAGAACATAAGCACTGGCAGAGAGGAAAAAAAAAACCATATCATATGTATTCTTTATTTTAAATAAAAATATTCAAACTACACCCTTAATTCTGCCAATCAATATCTTTACCTGTTGTGAAGTCATTCTTTTTATTATTGAATACATAATATTTTTCCTTTTACATGATTTTGCCAATTACCTCATATAAAAATTCACAAACCGGGGCGCCTGGGTGGCTCAGTCGGTTAAAGCATCCGACTTCAGCTCAGGTCACGATCTCGCGGTCCGCAAGTTCCAGCCCCGCGTCGGGCTCTGGGCTGATGGCTCAGAGCCTGGAGCCTGCTTCCGATTCTGTGTCTCCCTCTCTCTCTGCCCCTCCCGCGTTCATGCTGTGTCTCTCTCTGTCTCAAAAATAAATAAACGTTAAAAAAAAAAATTTTTTTTTAATTCAAAAAAAAAAAATTCACAAACCCCACTAATTATCAATGATAAGTTTTCATTGCTCAAAGTGTTCATCAGAATTAGCACCTCCAAAAGAGCTATTTTTCCTATTTAAAAAAAAGCATATTAACATATGTGAAGCCAATTCTCCAAGAAAAATATCCTCCAACTCTGTTACATTTGACTGACTTGTAGAGTTGTTCAGGCACTCTTTCTCTAGAGAACACTAGGATACTCTTCAATCCCTCTACAATATTGTAGTACAGTGTCTGGTTTATACCACTAGAGTATTAGAAATGCAGGTCCAAGTGTATAAATCAAATGTCAAGCTCTTGTATTTATGGGTTTAGAAAATGAGGAATAAATAATGCTTTATGCAAGGAGTAATAACAAAATATCACTTTTAAATCATTGCTTCTTATCTGTATGGAACTTACATAGTATTTGTAATTATTCTTATATTTTTGAAAGAAGCACCATTATTTTACTTACCATAAGCAGTACATGTTGGTCTTTTTTTTCTGGAAACTACTGTGGGATCGACCATAATGAAAGGCAAACATACTCACTGGGAAACAATATTTAATTTTGTAGGCAGAAAAATTAATATAAAATATCCTCATATTGATTCAAAGCAGAGATATATAGTGCGAATATTTTAAGAATATGATTTTTCTGCACTGTCAATATATCTAAACATATGGTACTATGCCCTGGGTAATAAAGATTTTTGTAAACTCCTCTTTTTAAATATCATGCAAAGAGATTGGAGGAAGATGGCGGCATAGGAGGACGCTGGGCTCACCGCGTCCTGCTGATCACTTAGATTCCACCTACACCTGCCTAAATAACCCAGAAAACCGCCAGAGGATTAGCAGTACGGAGTCTCCGGAGCCAAGCGCAGACGAGAGGCCCACGGAAGAGGATAGGAAGGGCGGCAAGGCGGTGTGCGCTCCAGGGACTGGCGGGAGGGAGCCGGGGTGGAGGGGCAGCCCGCCGGCCAAGCAGAGCCCCGAGTCTGGCTGGCAAAAGCGGAGGGGCCAGACGGAGTGTGTTCCCACAGCAACCAGAACTTAGTATCTAGAAGGTCATAAGTTAACAGCTCTGCTCAGAAAGCGGGAAGGCTGGAGGACAAAGGGAGGGAGAGTTGCTGAGCCCCGGGAGGACAGAGCTCGTTTGGCAGGGAACAAAGGCGCTCGCCAGCTCCATCTCCCTCGCCAGCTCCATCTCCCTCACCCATCCCCCAGCCAAAATCCCAAAGGGAACCAGTTCCTGTCAGGGAACTTGCTCCCTCGGCACAAACACCTAACGCGGTGCTTCTGCGGAGCCAACCCTCCGTCAGTGGGTCTGACTCCCTCCCGCTGCCACAGGGCCCCTCCTGAAGTGGATCACCTAGGAGAAGCGAGCTAAGCCTACCCCTCCTGCCCCCGTGCACCTTGCCTACTCACCCCAGCTAATATGCCAGATCCCCAGCACCACAAGCCTGGCAGTGTACAAGTAGCCCAGACGGGCCACACCACCCCACAGTGAATCCCACCCCTAGAAGAGGGGAAGAGAAGGCACACACCAGTCTGACTGTGACCCCAGCGGTAGCTGGGGGCAGACATCAGGTCTGACTGTGGCCCCGCCCACCAACTCCAGTTATACACCACAGCACGGGGGAAGTGCCCTGCGGGTCCTCACCACTCCAGGGACTATCCAAAATGACCAAACGGAAGAATTCCCCTCAGAAGAATCTCCAGGAAATAACAACAGCTAATGAACTGATCAAAAAGGATTTAAATAATATAACAGAAAGTGAATTTAGAATAATAGTCATAAAATTAATCGCTGGGCTTGAAAACAGTATAGAGGACAGCAGAGAATCTCTTGCTACAGAGATCAAGGGACTAAGGAACAGTCACGAGGAGCTGAAAAGCGCTTTAAACGAAATGCAAAACAATATGGAAACCACGACGGCTCGGCTTGAAGAGGCAGAGGAGAGAATAGGTGAACTAGAAGATAAAGTTATGGAAAAAGAGGAAGCTGAGAGAAAGAGAGAGAAAAAAATCCAGGAGTATGAGGGGAAAATTAGAGAACTAAGTGATACACTAAAAAGAAATAATATACGCATAACTGGTATCCCACAGGAGGAAGAGAGAGGGAAAGGTGCTGAAGGGGTACTTGAAGAAATAATAGCTGAGAACTTCCCTGAACTGGGGAAGGAAAAAGGCATTGAAATCCAAGAGGCACAGAGAACTCCCTTCAGATGTAACTTGAATCAATCTTCAAGGATCAAGGATAAAGAGAAAGCAGGATACAGAGATAAAGAGAATAAAGAGATAAAGAGGATAAAGAGAAAATTCTGAAAGCAGCAAGGGATAAACATGCCCTAACATATAAAGGGAGACTGATAAGACTCGTGACAGATCTCTCTACTGAAACTTGGCAAGCCAGAAAGGCATGGCAAGAGATCTTCAGTGTGATGAACAGAAAAAATATGCAGCCGAGAATCCTTTATCCAGCAAGTCTGTCATTTAGAATAGAAGGAGAGATAAAGGTCTTCCCAAACAAACAAAAACTGAAGGAATTTGTCACCACTAAACCAGCCCTACAAGAGACCCTAAGAGGAATCCTGTGAGACAAAGTACCAGAGACATCGCTACAAGCATAAAACATACAGACATCACAATGACTCTAAACCCGTATCTTTCTATAATAACACTGAATGTAAATGGACTAAATGTGCCAACCAAAAGACATAGGCTATCAGAATAGATAAAAAAACAAGACCCATCTATTTGCTGTCTACAAGAGACTCATTTTAGACCTGAGGACACCTTCAGCTTGAGAGTGAGGGGATGGAGAACTATTTATCATGCTCCTGGAAGCCAAAAGAAAGCTGGAGTAGCCATACTTATATCAGACAAACTAGACTTTAAATTAAAGGTTGTAACAAGAGATGAAGAAGGGTATTATATAATAATTACAGGGTCTATCCATCAGGAAGAGCTAACAGTTATAAATGTCTATGCACCGAATACGGGAGCCCCCAAATATATAAAACAACTACTCATAAACATAAGCAACCTTATTGATAAGAATGTGGTCATTGCAGGGGACTTTAATACCCCACTTACAGAAATGGATAGATCATCTAGACACACAGTCAATAAAGAAACAAGGGCCCTGAAAGATACATTGGATGAGATGGACTTGACAGATATATTTAGAACTCTGCATCCCAAAGCAACAGAATATACTTTCTTCTCGAGTGCACATGGAACATTCTCCAAGATAGATCATATACTGGGTCACAAAACAGCCCTTCATAAGTATACAAGAATTGAAATTATACCATGCATACTTTCAGACCACAATGCTATGAAGCTTGAAATCAACCACAGGAAAAAGTCTGGAAAACCTCCCAAAGCATGGAGGTTAAAGAACACTCTACTAAAGAATGAATGGGTCAACCAGGCAATTAGAGAAGAAATTAAAAAATATATGGAAACAAACGAAAATGAAAATACAACAATCCAAATGCTTTGGGACGCAGCGAAGGCAGTCCTGAGAGGAAAATACATTGCAATCCAGGCCTATCCCCAGAAACAAGAAAAATCCCAGATACAAAATCTAACAGCACACCTAAAGGAAATAGAAGCAGAACAGCAAAGACACCCTAAACCCCGCAGAAGAAGAGAAATAATAAAGATCAGAGCAGAAATAAACAATATAGAATCTAAAAAAACTGTAGAGCAGATCAACGAAACCAAGAGTTGGTTTTTTGAAAAAATAAACAAAAGTGACAAACCTCTAGCCAGGCTTCTCAAAAAGAAAAGGGAGATGACCCAAACAGATAAAATCATGAATGAAAATGGAATTATTACAACCAATCCCTCAGAGATAGAAGCAATTATCAGGGAATACTATGAAAAATTATATGCCAACAAACTGGACAACCTGGAAGAAATGGACAAATTCCTAAACACCCACACTCTTCCAAAACTCAATCAGGAGGAAATAGAAAGCTTGAACAGACCCATAACCAGCGAAGAAATTGAATCGGTTATCAAAAATCTCCCAACAAATAAGAGTCCAGGACCAAATGGCTTCCCAGGGGAGTTCTACCAGACGTTTAAAGCAGAGATAATACCTATCCTTCTCAAGCTATTCCAAGAAATAGAAAGGGAAGGAAAACTTCCAGACTCATTCTATGAAGCCAGTATTACTTTAATTCCCAAACCAGACAGAGACCCAGTGAAAAAAGAGAACTACGGGCCAATATCCCTGATGAATATGGATGCAAAAATTCTCAATAAGATACTAGCAAATGGAATTCAACAGCATATAAAAAGAATTATTCACCATGATCAAGTGGGATTCATTCCTGGGATGCAGGGCTGGTTCAACACTCGCAAATCAATCAACGTGATACATCACATTAATAAAAGAAAAGATAAGAACCATATGATCCTGTCAATTGATGCAGAAAAGGCCTTTGACAGAATTCAGCACCCTTTCTTAATAAAAACCTTGAGAAAGTTGGGATAGAAGGAACATACTTAAAGATCATAAAAGCCATTTATGAAAAGCCCACACCTAACATCATCCTCAATGGGGAAAAACTGAGAGCTTTTTCCCTGAGTTCAGGAACACGAAAGGGATGTCCACTCTCACTGCTGTTGTTTAACATAGTGTTGGAAGTTCTAGCGTTAGCAATCAGACAACAAAAGGAAATCAAAGGCATCAAAATTGGCAAAGATGAAGTCAAGCTTTCACTTTTTGCAGATGACATGATACTATACATGGAAAATCCAATACACTCCACCAAAAGTCTGCTAGAACTGATACATGAATTTAGCAAAGTTGCAGGATACAAAATCAATGTACAGAAATCAGTTACATTCTTATACACTAACAATGAAGCAACAGAAAGACAAATCAAGAAACTGATCCCATTCACAATTGCACCAAGAAGCATAAAATACCTAGGAATAAATCTAACCAAAGATGTACAAGATCTGTATGCTGAAAACTATAGAAAGCTTATGAAGGTAATTGAAGAAGATATAAAGAAATGGAAAGACATTCCCTGCTCATGTATTGGAAAAATAAATATTGTCAAAATGTCAATACTACCCAAAGCTATCTACACATTCAATGCAATCCCAATCAAAATTGCACCAGCATTCTTCTCGAAGCTAGAACAAGCAATCCTAAAATTCATATGGAACCACAAAAGGCCCTGAATAGCCAAAGTAATTTTGAAGAAGAAGACCAAAGCAGGAGGCATCACAATCCCAGACTTTAGCCTCTACTACAAAGCTGTCATCATCAAGACAGCATGGTATTGGCACAAAAACAGACACATAGACCAATGGAATAGAATAGAAACCCCAGAACTAGACCACAAACGTATGGCCAACTCATCTTTGACAAAGCAGGAAAGAACATCCAATGGAAAAAAGACAGTCTCTTTAACAAATGGTGCTGGGAGAACTGGACAGCAACATGCAGAAGGTTGAAACTAGACCACTTTCTCACACCATTCACAAAAATAAACTCAAAAGGGATAAAGGACCTGAATGTGAGACAGGAAACCATCAAAACCCTAGAGGAGAAAGCAGGAAAAGACCTCTCTGACCTCAGCCGTAGCAATCTCTTACTCGACACATCCCCAAAGGCAAGGGAATTAAAAGCAAAAATGAATTACTGGGACCTTATGAAGATAAAACGCTTCTGCACTGCAAAGGAAACAATCAACAAAACTAAAAGGCAACCAACAGAATGGGCAAAGATATTTGCAAATGACATATTGGACAAAGGGCTAGTATCCAAAATCTAGAAAGAGCTCCCCAAACTCCACACCCGAAAAACAAATAACCCAGTGAAGAAATGGGCAGAAAACATGAATAGACACTTCTCTAAAGAGGACATCCGGATGGCCAACAGGCACATGAAAAGATGCTCAACGTCACTCCTTATCAGGAAAATACAAATCAAAACCACACTCAGGTATCACCTCACGCCAGTCAGAGTGGCCAAAATGAACAAATCAGGAGACTATAGATGCTGGCGAGGATGTGGAGAAACGGGAACCCTCTTGCACTGTGGGTGGGAATGCAAATTGGTGCAGCTGCTCTGGAAAGCAGTGTGGAGGTTCCTCAGAAAATTAAAAATAGACCTACCCTATGACCCAGCAATAGCACTGCTAGGAATTTACCCAAGGGATACAGGAGTGCTGATGCATAGGAGCACTAGTACCCCAATGTTTATAGCAGCACTCTCAACAATAGCCAAATTATGGGAAGAGCCTAAATGTCCATCAACTGATGAATGGATAAAGAAATTGTGGTTTATATACACAATGGAGTACTACAGGGCAATGAGAAAGAACAAAATATGGCCCTTTGTAGCAACGTGGATGGAACTGGAGAGTGTGATGCTAAGTGAAATAAGCTATACAGAGAAAGACAGATACCATATGTTTTCACTCTTATGTGGATCCTGAGAAACTTAACAGAAACCCATGGGGGAGGGGAAGGGAAAAAAAAAAAAAAAAGAGGTTAGAGTGGGAGAGAGCCAAAGCATAAGAGACTCTTAAAAACTGAGAACAAACTGAGGGTTGATGGGTGGTGGGAGGGATGGGAGGGATGGGAGGGATGGGAGGGATGGGAGGGTGGGTGATGGGTGTTGAGGAGGGCACCTTTTGGGATGAGCACTGGGTGTTGTATGGAAGCCATTTTGACAATAAATTTCATATATTGAAAAAATAAATAAATAAATAGTAACAAAAAATAAATAAATAAATAAATCATGCAAATTATAAGATGTGTGTCCACTAATCCCACTTGGCAATCATTCATGAAGATTACAATAGCTGAGATGATTAGCTTGAAACTTGGGAAATACTTATTAGTTTCAAATGATCTAAAAGGAATGAACACATTTCTACAGGAAATCTAACGGGAGAGTGTCTCTAAGGAGAAATAAGAAAAATGAAAAAATACTCAGAAGAGCCTACAAAACACCAGATGGCCTTTGTCTTTATTGTTTCAAGCATGATGATAGACAACTGTTTGAGTTGTCACATTAAAACAAGCATGTAGACAATAAGCAAGACAATCATGCTGTAAACTAGCAGATTATTTTGGATCATACATAATAATATGTGCTAAATTAATTGCTTTTTGAGTGTTTTCTTTCGAACATGTAAATCTATCACTAGAAGAGCAGCATATGGGTACCTAACTCAAATACTACTCCTACTTATCTCTTTTTTAACAAGCAATTGTGTTCAATATTAAGAAAAGAAATAGAGTTTTGCACATCGTAATTTGAGAATGAATATTTTCTTCAGTGATTTGACAATGTACACCTAAGTTCAAACTTGTTTTTTTTTAAGTTGAAACTTTTTGTAGAGTTACTAATCATTGTAGCACCTATCATTTATTGAATTTCTACTATGCAGAAGTACTATGCTAATTGTATATATGTTTTCAATGTAATCATGATAAGAGGCAAAGTATACATAATAATGAATTTTTCGGTTGTTGAAAAAACTGAGAATTAGGGAAATCATTTTACTTGCTTACACTCATTACAAGTTTAGAAATTATAGAGACAGGAGTGCAATTAGAGCTTTAATTCCAAGTGTAGTTTTTTAACCATTATGCAATATTTCCAATTAGGTTAATGGATAGTTAGATGACAGGCAGATAATGATAGATGATGATGATAGATAGATGGATGGATGGTTAGATGGATAGAAGATAGATGGGAATAGATAGATAATAGATGATAGATGATAGATAGATATATAGATAGATAATAGATAGATGAGAATTTGGAAAATAATCAATAATCTAACGCCTGATTCCATAGCTAGGATATGAGTACTGAACCTTTTTTTGAATGAATAAATACATGATTGAAAAATTGACATTCTTATACCATAAATCCAAAAAACTTTTTCAAGAAATGAAATGAACTCATGAAGCTCTTTTGAGTATACCTTTAAAATAAAATTTTAATTTTTCAACTATATTTTAAAGTTTAAGGGACCATATTATGGGAAAAATTATAATTGAACAAAACAGAAACAAATGAAGTAACAGTAATTTACATTGAACAAACCACAGGGGTAAAAAGCAAAGAAACAAAAAGAATTTAGTGTGTAACTCTTGAAAATATCATGCTCTGATCCTTGACTACTCATGGGATATGTTCTAAAGAGTAAAAGAATTAACAAATGAATCTTTGTTATCACTGGTGGTACTGATGGAGAAATTCTGATTTCATCTTGTAAAAATTTTAGCACTGGGCAAATTAATAAATATGTTGATGTTGACAACTAGGAATCTTACTGTAGAAAAAAGGGGGTAGAAGAATCAAATATGAATGGGAAAATAATTCAGCAGTGTTGGATTAGAATTACAGGCAGCAATGTCAACTAATGATTTCTTCATGTGTTTTTTACCCTGGCTTTGTCCTTTAAAAGATCCTAGAAAGCATTCTGACAGATTATGTTCAAAACCAAGCGGTACATTACAAATGACACGGGAGACTTCTTGAAGGACAAATTCTCTATGGATCCGTCCTTCTTTTTCTGACTTCTGCATGTTGGATTGGCCCAAGGTTCATTCAATCTTTTGATCTTTTCTCTCTTCTTTCTACACTTATTCCCAAAGTTCTGTTATTCAGTCTCATGTTCCATCTATTTGGCGGAATTTAACTACATCTCACTATTTACATTGCCACTTTTCTGGTTAAAACCACCTTTTTTTAAATTTTTACATTTTACTAACTATTTTAGTAAGCAAAGATGCTGACATTAAATTTCTAGCATATGAGAAAATAGTGTTGAACATCAATTCGTGATAGGCTGTTTTTTCAAATTCTTCAACCTTAGTTAATATATTATTAACATACTGGGGCACCTGGGTGGCTCGGATGGTTAAATGTCCAACTTCAGCTCAGCTCATGATCTCATGGTCCATGGGTTTGAGCCCCGCATTGGGCTCTGTGCTGACAGCTTAGATTCTGTGTCTCCCTCTCTCTCTTCCTCTCTCGCACTCCTTCTCTCTCCCTCTCTCTCAAAAATAAATAAATATTATAAAATACAAAATACACATACACATTAACATACTGATAAAAATTAGCATTTTATGTGCAAAATATTACCACAGGTTTTTCTGCCAGATTGTATCTTTCTCAACCCCTAAAATGGCATTAAAAAAACTGTTTAATTATTTGGGGGAAAATTTTATATCCTCATATAATCCAGATACATTATAGAAGCTAATGTAAATAGGTCATAAAGCTACTGGAAGAAAATATAAGTAAATATATGATAAGATCAGAATCAGTAAAGCCTCTCAAGTAATGGCAACAGGTTCAAAAATAATAAAACAAAAGATATATATTTTACTACATATTAACCCAATTTTCTTTATACCAGCAACACCCTAAATTATATTAAATGTTAAATAACAAACCATTAAATAGGATTTGTAACACTTTAAGACATGCATAAACTTAATATCCTGAATATGTAAAAATATCTTAGAAAAGAATAAGGTATCACTTTTGTTAAAATAACATTGAAAGAATAGTAGTATTATACTCATAAATAAAGCATAAATTGCCAATAAACATTTGAAAATTGCTATATATCATGAGCAGTCAACAAAATGTGAATTAAAGTGAACAAAAGAACATAATATTATTCAGATCATCATTTTGGCAAAGACTTAATACACTGATAATACACCCTGACCTTGTGTTATTAATGCATCTTCCAATCTCCAAGGACATGTCCCTATTCCTAGGTGAATCAGTCAGCTTTTGTTTTCTTTTACTTTTCTATACCAATTACATTGTCCATTCATTAGTGACTTCAAAGTAGGCTCACCAAGGACACTTGTTTTTTTTTTTTTTTTTTAACTTAGGTGATCTTACCTACATAACAGGTTGCCTATGTAAAGCATCTTCAATCATTTCTTGGTGAAACTTTAAGGAAACCACCCCACACTAAAATTGGTCACATCATCGACTTTTCAAAAATCAAAGAATTTCTGGTTTTCCTTGCCTGTTTACTAGTCTTTCCTTCTATATAGCTAATCAGATTATGCAGAAATAGCTCCTTTTCTAATTTAGGCAGATACTGTAATTTGTGATAAATGTTAGACCTAAGGATATAAAAATTGATATAGGTTGTGTATGCGTTTCTACTGTTACCTTTGAGTGACAGTGAGAAAGCATGACTACATTATATCCATGTCACTACTGATAATTCTTATTTATTGTGAGTTCCACTGAGGATCTGTGTGGAAAGAAAACTGGGGCCTGAATGAGAGACTAAACTGTAAGTATGTTCATATTTCTCAAATCAATTTTTTCTATTACGAAATTTGAAAAAGTAATTAAAATATTTCCTGTCACTTTCCTAAGTGTGTGTGTGTGCATGTGTGTGTGTATATATATATTTCCATATATACACATTTATATACATTCATTTTTATAAATGCATGTGTGTATTAAAAATTTGGATAGTTCATAAGGGTATGAGAAATTAATTTCATTTCTTGAATGTTATTTCTTTCTCGAGAATATTAATCATGGAAGCAAATGAAGAGATTTCTTTTTTTTTTTTTTTTTTTTTAATATATGAAATTTACTGTCAAATTGGTTTCCATACAACACCCAGTGCTCATCCCAAAAGGTGCCCTCCTCAATACCCATCACCCACCCTGCCCTCCCTCCCACCCCCCATCAACCCTCAGTTTGTTCTCAGTTTTTAACAGTCTCTTATGCTTTGGCTCTCTCCCACTCTAACCTCTTTTTTTTTTTTTTTCCTTCCCCTCCCCCATGGGTTTCTGTTATGTTTCTCAGGATCCACATAAGAGTGAAACCATATGGTATCTGTCTTTCTCTGTATGGCTTATTTCACTTAGCATCACACTCTCCAGTTCCATCCATGTTGCTACAAAAGGCCATATTTCATTTTTTCTCATTGCCACGTAGTATTCCATTGTGTATATAAACCACAATTTCTTTATCCATTCATCAGTTGATGGACATTTAGGCTCTTTCCATAATTTGGCTATTGTTGAGAGTGCCGCTATAAACATTGGGGTACAGGTGCCCCTATGCATCAGTACTCCTGTATCCCTTGGATAAATTCCTAGCAGTGCTATTGCTGGGTCATAGGGTAGGTCTATTTTTAATTTTCTGAGGAACCTCCACACTGCTTTCCAGAGCGGCTGTACCAATTTGCATTCCCACCAACAGTGCAAGAGGGTTCCTGTTTCTCCACATCCTCTCCAGCATCTATAGTCTCCTGATTTCTTAAATGAAGAGATTTCTAAGCCTGCTTTATGAATTGGTTAAATATGTGAACAATAAAATGGTCACATTTGATAAGCATATAATGCAGTATCTATTGCCCTAACTGCCAGCACATGCACATACACACACTCACACACACACACACACGCAATCTCAACTGTACAAATACATCTCTTCAACTAAAAAAGATCTTGTTTTTTTAAACAGTTTTGATGTCTAGGCATGTTAAAAATTAATAAGTTACATCTGCAATATAATTAATTTGTCAGAATGTTTCTGAGGCATGTTTCTGAAGCAGGTAAATAGAAGGCAAAGGGTTATTCTGCATCCTAGGATGATATCCAGGGTCAGCAGGGACTTTTACTGGAGGCTACAATAGGGAATGAAGGAAGCATGACTGGAAGAAGAAAGGAAGGTGGGTTTTGGGTAACAATTCTGTGCTTCTTATTTGAGCTACTACAGGTGTTTCAGGTGTGCCTCTGCAGAAGAGAATAGAATAACCGCATTTAGACAAAGTTTTTTGCCCATAAGCATAATTCAGCATTCATCCTCTCTGATAGTGTCTAGAGATTCTGAATGCTACTTTTGGTTACATAGGTCCATCCAAGACCGTTTTGTCAAAGAAGGAACCCAGAAGCAGGCTTTGGTTGAAACTAGCTATCTCACACCACACCATACAACAGAAATGCTAAGTCCATTCTAACTGAACTACAGTCTCAGTAGTTTGCCCTATATATAGTCAGTAAAATCAAAGAGTAACCCCATACAATTAAGGGACTTCCTAGCAACAAGTTCAGGTAAATAGAATATTATAGAAAACTATCATTAGCTCATATCTAGAACTTTTTAAAGACCTCATTACCTCATCCTTATTTTTTTATGATGTCTATTTTTTTTCACATGGTCTACATTAGAATTTAAATGAAATGTCCCATGGAACTCTGACCAGGCAGAGTCGATGAAACGCCCAGCCTGAGAGACTATATTCTAATACTCAAAAAATGGGGCACTGAAGGGTTAGGGGAGCATGATACAAATTTTTATATGGAAGGAAGATCTTTCAACATTAGTGTAGTATCTTCCATATGAACCACAGGAATTAAAGGACTTCTGTGAAGTAGAATCTTAAAATATAAGTAGAGGATATATTCTGGTCTTTGTAGATATCTATGTGTTTAATTAATACACAGAGAAACTATTATATTCCAGGAAATGTGATAAGATCTGAGTCTACTACTGAGAATAAGATGGGCTCTGTCAAGAGTGTCACAGTCTAATAGGATGACAAACAGTAAATAAGTCATTCAATACAGCTCTGATGTAGGGATGATGGATATAGGAATACGGTGGAGATGTAGCCAGCCTAGTCTATAGGAATTGAGATGGTGTCTCAGAACTTACTCTAGGTGCAGTGAGAATTAAAATGATCAAAACAGGAGACAGGAAGTCCAATTAGAGTATGAATGCTTCATATCGAATATGAGATCAAAGTGATCTAAAGTAGGAATGGAAGAGACGAACTTTTTTTTTTTAATAACATATTAAGGATGTAGAGTCTAAATAGCCTTATCCAGATGCGAGCAATAGGATGGAAGGAGGCCTTCTAAAAGCAGAGTAATAATAATGAATTGAGCAAGAGTGGTGATAGTACATTAGTGGATAAAGATGCCAGGTTTTGGCAGCCTGGGTAATGAATGAAAGATAGAGGGGTAGAGGAGAGGAGACTGAATAAAGATGTGTACATACACACACACACACACACAGAGATATATTAATTCACTTAAATGGCATGGTCTTTGAAATTCAGTGATTGGCTGGATGTTAACCTGAGCTAGGCTAATGAATACAACTTGTGACAAGCATTGCCTCATATTTTAATAAGCTGAATGTATGTAAAAGGGTTTGGTGCATTACTAAGAAGTATAGAAATAAGGAACTATTATAGAACACTAAAGTGTCAGATAAAATGGTGAAATCTCAGGGTTTGTCTTTTTTTTAATTGTTAAATTTTGCAATAGTTTAACATTACAGAAAAGTGAACAAATCATAAGGGCAAAGTTCTGTATATAGCACACGAATGGCATCATTTAAGCCTTATAACCTAAGCCTAGACCTAGTCCATACCCTCACAAACCTCCCTGAATAGAGACACTATCCTGATTTCTAACTCCAGAGTTAAGTTTTGCTTACTTGTGAAATTCGCGTAAATGATCATACTCTACGTATTCTTTTGTGTCTCATATCTTCATTCAAAATTATGTTTGTGAGAACTTTTCATGCTATTGCATGTAGCAATATTAGTTTTATCTTCATTACTATACTCGTCCATTTTATGAATATATCACAATTTAAAAACTGATTCATGTCATTAATGGACATTTTTATATTTCAAGTTTTTGGATTATTGAGAATAATGAGGCTAAACCTTTCTTAAACAACCATATATTTTGCATACATATGTATACATTTTGATTGCGTAAATATCTAGGATCATAATTTCCTGTTTCGCAGTTATCTGGACATCAGCATAATAAATATATTCAAAAAGTTCTCATAGTGTTTATATGAATGTACACTCTAATCTTCAAGATACTTGGTATGGTCCATCTGTTTAATGTCACTTATTCTCATGGTTGTGCAGTAGCTGTGAATTTAATTTCTTTTTCCCTAAGTAATAGAAAGTTCACACTTCACATGTTCACTGGCCTTTAGATATGCTTTTTAGTGAAGAAAGTAGTCTAATTGTTATTAGGTTGGGTTTTGTTTTCCTATTGGTTTGTAATAAATTTTATAAATTCTTATTACAGTCCTTAATGATTACAAATATCTTCCCCCACTATGTGACTGGTCTTATTTAAATCACTTTTATTCAAGTATAACTTACATATATACAATAAAATGCACTTAAGTGTAGCATTCCATTGAGTTTTGACAAATGTGTATATACCTCTTTATAACTACTAATGCATTCAAGATACCCAAATTTCTATCACTTGTAAATGTCTGCGCTCTTTCCCAGTTAATCCTTCATAATAGATTTGGTTTGTCTTTTCTGATTAAATTAAATCTTAAAGTATTTTCTCTTTAATGTGTATATATTTTCCCTTGGCATACTACTTTAAGATTTATCCACATTATCACATATATGAATTCTTTATTCTTTTTGTTGCTATGTAGCATTCCATGTAAAAATATACCATTTTTCCACTTCTCAATGTTTACTTGTATTACATTCCTCTTTTGGTTATTATGAATAAAGTTGCAATTATTAAATCTTTCTAAGAACATATTTTTTTTTTCCTCTTAGGTAAATTCTTAGGGATGGGTTTACCGTATTATATAATAGATACATTTTTAATTTTATAATAAACTATAAAACTAAAAAAGTAGTTTTACTATTTTATATTTCCACCAGAAATATACGAAAATTTCAATTACCTCATTTTTACCACACTTGCTATTGTTAGTACGTTTAATTTTTACTATTCTAACCAATGTTTAGCAATGTCTTATTATCATTTAGTTTTTATTTCCTTAATGACTAATGATGTTGAGCATCTTTTCATGTGCACATTTGATATTCATGAATCTTCCTATGTGAAGTATGTGTTCAAATATGACCATTTTTTTAGTTAAGTATGTGTATATGAGTATGTGCATATAGATGTTTTGTATCTTTATCATATTATGCATACATATATTAAAATAATATACATTTCATATATATAAAATATACCCACAATATTTTTGCATATATGTTTTCTCTATATATATTATATATACACACACTAAATACATGACCTTTGTCAGATGTATGTTTTATAAATTTCTTCTCTTAGTACAGGGCATTTCTTTTCATTTTTTAACAGTATCTTTTGAGAAATCATTTTTTATTAAGTCTATAATCTATTTCAAGTTTATTTTTCATTGTGTTCATTTTTATCCATATGTATATCTTATTGTAGTAGCACCATTTGTGAGAAGACATTATTTTTCTCCTCAGTTTGCCTTACGATACTCTATTTCAATATACATTGTTCTATTCCAATGAGTTCTATGTTTATTCATATCTCAATGTCAGTGTTTTAAAGTTTCCATCGTATTGCTATATTATAATTTGTTCATATTATGCCCAAGTATTTCATGTTTAAATGGTGCTATAAATGACATCTTTAAATATTTTTGAGTTCAAAAAACAAATAAATAAAAAATTTCAAGGTCAAATGCTTATTGTTCGTATACATATACAGATATATACACACTTATATTGACACTCTATCTTTTGCTTTTGCTAAACTCACTTACTCATTAAAGGATATTTTGTAGATTACTTAGGATTCTATATCTACCCAATCATGTTATCAAGGGAACATGATTTAACTCCTTTATTTCTAATCACAATGTCACCATTTTTTCTCACCTTATTTTATTGGCTAGGAACTCCAGCACATTGTTGAATATGAACTATGAAGTAGTCATGTTTGCATAGTTCATGATTTTAGAGGAAAGTTTTTAGGCTTTTCTCCTTATATTTGATATTAGCAGAAGTTTTGTTTTGTTTTTTATAAGTAGGTGTCCTTTTCACATTGAGATAGTTTTCTCTGCTTCTACTTTACTGAGAAATTTTTTAATTTTTTTTAAGTTTCTTTATTTTTGATTGAGAGATCCCAAGTGGGGGATTGTCAGAGAGAAGGAGAGAGAGAATCTCAAGTGAGGCTTGGGCTCATGAATTATGAGATCATGACCTGAGCTGAGATCCAAGAGTTGGATACTTAACTAACAGCTCCACACAGGTGCTCCAAGAAATTTTTAACCTAAATAAGTGTAGAATTTTGTCAAAGATTTTTTCCTGAAACTATTCAGAAGAAATTATTCATTCTCCCTTTTTCTGTTATTATGGAGAATACATTGATTTAAAATATACTGAACCATGGGCAGGGGATGGGCTAGATGGGTGATGGATATTAAGGAGGGAACTTGTGATGAGCACTAGTTGTTATATGTAAGTAATGAATCACTAAATTCTACTCCTGAAACTAATATTACACTTATGTTAACTAACTAGGATTTAAATAAAAACTTAAAAAATAAATAAATAAAAGGGTGCCTGGGTGGCTCAGTTGGCTGAGTGTCCGACTTCAGTTCAGGTCATGGTCTCACCATTTGTGGGGTCGAGCCCCATGTCGGGCTCTATGCTGACAGCTCAGAGCCTGGAGCCTGCTTCAGATTCTGTGTCTCCCTCTCTCTCTCTGCCCCTCCCCTGCTCATGCACTGTTTCTCTCTGTCTTGAAAATAAATAAAACATACATACATACATAAATATTGAACCAACATTGAATTCCTGCGATAAATGTCACCTTCTCATGATGTGTTATTCTCATAAAGTTATTGAGTATAATGAGCTTGATTTACTATTCTTTTGTGGAAAATTTCTATCTTACCAGTAGACGATATCATTCAGTAGTTTTCCTTTTTATGTAATATCTTTGTTTGGTTTTGCTATCATAGTAATACTTGCCTAATAAAAGGAGATGGAGGAGTACCTGGGTGGCTCACTTGGTTAAGCATCTCAGTCTTGATTTTGACTCAGGTCATAATCTTGCAGTTCCTGAGATTGAGTCCCACGTCAGGCTCTGCACTGACAGTGCAGACCCTGCTCGGGATTCCCTCTCCCTCTCTCTCTCTATTCCTCTCCCCACCTCTCAAAATAAATAAATTGTATAGTTTTTCTATGCCTTTATTGACTTTAAACCAACTAGTTCCATCAATTAGTAAGACAATCTCCAACTATGATTGCCAATTTATGTTTCTTCTTTCATTTATGCCAGTTTATTCTTTTTATATTTTGATGCTCTGTTAAATACATAAATAGAATCTCTTGGTGTTCTTAGTGAATTGGCTTATTTATCAGATAATATGTAATTTCCTCTATACGCTTGTTAATTTTCTTTGGTGGTAATACTAACATAGCTACTCCAACATTCTCTTGATTATGGTTCACATGGTACTCATTGTTCTATTCTTTACAGAAGTAATATTTGAAGTGAGGTGTTTAAATATAGCATCTAGGTGGGTGATTTTTAAACACATCTTATTGCTTCTTGGCCTTTTGGCTAAGATCAAGTGTAGTATCTGTTCTTATCAATTTAAGATATACATCAAAATACATTTTATAATCTCTACCTTTTAATCAGTGTGGTATGTTTTGATTATTTTATATAATGTAATCATTTATGTTTCGACTTCTGTTTATCATTTTGTTACTTGATTTTTGTTTGTCCCCATTGTTGTTCTTTCTTTTGTTTCCTATTTTCTGGACTAAAATTAACCACTTTAGTGTAGTCATTTTAATTTATATGTTTTTGACTATATCATTTCTTAAAAGTTTGTGACTTATAAACAGTAAACATTTCACAAACTTGAATCAATATCTTACCAATGGAGGTAGAATTTAGAAAATATATTACTATATAGGACCCTGTACTCTTCCCTTTTTATTGTGATTATCATTTATATTATGTTTATATACATCAGAAACTCCATTAGATAATGTTATAATTTTTGCTTTCAACAATCAACTTTATGAAAGGAATTATATAGAACTGGTGTTTTTGGCTTAAATTTTCAGTAGAAATCTACAATTAAGCCACCTGAGCCTGGAGTTCTCTTTGTGAGATGATTTAACTATATGTTTGTTTACTTCAATAGATACAGGGCTATCTAGGTTAGATATTTCATCTTGAATTAGCTTTGGTAAATTGTACCTTTCAAAGAATTCATTTAAGTTATCAAATCTACTCTGCAGATGTTTTCAAAATATTTCATTTTTATCTTAACAGCTTTATAATATGTAATGTTATCATTGCTCTCATTCCTGATAAATCTTATCTTTTCCTTTTTTTCACAACAGTTGTATGAATGTTATTTATCCTTTCTAAAAATCACCTCTTGATTCCTTTAAACTTCACTCTTGCCTTTTGTTTTCTGTTTCATTGATTTCTGTCTTGTTTTCTGTTTAGACACTTCCTCTTTGACGTTTTAGTTTTACACATAGATTGCTTAAAACATCAAAGGTAGCAATGAGAAATCACACAGCAATAACAACATTCATCTTGTTGGGACTTACAGAGGACCCACAGCTGCAAGTTCTCCTTTTTATCTTCTTATTTCTCACCTATGTGCTGAGCATGACTGGAAATCTGACCATTATCATTCTTACATTCATGGATTTTCATCTTAAAACACCTATGTATGTTTTTCTTCGAAATTTCTCCATTTTAGAAATCTTATTCACAACAGTATGTATTCCCAGATTCTTGTACAGCTTATCAACTGGAGATAAAACGATTACCTATAATGCTTGTGTTAGCCAAGTATTTCTTATTGGGGTTTTGGGGGCCACAGAATTTTTTCTCCTGGCAGCCATGTCCTATGACCGCTATGTGGCCATCTGCAAACCCCTTCATTACATGACCATCATGAACAACAAATTCTGTACCATCTTTGTCTTCTGTTGCTGGATCTCTGGGTTGATGATCATTGTCACACCACTCAGTATGGGCCTCCAGCTGGAATTCTGTGACTCCAATGCCATTGACCATTTTGGCTGTGACCCATTTCCTCTTTTTAAGATTTCATGCTCAGATACGTGGCTTATAGAACAGACAGTTATAATCTGTGCAGTATTGATATTCATTATTACACTGATTGGTGTCATTCTTTCCTACATATATATCATCAGGACAATTCTAAGATTCCCTTCTGCTTCCCAAAGGAAAAAAGCTTTCTCCACTTGTTCATCTCACATGATTGTTATTTCCATCACATACGGCAGCTGTATTTTCATCTATATCAAGCCTTCAGCCAAAGAACAGGTGGGCATCAATAAAGGGGTATCCGTGCTTACTACATCTGTTGCTCCTTTGTTGAACCCTTTCATTTATACTTTGAGGAACAAGCAAGTGAAACAAGCTTTCAATGACACAATTAAAAAAATTGCATTTACCTTACAAGTAAGAGCACATTGAATTTGAAAAATTAATGAAAACAATGATTTGTTCCTTAGCATTTTTTTCTGGAAGTCCTAACTAGTTCAGTCAGGTTGACTTACTTCTTCAATTGAAGGAACATGAGATTTCGTTTCCAAGAAATAAAATCTTCTTCCATTTCTAAGCTTTTCTAATATTATTCAAAAAGAGATTGATTATATGAAATGTGAAATACAGTGTCTATGAGTCCTGAGAAATCTTTGGACCAATAGTTTTTCTAAACTCCTTCAATTTGCATATGTAAATATGCCAAAGGAAACATTTGAAATATAGAAAAAATGTTTCATCTATGTTTTAAGGTATTAAGATAAACTCTAAAATAAAATAACTCAAAATGGGCCTATCAAGTAAAATTAAAACATATTGCAACCAAAGTAAGAAAATAAATACTAGGAATCTGGAAACAAATATGATATACTAAAGACATAAGCAAGCTAGAATATTTAGATTTTCATCAAGAAAGAGGAGAAAAGTTTTGACCACAACTGCTTGACAACAACTTGCAAGCACTCATACCCACATGCACACACACACAAAATAAAACAAGATTAAAAAGAAGACTTTTGCTTCCAGCTCTGTCAGAGTAACTAATTTGAGCCCATGTTCTCTGCTTTAAATCATCATGAAACTGAATCAATTTTATGAAGAAATTTGACAACAAGAAACTCAAAACTGTACCTTTTTAGAAAGAGAGATTTCAATAAACGTATCCACAATTAACACTAGCTTAGTCTACAGTGTGACACAGAGACTAACCTCAACATGATTGTCTCTCTGAATTGAGTTGGCAAAGATCAAATCAGCTGAAGTGGTTACTATCCTCAGGTCAAGACTACACTGAGCTGGAATCTGGGCAGAAGTTTCCCATTTATGCCTTGGCTGAGGAACAAGTGTAGTCCATGTTTGCACATGAGTAATAAGGCTGAGAGTTCAACAAAGATACTAGAGGCTGAGTAGTCTGTGGGCTTGGAGTCTGGGCCCAGAAAAAGTGAAAAGACCTTGTTAATATGTCTTCAAACCACAGACGTCTAGCTGAACACCAGGAAAGCCACTTAGGAGTACCTCAGCAGTAAGGGCCACAGTTTAGAGCAAGAGTGAGAAAAATAAGAGCTGAGGGTAAAATCTATCCACCACTGGGTCTAGTAAATAAACCTTTATTGAAACATGTCCACCGCTACTCATCTGCATGTTATCTATGGCTGCTCTTAATGGCAGATTTGAGTAGCTTAACAGAGACCTCATGGCCCCAAAAGCCAAAAATATTTACTATCTAGCCTTTTACAGAAAAAGTTTGCCCACCTCTGGTGTAGAATTTACTTTTCTATTTTTTGTATCATTTGGGAATAAACAATGAGAGGCAGGTTGCTCTGCAGCTACATTGTCTTCATCTACCCAGATGTCTCTAGAAGGTAACTTTTAAACTTGTTGGCCAGCCAGGAAAATCGAATTCGTCCATCCCTCTACAATTTCCCTCTTTGTCCATGACTGTACTTGAAAGGATGAAAATGTAAAGAAGCCTGTGCCTTCTGTCCACCTATATCTCACACTAACAACTCAAGTTAGAACTACATCAATGTTTTATAACAAATGGGGAATTCACTTATTTGCCATTTAATAGAAAATTTTGTTCAGCCCACCAATTCCTATAAATCTTCAACCTCACCTCAACTTCCCCTGAAAAAAAAAATCCTTATTCACAACTCCCCAAGTTCTATATGTGCAATTGAAAATCAAGCCACAGTGTTGGAGAAGAAGCCAGAGGCGCCATAAGAATGTCCTGAAGGAAACGGATGGAGCAGTAAGAAACTGAAAGCAGTTTCATTCCCAGGATGGAAGGCCACCAGGACTGTTCTCTCCAGAAGGACATCATACATAGTAGTATAAAGAAACAAGTTACTGATACAACAGCTTGGATTAATCTCCAGGGAATTATGCCAAGTGAAAAAGCCAATCCCAACAGTCATGTACTCTATTAACTTGCTTATATAATACCAAAATTACAGAAATGGAGAACAAATTAGTGCATGCCAGTGATGGAATGGGTAAGGAAAATGGAGGTTTCAATGACTACAAAAGAGCAAAATGAGGGAAACTTTCTTATACTTAGATTGTGTGATTGCCAATGTCCTGATGTGTCTCATAAGATGTGACCATTGCAAGAAACTGGAAAGAACATGCATGATTTATTCTGTGTTATCTATTATAAGTGCATGTGAATCTATAATTATATCAAAGTAAACTTTTAATTAAAAAAAGAAAAAATCCACCATACCAAAATCAAGGAGGAAAACATAATATATACTTGAATGATCATAAAAGCACTATTTATAACAAATTCTTACATCCGATTGCCTTAGAAGAGAAGTCAGGCATTTACTTTGTTTTAATATTATTGTTGTGGTTCTTTATATATTTAATGCTATGGTATGCTACTATGTCTCTTAGGAAATGGTCCCACTGCTACATGTATTTTTGTTGTGTGTCCTAGTTCATTAGAAGATTCATTACCAGCTCTAATATAGTAATCACAAAGGGCACTCTTGTTTATTTTTCACTTGATTCTTATGCACCCATAGCATATTGAACAAATATAATAGAAGTCATTGATAGTTTAAAAATTACAGGTACCCTATCTCCATGTTCAAAAAGATCAGGCCATCAAATCTTCCATAATCCATTTTTGGATTCCTTTCCCTCTGTGTCAGTTTTACTTCCCTGTAACCTACTAAATGTAAAAAGTTATTTCCTAACTTTGCAATGGGAAACAATTTCCAGTGACGGTACCTGAATAAAACATTTTTAAGATCTCTGCATTCTTAGGGCTTTTGCGAATGTAGTTTTCTGAAAACACATAGTCACTGTATGTATACACCTCTACTAAAAATCTTTCATTGTAACTTTTACTTGCACTCAGGTCCCAAGGTCATTTTGGGTGAAACTTTCAACAGAAGCTATGAATTACTGTCAGAAAACTAAGTATTACACTTTAAGTTTTAATAACTACTTTGAAAATTTTCAGGAAGAAAAAAATGATTAAATGTTGCTAGGTTGGAGTAGCGTTCATTTGGGGGCATATTTTGTGCTTGTCCTTTAATTTTTGTGTAGAAATTTGGAAATTTCATGAGGTGAATTCACAGTACTTTTAAGCTATTTCCAAATGGCACTTGACCTGTAAGTAAGTTACATTATGAGCAAAGCTGGCTTTGCCTATTAGTAAATATAAGATTACCAGCATTATCTTTCTTCCCACCTCCTTATCGCCAAACAATATGAAGAAAGAAAAAATCAAAACCTATTAGCCTACACTTCTATTTAAAGGTTTTAACATAAGGACAACTCAAGACAACCGTTATGAGATGAGAAAGAAGGCTAAAGATTTACAGGGAAGATTTTTGAAATGGCTCAAAGTTCACTTATTTACTGAAAAGTTTTTGCCACTCAAATTCTCACAAAGTACGAGTAAACTGATCTGTGTTAATCATGGGATAGAATGAAGGGGTTGCAAGCCTGGAGCCATGGTTTAGTAGCTATTGGTTGGTAGATTTGGATTGAGCAGAGGAATGGGGAAGAACACTTTAGAATAAAATCTTGCTGGAGTGAATGAAAATTCTTCAGTCCTTCAGTATATATCACAACAGCTGATAAAAATAAAAGGTCAAAAATCTTATCTTTTACCAAAAAAATGCAAAATTGGAATGATAAACAACAAATTACTCATCACTCTGAGCATCATATTTGCCTGTATTTCCTCCTAATAATTATTGTGAATCCTTGGATATTGAGCAGATTCAGGAGATTGCCAAATAGTTGATGGATGGAATAGAGAGATAATCCTATCCTACAACACAAATTAGCCTTTTTATCATTCCTTGAGTGGCTCAGCAATAAATTCTAGGGTATAATTATCCTAACATGCGGTCTTTTCCATTAGTCAAGTCCAATACCCCCTTTTGTGATCAAGCCAATAAATCCCAGAGCTATAGGATGAGTTATTGTCTTCATAAAGAAAAATCTACAGTCCCGGGACCACTGGTTGAACATTGGAAACATCTGTAGCTACTAATACAAATGAGTTAGCAATATCTGAGGAAAGCTGTGTATTGGTCATTATCCCACTTTGTGTATGTTAGAGTCCCCAACATCTGGCTTCCTTTCTTCTCTAAAGAAACACTAAGCAGTCAAAAATGGCATTAGCAAAAATAAAGCAGGACCTACAATTTAGTAAGCTTATTGTTTATTTTTATTCTGCATCTGGGTTAGTACGAAAAAATGAAACCCCCAAATAAATATGGTAAAGGAAGATTAAAAAGCATGATCCCCAGCGAAGTTCCCTGTCTCAGGCCAAACAAGCAAAGTGAAAAAAAGTTACAGAAAGGGGTTGACTGAAAATACAAGGGGCTTACTTGGCCTAATTCAAAATTGTGTCAAGCTTAAATTATCTCACTATCCAAATTAATCTTACTGCCTTTGGAGGCAAGTTTTCACCAGAAACCAGTAAAGGGGTTTGCTGAGTAATCATGAAAGATGAAGTGGCAGTATTACTCACTCAGAATAGAAAAAAAAAAAAAAAAAGATGGATGGATGGATGGATACAGACAACCATACTTAAAAGCCAAAGAGTTGTACACAACAGACCCCCAAGTCAAATTATTCAAAATTTAAAGACTATCTTTGATTCATAACTATCAATCCATTCATTTCTTAATAGCATGTAATTAATAATACTATTATCTTCCTTCACCGAATCTTATTAAATGTCTTAAAATGTAATGGATATAAAATATGATTATATTTTTAAGATCATAGGCATACTGGTTGTAAAAACCTAGAGAACAGATGCTATAGGTAGTATGGCTGGAGAAGGATAGGAAAATGGAATAACCAAGAAACAGAAAAGTGATTATCGGCAACATGATGGAATTTTTATCATACACTGGTGTGATCAATTATGCTCATCTTTATGATTAATCGTCTTTCTGTGGTAAATACATTTTCTTAGAATTCTACTTACCTGTATGAGGAGAGGAAAATAGGACACCGAAATTAGTAATCTTAGAGATGCTTAAAGTTTAGGTAATCAAAGTACAGACATGAAAAAGAGAAAATATAGTCATAAATCTCTGCTATTACAGTGAACCTTATTGTTGTGAATCGGGCAGTGAATGAGAGATTGAGATGGTGGCATTGAAGTGGAGACTGTAACAGGTAGACTGGATGGAGCTTAAGAGAGAATAAAAAAAATAATGTGCTTATGATTTTTGCCTCAGTGACACTAAAACTAAAGTAACATTAAATTTCAATTTGAGGCAAGCTATCTGAAAGTATGCAATTTCTGTGATGATACTTTTAGCCTGGATCCAACATTTCTTCCTGGATGAGAATCAAAATAATCTACATGTGCAAAGATTCCTAGGATATGTTGTGAAGTATCAATACTTGTAGAAAAGTTTCAAGATCCAAGAGAAAGGGCCCAAAGCCAAGAGATGACTTTTAACTGGAAGAATCTCTTCTGGATCACTTTAAGTAAGAAAACAGAAAAACAGAAAAAATGTGTCCAACTCAAATAATGGTGAGAGAAGGCAAATTCTAGATAAGGTGATGATCCAAATTATGAAAACATCACTACCATCTCAGTATCTGCATTTCAAATGTGAATAAATTTGAGGATTGAGGAACAACACTTATATTTGCCATCAAGTTTAAATTCTAATAGTAATTACAGTACTACGAAGACCACACTGGGTTAGGGCAGTGTCCACAAGTATGAAAACTGTCCTGGAGAAGTTAAAAAGAGACTGAAGGATACCCATTCCATTAGGTGAAGTGGGGACCTGAGCCAGAAATATTCTTCTGTTTTTGCCCAAGTGTACCAATCAGGTAAGTCAATCAGATGAAGTAAAATAATGAAAGGTGAAGAAAAAGCGAAAAGGTTGCCTTAGAGTGTTCATTTAATCTAGCTCACTCTTCCTAGAAAGAAAAAACAACCAAAGAAGTGGAAGAATGCTGTGCTTCATATGTAATTCAATAGCAAGGGTTATTAAGCAAATCTCTTTTTGCTAATTGCAACAAAGACAGGGCCAAAATTATACTGACAATGTACATGATTAAGTGAAAGAAGTAAAAAAAAAAAAATCACATATCATCTGGCATGACTTTATGTTTCACCCATTATTCATTACCATGTGGTATTGAGAGACCCCTCTCTCATCAAATTCAATTTCTCAAATTGTCCTTGCAGATTGGAGAGAAGTCAGAAGTTAGTAATGAGAAACTATACAGCATGCTGAAACCAATTCATCCTTTTGGGATTGACTGATAATTCAGAGATGAAGGTTCTTTTTATTTTTCTACTTATCACATACATGTTGAGAATAATAGGGAATTGGACTATCATCATGCTTTCATTTATTGATTCTCATTTTAAAATTCCCATGTATTTTATCTCAGAAATTTCTCATTCTTAGAAGTCTCACTCACAAGTGTTTATGTTCCCAGATTCCTTTATAGCATATCCACTGGTGATAATACCACTACTTACAATGCTTGTGCTACTCAAATATATTTGTCATAATTTTTGGAGCAATGTAATTTTTTCTCCCGGTTGCCATGTCACATATCATTTTGTGGTTAATGTATACCCCTGCATTATGTGACCATCATGAACCAAAGGGTCTGTACTATCCTTATCCTTGGCTGTTGCCTGACTGATTTATTGTTGTGTTTACTCGATGTTGTGTGGACTTTCAGGTAGAATTTTGTAACTCCACTGTCATCGATCATTTTGGCTCTGATGCATCCTCTCTCCTAAAAACTTCATGTTAAGATACATAGTACATAGAGAAAATGATCATTACCTGTGCTTCACTAACATTAATCATGGCCCTCATTTCTGTGGTGCAGCTTTGTATTTACATCATCCAGACTATCTTCAGGTTTCCTTCTCCTCAACAGAAAAAACAAAAAAAAACTTTTCCATCTGCTCTTCCTACATAATTGCAATTTCTATCACCAGTGGTGGCTATATCTTCATCTAGATTGTTTTCAGCAAAAGAAGGAGTGACCATTAATAAAGGAGTATCAGTACTCATTAATTCTGTGGTCCCTTTTATTTATATCCTGAGAAACAAGCAAGTGAAGCAAGGTTTCAAGAATTCAATCAAAAGAATGAAATCCCTATCAAAGTAAGAATGAAGACACTCAGAAATACTTCCTCTTAATAGTCTAGTCAACTTGGCTGCATCCAAAATTTGTCAGTGTAGGCTTCTTTCAAAAAACTTTTAACGTTCATTATGAAATCTACCCTCATATCATTACCTTCCCTTTTATTGTATGAAAGACAATAAATATGTGCCTTTCCTCATTAAAGTAATATAATGAGTTTGTGGCAACTGAGTTGTAAAAGTCCCCTACATATTTTGGAGATTAACCCTTTATCAGATACTAGGTTTGCAAGTATTTTTTCCCATTCCATAGGAGATTTTTTTAATGACAATTTTCTTCTTTTTTTATGTTTAGAAAAGTACCATTGAGATTTTGATAGGGATTCCAGTGACTCTGTAGATCACTACAGATCACTGTCCATTCATAGTATGGAAATTTTAACATTATTAAGACTTCCAGTCCATGAACATAAGATATCTTTCCATTTATTTGTACTTTCCTTAATGTCCTTCATCAAATGTCATATCGTTTTCAGTGTATTAGTGTATACTTGTTTATCATTGTATATTTCCTCTGGTTCCCACCAACAGGTAATATGAATGTGAATGAAATACATTTGAGGCATCATTTTTTAAATTTATTTATTTTTTTGAGAGAGAGATATAGCACGAGTGGGAGGGAGACAAGAGAATCTGAAGCAGACTCCAGGCTCTGAGCTGTCAGCACAGAGCCCAGCACAGGGCTCGAACTCATGAACCACAAGACCATGACCTGAGCCACAGTCAGACACCCAACCAACTGGGACACTCAGGCACTCCTAGGCATCATTATTTTTAAGTTGATAATTATGACTAGCAAAATGTCTTCCAAGAACAAGCTAGAAATGATCTCTTTCAGTAAATTTTCCTTGATCAGTCACGCACTACTCTGATCTTCATTTCCTATTTCCTCTAGTAGTCATGTATTATATGAATTATATCTGAATGAAGTTACTTAAAATAGTTGATATTGATCTGTATTGCTGGAGATAATTTCATTCTTTTTTTATGGTATACATTTTATTTCATCCCTCTTTTTTCACATGGACTACATGCAAGTGTTAATAAAATAAAATTTTAAATAAAATTATAAACAGTATGACATAAGTCTCTTCCTCACCATTTTCCCCTGCTATTCAGCCTGCCATAGAGCCATTCACTATGTGTCCTTTTATATGTCCTTCCATAGACATTTTATACATATACAAAAATGTTAGCATCTTTCATCCAAACTCCAAACTCCATTCTTTTTCAAATGCCCAAGTTTGGGGCAGTTGGGCAGCTCAGTCAATTAACTGTCCAACTTCGGCCTAGGTCATGATCTCACGGTTCATGGGTTCAAGCCCTGCATCAGGTTCTGTGCTGACAGCTCAGAGCCTGGACCCTGCTTCTGATTCTGTCTCCATCTCTCTCTGCTTCTCTCCCTCTCCCCCTCTCTCTGTCAAAAATAAATAAACATCAAACGTCCAAATTTTAAGAGCACAATACTAAATAAACAAGTAAGTAAGTAAATAAAAAACAGGGAATGATGGCTCAAAGACCAAACTAAATCTCCAACAAGTGACCCTAAGGAAACATGCTGAATTACCCAACAATTCAAAATAACAGTGTTGAGATGCTGAATAAGAATACAGACAACTAAATGAAATCAGGAAAAGGATTCATGAACAACAGTGAAAATATCAACAAAAAGACAGAAACTATAAAAAGAGCCAAACAGAAATTTTGGACCTGAATAATATAACAACTGAATTTTTAAAAATTATCTAGGGTGGTTAAATAGTAATCTTATTCAAGCAGAAGAATGAATCAGTGAACTTGGAGATACAGACTTCAAGCTACAGAATGAATAAATCACAGGAATAAAAGGCACAGTATAGGGAATATAGTGAATGGCATTATAATAGCATTATATGGTGATAGATGGTAGCTACACTTGTGGTGAGCATAGCACAATATATAGACTTGTTGAATGACTATGTTGTACACTTGAAATTAATGTAACATTGTGTGTCAATATACTGCAATAAAAAATTTTTGAGTCAGGGAGCAAAAACGAAAATAGAATGAAGAAAAGTGAAGAGAGCCCAAAGGATTTATGAGACACCATCAGGTGGACAAATACATACGTTATGAGAGTCCCGGAAGGAGAAGAGAGATGAAAGGGCAGAGAGCAAATTTGAAGAAATAATGGCTGAAAACTTTCCAAATCTGAAAAAAAGAAATGGGCACACAAATTTTAGAAGCTTGAAGAAGTCTACATAAGATACTCAAAGAGACCCACCCTGACAGACATTATAAACAAACTGTCAAAAGTTAAAGAGAGAATCTAGAGAGCAGCACGAGCAAAATATTGTCAGACACAAGGGAGCTCCTATCAGATTATCGAGGCATTTCTCAGCAGAAACTTTGAAGGCCAGAAGGGAGTGGGACTGTATATTCAAAATTGTGAAAGAAAAAAATGGCAACAATGATACTATATTCAGCAAAAGTGTCCTTTGAAAAATCAAGGAGAAATTAAGACTTTCCAAATGAGCATAACATAAGAAAAATCATTACCACTTGATCTTCCCTACAAAAAAAATACTACAGGGAATCCTCCAAGTTGAAATTTTAAAGGTCTCTGGTAAAGGTAATATACAGGGATACCTTGGAGATATTGTGGATTCAGTTCCAGACCATTGTATAAAGCAAGTACCATAATAAAGTGAGTCAGATGAATTTTTGGTTTCCCAGTGTACATAAGAGTTATGTTTACATTATTCTCTGGTCTATTAAGTGTGCAATAGCATTAGGTCTTAAAAAACACTGTACATGCCTTAATTTAAAAATACTTTATTGCTAAAAAATGCTAACGATCATCACTGTTCCCAGAGAGTCATAATCTTTTTGCTGATAGAGGGTCTTACCTCAGTGTTGATGGCAGCTGACTGATCAGGGTGGTGGTTGTTAAACGTTGGGGTGACTGTTGCAATTTCTTAAAGTAGAACAACAATAAATTTTGCCACATCAATTGACTTTTTTCCTTTCATAAGTTCTCTATAGCATGTGATGTTATTTGATAGCACTTTTCGCCCATAACTTCTTTCAAAATTGGGAGTCGATACTCTCAAAATCCGCCATTGCTTTATCACCTAAGTTTATGTAATATTCTAAATCCTTTGTTCTCATTTCAACTATCCTTATAGCATCATCCTTAGGAGTAGCTTCCATCTCAAAAACCACTTTTGGGGTATCTGGGTGGCTTAGTTGGTTAAGCCTCCAGCTCTTGGTTTTGGCTCAGGTCACGATCTCACAGTTCGTGAGTTCAAACCCCACGTCTGGCTCTGTGCTGTCAGTGTGGAACCTGCTTGGGATTCTATCTCCCTCTCACTCTCTCTGCCCCTCCCCTGCTTGCGCGCGCTCTCTCTCTCTCTCTCTCTCTCGCTCTCTCTCTCTCTCTCTCTCTCTCTCGTAAACAAACAAACACTTTCTTTGCTCGTCCATAAGAAGCAACTCTATGTCTAGGTAAGTTTTATCATCAGATTGCAGCAACTGTGTAACATCTTCAGGTTCCACTTCTAATTATAGTTCTCTTGTTATTTCCACCACATCTGCAGTTATTTCCTCTACCGAAGGCTCATACCCCTCAAGACAATCAACATCTATTAAAACTTCTGTTCATGTTGATATCTTGACCTTTTACCATGAAGCACAAATGTTCTTAATGGCATCTAGAATGGTGAATCCTTTCCAGAAGGTTTTCAATTTGGCAAGATCCATCAGAAGAATCGTTCTCCATGGCAGCCCAAGCTTCATGAGATGTATTTCTTAAAGACTTGAAAGTTAAAATTACTCCCTGATCCATGGGCTGCAAAATGGATATTGTGTTAGCAGGCATGAAAACAGTATTAATCTCACTGGAAATGTCCATTAGAGTTCTTGGGTGACCAGATACACTGTCAATGAGCGTAATATTTTAAAAGAAACCTTTTTTTTCTGAGCACTAGGTTTCAACAATATGTTCAAAATATTCAGTAAAACGTATTGCAAATCCATGTGCTCTCATCCAGGCTTTATTGTACCATTTATAGAGTACACGTAAAGTACATTTAGCATAATTCTTAAGGGCCTTAGGATTTTCAGAATGGTCAGTGATCATTGCCTTTGACTTCAAGTTACCACCTTCATTAGCCCCTAATAAAAGAGTCAACCTGTCCTTTAAAGCTTTGAACCCAGACATTGGCTTTTCCTTTCTAGTTTTGAAAATCCTAGACAGCATCTTCTTTCAATATGAGGCTGTTTCATCTACATTGAAAATTTGATGTTTAGTGTAGCCACCTTCATTAATTATCTTAGCTAGACCTTCTCAATAACTTGCTGAAGCTTCCACATCAGTGGTTGCTGCTTCACCCTGCACTTTTATGTTATAGAGATGGCTTCCTTTCCTAAACTTCATGAACTAACCTCTGCTAAGGTCAAACTTTTTCTTTGAAGCTTCCTCACCTCTTTCAGCCATCAGAGAATTGAAGACAGTTAGGACCTTACTCTGAATTAGGCCTTGGCTTAAGGGAAAGGAGAGACTAAAAGTGACAAAGACTAGAAAAGATTACAGAAAACCTCCAGAAACAATGGCAAAACAAGTAATAAAATGTCAACAAATGTATTATCAATAATTACTTTGAATGTAAATGGATTAAATGCTCCAATAAAAAGACATAGCATGTCAAAATGCAGGAAGCCCCATCTAGGTACTCCCTACAAGACTCATTTTAGACCTAAAGATTCCTGCAAATTGAAAGAGAGGGAGCAGGGAAACACTTATCATGCAAACGTAGGTCAAAAGAAAGTCCAAACAGCAAAACTTATATCAGACAAACTAGACTTTAATTTTTTTTTAACATTTTTATTTTTTTTTTTTTGAGAGAGAGAGAGACAGAGCACAAGCAGGGGAGGGGCAGAGAGAGAGGGAGACACAGAATCTGAAGCAGGCTCTAGGCTCTGAGCTGTCAGCACAGAGCCCGACGCAGTGCACAAACCCACGAACCATGAGATCATGACCTCAGCCGAAGTCGGTCACTTAACTGACTGAACCACCCAGGCACCCCCAGACAAACTAGACTTTAAAACAAAGACTGTAAAAAGAGACAAAGAAGGGCATTATATAATCATACAGGAGACAATCCAACAAGAAGACGTAGCAATAGTAAATATCTATGCATCCAACATGGAGCACTCAAATATATAAACAAACAAAAAGGAAGTAATTGATAAAACACAGTAATAGTAAAGGACTTTAATATTCCACTTACATGAGTGGACATTTCATCTAAGCAGGAAATCAACAAGGAAACAACATCTTTGAATGACACACTGGACCAGATGGACTTATAAAATGCTAAAAATTTGGCACTCTAATGAAGGCACAGTTACAACTTGGTATAAATATATATTTGTTGGTAAGCGTGATGTTGTGGGGCAGGTCACTTCTGTTTGTTCCGGTTCTATGACGGTTTCTATGATGAATTAATTCAAAACATATGTATTGAGAACCTATGATATGATCGATATTGCTATGAGTACTAAGATCAAAAAGAGTAAACAGGTACTGACCCATTTCTACTGATGTGTGTATTACATTCAGAACATTCCATTCTAAATTCTAAAACATTCCATTCCATTCCATTCTAAAACAGCAAAATACTTTAAGTGCACATGGAACATTCTCCAGAAGAGTTCACACATTAGGTCACAAAACAGGCCTCAAAAAATACAAATATATTGAAATCATACCACATAACTTTTCTGACCATAATGCTATGAATCTAGAAGTTAACCACAAGAAAAGATTTGGAAAAGCCACAAATACACTGGAGGGTAAAGAACTGCTACCAAACAATGAATTGGTCAACCAGGAAAACAAAGAAATAACTTAAAAATACAAAGAAACAAAAAAACACAACAGTCCACAACAGTTTTGGGAACACCAAACACGGTCCCAAGAGGGAAGTATATAGCAATACATGCCTAACTCAGGAAGGAAGAAAAATCTCAATTAACAACCTAACTTTACATCTAAAGGAGCTAGAAGAACAACAACAAAGGTGAAATCCAGCAGAAGAAAGGAAATAATAAAAATTAGAGCAGAAATAAATGATCTCGAAAATAAAACACACACACACACACACACACACACACACACACACACACACACACACCAACAGAACAGATCAATGCAACCAGGAGCTGGTTCTTTGAAAAAATTAATAAAATTGATAAACCTCTAGCCAGATTCATCAAAAAAGAAAAGAGAAAGGATCCAAATAAAGCCACATGTGAGAGAGGAGAAATAACAACCAACACCACAGAAATGCAAACAATTATAACAGAATATAATGTAAAAATCACATGTCAACAAATTGGAAAACCTGGAAGAAACGTACAAATTCTTCAAAACACATAAACTACCAAAACTGAAACAAGAAGAAACAGAAAACTTGAGCACACTGGTAACCAACAAAGAAACTGAATCAGTAATCAAAAAAATTCCCAACTAATAAAAGTCCAGGGCCGCATGTCTTCACAGGCAAATTCTACCAAACATTTAAAGAAGAATTAATGCCTATTCTTCTCAAACTCTTCCACAAATAGAAATAGAAGAAAAACTTCCTAAAACACATTCTATGAGGCCAGCATTACCCTGATCCTAAAACCAAATAGAGTCTACATAAAAAGAGAACTACAGGCCAATATCCTTGATGAACACAGATGCAAAAATAAGACAAAAACATAGAGAGAAAGGCAAACCATAAGAGCCTCTTAATTATAGAGAACAAACTGAAAGTTGCTGGAAGGAAGGTAGGTGGGGATATGGGCTAAATGGGTAATGGGCATTAAACAGGGCACTTGTGATGAGCACTGCGTGTTATATGTAAGTGATGAATCACTGAATTCTACTCCGGAAACCAATACTACACTATATGTTAACTAACTTGAATCTAAATTAATTAATTGCCTAAAATGATTTGATGATTTCCTGTCTTACATTTAATTAATTAAAAAGAAAAAAGATAACATACCTAAATACTTGATACAGGGAAAATGTTAGAAGGTAAGTTTTCAATTATAGGTTTAGGGTGGCCTTACTAATATATTTATTTGGTACTCTGACTTGAAGTCAATTCCAAAATGTTCGACATAGGCCCAGAAAGATGTTCAAAGGAACTGGCAATGGGAAAGTATAACTGGGAAGGTGGAATGTTCTGCCTTAAAGAGAGCTGATTTCTCTCTTAAGGGGTATAAGCATATGCTTTGTTAACCAGAGGCTTAATTTTAAGTCAATTGGTTAAAAGAATATCTTAGAAATATAGTGAATATGATGAATATTAGGAAGAAATATATACTCCCTACTCTTCATAATTATCTTCATGTGGAGATGCATTAAGAATAATTCTCAAAAACTTAAAAAATACATGATTCATACAATTATTCAACAAACACTTGCAAAATATTTTATTCAACTAGTTAAACCAGTAAGATAGTAACTTTGTTTAAAAGGAGAATTTAAAGAGTGCCTGGGTGGCTCAGTCAGTTAAGCGTCCGACTTAAGCTCAGGTCATGATCTCACAGTTTGTGAGTTGTCACGCCACATCAGGCTCTGTGCTGACAGCTCAGAACCTGGAGCCTGCTTCAGATTCTGTGTCTCCCTCTCTGCTCCTCCCCTGCTTGTATCTCTCTCTCCCTCAAAATAAATAAACATTAAAAAATATTTTAAAGGAATAAACACTATAATCAAGACTACTGTTCAGTATCTACTAGATACTGAACAGATTAATATCCTATAGTGCCATAAAACTGCAATCTTTGGAATATCTTTTCCACTGAACAGAAATCTATAGTCAATGTGTCATTTCAAGGTATGTGGACTTTAAGCAAAGAGTAAATAACAAAGTATATTTTCCTGAATAATTAAATATTTAGATGAGTCTATAAAATGACATTGCAAAGACAGGCATTTTCCTGCTTTATTTCTAAAGTTTGAAGATTTTTTTCAGTAATTCATGTGTGCAATTCTCTTGGCCTGTCTCATACCTATCCTTCCCCTGTTGTTGACAAGACTTATCTGACAAGTAGATCTTGAACAAGGATCTGGGTATGCTAGATCTATCCTATTCCCTTTCCTCTTTTAAGTTGTCTTTTCTACAACTAGATTTCAGACTGCTTGAAGTCATTCGATAAAAGTTACCCACGCTGGTTGATGGGACAGATTTGGATCTAGCAATACCTGATAGATATGACTAAACTAAACAGTGATTTCTTATTGGAATGTCCAAAGTCATATTTTTAACATCTCTATCTGTAACAAAACTGATACTTTAATAACCATTTAATTGCCTACTTTCTCTAATTGACTCAGAAATCAACCAAATAAGGATGGGATTCCCTTACAATCCCAACAGTGGCGAGGGACCCATACACTTTTGTGAATGTTATGTGGCATTACACATTGGAAGCAAAGTGTGACAATACACTTCAAAATTCTAATTTTGTTTCATGTTTATTCATTTTTGAGAGACAGCGAGTGAGTCAGGGAGGGACAGAGAGAGAGGGAGACACAGAATCTGAAGCAGGCTCCAGGCTCTGAGCTATCAGCACAGAGCTCGATGCAAGGCTCGAACCCACAAACCGTGAGATCATGACCTGAGCCAAAGCTGGACACTTAACCGAGCCACCCAGGTGCCTCTCAAAATTCTAAAATATAAGTGGCCTTTGCCTCAGAAATTCCTCTTCTGATAATAATGCTGGTAATTAAAGAAATGGATGATATTTATATACAATAAGATTTTTATTTTTTTAAATAAGATTTTTAACATATAACTTTATAATAGTTAAATATGGGAAGCTTTTTCAAATAAAGGTTGGTCCATAAAGAGTATATTGTGATGCAAATCTATATTTTTACCATGCAAAAGTATTTACAATAAATTGAGAAATTGATTATATATATACTACTTTCAAGTATATTTATACATTTTTCCACTTAAAGTACAGACCTAAAGCAATTTTGTCTTTTGTTAACATTTTGTTATCTATGAGTTGAAGAGTAGCCAGAAATACCGTTTCATCAGAAAAGTATTGTTTTGCACTCAGAATGTATCTAATAAAATTGTTTCACCTTATTGTCTCCAAGGACATGATTCCCACTGCTGCCTCTATTAGGTATTTTGCCAAAATTCAGCATATATTATAATCATTAGTCATATTTGAACCTTGGTTACCTAGGACCCTTTATTTACCCACATAGAGAGCTCCTGCACATCCATATGAGTCTGAGATAATAAAACATCTATGTTACTTCACTGTGTAAAAGTCTATTTTTGCCCAGAGAAATAAAAAATCATCCACCAAAATCTTCTAAAAATCACCTTAGATTTCTCATCATTTAAAATAAATGACTTTTTTTTCAGGTCTGCTATATAAGAAATTTTTTCCTAGGTTTAACGTGGAATAGAATATTTTCTTTTGGTCTTTTTTTTTTTAAATGTTTTTATTTATTTTTAAGAGAGAATACGTGGGGGACAGGCAAAAAGAAGTGGACAGAGAATCTGAAGTGGGCTCTGTGCTGACAAGAGCAAGCCCCATGTGGGGCTTGAACTCACCAACCTTAAGATCATGACCTGAGCCAAAGTAGGATGCTCAACCGACTGAGTCACCCAGGTGTCACTAAAGTGGAATAGAATTTTTAACAAGAGTTTCTGGGCAACTCAGAGAACACTACCTGCAGTAAAACATTGTCTGTGAATGTGTATGTCTCCATGAGAGGGGCATTTGTGCACATATTTGACTCCACTTATAATTTCAGTTTCATCTTTGGAACCATCAGGATCCTAGAGTCATCTAAAGTCATGATTACCTTCCACAAGAGTAAGTATATTTTTATTTGGTAATTTCAGTTTTTCTTCAATTAACATTCTAGCTCCTTGGTCTCTGCAAAAAAATCAGACTTGTCTATTGAAATATGAGATGGAAATAAATTAATTTGGATATCTCTGAAAAAAAACCAAATAGTTATTTATAATGTTATAAGTAGTTATTTGTAATATTATTTTATTTTAGAAAAATTAAATTTTAAGGGATTGAACTCACTGGAAATATTTAATACACACATCAGTAGAGATGAGTCAGTACTTTTTTACTCATTTTGGCCTTAGTGCTTATAACAGTATCAATCATACCATAGGTTCTCAGTACATGTTTTTAATTAATTCATGAGTAGTCATAAAAACAGTAGGAACAAACAGAAGTGACCTGACCCACAACATCACACTTACCAACAAATATATATTATACCAAGTTGTAATTGTGCCTTCATCACAGTGCCAAATTATTAGCAATGTTGTCTATAGTGATCAATGAGCTAATTATAAATACAAATATTCCAGGGTGCCTGGGTGGCTCAGTCGGTTAAGCATCCAACTTTGGCTCAGATCATGATCTCACAGTTCATGGGTTTGAGCCCCGCATTGGGCTCTGTGCTGGCAGCTCAGAGCCTGGAGCCTGTTTCAGATTCTCTGTCTCCCTCTCTCTCTGCTCCTCCCCCACTCATGCTCTGTCTCTCAAAAATAAACAAACATTGAAAGAAAAAAAATTTCTAAATACAAATATTCTTTGAACTACACTAAATTGAAAATACACCTAAATTAAAGCGGTTTACCAGAACACTCACTTAATATTCCAAGATCACAGAAAATAAATTGGTGATTAGAATGAAAGGAGAGTTTGGGAATCTGGGACAATGCTCTGAGTTAGCGCCACAGTGAAGCACTGAGAGCTTTAAGAATGTTCTCAGTTTGGTTCAAAAGGGTCAGTTCCTATATGATTCTGTCTAAAAGGGTACTTGATTATCAGTTATTTCTCCCCCTGAGCATGATTAGTGCTCCTTTTCTGCAGAGATGCATATAATTCAAGGTAATTTCCTATCTGTAGGAGTCTGATGCTGTTATTTGTTACTGTCTTAATAGAAATACCATGCTTCAATTCACCAGACCTTAGAAAAGCACACCTCTAGGTTTCTCATTGGGTACAGATTGCTAGAATAAGTAAAAACATTCATCAACAAATTTTTACCTAGGAAATCCTTTTCGTCCTTGGAATAGAGGGAAAACAAAAGATATAGACTCTATTTACAAAATAACTGCTCATTTAATTAATTACCTAATGATAGTTGAGAAAGAAATGTGAAATACCTGTTACCTCATGTCCAAAATTGCAGCCTCTCTGAACTCTGCTCTTAGTATTTCTTTACAGAACATTGAACAGGTTATCAGAGGCACCGAAATTCACAAGCTTTATAAAGAATTCAGAAAAGAAAACACAATAGTTGTAATGCCATTGATTAGTGCCCTCACACATTCGCATAAGTATTAGAGGAAGTTATGGAACAAAAAAAAAGAGGAGGAGGAAGAAAATGAAGGAGAGAAAAGAGGTAGTGGCTTTAACTTATTATCTGCCAGGCACTCTGCATGAATTATCTCAATCAGTATGCACAATAATTCCATGAAAGTAGGTATTATGGAGGAAACTAATGCTATAAAGGAAAGGAGAAGGGGGAACAGCATACTCTTATTTCAAAGACAGTGTATAAAGCACAGGAAGCAAACATCCTCTTACTAGACATTAGCCCACAGGAAGACAATAGAATCAGTCACACCTGCATAATGTTAAAGGCAGTCTCAAAAAAATCAGTTAATTTTTACCCCAATCAGCTTATATGTTAATGATCTTATACATAAAATCATTTTAAAACTTGCTCAGTTTAAAGAAAATACCTTGTTTTTCCACAGATAATTTTTAGCATGGCTTTTTATAGGAACTGCTAGTAAATAAGTGAAGCTAATTGAATCAGGAAATGTGAAACCAGCAGCCTGACTCTATAGACTGTACTCTTTATCACTATGATATACTATCCTTTTTTTTTTTTTCATTAAAGTATAATTAGCAGTGCTATGTTGGCTTCAGTTTTACAATATAATGATTCCACAATTCTATACATTTCTCAGTGCCCATCAAGGTAACTGTACTCTTAATCCCTTTTACCTACTTCACCCAGGCCTCACCCACCTTTCCTCTGGCAATCACCAGTTTAGTCTCTGTATTTAAGAGTTTTTTTGTTTCTTTTTTCTTTGTTTATTCACTTGTTGTTTCTTAAATTCCACATATGAGTGAAATCATATGGTAATTTGTTTTCCTGTGACTGACTTATTTCACTTAACATTATACCCTGTAGGTACATCCATGTTGCTGCAAATGTCAAGATTTCATTTTTATGCCTAATATTCCATTGTATATCATAGAGGTATATACATACTATGGGGAGTAAGATAGCATCCAGTAAAAGTACACTAGAAGAATAGAAGAAATTAGGTAAATTGTATTAATACTGGAAATATTAGAAAGATCTCCATATGCTCACTGAGAAGCATAAATTTTATGATGAAGGTAAAAGGGAGTGATAGAAAGGATTAAAATTATGGCTTGAGTAATTTTCATTATTTGAGATAACAAAAATTCTACTTGCAAACTCTGAAAAAAATAAAAATTCATTTTTTTAATTCAACTTAACATCAGTGTCTTCCCTCCCTACCTAACAACTCCACCACCTCATTCTAGTGAATCATTAACATATATCTGTGCTGTCGCCCTCAACCCAGCTTCATCCTAATTCTGGTACATCTGTGCACTTTGAGTGTATTAAGAGGTAAAGAAATGTCAGTATCCATCAGAGTTGACATTATCAAAATATCCATCATCTCTTCATATCCTCAAATACCTATTCTGTGCTTTTCTGCTGTGGGATCTCTTGTCCCTCTTCCCATAGAACTCTTACAGTTCAGTGGTTCTCTGTATAAGCCTTAAGACACTTTTATATCTCTACAGCAAATTGCAATACAGGAAAATTTATGAAGGACTGAACGTTTTTTTTTAGTTTCCTGCCACTATTAAGCATATGAACACCCTTCTTCTTCTTTTTTTTTTTTTTTTAATATATGAAATTTACTGTCAAATTGGTTTCCATACAACACCCAGTGCTCATCCCAAAAGGTGCCCTCCTCAATACCCATCACCCACCCTGCCCTCCCTCCCACCCTGCCCTCCCTCCCACCCCCCATCAACCCTCAGTTTGTTCTCAGTTTTTAACAGTCTCTAATGCTTTGGCTCTCTCCCACTCTAACCTCTTTTTTTTTTTTTTTTTTTTTTTTTCCTTCCCCTCCCCCATGGGTTTCTGTTATGTTTCTCAGGATCCACATAAGAGTGAAACCATATGGTATCTGTCTTTCTCTGTATGGCTCATTTCACTTAGCATCACACTCTCCAGTTCCATCCACGTTGCTACAAAAGGCCATATTTCATTTTTTCTCATTGCCACGTAGTATTCCATTGTGTACATAAACCACAATTTCTTTATCCATTCATCAGTTGATGGACATTTAGGCTCTTTCCATAATTTGGCTATTGTTGAGATTGCCGCTATAAACATTGGGGTACAGGTGCCCCTATGCATCAGTACTCCTGTATCCCTTGGATAAATTCCTAGCAGTGCTATTGCTGGGTCATAGGGTAGGTCTATTTTTAATTTTCTGAGGAACCTCCACACTGCTTTCCAGAGCGGCTGCACCAATTTGCATTCCCACCAACAGTGCAAGAGGGTTCCTGTTTCTCCACATCCTCGCCAGCATCTATAGTCTCCTGATTTGTTCATTTTGGCCACTCTGACTGGCGTGAGGTGGTATCTGAGTGTGGTTTTGATTTGTATTTCCCTGATAAGGAGCGACGTTGAACATCTTTTCATGTGCCTGTTGGCCATCCGGATGTCTTCTTTAGAGAAGTGTCTATTCATGTTTTCTGCCCATTTCTTCACTGGGTTATTTGTTTTTCGGGTGTGGAGTTTGATGAGCTCTTTATAGATTTTGGATACTAGCCCTTTGTCCGATGTGTCATTTGCAAATATCTTTTCCCATTCCGTTGGTTGCCTTTTAGTTTTGTTGGTTGTTTCCTTTGCTGTGCAGAAGCTTTTTATCTTCATAAGGTCCCAGTAATTCACTTTTGCTTTTAATTCCCTTGCCTTTGGGGATGTGCCGAGTAAGAGATTACTACGGCTGAGGTCAGAGAGGTCTTTTCCTGCTTTCTCCTCTAAGGTTTTGATGGTTTCCTGTCTCACATTCAGGTCCTTTATCCATTTTGAGTTTATTTTTGTGAATGGTGTGAGAAAGTGGTCTAGTTTCAACCTTCTGCATGTTGCTGTCCAGTTCTCCCAGCACCATTTGTTAAAGAGACTGTCTTTTTTCCATTGGATGTTCTTTCCTGCTTTGTCAAAGATGAGTTGGCCATACGTTTGTGGGTCTAGTTCTGGGGTTTCTATTCTATTCCATTGGTCTATGTGTCTGTTTTTATGCCAATACCATGCTGTCTTGATGATGACAGCTTTGTAGTAGAGGCTAAAGTCTGGGATTGTGATGCCTCCTGCTTTGGTCTTCTTCTTCAAAATTACTTTGGCTATTCGGGGCCTTTTGTGGTTCCATATGAATTTTAGGATTGCTTCTTCTAGTTTCGAGAAGAATGCTGGTGCAATTTTGATTGGGATTGCATTGAATGTGTAGATAGCTTTGGGTAGTATTGACATTTTGACAATATTTATTCTTCCAATCCATGAGCAGGGAATGTTTTTCCATTTCTTTATATCTTCTTCAATTACCTGCATAAGCTTTTTATAGTTTTCAGCATACAGATCTTTTACATCTTTGGTTAGATTTGTTCCTAGGTATTTTATGCTTCTTGGTGCAATTGTGAATGGGATCAGTTTCTTCATTTGTCTTTCTGTTGCTTCATTGTTAGTGTATAAGAATGCAACTGATTTCTGCACATTGATTTTGTATCCTGCAACTTTGCTGAATTCATGTATCAGTTCTAGCAGACTTTTGGTGGAGTCTATCGGATTTTCCATGTATAATATCATGTCATCTGCAAAAAGCGAAAGCTTGACTTCATCTTTGCCAATTTTGATGCCTTTGATTTCCTTTTGTTGTCTGATTGCTGATGCTAGAACTTCCAGCACTATATTAAACAGCAGCGGTGACAGTGGGCATCCCTGTCGTGTTCCTGATCTCAGGGAAAAAGCTCTCAGTTTTTCCCCGTTGAGGATGATGTTAGCTGTGGGCTTTTCATAAATGGCCTTTATGATCTTTAAGTATGTTCCTTCTATCCCGACTTTCTCAAGGGTTTTTATTAACAAAGGGTGCTGGATTTTGTCAAAGGCCTTTTCTGCATCGATTGACAGGATCATATGGTTCTTCTCTTTTTTTTTGTTAATGTGATGTATCACGTTGATCGATTTGCGAATGTTGAACCAGCCCTGCATCCCAGGAATGAATCCCACTTGATCATGGTGAATAATTCTTTTTATATGCTGTTGAATTCGATTTGCTAGTATCTTATTAAGAATTTTTGCATCCATATTCATCAGGGATATTGGCCTGTAGTTCTCTTTTTTTACTGGGTCTCTGTCTGGTTTAGGAATCAAAGTAATACTGGCTTCATAGAATGAGTCTGGAAGTTTTCCTTCCCTTTCTATTTCTTGGAATAGCTTGAGAAGGATAGGTATTATCTCTGCTTTAAATGTCTGGTAGAACTCCCCTGGGAAGCCATCTGGTCCTGGACTCTTATTTGTTGGGAGATTTTTGATAACCGATTCAATTTCTTCGCTGGTTATGGGTCTGTTCAAGCTTTCTATTTCCTCCTGATTGAGTTTTGGAAGAGTGTGGGTGTTTAGAAATTTGTCCATTTCTTCCAGGTTGTCCAATTTGCTGGCATATAATTTTTCATAGTATTCCCTGATAATTGTTTGTATCTCTGAGGGATTGGTTGTAATCATTCCATTTTCATTCATGATTTTATCTATTTGGGTCATCTCCCTTTTCTTTTTGAGAAGCCTGGCTAGAGGTTTGTCAATTTTGTTTATTTTTTCAAAAAACCAACTCTTGGTTTCGTTGATCTGCTCTACAGTTTTTTTAGATTCTATATTGTTTATTTCTGCTCTGATCTTTATTATTTCTCTTCTTCTGCTGGGTTTAGGCTGCCTTTGCTGTTCTGCTTCTATTTCCTTTAGGTGTGCTGTTAGATTTTGTATTTGGGATTTTTCTTGTTTCTTGAGATAGGCCTGGATTGCAATGTATTTTCCTCTCAGGACTGCCTTCGCTGCATCCCAAAGCATTTGGATTGTTGTATTTTCATTTTCGTTTGTTTCCATATATGTTTTAATTTCTTCTCTAATTGCCTGGTTGACCCACTCATTCGTTAGTAGGGTGTTCTTTAACCTCCATGCTTTTGGAGGTTTTCCAGACTTTTTCCTGTGGTTGATTTCAAGCTTCATAGCATTGTGGTCTGAAAGTATGCATGGTATAATTTCAATTCTTGTATACTTATGAAGGGCTGTTTTGTGACCCAGTATATGATCTATCTTGGAGAATGTTCCATGTGCACTCGAGAAGAAAGTATATTCTGTTGCTTTGGGATGCAGAGTTCTAAATATATCTGTCAAGTCCATCTGATCCAATGTATCATTCAGGGCCCTTGTTTCTTTATTGACTGTGTGTCTAGATGATCTATCCATTTCTGTAAGTGGGGTGTTAAAGTCCCCTGCAATGACCACATTCTTATCAATAAGGTTGCTTATGTTTATGAGTAATTGTTTTATATATCTGGGGGCTCCGGTATTTGGCGCATAGACATTTATAATAGTTAGCTCTTCCTGGTGGATAGACCCTGTGATTATTATATAATGCCCTTCTTCATCTCTTGTTCCAGCCTTTAATTTAAAGTCTAGTTTGTCTGATATAAGTATGGCTACTCCAGCTTTCTTTTGGCTTCCAGGAGCATGATAAATAGTTCTCCATCCCCTCACTCTCAATCTAAAGGTGTCCTCAGATCTAAAATGAGTCTCTTGTAGACAGCAAATAGATGGGTCTTGTTTTTTTATCCATTCTGATACCCTATGTCTTTTAGTTGGCGCATTTAATCCATTTACATTCAGTGTTATTATAGAAAGATATGGGTTTAGAGTCATTGTGATGTCTGTATGTTTTATGCTTGTAGTGATGTCTCTGGTACTTTGTCTCACAGGATCCCCCTTAGGATCTCTTGTAGGGCTGGTTTAGTGGTGACAAATTCCTTCAGCTTTTGTTTGTTTGGGAAGACCTTTATCTCTCCTTCTATTCTAAATGACAGACTTGCTGGATAAAGGATTCTCGGCTGCATATTTTTTCTGTTTAGCACACTGTAGATATCGTGCCAATCCTTTCTGGCCTGCCAAGTTTCAAAGGAGAGATCAGTCACGAGTCTTATAGGTCTCCCTTTATATGTGAGGGCACGTTTATCCCTTGCTGCTTTCAGAATTTTCTCTTTATCCTTGTATTTTGCCAGTTTCACTATGATATGTAGTGCAGAAGATCGATTCAAGTTACGTCTGAAGGGAGTTCTCTGTGCCTCTTGGATTTCAATGCCTTTTTCCTTCCCCAGTTCAGGGAAGTTCTCAGCTATAATTTGTTCAAGTACCCCTTCAGCACCCTTCCCTCTCTCTTCCTCCTCTGGGATACCAATTATGCGTATATTATTTTTTTTTTAGTGTATCACTTAGTTCTCTAATTTTCCCCTCATACTCCTGGATTTTTTTATCTCTCTTTCTTTCAGCTTCCTCTTTCTCCATAACTTTATCTTCTAGTTCACCTATTCTCTCCTCTGCCTCTTCAAGCCGAGCCATCGTGGATTCCATTTTGTTTTGCAATTCGTTTAAAGCGTTTTTCAACTCCTCGTGACTGTTCCTTAGTCCCTCGATCTTTGTGGCAAGAGATTCTCTGCTGTCCTGTATACTGTTTTCAAGCCCAGCGATTAATTTTATGACTATTATTCTAAATTCACTTTCTGTTATATTATTTAAATCCTTTTTGATCAGTTCATTAGCTGTTGTTATTTCCTGGAGATTATTCTGAGGGGAATTCTTCCGTTTGGTCATTTTGGAGAGTCCCTGGCGTGGTGAGGACCTGCAGTGCACTTCCCCTGTGCTGCGGTGTATAACTGGAGTTAGTGGGCGGGGCCGCAGTCCGACCCGATGTCTGCCCCCAGCCCACTGCTGGGGCCACAGTCAGACTGGTGTGAGAACACCCTTCTTCTAATTCTACACCATCTTGAGACTGGGAATACTATGTGACTTTCTAAAGTCCTTATAGCCTGTGTTCAAGGAGCAACTAATTATTTCCTATTATTTTCCTCCTGAGAGCTCTTCAAGGAAAAAAACCTGCAGAAGTCTATCTCATTTTCTTTCCTTCTGTTATTCTGGCTCCATATCAGTGGAAGATAGCAGAGAGCCCCAAACATAGAGATCTCATTCAGAACCATCAAATTCTCTAACCTATCCCCTAACTCTTTTATCCCCTGCTAAACAAATTTCCTAAATTCTCTAAGTATGAGAAGCCTTGTCCTTACTCATTACCCATGGAATAAAATCTTTATTGCATGAAAAGATTCCATTAATCTAAATGCTTGATGCATTTGAAACTCAAAATCCCTAAATATGTTCCTTCTTCTACTCTTCATAATTCTTACCTAAAGCCAAAATAAATTAACTTTCATATAATTGAGAGACAGATCAAGAGTTTTAAGGAAATATCTAGTATAGGGTTAATGTCAGTTAATAATCTTTCAGAAACATTTTTCTACAACACATAAGGGAGAATTAATCATATTTGGGATTTTTAAAAAATGATTATAATTATATTGATTTTAAATTTTGAATGCAAAGATATATGTTAAGTATATATTAATATGCTTTTGCAATGTTTCAATGAGATAAAAACACCCAGAGTAAAATTAGTATTGTGAGTGAAAGAATAAAAGAAACAAATTCCGAAGATAGCCAAAATGGCAAGACCTAGTGATAAACTGAAAATGGGAGTAAAGAAAAAAGGAACAATAAAGATTGTCCTTGGATGAGACTTAGGATTGACAGGGAAGGAAATGCAATAGTGAGAGGCACATTTAAAATCTTGAAATGTGCACATCCACAGGACTCTCAATAAGACACAGTAAAATAACAAAATAAGAATGCTCAATATAGTTAATAGTAATAACTGTTTGCCATATTCCAAATGCAGTTATAGATATTTTATCTATAGTATCTAAATTTATCAGTATAACCCTAAGATGTAAATATTATTTTTACCTGAATTTTGCACATAAAAAAAAAAGCACAAGATAAAGACGTTAAGCAAATCACTCAAGGATACTCAAAAAGGAAAAAGAAAAAGTCTAAATTCAAACCCTCCAAATCTGATCTAGATGTCCAAGAATAAACTGAATGTTGAAGTCAGAACACCTAAGATATATTTTCCCTGCAGATACAAAGTTGGGAATCATCAGTCTATTTAAAGTCACCTTTTTATAAGATTCAACTTATTCATAAGAGACAGAGTGAGAGAAAGGATTTTCTAGAAAAGAGATTTCAGATGGATCAATAACCAAACGGATTGGAGAAGGAAAGGAAGCCATGAGAGAGAATGAAAAAGAATAGACAAAGTAGTAGGAAGAAATTCAAGGAAATATGAGTTGGCAGGTATTAAGCTGTAATGACTTTCATAAGGTAGCAGTTTGTAGTCTCATATGCAGCAAAGAGTTTGAGCTAAATAAAGGCTGAATTGTGTTTAATGAGTGAAACAAGAGGGAAGCTAGTGTTGACCTTGACTAGAGTAGTTTAAATGGTGCAAAAATCAGATGAGTTGATGTATAAATGGTTGATAAGACAGAGGAGACATCACACAGGTGAAATTTAAATGACAACGTGGAAGTATAATTAAAAGGCTAAAACTTCTTTGTACATGTGATATTGGTACATGTGATTTACCATAAGTTATTTCTAGCTGAAACAAGGTAGGCAAAAACAAAAAAGTTGGGGCTATGGCTCTTCAGCTCTATAAACATACTCCTAATGTTCCCTTACTTCTCTGTAATAATTTTGAATCAAACACATTACCGTTCAATACATGCAAGGAGTGATTTGTCACTGTCAAATGTGTTTAGAAAGAAACAGTGGAAATTCAGTTTCAAATTTTAATAACAAGAATCTGCTCTAAATGAGAAACCATTGATGGGGAAAGAGGAATAAAAGTTCTCAAGATCTAGAGAATATGAAACTGTAGCAGCTTGAGTGCTTTAGGGCCATCCATCACTGTTGAAGAAACCTAGAAGTAATGAATGAGATGATACAAATCCAGACTTCAGCTTGTAACTGGAGGAGAAATTCTTTGGAGAACAAGGATATCCTACAATATATATTAAGTAGATAATATATTCTAAAAGTAGAAAGAAAATACAGCCAAAGGTAAATATTAAAAATATTAAATATGTACATTTAAAGTAAAATTTCTATGGGGAAAACCTCAAAAAAATCGGACTGTTAACACACTTAAATGAATCTTAAGAAAATATATCCAACAAAAACACACTTCCAAGAAGATGAACTAAATAAGCTGACACAGGATAAACTATGTGATAAATATTCATTGCCAGTTTAATAACTAATACATATGTAAATTTTAGTACTGGGATTATTTGACCAATGATCATTGTTAGTTTTTAAGTCTTCTCTGCTAGAAGCATGCATGTCTGCAGATGGAAAATATGGGGAGGGCAGAATTGTTGATCCAAAAGCAACTTATAATGAGAGGAATTTTTTTAATGATGTTTATAAGATGATATGTTCAACTGACACCAGGTCTAGCTAAGTTGTAGATTTATTAGAAGCAGCAGTAGGAAATATGTGATTTAAATATGAATAGTTAGTTGTGTGACACAAAGAGGCACTCAAACATCACCATGTGTTATGTGCTCACTTCTCCATTAACCAAGTGTATAGGAATCACTCTTAGATGTACTTCTCTTGAGATTAGAAGTTGGCCAGGACTTTGGAGCTCTTCATATAGTCCTCTTTATTGTTTCAAGAAGATTGGACAAGAGACAAGAAATAATCAAAGATGAGAAACCAAACCACGCTTACGACTTTCATCTTGCTGGGACTGACAGACGACACTCGACTGAAAATTTTGCTTTTTGTCTTTCTATTTCTTTCCTACATATTGAGTGCATCTGGAAACCTAACCATCATCACCCTCACTCTGATTGATTCTCACCTTAAAACACCGATGTATCTTTTCCTCCAAAATTTCTCCTTCTTAGAAATTTCATTCACAACTGCTTGTATCCCCAGGTTCTTATATAGCATATCATCTGGTGACAAGTCCATTACCTATAATGCTTGTGTCAGTCAACTGTTGTTTACAGACCTCTTTGCAGTAACAGAGTTTTTTCTCCTGGCCACCATGTCCTATGATCGCTATGTGGCCATCTGCAAACCACTGCATTACATGACCATTATGAACAGCAGAGTCTGCAAGAACTTCATCCTCTTCTGTTGGGTAGCAGCACTGATCATCATTCTCCCACCACTCAGTCTAGGTTTGGACCTGGAATTCTGTGATTCAAACATCATTGATCATTTTTGCTGTGATCCATCTCCTATCCTGAAGATCTCTTGCTCAGATACATGGTTGATAGAGCAGATGGTTATCGTATGTGCTGTGTTGACATTCATCATCACCCTCATGTGTGTAGTTCTTTCCTACATATATATCATCAGGAGCATTCTAAAGTTTTCCTCTGCCCAGCAAAGAAAAAAGGCCTTTTCCACTTGTTCTTCTCACATGATTGTTGTCTCCATTACTTATGGTAGCTGCATCTTCATTTATGTCAAACCTTCAGCCAAGGATGAGGTGGCTATTAATAAAGGGATTTCACTCCTTATTACTTCTATCTCACCAATGCTGAATCCCTTTATTTACACACTGAGAAACAAGCAAGTGAAGCAAGCTTTTCATGACTCAATTAAAAAAATTGCATTCCTCTCAAAGATGTAAAGGAGAAATGAGCCAATGAATCCAAAAGGGAAGGTGAATACACACAAAACCTGAAACTTTATATATATACTATTTGTCTCTGTATCACTTATTCTCCAGTCATACTGACACTCTCACTTTCTTTTTAAGCTTGCTAACTGTGAACCCTATTCCATTTTTCACTCTCCACTAAAACTAAACTCTGGGGGCACCTGGGTGGCTCAGTCAGTTAAGCGTCTGACTTCGGCTCAGGTCATGATCTCACGGCTTGTGAGTTCAAGCCCCATTTCGGGCTCTGTGCTGACAGCTCAGAGCCTGGAGCCTGCTTCAGATCATGTGTCTCCCTCTCTCTCTGCCCCTTCCCTGCTCACGCTCTGTCTGTCTCTCCCTCAAAAATTAATAAACGTTAAAAAATTAAAAATAAAAACTAAACTCTGAAGATATTTACTCTTACTATCTGACATAAATTGATGTTTGCCAAACATGCTGGTTGTTATCCCTAGCAACACAGTAGACCACATTTTTCTGCCATAGTTCTACACTGTTAGGTGTTTCTAGGTACCCAAGTTATAGTTAACAGAATGGCTGTGGAAGTGATGAGCACCATTTCTAAACCTGGTCTGTAAAACATACAATATGTGATTCACCATTCATGCCTTTTCCCCACCTATCAGTCAGATGCCCATGTTTAAATGACTTTTGTAAGCTTTGCATTGGTAATGAATGAGGTTGATTCCCCATCTCAGCTATAAGTCTCCATCCAAAGCACAGACAGTCACAGCAACCCTGATAAATCTTTTCCTCTGCCCCCACCTCCACTCAGTTGTCACTAGATTTGACAGGTAAAGTATCACAGAAATATCCCTGGTACTTAGCAAGGGGGCCATATTCACAGCTTAGGTCTATTCTGGTTAAATGAGTGAAATGATGACCCACCTTAAAGTACCATTAGAAGTATGTACTGTTAAATTTAATGGTATAGATACTATCTTGACTATTGGCATCTTCCTCCTCAGACACTCATAAACTCAAATCTAGCCCAAAACAACCATACGAGGGAAACAGTATTAAAAATAATATATACAAAGTTGTGAAGTTTTAATACTACCCACCCCTCTTTCACATCTTCTGGTCCTATAAACCTTTCCAGCAAAGTGCCTGTGTTACTTCCTCTCATACCTACTGTGAGGGGGCAATCATTTAAATAAAATTCCAGCCTTTTAATGTTTGTCAAGCACTTTTTTTGAATGACTGGTGTTTAAATTGCCGTCTCCCATTTTCAAGGAGTCCATTGCATTGAGGGCATTATGGAATATAATATGTCTATGTAATATTTTGTTTTTCTTGACTTTTTATGTACATTGGTAGAAGTAATGTAACTGTATCAGAAGAAATATATTCAAGATACCCTACAAGGGATTGTGCAAGTAGATGTTGGTCCTTCAATCACTTGCAGAGATCATAAGCTTAACTGAGGGAGTAAATTTAGCCCCCTGTACAAAAATTTACCATTCTAAGTCACAACCCTCACTACATTTGAAACGCTTACAAGCTTGGATAAGTTGAATAAATCTGAATGAGTATTTTAAGATGTGCATGTGGAGTTAAAGTAGCTTTCTCACACATTACAACTGGTATTTCACTCTTAATTCTTTAGGGACATCCTATAATTGATCTCTTTTTCATCTTACTCTTCAAAAGTATGTTTCTCTGAAAGTCTGTCTTTAATTAATCCCTTTTAGAGGACTTCACCAGGTCATGTCTTCCTTTCTGCTACCACATGCTCTGCCCCCTGAGTCCTAGGTCACAGTTTGAACCAACACCACCAAGGTCAGATTGTCACTGCTCTGCACCCCACACCCTGGGGCCTCAGATGCAGCTATGACTAGATTGTCACTGCTCTGTGTCCAGCCCTATGAGGCACTGCTGCACCCTCCCTGGATGTGGAAACACTGCACACACCTAGCTGGCACCCTCATGGCCATTTGGAGGAGCAAGTCTTTTCCCACCAAAGCCAGTTTAAAAGGTTCCAAGAGGCAGCTGCTCCCTCAGATTTGTAGACATCAGTGCAAAGCCAGTAGAAACATGAAAAGGCAAAGAAATAGGACACCATCAAGGGAGCGCAGTAATGTTCCAGTAACTGAGACCAAAGAAATGAAAATCTATGAGTTCTGTTAAACAGAATTCAAAACAATTATTTTACAAAGGATAAATAAGTTGTGAGGATCTAATGTATAGTATAGATAATATTTAATAATACTGTATTATACACTTAAAATTGGCTGAGAGTAGATCTTAAGCATTCTCACCACAAAGATTAACTATATAAGGTGATGGATGTGTTAATTAACTTGATTTTGGTAACCGTCTACAACATACATATGTATCAAATTATCAAGTTAAGCACTTCATATATAATTTTATTGCCAATTATTCCTAATATATCAGGAAAAAACCAGACATGTATACAAAAAAATAATTAATCAATTAATTATAAAAATAGAAATAGAAAGGCCCATGAGATATAAAAACAAAAGAATCATAAAAATCTGAGAGGTATTTCTTAAAACTATCAACATAGTTATCACTTTGCCTTTTCTTTCATTAGAAGATTTTTCTTTTTTATTATCTGAATATGTTACACTAAGCATTAATTACACATTTTGCAGGATTAATAAATCAGAAAAACTATCCTTATCATCTTATAAATATTTAACATGATATTGAAATAAAATAAAAGAAAGTTGACTTTTGCCTTGCAATCTGTTCCTTATTAGTATAGACATGGCCTACCTCTGATGTTAACGTTATTTGTATATGTGTCTCTCAGGACATTTTCCCCAGTTCTGTTTCTTCCCCCTCTAGATTCCCGGTCTTACATAAGAGATTTATTAGTAATGTTTAGGACAGAACTACCAAGGACATATTTGTTTCTTTCACTTAACTGAGAATTAGGTCAATTTTGTCAATTTAGAAAAATTTATCTCTGCTAGAAATATCAGAATATCAATTTTTCCAAAACAGAGATCTTTACCTACCCATTTAAACTATTATAAGCTTTGTGGTTAGGAGGGTAGAGAAATATTTCCTGGGCTCATGAGGAGACAGGCTTTCTGCTGAAAAAAATGTTCATCTTCTGTGGGTGGTGAAACACTGGTGAGCTCTATGTGTGAGTCTGTATTCACAGAAGGTGAATTTTATGAAAGGTTTCAACAACCATTTACGAAGTGTGCCTTTCAACATGAGTGACAAATATATGACAGTCACTGACAACCTATTTTTATGTATTAAGACAACGAACATTGTCTACACATCATAGAATTTGGGGCAACCCTCCTAAGCATCCTCTACCACAATCTCACCCTCATTTTAAACAAAAACTATGCCTAAAACATGTAAATTTTATCTCCATTGAGAGACTTATTTGCTGACGTTTTATCATTGGGTGACCCTGCCCTCTAACTCACATTTTCATGTAAATTCAATTTTTAATCTCTATATCATAATATCAATGTCAATATCATGAAAGTGTTCTTAATAGTGTGAAATATTAACAGCTGGGAGAAAATGGTGGTATTTCTTGAAGAAAAGATACCATCCTCAGGACATGCAGGCTGAATGAGGTGACTTGGAAGGAGTTATTTATTTGGAATTGTAGTGACAGGAACTGAGGAAACATGTCTAGGCTGCAAACACAATCCTTTTCTATACCACCACTGGAAATGCCGTGTTGTGCCTACGTCCCCTAACCTGGTATTGAAGTGCCAAGGTTAACTTTTAGACAAACTGTGACCTGTTATTTCCCTTATTTTGCTTTTCTATATTCTTTAAATTAAGCTGCAGGACTAGATACAAAGTGGGAACTGATACCTGCCTTTCCTAATTATGAAGAAAGAAACTTTTTAAAGTAACAAAGTGAAACTTCATGTAACCATCTAATTGGGACCTCTAAAGCAAAAACCTTTTAATTCAACAATGTTGGAAAATGACAAAGGATGCAGTGATTGAAGATAGGAAATATTTGAGCTAGCTGCTATGTAAGTAATCAGATCAGAGAGAGGACCAAATATGTAATACTTATTGACCCAAAGAATTTCAAATAATTGAATCACTATGTTGTACACCTGAAAATGACATAATATTGTATGTCAACTATATTTACATAAAATATTTTCATAAAAAATTTAATAAATAAAAATACATTATTGCTTTTAAGAAAAGCTAACCATCATCTAAGCTTTCAGCGAGTTATAATCTTTTTGCTGCTGGAGGGCCTCACCTTGATATTGATAACTGTTAACTGATAGGGGTGGTGGTTGCTGATGGTTGGGGTGACTATTGCAATTCCTTACAATAAGAAATGAAGTTTGCCACATCAGTTAATTCTTTTCACAAACAATTCTGTGGCATGTGATGCTGTTTGATAGCACTTTACCCACAGTATAACTTTCAAAACTACAGTTAATCCTCTCAAACTTTGCCACTGCTTTATCAATAAGTTTATGTAATATTCTAAATCTTTTTATTTCAATGATCTTCACAGCATCTTTCTAAGGAGTTGGAGAAACCACTCAAGAAACCACTTTCCTTGCTCATCCATAAGAAATAACTACATCCAGGAAAGTTTTATCATGAGATTGCAGAAACTTAGTTATGTCTTCAGGCTCTACTTATTCTTGTTTTCTTGTTATTTCCACTACAACTATAGTTACTTCCTCCACTGAAGTCTCTGAAGTCTCATACCTCTCAAAGACACCCATGAGGATTAGAATCAACTTTATCCAAATTCCTATTCATGTTGATATTTTGACGTCTTCCCACGAATCATGAATGTTCTTAATGGCATCTAGAATGGTGAATCCTTTCCAGAAGGTTTTTTTTTTAATTTTTTTTAAACGTTTATTTATTTTTGAGACAGAGAGACAGAACATGAACGGGGGAGGGGCAGAGAGAGAGAGGGAGACACAGAATGGGAAGCAGCCTCCAGGCTCTGAGCCATCAGCCCAGAGCCCGACGTGGGGCTCGAACTCACGGACCTTGAGATCGTGACCTGAGCTGAAGTCGGATGCTTAACCGACTGAGCCACCCAGGCGCCCCATCCAGAAGGTTTTCAATTTGCCCAGATCCATAAGAAGAATCATTCTCGTGGCAGGTGGGTGGTTCAGTCAGTTAAGCATCCAACTTTGGCTCAGGTCATGATCTCACCATTTGTGAGTTCAAGTGCTGCATCAGGCTCTGTGCTGACAGCTCAGAGCATGGAACCTGCTTCAGATTCTGTGTCACCCTCTCTCTCTCTCTGCCCCTCCCCTGCTCATGCTCATTCACTCTCACTCTCTCTCAAAAATAAACATTAAAAAAATTTTAACTAAAAAAAAGAATCATTCTCTGTGGCAGCTCAAGCCTTATGAAATGTATTGAATGATAAAACTTGAAAGTCAAAATTACTCCTTGTTCCATGGGTTTCAAAATGTATGTTGTGTTAGAAGGCATGAAAACAATATTAATCTTATAGTAAATCTCCATCAGAACTCTTGGATACATTGTCAATGAGCAATAATATTATGAAAGAAAACTTTTTTCTGAGACCTAGGTCTCAACAGTGGGGTTCAAAATATTCCATAAACCATGTAATAAACACATGTGCCGTCATCCAGGCTTTGTTGTTCCATTCACAGAGCACAGGCAGAGTAGATTTAGCATAACCCTTAAAAGCCCTAGGATTTTCAGAATGGTCATGGATCATTGACTTAGCCTTCAAGTCACCAGCTACATTAGCCCCTAACAAGAGAAAGTCAACTTGTCCTTTCAAGTTTTAAATCCAGACATTGGCTTCTCCTCTCTAGTTATGAAAATCCTAGACAGTATCTTCTTTCAATATAAGGCTATTTCATCTACATTGAAAATCTGATGTTTAGTGTAGCCACCTTCATTAATGATCTTAGCTAGACCTTCTGGATAACTTGCTGAAGATTCCACATCAGTAGTTGCTGCTTCCCCTGTACTTTTATGTTATGGAAATGGCTTCTTTTCCTAAACTTCATGAACTAACGTCTACATTTTCTAATGTGAACTAGCTACATTTTCTTCTGTAGCTTCCTCACCTCTTAGCCTTCAAGGAATCGAAGACAATTAGGGCCTTGCTCTGATTATGCTTTGGTTTAAGGAAATGTGGCTGGTTTCACCTTCTATCCAGACGACTAAAACTTTCTCCATATCAGCTATAAACCTGTTTCTTTCTTATCATTTGTATGTTCATTTGGAATAGCACTTTAGTTTTCTTCAAGATCTTTTCTCTGCTTTCACAGCGTGACTAAATATTTGGTACAAGAGGCTTAGCTTTCAGCTTATCTTGGCTTTTGACATTCCTTCCTTACTTAGCTTAATCATTTTTAGCTTTTGATTCAGAGCGAAACGTGTGACTCTTCCTTTTACTTGAACCCCTTGAGGCCACTGTAGGGTTATTAACTGGTTTATTTCAATATTGTGTCTCAGGGACTGGGGGTAGTGGCAGTGGAGAGGGAGATAGATGGCGAAATGGCCAGTGGTAGAGCAGTCAGAAAACACACAGGATTCGCATTCAGCATCTTGCATATACACTCATGAAATACAACTATACAATTATGAAAACCAGAGCACAACCACTAGAGTCAGGGATCCTTAATTTCAATCCAAACTTCACCAATTACTACAAAGCTGTCATCATCAAGACAGCATGGTATTGGCACAAAAACAGACACATAGACCAATGGAATAGAATAGAAACCCCAGAACTAGACCCACAAACGTATGGCCAACTCATCTTTGACAAAGCAGGAAAGAACATCCAATGGAAAAAAGACAGTCTCTTTAACAAATGGTGCTGGGAGAACTGGACAGCAACATGCAGAAGGTTGAAACTAGACCACTTTCTCACACCATTCACAAAAATAAACTCAAAAGGGATAAAGGACCTGAATGTGAGACAGGAAACCATCAAAACCTTAGAGGAGAAAGCAGGAAAAGACCTCTCTGACCTCAGCCGTAGCAATCTCTTACTCGACACATCCCCAAAGGCAAGGGAATTAAAAGCAAAAGTGAATTACTGGGACCTTATGAAGATAAAAAGCTTCTGCACAGCAAAGGAAACAACCAACAAAACTAAAAGGCAACCAACAGAATGGGAAAAGATATTTGCAAATGACATATCGGACAAAGGGCTAGTATCCAAAATCTAGAAAGAGCTCACCAAACTCCACACCCGAAAAACAAATAACCCAGTGAAGAGATGGGCAGAAAACATGAATAGACACTTCTCTAAAGAAGACATCCGGATGGCCAACAGGCACATGAAAAGATGTTCAACGTCGCTCCTTATCAGGGAAATACAAATCAAAACCACACTCAGATATCACCTCACGCCAGTCAGAGTGGCCAAAATGAACAAATCAGGAAACTATAGATGCTGGCGAGGATGTGGAGAAACGGGAACCCTCTTGCACTGTTGGTGGGAATGCAAATTGGTGCAGCCGCTCTGGAAAGCAGTGTGGAGGTTCCTCAGAAAATTAAAAACAGACCTACCCTATGACCCAGCAATAGCACTGCTAGGAATTTACCCAAGGAATACAGGAGTACTGATGCATAGGGGCACTTGTACCCCAATGTTTATAGCAGCACTCTCAACAATAGCCAAATTATGGAAAGAGCCTAAATGTCCATCAACTGATGAATGGATAAAGAAATTGTGGTTTATATACACAGTGGAATACTACGTGGCAATGAGAAAGAATGAAATATGGCCTTTTGTAGCAACGTGGATGGAACTGGAGAGTGTGATGCTAAGTGAAATAAGCCATACAGAGAAAGACAGATACCATATGGTTTCACTCTTATGTGGATCCTGAGAAACGTAACAGAAACCCATGGGGGAGGGGAAGGAGAAAAAAAAAAAAAAAGAGGTTAGAGTGGGAGAGAGCCAAAGCATAAGAGACTGTTAAAAACTGAGAACAAACTGAGGGTTGATGGGGGGTGGGAGGGAGGGGAGGGTGGGTGATGGGTATTGAGGAGGGCACCTTTTGGGATGAGCACTGGGTGTTGTATGGAAACCAATTTGACAATAAATTTCATATATTAAAAAATAATAATAAAATAAAAAATAAAATTATCAAAAAAACAAACTTCACCAATTTCTAGATGCACATTACACAATTTGCACAACTATAATTTGATTTCTTGATCTGCAAACAGTGATAACAATTATAACTGTGGCATAGAGCTATGAGATAACGCCTATAAAAAGCTTTCTCTGGAGGTGCCTGGTGGCTCAGCCAGTTAAGCATCTGATTCTTAGTTTGGGCTCAGGTCATGATCTCACAATTTGAGTTGGAGCCGCGCACTGGTCTTCACTCTAACAACGTAGAGCCTGTTTGGGATTCTCTCTCTTGCTCTCTCTCTCTGCCTCTCCCCTGCTTGCTCTCTCTCAAAATAAATAAACTTAAAAAAAAAAAAAAAGCTTTCTCTGATCAGCAGAACCCCACTGAGAGCGGATTCTCCACAAGCTATAGCAACAAAGTGGTTATGAACTATACCTCCCATTCACTTCCCTGGTGGCAGTGAGGCCCAGCAGGGAGGTAATCATAAACCCTTACTCAGGCAATGAGGCTATGAGAGTCACTGCCCTTCTTCCAATGGGAAGGTGTCAGTGGGGCTAAGATGGGACCTGAAATTCCACTCCACTTGTCAGCAATAAGGCAATACGACTCAATGCACCAATTTTACCAGGTTGGTGCTGGCAGGGCTTAATGTGAAACTACATGAACATCCACCCAGCCCTCACGCTACACTTCAACAAGGAAACTGCCTGGAAAAAAAAAAAAAAAGAATAAAATGGCTCCAGAGTCTTATAATACAATACCCAATATGCCCAGGATATAACAAGAAAATCACTTGTCATACCAACAACCAGGAAAATTACAACACAAATGTGAAGAGGCAGCAAATATTAACATTGAAATGAGTCAGATGTGGATTTATCTGACAATAATTTTTAAAAAGCCATCATGAAATTACCTCAACAAGCAATAACAAATTCTCTACAACCACACACAAAATTTTTTTTTTAAATCTCTTTAAATCAAATGTAAATTACAGTATGATAAATAAATAGTCAAGGTGAAAAACTTGCTGGATGGGCTTAATTCTAGAGTAGTGATCACAGAGGTGAGAACTGGAGATCTGAGGACAGACTGATATAATTTACTCAATTTGAAAAATAGGAAGAAAACACAGAAAAATAACTGAAGAGAGTTTCAGGGACTGTTAGGGTAACAATAAAACAGTTAATATCCCTACAATCAGATTTCCAAAAGAGGAGAATGAGTGTAGAACTGAAAGAGTACTTAAGAAATAAAGCTGGAAACTTCCCAAAATTGGCAAAAGACATTATACTGTAATTACACTCTGAATTCCTGTATAGACATTCTCAAAGGAAAGCTGAGATGTGTTCCCAACAAATCTAAAGAAATTTCCCAGATAAACAGAACCAGAAAATTTGTAGCTAACAGAACTGCCCAAAAGAAACACTAAAAGGAAATCTTCCAGTTGAAATGAAGACATTAGACAATAACTAATCCAAAGAAATGAAGAGCACTAGTAATGGTAAATGCATAGGGAAATAAAAAGGATAGTATAAATTATGTTTGTTTATAGTTCTTTTCTATCTTAATGAAGACAATTGCATAAAGCAATAATGAAATTGCATTCTAAGCTTTTTATGACTGAAGATACGATGTTAGGATAATAGTAGTACTGAGGTAAGATGTATTGAGCTGTATTGAACAGTTTTGCATACTATTGAAATTAATTTGGTTTATTGGAATTAGAGTGCAAAAGTTAAGATGCTCATTGTAATTCCCAGGATGACAACTAAGAAAATAAATCTAAAACATATAATGAAAAAAAAGAATTAAAAGGGAATACTAGAAAAATATTTATTTTTTAAGTTTTTATTCAAAGTCCAGTTAACATAAGTGTCATATTAGTTTCAAATGTACAATATAGTGATTCACCCTTCAATACAACACCCAGTGCTCATCACAACAAATATACTTCTTAATCCCCATCATCCATTTAACCCATCGCTCACTCACCTCCCCTCCGATAACCATCAGTTTGTTCTCCACGGTTAAGAATCTTTTGCTTGGTTTGCCTGGCTCTCCCTCTCTCTCTCTCTTTCCCCTACGCTCATTTGTTTTGTTTCTTAAATTCCACATAAGTGAAATTGTATGCTATTTGTCTTTGACTTATTTCATTTAGCATAATACTCTCTACCTCCATTCATGTCATTGCAAATGTCAAGAGTTGATTCTTTTTTATGGCTGATCATCAGAGAAATACAAATCAAAACTACAATGAGGGGTGCCTGGGTGGCTCAGTTAAGCGTAGGACTTCAACTCAGGTCATGATCGCACGATTCGTGAGTTCAAGTCCCATGTCGGACTCTGTGCTGACAGCTCAGAGCCTGGAGCCTGCTTTGGATTCTGTGTCTCCCTCTCTCTCTGCCCCTCCCCACTCATGCTCTGAATCAATCAATCTCTCTCTCTGTCAAAAATAAACATTAAAATTTTTTTAAAAACAATGAAATATCACCTCATACCTGTCAGAATGGCTAAAATCAACCAACACAAGAAACAACAGGTGTTGGTGACGATGTGGAGAAAGGGCAACTCTCTTGCACTGTTGGTAGGAATGAAACTGGTGAATCCACTTTGGAAAACAGTATGGAGGTTCATCAAAAAGCTAAAAATAGATCCAGCAATTGCACTAGGCATTTGCCCAAAGAATAAAAAAATACTAATTCGGAGGGATACATGCACCCTAACGTTTACAGCAGCAATATCTACAATAATGTCCATTGACTGATGAATGGATAAAGATGTGAGATATAAATATATATATATATATATATACACACACACACACACACATATACATATAGATATACATATATCTGTATAATATATATTATATAATATATAATATATAAATATGTATAATATACGTATATGTATATATTGTATATATTATATATATGTATATACATATACATATATACATATATATAATATATACATATATAATATATATGTATATCTCTACATATTATATATGTAGAGATATACATATATATACATATAGATATACATATACATATTTAGAGAGAGAAATATTGATTTAAAGCAAAAAGGGACTAATGAACAAATTAAGAAAAAAGACATTAGACACATAATAGTAAAATTATAAACATAAATCCTGCCTTATCATTAATTATATTAAATATAATGGAATAAAGCCTCAATCAACAGGCAGAAATTGACAGAATGCATTTTTAAAAATTATCTAACTCAATACTGTCTACAAGACACAAACTTTAGATTCAAAGCCCAAGTAAGATCTTAGTAAGAGACTGAAAAAACATATACCACCTGAAAGAGAGCTGGCATGGCTATATTAAATATCAAACAAAAGAGGCTCTATGATGAAAATTATTACTAGAGTCAAAGAATGACATTTCATAATGATAAAATCCTTTCAGAAAGACATGATATTTATGAACATATCTTAAGCAAAAAAGCCCCAAAATATATGAATCAAAAGCTCACAAAATGAAAGAAGAAATCGACAATTCAAAAATAATAGTTAGAAACCTCAATACTCCACTTTCAATAATGGATAGAACAACTAGGCAAAAGATTATCAAGTAAATCGAAGATATGAGTAACACTATACAACAACTAAACCTAACACCCACCAAACATCAAGATACACGTTCTTCTCAAACACATATGGAAATTCTCTAGGACAGATCATATACTAAGCAATATCACAAGAATCACTGTATCAAAAAAAGGATTTAAATGACACAAATTATGTTCTCCAACTACAATGTAATAAAATTATAAATCAACAAATGAAGAAAATTTGAAAAAATTACAATTAGTAAACAACACATCCCTAAATAGCCAATAGATTAAAGAATAAATCACATGAGAAATGAGAAAATACTTTTTGAGATGAATGAAAGCAAAAACACAACATATCAAAACTTACAGGATATAGTTCAAGCAGGCTTGCAGAGAAGTTTGTAGCAATAAACACCTATACTAAAAAATAAGAAAGATCTCATATCAACAACCTAAACTTCCACTCTAAGAACCAAAACCAAAGCAAGCAAATGGAAGGAAATAATAATAATTAGGGCAGAAGTTAATATAGCCACTCCAGCTTACTTTTGATTAGTGGTAGCATGATATAGTTTTCTTTGTCCCCCTACTCTTCATCTGAATGTATATGTACAGTTGGTTCCTTGTAAACAACATATAGGAATATGTGAAGGGGAAGAAAGAATGGAACAGAAGACTTTGAAGTTTCTCACAGGGGTCGTGTTTTTTCATTCACTCTTACAATCTCTATCTTTTATTGATATATTAGACCATTAACATTGAAAGTGATTTAGTCAGATCACGTCAAGCTCCCAAAGATCTATAAGGCAAATAAAAGTGACTCCTAAATGTCAGGTGTTTGGCAAATGTTCTTCCTTTTGCCCTACTTTAATCGGCAGTAAAGAGTGTTCTATGGCCTATTTCCCCCTCCCAGGAGTTCCTGGCCCTTCTTTGCTTCCATTTTTTCCCACAATAATATAAAATTATATAAAAGTTAAGACAAAAACAGGGATCCAGAACAAATAAGAAATGATTGTCCTCTAAGCAACATAAGTAAAATAGACACCAAAAATATCTTAAATGTCCCCCATACACATTCTGCAGGAATCCTGGCTATCATATCTTTCCTGTGTGTTCTTGTACTACTCCTTTCATGCTCTGCCCATAATGTATCTTTATGCAAAATTTAATTTATTCTAAAATACTGTCTAATAACCAAAAAAAACCTCCCCGTGCAAAGACTGTGTCCCAAGGAAGAAAAAAAAAAAGGAGAGAATACTTCCATACTGCTTTCAGCTTCCAGTAGCCCCTGGAATTCTTTGACTTATAGCAGCATAGTTTCTAACCTCTGCCTCCATCTTCACATGGCTTCCTTCCCTATGTATCTTTGTGTATTCTTCTCTTATTATTGGAATCATTGGAACTAGAGTCTTCTCAAAATTTCTAGCTTAATTGCATCTTCAGAGAGCTTTCTCCAAAGAAGGTCACAATTGCAGGTTCTGCAGATTAGAATTGGACAACTCTTTTTCAGGGGCGCTATTCAATCCACTATAACGGTCAACCGATTTACAACAAGGTACCATGACAAATCATTTAAAAAAAAAATAGTATTTGCAACAAATGATGCTAGACAACTGGATATCCATATGCCAAAAAAAAAAAAAAAAGAATTCAGACATCTTTCTCATGCGTATATAAAATTTACTCAAAACGAGTCATAGAATTAAATGTAAAAGCTAAAATTCTAAGGGCACCTTTGTGACTCATTTGAGTGTCCACCTCCTGATTTCGGCTCAGGTCATGATCCCAGGGTCGTGGGATCAATCCCCACATTGGGCTCCACACTCAGCATGGAGCCTGCTTAGGATTCTCTCTCCGTCTCTCTCCCTCCCTCCCTCTGCTCCTCTCCCATTCTTGTGCTGTCTCTCTCTCAAATAAATAAATAAGTAAAGCAAGCTAAAATTTTAAAACTCTTAGAAGAAAACATAGAGTAAATCCTTGTGACCTTGTGTTAAAAATGGTTTCTTAGATATAACACCAAAAGCACAACTGATATAATATAAGCATAAATCAATTTGACAACATCCAAATTAATTTTTTCTGTTGTTGAAGGGACATCATTCAGAAACTGGAAAACCCATTCGATGGAAGAAAATATTCAAAAATCATATTTGATAGGAGACTATATCCAGAGTATATAAAGAACTGTTACAACTCCATAATAGGAAAAGAAGCCAATCTAAGAATGGGCAAAGGACATACACGAATACCCCACCAAAAAAGATAGGCAAATGTCACCAGGATCCAACAATACATTAAAAAAATTATTCACCACGACCAAGCGGGGTTTATACCTGAGATGTAGGGCTGGTTCAATATCTGCAAAACAATTAACGTGATTCATCACGTCAATAAAAGAAAGGACAAGAACCATATGATCCTCTCAATAGATGCAGAGAAAGCATTTGACAAAATACAGCATCTTTTCTTGATAAAAACCCTCAACAAAGTAGGGATAGAAGGAGCATACTTCGAGATCATAAAACCCATATATGAATGACCCAACGTTAATATCATCCACAATGGGGAAAAACTGAGAGCTTTCCCCCTAAGGTCAGGAATAAGACAGGGATGTCCACTCTCACCACTGTTATTCAACATAGTATTGGAAGTCTTAGCCTCTGCAATCAGACAACACAAAGAAATAAAAGGCATCCAAATCAGCCAAGAGGAGGTCAAGCTTTCACTCTTTGCAGATGACATGATACTCTATATGGAAAACCCAAAAGATTCCACCAAAAAACTGCTAGAATTGATTCATGAGTTCAGCAAAGTTGCAGGATATAAAATCAATGCACAGAAATCGGTTGCATTCCCTCACACCAACAATAAAGCAACAGAAAGAGAAATCAAGGAATTGGTCCCATTTACAGTTGCACAAAAAACCCTAAAATACCTAGGAATAAATCTAACCAAAGAGCTGAAAAATGTATACACTGAAAACTTTAGAAAGCTGATGAAAGAAATTGAAGATGACACAAAGAAATGGAAAAAGATTCCATGCTCCTGGATAAGAAGAACAAATATTGTTAAAATGTCGATACTACCCAAAGCAATCTACATATTCAACACAATCCCTATCAAAGTAACACCAGCATTCTTCACAGAGCTACAACAAATAATCCTAAAATTTGTATGGAACCAGAAAAGACCACAAATAGCCAAAGCAATCTTGAAAAAGAAAACCAAAGCTGGAGGCATAATAATCCCAGACTTCAAGCTGTATTACAAAGCTGTAATCATCAACGCAGTTTGGTACTGTGACAAAAACAGACACTCAGATCAACGGAACAGAATAGAGAACCCAGAAATGGACCCACAAACATATGGCCAACTAATCTTTGACAAAGCAGGAAAGAATACCCAATGGAATAAAAACAGTCTCTTCAGCAAGTGGTGCTGGGAAAACTGGATAACGACACACAAGAGAATGAACCTGGACCACTTTCTTACTCCATACACAAAAATAAACTCAAAATGGATGAAAGACCTTAATGTAAGACAGTAAGCCATCAAAATCCTCAAGGAGAAAGCAGACTAAAACCTCTTTGATCTTGGCCACAGGAGCTTCTTACTCAACACGTCTCCGGAGGCAAGGAAAACAAAAGCAAAAATGAACTACTGGGACCTCATCAAAATAAAAAGCTTCTGCACAGCGAAGGAAACAATCATCAAAACTCAAAGGCAACTGACAGAATGAGAGAAGATATTTGTAAATGACATATCAGATAAAGGGTTAGTATCCAAAATCTATAAAGAACTTGTCAAACTCAACACCCAAAAAAACAAATAATCTAGTGAAGAAATGGGCAAAAGACATGACTAGACACTTCTCCAAGGAAGACATCCAGATGGCCAACCAACACATGAAAAAATGCTCAGCATCACTCATCAACAGGGAAATACAAATCAAAACCACAATGAGATACCACCTTACATCTGTCAGAATGGCTAACATTAACAACTCAGGCAACAACAGATGTTGGTGAGGATGTGGAGAAAGAGGATCTCTTTTGCATTGCTGGTGGCAATGCAAGCTGGTGCAGCCACTCTGCAAAACAGTATGAAGGTTCCTCAAAAAACTAAAAATAGAACTACCCTATGACCCAGCAATTGCACTACTAGGCATTTATCCAAGGGATACAGGTGTGCTGTTTCGAAGGGACACATGCACCCCCATGTTTATAGCAGCACTATCAACAATAGCCAAAGTATGGAAAGAGCCCAAATGTCCATTGCTGGATGAATGGATAAAGACGTGGTATATATATACACAATGGAGTATTACTTGGCAATCAAAAATAATGAAATCTTGCCATTTGTAACTACATGGATGGAACTGGAGGGTTATGCTATGTGAAATTAGTAATCAGAGAAAGACAAAAATCATACGACTTCACTCATATGAGGACTTTAAGAGACAAAACAGATGAACATAAGGGAAGGGAAACAAAAATAATATAAAAACAGGGAGAAGAGACTCATAAATATGGAGAACAAACTGAGGGTTGCTGGAGGGCTTGTGGGAGGGGAGATGGGCTAAACGGGTAAGGGGCATTAAGGACTCTACTCCTGAAATCATTGTTTCACTATATGCTAATTTGGATGTAAATTTTAAAAAATTAAAATAAAAAAAGATAGGCAAATGTCAAATAAGCATATTAAAAATGTACAACATCTTATGTAATTAAGGAATTATAAATTAAAACAACAGTGAGATGTTACTACACACCTACTAAAATGGCCAAAATTAAAGATTCATCAGGGCACCTGGGTGGTTCAGTTAAGCCTCCAACATCTGTGAATTTGAGCCCCACATTGGTCTCTGTGCTGACAGCTCAGAGCCTGGAGCCTGCCTCAGATTCTGTGTCTCCCTCTCTCTCTTCCCCTCCCCCACTCATACTTTGTCTCTCTCTTTCAAAAATAATAAACATTTAAAAAAATAAAAAATAAAGACTCATCACGCTAAGGGTTGGCATTAATGTAAAGCAACTGGAACTCTCATACAAATAAAGAGAATGTAAAATGCTAAAGGAATGTTAGAAAAGTTTGACAGATTCTTTAAAAGTTAAATGCACGCCTAACTTATAAACTAACGAACCATCCTACTTCATTCCAAAGTATTTACTGAAGATAAATGAAAGTATATTTCCATACTACTAATCTACTATTACACAATTATTTCCAGTAGCTTTATTTGTAATATTCAAACTGAAAGACCCGACAGATCCAACAACATTGAAATACTGCTCAGAAATAAAAAGGAAAGAACAATTAACACATAAAAACAGGGATTATTAAATTTATTCTCAGTATATTCATTCTCTCAGAGACAATCTTGCATTATTGTATTTACTTAAACTTCTACAAGAAATCAAACTAATCTGTAGTTACAGACAACTTATCAGTGGTTGCCTAAGACCTGGAGGAACACACAGAAGGCACAAGGGATTACAAAGACGAGCAAGAACATTTTTAGGGGTGATGGACATGTTCACTCTTTTGATTCTTAATGTTTTCACAAAACTTATCAAGTTGTACACTGCAAATATGTGCAATTTATTATATGTTTAGTTTCCTTCAATAAAGCTACTAAGAAAGCTAAGAAAATGAACTAAATAACCTGATGCTTGTCCTCTTGTCTCTAAGGACACTGGAGCCAAAGCAGCCCTTGTTAGTTATTTGTTTTCACTAAATAAAATTATTCCAAAGATCCATTAGGGACTTTTCAGGGCAAATCACCAAGGACCTTCTGTTTATTCATTTATTTGCAGGTAGAGCAAAAAAAAAAGGTTGGGGGGCGTGCGTCAAGGTATCTGTCCCTGTCCAGGGATATTGAAATACCAACTCTTTCAAAAGAGGTGAGAGCTTCTAGCATTGCACTACCATTAAGATCATTATCCCCCTTTTAAATGTTAAAATGTAAAAGATAGGCCTTCTATGAGAAAACCAATCCAATTTGTTGGACAAAGCAACCTCATTTTCCTACATGTTCACAGAACCCATGAGAGTAAATGTGGATGCATTAGCAAAAATGAAAAGTTCCCAAGAAAATCTTCATCAAACCTACCATTTCAACTAAGTGTCTTTAAGAATTACCATATTCAAACAACTTAAATTATTATCGTCTGACATAAAAGTAAGTATGATAAATTTTGCAAAATTAGTAATATTTCCCTTTGTGAAAATTTGGCCATATTTTTCTCTGAGAAGAAAATTTTTCACTTGTCTGTATTAAAATCAGATATGTAAGTTATAACATATATTTTATAAAGCCTCCAAAAATATATGAGATTTTTCAAGAGTAAATTGGTGGATATATAAATAAAAATCCTAATATAAGAAATATCCAGAAATAACATCAGCTATACTATCAACCTCATATTTTAAAATTAAAACACCCAGTGTGTGCGTGTGTGTGTGTGTGTGTGTGTGTGTGTGTATTTCTCCCTTTATCACTCTAAATCTGGGTACAGAAATATCACTCAATAAAAATCTCTGCCTCCTTTCAAATATTTATTGAAAGATAAACCGAAATCAATTGGTTATATCTCACTCTCAGTTTCTGGATTCCATTTTTAATGCTGTGTAATATCTTATGAGAAAAAAAATGTTTTGAGCATTAATGCCTATGGCATGTTGAGCTAAGGGTATAGAGTGATGTATATGTAGCCTGAGAGATGAACAGAAAGGATGAGAGAGAAGTAGGTAGAGTGCAGCAATCATTCTCCACTACTGCTGAATTTAATCTTATACATTTGTTGACTATGTCCCCAGATTCTCTGGAAGTGTTCAAGTTTTCAAGCAAACCATGAGCCTGAGTCAGCATTTTTTTTTTTAATGTGCTATTTTTAATTTTTTTTTATTTTTTTAATATATGAAATTTATTGTCAAATTGGTTTCCATACAACACCCAGTGCTCATCCCAAAAGATGCCCTCTTCAATACCCATCACATACCCCCCCTCCCTCCCACCTCCCCATCAACCCTCAGTTTGTTCTCAGATTTTAAGAGTCTCTTATGCTTTGGCTCTCTCCCACTCTAACCTCTTTTTTTTTTCCTTCCCCTCCCCCATGGGTTTCTGTTAAGTTTCTCAGGATCCACATAAGAGTAAAAACATATGGTATCTGTCTTTTGCCTTATGGCTCATTTCACTTAGCATCACACTCTCCAGTTCCATCCATGTTGCTACAAAGGGCCATATTTCACTCTTTCTCATTGCCACGTAGAACTCCATTGTGTATATAAACCACAATTTCTTTATCCATTCATCAATTGATGGACATTTAGGCTCTTTCCATAATTTGGCTATTGTTGAGAGTGCTGCTATAAACATTGGGGTACAAGTGCCCCTATGCATCAGCACTCCTGTAGCCCTTGGGTAAATTCCTAGCAGTGCTATTGCTGGGTCATAGGGTAGGTCTATTTCTAATTTTTTGAGGAACCTCCACACTGTTTCCCAGAGTGGCTGCACCAGTTTGCACTCCCACCAACAGTGCGAGAGGGTTCCTGTTTCTCCACATCCTCTCCAGCATCTATAGTTTCCTGATTTGTTCATTTTGGCCACTCTGACTGGCCTGAGGTGATATCTGAGTGTGGTTTTGATTTGTATTTCCCTGATGAGGAGCGATGTTGAGCATCTTTTCATGTGCCTGTTGGCCATCCGGATGTCTTCTTTAGAGAAGTGTCTATTCATGTTTTCTGCCCATTTCTTCACTGGGTTATTTGTTTTTCGGGTGTGGAGTTTGGTGAGCTCTTTATAGATTTTGGATACTAGCCCTTTGTCCAATATGTCATTTGCAAATATCTTTTCCCATTCCGTCGGTTGCCTTTTAGTTTTGTTGGTTGTTTCCTTTGCTGTGCAGAAGCTTTTTATCTTCATAAGGTCCCAATAGTTCATTTTTGCTTTTAATTCCCTTGCTTTTGGGGATGTGTCGAGTAAGAAACTGCTGCGGCTGAGGTCAGAGAGGTCTTTCCCTGCTTTCTCCTCTAGGGTTTTGATGGTTTCCTGTCTCACATTCAGGTCCTTTATCCATTGTGAGTTTATTTTTGTGAATGGTGTGAGAAAGTGGTCTAGTTTCATTCTTCTGCATGTTGCTGTCCAATTCTCCCAGCACCATTTGATAAAGAGACTGTCTTTTTTCCATTGGATAGTCTTTCCTGCTTTGTCAAAGATTAGTTGGCCATACGTTTGTGGGTCTAGTTCTGGGGTTTCTATGCTATTCCATTGGTCTATGTGTCTGTTTTTGTGCCAATACCATGCTTTCTTGATGATGACAGCTTTGTAGTAGAGGCTAAAGTCTGGGATTGTGATGCCTCCTGCTTTGGTCTTCTTCTTCAAAATTACTTTGGCTATTTGGGGCCTTTTGTGGTTCCATATGAATTTTAGGACTGCTTGTTCTAGCTTCGAGAAGAATGCTGGTGCAATTTTGATTGGGATTGCATTGAATGTGTAGATAGCTTTGGGTAGTATTGACATTTTGACAATATTTATTCTTCCAACCCATGAGCATGGAATGTTTTTCCATTTCTTTATATCTTCAATTTCCTTCATAAGCTTTCTATAGTTTTCAGCATACAGATCTTTTACATCTTTGGTTAGATTTATTCCTAGGTATTTTATGCTTCTTGGTGCAATTGTGAATGGGATCAGTTTCTTTATTTGTCTCTCTGTTGCTTCATTGTTAGTGTATAAGAATGCAACTGATTTCTGTACATTGATTTTGTATCCTGCAACTTTGCTAAATTCATGTATCAGTTCTAGCAGACTTTTGGTGGAGTCTATCAGATTTTCCATGTATAATATCAGATCATCTGGAAAAAGTGAAAGCTTGACTTCATCTTTAGCATTTCTTTATTGGATTGGTGACCATCACCCTGTGGATTTAACAGTATGTTATGGCAAACCTCCAGATGGGACTTTTTGCCTATCTCAGTATGAATAAAATATCCAGAAATAACATCAGCTATACAATCGACCTCATATTGTAAAATAAAAGCAAAAGCATAACTTTAATGATGTGATCATTTTTTAAAAATGAAGAAAAATTGTTTACAAAGAAATAAATTGTGGTCCCAAGTGGAATTGCTTTCACTCACTGATGTGAGATTATAAGCATTGAAACACTGATTAAAAATTGGAAACATTCAAGCCTCCACTTTAGTAATTATTTCTCAATGCCTGAGAAAATTACTGTGGGGCAGCTTTTGACATAAACTCCGCATCAAAAAAAATCATGGTCTCTAGATTTAACATTGCATTAATGGATAACAATGATGATAGAAACACAGTATCAATAAAAATACATTTACTTTTTTGAAAAACCAAAAGGAAGGGAAGGCAGTTATTACTTTCATCACAATTCTAAAGATCACCTCACAATGTGACTTAATAAAAATAGTCCTCTTTAAAAATAAAAGAAAAAAGATTTCTGGAGTCAGAAATATAGAAAATTTAATAAGCATATTAAGCATCAGAGCAGTATCAATTTAAGTCCAAGTATGAAAAAATAGTCTTGTTGGTGTGTGCCAAAAATTTGGGATAAATTTACTCACAAAATATTCTTCAGAGATTGACAATATATGTGGAACTGTGCTAGATGTCACTGCTATCACAATAAAAAAGACAATCTCAACAAATATATTCTCCCACTAAACATTAACATAGTGGCAAGCTTTGCTTGTTATATGAGCACAAGAGTGGGTGTGTAAGCTAAAATAGCCATAAGAATTGCAAAAAAACTCGCCAGGGGAAGTGGTACTTTAACTGGAAATCAATGATAATTAGGCTTACTCAGTTAAGTTGGGGAACATGGGACAAAGTCTACAAAAGAAGTGCTTAGTAATACCTGGCACTGAATGCTTGTTAACAAATGGAACCTGTTAGCACACAGGGAAAGAGGGGAGGGTGCATACCATGTGAAAATCATGATTTCTGTTTTAGGCACATTGAAATGGAAATGCACGTGATTTCTACAAACATATGTTTGGTCAGGGCTTCACTAAAAAGTAGATATGTCTGATAGTAAATTCAGTAGATTAGTCAGAAAAAAAATCCATTACCAAAAATAGAAATTGAGTATTCATTAAGTGACAGATGTTACATAAAATTGTAGGAACTGTGGAGAAAACCATGACAGAGTATACGGTCAGAGGTGAAGAGGAATGAGTAGGTCCAAGGAATCAAAACAGGCAAAAAGGTAACCAAAAATCATGTGTATAATTTTTAGGTTAATTTATTAAAGCATTTCATAAATTTATACAAGAAAATTCTGTTTAAAAGGCTGTATTCTGCATAATAGTTTGCACATTGAGAAATGTAGAAAGAAAACAAGAATGATAGAGGAATGCATAAGGAAGATTTAGCATGAATCATGAGAGAAAATACATTTATCCAAAAACAAAGACAAAGAAAAAAAATCTTATTATAAAACCAAAGTAGAGACTCCAAATTCTGGTCAAGACTCTAGAAAGAATTCAAATTATATATCATGTATTATCATTTGGATAAGGACCAAACTGTTAACTAAAAGCACAATTTTAATAATGCAGTTTTTTTACTTAGTTCTGAACAGGAAAGAATTTGGGGGAGCCAAATTACATTTTTGCTATCCACGAAATCACACCACATCAGCAGATAATCTAATCACATCCATATTGTGATTTAAAATATACGCAAACTGGTGCAACAACTCTGGAAAACAGTATGGAGTTTCCTCAAAGACTTAAAAATAGAACAACCATACCACCCAATTGCACTACTAGGTATTTACCCAAATGATACAAAAATACTGATTCAGAGAGGCAAATACACCCTGATGTTTATAGCAGCATTGTCAATAATAGCCAAATTATGGAAAGAGCCCAAATGTCCATCGATTCATGGATGGATAAAGAAGATGTGATGTATTATATCACACACACACACACACACACACACACACACACACACACACACACACACACAGAGGAATATTCCTCAACCAACAAAAAGAGCGAAATCAACATTTGCAATAACGTGGATGGAGCTAGGGTGTATTATCCTAAGTGAAATAAATCAGAGAAAGACAAATACCATATGATTTCACTCATATGTGGAATTTAAGAAACAAAACAGATGAACATAGGGGAAAGGAGAGAGAGAGAGAGAGAGAGACAAACCACAAAACTACAGAGAACAAAGTGAAGGTTGCTGGAGGAGAGGTGCACAGGGAGATGGGCTAGATGGGTGATGGGTATTAAGGAGGGCACTTCTTGTGACAAGCACTGGGTGTTACATGTAAGTGATGAATCACTAAATTCTACTCCAGAAACTATACTACACTATATGTTAACTAACTAGAATTTAGATAAAAACATGAAACAAATAATTAAAATATAATATGAAAACGTAGTGAAGGTAGAGTATAGCTGATTAAATTAGATTTTATCTACACAATAATCTCTCTGAATTATCAGGCATGCAGATTGGACAGAAGACATCAGTGATTAAAAACTCTACAGTAACAACATTTTCTGGGACAGATGACCCTGAGCTGCAAGTTCTGATTTTTATCTTTCTATTTTTTACCTACATGCTGAGTGTAACGGGACCATCATCACACTCACTTTTGTGGATCCCTACCTTAAAACACCCATGTACTTTTTTTTTTTTTTTTTTTTTTTTACAAAATTTCTCCTTCTTGGAGATCTCATTCACCACCGCCTGTATATCCAGGTACTTGTATAACATAGCAACAGGTGACAAGGTCATTACCTATAATGCTCGTGTCATCCAAGTGTTTTTTACTGACCTCTTTGCAGTAACAGAATTTTTCTTGCGGGCCATCATGTCCTATGACCACTATGTGGCCATCTGCAAACCCTTGCATTGGGTAACCATCATGAGCAGAGGAGTCTGCAGCAGTCTTATTTTTTCCTGCTTGTTGGCTGGATTGTTGGTCATAACCTCCCCACTTAGTCTGGGGCTAAATCTGAAATTCTGTGACTCAAATTTTATTGATCATTTTCTCTGTGATGCTTCTCCCCTCCTAAAGATAGCATGTTCAGACACATGGCTCATGAAACAAACTGTTTTAATCTGTGCTGACCCCCATTTTGACCTTTATATATGTAGTTCTATCTTATATTATCAAAACAATTTTAGGATTTCCATCTGTTCAGCAAAGAAAAAAGGCCTTTTACACCTGTTCTTCCCACATGACTGTAGTTTTCATCACCTATGCACATGCATGTTCATTTATATGACTCCTACAGCAAAAGAGAAAGTGACTATTAATAAAGCAGTTTCACTACTCATTTTTTCTGTTTCACCTACATTAAATCCATTTATTTATACACTGAGAAATAGTAAAAAAAGCCTCAGTGACTCAATCAAAACAGTTGCAGCATTCTTAAAGAAGTAAAATAAAATAGCAGTCAATACATGAAATTAAATAAAAGGTGTGGTGCTAAACATTTCTGTTAATGCTTATAATTTTATTTATCTTTCAATAATCTATACTTCAGTTATATGTCTCAGCTCCTTTTTCAATTTACTTGCATTGCACCTTAATGAGCTTATTTCTTTCCTTGATTGTTATTTAACTTCTTGTGGGAGACATCTCAGTAAAGAAAATGAAAGTGTACTTCTCATAAATTCATTTGTACATAAATATAACCCAATATAATAAATCTTATGCTATAATAAATCTATTCTTTAGTCTTCCATAAAACTGATTGCATAATACTGCTAATTATTATACCCAAGTGTGCATAAAACACTACAAAACCTCAAGTAAGAATTGAAATTTTATGATACAATAGTGAATAAGAGAGGGCATGATATAATAATACAAGGATCAATTGAGACACAAGATAATAGCATTTCTATACTATAGGAAAATACGTTAGAAAATTAAAAACATTGGATAAAATCTCACAAATATTCTTTTGAATATATAGCTAAGAGTAAAGGTTAAAATATGGGCAATCACAAGGTATCAGAGATACAGAATATCAGAAATGAACATAAATAACCCCACCTATAACTTGTGGATTCCCAGGAAAGCAAAGAAAGGAGGATAAAGAGTGGCAAGGTGTTGAGTTATAGGTTACAGGGGCTTGGATTAAATGTCCATATGGAAAAGGGTATTGAAGTGTCAGGATGCAAGTGGTGAAAATGCATGAAGCTGACAAAATAGCCCAAAGTCAAGATTTTAAAAGCATGATTTAGAAGAAAAATTCCCATTTTTATGAAAAGACAATAATTTTCTCTAAGAAATTTTTCTGTCTCTCTTGAGTTATGAGCTATGGAGGAGGAGTTGGGAACCATTATCATGTTTCTCTAATAGCATTTATAGTCCAAATTCTATAAAAATAATCTACTAACACCATATATAAAGAATTAAACAGTGAATCCAAATATAACTGTTTGGAATTGAAAAAATACATATTGAAATAGACACACTTCATGACAATTCATAAAAAAGCTATACACAGAAGAAATCAAAGAATTATTCATCCACAAATATATTCATTATTTTCAGAAATAAACAGAACAAAAAATAAAGCAACTCCTGCTCATAACATTTTAAAACTATAAAATTAATTAAAAGTATTAGAACATGATTTTATTAAGAAAAATAAATTTCAAAAGATAAATAAATCTCAAAGTTGATATTTTTAAAAAATTCAAATTAATAATTTCCCAAAAGCATAAATTAATACAAAATAAACAAAAAATATATAAGGTAAAAATCAGAAGGAAGATATGAATACTAATGCATACTTAGCATAACTTTATGGATATTCTAGCACAATTCCACAACAAAATGTGAAGATCTAGAGCTACAAACAAGGTTTTAGCAAAACAAAATTTTGAAAATTAATTCAAAATGTGGAAAACTTAAATATATTAATTTCCACATAACATTCGGTAAAGCAAATAAGATCTATGATTAAAAAGGCAAAAGGAGGGGCGCCTGGGTAGCTCAGCCGGTTAAGCATCTGACTTTGGCTCAGGTCATGATCTCATGGTCTGTGAGTTCGAGCCCCACGTCGGGCTCTGTGCTGACAGCTCAGAGCCTGGAGTCTGTTTCAGATTCTGTGTCTCCCTCTCTCTCTGCCCCTCCCCTGTTCATGCTCTGTCTCTCTCCGTCTCAAAAATAAATAAACGTTAAAAAAAAAAATTTAAATAAAAAAATCAATCAGTAAAAAGGCAAAAGGACCAGATTACAACCAACCATGGTAAAGCAATAATCTCATTAAGATTTCAATTATCTAAATAAAAAATAATAATAAAAAACTCTCCCTAATGAATTTTATGAAGACATCCTAATATTTGACAAAAATCTGATTAAAACATTAAGGCAAACTGTTTAATTTTTGTTTCAATTATTGACTGATGAATGTAGTTAGACAATTTCAATTAGAATCCAACAAAATAACCAAAAATTATACTATGGTCAACCAAGATTTATTCCAATTATAGAAAGGTGTAGATAATAGATATAAAGGATAGATAGATCATGATGATAATAGATAGGTAGGTAGATGGTAGACAGATGACAGGTAAATGATAGATACATAATAAACTAATGATAGATAAAAAATGTATACAGATATAGAAATATATATATAAAATATAGCCTGATTTTGTTGTACCAACAAATTAAAGAAAGAAAGATTTTATATGGGTTTTGATTAATAGATAAACTATCACCAGATAAAAATCAGTAACTTCTAAAAAATTTAAAGTAAAATACAAATATGGTGAACTACTAAAGTATGATAAAAAAAATCTAAAGAAATACAATTATATTAAACAGTAAAACACCTGGAATAAATTAAAATCAAAAAACAAAGATGCTCCCTTTCATCACTGATATTCAACATTTCACATCTTAAAAATGCCATAATAATAAAGTAATTGGATTATCAGACTGAAGTTATGAAACTACTGTAATTAGAAATTATGAAACCCATATCTTTTCAAGTTTTTATGTCTTTGAAATGTGCGTATGCCTTACAATGACAGGCATCTTAATATTGTCCATAGTTTAACCAGTCACATTTTTTAAATAAAAATACATAACACATAACATAAAAGTACTTAAAATAATGACACGCATTTAGAGTCAATGAAATATGGTATTTTCTTCCTGACAAAATTATTATGTACCTAGAACACAATAAAATCTAATAAGAATCTAATAGACTTAGTAAGAATATTTAGTAACTTGGGTAAAGGATACAAGCAAACAAAAGTCCATTGACAATATTTACAGTAGCAATCAGCTTCTACTATTAAAGCTATCAATATGACTGCCCTGGAATAAACCCCATTATGAATGCAATATATCATATCATAAAATATCAATTTATTCACTCTTAATATATAAATTTAACACAGGTCCAATTAGAATCAACTTTTTACATTTTTAAATTATACAAATTAACTCTAAGTTAGTATGGAAGAATTAAATTTCATGAATGTGCAACACATAAATGAAAAAAAAAATCAATGAATAGAAACTTGTTTTATATAATATCAAAACATATTATCAATGGAATAAAATTAATATGGTATTAGAATGAGAAGATAAAATGATCACCAGAAAAGATTATGAAAGTACAGACTAATAAATAGTCTTTATTATTATATATTTATTATTTTGCTTGTAGTATAGAAGTGGAGAAATTTCAGTTCAGTAGGAAAATCATGGTTTATTTAATAAATGTTTTAGTTACACATGAAAAAACTCAAATGAAAAAGTTTTCTTTTTTATTCATAAAACAAATGGGTTACCTTCAAAATGGTTTAAAATTTTAGGAATAAAAATAAACAAGTAAAACCTTATTAGAAAATATCTAAGACCAAGATAATATAAAGGAGACAAATTTGCATACTTAAGAATTTAAAGATGGAATAAAAGAAAAGAAGCTTATTTGATTAATACAAGCCAACTTTATTAACCATTTTGATTGGCAAAAGATACCACTGAAAAAATTCATAAGTCAAATAATGTTGAAAGGAAATGTGTACCACTGACAAAGGGATGATTTCTAAAGCAAAGACCTCTTATAACTTAATAATACAAATGAATAAATCTAAATAGAAATTAGCAAAAAGTAGAAATACAATTTAGAGAATATTAACACTTGTTTCGTGGAGAATATATGATTGTCAACTGCATTCACTGTCTAATGCCGAAAGATTCAAATTGAAGTAAAAACTTACACTAATCAACCGGTCAATTTTGAAAAAAACTTTTTCACCTGTTGCTGACTGGGATCATGAAGACAAGGCTACTTCTCCTACAGCACATGTGAAAATTTAAATTGCTAAAGCTTTTTGGCAAGTAATCAATTTTAAAGTAATTTTATAATTTAAAAGTATATGTATACTTTGACATAGAAATTCTATTTCTACAATTCCTATCTTTCATAAATTAAAGAACCATTTTGAAAGAATATACAATATTAAAGGCATACTGTGAAAAGAAAGGCACAGTGTGGAATGCAGCATTAATGGTGGCAAAAAAAATTAAAGCCAAGTGAAAATCCATCAATTAACGGAATATCATGCACTTATTAAATACAAGTGTATCAGAGTTACATCATTTGATTGGGAGTAATTCCCTTGAATTGTTTTGGTGGGGTGGGTTTTTTTTTTTAAGATTAGGAGAGATTTTCACATTTTTTTTTAAATTTTTATTTATTTTTGAGACAGAGACAGAGCATGAATGGGGGGAGGGTCAGAGAGAGAGGGAGACACAGAATCCAAGCAGGCTCCAGGCTCTGAGCTGTCAGCACAGAGCCCGATGTGGGGCTCGAACACACAAACTGTGAGATCATGACCCAAGCTGAAGTCAGATGCTTAACCGACTGAGCCACCCAGGCGCCCCTGGGGTTTTTTGTTTGAAAAGAAGAAAAAAGTGGAAAATGTGTTTAATATATCAAATTTTTATAATGGAAACCTTGTCCAAACCCTTCAGTGTGTGTGTGTGTGTGTGTGTGTGTGTGTATATTTAAGTGTACATAAAGATGGATGATAGATAAATAGATAATAGATGTGTAAAATACATGTATACATAATGGAAAAATACATGAAATATGCATAATAAAACAAAATATATTATGGGCCATAAAGTAATTCATATCCTACAAAGTATGAATTCTAACCGCAATAAAATTAAAGTAACAACATACATCAGTAAATTCTCCAAATATATGGAAACTAATGAAAATCTAAATAAAACATGGGTCAATGAAGAAATCAAGAGAGATATTTAAAGGATTTTGAATTGAGTAGAAAGCACAACATGTCAAAATAGGTTGGATGCAGGCTAAAACCATATTTGGATGAAAATTTATAGCACTAAAATAAAATAGCCATAAAAATAGCAGAAAAATCTCTAATAAATGTTTTCATTTTTCCCCTAAAACTGGGGAGGAAAAGGGGAAAGTCAATCAAATCCAAAGCAAATAGAAAATAAGAATAAAAATCATTATAGAATCAACTGACATAAGAGAACAACAGATAAAAGTTGGTTCTTACAGAAAATCAAGAAAGAAAGGAGACGCCACATATTACAAATATAAGGTATGAGAGAGGTGACATAACTACAGATTTTACAGATATTAAAAGGACAAAAAAGGAATATTATTAAAAGTGCATAATCTTAAGTTGACAACTTAGATAAAATGGACAACTTCCTTAGAGCATTTTGCACTGGTGAACAATGGTGGCACTTAAATAGTATTTGATTATTAGAGATGATTTGCAGGACCTAATGTGACAATATTTACAGCTACAGTTTATTGCAAGAAAAGAATACACTATATGAACAGCATTAAAATAAGGATATGCATCATTGACAAAGGCTGGCTCACATTAAGGGATAAGAAACAAAGTGCACACCTCTTACTGTCCTCCATCTGTAGGCAATATTGCTGCACATACTTTCTCAGGCCAGAAATCACTGACATATGCAGAAAACACCTCAATCCCAGAAAGCCCAAACAGAGTCAGAACTGAGAATTTTTATTTTTTACTGTGTAGGAATATTCCTGCTAAATAAATAGCTTAAAACAAGAACCCTGTAGTAGTCTCACCTAGACCAAGTGCCAATGATCAATGTCACTATTACCAATAAACAATGTTAACAAGTTGGTACACCTGTCCTGAAACTCCTCAGACCCATGGTTACAAACAAACCTTACTGATCAATATATTTTATTCATTAACCAGGTGTCAGTGCTATGTTCGAAATTTAGCAAAAATATCTCAGGCCAACTCCAGGCTTGCTACAACTTACAAATAACAGATAAAATTAAAATTCATTCCAAAAAAGAAAAAGATTAACTGGCATCTATGTATTGCAGAAATTTAAAATGTGGTTTAAAACATTCCCACAAGTAAAATCCAAGCCATATGGTTTTACTGGTGAATTGTACCAAATATTTAAGTATGAAATAATACAAATTCCACACATATGTTTCCAGAAAATTAATAAGGAGAGGACATTTTCAAACTTATTTTATGAAGTCAACAATAGCCTGATAACAAAATCAGACAAACATATCACAAGTATAGAAATGGGCAAATCAATATTTTTCTTACACATAGGTGGAAAAATAAAATGTTTGCAATTAGAATCCATCTATAGATATATAGATAAGATAGACAGATTTATATAAACTCCAAAGGATTTTATTCTAGGGATATAAGACTTAACATTTGAAAATCAATAAAATCAACCATATAATGAGACTAAAAAATAAAATGTATACATATATACATTATATATGTATCAATGTATACATACATATCAATGCAGAAACATTTGAAAAAGTTCAATATCCATTCCTAATTTTAAAAATTCTTAGCAAACTAGAAAAGAAAGTGCCTCAACTTCATAAAAGACATCTACAAACACTACAACTAACACCACATTTAATAATGAAATACTGAATGCTTCCCTCCTAAGATCAAGACAAGAATGCCCACTGTTACTATTTTTACTCAATATTATATGGAAGGTTATAGTCAATGCAGTAAATCCAAAAATGAAAAATATCTAGGTTTGATAGGAAGAAAATAATTGCCTTTATTTCCCTGCAACTTGAAAAGCCTACGGATTCTAAATGGTTAGAATAAATGAATTTATAAATGTTGTCAGAAAAAAAATCCACATACAAAATTATAATATATGTTTATGTACTAACAACAATCAGAAACTAAACACTAAAAATTGGCATCAAAAATATGAAATATTTAGGCCTAAACCTGACAAAACATATGTAAGATCTGTATACTGGAAACAAAGAATTTGTTGAGAAGACTAAAAAGAACCATGTAAGTGGAGACATGTGCTGCTTTCATGAATCAAAAAGTAAATATTATTAAGAGTTAAACTATTTTGAAATTAATCTACAGATTTAATTCAATCTTAAAATACAAGCAGAATTTCTTGTAGAAATTGACAAGCAATTATAAAATTCATATGGAAATTCAAAAGGCCTTGAATAATCAATTCAACTCTGAAAAGGACAAACTTATAGGACCCATTTTAACACTTATTAGAAACCTATAGTAATCAAGACAGGGTGATATTGGTGTAAAGGTAGAAAAATAGGTCAGTGGAAAAGAATTGGGACTTCAGAAGTAAATCCTTACACTTATGGTCAACTGATCTTTTTATAGAAATGCAAAAACAATTCATTAAAGAAAGGTTAATCTTTTCAATAAATGGCACGAAGAATAGCCATATTTTTTAAATAAATTTTGATATATCTGTTGTATATTTACAAATAAATTTATAAAAATTAACTCAAAATGAATCACAGACCTAAATGTAAAACAAACTATAATACTCTTCGAAAAAATAACATAAGAAGACATTATTATTGGTTTAGGCAAATATTTTTTTAGATAAAATAGTAAAAGCATGATACATTTTAAGAAATGATGAAATACCATCTATCATAATTAAGAATTCTGCTCTTAAAAAGACATTAAGAGGGGCGCCTGGGTGTCTCAGTCAGTTGGGCAGCCGACTTCGGCTCAGGTCATGATCTCGCGGTCCGTGGGTTCGAGCCCCGCATCGGGCTCTGTGCTGACAGCTCAGAGCCTGGAGCCCGTTTCAGATTCTGTGTCTCCCTCTCTCTGACCCTCCCCCATTCATGCTCTGTCTCTCTGTCTCAAAAATAAATAAACGTTAAAAAAAAAAAAAAGACATTAAGAGAGTAAGACAAGGCACAAACTTGGAGAAAATATTTGTGAATCACATAACTGATAAAGGACTAGTATCCAGAATAAATAAAAAACTCTCAAAACTCAATAATAAGGAATATCACAACCCAACTAAAAAAATGAGCAAATGATTTAAAAAGACACTTTACTAAAGAAGATACACAGATGGCAACTAAATGCACCAAAAGATATTCAACATCATTAGCTATTAGGTATACAAAAATTAAAATCACAATGGAATCCAATAGACCTACTAGAATGTTTCAAGTATGAAAATTGATCATACCAAAGAAGTGCACCAATAAAATATTCCTACATCACTGGTGGGACTGTAAAATCATGTGACTACTTTAGAAAAGTGTTGGTAGTTTCTTAAAAGTTAAATATATCCCTTCTATATGACCCAGCCATTCCATTCTTAGGTGTTTATCCAACAGAAATGAAATTGTGTGTCATTAGAGAGGTTTGTGCATGAATGTTCATAGCAGCTTTCTAGGTAAGTGCCTTAATAAAACTAATATGACAGAGTATCTTTAAACAGGTGAATAGTAACCAAATTGTGATATATCTACAGATGGAATTTTACCCAGAAATAAAAGGAATGAATAATAATGTGGATGAATCTCAAAAAATCATGCTGAGTAAAATAAGCCAGATGAAAGATGGTTGGCTGTAAAAAGCAGCAGGGGAAGGGGACGGAGAGGCAGGTAGCGACCAGGACTGAAGGACTTAACAAGAGGCACAAGGGCAACTTTGAGAAGTATTGATATGTTTATTATTGTGATTATGTTGGTACTTTCTTAGGAGTATACATATGTCCAAACTTATCAAATTGTACACTTTAAATGTGTGCAGTTTACTGAATGTCAATTATATCTCAATAATGCTGTTAAAAAATTTTTAAAAACAAATAAAATTGACAGATTTGACTATATAAAGCCATGAACTATATGCCAAAAAATCAGCATCACACTTTTAAAGATTTATTATAATCTTAAAATTCATATTTAAGATATTTTAAAAACAAGATACAAATAGGCATAAAAATAATGTCCACTGACACCTAATCATGCTGGCATATGTTTGATATAAATTAATGTTATGGCTCTTATTCTACTAATTCTCTAAAAGTGGAATAATATTTTTAGCTAGAAATTTTACTTCTACCAATCATTCTCACACATACAAAAATATTTGTATGAAATGCTTTTGATAGAATGATTGAAAACTACAGAAAATAAAGAACACTGTACATTTAATTCAGGCACTGGTTTAAAACTGCCAAAATAATCATATAGTCAACATTAATAGTGACTGATTAGAAAAAAACAAATGTATATCATGTGATAAATTAATATATGTAAATATATAAAAGTGTATTTGGTAAAATATACATAACATAAAATTTACCATTTTGAGTCTTTTGAAGTGGAAAAATCAATGGCATTAAGTACCTTTGTATTGCTGTGCTACCATAAAAGCATACATTTTGCATACAATTATAAGATATGGATGAAATCTTTATGCATTCCTAAATAATATTTATAACACAGTTGAGGTATTTGGAAAAAATATCTGGAAGGATAAAATCTATAATGCAAGCAGTAGCCTTACGTAATTCTACAGTATAAACTTTTCCTTTTGCTTATCTGATTAAAATTAGCCAATGATAATAAAACATTTATATAATAAAGGATTTTATCATATAATAAAGGATAAAAAACTTCCAAATGCCTTAGTGGATGTGAAAGTTTAAAACAAATTAACTGTGTGATTTAAATGATACAGTTGTCCTCCTGACCTTTGTCAAATGCTGCTATAACATCCTCCTATCTCCAAAGACAGTCTCCACTGAAGCCAATGTTATTTGTGTTTTTGCCAAACTTCATTGGTCAGAAAATTAATGACTCTTGACTGTAGGTCACCAAGGACCATTTATTTTTTTCACTTAGTAAAATTTTCTGCAAATTAAAAAGAGAAGTCACATTTGACACGGTAAAAGCATTTCTCTTTGCCCTTATAATTCATCTCCTCCACCAGTGGAGGGAGTTCCTTAGCCCTTAAAGTAATTTATTTTCTTTTCAGTGATGGAAATAGTAAGAAAATATTTGGAGTCTAATAACAACACTGAGCCCATTACCAAGTCTGTCCAAGTTGTTGGAGAAAGTAAGCAAGGGAATTTTTATGCATTCCCAGACATGTCAGTGAATGTGAAGACATAAATACCTTTATAAAAATATCACTTTTAACATTGTGGTCTTAATATTACTACGGTTAAACAGCTAACAGAAACTCTGATTTACTAACAGAAGATTAAGTATAATAAAGTTTGTTTCTTTGTCTATACTTCCCTTTGTAGGATCTAGGTTGTATTTTCTTCTAGGAAAGAAAATGGATTTCAGTGATATCTTTTATATTTTTAATGTATTTAAGTTATATTTAAGAGGTGGCATTTTTTAGAATAAATTTCCTCTGTGTAGATAAATGTAATTGCCTGGAGGTTTGTATGCATAAGATATATAAACAAATTATATATAACAATGTAAGAAATATTTAGGGTAACTTTGGATAGATATTCAACCTCAAATTTAAAATAAAGTGTCTTCATATATAGAGAAGTATATAAATGCCCTTGCATTACTCTTCCTACCCCCCAAAAAGAACACCATAATGACTGAAATGACAGTATTTCCTTGTAGAATCTTGTGCTCATTTTAAACATATTTGAAAGGGAGAAAAAACAAAATCGGTTAGTTACACTTCAGTGTCAATCTGTTTATTAACTTCTGTCATAAAACATGTTATAATGTCTTGGGGAAAAACAGATATATTTTGAAAACTGAATAATGCTCAAAGTTTGAGGGCCACTAAGATTTCACAGTGGTACATATCATCTCAAAGATTCAGAGAAAAGAAGGAAGGAAGGTGGGTGAGCTGCAAGTATGCAAAGATATAACTGTTCCTTCTGCACTCCATTGTACATAAATATTTGACAGTTGTTGAATGAGAGACTAAATTTCCTAAGAGGATTCTAACTTTTGAGTAAACCATGTTCCTCAGTTGGGGACTTTTCTGTGTATTAGAAGCACTGTGAATGAGGTAAATTGTCACAAACATTCTGTCACAAACGATTCTTCCGCAACCTCAGTAAGAAGAGAACACAACAAGTTAAACAATAAAGTGAATTCACTCATAAAACAAATAAGCTCGATATGCAAGGGGAAAATATTTTCTATTAATCAGCATCAGAAAACCTCAAGGTTTAGGATATCGATTGTATATTAGAAACATTTGAGTCCCTACTAGTGTAGCATCAATGAAGATAAAATAATTCATTGACTGGAAGATGAGGGAGGGAAGATAAGGCAGTCATCACTTTTGTCAGTAGTAAACGTAACACAAATTCAGTACACATAATGTGAATATTCAGAAAAACAAGTAGGCTGTGTAACAGGAAGTGGTGGGGAGGCAATCAGCATAGTGTAAGATTGCTAATAAGAATTAAGTACACTTAACCTAAAAACACACCAAAAACCAAAAACCTTCTTTTGGAACAAAGCCCTCAAATTTTGCTCTAGTGTCTGTATAGTGAACCGACATTATATTAGCATTGTTTATTTAAAAAGACCCAAAGAGCCAAGAAAAGACATGCAATAGAGGGTGAAATTTTGTCACTTAGATTCTGAACAGGGAAGAATTCTTCAGAGCCAAAGACATTTTTGTTACTCATAAAATGACACCCCTCAGTAATCTACTTAGTCACATGGAAAAATCCTAAGCACAGGATAGACATAAAATGTAAATAAATATATATATAAAATACATGTTTCTGTTATATTATAAACATATATATGTTAATTATATATTATTATAATTATATTAGATATATTATATATTAATTATATTAATATAATTAATATAATATTAATATATATTGTATCTATTAATGTACTATAATAATTATATAATATGATATATTATAGCTCATGAGATAGAAATATAAAAATTTGAATATATTTTACAACAGTTAAAATAATCTATAATCTATAAGAAAATTTTTATGAATATCATATCCAGATTGGAGAGAAGTCAGAAGCCAGTGATGAGAAATAGTACAATAACAACATTCATTCTGCTGGGACTGACAGATGACCCTGAGCTGCAAGTTGATTTTTATCTTCCTATTTCTTACCTACACTGAGTCTAAGTGGAAACTTGACAATCATCATACTCACTTTGGTGGATCCTCACCTTAAAACACCCATGTACTTTTTCTTAAAAAATTTCTCCTTAGAGATCTCATTCACATCTGCCATTACTCCCAGGTATTTGTATAGCATAGCAACAGGTGACAACATTATTACCTATAAAGCTTGTATCATCCAAGTATTTTTTACTGACCTTTGTAGAGTATCAGAGTTTTTTCTGCTGACCGCCATGTCCTATGACTATTATGTGGCCATATGCAAACCCTTGCATTATGTGATCATCATGAGCAAGAGGGTCTGCAGGATTCTCATCATCTGTTGTCGAATGGCTGGTTTATGTGTAATAATCCCACCACTTAGCCTGGGTTTAAATCTAAAATTTTGTGACTCTAACATGATTCATCATTTTGCCTGTGATGCATTTCCCTTAGTGAAAATCTCATGTTCAGATACATGGTTCGTGGAATGGACAGTTATAATCTGTGCTGTGCTGACCTTGAATATGACTCTTACTTGTGTAGTTCTGTCATATGCTTACATCATCAAGACAATTTTTAGATTCCCTTCTGTTCAACAAAGGAAAAAGGCCTTTTTGACCTGTTCTTCCCATATGATTGTGATATCTATCACCTATGGCACATGCATTTTCATCTATATGAATCCTACAGCAAAAGAAAAAATGACCATTAATAAAGGAGTTTCACTGCTCATTTCTTCCTTTTCCCCTACATTAAACCCATTTACTTATACCTTGAGAAACAATCAAGGTTAAGAAAGCCTTCAAGGACTCAATCAAAAGAATTGCCTTGCTCTCAACAAAGTAAAAGGAAATATTTTTAAAACATCTCAAAAACAAGAATAAATGTCCACAGACATTTTATTTTGCAAGTCCATAATCGTGTTTTTTAGTAATATATGCTTGAGTTACATTAATTTTCTCAACACTTCTTTAACCTCCCTTCCATTGAGCCCTTCTCATGCCACTTTTGTCTTTTGATTTTTCAAACAAATATTTGATAGTTTTGCATATCAATTTCTTAAAAATTATTTTGAAAAGAAAGTAGCTTTATAATATTATTACAATATACAATAAAAATTATTCCTTGGGAAAATATAAGGCAAAATTCTTTGTGACTCTTCAATATACAAAATAAATAATATCTAAACACATGTAAATTTTAGGCAAAATATCTAAACTGGATGAATAATCACATAACTTAAAAAACATGTGAAAAAGAATAATAGCACTTTTAATGTTGAGGAAATAGACCAAAATTCACTATTATGAACACACAGAAATACTGGATACTGGTTTCCATCACCTATGGCAGCTGCATCCTCATAGATATCAAGACTTCAGTGAAGGAATCAGTGGCCATTAACAAGGGTGTGACAGTGTTCACTACCTCCATTGCTCCGGTTCTGAACCCTTTTATTTATACACTGAGGAACAGGCAAATCAAACAAGCCTTCAATAACCCAGTCAAAAGAACTGTGATATTCTCCAGGAAATAAAAGAATGTGAAGCCAAAGAAACACATATAATAAACTTATCAAATTTTCTAGTCAAGTTACCTTGTTCAAAACACTCATCCTGCTCTACTAACATCTTCCTCACAAATGTCTTTTAAGATCCTTCCACAAACAGGCATGCTAACAGTTTTTAAAGATCTAAATCCTAGTTTTACCTCCAAATTAGGAAAATCAGAAAACAAAACACAACAAATTAAACAGAAGTATATCTCCAAACCAGAATATATCAAGAGAAAATTTGTTACATTTTCAGCAAAAGACTAAGTAATGGTTGTCATTGCTTCTTCCAATACAAAACTTTCAAATGATTTATCCCTTGAGTTCACTTCACAGATATGAATTTGGTAGTTTCTTTAGGTCAGGTACTATGTTAAACACTAAATATAAAGGAGACAACAAAACCAGTAAAAATTTACTCCCATGTACCCTCAGGGCCAAACAATTCAAAAGAAAGCAAAATAGTTGACTTGCACTCAAATATTTTTCTGTGAAAGAGTTATAAACCTTACAATTATGGAAAACTATCAAAATACCAAAACAAAAGTTATAAGATTTGTAACTATTGTCACTATATCAAACTGATAATAACCAAAACTTTTAAATGTTATATATAAGCTTTTCTCAAAAACTACATGAAGTAAAAAGGAAGATGATAAAAATGGATAACTATTTTGAAGACTTCAAATATTTTGGTATTGCAAAAAAAAAAAAAAAAAAAAAAGACTGCCAGATGTAGACACATATATTGAAATGCCAACACAGAATGTCACCAAAATACACAAACCCTTGCCAAAGAAATCAAGGAAATAAAAACAGCTAGATACATAGGATGTTGGAAACTTAGAAAAGTTTCCAAAAGGAGTATGAAAAGCTATATATAAAGGTTTTGTATCTTTTATTATATAAAGATATACATTGGAGGAATATAAACTGTTTACCACATTTCCTCCAGAAAAAGTAGCTCATACAGATCATATTCTGAAACTACTTTCCCCATCCCACTACTCTCCATGCTTTAGGAATTTGAACTGACATTTCCCCTCTGCGTTCATGTCTAAGTCTTTTCCAACCGCTGTTTGAAAACTGCTTTCCTGTCAAAATATATTTTCCTCATTCTTTGTTGGGTCACTCTTTTTTTCCTTCAGTTTTAAATTTAAAAATTGGGTTTCTCAAAAAAGTAAGCATAAAACTACCCTTTGGTCTAGTAATCCCACTTCTGGGTATATACCTCCCAAAAAACTGAAATCAGGATCTCAAAGCGATATCTGCCCTCTTATATTCATTGCAGCCCTAGTTGTGATAACCAATATGTAGAAATATATGTCCATCAACCTAAATGTCCATCAGCTGATGATTGGATAAATTAAATGTGGTGTATATACAATGGAATATTATCCAACCTTTGAAAAGCAGGAAATTCTGCAATATGCAACAATATGGATGGACCTTGAAGACTCCTTTTAAGTGAAATAAGCCAGACACAGAAAGACAAGTAATCCATGATCCCACTTACATGAAATATCTAAAATAGTCAAATTCATAAAGCCAAAGATTAGAACAGTAGTCACCAGGGACAAAGGGAGAGAAAAATAAGAAATTGTTAATCAATAGGCATCACTTAAATTAAGCAAGAGCATTCATTTGGGATCAAAGAATTCTACTTCAGGATACACAGATTTGGGTAAGTAACCCAAATAGTTTCCTATTAGGGAGTAAAAGTCAGCAGCTTTTTAAGCAAAAGGGAATGCTTTGTATACATTATTTGCAAAGAACTTTTTATTGATGTTGGTGGCAAAAAGCTAATCTTGACTGAATATAATTGGTTGCTAAACAAAATCTATTATTGTAGCAAATTGCAGGTATTTGGGCTGAATCCTTGGAATATTTGAGATCTGATCCAGTTTAAAAGCACATAGTTCCACGGGTGAGGACAAGTTCACCTCCTTAATGGCCTCCCAGCTTCATTGTAAAAACAAAAACAAAAACAAAAAACAAAATAAAAACCTTGATATAAGTGACTCCATCTCATTTTGCTTTTCACATTTCCCTCTTTTGTTTAAGATCTTTCTCTGAAAACATCACTAATCAATCATGTATTTGCTTAGGCCCACATCGCTGGATGGACTTATCCCAGGAAGTCATGTCCCATGCTGGGGGGAATTTTTAATCTTTGGCGGATGTTTTAAGGACACTGTCATTAGAATCAGGCCACATTGAAAAACATGAAGGTAGTCAGAAAATGGTTCCTAGACAGTTTCCTCATCTGGGGCTTTATTTATAAGCCACTTGGCGTTTCAGGTGAATCAATCCATGAGTGACCACAATCAGATGCCCATGGAGGTTTTAGATGATCTTTCTTAGCAAAATGATAAGCATAAAAGGAGTAATTAGCAATAATAATATTCCAAAAACCTCATGTATCTTAGGCATTAATCTAGGAAATTGTTAAGAATGTTGAATTAGGAAGTACCTAAAGGCTCAGTACACTTAGTGCAACAGAACAGATCTAAAGAACAAATCTAAGGAAGTAAAACCTTGCTGTTGGCAAATCATCAAGACCAGCACAATTTCATATTTTAACAAGATAAAGTCCTAAGTACAAAAATGGAGTCATTGCTGTCAACTCTTGTCACATCTTTCCCTCTTTGCTCTTAAGTCCCTGGAGAAACATCAAGAGAGTAATATTAGTCCCTAAAAGGCCAGAGTGGTTCCATTACCTGCTCTGTTTCCTTCTAATCCCTTTGTCTTAGAGGAGCAGGATGGGGAGGGGGGTGGCAGGGGATGTGGGGGGAAGGTCCTGTGACTAATTCCTCCATTCTGGTCCATAAAATTCACACTGATTTTATATCAGATGAAAAGCATCTGATATAGTCATCTGTGCAAACATAAGCTGTGCATCTGGGTGAGTCACAGCAGTGGATTCAATTTTTAGTAAGCATTTGATTAACATAGTAACACATATAATTAAGATTAAGAGTGACAAATGAGTTTCTCCTATCATTCTTAACCATGATCCTATTTCTGATGGTAAACAACTAAAGAGATCAAAATAACCTCCAAGCCCTGGTTTCTTATGTCGCACTTCAGCTAATAGGTAGATATCATCCTTTATAAATTTTAGTTATGTTACTTCACCAGACCAATATAGAAACAAAATTTTTCTAACAGGGCATGAGTGCCCTCCTGTTGCTCCATTAAAATATCAAGTTGCCTCTTATTTTGTAAGACAATCTCTGCGCTATCAACCTGAGTTTGTTGATAATTCAAATGCTTGAACAGAAGCATTTGAGGTGATGGCCATGACTATGAATAAGTTGTATATTGTCCTTTCCAAGCCTATTATCCCAATCCAAGGAAAAAAATGCTTAGGAAAAGGTATGACCAAGACCCTTTCTATATATAATTGAGTTATTGATAACAGCAATCCAAAACTATAACCATCCCAGCTTCACCAAGTTCTTTTTAATTGGTATTAGAAGAATCCCAGACTTGGTACAAGAGCAGTGGGGGGGGGGGAAAGTCTTCCTAATGGTGGTATCACAGACAAAATAAATAACCCCATAATGTCCTTTCCATTTAATAAGAAGAGTGAAGTAAATACGTGTGCCACACACAAAAAAATATCCAGAACCTTCTAAGGACAAAGCGTAAGTGGGTCCCTTTGCTCAGACTGTTTTACCCGTTTATTTTTTTAATTAATTTATTTATTTTGAGAGAGAGAGAGAGAGAGAAAGAGAGAAAGCAGGGGAGGGGCAAAGAGAGAGATACAGAGAGAGAATCCCAAGCAGGCTCCACGTTTAGCACAGAGCCCAATACGGGGCTCGATCTGACAAACCATGAGATCATGACCTGAGCAAGATCAAGAGTCAGATGTTTAACCAACTGAGTCACTGAGGCGCCCCTCTTTTACCAATTTCAAAGGATATCTCACGATCAAAATGTAATCCACTTTACAGAGTATAGGATAATCTGATTTACTGGAATTGTGTGAGTGATTATAAGAGCATCTTATTTTTCTGTATACTTGAAGCAATAATGAGTTTGATTTTTATGAGTCAGATTCAGGCTAAGAGATGGGGTGTTTCCAGGAAAAAGATGGGTGGAATTAAGCTTCCACTATCCTCTATATTTTTTTATCAATTCCCCATATCATCCCATTAAGGGGAAGCATATCTGCTTCCTAATTATCCAGGTCCATTACAGATTTCATTTTTCTACCACAAGGATATGTTAGAAGAAACCACCCTGTAGTCATATAAACTCCAACACAGAGTGAGTTTATGATCATCTGAATCATGTAAGAGTGCATAGCTACAAACATTCACTGGAAAATAACTTATGTTCTACCTATACCATTTATATTTTTAAAACATAAGAAAAATTATTAGTTAATGTCCAGATCTGAGTGACAAGATATTTCCTGATAAGAACAGGGAATCCAACGGAAGACAGTTATATCTGGGGCTTGTTTTCCAGATGGAAGTTGGTACTTTCAAAGACGCCAAAAGAGAAACCTACAATTTTACCAATAAAGTTTCTCCCTCCTTTTAGGGATAGAGATCAACTATTAATTCAGGCACCTCCTGAGTATGGTTTGTTCTGGCACAAATCCATCAATTAATCAGGTTTGTAGAAACAAAAAGTTTTTGCAGGATAGGGACAGAAGGGTGTGATAAGGCTTGACCATCAGCAATGAGGGTCACAAGAAAAAAATAAAATATTAACCCAGGGGCTAAAATCATTCCTAATAACAAGGGCCATTGTAAGAACTTGGAGAAAGGCAGATAAGTCAGCTAGTATATGAAATCCAGGCAGGATAGAGTAATTTAACAAATAAGAGATTCAGTCCACAGGACAAATAACAATATAAAAGCAGATATGAAAGCAACAAGTTCCTCCAATACTATAGGTGTTTACCACCAACTAACAAGTCTTACTGTGTGTAGTATAGCAAATAGCATTAGGATACTAATTAGGAAAAATAACAGTGCAAATACTTTGATCCATCAGTCCTTCATAATTAATTTCCTAAAGAATCTGAGGAATGCTCTCCAAGTTAAAATTCCAAGCATAAACCCTTCCTTGAAATTCTTCATTGAGCAAATGGGTTCAAAAGAAGGAATACAAGAATGTATGTTACAAATGGAGTCAGATTCCTTCATAGAAAAGTAGATAAATGAGCTCTTCCAAAAAAATAATTATGAAAAGGAGTCTAAAGAAAATAACTAGTTAGTGATTAAAAAAAAAAAAAAAAGCCACAGTACAAGTCAATTCTAAGGTTACCACTTTGGCAGCCTTAGAAATATTTCCCCACCAGTATTGTTTCATGAAACTTACAAGTTTATCAGCTGCCCAGCAGGTCATCTGATGAGTCATTTTCATCAGAGGTCTTTTCATGGACTACTAAGACAGGTGTTTTGTTCAGGTCATACCATAAATGGGTCAGTGGACTGAAACTACAACCATTGTCAGCCCAATAAAGTTTTTCCTTATGAGGTGCTCTAGATTGAGTATCCTTAACAATAAGCTTTAGATTTTTCTTAAGGAGGTAATTAGTATTAACTTTGATGGCCTTGGTTTTGAAACATTTTAAGATTTTCTCACTGCTTGAACAGACCCTTTTATGTCTCAGTTTATTGTGGTATAAGAGCAGTAGCTTTCAAACATGTTGGATCATTCCACGGTGAGAAAAATAGTGCATATTATGTCCCAGCACATACTTGCACATAAAAAAACATAACCATAACTGAAATAAAAGTTAATTAAACTGACATGTATTTCCTACTTTCAGTATATGCCATGCTCTATTTTCCATTGTATGAAATTATTTATTTATATGTAGATAATAAATATATAACAAAATCGATAAATTATAGACAAAAAAAGACATATATCACCTATCCAACTATATATATAGATAGATATGCGTAATATATGTTTTTTCTATTTGAATAAATGTTAATCATAATTCATCAATGGTGTGGGACCACAGTTTGAAAAACAAGCAGTTCCGGTAAATCCTTCCACAGCAGGAGAAATCTACCGGGACTTCGCTGCTCCTTACCTTCTAAAGGGACACCTGCTGTCTTGTCTGCATTCTCTTGGCATCAATGCACACAGTTGGCACAGAGTTAATTTATGCTTATTACTCTGTTGACATTTTCTCTGGTTCATTTGGTATTGTTAGCTCTTCTTGCAACCTTTTTAACTATTCGCAATCTTTGCTTTTCAGTGAAAATGAGGAAGCCAGCAATTGTGAACTAACACAAATTAGCATTCCATAGTATAGTAGCTAGCTTATAAATACATTTGAAATTTTTAGAAATATAATATTTCTTGTAATACATTTTTTTAAAATCAAAAAGCCAAAATTGTGCGTTTTTTTTTTATTTTTTTTTTCAACGTTTTTTATTTATTTTTGGGACAGAGAGAGACAGAGCATGAACGGGGGAGGGGCAGAGAGAGAGGGAGACACAGAATCGGAAACAGGCTCCAGGCTCCGAGCCATCAGCCCAGAGCCTGACGCGGGGCTCGAACTCACGGCCCGCGAGATCGTGACCTGGCTGAAGTCGGACGCTTAACCGACTGCGCCACCCAGGCGCCCCCAAAATTGTACTTTTTAATATAACTTATGCTTAGCATTTAATGTTTATCTTTTCTGGAAGTAATTTAAATATTTAATGAATAGCCATTATTCAGTTTAACTTAGTCTAAACTTTGATCTTATTCATATTAATTTAAATTGCTTAACATAACAATCATATTTGAATTAGACATTAAACAGCCAAACATCATTTATTCCTCTTGTTGACAAATTTTGTAACATAGAGAAACAGGAGCTTATTTGACTAGTAAACGCAGGGAGAAAAAGTTGTTTGCATTATATCTAAGGCTGATGACTCTGAAGACATTCTTGTTTTTATTAAACCAACAAACTTGAGTTAGCTTTTATTTATCAAAGATTATCCTAGATCACATGAACTTGAAAAACACTTGCATTCATTTGTATCATATTTATAAGAACTTTAGGAATACTTAACTTATAAACACTTGATTTACCTTAAGCCAATTTAATAGAGCTCTTTTACAAATTAATTTTGGCCATACCATCCAGAGGTAGAAAAATATCATGTCTATAACATGCATGCAGACAAATTGACAGACATAGAGATCTTATAGCATTTTTTTTTAATTTTAGCTATGCCTGAGGTATGAAACTCAAAAGAATAGCTGGATCCAAATTGTTTCTGGCATATGGGCCAAGTTAAAATTACCTACTCAAAAGCTCAAGATCTTTAACCAAAGACTTTTTCATTATTTCTATTATTATTATTTATACGTGGATCCTTTTAGGGCTTTTTGGAATTATTTTGTTTTTTAGAAACTTCTGAATACCAATCAAAGAATGCATTTCATTGTCTCCAAGAGGTTCAGAATCCTCTTTTAAGGGTGTCTGTTAAGGTGGACTCATTTAAAATAAAGCTTTCCCAGGATGGTCATTGCAATTTTAAATCACCCAACAGATATTTTTAAACACCAGGAATTACTCATTTGACCCTCTGTGGAAGAAAAGAGTATTCACCTAAGGGAAACCATCCTGTGCACAGCTGTGAGCTGGCACCACAATCATCTCCCTTCTTAATCTTCCACTTGTAATCTTCCAAAGAAAGTCTACAACCAGAAGGAAAGAAGGCTGGACTTAAGAGGACTCACAGTTGAAGGAGACATCTGTCCCTGGAAGCAGTGAGCACAAAAGTCTTGAGTGAATACCACACCCAGTTCTAGGCCACACCAGGCCTGCAGCAGTGGGATTGCTTCTGGTCCAGCTTCTGACACCAGCCATGTCAATCTAAAATTGTCAAGAAGAATTAAGCAAGAGCATTTATTTGGGATCAAACAATTGCAATTTGGGGTACATAGATTTGGGAGCAAACTAAGTAGTATTCTACTAGGGAACAAAAGGCAGTCGTTTTTTAAGCAAATAGAGAATATTTGCATAAGTTGTTCGCAAAGAATTTTTTACTAGTGTTGCCAACAGAATGTTAATCTTGATTGAATATAATTGGCTGCTAAGGCTATCACTAAGCACTCTCTTACTGTAACAAGTGCAGCTATTTAGGCTGAGTCCTTGGAATATTTCAGGTTTGCCCCAGCACAAAAGTTCATGGTTCCACCAGGGAGGACTTGCATAAAGCCCATCTCCTTAATGTCCTCCTGGCTCCATTTAAAAAATCCTTGACATAAGTGACCCCGTTTTTTAAAAACTTTTTAAATTTTTTTTTTAAGAGAGAAGTGCACGGGCATGAGCAGGGGAGGGACAGAGAGAGTTTGAGAGAGAGAATCTCAAGCAGGCTCCGTGCCGTCAGCACAGAGCCCTATGTGGGGCTTGATCCCACAAAATGTGAGATCATGACCTGAGCTGAATCACTTAACTGACTGAGCCACCCACGTGCCCTGTGACCCCATTTTATTTCACCTTTCACAGCACCTATAGTTAATGTATTTACCCTTAGAATTTGTTAAGAGGATAGAACTTCTGTTAAGTGTTCTTAGCACAATAAAATGTCCCAAAATACACACACATACATTTTTCAGATAAAAAAAAAAAAGGAAAGAAGCCTTTATAAATATGATTTTGAGTGCCTAAGTCACTTGATGCTATTTAAGATTCCTCTACTTGATTACCAACAAATCATCCAGCAATACCTATTGTTATTAAAAAGAACCATTCTTTGAGATTTCACATTTTTTTAACATCCTAAGGACATGTTTATGCTTCACTTGTGAAAATTTATGAAAAGAACATCAAGATATCTACTATTTGGTGAAAAAACAGAATAAGCTCAGAAAACAACACATTCATCATAGTTATAATACTAGTACTGTTATCTTATCATGAACATTAAGGATCTATCAGCTGGGTGATATTATGATTTACAATAAGAAATATCCATTTGGTAGAGGAGTACTGCTACATAGGGGCACTTGTACCCCAATGTTTATAGCAGCACTCTCAACAATAGCCAAATTGTGGAAAGAGCCTAAATGTCCATCAACTGATGAATGGATAAAGAAATTGTGGTTTATATACACAATGGAGTACTACGTGGCAATGAGAAAGAATGAAATATGGCCCTTTGTAGTAACGTGGATGGAACTGGAGAGTGTGATGCTAAGTGAAATAAGCCATACAGAGAAAGACAGATACCATATGTTTTCACTCTTATGTGGATGCTGAGAAACTTAACAGAAACCGATGGGGGAGGGGAAGGAAAAAAAAAAAAAAAAGAAGTTAGAGTGGGAGAGAGCCAAAGCATAAGAGACTCTTAAAAACTGAGAACAAACTGAGGGTTGATGGGGGGTGGGAGGGAGGGGAGGGTATGTGATGGGTATTGAAGAGGGCATCTTTTGGGATGAGCACTGGGTGTTGTATGGAAACCAATTTGACAATAAATTTCATATATTAAAAAAAAAAAAGAAATATCCATTTGGTCTTCATCCACTTAGGATCACAGAACTCCTAAACCTTCCTAATGTGATGGAAGCAATAAAGGCTATCTTTTGTTATGTTAATGAGGTGATTTGGGAAGCCCTTGGTAACCTAAAGATGGAGGCTGGTTGCCAGAGGAAGCAACCATGTGTAGAAGTTTGGAGCTTTCAGTCCTCCTTTCCTCACTTCTGGGAATGGGAGAGGGGCTGGAGATTGAGTTCAATTGCCAATAGCCAATGATTTAATCAATTATGCCTATGTAATGAAGTTTCCATTAAGAAATAAAAGAATGGAGTACAGAGAGCTTCCAGGTTGGTGAACATGTGAAGGTGCCTGGAGAGTGGTGCACTTAGGGAGGGCATGGAATCTGTGCCCTTTCCCACATAATTCACCCTATATATCTCTTCCATTTGGCTATTCCTGAGTTATATCCTTTTATAATAAACTGGTGATCTAGCAAATAAAATGTCTCTCCGAGCTGTGTGAGTCACTCTAGCAAAGTGACCTTCCAACAAGAAGGTCAATGGAACCTTAGGTCTATAGGAGTCTGTCAGAAGCAGAGGTGACAACTTAGACTAGCCATTGACCTCTGAAGTGGGTGGAGAGCAGTCTTGTAGGACTAAGCCCTTAACCTATGGTATCTAACAATATCTCCAGGTAGATAGTGTCACAATTCAGTTGAATTGTAGAATGCCCAACGCCTGTTGGAATATCACTTCATGTGCAAAACAATACACATCAGAATAGGTGTCAGAATTATAAACTAGAAAAAAATCTTTCCTGGGAATCTCTCCTTCCCAATCCCACATGCCTCAAAACACACAAAAATCACTATGCAGTAATATCCTCTATTTCTCCTATCATAACATTTTTTCTATCTATATCCTTTAGTGTATTCTTAATATTGAAGTCAGACACGTAATTAATATTTTTCCCTTGGGTATGAATAGTACCCTGGCCTTTCAAATGTTAAAAGTATGCTTTTCTCAACTATAAAAACAATATCAAAAGTAGTTGAATAATTTATAACAAAAAACCTTTTAAAAATGTTTTCAACAAAAAAATATGTCAAAATGTTTGAAATCAAAGATGAATTTTGGTTAAAACATAAATATGCTTCTTCCATTTTTATTTTCGTATAGCAGTATGAGTAAAAATGCAGTTAAATTTAATAATACATGCATTTTATCATTTTACATGTGATTAGTAATCTTCCAAACATCACAAAATGAGCTCTCCTAAATGCTCTGGTTTCTCTTCAAATCGCATAAATCTTTCGCCTTTTACAAAATGAGCTCTCCTTTCTTAGTCCTATTTCATAAATGATCAGATCTAATTTATATAGAATATATAATAGCCAACTATAAACAGACTCCCAAATTAATAATAGTGTACAATAATCAACTTTCTTAGTCTCTTAAAAGTCTCAACTGTCATAGTGGCTTTTGTGTTTGAAGTCTTGATAGGTTCCAGTTCCTTTTATCTCTTGTTATATAATACCTTCCTGTTGCCACCTGCTATATGATCTAAGGTGTCTCACTACTGTGACCAATTCCAACCAGAAAAAAGGGAGAAAGGCAGGATATGTGTAATGTATTTTTAAGTTTATGTCCTAGATTTGCAGAGATCATTCTATTGACTAGAATATAGCCACTTGGTTAGCAAAAGAGTTTTAAAAATTAACCTTGAGATCATAGTTTCTAAATTCGAATCCTGTTATCACTCTTACCATCTGTGACATTTTTAGCAAGTTCCCTAAACTTTTAAAATCCTTCCCTTTGACTAGAGCACTTAGTCCGTTTTTAAAAAAATAGCTTTGCTAATATGCAATTTACATACCATACAGTTCCCCCATTTAGAGTGTATAATTCAATGATTTTTTGGTATATTTATAAGGGTTGTGCATGTATCACCATCACCTAACTTTAGAACATTTTCCTCACTTCAAAAAGGACCTTGCACCCATTAGCTGTCACTCTCCATTCATCTCTTGTCACACTTCTTCTCAGTCTTAGGCAACCACTAATATATTTTCTTTCTCTTTAGATTTGTACACTCTTGATTTTTCATACAAATGGCATGATATAATGTGTTCTTTTATAACTGGCTTCTTTTTAGTCCATTTATTTTAAAGTAAAAAGTGTTTTTTAGACCAGCCATGTTCTTAAGTGTTTCACTTTTTTTTTAATCTTTGAAATCTCATTATAAATTTATAAGGCATACAGCATATTCTTTTTTATATACTCTTTGTGGTTCTTTTAGAATTGAAACTATTTGGTTATCTTTCTAATCTACTAAACCACTTTTTACAGGTTTCTGTAATACAATTTTTTGTCTTGTCTTCTGTCTCTTTAAAAATAGTAAACATGGCTCTGTTGCAGTTTAACCTTATATTTCCATTATCTGAAATACTGTGGGTCTGTTTCTGTTGTCCATTTTCTTTTTTCATTCATTTTCTTTTTTCATTCTCTTCTCATGTGTCTACTAATTCGTATCTATTTTGTGAACATTACATTTGAGAATTATTTGAAAAAAAAAAAAAGCTAGAATAATGCTATCATATCATGAAGAAGATATTTTATTTCTGCTAGGTGGCCAATCAGCAGTCCAGATACATCTGAAAATAAGCTTGATGATGCAAAATCGAGCTATAATTCTTTGTCACAATTCTTTCGCTCCTGGTTTGCTTTCCCTTTAAATGTATTCACTAGTGCCACAACTGAGAGAGTTGAGTAGTTTACTAGAGATTTAACCCCTCACCCTCAGATTTGCAAAATGCCATAGGCAAAAGTAGCCAGGACACCCAAAATGTTACTCAAATTCTACATCTTCCAGCAACTCTTCACCAGTATGTTTGCTCTTTGGTGTTTAGATTGATCATGAATCCCAGAATTCTTTCAGTCATGTATGCTGACTCAAAATTATCAATCAGGTAAGTCACTGTAACATAGAACTGAGAATAATAGGATACAGAAAACTTGTTGACTTGAAGAGGAGATTCAAGTTCAAGGAAGCTCAGGTACTTGGAAGTTATCAGGAAGAATTATGAAGTGAAGGAAAAGAGGGAAAGAACCATGTGGCTGAAGTATCTCCAAATCTGCATTGTGGTCTCCTTGTGTCGTTGCTGACTACTAAGTCCCTCATGTGGAAGATAAAAATCCATGTAGCTAAACAAGAAATGTCCAGTGAGGTTTAAGCAGAGCAAATGCCCAAAATCAAAAGGGGTTGGAAGGTATTTTACTTTCAACCAACCAAATTGGAGTATACCCTCACTGAAAACCAAAGGCATTCAGGATAGAATCCATAATTATAGGTTTCCTTTTTTTTTTTTTTTCAAATTTATTTACTTGTTTTTGAGAGAGAGAGAGAGAGAGAGAGAGAGAGAGAAAGTAAGTAAGTAAGCACATGGGACAGGGGCAGAGAGAGAGGGAGAGAGAGAGAATCCCAAGCGGGCTCCGTGCTAACAGAGCAGAGCCCAACACTCAGCTCCAACTCACAAACTGCAAGATCATGACCTGAGCTGAAAACCAAGAGTCAGACATTTAAATGACTGAGCCACCCAGGTACCCCGACGATTATGTTTTCTTAAAAGTAAACTATAATATTCTTGAAATATAAGTTTCTAGACTTCAACAAGTAAATCTTAAAAGAGACGAAAACGGATCTAGCAAGTACATGTTCTGCCTACAAGAACACTTAAAAACAACAACAAAATCAAGACACATGCCAACATATCATCAACAATTTCAAGTTTTCAACAAAATAATTGTTAGATATGCTGTATTATTTGTTAGGGATGCCATAACAATATACGACAGATTGGGTAGCTTAAACAACATAAATTCATATCCTCACAGTTCTGTCAGCTAGAAGTCCAAGATCAAGGTGTCAACAGGTTTGATTCCTTCTTGGCTTGGCTTAGAATACAGATAATACCTTTTCACCTTGTCTTCATATGATCTTTCTTCTATGCACACACATCTGGTGTCATATTCTGGCTGTGTCTTAATATAACCTTCTAGTAAGGACACTTCTCATATTGAATTAGGACTCAACCTAATGATCTCATTTTAACTCAAGTACCTCTTTAAAGGCTCTACTTCCAAGTGCAATCACATTCTGAGGTACGAGGAACTTGACCTTTAACCTGTGAATTTTGAGGGGAACATAATTCAGCTCATCATACATGCCAGTAAGCAGGAAAAAATGGAGAGCAACCAAGATGGATACATAGGAGGCTACTGAATTCACCTCCCATAGACACACTGACTGTACAGCCACACACAGAGCAATTACCTCTGAAAGAAATCCAGAAACTACCCGAGTGACTCCTACACATTGGTTTAAAATTTTTTAATGTTTATTTTTTTAATGTTTATTTTTGTGAGAGAGAGAGAGACAGAGACAGAGCACAAGAGGCGGAGGGCAGAGAGAGAAGGAAACACAGAATCAGAAGCAGGTTCCAGGCTCTGATCTGTCAGCACAGAGCCCAACATTGGCTCAAACCCAGGGACCTCAAGATCATGACCTGAGCCAAAGTTAGATGCTCAACTGACTGAACCACTCAGGTGCCTCTCCTACACATTAGTTTAAATGAGAAAATACCCATATCAAAACAAGTAGGAAAGGCTGAGATACAGTCTCATCATAAACCCCATCCCTGGCACACTGCCATACAATCAGAATAGAACTCCAACTCCCAACTTTCCCTGAGGAGAGAAAGGTATGGACCTCACATTCAGCACCCTGACTTTTAAGACTCCTGCTGAAGGGATGAGCCCTTAAAACACTGAGCTCTGAAAGCCACTGAGACTTGCATCCATAAAGCCAACAAGGCTTTAGGAAACAAAGGAGCAGTTGTTAACAAATATGTGAGCACTCACTGTGAATATCTCACCAGAGCTTAGCACAGAGGGAGAAGGCAAAATTGCCCATCTCCCAGACATTTAATCTGCATACTTTGAAAGCTGCTGTTTACGAGTCTTGCTTTTAATATAGCACACATCTAGAGTCTGCCTCTGATCTTCAGCAAAGACTGAGAAAACCAGAGGACACTATTTTACATCACAAAAATGTAGAGCTTTTGTATGTATTCAAAGCTAAGTTGTTATCAGCTTAAAATAGACTTATAAATATAAGATGTTTTATGTAGCCCTCATGGTAACCACAAAGCAAAAATTTACAGTAGATACAAAAAAGATAAAGAGAAAGGAATCCAAGCATACCACTATAGAAAACCATCAAATGACAAAAGAGGGCAAAAGAAGAAAAATAGAAAAAAGAATTACAAAACATCCAGAAAACAATTAACAAAATGGCAATAGTAAGTCCATACCTACCAATAATTACTTTAAATTAAAATGGACTAATTCTCCTCCAATCAAAAGACATACAGTGGCTGAAGGCATAATATATAGATCCCAACTATACGCTGCCTACAGGAGACTCACTTCAGCTTTCAGGACAAAATCAACTGAAAATGAAGGGATTGAAAAAGATATTCCATGCAAAGAGAAACTAGTAGAAAACAGGTAGCTATACTTATACCAGAAAAATAGACTTTATGCCAAAGAGAGTACAACAGACAAAAAAAGTCATTATATAGTAACAAAGAGATCAACTCTCAAGTAGATAAATCAGTAGATATTTATGCACCCAACATAAAAGAACACAAATATATAAAGCAAATGTTAACAGATCAGAAGAGAGAAATGGACACAATAAAATAATAGTAGGGACTTTAGTACCTCACTTCCATCCACAGATAGATCATCCTTAGAGAAAATCAATGCAAAAACATTGAACTTTAACTACACATTAGGTCAGATCGACCTAAGAGACATTTATAGAATATTCCATCCAACAGCAGAATATACATTCTTCTCAAGCATATATAAAACATTCTTCAAATTGAATGTGATAGGCCACAAAACAAGTCTTAATAAGTTTAAGAAAACTGAAACCATGTCAAGCATCTTTCTCAATCACAATGGTATGAAACTAGAAATCAACCAATTACAAGAAGCAAACTCAAAAATTTACAAATATGTGGAGATTAAACAACATGATCAACTACTGGTCAACCAATGGGCCAAAGAAGAAATCAAAGGATAAGTGAAAAAATATCTTGAGAAACTAAAATGGAAATACAACATACAAAAACATATGGGATGCAGGAAAAAGTTCTAAGAGTAAAGTTTATAATGATAAATGGCTACATTAACAAAAAACAAAAAAAGAAAAGGAAAGAAAAGATCTCAAACAACCTACCTTCATACTTCAAGGAACTAAACAAGGAGAACAAACAAAGCCCAAAGTTAATAGAAGGAAAGAAATGACAACGAAAATAAATGAAATAGAGACTAAAAAGACAATATAAAATATCAATGAAACTACTACAAGAAAATTACAGTCCAATGTCCTTAATAAACATAGATATAAAAATCCTCAACACAATATTAGTAAACTCAATTCAACAGGACACAAAAAGAATCATACACCATGATCAAGTGGAATTTATTCCAGAGACCCAAGGGATGTTTCAACATCCACAAATCAATCAATGTGATACATCACATTAAGAAAATGAAGAATAAAATTCCATATAGATGCAGAAAAAGTAGTTGACATAATTCAACACTTTTTTCATGATAAAGAGCCTCAACCAACTAGGTATAGAGGGAACATATCTCAACAGAATACAGGCCATATGTGAAAAGTCTACAAATACCATTAATCTCAGTATGAAAAACTGAAAGCTTTACTCTAAAATCAGGAACAAGATAAAGATTCCCACTCTTAACCTTCTTGTTCAACATAGTATTGGAAGTCCTAGCCAAATAATTAGGCAAAGAAAATGAATAAAAGGCATCAAGATCAGAGATGTAAAACTATATCTACTTGGATATGACGTATTATATATAAAATTCTAAACCACCAAAAAAATTGTTACAAATCATAAGAAAATTTTAGTAAATGTTCAGATTACAAAACCAATATACAAAAATCAGTCTCATTTCTATATACTAATAATGAACTAAAATTAAGAAAAAGAAAATAAAACAATCCCATTCACAATAGCATCAAAAAGATTAAATACTTAAGAATAAGTTTAACCAAGGATCTATATACACTGAAAACTATTAAAACATTAATAAAGAAAACTGAAAAGAACACAAATAGCAAGATATACCATGCTCATGGACTGAAAAAATATTGTTAAAATGTCCATACTGACCAAAGCAATTGACATTTTCAGGTCAATATTTACAAAAATTCCAACAGCATTTTTCACAAAAAAATAAAAAATCTTAAGATCTGTATGGAATCACAAAAGACCCTGAGTAGCCAAATCAATCTTGATACAGAAGAACAAAGCTGGAGGCATCACATTTTCTGATTTCAAACTATATTACAAAGCTATAGAAATCAACACAGTATAGTATTAGCATAAAAGCTGACACATAGACCAATGGAAAAGAAGAGAAAGTCCAGAAATAAATCCACACAAATATGGTCAATTAAATTGTGACAAAGGAGCCAAGAATATATAAGGAAATATTTTTATTTTTATTCTCTTCAATAAATTGTGCTGGAAAAACTGAGTTGCCACATGCAAAAAAATGAAATTGGACCCCTGTCTTATGCCACACACAAAAATCAATTCAAAATACATAAAAGACTTGAACATGAGACCTGAAACCATAACTCCTAGAAGAAAGGAGGGTGAGCTCTCAGACATTAGTCTTGGCAATGATTTTCTTGGGTTTGACACCAAAAGTAAAAGCATCAAAAAGCAAAACTAAATAAGTGGAACCACACCAAATTAATAAACTTCTGCATTGCAAAGGAAACCATCAACAAAATAGAAAGACAATTTTATTGAATGGGGGGAAATGCTTGCAAATCAAATATCTGATAAGGAGTTAATATCCAAAGTATTACAAAGAACTTATATAACTCTATAGAAAAAAAAAAAAAAATCCAGTTTAAAAAATAGGCAGAGGATCTGAATAGTTTTCAAAAGAAGACATACAGATGGCCAGCAGAAAAAGGTGCTCAGCATCACTAATCATGAAGGAAATGCTAATCACAACCACAATGAGATATCACTCACACTTGTTAGAATGGAAGACAAGAGATAAGACAAGAGATAACAAGTGTTGGTGAGGATATAGAGAAAAGGGAACCTTCATATATTGTTGTTAGGCATGTAAGTTAGTACAGCCACCATGGAGGCTTCCTCAGTATGGAAGTTTTTCAAAAAATAAAAACAGAACTACCATATGACTCAGCAATTCCACATTTGGGTATTTATCCGAAGGAAACAAAAACACTAACTTGAAAATACATATGCACCTGCATGTTCACTACAGCATTATTTACAATAGCCAAGACATGGAAACAATTGATAGTACAATGATAGATGAATGGGTAAAGAAGATGTGGTATATATAATGGAACATTATTCACATAAAAAAGAAGAAACATTGCCATCTGCAACATGAAGAGACCTTAATGGCATCATGCTAAGTGAAATAAGTCAGACACAGAAAAACAAATACTATATAATCTTATTTATGTGTGGAATCTAAAAACAAATTTTAAAACTCAAACTTATAGATACAAGGAATTGGTTGGTGTTTGTCAAAGGCAGGGTGTGTTGGGGTGAGCAAAATAGGTAACATTGGTCAAAAGGTACAAACTTCCACTTCCAGTTATAAAATAAATAAGTGATGGGGGTGTTACATACAGTATGGTGACTGTAGTCAAATATATTGTATATTTGTAAGTTGCTAAGAAAGTAGATCTTCAAAGTTCTCATCACTTGAAAAGAAAGGAAAGGTTTGTAACTGTGCATGCTAACTAGACTTATTATGGTGATTATTTCACAATACATAAAGATGCCAAATCATTACACTGTAAACAAGACACTAATATAGTGATATATATCAATTATATTTCAACTTAAATGTTTTTTTAATTTTAAAAAGTAGACTCAGAATGTCAAAGTATTAGTGATGTTAAGAGCAACTAAAAATTTCATACATTGTTTCTGAGAATAAAAAAAGTTACAACCACTTTGAAATTGTTTGCCTGTCAAATATAAATTTGCATTAGCTCAGGCAATTGAGACCTAGGTATTCACTTGAGAGAAATGAAACACCTGTCTACACCAAAATTTGTAGATCAATGTTCATATCAACTTTATCCAAAATAGCCAAAACCCAGAGATACTCAAAATGTCCATCTATTATTAAATAAACAAATTGTGATATATCTTAATTGTGGAATATTTCTCAGTAAGACAACTACTGATATATGCAATGGTAAATGAATATAAAAAGCACAAAAGAGAAGAATGCCATGTATGATTACATTCATATGAAACACAAAAAAAAAGACTTGTGCTTGAAAAAAATCAAATCTAATCTAAAATGATGGAAAACAGATTTCTGGTTGGCAGGGAATAGAGGATTTTACTAGGAAGGGACATACAGGAATTTTGTAGGAAAATGGAAATGTTTTTTCAGTGGTGGTAATAATGAGGTATATTTTCATAAAAATTCATCAATTGAAATATTTAAAAGCGTCTATTTATTGTATGCAAATCTTACTTTAATAAATCTGCAACCCAGCCTTGCCCCATGTTAATCCATAAATGAATGAAGGTGGGGAGGAGCCAAGATGGCAGAACAGCATGGAAGCTTTGTGTCTCGCATCCATGAAATACAGCCAGACCAACACTAGAAAACCGATTGGAAGATTAACACAACAATCTGCACAACCTGAACCACATAATTCAGCAGGTACACGACAGGAAGAGCTGAACTTGGGGAGCAAGAAGCCCCGAAAGGTAGGGAACCCCTTTTGTGGGCAGAGATAGGCCAGAGACTGGGGAGGGGGGGAGCATACAGGAAAAGCACCCCTCCCCAAAAGCAGCTGGAGAGAAAGTGGAAAATTGGAAACAGCTGCAGGGACTAAACTAAAAAGGGAGACAGGAGAAAGGAGAGGGTTTAAATTCCATTAAGACTGTAAACAAGGGGAGTGCAAAGGCTGCAACTCTGCAGCTCGATACCTGGCAGTGCTCTGATGGGAAAGGCGAATCCCCAGGAACAGAGTGGGGTCTGGGAGGTTCTCAGACCACACGGGGAAAAGCAGTTCCACTGATGGAAGGACGTTTGGCACAGACTGTTGAAGCCACCTGGTCCCAGCAGACCCCGGAAGGCAGCCACATTTGCTGGTGCTGGGACAAGGTTGTTGAGGGTGAAGCCTGGTGTCAGATGTGTGTTGCAATTTTCCGTGGTCCCTGAAATGCTGAGGCTACACTGTCTCGCGATTTTTTTGAGGGGCAGGCTGGCACCTGACTGCAGTCTCAGGGCACCGGCAACAGCAGGATCCAGCATGCATTCCTCGGTGCAGCCGACATTCGGCCATTGATCTTTCGGCCATTGATCTTTCGGCCATCGCTCGTTGAAACCCTCCCGCAGAGGGGCAGAGCAGGTCAAAGCCCCAGTCCTTCAGAAGTAAGGGGCTGGGGAAAACAGCAGCATCTGAGACAAAACTTGGGAGAGAGGTACCGCCTGGGGACTGGTCACAGAGAGTGGAAAAGCGGGGAGTGGACGAGAGCTGAAAACGGAGGACCGAAGCGTGACTGCTGACCCGGGAGAACAGACTGGGTGGCTGAGTGGTGCCATTTTTCACCGCTCCTGCGCATGCGCACACACACCGACCAGCACCACAACAATCCACCCCTGTAGGCTCGCAGTGCCATCTAGGAGAGAGCAGAGCTGTTAACACCAAGCCCTGACCAACTGGGCCAACTTCACTCTTCAAGAACACAAACCTCTCACCACCGGCTTAATCTATGGACTATAAAGAGCTACATGGACTGACCTCTAGGGGAAAACAAAGCAATTTCAGTCCTACTTCAATCTGCTACAGGTTCATCTATTCAATTTTTTTTTCTCTCTTTCTCCTTTTTCTCTTTTACAATTCTTTTCTTTTTCTTGAATACAGAAAGAGGAAAAACTCATTTTTATTTTCAATTTTTATTAAAAATATCTGTCTTTAATTTTTACTACTATTTTTCTTTTGTGTAAATTTTTTCAAATTCTATTTTACTTCAATCATTTTATTTTAGTCTACTTCAGTGTACTCACCTTTTCAAATTTTCAATTTCCTTTTTTTCTTTTTCTCTTTTTCATTTTTTTCTTGAATGCAGAAAGAGAAAAACTTCATTTTTACTTTCAATTTCTTTTAAAGATATTCTTATTTAATTTTTATTACTATATTTTTTCCTTTTATATAATTTTTTTCAAATTCTATCTTACTCCCATCATTTTATTTCAGTCTACTACAGTGTAATCACTTTTTCAAATTTTCAAACTATTTCTTTTTTGTCTTTTCCTTTTTTATTTTTTCTCTTTTTCTTTTTTCTTAAATACAGAAAATGAAAAAAATTCATTTCTTTTTAATTTTTATTAAAAATACTTTTCTATAATTTTTTCTACTATATTCTCTATTTTTGTGTATTTTAGCCTACTTTAGTGTATTCATTTTTTTCAAATTCTCAAATGATTTCCTTTTTTTTCTCTCCCCCCCCTTTTTTTTGTTTGTTTCTCTAATCTGTCAAACCACTTTCTACACCCAGACCAAAACACACCTAGGATCTAGCATCATCTATTCGATTTTTGTGTGGGTGTGTTTTTAATTTTTAATTTTAACATTTTTTTAATTTTAATTTTTTTAATTTCAATTTTTCTACCGCATTAATTCCTTTTCTCCTTTCAAAATGACAAAACGAAGGAATTCACCCCAAAAGAAAGAGCATGAAGAAACGACAGCCAGGGATTTAACCAACACAGACACAAGCAAAATGTCTGAACCAGAATTTAGAATCACGAAATAAGAATACTAGCTGGAGTATATATATATATATATATATATATATATATATATATATATATATATATATATATACACACACATACATACACATATATATAATATGTATATATTATATACATATACCAAAAGCAACAAAAGATTAGAAAGGACCAGAGAACACCACCAGAAACTCCAACTCTACAAGCATCATAATGGCAATGAATTCATATCTTTCAGTACTCACTCTAAACCTCAATGGACTCAACGCTCCAATCAAAAGACATAGGATAACAGAATGGATAAGAAAACAAGACCCATCTATATGCTGTTTACAAGAGACCCACTTTAGACCTAAAGACACCTACAGATTGAAAATAAGGGGATGGAGAACCATCTATCATGCTAATGGTCAACAGAAGAAAGCCGGAGTAGCCATACTTATACCAGACAATCTAGACTTTAAAAAAATGTATATCAAGAGATGCAGAAGGGCATTATATCATAATCAAGGGGTCTATAGACCAAGAAGACCTAACATTGTAAACGTTTATGTGCCAAATGCAGGAGCACCCAAATATATAAATCAATTAATCACAAACATCAAGAAACTCATCATAATAGTAGGAGACTTCAACAACCCACTCACAGCAATGGACAGATCATCTAATCAAAAAATCAACAAGGAAACAATGGCTTTGAATGACACATTGGACCAGATGGACTTAACAGATATATTCAGAACATTTCATCCGAAAGCAGCAGAATATACATTCTTCTCCAGTACACATGGAACGTTCTCCAGAATAGACCATATACTGGGACACAAATCAGCCCTAAGCAAGTACAAAAAGATCGAGATCATCCCGTGCATATTTTCAGACCACAACGCTATGAAACTCGAAATCAACCACAAGAAAAAATTTGGAAAGGTAACAAATACTTGGAGGTGGAAGAACATCCTACTAAAGAATGAATGGGCTAACCAAGCAGTTAAAAGAGAAATTAAAAAGTATATGGAAGTCAATGAAAATGATAGCACCACAACCCAAAACCTCTGGGATGCAGCAAAGGCGGTCATAAGAGGAAAGTATATAGCAATCCAGGCCTTCCTAAAGAAGGAAGAAAGATCTCAGATACACAACCTAACCTTACTCCTTAAGGAGCTGGAAAAAGAACAGCAAATAAAACCCCAAACCAGCAGAAGACAGGAAATAATAAAGATTAAAGCAGAAATTAATGTTATCAAAACCAAAAAAAAACCAGTAGAACAGATCAATGAAACCAGAAGCTGGTTCTTTGAAAGAATTAACAAAATTGATACCACTAGCCAGTTTGATCAAGAAGAAAAAGGAAAGGACCCAAATAAGTAAATCAAGAATGAAAGAGAAGAAATCACAACCAACACAACAGAAAAAATAATAAGAGAATATTATGAGCAATAATATGTCAACAAAATAGGTAATCTGGAAGAAATGGACTAATTCCTAGAAACATATACACTACCAAAACTGAAACAGGAAGATATAGAAAATTTGAACAGACCCATAACCTGTAAGGAAATCTAATTAGAATCAAAAATCTCACAAATAACAAGAGTCCAGGTCCAGATGGCTTTGCAGGGGAATTCTACCAAACATTTAAGGAAGAGTTAACACCTATTCTCTTGAAACTGTTCCAAAAAATAGAAATGGAAGGAAAACTTCCAAACCCTTTCTATGAAGCCAGCATTACCCTGATTCCAAAACCAGACAGAGACACCACTAAAAAGGAGAACTATAGACCAATTTCCCTGATGAACATGGATGCAAAAAACTTCAACAAGATATTAGCCAACTGGATCCAACAAGACATTAAAAAATTATTCACCACTACCAAGTGGGATTTATACCTGGGATACAGGGCTGGTTCAACATCTGCAAAACAATAAACATGATTTGTCACGTCAATAAAAGAAAGGACAAGAACCATATGATCCTCTCAATAGATGCAGAGAAAGCATTTGACAAAATACAGCATCTTTTCTTGATAAAAACCCTCAACAAAGTAGGGATAGAAGGAGCATACTTCGAGATCATAAAACCCATATACGAGCGACCCAACACTAATATCATCCTCAATGGGGAAAAACAGAGAGCTTTCCCCCTAAGGTCAGGAACAAGACAGGGATGTCCACTCTCACCACTGTTATTCAACATAGTATTGGAAGTCTTAGCCTCTGCAATCAGACAACACAAAGAAATAAAAGGCATCCAAATCAGCCAAGAGGAGGTCAAGCTTTCACTCTTTGCAGATGACATGATACTCTATATGGAAAACCCAAAAGATTCCGCCAAAAAACTGCTAGAACTGATTCATGAATTCAGCAAAGTTGCAGGATATAAAATCAATGCACAGAAATCGGTTGCATTCCTTTACACCAACAATGAAGCAACAGAAAGAGAAATCAAGGAATCGATCCCATTTACAGTTGCACCAAAACCCATAAAATACCTAGGAATAAATCTAACCAAAGAGGTGAAAAATCTATACACTGAAAACTGTAGAAAGCTGATGAAAGAAATTGAAGACGACACAAAGAAATGGAAAAAGATTCCATGCTCCTGGATAGGAAGAATAAATATTGTTAAAATGTCAATACTACCCAAAGCAATCTACATATTCAACGCAATCCCTATCAAAGTAACACCAGCATTCTTCACAGAGCTACAACAAATAATCCTAAAATTTGTATGGAACTAGAAAAGACCCCGAATAGCCAAAGCAATGTTGAAGAAGAAAACCAAAGCAGGAGGCATCACAATCCCAGACTTCAAGCTATACTACAAAGCTGTAATCATCAAGACAGTATGGTACTGTTACAAAACCAGACACTCAGATCAATGGAATAGAGAACCCAGAAATGGACCCACAAACATATGGGCAACTAATCTTTGACAAAGCAGGAAAGAATATCCAATGCAATAAAGACAGTCTCTTCAGCAAGTGGTGCTGGGAAAACTGGACAGCAACCTGAAGAATGAACCAGGACCACTTTCTTACACCATACACAAAAAGAAACTCAAAGTGGATGAAGGACCTCAATGTAAGACAGGAAGCCATCAAAATCCTCGGGGAGAAAGCAGGCAAAAACCTCTTTGATCTTGCCCGCAGCAATTTCCTACTCAATACATCTCCGGAGGCAAGGGAAACAAAAGCAAAAATGTATTGGGACCTCATCAAAATAAAAAGCTTCTGCACAGCAAAGGAAACAATCAGCAAAACTCAAAGGCAACCAACAGAATGGGAGAAGATATTTGCAAATGACATATCAGATAAAGGGTTAGTATCCAAAATCTACGAAGAACTTATCAAACTCAACACCCAAAAAACAAATTAATCCAGTGAAGAAATGGGCAAAAGACATGACTAGACACTTCTCCAAAGAAGACATCCAGATGGCCAACCAACACATGAAAAAAATGCTCAACATCACTCATCAACAGGGAAATACAAATCAAAACCACAATGAGCTACCACCTTACATCTGTCAGAATGGCTAACATTAACAACTCAGGCAACAACAGATGTTGGTGAGGATGCAGAGAAAGAGGATCTCTTTTGCATTGTTGGTGGCAATGCAATCTGGTGCAGCCACTCTGGAAAACAGTATGGAGGTTCCTCAAAAAACTAAAAATAGAACTACCCTATGACCCAGCAATTGCACTACTAGGCATTTATCCACAGGATACAGGTGTACTGTTTCGAAGGGACACATGCACCCCCATGTTTATAGCAGCACTATCAACAATAGCCAAAGTTTGGAAAGAGCCCAAATGTCCATCGATGGATGAATGGATAAAGACACGGTATATATATACAATGGAGTATTACTCGGCAATCAAAAAGAATGAAATATTGCCATTTGCAACTACATGGATGCAACTTGAGGGTATTATGCTATGTGAAATTAGTCAGAGAAAGACTAAAATCATACGACTTAACCCATATGAGGACTTTAAGAGACAAAACAGATGAACATAAGGAAAGGGAAACAAAAATAATATAAAAACAGGGAAGGGGACAAAACAGAAGAGACTCATAAATATGGAGAACAAACTGAGGGTTGCTGGAGGGGTTGTGGGAGGAGGGATGGGCTAAATGGGTAAGGGGCATTAAGGAATCTACTGAAATCATTGCTTCACTATATACTAACTAATTTGGATGTAAATTTTAAAAAATAAAAATTAAAGTAAAAAAAATGAATGAAGGTAATAATTATTTAAAAGAAAATAAGATGTACCTTCATGACTCAGGTATATGCACGAAGACACTCATATGCCTAATTTAAAGAAAATATTATTACTTATAATAATATTAATAAAATTAAAATGCTGTTAGAAATATATCAATATTATGAAAATTTTTCAATTCTATCAATTATCTGATAATGTACAAAATATTTTCACAATTTTTTATCATTGTAAAATTTTTTATGATTGCAAAAATATAAAAGAAGCCAAAACAATTTAAGGTAATTGGAAACAGCATAAGTATCCATACAGTGATATTTTACAATGGTGAAACTTTAGAAGCAGCATATGTTTACAATAGTGATAAAAGTTGGTTGAAACTTTCATGTTATTAAAACAGTGGACTAATAGTAAATAGATTTTAAATGATGCATATCACTGGACACCTGGGTGGCTCAGTCAGTTAAGCATTGGACTCTCAGTTTCAGCTCAGGTCATGATTCCACAGTTTGTGAGTTCGAGCTCCACATCGGGCTCCATGCTGACAGTGCGGAGCATGCTTGGGATTCTCTTTCTCTCTCTGACCCTCCCCCGCTTGCTCTCTCTCTCTCAAAAATAAACTTAAAAAAATGATGCATATCAATAATTATTGAGATACACCTAGGTTCCCACATTTCTAAGAATAAAATAGCTGAGACAATCTATATATCCCAACACAGGTATTTTTAATGTTTGTGCATTTGCAATTATTACACGTGACAAACATGGATATATTTATAGGAAAGAAAATATGGAAGGATATTTTCCAAAATATTAACTTTTGCTACCTCTAATTTGTCTTTATCTTTTTCACCGTGATTTTTTTTATTGTTACATAGTTAATCAAATGTTTTAATATATGATTTGTTCATCTTATAACTATTCAGAAAAGCAGACAGGGAGATCTATCATCTCTTAACTTCCTTACATGATAAGAATTTGTAAAAAGAAACTGGACTAGGTTAAGAGTTAGTGTTGTCCTACCAGTGTCCTAAATGATTCTATTGCTTTTCCTGTCTCCAAAGGCCACGTTCCTACTACTACTGTGTTAGGTATGTTTGTTTGTTTTTTTTACCCTAAGGTCAGATGATACAAGATGATTACACAGATGATTCATTAGTGATTTTTGAATCTGGGTCACCAAGGACTCCGTTTATTAATTTTGTTGCAGATTTGGCAAATAAATATCAAGCTTGAAATTTGAAAATTCTCTCTCAGCAAAATAGTTCAGAACATCAACTCTTCCAAGGCTACTAGGAGTGCCCTTATACCTGCTTTTCTTCTCAATGATTAAAAGCTAAAAAAGACAAATAAAAATAAAAAACTATTTTCTAGGCTTGTGATGGCACTATAGCTATTGTGAGGGAACTGATACAGTTGTTTGAAGATAAAAACTCAAGGAAATTATGTATATTCCCAAGCACTATTACTGCAGGAGTGGCCAGATTAGATTCAACCAGTAGTGACCAGAAGTTTCTTGCTGGTTTTCAACATTATATTCGTTTCAACTGTTCAACTGAACAGTTGCAGTTAAACAACTTAATAGAAAGAAGCTATGATTAACTTCCAGAGTGTAAGTATTATAATTCTGCCATTTCAGTTCAATTTTTTTTTGAGACTTGGGTCACATTCACCTCTGGTAAATGAATTTCCTGACTGTATAAAATTCAGCAGTGGAAGTTCTAATATGGGTTTTGAACATCATTTTTAGAGTATTTAATCTTGGATAGTGTATAGTCATTGATAGCATTAGTTTAAGCAACAATAAATAAGAGGTCACCTAAGAGTTGCATAATTTGAATGCCATGATGGAAGTGAGCACAAATTCTGAGAACTCAAAATTAAAAACCAATGGCTAAATATGTGCATTCCCAGCAAAACTGGAGACTGGAGACTGGAGACTGAGATGGAATGGGGAAATACAGATCACTGGAGGGAAGATTACTCCAGATAGATAATCCATGTAAAGTGTTTCAGTATATAGCATATAGTAAAGGCTCAATAAATGTAATATACAAGTTATATTATAAAAAAAAAAAAAACACGGGGAGAAATAGGATGAGAATGTGAGAGTTTCATTTTAGACTTTTTATGTCTGGAGTGCATTTGGTTATGTGACTAAAGAGCAATCATTTTTAGAGATAAGGAGTTCAAGAAAATACTCAGAGTATGTGTGTTAAGAAGTATTAAGAACTATTTCAACGTAAGAGAGACCAGTGAAAAAAGAAATAGAAATTAGAAAGCAAAAAGATGACAGGTAAACATGTAGGCGATATTAAGTCATGAGAGAATGCTGTGAATATTGTGTGGTTGAAAGTACACATTCTACTTAGAAATTTGCTAAACTTTAAAAACAAAAAAAAGTGATAATTTTTGGCATAAATTATTTCATTAGATTCATGAAGACAAAACAGGACTACAGTATATTGATGACTGGAAAATCATTCTGGACAAGGTCATTAAAATAGTTAAAATACATTTATTACTCAGTATTAGCCATGTACTTTTTAAGTACCTTATATACTAACATTTAACTTAGTATGTATACATGAAGGAAAATATTATTTCCATTCTGTAGATGATAAAACTGAGTCACAGTGAAAGCAAGCCATGCTTGAAGAATATGTTTAATAGTTTAATCTCAATTTTTTTGTAGTTAGTAATATTAGAAACAGTTTTTCGGAATGTGCTCCAACCTTAATTAAACAGTTTGAAAACTGAGAAAAATTGTAAGGATTTTTACATGCCTATATATTTTACACCCAACACCTACATATTATCATTCTATACAATATATTTGTTATCAAAACACTTCCTGTCTTCTGTACCACAGTGGAAAATGAGTGTGATTTTACACAGAAAATCATGAGAGTCAGGAAAATCAGTAAGGAAGAACTTGTTTAAAGAAAACATGTATTTTTTAAATTATAATACTGGAGCTCAACATATCTGGTAGTGGATGTGGAGAACCTATACAGAGTGAGTCCCAAACTATTTGTGATATATTTGTTCTTTATCACAAGGATCAAACTTGGAAGAAATGCATGATGGTGGTAATGAAAGTTTAAGATTTAGGTTTAGGAATCAGTCTGTGAGCAGGGACAAATTGATCTCACAAAGCATTAGCAGTCAAATCTACCTGTAGGGAAAATCAAATCCTAGGTCTAACTAAAATAAGATATAAATTGTGAATAAAATGTAATGATAAGGAAGCACCCACAATATTTTGGAGTGTAATATCGACTTTTCTGATTTTTTTAAATCTCCCGTGAAATTACCAAAAATACACAATTGTGGAACTTAGGATACCAATGTATTGATAACATTTGTATATAAAACTTTTTTTAAGTGCATGTGTTTGTTTGCATAGTTTTTTCTTCCATTAATTACCACTCTGTGCATATCGAATATATCTGAATTCTAAATGCAGATTGAAGTCAGAAGTCAATGATGAGAAACCACACAGTAACAACTTTTATCCTACTGGGACTAACTGATGATCCACAACTGAAGATTATGATTTTCATCTTTCTATTTCTCACCTACATGTTGAGTATAACTGGGAACCTGATAATCATCTCCCTTACTTTCATAGATTCTCACCTTAAAAATGCTATGTACTTTTTCCTACAAAATTTCTCCTTCTTAGAAATCTCATTTACCTCTGCTTGTATTCCCAGATATTTGTACAACTTATCAACAGGAGACAAGACAATCACATATGACAACTGTGTCACTCAAATGTTTTTTACTGATCTTTTTGGTGTAACAGAATTTTTTCTCCTTGCCACCATGTCCTATGATCGGTATGTGGCCATCTGCAAACCCCTGCATTATGTGACCATCATGAACAACAGGGTCTGTAGAAGACTCATCGTTTGGTGCTGGACAACTGGCTTCTTGGTCATAATCCCACCGCTCAGCCTGGGCCTAAATCTGGAATTCTGTGACTCTAATGTTATTGACCATTTTTTCTGTGATGTATCCCCCCTCCTAAAGATATCATGCTCAGAAACATGGCTCATAGAGCAGATGGTCATAGTCTGTGCTGTGTTGACCTTTATTATGACCCTTATATGTGTAGTTCTATCTTACATATACATCATCAAGGCCATTCTACAATTCTCTTCTGCCCACCAAAGAAAAAAGGCATTTTCTACATGTTCTTCCCACATGATTGTGGTCTCCATCACCTATGGAAGTTGCATTTTCATCTATGTTAAGCCTTCAGCAAAGGAATTAGTGGCTAGTAACAAGGGTGTGGTAGTCCTCATTACATCCATTGCTCCTATGCTGAACCCCTTCATTTACACCTTGAGAAACAAGCAAGTAAAACAAGCTCTCAAAGACTCAATCAAGAGAATTGCATTATTCTCAAAGAAGTAATGGAATTTGCTAATGTAGAGAAATCATGTTTTCATAAAAAGTATACTCCTTTAGAGTTTTAAGTCATACCTCTCTTGGCAAGGAAACTATTTTAGGAAGCTCTTTTAAAAAGAAACTATAATACATTTCTAAGAAACAAAAGACAGACCTCACATCTTAACAAGACTTTACAAAACTGCAAACAAAATAAGACAAAATAAGCAGAACCAACAAGTTCATTGCATATTTTGGAGAGAGTACTTGTGCTTATTGCCTTTTCCAGTTCTAGCTTTCAAGAGTATTTTTGATGCCAGACACCATTTCAGCCCTGGAGATAGAATAGAAAACCTGAAAATTTCTTGCCCCTAATGCCTTACATTTTAGAACGGATATGTGACCAGTGCATTAAATAAACTATTCACATCACTGTCAACCTAAAATTGACAGGAGGCAATAGTCAAGCCAAAGGGTGTATTTGGGATCAAAAATTTGCAATTCAAGTACACAGATTTGGGCAGCAACCCAAGTAATATCCCGCTAGGCATCAAAAGTCAGGGGGTTTTAAAACCAAAAAGGGAAGGCTTGTAAAAATTGTCTTCAAAAATTTTGATTGGTGTTGGCAGCGGAAAACTAATCTTGGCTAAACATAACTGATTGCTAAGGCCATCACTAAGTAAAAATCCATTACTATAGCAAGTTACAAATGTTTTTGCAGAGTCCTTGAAGTATTTAGGGTTTGGCCCTGCTCAGAAGTTCCTGGTTCTACCTGGTGAGGATATGCACATAGCCCACCTGCTTAATGGCCTTTCAGATTCATTTTAAAATGCCTTAACATAAATTACTCCATTTTATTTCACCTGTCACAATTACAGACAACAACAAAAATATCTTTAGGCGAAAAAAAAAAAGGAAGCTATGACAAATGTTTGTATCTTAATGCAGAAGCTGAATTATAACATGTAGGCTCCTACAATTTTGAATCCTGAAAGCAATCACAGACTAACAGGTTAATTTGAACTAAAAGTGCTAACAGTTCTTAAAAGACAAGTAAATTTGTAGGGAAAATGGTTATATATCTGCCTCTGTATTTGTTTCTATACCTTTATCTATAAATATATACATTGGATCTTGAGATACTAAAATGATTAGGAAGATTGTGAAAACAGGTAAATAACATGAAATGTATCTAAACTAGGCACAGAAATGACTACAACTCAAAGGAAACCTATGAAACCAGTACCTTCATCTATATTAAACAATAAGCACGGAAACAGTGGCCATTAATCAGGGCGTGATAGTTCTCATTGCTTCCTGTATTCGGAACTACTTCCTGAACTCCTTCATTTACAACTTGAGAAATAAGCAAGTATAAAACAAAATTATAATGACATTTCAAGGCACTTGATTGTGATACAGATCAAAAATAAATTTGTATTGATGACACATTGAAACAATATTTTGATATACTTGATTACATAAAAATATACCATTAATTTATTTATAATATGGCTACTAGAAAATTCTGAATTCAATATGTGGCTCACATCACATTTCAACTGGAATGCTTCAGATATTTAAGCAGTGCTGGTTCGTAGTGGACTCAGAATTTAAATTCTGTTAATTAGACCCAAAATTCTGTTTTTGATTCAAGGAAGCCTCACCAGAGAAACACTTTCAGCAAAAAGGTATTTTCAAGAAAATAGGTAACTATGTTCCGTAAATTTCTCTCACAGTTTTTACAAATTAAGGTTAATGGCCTATCTGAAATTGGTTTTTTTCAATGGTTTGAGATAGGAAACTATTTTTTTCCATAAGAATATTAAATAACAATTATTTCTTGAAAAAATTGCCCTTTTCTCCTTGCATTCAGTGACAATTTTGTCATAATCAATCGTTATGTGAGTGAATCTTTTTCAGGTTTCATCATTTTTAACTCCATTGATATGCTTATCTCTGAATCAATAATATAATAATCTGTGTATAGTAGCTTTATAATAAGTTTTCATATTGAGTAGTGTAATTCAAACTGTCTTCTACTTCCTCAAGTTTACCTTGCTCTTATCAACCCTTTGTTTCTCATAAAACTTTACAAACCTTGGCAATTTCTACAATTAAAAAATTCTCTTCAGTGATTTTAAGATTGCTTTGAACCGGTAGGTCAATTTGGGGGAAATTAATATCTTTATAACATTGAGAATTCTAATACATTAAAACATGGTATAGGCCAGTCCCAATTGTATATTTAATTACTTTCAAAAATACTTCGGTTTTAAGTGTATAGAGGCTTTACACATCATTGACAGAAATATTATTGGCATTTCTGGGGTGCTTGGATGGCTCAGTCAGTTGAGCATCTGACTTCAGCTCAGGTCATGATCCAACAGTTCCTGGGGTCAAGCCCCACATGGGGCTCACACTAACAGTGTGGCGCCTCTTGGGATTCTCTGTCTCTCCTCTCTCCCTGCCCTTCTCCACTCGTGTTTTCTCCCTCTCTCAAAAATAAATTTACTTAAAAAAAAAATAACCAAAGGCTAAATTTTTTAAAAAGGAAATATTACTGGTATTTTGATAGATTCATTCCTCAGCGTTTGATAATATGTGGTTATTTTACATGAGTTTTTAAAATTTTTATTTTCTAATTGTTGCTAGTATTAGAGATAACTATTGTTTTTGAATATTGATTTTTGTCTAGCAACCTTCACAAATTTACCTTTAAGGTCTTTTAAATATGTCAACACATAATCAAATCATAGGCAAATAATGACAAGTTACTATATTTATTTTTCTTTATTGCCTGTCTAGGCTCCCTAATACAATGATAAATAGCAATAGAGTGGACATCCTGTCATATTCATCAACTAAACAGAAAAGTTTTCAATATTCAAAATAATACATGTAGGAATAAATTTAAGCAAGGAGGTGAAAGATCTGTACTCTGAAAACTATAAAAAACTCTGATGGAAGAAAGTGAAGATGACACAAATAAATGGAAAACTATATCATGCTCATAGATTGGAAAACTTAATATTGTTAAAATGTCCATACTACCCAAAGCAATCTACAGATTAGATGTAATACCCATTAAAATACCAATGGCATTTTTCAGAACTAGAACCAAGAATCCTAAAATTTGTATGGAACCACAAAAGCCCCCAAGTAGCCAAAGCAATCTTGACAAAAAAAAAAGGAAGAAAGAAAGAACAAAGCTGGAGGTATCAAACGCCCTGATTTCAAACTACATTACAAAGTTCTAATAATCAAAATAAGGTGGTACTGGCATGCAAACAGACACAAAGATCAATGGAATACAATAGAAAGCCCAGAAATAAACCCACACACATGGTTAATCAATCTATGACAAAGAGGCAAAAATATACTAGGGAAAAGATAGTCTTCATTAAATGGTGTTGGGAAAACTAGAGAGCATGTGCCAAAAAAAAAAAAGAAAAAGAAAAAAGAAACTTGACCACTATCTTACACCAATTCCAAAACTAAATGCAAAATGGATTTAAGACTTAAATGTAAGATATAAAATCATACAACTCCTAGAGGAAAACTCCTGATATTGGTCTCAGCAACATTTCTGGGGGGGAGACCAGTCTTCTCAGGCAATAGCAACAAAAACTGAAATAAACAAATGGGATTACATCAAACTAAAAAGCTTCTGCATGGTGAGGGAAACCATCAACAAAACAAAAAGGCAACCTACTGAATGGGAGAAAATATTTGCAAACCATACATCTGATAAGGGGGTAATATCTAAAATATATAAAAAACTTACACAACTTAATATCAAAAAAAAAATAACCCTGTCAAAAAATGGACAGAGAACTTGAATAGACATTTTTCCAAAGACATACAGATTGCCAAAGACACATGCTCTACTTCACCAATTATCAGGGAAATGCAAACCAAAACCACATGAGATTATTACCTCATACCACTCAGGTTGCCTATCATTATCAAAAAGACAAAAAGTAACAACTGTTTGTGAGAATGTAGAGAAAAGGGAATTCTTGTACACTGTTGGTGGAAATGTAAATTGGTCTGGCTGCTTTCGAAAACAGTATGCAGGTTCCTCAAAATATTAAAAATACAACTACTACATGATTCAGCAATTTTCCTTCTGGTTATTTATCTGAAGAAAACAAAAACACCAATTTAAAGAAACAAATACTGCACCCCTATGTTTACTGCAGCATTGTTTACAACAGCCAAGACATGGAAGCAAGCTAAGTGTTCATCTATACAATTATTATATACACATATTCACTTAATATATACTATATATATTATAAATAATATCTATAATGGAATATTAGCCAGCCATGAAAAAGAATGAAATCTTGCCATTTGTGACAACATAGACGGACCTAGAGGGTATTATAAAACAGGAAATAAGAAAGACAGAGGAAGACAAATACTGTATGATTTCACTTATATGTGAAATCTAAAAAACAAAATAAATGGGGGTGCCTGGGTGGCTCGATCGGTTAAGCATCTAACTCTTGTTTTGGCTTGGGTCATGATCTTGCAGAGAGGGGATCAAGCCCTACATTGGGCTCCTCACTGAACATGGAGCCTTCTTGGGATTCTCTTTCTCTCTCTCCCTCTGCCCCTCTCCCCCACTCATGTGCTCTTTCTCTCTGTAAAATAAAAATAATAAACAAATAAAAAACAAAATAAATGAACAAAAAACCAAAACAGACTAACAGATATAGGAAACTATTGTTTACTATGGTGGTGGGGGGTTGGGTGACAGGTGAAATGGGTGAAGGAAATTAAGAGGTACAAATTTCCAGTAATAAAATAAGTCATGGGAATGTAATGTACAGCATAGGGAATATAGCCAATAATATTGTAATAAATTTGCATGGTCGCTAGACTTATCATGGGTATCATTTTATATGTGTAAGAATATTGAATCACTATGATATATATCTAAAAATAACAGGATATTGTATGTCAATTATACTTCAATAAAAAAATAAATAACATGTTTTCTAGATCCCCTTCATCAAACAAATTTTGTTTCCGTTCCTACTTTGCTGAGAATACTTAATAATGAATGAGAACTGCAGTTTATCAAATGTTTTTCCTGTATTGAGAGGACCTTATTTTTCCCTTTTATTCCACTAATGTGGTAGATTATATTTATTTTCAATGGTTAAACCAACCTAAAATTTCTGTAACAAACCTCACATTATGGTTATATGTATCCTTTTCTGTATAATACTCTATTTAACTTGATAATTTATATTTAAGGATTTTTATGATTATTATGAAATAAAATCAACCTGTAATTTAACTTCTTGCAAAATCCCTTCCAATTTTGGCATGAAAGTTATAATGCCCCCATAACCAAGTTGAGCATTATCCTTCCTCTTACTTTTCTCTGTATTGGTTTATAGAAAATCAGTATAATTTTTTCTTTAATTTTTTGGAATAACTTACTACTGAAGCCATTTGCCCCTGAATTTTCTTTGTGAGAATATTACTAATTATGGATTCAATAATTTTGCCTTATATTGGAATATTTATATTTTTTTCCTGTCTCATGTTTTCAGTTGTTTTAACAGAAATTAATAGGTTTATTTTATGTAAACTATTTTATTGGCCAAATGTTCTTTATGATGTACTTAATTATTCTTTTAATAATTGTTACATCTTATTGATGTTCCTGTTTTTCACTGTCACTTTGGATAATTTCCATTTTTTTCTCTTTCCCTTCTTGACTATACCTACAAGAAGTTTATCTTTTTTAAAAAAACCATTTTGTAGTTGTGTTTGTCTTATATTTATTCTCTATATAACTGATCTAAACTATTATTATGTTTCCCTTCTGTTTATTTTGTTTTAGTTTGTTCTTCTTGGGGTCTCTTAAAATGAATGCTTAGGTCACTGGTTTTTCAATATATTAAATTTTCTAAATTATATATTTAAAATCAAATTTCCCTCTAAACAATGCTCTTGCTATATTGCACAAAATTTTTTTTAATTTTTTTAACGTTTATTCATTTTTGAGAGACAGAGACAGAGTATAAGCAGTGGGGGGGGGGGGGGGCGGGGTGCAGAGAGAGAGGAAGACACAGAATCCGAAGCAGGCTCCAGGCTCTGAGCTGTCAGCACAGAGCCCCTTGCGGGGCTCAAACCCACAAACCGTGAGATCATGACCTGAGCTGAAGTTGGCCGCCTAACCGACTGAGCCACCCAGGCACCCCATATTGCACAAATTTTGATATGTCATGTATTATTGTTAGATGAAAGAAAACTTACCATTACAATCCACATCTCAAGAAATTACTAGAGCATATACTATAAGTTTTTTTTTTTTTTAAGTGCACAGGATTAATACAAGGAAATACTATGAAAAATGAAAAGCAGTAGCGAATGAGCAAACCAGGTGTTTATTGTGATAATAAAGTATACGTATCCTGGGGCACCTGGGGGGCTCAACTTGTTAAGTGTCCAACTCGATTTTGGCTCAAGTCATGATCTCACTGTTCATGAACTCAAGCCCCACCTCCAGTTCTGCACTGAGCATCTAGCCTGCTTGAGATTCTCTCTCTCCCTTTCTCTCTGCCCCTCCCCCCACTGACACACGTGCTCTCTCTCTCCCTTTCACAATAAACTTTTTAAAAAAGTATTTTGATGTGAAAACTATATATGACATGAACAATTAAGTTTATTGTGAAAAGAAAATAAATCTTTACATTAATTAAAAGAAAACTATCTTTACATGAATCTACATATGATCACATCTAAAGAAGTGCCAAAACGTGAAGATGGAAACAGTATTTTTATTTTTTGAATATTCATATATATATAGTTCCTTAAAATACGAAAAAGAATTAGTTGTTTTGTGTTTTCTAATATTTTCCTGTTTTATCCTTTTTAATGATTGAGAAAATTTGATTAATGGGATAGAGTTGTGATCTTCATCTTTCTATACATTTTAGGGCAGAAATTCAGGAAAAGAAGCCTACTTCTTGACTATCTGGTTTTTTACTGTTGTTATGTTGACCTTTGCCTGTTGCTATTGTTGTCTTTGTATCTCTGAGGACCCTGCCCTCACTGCTGCATCTTTTAGGATTTTTGCCCAAATTCATTACAAAGGCTAATTAGTGATGTTTGATCGTGGGTCACCAAGGACTCAGTTGTGTACTACTTAGCTTGAAGTTTAGCAAATAAATCAAATACAAATTTTAATACTGTAAAAGCCTCTTATCCTTTCCAGAGAAGTCATAATAACAATGACTTCAAAGCAAGTGGGGGAAATATTTTAACATTTTACTCTCAACCAAGAGAGAGCTAGACAATATTTCCTAGGCATAAAGGGGACCAAAATTCTTGGTCTGAAAATCTTCTCAGTGTGTTGAAAATGAAAAAACCCAAGGAGTTCTAAGCCTTCCCAAAGCATCAGAGTAAGTATAGTCATAAGCTGAGAACCAAGTAAATTCCACAGAAACCTTTTCTAATAGATCCTCTTCATCAAAGTAGCCTTTAGGACTCATTGTTAAGTAACCAACTGAAGCTATTATTAACTCTCAGAGGGTAAGTAAAATGGCCATTTTTTTTTTTTAACGTTTATTTATTTTTGAGACAGAGAAAGACAGAGCATGAAGGGGGGAAGGGCAGAGAGAGAGGGAGACACAGAATCAGAAGCAGGCTCCAGGCTCCGAGCCATCAGCCCAGAGCCCGACGCGGGGCTCGAACCCACGGACTGTGAGATTGTGACCCGAGCTGAAGTCGGACGCTTAACCGACTGAGCCACCCAGGCGCCCCAATGGCCATTTAATTTACTTTCATCTTTGATAAATCTGCATGTCACTTTTCTAAGAAGCAAATGACGTGGTTTACCAAAATCAGATGTAATATTTGAATTATTATATAAAGACCCACAGATCTTTCTGACATATATTTTTAATGCTGCTTTTTGTAGTTTACATAAAGATAATATGTGGTGAAGTTATCTCTGCCACACACTCATTTTGCTCTTTAAAGAGAAACTGTATGTCTACATTAAAATCACTGATATGACAATTTATATAATAATATGGACAAAGTTAGTTATCCTAGCACTTTTTTGAAGTACAAAAGTCTTTGAAAGATGAAAACTACTTTCTTAAACCTTGACTCTTAAAAACAGCATTAAGGAATGGAATAAATGAAAAAATACTTTGGAACAAGGGCTACCGCCTGGAGGGTGCAAGGAAGAGTATGTTACCATGTAAAGCTTTAGGAGTCGTTGGAGTGAGAAATAATGGGTTAAGGACATTAGGAAGGCTAAAAAGAGTATCTTTTCACTTAATTATTTATTGTAGTTATTATAGTGTGTCCCTTCAGTTCCTAGGAATATCAAATCTCTTCAAAAAAAAGTCAATGTCATCTCTTCTTTCCAATGACAGGGATAGTAAACCTTGGGGTTTAATTGTGGAAAGTGCACATACAGTGAGGATGATTCTGCCCGAATCTCTGGAGAAAGTAAATATTTTATGGAACAAATGACAGTCAATCACAACACAAGTTGATTGATTTTTACCAGGATATTGAAAAGCATATTGCTTTCTATTCATTTTTATAAGAAATACTCAAATCCTGGAGATACCAGCTCAAAACTAATATATATATATATATAAATGTGTGTGTATATGTAAAACAATATGTGTGTATATATATATATACATGTAAAACAAACTTTGATAGCTGAGGAAAAACTATAGAACTATGAAGCCAATGCAAACATTAGAGTTTTTAAACTCCAGTTTTAAAATATGAAAATATGCACTAAAGAGACATAAATCGAAAATTTAGGGGGAGAAATCTTTATCTGCAGAAGAATGAAAGTCTTAAATGGAAGCTGAAGGGGTGAATATTTCATGGTGTAAACTGTATGAATTAAGACCCAATGGCACCACAGCTTTTATAAAATAAAAGTGTCAATAATCTTGAAAAAAAAGCGTTTGATGCAATGTAGTAATTTTAGCATGGATATAATTAAACAGTCACAGAGTGAGTTGAAGGAAACTAATACAAAGTTTATAGATGATACCTTGGTAAAAAAGCTGCTTTTCACAGACATTTTAACCTTTGTAGAAAACAAAGAGATACATAAGAGTGTTGGAAATTTATTTAAAATTTGTGGTACATTCATAAAGCTATTGAAATATAGGTAAATTTTTGAAATAACTTACAAAAATGAAGAGGTATTTAAAATTTGGAGTTACACAAATAAAATAGATTGAAATTAAATAGAATTAAATTAAGTGCATTTATATCATAGAAATGTAAAAACATTTATAATATATTTTAATATAAAAAGTTTGTGAAAATTATTCAAATATGTAAATTCCTTGACCTCCAGTTTCAATATCTTATTGACAGATTCTTCAAGAAAGCAAAACAGATACCAAGAAAAATACAACTATTTATCTGTTTGACAGCTAAAGCAAGGAAGAGATGTCAGTTAATAGTTTGGCCAGCATGGAAGGTAATAACATAAACAAAGAGATGACAGTTTCATGGTATGCATGACTTCATCAAAAAAAAAAAAAAACAAAAACAAAACTTCCAATTCAAAAAAAAAAATCCTCAATGTTAAATACTAGGACATATAAAATTTACAAGATGAAACCCAAATATGACAGAAGATAGCTTTGAATATGTAGCCAAATGATAAGATATATATGTATTTATACAACAATGTCTCACCATTGACTATAAATCTAGGATTGTTAGTTTTGATAGCTATCCCATTAAAAAGACAACAACCCCAGGCCAGGGTACCTGAGTGGCTCAGTGGGTTAAGCATCCAACTTCAGCTCAGGGCATGATCTTGTGGTTAGTGAGTTTGACTCCAGCATCAGGCTCTGTGCTGACAGCTCAGAGCCTGGAGCCTGCTTCAGATTCCATGTCTCCCTTTCTCTCTGCCCCTCCCCAACTCACACTCTGTCTCTCTCAAAAATAAACAAACATTTTAAAAATCTGGAAAAAAAGGCAACAGTCCCTGACTTCAACAAACTTACTTTCTCACCATAAGTGCTAACATGGAAGTAACAATTATGTGTTATGGGAGCACAAATAAGGGTCAATTAACACAGAGTTTAGAAGACTTCTCAGTAGAAGTGATGCTGCAAGTGAAAATCACAAATAAATAGTTGAACCTGGGTAGTTTTAGAGGCTGGGAAGTAAAGACATAGTGTAGAAGGAGAAAGGTGGGGAGTGGAGGGTAGATAGATAATCAACGTAAAGTGCTTATCACAAGACCTATCACACAGTAAATCCTCAGTAAATATAATCTATTCTTCTTACGATAAGGAATGTGGAGAAAGATGAGTTACACAGAGCATAATCCCACTTAGGATTTTGTGGTTTTGAGTTCATGTCACATGAATTATATACAGGAGTACAAAAAATAACAGCTGATATACATAAAGCTCATACCATGCATCAGACTTTATTATAAATTTATTATCTTCTAATCACTTTAACTGTATATGGTAGATACTCTTTTTTTTGTTGTTATTTGTTTATTTTTGAGAGACAGAGCAAGCAGTGGAGGGACAGAAAGAGAGAGCGAGGATCCCAAGCAGACTCCACACTGTCAACTCAGAGCCCAACATAGGGCTCCAACTTATGAACTGTGAAATCATGACCTGAGCTGAAATCAAGTGTTGGTTGCCTAAACAACTGGGCTGCCCAGGTGCCCCATGGTAGATACTCTTATTATCTCAATTTTATAAAGAACTGAAGGCCTGAGAAGTTGGGAAAATTGTCCAAGGTCATACAGACATAGACAGGAAAGGCAGATATTGAATGATAGAGATCTTGCTACATGCAGGTGTGCTCTTAATCAGCATGATGCTGCCACTACAGCTAAGGAAGAGAGTAAAGACAGGTGTGTGAAGAGTATATTTAGTATTTTATTTTTTTAATATTTGTTTATTTTTGAGAGAGCACAAGCGGGGGAGGGGCAGAGAGAGAGGGAGACACAGAATCAGAAGCAGGCTCCAGGCTCTGAGCTGTCAACACAGAGCCCGATGCGGGGCTCAAACTCACAAACTGTGAGATCATGACCTGATCAGAAGTCAGACGCTTAACTGACTGAGCCACCCAGGCACCCCAGTATTTTAAATTTGATTTTGAACTTAGTGATAATGATAACAAGGCATTAGAGTGTTTGCCATACTTAACTAAGCAGACCAAAATATGTTTTTTTTTCCAGCTGTATATCATTGGGCCAAACGTTTCTTCACATGTAGCAAATAAATTGTGCATTAAAATATTCTCTGTATCATGTATCCAGTGGACACTGAGTGTAAATTTTATACTACCAGAGAAACATAAGAGTCAGAGGAGTGACCCAACAACGTGTAATATGCATGTTAAAACACAAAACAAAACAGACATATGCTTGGTTATTGTGGCAACAAGCCACAGATGGATCAGCAATGCCTGATGGAACCACGATTGGTTGTTATACATTTAAATTTTGTCATGAGCAAATCCTCAAGAAAAGACATAAAGCAAATTTTAAATTTAAATATTCACTTTTGAAATAAAGAAGAAACGTCAGATATAAGAGGAAATCATAGTTTTGTTCACCTACAATATGGGTCATATCTAATTACATGAGAAAATCCATTCTTGGCTATAGATTGAAACTGTAAAAGAAAGCAAAATGAGGTGGCAGAATAATTTTTTTAATGTTTAAAAATCTATCACAAAACTGACAAAATAATAAAATAAAATAAATAAAATAAAATAAAATAAAGGCTTGGGGAGCCAGAGTATTAATATATCAGTTACTAATTTATAGAAGAAATGACATGTTAATTAGTATGCTCTAATAGTCACTGTTTATTCCCATCTAGCTTTGATCCCACTCTATTCAAATAAAATATCTCTAAATTTTACATGAAATTGAATGAAATTCAGTAGTCAATGATGAAAAATCACACAGTAACAATCTTCATCCTATTGGGCCTGACAGATGACCCTCAACTTCAGATTCCGATTTTTATGTTTCTATTTCTCACTTACATATTGAGTATAACTGGGAATCTGACCATCATATCCCTCACTTTAGTAGACTCTCACCTTAAAACACCCATGTACTTTTTCCTACAGAATTTTGCCTTATTAGAAATTTCTTTTACATCTGCTTGTATCCCTAGATATTTATACAACATAGCAACAGGTGACAGGTCAATTACATATAATATTTGTGTTATTCAAGTGTTCTTTACCGATGTTTTTGGAGTAACAGAATTTTTTCTCTTGGCTGCCATGTCTTATGATCGCTATGTGGCCATCTGCAAACCCCTGCAGTATGTAACCATCATGAACAACAGAGTGTGCAAGAGGCTCGTCCTCTGCTGTTGGATGGCTGGCTTGTTGATCATACTCCCACCACTTACTTTGTTCCTCAATTTGAAATTCTGTGATTCAAATGTCATTGATTATTTTTTCTGTGATGCATCTCCAATCTTGAAGATTTCATGTTCAGACACATGGCTCATAGAGCAGTTGGTTATTGTCTGTGCTGTGCTGACCTTCATTCTGACCCTTGTGTGTGTTCTTCAATCTTACATTTATATCATTAAGACCATTCTACAATTCCCCTCTACCCAACAAAGGAAAAGAGCCTTTTCCACCTGTTCTTCTCACATGATTGTGGTTTCCATCACCTATGGAAGTTGTATCTTCATCTATGTCAATCCTTCAGCAAAGGAATCAGTGACTATTAATAAGGGTGTGACAGTGCTAATGACGTCCATAGCTCCCATGATGAACCCATTCATTTACACTCTGAGAAACAAGCAAGTGAGACAAGCCTTCAGTGATTCTTTCAAAAAAATTGCATTGGTATCGAAAAGTAAGAGAATATTCAAGCCCAGAAATAAAATAACAAGCTAAGCATAAACCATTAAGCTCTAAATCTGTTTGTCTCTTTTTTTTAAGTTAATGAGGGGTTTTTTTTTTGTTTTTTCAAGTTTTTTTGAAATTCAAGTTAGTTAACATACAGTTTAGTAATGATTTTAGGAGAATTTAGGGATTCATCACTTACATACAACACCTAGTGCTCATCACAAGTGCCCTCCTTAATACCCATCTCCCCTCCAGCAAATCTCAGTTTGCTCTCTTACAGTTAAGAGGCTCTTATGGTTTTCCTCCCTCTCTGCTTTTATCTTACTTTTCCTTCCCTTCCCCTATGTTCATCTGTTTTGTTTCTTAAATTCCACATATGAGTGAAATCATATGGTATTTGTCTTTCTCTGACTGACTTATTTCGCTTAGCATAATACACTCTAGTAATCTGGTCTCTATTTAGGTTAACTTTCTCTAACATATAATGCACCCAAAATTAATACCTTTCATCACATGAATTTACTCCTTTAACCTCCTTCCCCTCAAACAAACCCCTTTCAGTGCAAGATCCCAATCAGATAACATGATGACAATTTTCTATTAAATGTAAGCCTGACTTTACTTCTAATCTCACAAACAAAATTGAAATGCAGAAAAATAAAACAAATGCAAACCAAACAAGGAGATACATAGCTTATCTTCTATTTTCTTGGACTTGTAAAAAATAGTTGATTTTAAGTGTTCTCCCAATCTTCCAATCTAACTGTTGCTGGAAACCTTCAACTGATTACATTAAAATTTATTGCGCACCTAGTTCTTGGCAGGCCAAGTTCTAGGCAGGAATTTTTATTTGGTAATATCCCTGAATGTATTTAGCTCACTAATAATCCTATATTACTAATTTTTAAAGCACCAATGGGAGGTCGTGGGCAGGGGGATGGTTTAAATGAGTGATAGGTATTAAGGAGTGCACTTGCTGTGATGAGCCCTGGGTGTTGTATGCCAGTGATGAATCACTAAATTCTACACCTGAAACTAAGATTACACTGTAATTTAACTAACTGGAATTTAAATAAAAACTTGAAAAAGAAAAAAAGTACTACTGGCAAAAAACAATAATGTATAATTGAAAAGTAAAGAAAACCAAAATAAATACACATCCAAATAAATGTGTTTTAAATGGAAGTAGAATTTTATATCTAGGATCCTGGAGTTATTTATACACACACACACACACACACACACAAAATGCTGAAAATTTGAAAGTAAAAGATTCATAGATTACACAGAATACATATGTTAAAAGTGAGGAAAAGCGCTTTTCTAAAAGGATATGAAACTGTAAGTGCAATGTCAAATGGTAATTGCAGTTGAGGGATTAAAGGAAAATACTCAATTGCTTAAATATAATATGAATATCAAACTCAAAATGTAGCTAAATTAACCATTAAGTTTAGCATATCATGGAAACAATTCCCTAAGAAATCCAGAAAACAAACCATCAATATACCTGAAAAACAAAGAGACTTGAAAAGGAAGTCCAAATGAAAAGCTGCAATTAAAATAATAAAGTTTTTCTATGAAGTAAATGGCATGTAGATTAGAACACCAGAAAATGTACATCAATTTTTCTTAAAAGAGCTCATAAAACTACTAAGTAAATTTTCATATTGATAAGTTTTCTGCTGGCTTTCTGGCATCCAGGCCTAACGGCCATCCTTTTGGATTCTCTCCTGGTATCTCTAGGACATGGCACTTACAGTTGCCTCTCTTTAAAAATTAAAAAAAAAAAAGAAAGAAAGAAAAAAAGCTCTCTCCCTTATTCTTCCCTTCTACTTCTACTTTTCATTTAAGTCAATTTAAATGTCTTCCACTTACATGCTGTTTCTTTCTCTCCCACCACTAAAACATACAAACCAAGTCTAGAGAGAAATTGTTTACCTTACCTGCTGCTTTGACCTCAACTTTCTCTTCTATAGCACCAATTTCACCAAAATTTTGTTTATACTGTGTATCTAAAATCACCTATAAAGGCACTTTATTTTTATGCACACTTTATCACATATAAAACCTAGTAAATAAATGATATTGAATACATTACGTTCAAATATACTGAATGAAAAAGCCTCACAACTGAAAAAAATGTTACCTCTTGAAAAGAACTGCTAATTTCTGGCATAAAAAAATCATATGGGTAAAATATGCTACACATTTTTAAAGGAATTTAAAACAAGATTTAACTACCCTGCTACATTTGATTTCTATTTTAAGACATGACAAAAATTAACAAAAGTTGTTGTTTACTGGGAGATCAATTTAGGCTAACTTCACCTATACTACAATATCAATCCGTCTATCTGTGTGTTTACTTTAATATACACACACATTTTTTCAATGGATAATCTTTGAAAGAACACTGGAGCTGGTTTTTAATCTTTGTTTCATAGATTGGTAAATTGAGATTTGAGATGTGAGAATATTAAGTAATGTTAATAAGAGTTGAAGCCAGGGTTCGGTCCTTTGTAATGTTATTATAGGTCTGTAATGTCTATATGTTATGGCACTGCCTCTTCAGGATTGTACACATAATCAAAATTACATCAAGGAACATCAAGAAAATTTATTTTCTCTAAAACAGCCAATGTTTAGACCAAGAAAGTGGAAGAAAATCTAAACAAATACAGGCTGAATATTTTATAATTGGATGGAATTACTCAAAATCAAAAATATCGTTATTTGATATAATTTATGATGCTAAAAATTTCAATTACTTATTGAAATGGCACATTGTATCCACTATCTTGCAAAAATGTATAATTTTTACAATATGTAATTGAATTTTAAAAAAAGTTAATCGTTTAATATATAGTAATAAAGAAGAGGCAAAATGTCCCTTAAAATGCAATTCAGAGACTTCCAGGGAAGATGGCAGAATAGGAGGATCCTAAGCTCACCCCACCCCATGGACACACTTAGATAACAGCCACATCAGTACAAATAACCCAGAAAATGACCTGAACACTGGCAGAACAGACTCTCCACAGCTAATGGTAGGGAAGAGGCCATATCAAAAATGGTAGGAAGGGAAGACACTCAGTCAGGAACCAAACTGACCACAAGACTGTCTGTGGGAGGGAAGGACACACAAGCTTATAGAAGGGACAGGGAAGACCCCACGCCATGTATTCCAGGCATGGGGGACCTACAATGGGAAGATGAATCCCCATAACATTTGGCTTTGAAAATCAGAGGGTCATAACTTCATGAGTTTTTATAATCAATGGGGATTACCGCTTGGAACTTTAAAAATCAGCAGGGTTGGCTCTGGGAGAGCAGGAGGGCAATAGGAAACTGAGCCTCTGCCATTAAAGAGACAGAATAACAAACAGGCCCACTGAGATACAGTGTAAAAGCAGCAGTTTCAAAAATGTCTGGGGTGAAGTACAAAGAGATTTAATTACTAATCTTGGAATATGTGCTGGAAGGGCAGGGATCTTTAGGAGTCTTCTCCAAAAACAGGAGTGGGCAGGCACCGTTTCCCTTGCCCACCCATCACAGGTACCTGCAGAAACCAGTACAAACACCCTGTACTAGCTTGCTATCAGCATGCCTCACCCTTAAGTTTTCCTACTATCTGCCCCCTCCAACATGACTTTGGCAAGAGTTCAACAAAGCAGATCCAGGCCTCCTCCCACAGACCAGCATAAACCTTGCTAACACCATGTACCGCACCCTTGCATTCTCCTGAAGACCTGAAGTCCATCCAAAGTGAACCCACAAGTGTGACACTGTGCAAGTAGCTCCAACAGTGGCCATCACCACTCTAAAGTGACTCCTGCCCAGGGAAGAGAGGAAGATGACCACACACACCAGTCCAACTGTGGCCCATCAGAGGGTTAGGGGAAGACATCTGGTACAACTGCAGGCCAGGCCCACCAATGACAGCCCCTCAGGGGACAACACAGGGAGGACATCCTGCAGTTTGGTGTGACCACAACTCTGGCAAATGCCTGGTCTGATCCAACTAAAGTCCAAGGTGGTCACAGACTGGCAGATTAACAATATAGGGACCAAATCTCATCCACAGCAGACAAAGTGAGCCATTTCGGATGACTAGACTGAAGGCAAATGTGGCTCAGCCAGAACAATAGGGCACACGCAATACATATAGTTGACACCTCTGAAGTGCCAGGTTTTGGTGAACAGAGGCAACTGCACTGCAACGCATTATAGGACCTCTTCTTCATAAGGCCACTACTTTCATGAATAGGAGATACAGCTGACTTTCCCAACACATGGAAACAGACCCAGAGAGTTAGACAATGAGGATACAGAAGAATATGTCCCAAATGAAAGAATAGGACAAAATCACGCGAGAAAGATAGATGGAATAGAGATATACAATATGTTGATAGGGAAACTACTGGTAGTTTCACAAGCTCAGCAAAATTAAAGTTCACTTAACTTGAAAAATGAGTGAAGGACCTCAATGAGACCCTCAACAAAGAGATAGAAAATACAAAAAATAACCAAGCAGAGATGAAGAATTCAATAACTAAAATTTAAAAATATACTAGAGGAAATAAATAGTAAACTAGAGGAAGCAGAAGAATGGATCAGCAACCTGAAAGAGTAATGGAAAGCAATCAAGATGAACAGAAGAAAGAAATAAAATTAATTTAAAAATGAGAATATATTAAGGAAAATCATTAAATCCATCAAGCATAATAACATTCACATTCTAAGAATCCCAGAAGGAAGAGAGAAAGAAAAGGGGGCAAAAAAAATTACTTGAAGAATAAAAGATGAAAACTTTCCATATCTGAGGAAGGAAACAGAAATCCAGGAGGCACAGAGAGTGCCCAACAAAATCAACACAAAGTCCACACAAAGACACATACTAAGTAAAATGGCAAAAGGTTGTGATAAAGAATTTTAAAAGCAACAAGAGAAAACAGTTATGTACAAGGGAAACCCCATAAGGCTATCACCTGATTGTTCAGCAGAAACTTTGCAGAGCAGAAGAGAGTGACATGATATATTCGAAGTGCTGAAAGGAAAAAAAAAAAAAAAAAAAAAAAAAAAAACTACAACCAAGAATACTCTAATCCAGCAAGCCTATCTTTCAGAATACAAGAAGAGATAAGAGTTTCCCAGATAAAACTTGATAGAATTCATCACAGCCTTACAAGAAATGTGAAAGGGATTCTTTAAATGCAAAACAAAGACCATGAGCAGGAATTATAAAAAAAAAAACTAAGAAGCACAAAAACAATAATTTTAAGGTATATCTATAAATATCAGTCAAAGGATTCACACCAAAAAAAGTATGTAAAGTATGACACTATACATAAAATAGAGGGGTTGGGAGAGGAGTAAACATTTAGTGCTCTTAGAACGGGTTCAAACTTAAAGCGACCATCAACTTAATATAGACTGCTATATGCATAAAATGTTGCATATAAACCTAATGACAACCTCAAAATTAAAAGCCAGTAATAGATAGGCAAAAAATTAAGAGAAAGGAATCCAAATATATCACTAAAGAAAGTCTTCAAACCCCAAGAGAAGAGAGCAAGAGAAGAAAGAAAGAGAGAACTACAAAACAACCATAAAACAAGTACAAAAAAACTGGCAAGAAGTACATACCTATCAATAATTACTTTGAATGTAAATAGACTAAATGCTCCAATCAAAAGGCACAAAATGACAGCCTGGTTAAAAAAGCAAGACCCATCTACAGCTGCCCACAAAGGACTCATTTCAGACCTAAAAACAAAGAGATTGAAAATGAAGGGATGGAGAAATATTTGTCATGAAATGGAAGTGAAAATAAAGCTGGGGTAGCAATACTCACATCAGAAAAAAAAATGGACTTTAAAACAAAGAAAATAACAAAAGACAAAGAAGGAAAATATACAATCATAAATGGGATGATCCAACAGGAAAATATAGTAACTATAAATATTTATGTACCCAATACCAGAGAACCCAAATAACATTAAATCATTAATAACAAACAAAGGAAATAATCAATAGTAATATAATAATAGGGGCCCTTAACACCCTATTTACATCAATGGACAGATCATACAAACAGATAATCAACAAGGCAACAGTGACTTTAAACGACATATTGGACCAAATGGATTTAACAGATATACAGAATATGCCATCCTAAGATAGAAGAATACACATTCTTTTGGAGCACATGGAACATTCTCCAAAATATATCATACATTAGGTCACAAAACAAGTCCCAACAAATTAAAAGGATCGAAGTCATACCATGCAACTTTTTCAATCACAACACTATGAAAATAGAAATCAACCACAAGAAAAAATCTTGAAAGACCACAAATGCATGGAGGTTAAATAACATGCTACTAAACAATGAATGAGTCAACCAAGAAATAAGTAATATAGGATTATTAGTGAGCTAAATACATTCAGGGATATTACCAAATGAGAATTCCTGCCTAGAACTTCACCTGCCAAGAACTAGGTACTCAAGAAGTTTTAAGGTAATCAATTGAAGTTTTCAGCAACAGTTAGATTGGAAGATTGGGAGAACACTTAAAATCAACTATTTTTTACAAGTCCAAGAAAATAGAAGATAAGCTATGTATCTCCTTGTTTGGTTTGCATTTGTTTTATTTTTCTGCATTTCAATTTTGTTTGTGAGATTAGAAGTGAAGTCAGGCTTACATTTAATAGAAAATTGTCATCATGTTATCTGATTGGGATCTTGCACTGAAAGGGGTTTGTTTGAGGGGAAGGAGGTTAAAGGAGTAAATTCATGTGATGAAAGGTATTAATTTGGGGTGCATTATGTTTGAGAAAGTTAACCTAAATACAGATCAGATTACTAGAGTGTATTATGCTAAGTGAAATAAGTCAGTCAGAGAAAGACAAATACCATATGATTTCACTCATATGTGGAATTTAAGAAACAAAACAGATGAACATAGGGGAAGGGAAGGAAAAGTAAGATAAAAGCAGAGAGGGAGGAAAACCATAAGAGCCTCTTAACTGTAAGAGAGCAAACTGAGATTTGCCGGAGGGGAGGTGGGTGGGGGATGGGCTAAATGGGGGATGGGTATTAAGGAGGGCACTTGTGATGAGCACTAGGTGTTGTATGTAAGTGATGAACCCCTAAATTCTACTCCTTAAATCAATACTACACTGTATGTTAACTAACTTGTGTATATTAACTAACTTGAATCTCACCGTTTGTGAGATCAAGCCCTCCATCAGGCTCTGTGTTGACAGCATGGAGCCTGCTGGGGATTTTCTCCCTCTCTCTGTCCCTCCCCAGCTCACGCACACATATGCTCTTTCTCTCTCTCTCTCTCAAAATAATAAAACTTTCATTTGTTTTTTAATTTTATTTTTAAATGTTTACTTATTTTTGAGAGAGAGATAATACAAGCAGGGAAGGGACAGAGAGAGGGAGAGACAGAGGATCTAAACCAGGTTCCGTACTTAAAACAGCAAGCCCCATGCAGCTCAAATCCATGATCCGTGAGATCATGACCTGAGCCAAGTCAGATGCTCAACCGAGTCACCCAGGCGCACCTCAAAATTAAAAAAAATTTTTAAAATTTAATCATCTCTTAATTTTTTTTCCTTTGTAATTCTTCAGTGGTCACTGGTTTTATTTTTTTCTCTTTTGTATGTCTACTTTTGGTTTAAGTGAATTTTTTTATGTTTTGATCTCCCTTGTTAGATTCCTTTTGCTGCTTAACAAATAACACAGTGGCTTGAAACAACACAAATTTATTACGCATTCTTTAGGTTAAAAGTCCAACATGAGTCCCACAGACATCCTACTTATATCTGTGTTGATTAAGTCCCTGGATGTCATTTCTTCCTGTTCTTTTTCTTGGGGTCAATTTCTTTGTTTCATCATTTTGGAGGAAGAAAACAATAAAATACAAATAAATATTAGGAAATTAAAAACAAAAAAAAATCAAATAAAGGAAACTAGATCCTAGGTGTGTTTTGGTCTGTTGGAAGAAGCTTGATAGAGAAAAAATGGAAAGGGGAAAAAAGGCAAGAAAAAAACGTAAAAATTTAAAAAATTGTAAAGAAAATGAAACAGAGTAAAAAATTTAAAGATAAAAATAAGGTAAAAAAATAAATTTTTCTCTTTCTGTATCCAAGAAAGGTAAAAAAAAATTAAGCAAAAACAAATTCAAAGAAAAGGAATAAATGAACCAGTAAACAGAATGAAACCCCAATGAATTTACATCCGGTTTCCCCTAGAACTGAAACTTTGAAGCACCCTGTAGTCCTTACATTAAGCATGTGGAGTGACTTGTGGTGGTCTTCTGGGGGGTGTGCTTGGAGGGCACAGTTGGGTGGGGCTTGGTGTAACAGCTCCGTTCTCTACTAGATGGCCCTGCTTAGCTACCGGGGTGGATCAGTGTGCGTGCGCACACACGCATTCATTGGAGACCTGGAAATTGCCTCACCCACCTCCCTAGTCTCTGGCACAGGAACTTCTTGCTCTTACCAATCCACAATTCAAGCACCCCTTTTTTGTCTCAGTTCTTTGTCCCTGCCTCTACCCTGTCCACGTCCAAGCTGTCCACCAGCCAGCCAGCACCTCCCTCCAGAGTTTTATCTCAGACAGGGTTGTGTTTCAAAACCCCACATTTCATAGACCTCTGAGGTTTGGATCAGCTCCAACTCTCTGGGGGAGGGTCTTGCTGAGCAATGGCCAGGTGCCAACTTTCCCCAGAAAACATTTGTGCAAATGCACAGCAGCAGAGGTTCAGAGATTATGGTAAACTACAACACACAGCTGGCACCAGTTTTCACCCCACTCTGACATCTTTGTCCCACCACCAGCAAATGTGGCTGCTCTCCAGAGTCCACCAGGACTCTTGCCTGTGGGGAGACCATATGGCTTCTACCAAATGCAGTCCAAGCAGGGGAACTGCTTCTCCCCGTGTAGCACATGAACCCTTCAGATGGCACTGCCTGCTCCTGGGGATTTGTCCTACTTCCTCACCAGATCCCTGCCAGGCACTGAGCTCCAAACTTTGCACTCTGCACTCCACTGTTTATAGAATCCTGGTGGTACTGAAACCATCTCCTTTCTCCCCATCAATGGTTTTGGGTAACAAATTTCTCGTTCAGTCCCCAGCAAGTGTTTTCACTCTTTCTTGCTCTTTCTCTCCAGCTACTCTTGAGGGGAATGATTTTCTTGCACAATCCTGATGCACCGCACTCTCCCCCTTTCTCTCACTCTGTCCTCTCTCCGCAAAAATGGCTCCCTGCCCTCCATGGCTTTTCTCTCCCTGAGTTCACATCTCTGCACAGAGTACCTACCATGTTCTGTGGCACAAGTTATGCAGATTGTTGTGTTAATCCTCAGATCAATTTCTTAGGTGTTCAAAATAGTCTGATGCTGATCTAGTTGCATTTCAGGGATGAGACAAGCTCAGGGTCTCCATGCTGTTCTGCCATCTTAACTCCTTCCCCCTCTGCCTCAGAATGTATTTTAATTGAAAATCTACTTCTAAGAATTTGGATTATCATAAATATATAATTCTATAACAATGCTTTTTTGTGACTTTTAAATAATTTTAAAATAAGAAAACTATCAATTTTAAAGGTTTATATAAATATACAGTTAGCTATTATAAAGCCCTCTCAATAATAGAGAAATTATCCTTAAATTTTAAATTTAGAATTATTTTTAAATTTGATGGAATAATCAAAAAGATATAAAACACTCCAAATGATGTATATTCATAAATTCTTAAAAGTATGTCATATTTTTAAGGAAAAATGCAAGTTATATAACATGTTAAATATATTTTTATATTTGTAATACTAAAATACATGAAATTCATTATATATTTACATTGTATATAACTTATAAATACGTTGGATTACTTAGATGTTCTATTTACATATAGTCATATGGCTGATTGGTTTTCTCCTTAAAGAAAGGCAATTATATTTTTTGAACTTATAAAGCAGAGTTATATTACAAAAAAATTATTGAAAACATATTCAAGAATATTAACAGTACACTACCTTATAATTATTTATGTTTCCTTATTTGATTACCTGTATTTTTACTTTTTAAGTAAATAAAAATAGTAAGGAAGAAAATGGTCTTTTATGATCATTTAGCTGCTATAAATGATGAAAACAAAATTTTACAAAGTCCATCTGGTCAGTTTTAGGTTATAACTGTAGGTCTGTATATCCATTTTTATAAAGTACCTGTGTTTGTTGTGGACAAGTTTCATTATTTTGTAGCAACTAAGCTTTTTGGATGTCCTGAGATGACAACCTATGATACAATGTACAGCTAGCGAATTAACCAATTTATGTTTCTTTTTGTTATAATTGATAGGAGGGAAGCATCTTGGGCAAGGAAGTATTAAGCTGTCTCTGAGTAACCTACATTAGGACTTGCTCATTAGGCTGGCAGTAGAGGGCAGAAAGAAGTGTAGTGGGAGAGATGTGTGCAGATGTGTTCATATTTACATTTTAATGATAACCGTTAATGTGTGTGCATCTCTTTGGCTGTATTATAGGAATACAGTAAGTGATTCAATGGAAACATACCTCCTTGCTAATATGTGAATAGTATAATAGATAATGAATTCTTTTAGAAGCATCATACCTGTGTACTCTTGTTACTTTATGTCTCATTTTTAATTGAACATTAAGGAATGCAGTATTTTAACTGTGCCAAATCTTTATCTAGAGGCCTGTTGCTATTTTTGTCCATTATGAAATTTTTGTCCCCAAGAAAGGTAGGATTACATTTTTTTTCTTTCAGATGGAGTTGGTGTAGTGTATTCTTAGTTATCAAAATACTCATAGTTTTTGGAACTTTGAAATGGCAGATATTCATGGTGTGTAAAAAGGCATGAAACATAACTGTGTAGACCTAATTACATTAAAATTACATTAGTTGTGTAGGTACACACATGAGACCTAGAAGTCGAACTGTAAAATGCTTATGATTATGGATGACTGTTTTTTGCTTCTTGTGTTTTTCAGTTTCCTTTTATGCACATGTGAACTTTTAAAAATATTTTTAAAAACCTAAAATAATTTTAATTAAAAAATATAAAAAGTCTGTCTGGCTCCTTATCAGCTGATTGTCACTGTTTAGTATTAGACTGTCTGATGTTACTGTTGAGCCTTCATTTCCCTAAGGAACCATCCCCAACATTGCATCTTTCAGGATTCTTGTTCAAACACCTTACACAAGGGATTCATTAGTGATTTTTTAAATCTGAAACACCAAGAAACCTTTTGTTTATATACTTAGTTTCTGTCTTGTCAGCAGTGCCCTTCCCCCCCCCCAAAAAGGCAACCTTATTGGTATAAAATTAGAGTGCTGAGAATTCTAACTCTTCAAAGCAAATAGAGTTCCTCATAGTCTGGAAGCTCCTGAATAGTATTTTAGTTTCAAGTGGGAAAGTACTAGAAGATATTTCCTACATTAGAAATGAAAAGTTCTAAGTGAGAAAATATTTGCAATGAGAGAAGAAAAAAATTCAGAGATGTATGTATGGCGCCATCTCAGAGCACCAGTGAATATGACAGGCCACGAGTAAGAGTGGCCAGAAACCCAGAGACAACCCATTGTTAACATTTTCTTCTTCGTCTTTTTAACCGTCAGGGCTATCTGTCAACTGGAACTATTACCGGCACACAGAAAAGTAAGTATAATGTTTGTGATTTCACTTATTGTTTTCTTTGAGAGATTTAGATGACAATTTCTTTGGAGTAACAGATGGGATCTATTTTTACCAATGTTGTGATGAAAGGACTATTTAAATAAATGTAAGATGAATCATAGGATCTTTACTGATTGAAATGTTTTCATCAAGGCTGCATGATAGTTGTGTAGATAGCTCACCAAATATTATAATTTTATTAGATATACACGTAGATGATATAGACTAGGTATAGATATTTAATGACATATTACCTGACACTGATTTATTTAGTGACCCATGAACTCTTTCAGATTGAAGAAAAAAATCCCTGAAAGTCAATAAAGCAAATATAACTCAATCAGTCACCGTTCAGGGTCAGTTAATTTCCCAAACATTGCCTCTCAAGAAATTTGAAAATAAAAAAGAAGAAATGAAAAGGAGACAAAAGATTTGTTGGATATTTTCCAGACTACTCAGGGCTGAGAATATTACTATAAGATGCTTTAGGAACATCTAGGTTGAGGATAGGACAATGGAGAGAATTCAGGGGCTTGTAGAACTAATGCTTTCAAATATATCACACTAAGTGGCTGGTGAGTGTGACAGCTCAGCAGAAAACTATGGCCTAAGGTCAGTCTTCCCTAATAGGAGAGCAGTTTTAGCTGTGGGAAGTGGACACAGAGTGGGGGTTGGCAGAGCCAATAGCAATAGAAAGGCAATGTTTTAAATGAACCAATTAAAATCATTCACATAACAAACTAAATGGGATCTCCAGGGGAAATTTTCTTTAAAATGATCAGTTTAAGAAAGCTGTAACCCCTGGAGACACTTATTCAAGACTAAAATTATTGACTAGCTGCTATTATAAATAATTGGTGGGGAAAAAATGGTGATCACTTAGGATCTATTATGGAGCAGCTATGGTCCAAAACCCAGATTTACAAAGCCCTTTTTGGCAGTATCTTACATAAAGATGAATTGATAAGCTATAATTGGCATCAACAAAGAGAAAATTCTCTAGGGAAAACTTTTTTGTTAAGATTTTATTTTTAAGCTATCTCCACACCCCACATGGGGTTTGAACTCACAACCCCAAGATCAAGAGTCACATGCTCTACTGATTCAGCCAGACAGGCACCCCTCTATGAAAACTTTATCTGCAGAAGGCAGAGAGGAAGTTTTGTTTTGCTTTGTTTTATGTGATAATTTAATCATAGGCTGAATAGGTAAACATTACATGGGTGATTTCAGAGCCACTAACAATTCCCACACCAAAGTGCCAGTATCCTTTAAAACTTTTTTTTTAATGGAAAGCAATAGTGATTTTCATGTGAGCAAAAAATATTCATGTAGTGGCTTTGAGGTGTAATATTGATAAAAACATTATGGATGTCACTTTGGTAACATTCAGAAGTGTTTAAAAAATAAGCACATCTTGGGGCGCCTGGGTGGCTCAGTCGGTTGAACACCCAACTTCGGCTCAGGTCATGATCTCGCGGTGTGTGAGTTCGAGCCCTGCGTCGGGCTCTGTACTGACAGCTCGGAGCCTGGAGCCTGCTTCAGATTCTGTATCTCCCTCTCTCTCTGCCCCTCCCCTGCTCATGCTCTGTCTTCTGTCTCAAAAATAAATAGAAACATTAAAAAAAAAATTAAAAAAAAAATAAGCACATCCTTGTCCTAGAAATGTCACTGATATTATGACAAATGTGAGATTTTTCTACAAGGATGCTATTGAAAACTGTTACATTTTTTTAGAAGCAAAAAACTAAGGGGAAATCTAAAAACTAATGAGTCATGGTTTAAAAATGAGGTGTATTGCCATATTAAAAATGGAGAATTCTTAGGGGAAAAAAAAACAAAATCTTGACATCAGAGATGAGTTTTAAAATATGATAGACACAAACACCTGATGTTAAATAGATGCCTATCTCTAATTATTGAGATGGAAACAGGTGCACAAAATGTTTCAGGATAATAGCATATGAGACAAGTGGTTTATTCAATCATATGTCATGCATTTACTAATCCATTAGTATATAGTATTTCTGGGTAAAATCACAGAGAATAAAGCTGGGGGAAATACACTCCCAAATAACTGGATTAGTTATTTCTACCCTATGATACTTTATAATTTTTTTCTTTTGGCTTATCAGATTAAGCTTTTCAATAATATACATTGTTTCTATAACAAAATCATAATAAGAAAAAGAATGTCTTGTAATTTTACAAATACTTTACATGATAGAAAGAATAATCTAGACTTTTATCTTAAAATACGGTACTATTCCCACCAACAGTGCAAAAGGGTTCCCGTTTCTCCAAATCCTCGCCAGCATCTATAGTTTCCTGATGTGTTCATTTCAGCCACGCTGACCAGCGTGTGGTCGGGGAGAGATGAAAGTGGTGATGGGCATTGAGGAGGCACTTGTCGGGATGAGCACTGGGTGTTGTATGGAAGCCAATCTGACAACATATTTTTTTAAAAAGTGGGGGTGCCTTGGTGGCTCAGTCACTTGAGCGTCTGACTTCAGCTCAGGTCATGATCCCACAGATCATGAGTTAGAGCGGGCTCTGTGCTGACAGCTAAGAGCCTGGAGCCTGCTTCCAATTCTGTGTATGTCTCTCTCTGCCCCTACCCTGCTCACACTCTATCTCTCAAAAATAAATAAACATTAAAAAATTAAATAAAAAAAAAGAAAAAGAAAATGACCAGTTTCATTAGCCAATGAAATCACTTTTTAGGGACCATTTAGGTAAATTTTAATGCAATATTTTAAAAAACAAAGTTAATGTTATAGGGTGTGTGTGCGTGTATATATATACACGCACACACATAGTACTATTTTTGGCCTAGCAACTTGTGTCTGCTATTTCCATTATACCCTCTTGTCTCTGAAAGCTTTTTTCCAATATTGTTTCCTGTGAAACACAGAAAGATTTCTTCATGTCTTTGGTACCTGGGTCTCCAAAAACATATAAATAAAATCATTTTATTAATTTGCATATTTAGCAAATAAACCAAATGTTAAATTTGATACTGTAAGAATATCAGTATTTACAAATCAAGAAAATTTATGATGTTTATAAGGCCTTTGAAACAGACTTTCTTTTTGTTATTTGCTTTTGTTTGTTTTTTAATATGAAATTTATTTCAAATTGGTTTCCATACAACACCCAGTGCTCATCCCAACAGGTGCCTTCCTCAATGCCCATCACCCACCCTCCCCTCCTTCCCACCCCCCATCAACCCTCAATTTATTCTCAGTTTTTAAGAGTCTCTTATGGTTTGGCTCTCTCCCTAACTTTTTTTTTTCCCTTCCCCTCTCCCATGGTCTTCTATTAAGTTTCTCAGGATCCACATAAAAGTGAAAACATATGGTATCTGTCTTTCTCTGTATGACTTATTTCACTTAGCATAACACTCTCCAGTTCCATCCACATTGCTACAAAAGGCCATATTTCATTCTTTCTCATTGCCAAGTAGTATTACATTGTGTATATAAACCACAATTTCTTTATCCATTCATCAGTTGATGGACATTTAGGCTCTTTCCATAACTTGGCTATTGTTGAAAGTGCTGCTATAAACATTGGGGTACAAGTGCCCCTGTGCATCAGCCCTCCTGTATCCCTTGGGTAAATTCCTAGCAGTGCTATGGTTAGGTCCTAGGGTAGATCTATTTTTATTTTTTGAGGAACCTCCACACTATTTTCCAGAGTGGCTACACCAGTTTGCATTCCCACCAACAATGCAAGAGGGTTCCCATTTCTCCACATCCTCGCCAGCATCTACAGTCTCCTGATTTGTTCATTTTAGCTACTCGGACTGGAGTGAGGTGGTTTCTCAGTGTGGTTTTGATTTCTATTTCCCTGATGAGGAGTGACGTTGAGCATCTTTTCATGTGCCTGTTGGCCGTCTGGATGTCTTCTTTAGAGAAGTGACTATTCATGTTTTCTGCCCATTTCTTCACTGGATTATTTGTTTTTCGGGTGTGGAGTTTGGTGAGTTCTTTATAGGTTTTGGATACTAGCCCTTTGAAACAGACTTTCTTTTAAATGATGGACAGTCTAAGAAAATATTTATCCACTTATAATTGTACATAATCAACCAAAGGAAAACTTTTGCAATTATGGAAGAAAAGTAACTCAGAAAGAGGTGGGAAATTATTACTATGCTCTTCAGTACCACACTCAATATTCAACATTTGAAGTAAATTATGTACTAAAATAATTTCTGTATCTAGTATATACTGTCACTGAAAATAAGAAACGAAGGAGGGAGCCTGGAAATAAATTGGTATTCCTTTTCAACACACACACACACACACACACACACACACACACACACACACACACACAAAAGAGAAACAAAATTAGCTTTAGTTACAGTGGTTAAACAGAAACCTCACTTTAAAAGTAGATCTAGAAAGTCTTTTTAATGATAATGTGCTATCATTTTGCAGCTATCATTAATGCAGCTTAATTTTATCAACTTTCAAAACTTCCAGCAAAAACATAAAACTGATTATGAAGTTTAGAGTCAGCTAGTGAATAGAGAAGATTTTGGGGTATAAATGCAAGTGTTGTTACAGTACTTTTATGAGTCAATTCTAATAGTATAAACAAATTAAATCTAAGACATAGGTTAAGAATGTAAAGATACAGGGGCACCTGGGTGGCTCAGTTGGTTAAGTAAGCATCTGACTCTTGACTTCACCTTGGGTCATGATCTCATGGTTCATGAGTTCACCCCCTGCATGGGGCTCTGAGCTGACAGCACTGAGCCTGCTTGGGATTCAGTCTCCCTCTCTCTGCCCTTCCCATGCTTGCTCTCTTTCTCAACATAGACATAAATAAAAATAAAGAATGTGAAAATACAAAGAGAAATACAGTGAAAGAACCCACATTTTTACCTTACAATATTTATAGTTAAAAATCTATAAAGATCTCTTCCCCGTAACTACAAAAAATTATGCAATTGAGGAATTATGTCAAACTATGTAGACAATATTTATTAGAAATTTAAAGAAGAAATATCAAGGGAAAGTTTATTTATCTTTATTAATCATTGCTTACCATGTCTGGACTTTTTAATGTTTTGTTGAATTGTAATTCATGTGCAGTAAAATGCAAATATCTTAAGTGTTCTATAAGATTTGAGTATTGGGGCACCTGGTGGCTCAATTGGTTAAGTGTCCAACTGCTGATTTCAGCTCAGGTCATGATCTCATGGTTTGTGAGTTCAAGCTCTGCACTGGACTCTGCACTGACAGTGTGGAGCCTGTTTGGGATATTCATTCTCTCTCTCTCTCTCCCTCCCTCCCTCCCTCCCCCGGTCTCTGCCCCTCCCCTGTTCATGCTCTCTTTCCCCAAATAAATAGAATTTTTTTTAAATTAACAAAACAAAAAATTGAGTGTTGTAAACACTGATGCAACCCACCATTCATTCAAAGAAACATGTAGACTTCTACCACAATGGAAGGTTCCCTAATGCCACCTGTTCCAACAACTGTTTCCCATATGCCCACAAGAGGCATGTGGGTACATGGTAATGACTGTCATCCATAGATATTTTTTTGCCTGTTCATGAACTTCATACAAATAAAATCATATGACATTTTTCTGAGTCTTACTGTTTTTACTTAGCATAACAGTATTAAGACATCATTTTTTAAATGTTTATTTAGAATGAGAAAGAGTGTGGGGGGGGAGTGGGGGAGGAGCAGAGAGAGAGAGAGAGAGAGAGAGAGAGAGAGAGAGAGAATCCCAAGCAGGCTCCACAGCATCATCACAAGAGCCCTACATGGGCCTCAGTCCCACAAACCATGAGACCATGACCTGAGCCAAAATCAAGATTTGGAGGCTTAACCAACTGAGCCACCTAGGCACCCCAAGATTCATCATTTTTGTTCCATGCATCAATAGCTTGTACTTTTTAATTTTATCAACATTTAGTATTGTCAGTCTTTAAGATTTTAACCATCCTAGGGACACCTGGGTGGTTCAATCAGTTAAGCATCTGACTTCTGCTCAGGTCATGACCTCATGGTTGGTGGGTTGGGCCCCCCCCCCACCCCCCGCCCCGCCACCCCCCTACCTTGGGCTCTGTGCTGACAGCTTGGAGCCTGGGGCCTACTTCGGATTCTGTTTCTCCCTCTCTCTCTGCCCCTCCCCCCACTTGTGCACTCTCTCTCTCTCTCTCTCTCTCTCTCAAGAATAAACATTAAAAAAAATTTTTTTTAAGATTTTTAGCCATCCTAGCAAGTGTGAAAGGAAATTTCATTGTGATTTTAATTCACATTTCTCTGGTGACTTATGATATTGACAATTTTTTATGTGCTTATGAGTCATTCATATATCATCTCTTGTGAAGTGCTCACATATTTCGCCCATTTGGATTGATTTATCTTTTGATATTTGATAAATAGAAGTTCTTTATATATTCTCATTGTGAGTCATTTTTCAGATATATACAGTGCAAATATTTTCATAGGTTTACTTGCTTATTTCTTTACTGGTGTATTTTTTGGAGAAAAAATTATAATTTTGATATTACCTAATATATAAGGGTTTTTTTCTTTTATATGTGGCACCTTTTGTGTTCTGTCCAAGAAATTCTACTTTAAGGTCATGAAGATTTTCTCCTGTTTTCTTACAGAAGCTGTATTGTTCCATGTTTTAGGTTTGGCTTTGTGATCCATCCTAAATTACTTTTTTGGAAATGGAGTGTGATCAAAGTTTTTCCCCTTATGGACATCTGATTTTTCTGGCACTATTTGTTCAAATTCATTTTTCTTTCCCTATTTAAATGACTGGGAGACAATGAAATCAATTGACCACATTCATATGGGTATAAATGTGAACTCTCTTAAGATATTCCACTGTTCTATTTTCTATCTTCATGAAAATACCACATTGGACTGTGATTTTACAATAAGTCTTGAAATAAAGTAATATAGGACAATTAGTTCCCTTTTTTTCCAATGTTATCCTAGCACTTATAAATGCATGCATTTTCACATAAAATTCTAAAATTAGTCTGTTCATCTCTTCAGAAACCCCTGCTGTAGGGGTGTATGGGTAGCTTAGTCAGTTGATCCTCTGACTCTTGGTTTTGGCTCAGGTCATGATCTCAGGGTTCATGAATTTGAGCCCCACGTCAGGCTCTGTGCTGACCGTGCAGACCCTGCTTGGGATTCTCTCTCTCCCTTTCTGCCCCTCCCATGCTTGCTTGCTCATGCGCTCGCGTGCGCGCGCTCTCTCTCTCAAAATCCCCACTGTATTTTTCTAACATTGCACTGAATCTATGGAACAATACAGAGAAAACTGACATCTTAACAGTATATTCAGGTTTCTAATTCATGAACGTTTTGGATCTCTTTTAGGTATTTACTAATTTCTACCGTTAGGATTTAGCCTTCTACAGCTTTCATTTGATGTTATTTGATATTATTGATGCTATTTTTAAAAGACTTTTTTCATTTTCCAATTATTTGCTGCTGATGTATAGAAACAAAATTAGCATTGTTCATTGACCTTGCATCCTGGAATCTTGCTAAAGTCGCTAATTCAGAAAGGCTTTTAAAATATAGACTCCACAGGTTTTTTTAAATTAAAAAATGGTCTTATGTGTAGAAAATGACAATTGTATTTTTTATTTCTAATATTCATGTCAATTCTTTAAATAAATACACAGATGGATGGACAAATAGAGGATACATGGATAGATACATAGATATAAAGATTCTAAGAAAATCATGGATTTTTTATTTCCAAAATCTGGTACTCTTTATTTCTGCATACTAGTTTCCATCTGGTATCATATTTTAACACAAAGAACTTTAGCATTCTTTTCAGTGGAACTCTACTGGAAATAGTATGTCTCAGTTTTTCTGTGTAAAAATGTCTTATTTTGCTTTCATATCTGATGGACTTTTCACTGAATAAGAATTTTAGGTTTTTGTTGTTGTTGTCTATTTCAGCATTACAAAGATGTCATTCCATTGTCTTCACACTGGTGAGTTTTCTTTGCTTTTCAGCCCATTCCCAGCTTTCTGGATCCTAGGAGATTCTTCTCTGCCCCGTTACACTGCTCTCATTTGGGGAGATTAGCCTCCATGCATCTTGTGTAGACTAAGAATACATTAAAAGGGTTTCTCTTAGCTGTATGCCCCCCTTCCTCATTCTTCTGTATTTGAAAACTTGGAATGTATTCAGAAGACATTTGACTTGCATTTGGGACAATATCTGTTCCTTCCTCAAAGCGCTGATATACTACCTTGACTGAGTACCTGGTATGGATTTGCAGGAAAGAGTTGCATAAGAAAAGTCACTCTGAGTAGAGAACCTTGAAATTCCAATCTGTTACAGGGGCTCTTATGCAACCCAGTAAAATTACGTTAACATTTTGGCTGGTTTCTTTTTACTTTTACCTATGGCAAACCCCTCCATCTTTATCCTTTCTGCCTTAGATGGCAGTAGTTGAGATTTTTTTCTCTCCTATGAAAAATGTATTACTTTATCTAGTTTATTTCATTTAGGTTTTTTTTGGGATCTTCAGATTTGAGATTTTTTAAAACTATGATTTTGTTATGAATCTGGTTTGTTTTGATTATAAAGGTGGGAGCAACAGAGTGGGACTCTCTATACCCTAACAAAATAGGGTACTGTACCACTTGCCTTTGATACTACTCTATTCATTTGGAATCTCTTTGAACTTTTCTTGAAAATAATAAAGAAACTGGAGGTCAATGACGAGAAACCAGACAATAACAACCTTCATTCTCCTCGGACTGACAGATGATCCTCAACTTCAGATTCCAATTTTTATGTTTCTATTTCTCACTTACATGTTAAGTATAACTGGGAATCTGACCATTATATTCCTCACTTTGCTCGACTCCCACCTTAAAACACCCATGTACTTTTTCCTACAGAATTTTGCCTTATTAGAAATTTCATTTACATCTGCTTGTATTCCTAGATATTTATACAACATAGCAACAGGTGATAGATCAATAACTTACAATATTTGTGTCACTCAAGTGTTTTTTATTGATGCATTTGGGGTAACAGAATTTTATCTTTTGGCCATCATGTCTTATGATCGCTATGTGGCCATCTGCAAACCCCTGCATTATGTAACCATCATCAACAACAAAGTTTGCAGAACGTTTGTCCTCTGCTGCTGGACAGCTGGTGTGTTGATCATACTCGCACCACTTATCATGATAGTAAATCTAGAATTCTGTGACTCAAACGTCATTGATTATTTCTTCTGTGATTCATATCCTATATTGAAGATATCATGCTCAGACACCTGGCTTTTAGAGCAGATGGTGATAACCTGTGCTGTACTGGCCTTCATCACAACCCTTCTGTGTGTTGTTCTGTCCTATATCTGCATTATCAAGACTATTCTACAATTCCCCTCTGCCCAGCAAAGAAAAAGGGCCTTTTCTACCTGTTCTTCTCACATGATTGTTGTTTCCATTACATATGGAAGCTGTATTTTCATCTATGTTAAACCTTCAGCAAAGGAATCAGTGGCTATTAATAAGAGTGTGACAGTGCTAATGACATCCATAGCTCCCATGTTGAACCCATTCATTTACACTCTGAGAAACAAACAAGTGAGACAAGCTTTCAGTGACTCATTCAAAAGAATTGCATTACCCTCAAAGAAGTAAGAGAATACTGGGGCGCCTGGGTGGCGCAGTCGGTTAAGCGTCCGACTTCAGCCAGGTCACGATCTCGCGGTCTGTGAGTTCGAGCCCCGCGTCAGGCTCTGGCCTGATGGCTCGGAGCCTGGAGCCTGTTTCCAATTCTGTGTGTCTCCCTCTCTCTCTGCCCCTCCCCTGTTCATGCTCTGTCTCTCTCTGTCCCAAAAATAAATAAAAAACGTTGAAAAAAAAAAATAAAAAAAAAAAAAAAGAAGTAAGAGAATACTGAAAACTAAGAATCAAGTTTTCAAAAGATCAGAGACTCCTAAACATAGTTCTTTAAGTTAACAAGTCATTCTGTCTTCTTTACCTGTGCCCTAAATCAGGTTATCTTCCTCAAAACATCCTAAGGCCCCTGTTCATTCTTTACTCTTCTTATAAATGAACCTCTATCAAGATAACATCCCTTAAAAGTAAACATGGCTTTGTTTGTAGGAAGTATATTAATTACTATACCTTCTATCCAACTTAACCAAAAGTACAAAATATCACAAAAATTTTTAAATGATAGAAAACAAATATAAAACAAAACCAAGTTAGTGCCTAATTTATGAGAGATGTGTTCAGAACAAATTGACACTGCTCTATTGTAAGGAAGTTGTATTCTGAATCTATAAAGAAAAAACAAAAAGAAGACCAAGGACCACTGCCTCAGGCATATATATTGATACTTTAGGTTATCACCAGTTCAGTAGAACTAAGCCCCATCATAATCCTGACAATAAATATTGATGATTGAGGTTGGCCAAACATGCAACAGTCTAAAATGGACAAACATCCAGAATGTTTTGGATATTTTCTCTATGGCTATCCAGATCTATCTATTTCCATTGTTTCCATGCCCCCCATGAGACTCATCTTATAAATTTCATAAGTAGATTCCCTTGACCTCTGGCTTCAAGGAGAGTTTAACCAATGGGAAGATCTGATAAGAGATTAGAGTTTAGGGAGAGAGTGGAGCCAGTATCTATTTTGTCCATTTATTCCTGTTGGAGTGGCCTGTAGTTAGCTGAATCCTCCTACCCAAAGCTCTATCTCTGATGATACAGCTCTCCTACAACTAGAGTCACTTGCTCCACTTTCCAGTAACTCTTCCCGCATCTTTCCCTTCAGGAACAGGAATATTAATGATTCTCCACATTGCTATACTTACACACTACATCATCACTTTTTCACTTCCTTTAATAACAGATACGTTTTGTAAATAGCCTTTTAAAAACTTTGCTGTACATACATGTTCTCTTTTCTGCTAGTACATTCTTATTCTTTAATACATGACTAAATTGACAAAACTTGATAATTCTTCTTGATGTTTGAGTCCTTGATATAAAAAAATTCACATCTAGGTTTTAGATTAATAAATAATTTGAGGCTTTGAAAAACAAATATACTTCAATCCCTATATAGTTTCCATGATCATGAAAAACATTGAACATTTATGCAAATTTCTTCAGTCATCCCTGGAATCTCCTCTTATAATGTTGATTATTTCACATCAGAAAAATATCAACATTAAAATTCTTTCCCACATTAAACTCCTGGTAGTTTGTTTTGACATTAAAAATGTCTAAAGTTTCTCTCTTTTAACGAAAATATGTATTAAATATATGAACTTAAACACTATCTTTATAGTCTATATAATGGTTTATACTCCAGTAGACTATTTATAGGTAAAAAGCAAGCAGGGTAGTCTAATTCTTGCTTAAGATTCCCAAAAGTGTTTAGACTCCCTGAAACTACAAGTCTACCACCATCCATAACAATATGCCATCTTTTTGGTTCAAGAGTTACGGAGAGATGTAGTTTATAGACCCATCTAATTAAAGGCAAAGGACCAAATACTGTGGAAAACTTCAGAAAATAAATTTGGCTGGGTCTTAATCTGTATTTATATCTCTACATTTTGAAGTCACTTATTCATTATTAAGAAGAAATGTGCTTGGGCAAGGAAGCAGGTGTGGGGAAAAAAACAAAAAATATGATGAATTAATGATGAATATGTATTTCCTCAGTTTTGTCACTATCTAGCACTATCTAGCACTGTCACAAATACTGTCTGACAAATTATAAACATAATGCACATTTTTTGAACATATTCCAAGCTAGCAAATATATCAAATATGTAAAGGAGATAAATGACATTTTATTTACTTCACAAATCTAGAAAAATAAAGAAATATAACCAGAAGTGAGATAAGAATTTATATATTGGCTTTGTTAATAGTAAAATATTGAAAAATAGAATGCTTTCATTCTAAGATCAGGGACAAGATAATAATGTCCTTAGTCTACATATCTCTAACATTCTACTGAAGATTCTAGTTCATGAAATAAGGCAGGGGGGAAAAAAATCAAGCATCCAGAATGAACAAGAAGAAAGGAATCCCCTATCTTTATTTGCAGACTACATAGTTGTCTTTGTAGAAAATATTGTAGAATCTCTTTAACAACTACTAGAACTAATAAGTGATTTTAGAAAGTTTGCAAAATACAAGATCAATATACAAAAATTAGTTTTCTTTCTATATACTAGCAACAATCAAAAATTATAATTATAAAATAATATAATTTACAAAATTATAAAATTTTAAAAGTATAAAATTATAAAATTTAAAAAAGACAAAAATATAAAATACTTAGGGATTAACCTCACAAAATACATGAAAATTTATACATAGGAATATAAAACTTGCCTATGATAAATTAAAGGAGACTGAAAAAAATGGAAAAATATATCATGTTCAGAGATTGCAAGATTTACTATTGCTGAGATGTCAACTTTCCCCAAATTTTTCTACATATTCAATATTATTCCTATCAAAACTCAGAAGATTTTTCTATAAAACTTGACAACCTTATTCTAAAATTTATACACAAAGGCAAAAGATGTAGAATATCTAGAACAGTTTTAGAACAAATACCAGAGTACAAAACTCCCTAAATTCAAGATTTATGAAGCTATAATAACCAAGATAGTATCTGTATCAAGATCAAGAATAAATGGAAAAGAGTACATAAATAAAACACATACATTTTATTTTTTACAAAGTTCCAAATATTATCATGTATATCACTACAGATTCTAAAGATATTAAGAAGAAATGAGGTGACATTCTAAATGATGTATGCCAATGAATTTTTACATGCATTTGAGCAGAAAATCTCCTAGAACTCATGAAAGTGACACATGATTAATCAAATATTAGCATTCCTATATCTATAAAAGGCAAATGCATCTGTAAGAGAAATTTTCCCTTAATGTAAATGCCAAACCCAAATGGCAGTCCAAGCAGATTATTCCAAATATCACGAATCTTACACAAGCTTCTCAAAAAGTTGGGGGAGAAAAGCAAAACACATTCATTTTAAAAGCCCAGAATAATTTGATATTAAAGCCTGGTGAGAATATTAAAAGAAATAAAATTTACTAGATAATATTTCTCATGATGATAGACACAACAATCCTAAGTAAAACATTAATAAATTAGCAAATTGAAACAAACAATATATGAAAACAGTAATACATCATGATACATTACAATTTCTTCTGAGAAAAACCAAGCCAGAGAGGATGACATTAGAAGGAGGTCCCACTCAACAAATATATTCAGAACATTCCGTCCTAAAGCAGAATACATATTCTTTTCAAATGCACATGGAACATTCTCCAGACCAGATCATGTACTGGGTCAAAAATAAGCCCCCTACAAATACAAAAGATTGACATTATACCATGCATATTTTCAAATCACAATGCTATGAAAATTAAAGTCAACAACAAGAAAATATTTGGAAAGACGACAAACACACAGAGGTTAAAGAACATGCTACTAAAGAATGAATGGCTTGACATTCATATGGAATGTGAAAAATATATGGAAGCAAATGAAAATGAAAACACAATAGTCCAAAACCTTTGGGATCCAGCAAAGGCAGCCCTAAGATGGAAGTATATTGTAATTCAGGCTTACTTCACAAAGCAAGAAAGGTCCTAAATATACAACCTAACCTTACACCTGAAGGAGCTAGAAAAGGAAAAGCAAATTAACCCCAATGCTAGAAGTAGAGAAATAAAGATTAGAGCAATAATAAATGATATAGAAACAAACAAGCCAAAAAAAAAAAAAAACAGTTGAACAGATCAACAAAACTAAGAGCTGGTTCTTTGAATTAATTAAGAAAATTGATAAACCTCTAGCCAGACTCAAAAAGATAAAGGACCCAAATAAATAAAATCATGAATGAAAAAGGAGAGATAACAACACCACAGAAATACAAACAATTATGAGAATATTATGAAAAATTACATGCCAACAAACTGGGAAAACTGAAAGAAATGGGAAAATCCCTAGAAACATACAAACTACCAAAATTGAAACAGGAAGAAATATAAAATGTGAACACACTCATTAACAGCAAAGAAATTGAATCAGTAATCAAACATCTCCCAACATATATCCAGAACCAGATGGCTTCCCAGGGGAATTCTACCAGACATTTAAAGAAGAGTTAACACCTACTCTTCTCAAACTATTCCAAAACAGAGAAATCAAAGGAAAAATTCTGAACTCATTCTACAAGGCCAGCATTACCCTGATACTAAAACCAAATAAAGACCACACTAAAAAGGAGAATTACAGGCCAATATTCTGGATGACATGGATGTAAAAATTCTCAAAAAGATACCAGCAAATAAAATCCCACAGTACATTAAAAAAATTATTCACCATGATCAAGTGGGATTTATTCCTGGGCTGCAGGGGTGGTTCAATATCCGCAAATCAATGTGCTACACCACATTAATAAAAGAAAGGATAAGAACCATATGATCCTGAGGAGGGGCCAAAATGGCAGAACAGCACAGAAGTTGGGTTTTTTTTTGTATCTCTCGTCCGTGAAATGCAGCCAAATCATCACTAAACCATCTTGCACACCTAGAAAACTGACTTGAGTATTAACACAACAATCTGCACAACCTGAACCACAGAACTCAGCAGGTACACAGTGCATAGAAGTGAACCGAGGGAGAGAAGCTGTGGAGGGCAGGGAGCTGTATTTGCTGGCAGAGAGAGGAAGGGGGGGGGGGGGGGAGAGTATGGGAAAAGCACTCTGGCCTTTGCCTGTGGGGTGGCCCTGCAGCCTCTACCAAGTGTCCTCCCAGCAGGGGAACCACCTCTCCCCATGTGGCCTGAGGACCACTTGGACCTCACTCTCTGCTCCTGGGGATTCCCTCTTCCCACCAGAGCACCACCAGGTTACGAGCTACAGAGGTTCAGACCCTGAACTCCCTCAGGAGTGTTTCTTTTGGGGGAAAGCAGCTGGAGAGAATGAGGAAAAGTGGAAACAGCCATAGAGACTGAACAAAAAAGGGAGAAAGGAGAAAGGAGAGGATTTAATTCCATTAAGACTCTATAAACAGGGGGAGCACTTTCTAGTGCTTGACTTCTATGGGAAACCAGATGTAATTTCAATCGTACTTCATTCACTGGTCTTTTTATTCAATTTTTTTTCTTTTTCTTTTCTTATTCTTGATATAGAAAGAGGAAAAAAGTCTGTATTTTCCATTTTTATTAAAAAGATTTTTCTTTTGGGGTGCCTGGGTGGCTCAGCCAGTTGAGCATCTGACTTGGGCTCAGGTCATGATCTCACAGCTCGTGAGTTTGAGACCCATGTCAGGCTCTGTGTCGGGTTCTGTGTCTCTCTCTCTCTCTCTGCACCCCCCCCCCACCGATTCACACTCTGTCTCTGTCTCTCTCTCTCTCTCAAAAATAAATAAATATTAAAAAAATTTAAGATTTTTCTTTAATTTTTTACTATATTTTTTACTTCTTTGTAAATTTTTAAAATTCTATTTCACTTTCATCATTTCATTTTATTCTATTTTATTGTATTCATTTTTTTCAAATTTTCAAATGTTTCCTTTTTTCCTTTTTCTTTTCTTTCCCTTTTTTCTCTAATCTATCAAGCTTCTTTTAACAACCAGACCAAAACACACCCAAGATCTAGCATCCTTTATTTGATTTCTTTGTGATGTTTTTAATTTTTTAATTTTAACATTTACTTTATTAATTCCTTTTCTTCCTCCAAAGTGAGGAAATGAAGGAATTCACCCCAAAAGAAAGCATAGGAAGAAATGACACCCAGGGACTTAACCAACACAGATACAAGCAAGATGTCTGACCCAGAATTTAGAATCATGATAATAATAATACTAGCTGGGGTGGAAAATAGATTAGAATCCCTTTCTGTGGAGATAAAAGAAGTTAATCAGGATGAAATCAAAAATGCTATAACTACGCTGCATTCTCGAATGGTTTCATAGCAGCAAGGATGGATGAGGCAGAGCAGCGAATCAGCGATATAGAGGACAAATTTATGGAGAATAATGAAGCAGAAAAAAAGAGGGAGACTAAGGCAAAAGAGCACAAAAAAAAAATTAGAGAACTCAGTGACTTATTAAAAAGGAATAACATCAGAATCACAGGGGTCCCAGAAGATGAAGAGAGAAAAAGGGGTAGAAAATTTATGTCAGCAAATCATAGCAGAAAAAGTTCCTAACCTGGGGAAAGACACAGATATCAAAATCCAGGAAGCACAAAGTACATCAGATTCAACAAAAACTGACCATCAACAAGGCATATCACAGTCAAATTCACAAAATACTCAGGAAAGGAAAGAATCATGAAAGCAGCAAGGGAAAAAATGTCCTTAACCTACAAGGGAAGACAGATCAGGTTTGCAGCAGACCTATCCACAGAAACTTGGCAGGCAAGAAAGGAGTAGCAGGATATATTCAATGTGCTGAATCAGAAAAATATGTAGCCAAGAATTCTTTATCTAGCAAGGCTGTCATTCAAAACAGAAGGAGAGATAAAAAGTTTCCCAGACAAATATTAAAGGAGTTCATGACCACTAAACCATCCCTGCAAGACATTTTAAGGGGGACTTGCTGAGGGGAGAAAAGAGGTGGGGCGGGGGGGCGACAAAGCAACAAAGACTAGAAGGGACCAGAGAACACTACCAGAAACTCCAACTCTACAGGCAACATAATGGCAATAAATTCATATCTTTCAGTACTCACTCTAAACGTCAATGGTCTAAACACGCTAATCAAAAGACACAGGGTAACAGAATAGATAAGAAAACAAGATCCACCTATACACTGTTTACAAGAGACCCATTTTAGACCTAAAGACACCTTCAAATTGAAAATAAAGGGATGGAGAACCATCTATCAGGCTAGGTTGCCAAAATATAGCCAGAGTAGCCATACTTACATCAGACAATCTAGATTTTTTAAATAAAGACTGCAACAAGAGATAAAGAAGGGCATTATATCATAATTAAGGGGTCTATCCACCAAGAAGACCTAACAATTGCAAACATTTATGCTCCAAATGAGAGAGCACCCAAATATATAAATCAATGAATCACAAATATAAACTCATTGATAGTAATGCCATAATAGTAGGAGACTTCAACATCCCACATACAACAATGCACAGACCATCTAAACAGAAAATCAGCAAGGAAACAATGGCTTTGTATGAAACACTGGACCAAAGGGACTTAACAGATATATTCACAACCTTTTATCCTAAAGCAGCAGAATACAAATTCTTCTTGAGTGCACAGGGAACATTCTCCAGAACAGATCACATAGTAGGACACAAATCAGCCTTCAACAAGTAAAAAGAGATCAAGATCATACCATGCATATTTTCAGACCATAATGCTATGAAACTCGAACTCAACCACAAGAAAAAATTTGGAAAGCTAACAAATACTTGGAAACTAAAGAATAGCCTACTAAAGAATGAATGGGCTAACCAAGAAGTTAAAGAGGAAATTAAAAAGTACATGGAAGCTAATGAAAATGATAACACAGCCCAAAACCTCTGGGATGCAGCAAAGGTGGTCATAAGAGGGAAATATATAGTAATCCAGGCCTTACTAAAGAAGGAAGAAAGGTCTTGGATACACAACCTAACCTTACACCTCAAAGAGCTGGAAAAAAAAAAAAAACAACAACAACAACAAATAAAACCCAAAACCAGCAGAAGCCAGGAAATAATAAGTATTAGAGCAGAAATCAATGCTATTGAAACAAAAACAAACAAACAAAACAAGAAAACAGAAGAGATCAATGAAACCAGGAGATGGTTCTTTGAAAGAATTAACAAAGTTGATAAATCCCTAGTTAGTCTGATCAAAAAGAAAAAGGAAATGACCCAAATAAATAAAATCAAGAATGAAAGAGAAGAGACCACAACCAACACAGCAGAAATACAAATAATGAGAATATTATGAGCAATTACATGCCAATAAAATAGGCAATCTGGAAGAAATGGACAAATATCTAGAAACACATAAATTACCAAACCTGAAACAGGAAGAAATAGAAAATTTGAACAGACCCATAACCAGTAGAGAAATCAAATTAGTAATCAAAAATCTCGCAAATAACAAGAGGGGCCAGATGGCTTTGCAGGGGAATTCTACCAAACATTTAAAGAAGAGTTAACACGTATTCTCTTCCATTCTCCCTTGACCTTCCAAGTGGAAGAATTCTGAAGCATGTGTTTTACCCTTGTCCCGAGTTTCCACAGTAGGATGGAAATGAGTAACTGTGCTTAAGAATCTTGAACCCCTAGATTCTCCTACACTCTCTGACTTAAAGAAGTGGTCCAGTCTTCCTTGCTAGAAAATAACAGCCTCCTCCTACTTAGAGTATATATAGTCCTCATCTGAAGCAAATGCATTGGAAGATGATACTTATTTTCCATAAAGTCTGCCCTCACCTCAAATCATGGCTTCTATAACAATATCTAAGACCAAGTTTCAACATGGCCTTCCTATGGAAGTACTTCCCCTTCTACAGAAGGAAAATAATTATTCATCAAAATAGCTAAAGTGTACTGCAGGAATCAAGATAGCACACCTAAGAGTGGACCATGAGAGTACTAGACTTGAGTAAGGGTTAAATAAAATGTTGAATAAGGCAGAGATTATGGATATAGAGGTCACTCTTTAGGGGCTCATAATTTGACATCCTGGCAAAAACACCTAGAGCTAATCCTAATGTACTGCTAGTCTGATTCCTTGAAGCTTGGACACATTGGAGCCTACAGCAAATGAGGCTTTATACAGTGTTTATCAATGGTGCATAAGTCTCAAAAAGAAATATTAGATTGGATTTACCAACTAAAACCAGAGAACACACGAGCTGTGAGAAGCCAAAGGAAATTCTCTTCACAAAAAAAAATATGTTCTAGTAGAAGCAACATCAGCATCATTGGGACCTCAGTAATGACTGTTCTTTGTAAATCAATGATTTGGGTAAGGAACATGCTATTTGTCAATGACAAGATTCAGAGTATCAAAAGCCAGGGAGCAACACTTACTGTTAAAGGCAAGGTGGACTAATTTTTGTTTGTCTGGGAATGGAAATACAGGGTCATTGACCTACAGAGCTCTGAATAAGACTGAAATGGGAAGCAAAAGAGGGTATTATTTGATCTATGTAATCAAGAAGCTTCCAAAAGAAAGCTGAGGGAAGCCACCCCAATGGAAATTCAGTCTCTTACCCAATTTCCATGTCTGAGCCAGTTTCCAACTGTCAAACCTATCATTGAATGAGAGTCCATGTCTTCTTGTGGAAGGATCCTGCAATGTCCCAGAAAATACTGACAAAAATTTTTTAGCCAATTCTTCCCCAAGAAGAGGTATGACCATTTATCAGAGTAATTCTAGACCTAGGAAAAACACTCCCAAGTTCTCTCAAGGTGTGTTAAAACTGACCTTTCAATTTCTGTTGGAACTCTGATACCACAGGACACAAATGCAAACAGAGTTTGTGTGTTTCAAAGCCAAGTGATAGAATCCTATCTAACCATGGGTTAGATCCAATGGGTCCACAGTCCCACCTAGTAACCATTTCTCTGGATCCTGAGCATCTAAAAATCAAGGTGGACAAATTAGTAACTGTCAGATCTCTTTCATTCATTCATTGATCTATACATACAAGCCTGGCTAAAATAGGCAAAATTGTTTGGCTGTTTGTAGGCTAAAAAACAATTGTTTGCCAATGTGGATCATAACCTGCCATTTGGAGAGAAAATCAGTACAACCACTGTGGTAAACTTTCACTATATACAAAGGTGTAATGTAGGGGTTACATTTCATTCATTCTTCCCAAAGGAATATCCAGTTGGCATGGCATTTATTGAATCTTTCCTTTCTTCTTGCAGCTGGGAATTTGCTGTCATTCAGGTAATCAAATAAGTCTAGATCTGTTACTGGAATTTCTATTTTATTTTGCTGGCCGATTTCATTTTTTAATTTTTCTTGTACCAATATCACAACATCTTAATTGTTGTTGCTTTAGAAATCTTGATATTTGCAATAAGTCTTCCAACTTTGTTGTACTTCAAGAGTGTGTAGCTATGTTTTGTCCTTTGCATTTCCATCTAAACTTAGAATAAGCTTCTGAAATTTCTTAAAATTAAAATGCTACAGGTTTTTGCATCACATTGACTCAAAAGATAAATTGGGAGAGAACGGACATTGTTATAATATTGAACTTTCAATACATGACTACATATAGCCATCCACATTTTTTATTCAGCAAAGGATACTTCTACTTTATCCTCAGTTATTACCATTACAAGTATTGGTTTCTGCAAGATCATAGTTAATCTCTTTGGTGTGGGATATCAATTTTACACATAAGGGTTAGATCAAAAAAATTAAAATTTGGGGTCTTCGACACAGTCTGAATTTTTTTAAAAAATCTAAGTGATAAAAAGTTAAGATACCTAAATAGTCAATGATATGTCTACATTCTTTATCATAAATATATAATTAAGAATTCAATTATTTTTAATGTTTATTTTTGAGAGACAGTGTGAGCAGGAGAGGTGGAGAGAGACAGGGAGGACAGAAGATCTGAAGCAGGCTCCACACTGCCTTCTAAATTTTTAACTCAAAGACAAATAAGAAGATTCAGTAAACTTTAATTTTCCAAATGTTCTCAGAGTTATGAGAAGTACCCACCACTTACAAAACACAGTTGGATAATCCATTTACCCCCGAGGAACTACCTGTGTGTGTTGTGGGGTGGCAATGACAGACTATGATCTCTGTGGAGATGGTCCCCTCTATGAATAGGCAATCCCTCCTCAAAGGAAAAGTGTGAGAATTAAGAAGGGACAGAGTCACCCTTCATTATTTCATCAACTACTGGTGTTTTCATAGTGTTTTAAATGCCTGATTTCAGTTTTGTCTCTCTGTCACTCTAGTTTCTCATAATGAAGTGATTTTTTGTGTGTTTCCAAGGCAGCAGTTTTCCACATATTTTAATAGATATCTTCCTTGGTATTTAATTTTATTTATTTTGAGAGAGAAAGAAAGCATAAGTGGGGTAGGGGCAGAGAGCAACAATCCCAAGCAGGCTCTACACCATCAGCACGGAGCCCCATGCAGGGCTTGGACCCACAAGCAGTGAGATCATGCCCTGAGCCACAGTCAGATGCTTAAGCAAATGAGCCAGTATTTAATATTTTTAGGACACTGTAAGTAGTATCAGTATTTTATTTTCATTCCCTAATTCTTTGTTGTAAGTATAAATATACAATCTATATTTGTATGTGACCTGAGTGACTTTGCTAAAGTCAGTGTTTAATTTTAATGTTTTCTCTAGAATCATTTGGATTTCCTATATACATAATCTCTTATCTATAATCAATAACACTTATTTTTCCTTTTTCAATTGACTGACCTTTTCTTTCTTAATTTGGCCCCTTTAAACTGGCCAAAAATAGGAATACAACGTTGTGAATATAAATAATGAGAGTAGTATTTTTCTCATCTCAGAGGGATAGCTTTTAATATTTCACCACTAAATATGATATCTGCTAGAGAGTTTACTTTTCCTATTTAGGTTTTCTGAATCAAATTAAGGAAACTCCCTCTACTCCAAGGTTGTCAAGAATCTTGTGATAAATGATTAGTGGATTTTATCAAATGCTGTTTTTAATCTATTGAGATTAACATATGATTTTCATCTGTTTATGTAATGAATCATTAATTTGTTTTCTAGTGCCAAATCAACCTCACATACCTAGAATTAATTCAAATTGGTCATGATGTAGTATCAATTTTATATATCATTAGATTTAATGCTTTTTTTTTTTTAACTTTCCATATGCCAAAGAGAGATTAGTTTATAATTTTAACTTACTTTAACTTGACAGGTACTGATATCAATGTTATGCTAGCTCTATAAAACTAGAAAGGGAACTTCTTTTTATCTTTGCTCTGGAAATTGTTGTGTAAAATTTGATAATATTTTTTCCTTAAATTTTTCAGATATTTTATCAGTGAAACTACTTGAGCCTGGAAATCAGCTTGTGAAAAGAGTTTATCAAATGCTGTATTTCCATAAACATTTACCTATTACAGTTAATATTCAATTATTTATACACTTCCATAACATACAAATTTAATGCAATTTATATCAAAATTCCAGCAAGATTTTTTTACATATGTGGATAAAATTACTGTAAAATTTGTATGAAGAAGCAAAATGACCTCAACTGGCAAAACAATTTTGGAAAAAAAGTAGGCAGAGTTAGCCTACCAGACTTCAAGACTTTTTCTTTAGTTACCATGTTCTAAACTTTATGCTATTCACAAAGGATTGACACATAGATCAACAGAAGAGAAACTCAGAAGTAGGCACACATCAATATGCTCAACTTTTTATAAAGTGTAAAAGCAATTCAATTGGAGAAGGATAGCCTTTCAACAAGTGGTACTAGAGAAGAGCACATCCACAGACCAAAACAAACAAACAAAAAAAAAGAACCTCAACCTAAACTTCACACGTTATATAAAAAACAACTGAAGGTGGATCATAGATTTAAATGTAAATTGTACTATTCACTCCTACATGGATCATGAGAAACTAACGGAACCACGGCGGAAGGGAAGGGGGAAAAAAGTTACAGAGAGGGAGGGAGGCAAACCATAAGAGACTCTTAAGTATTGAGAACAAACTGAGGGTTCATGGGGGGTGGGGGAGAGGGGAAAGTGGGTGATGGGCATTGAGGAGGGCACCTGTTGGGATGAACACTGGGTGTTGTATAAAAACCAATTTGACAATAAATTATATTTAATATAAAAAATTTAAAAATGTAAATTGTAAAACTATAAAAATTTTATTTTGAAAGGGTGCTTGGTGGCACAATCACTTAAGCCTCCAACTCTTGATTTCAGCTCAAGTCATGATCTCACTGGTCGTGAGTTCGAGCCCCACCTCCTGCTCCATGACAGCTCGGAGCCTGCTTGGGATGCTCATTCATATTTATTCATTCTCTCTCTCTCTCTCTCTCTCTCTCTCTCAAGAAATAAACAAACTTTAAAAAAATTTATTTCAAAAAAGAACATCGTTGGGTTCTAGGGCATCATAAAGAGCACAATCTATAAAAAGAAACCAAAAGCACAATCCATAAAAAGAAAAAGATAAATCAGATTTCATCAAAATTACAAACTTTTACTCTGTGAAACACACTGCTAAGAGGACAAAAAGACAAGCCATTGACTAGGAGAAAATGTGCAAATCATCTATCAAACAAAGGACTAGTATGTGAAATATATAAAGAACTCTCAAAGTCAAATCAAAGTATAAACATAATCCAATTTAAAAATGAGCAAAAGACATTAAGAGATATTCTACAATGGGGCACCTGGGTGGCTCAGTGGGTTAAGAGATATTCTACAAAATAAAATATATAGATGGCAAATAAATGCATGAAAGTATTTTCAACATCATTAGCCTTTAGAGAAATGAATTAAAACTACAGTAATTATAGGGGCACCCTGGTGGCTCAGTCAGTTAAATGTCCAACTCTTGATTTCAGCTCAGGTCATGATCTCATGGTTTGTGGATTTGAGCCCCGCATCAGGCTCTGTGTTGACAGTGCAGAGCCTGCTTGGGATTCTCTCTCCCTCTCTGCCTCTCCTGACTTTCTCTTTCTCTCAGATAAACAACAACAAAACAAAACAAAAAAACTACAGCGATTATTACCACACGCATTTCAGAATGGCTAAAAAAATAGTGATGATATCAATGTCTAGCAAGGATATGAAGAAATTGGATCACTAAGGCATTGTTGGTGAGAATATAAAGTGGGATAGCCACTCTGGAAAACAGGGTCACGGTTTCTTATAAGCTACTTCTTGGCACAAAAACAGACACATAGACCAATGGAATAGAATAGAAACCCCAGAACTAGACCCACAAACGTATGGCCAACTCATCTTTGACAAAGCAGGAAAGAACATCCAATGGAAAAAAGACAGTCTCTTTAACAAATGGTGCTGGGAGAACTGGACAGCAACATGCAGGTTGAAACTAGACCACTTTCTCACACGATTCACAAAAATAAACTCAAAATGGATAAAGGACCTGAATGTGAGACAGGAAACCATCAAAACCTTAGAGGAGAAAGCAGGAAAAGACCTCTCTGACCTCAGCCGTAGCAATCTCTTACTCAACACATCCCCAAAGGCAAGGGAATTAAAAGCAAAAATGAATTACTGGGACCTTATGAAGATAAAAAGCTTCTGCACAGCAAAGGAAACAACCAACAAAACTAAAAGGCAACCAACGGAATGGGAAAAGATATTTGCCAATGACATATCGGACAAAGGGCTAGTATCCAAAATCTATAAAGAGCTCACCAAACTCCACACCCGAAAAACAAATAACCCAGTGAAGAAACGGGCAGAAAACATGAACACACTTCTCTAAAGAAGACATCCAGATGGCCAACAGGCACATGAAAAGATGCTCAACGTCACTCCTCATCAGGGAAATACAAATCAAAACCACACTCAGATATCACCTCACGCCAGTCAGAGTGGCCAAAATGAACAAATCAGGAGACTATAGATGCTGGCGAGGATGTGGAGAAATGGGAACCCTCTTGCACTGTTGGTGGGAATGCAAACTGGTGCAGCCACTCTGGAAAACAGTGTGGAGGTTCCTCAGAAAATTAAAAATAGACCTACCCTATGACCCAGCAATAGCACTGCTAGGAATTTACCCAAGGGATACAGGAGTACTGATGCATAGGGGCACTTGTACCCCAATGTTTATAGCAGCACTCTCAACAATAGCCAAATTGTGGAAAGAGCCTAAATGTCCATCAACTGATGAATGGATAAAGAAATTGTGGTTTATATACACAATGGAGTACTACATGGCAATGAGAAAGAACGAAATATGGCCCTTTGTAGCAACGTGGATGGAACTGGAGAGTGTGATGCTAAGTGAAATAAGCCATACAGAGAAAGACAGATACCATATGTTTTCATTCTTATGTGGATCCTGAGAAACTTAACAGAAACCCATAGGGGAGGGGAAGGAAAAAAAAAAAAAAAAAAAAAGAGGTTAGAGTGGGAGAGAGCCAAAGCATAAGAGACTGTTAAAAACTGAGAACAAACTGAGGGTTGATGGGGGGTGGGAGGGAGGGCAGGGTGGGTGATGGGTATTGAGGAGGGCACCTTTTGGTATGAGCACTGGGTGTTGTATGGAAACCAATTTGACAATAAATTTCATATATTGGAAAAAAATAAAGATTAAAAGAGTTAATGAAAAAAAAAAAATAAGCTACTTCTTACATCTACTATCTAACCCAACAATCACACTCTTCCACATTGTATCCCATAGATATGAAAACATGTTCACACAAAAACCCATACATGAATACTTACAACATCTTTATTCATAACAGCCAAAATTGGTACAACCCAGAAGTCCTCCAACAGGTGCATGATTTAAAAAAAAAAAAAAAAAACTGTTGTAAATCCATACCATATACTACTACTCAATTGCTGATACATGCAAAAACTTGGATGAATTTCCAAAGAATTATACTATATGCTAATTGTATTACTTTAGCATGGTAAATGACACACCCACAAGAGCCATGACAGTACTGACCCGAGCCATATTAGGAAGAAAAAGAGGTGACACCTCAGTTCCAGAAAAGTCATGCCCCTCTCCAGAAAAACTTATGCATAATTCTGTCCTCATTATCCTAACCCCACAAAATTGCTCTGAACACACCCCAAATGAGAAGTTGATCTTTGAATTTAGTTCCCTGTTTCTCCATTCTTTGGCCATTGAATAAAGTTCGTGCTGTCTGATGCTCAGTTTCAAATTCATTTTGGATTTGTGACACCCAAAGTTCTCAAAAAAGGATTCTCAAGGAAAGGCAGAAGGCTTCTCCAGGGGTCCCAACTCCTTTGTGGGGAAAGGGAAAATCAGTCACAGGTTTCACTTTAGCTGTATCACCCCTCCCCCAGGCTGAGTCGGCACTATACCAAGAGGGCTCTCCCCCTATGCCCTGGCCTATAGTTTCTCCAGTGAGAAAAAGCCCAAAGTGGACATCAAGCTTCAAAAACATTGTAAAATGCTTCCCAGGTGCCCCACTTGAGTCTCACTTCACAAGGATTATTAGGGGAATGTGTGGGACTAGACCACTGGGGATCAGACAGGAATGGAAAAGTGGAAGGGGATTTACAGTAACCATCCCTCAGATCTTGAAGACTGATAGCAGTGACACTTAAGCAGAAAGGAGGCCCATCTGCAGAGTGGCCCCATCTGGATAGAGAACCCAGCTGGAAGTTCTGCCTGATTTATGTTCCCAGACAACAGGTTGTACCAGCCACAGAACCCATTTAACAGTACTTTTCCTGGGCAGGGAAGGAAGTTCAATACCCATCCAACAGTTCTGCCTCAACAGTTCTGCTTGGCTGGAGATGTCTGGCAACCACCAAGCACATTTTATTGCCCACCTAGGCAGGGAAGCAAGTTGGAAGCACCACCCAACTGCTGAACGTAGCTTCCAGTCCTATCCCACCAGAAATCCTAGCCAGAGAAAGTAGGAAGCTGCAGAGCCCATACTACAGCCCTGCTCAGGCAGGGACCCAGGCCTAGAAGCCCTTGCCCAACTGTTGAGCATAATCTCAGGCCTCACAAAACAAAAGAGCCTGAATAGAGACACTGGGGAGCCTGAGAGCCAAGTCTATAATAGTATCTAGCCCTAGAGCCCATCCTACAACCCCATCCAGCTACAAAGCCCAGCCTTTGGCCATGCCAAATCACATGCCTTTGGATGTGATTGCTGAACACAGCCTTTGGACACATCCAGGCAGGGAGCACAGCCAGTGACCCACCCCTCTAATCACAGAGCACAGTCTCCAGCCCCATCCAACTGTGTGGCACAGATGTAGGCCAGCCAGCCAGCCAGAGTACCCAGCCAGTGCCCTCCTCCAACAACAGAGCACAGCCATCTGCCTACCCAACCAGGACAACCAGCCTATAGCTCTGCCCAAATTCAGGCACAGCCTATGGCCCCATCCAGTCACAGAGGCCCCACTGGACAGCAAAGCCCTGTCTGTGGCCCCACCTGAACAAGGGCTCCAGTCAGCAGTATCAACCGGTTGGGGAGCACAGCCTGAGGCCCCACCCAACAAGGAGCATTTGTTGAACCCAGCCCAGAGTCCTGGCCAATCATAGAGTACAAACAGCAGCACTGCCCTGCCAAGGAACATAGCCTATGACACTGTGCAACCAGAGGTGATTGCAAAGCCCAGCTGGTAGTCCCACCTGACTCAGAGACCACTCAGCAGCCCCACTTGACATGGAGCCCAGCCAGTAGTCCCACCAAACCACAGAGCACAGGCAGTGGTCTGACCCAACTATAACCCTCATAACAAGCCCTGCCTGCCCACCCCACTCAATACTCAGTGACCTGTCCACAAACCCAGGCTGACCTGACTGGTGAAGGTCTTTTCCTGCCACACAGAACCAATAAAGCCTGGAAAATGAGACAATTTCCTCAAATGCACAGATATCGATACAAGGATACAAGGATCATGAAGAATCCGATAAACCTGATACCACTAAAGGAAACTAATACATCTCCAATAACTGACCTTAAAGAAATTGAAATAGGTGAGCTGGCTGATATGGAATTCAGAATAATCCTCCTGATGTAGTTTAGTGAACCGTAAGAACCACACAGCGAGATGACTCAACAAAATTAAGGAAATAACGCACTAACAAAATGCGATCAACAAAGAAATAGAAACCAACCAAAAAGAAAAACAAAAAAATCCAAAATCTTAGAGTTGAAGAATAACAAAACTGAAGAATTCAATAAAAATCTTCAACATCAGACTAAACCAAGCAGGAGAAAAATCAATGAACTCACTTCTGGGTACCTACCTAAAGAAAATGAAATCAGCATCTTGAAGGGTTGCCTGCTCTTCCATGTTCATTACAGTTTTATTCACAATAGCCAAGATATGGAAACAACCTAAATGTCCATATATATGAATGGATAAAGGAGATACGACTATGCATGGATGTGTATATACGAATATATAGTGAATGTATATAATGGAATATTCTTCAGCCATGAAGAAGGGAATCCTGCCATTTGCAACTTCATGGATGGAACTTGAAGGCATAATGCTAGATGAAATAAATGAGACAGAGAAAGACAAAATACTTTATAATCTCATATGTGAAATTTGAAAAAGAAAAACTCTTAAAAACAGAGTAGAATGGTGGTTAGCAAGGGCTGGAGGTTTGGGGAAATGAAGAGATGTTGGCCAAAGGGTACAAACTTCCACTTATAAGACAATTAAGTTTTGGGGATCTAATATACAGTGTCATTGTTATAGTTAATAATACTGTTTTATACACTAGAAAGTTGCTAACAGAATAGCTCTTAAAGAATCTGACCCAAAAAAAGTAATGGTAATTATGTGACATAATAGAAGTATTAGCTATTATGTTGGTAATCATTTTGCAATATATAAGTGTATCAAATCATCACATTGTACACTTCAAACTTACACCATATTAGGGACGCCTGGGTGACTCAGTCGGTTAGGCATCAGACTTTGGCTCAAGTCATGATCTTACAGTTTGTGAGTTCAGGCCATGTGCTGACAGCTCAGAGCCTGAAGCCTGCTCTGGATTCTGTGACCCCCTTCTCTCTGCCCCTCTCCTGCTCACAATCTGTCTCTGTCTTTCAAAAAATAAAAAAATGTTAAAAAATGTTTAACTTACACAATGTTATATGTCAGTTATACTCAATAAATGCAGGGGAGGAAAAAAAAACAATTCACTACCACTTTCTGCCGACCCATTCCTTGGATTTCAAAATTTGTTCAGAGAGGAGGGACTAGAAAATCTTTCATTTTGATTTTCTAAAACATAAGAAATGCTGATATTTCAAAGACAACAAAAAATATGCTTTCATTTTTGTGCTATCATTATGAAAATCCATATTTTCCCTTCCTTTCCATACCTTTTACTTCATAGCTGGAATGCCTTCGTTTATTCTTTGAATACAAGTTATTCATTTCTCAATGTTTCCATATTCCTTACAATTAAATTTCATAAAAGAATATTTGCTCTTCTCAGATATTTCCTTTCCCTCTTACTATGACATAATATTTCCCTTTTCTCTCATGTTTTCTACAAAAGGGCTAGCTTATTCATTATTGAGAATTATGATGCCTTCTTTTAGAATCGTTTTAGTGTAAGTTCAAATCTCTCAGGCTCAGTTAATGGAAAAACTTAAAGTTTGGGTTTATCAAATCTCTTCTTTATCATTGCAAGAATGCTACCATCAGGAGTAATTCAGAGCTGCAAGTAATCATGTAATGAGTTATATTTCAGTTTGTTCTATTAGGAATTAGCAGAAACAATGCCTATTATGTGCCTGGAAGAAAGCCATCGTTATGAACAAGAACTCTATTTTCCTGATACAACTTTCCAACAGCACCATGGGCTTCATTTTCATTTGTGCCTCCTGATGGCCTCACTGTTCATGTAAATGTCCAACCCTTCCCATTCTGCGTTAAGGTATGTTACCAGGTTAAGCTGGATTTCTTTTCCAGGTCACAGGTTTTCTATTTCTTATGTGGCAAGTCAAGAATTGGGGCACCCTGTCTGTTAATATTTTTATTTTTCTTTTTTTTTTTTTTTTTTTTTTTAATTTATTTATTTAATTTTTTTTTTATTTTTTAATATATGAAATTTACTGTCAAATTGGTTTCCATACAACACCCAGTGCTCATCCCAAAAGGTGCCCTCCTCAATACCCATCACCCACCCTGCCCTCCCTCCCACCCCCCATCAACCCTCAGTTTGTTCTCAGTTTTTAACAGTCTCTAATGCTTTGGCTCTCTCCCACTCTAACCTCTTTTTTTTTTTTTTTTTTCCTTCCCCTCCCCCATGGGTTTCTGTTATGTTTCTCAGGATCCACATAAGAGTGAAACCATATGGTATCTGTCTTTCTCTGTATGGCTTATTTCACTTAGCATCACTCTCTCCAGTTCCATCCATGTTGCTACAAAAGGCCATATTTCATTTTTTCTCATTGCCACGTAGTATTCCATTGTGTATATAAACCACAATTTCTTTATCCATTCATCAGTTGATGGACATTTAGGCTCTTTCCATAATTTGGCTATTGTTGAGAGTGCCGCTATAAACATTGGGGTACAGGTGCCCCTATGCATCAGTACTCCTGTATCCCTTGGATAAATTCCTAGCAGTGCTATTGCTGGGTCATAGGGTAGGTCTATTTTTAATTTTCTGAGGAACCTCCATACTGTTTTCCAGAGCGGCTGCACCAATTTGCATTCCCACCAACAGTGCAAGAGGGTTCCTGTTTCTCCACATCCTCTCCAGCATCTATAGTCTCCTGATTTCTTCATTTTGGCCACTCTGACTGGCGTGAGGTGATATCTGAGTGTGGTTTTGATTTGTATTTCCCTGATAAGGAGCGACGTTGAACATCTTTTCATGTGCCTGTTGGCCATCCGGATGTCTTCTTTAGAGAAGTGTCTATTCATGTTTTCTGCCCATTTCTTCACTGGGTTATTTGTTTTTCGGGTGTGGAGTTTGATGAGCTCTTTATAGATTTTGGATACTAGCCCTTTGTCCGATGTGTCATTTGCAAATATCTTTTCCCATTCCGTTGGTTGCCTTTTAGTTTTGTTGGTTGTTTCCTTTGCTGTGCAGAAGCTTTTTATCTTCATAAGGTCCCAGTAATTCACTTTTGCTTTTAATTCCCTTGCCTTTGGGGATGTGCCAAGTAAGAGATTGCTACGGCTGAGGTCAGAGAGGTCTTTTCCTGCTTTCTCCTCTAAGGTTTTGATGGTTTCCTGTCTCACATTCAGGTCCTTTATCCATTTTGAGTTTATTTTTGTGAATGGTGTGAGAAAGTGGTCTAGTTTCAACCTTCTGCATGTTGCTGTCCAGTTCTCCCAGCACCATTTGTTAAAGAGACTGTCTTTTTTCCATTGGATGTTCTTTCCTGCTTTGTCAAAGATGAGTTGGCCATACGTTTGTGGGTCTAGTTCTGGGGTTTCTATTCTATTCCATTGGTCTATGTGTCTGTTTTTATGCCAATACCATGCTGTCTTGATGATGACAGCTTTGTAGTAGAGGCTAAAGTCTGGGATTGTGATGCCTCCTGCTTTGGTCTTCTTCTTCAAAATTACTTTGGCTATTCGGGGCCTTTTGTGGTTCCATATGAATTTTAGGATTGCTTCTTCTAGTTTCGAGAAGAATGCTGGTGCAATTTTGATTGGGATTGCATTGAATGTGTAGATAGCTTTGGGTAGTATTGACATTTTGACAATATTTATTCTTCCAATCCATGAGCAGGGAATGTCTTTCCATTTCTTTATATCTTCTTCAATTACCTGCATAAGCTTTCTATAGTTTTCAGCATACAGATCTTTTACATCTTTGGTTAGATTTATTCCTAGGTATTTTATGCTTCTTGGTGCAATTGTGAATGGGATCAGTTTCTTCATTTGTCTTTCTGTTGCTTCATTGTTAGTGTATAAGAATGCAACTGATTTCTGCACATTGATTTTGTATCCTGCAACTTTGCTGAATTCATGTATCAGTTCTAGCAGACTTTTGGTGGAGTCTATCGGATTTTCCATGTATAATATCATGTCATCTGCAAAAAGCGAAAGCTTGACTTCATCTTTGCCAATTTTGATGCCTTTGATTTCCTTTTGTTGTCTGATTGCTGATGCTAGAACTTCCAGCACTATATTAAACAGCAGCGGTGACAGTGGGCATCCCTGTCGTGTTCCTGATCTCAGGGAAAAAGCTCTCAGTTTTTCCCCGTTGAGGATGATGTTAGCTGTGGGCTTTTCATAAATGGCCTTTATGATCTTTAAGTATGTTCCTTCTATCCCGACTTTCTCGAGGGTTTTTATTAAGAAAGGGTGCTGGATTTTGTCAAAGGCCTTTTCTGCATCGATTGACAGGATCATATGGTTCTTCTCTTTTTTTTTGTTAATGTGATGTATCACGTTGATCGATTTGCGAATGTTGAACCAGCCCTGCATCCCAGGAATGAATCCCACTTGATCATGGTGAATAATTCTTTTTATATGCTGTTGAATTCGATTTGCTAGTATCTTATTAAGAATTTTTGCATCCATATTCATCAGGGATATTGGCCTGTAGTTCTCTTTTTTTACTGGGTCTCTGTCTGGTTTAGGAATCAAAGTAATACTGGCTTCATAGAATGAGTCTGGAAGTTTTCCTTCCCTTTCTATTTCTTGGAATAGCTTGAGAAGGAGAGGTATTATCTCTGCTTTAAATGTCTGGTAGAACTCCCCTGGGAAGCCATCTGGTCCTGGACTCTTATTTGTTGGGAGATTTTTGATAACCGATTCAATTTCTTCGCTGGTTATGGGTCTGTTCAAGCTTTCTATTTCCTCCTGATTGAGTTTTGGAAGAGTGTGGGTGTTTAGAAATTTGTCCATTTCTTCCAGGTTGTCCAATTTGCTGGCATATAATTTTTCATAGTATTCCCTGATAATTGTTTGTATCTCTGAGGGATTGGTTGTAATCATTCCATTTTCATTCATGATTTTATCTATTTGGGTCATCTCCCTTTTCTTTTTGAGAAGCCTGGCTAGAGGTTTGTCAATTTTGTTTATTTTTTCAAAAAACCAACTCTTGGTTTCGTTGATCTGCTCTACAGTTTTTTTAGATTCTATATTGTTTATTTCTGCTCTGATCTTTATTATTTCTCTTCTTCTGCTGGGTTTAGGCTGCCTTTGCTGTTCTGCTTCTATTTCCTTTAGGTGTGCTGTTAGATTTTGTATTTGGGATTTTTCTTGTTTCTTGAGATAGGCCTGGATTGCAATGTATTTTCCTCTCAGGACTGCCTTCGCTGCATCCCAAAGCGTTTGGATTGTTGTATTTTCATTTTCGTTTGTTTCCATATATGTTTTAATTTCTTCTCTAATTGCCTGGTTGACCCACTCATTCGTTAGTAGGGTGTTCTTTAACCTCCATGCTTTTGGAGGTTTTCCAGACTTTTTCCTGTGGTTGATTTCAAGCTTCATAGCATTGTGGTCTGAAAGTATGCATGGTATAATTTCAATTCTTGTAAACTTATGAAGGGCTGTTTTGTGACCCAGTATATGATCTATCTTGGAGAATGTTCCATGTGCACTCGAGAAGAAAGTATATTCTGTTGCTTTGGGATGCAGAGTTCTAAATATATCTGTCAAGTCCATCTGATCCAATGTATCATTCAGGGCCCTTGTTTCTTTATTGACTGTGTGTCTAGATGATCTATCCATTTCTGTAAGTGGGGTGTTAAAGTCCCCTGCAATGACCACATTCTTATCAATAAGGTTGCTTATGTTTATGAGTAATTGTTTTATATATCTGGGGGCTCGGGTATTTGGCGCATAGACATTTATAATAGTTAGCTCTTCCTGGTGGATAGACCCTGTGATTATTATATAATGCCCTTCTTCATCTCTTGTTACAGCCTTTAATTTAAAGTCTAGTTTGTCTGATATAAGTATGGCTACTCCAGCTTTCTTTTGGCTTCCAGGAGCATGATAAATAGTTCTCCATCCCCTCACTCTCAATCTAAAGGTGTCCTCAGATCTAAAATGAGTCTCTTGTAGACAGCAAATAGATGGGTCTTGTTTTTTTATCCATTCTGATACCCTATGTCTTTTAGTTGGCGCATTTAATCCATTTACATTCAGTGTTATTATAGAAAGATATGGGTTTAGAGTCATTGTGATGTCTGTATGTTTTATGCTTGTAGTGATGTCTCTGGTACTTTGTCTCACAGGATCCCCCTTAGGATCTCTTGTAGGGCTGGTTTCGTGGTGACAAATTCCTTCAGTTTTTGTTTGTTTGGGAAGACCTTTATCTCTCCTTCTATTCTAAATGACAGACTTGCTGGATAAAGGATTCTCGGCTGCATATTTTTTCCGTTTAGCACACTGTAGATATCGTGCCAAGCCTTTCTGGCCTGCCAAGTTTCAAAGGAGAGATCAGTCACGAGTCTTATAGGTCTCCCTTTATATGTGAGGGCACGTTTATCCCTTGCTGCTTTCAGAATTTTCTCTTTATCCTTGTATTTTGCCAGTTTCACTATGATATGTCGTGCAGAAGATCGATTCAAGTTACGTCTGAAGGGAGTTCTCTGTGCCTCTTGGATTTCAATGCCTTTTTCCTTCCCCAGTTCAGGGAAGTTCTCAGCTATAATTTGTTCAAGTACCCCTTCAGCACCCTTCCCTCTCTCTTCCTCCTCTGGGATACCAATTATGCGTATATTATTTTTTTTTAGTGTATCACTTAGTTCTCTAATTTTCCCCTCATACTCCTGGATTTTTTTATCTCTCTTTCTTTCAGCTTCCTCTTTCTCCATAACTTTATCTTCTAGTTCACCTATTCTCTCCTCTGCCTCTTCAAGCCGAGCCATCGTGGATTCCATTTTGTTTTGCAATTCGTTTAAAGCGTTTTTCAACTCCTCGTGACTGTTCCTTAGTCCCTCGATCTTTGTGGCAAGAGATTCTCTGCTGTCCTGTATACTGTTTTCAAGCCCAGCGATTAATTTTATGACTATTATTCTAAATTCACTTTCTGTTATATTATTTAAATCCTTTTTGATCAGTTCATTAGCTGTTGTTATTTCCTGGAGATTCTTCTGAGGGGAATTCTTCCGTTTGGTCATTTTGGAGAGTCCCTGGCGTGGTGAGGACCTGCAGTGCACTTCCCCTGTGCTGTGGTGTATAACTGGAGTTAGTGGGCGGGGCCGCAGTCCGACCCGATGTCTGCCCCCAGCCCACCGCTGGGGCCACAGTCAGACTGGTGTGTGCCTTCTCTTCCCCTCTCCTAGGGGCGGGATTCACTGTGGGGTGGCGTGTCCCATCTGGGCTACTTGCACACTGCCAGGCTTGTGTTGCTGGGGATCTGGCGTATTAGCTGGGGTGGGTAGGCAAGGTGCACGGGGGCTGGAGGGGCAGGCTTAGCTCGCTTCTCCTTAGGTGATCCACTTCAGGAGGGGCCCTGTGGCAGCGGGAGGGAGTCAGATCCGCTGCCGGAGGTTTGGCTCCGCAGAAGCACAGAGTTGGGTGTTTGCGCGGAGCGAGCAAGTTCCCTGGCAGGAACTGGTTCCCTTTGGGATTTTGGCTGGGGGATGGGCGGGGGAGATGGCGCTGGCGCCTTTGTTCCCCTCCAAGCTGAGCTCTGCCGTCCGGGGGCTCAGCAGCTCTCCCTCCCTTTGTCCTCCAGCCTTCCCGCTTTCCGCGCAGAGCTGTTAACTTATGACCTCCCAGACGCTAAGTCGCGCTTGCTGTCGGAACACAGTCTGTCCGGCCCCTCCGCTTTTGCCAGCCCGACTCGGGGGCTCCGCTTGGCCGGCGAGCCGCCCCTCCGCCCCGGCTCCCTCCCGCCAGTCCGTGGAGCGCGCACCGCCTCGCCGCCCTTCCTACCCTCTTCCGTGGGCCTCTGGTCTGCGCTTGACTCCGGAGACTCCCTTCTGCTAATCCTCTGGCGGTTTTCTGGGTTCTTTAGGCAGGTGTAGGTGGAATCTAAGTGATCGGCAGGACGCGCTGTGAGCCCCGCGTCCTCCTACGCCGCCATCTTCCGGAACCCCCAATATTTTTATTTTTCTAACAAATTTAAGAGAAATACCTTAAAGTTACTAATGTCTGACTGTCATTCTTCCCTAATTTCTATGCCACTAGAAGTATCCTATGTTTTATACTTCTTGGATACAACTCTCATATCACCACTTAACCTCATATCTCATTTCATTTAGTAATGTTTCTTTTGGATCTTAGGATACTGCTCTCCACATTGTTTTGGACTTTATGTTCTCAGATAATGGATCCCCAAATCAGTTAACTTGAAGCATGCCACAACATATGATAAAATGAGTAACCTTGCAACCATTTTAACAAGGACTTTCTGAATGAAAGATTTTGTTAAGTGTGGTAAATCTAATGGGGTTATATACCTCCAACCTGAAATATTAAATTATGGAATAAAATGAATGTGGTCATGACCCACTAATTGCTCTTATTTGCTTTGTCATAGATACTGACCCTTCATATTCTATTACAATGTGCTATACAAGTTACTTTTATCATATATCATTAGTGTCTTCTGATTATTAATCCCTGGGTAATGGTTTCTTTGTATTGTTTTCCTTTTCCTTCTCAGAATCCCTTGAGTGTGCAATTAATTAAATGATATAAGAACACTCATTTTTAGCATGTAAAATTAACAATGAAATATCCCCTTACCTACTGGATATAACAACACTTTTATCAGATTTTCCTGGATTTTTTTTCCATTTCCATTTCCAAATGTAAAGAATATAAAAATGAATTTCACTTGAAATTCATTAGTATTAATAATAGATATAACCTAGATGTGTTCATAGTAAGGCTAGAGAATTTATCTTATCAAAAATAAAATCAAATATAGTAGTATCCAAATCTAGAACTGGTCTAAGTTCAAACTTACACACAAGGGTGAGGTGAAAAGTGGAAAATTTACAAAAACACACCATATATTCCACCTTTTTGCATTAAGTTACAACTTAAAGTCCTTTTTCTTTCAATTTCTTACTAAAACGATATTGTCTAGGCTTTGAGTACACTCCTAATTCATCATTAGCTACTTTTTTTTCTTTTTGCCTTTTCACATCCTAGAAGAAAATATGGGAAAACACAGGAATTAAGGTAAATGCTTAAGAGTTCGGATCTTTTATTTTTAACTGGAAATTAAGGTAATTTTGTGGTAATCAAAGGCAGATATTTATAAGAAGCTTGATTTTTTTCTTTTTGGTTAAACATTTTACTCTTTTTTGGTATAGAAATACAAAAATGTATAAAAGGTACCTATTTACAAAATGCACCTAAATCTGTCCACTGCTTTTTTTATTATATAAATTTAATATAGCAATGTATAAGTTGAGGAAAAAAGACTAATGAAATGATCTTTAGAAAGAGAAATATTCAGTCTATGACCATTATTTTACTACATTTTATGTATCAATTTTTTGTCTAATTATACCTTCCTAGAGAAATATTTTTCCATTCATTAATTTTAAAAAATAGTTATGAAGATGGTGATTACAAGAATAGATGTTAAAAGGAATACATTACTTCCATTTAACAGCCAATAAACACAAAGCAGCTTTAGACAGAAGGTATCATGAATTACATTAAATACTTTCTCACTTGATTCTGGAAATCACTGTGATATTCAGACAACCTTCTGAACTAGGTCAAATTTTATTTTATTTTTTTAAATCAAACGAGGAGAAAACTATTAAAGAAGCAATACACAATTTTTCTGGGCAGGCATAAATTTTGACATGAGAACCATGAAAAAGAAATAAACATAAAATGGTAGAAATTTTAGGTATATAGTAGATATTAAAAGACAGTTGAAGAGTTGACTGTATTAGGAAAGAAAGTCATTACCAGCAGTCCAAAGTTTCACAGATAAAGATAATTCTGAAGAAAAGAAAATGCATTTTGTTTTTGCTTACTTGTTTTGTTTGTTTCTTAGGGATCGTGTTTTTAATTGTAAATTCCATAAGGAAATAGCCCAACTGGTCTACAATCTGGCTAACAAAACATTCTAAAGGAGAAGGAGGAAGAGGACTCTTGATATAGATCTTATAAACAATATAGCTAATTTCTAAAATGTTTTAGGGTATTGAAAACCATTATTTAAAATGTGGTTGTTAAGAGTATGTTTTTGAATTTACAGAACAATTTCTCCCTTTATATTTGTTTGTGTTGCAAAGTTTTTCTTACTCTTTAAAGCTATCCATTATCGTAATTACTGTGTTAAAAGTAAAATCTAAATAACTACATACCTTCCTTAATTTTGTAGGGAGGATTTTAGCTTTATGTACAAGATTGGACAAATGATCTCTGAAGTTTCTTTTTAGTCTAAGAAGCTGTGACTATGTTCTATGATTTTCAGGCCCATCTGCAATTTTCCGATTTGCCACCCAAATGGCATAGGTTTTGAATTATGTTCTTATTGCTGCCATTTACGAAGCAATAACATATATTCTAGTGAGTCTTAAACATGTTGTGTCATGTGCCCTTTAAAAAAAAAAAAAAGTGTGCCCTCTTTACACACAATTCCGTAGAATTAAAGTGCATTCGTGAATGTTCTGAAATCTATTCGTGTATTCGAGGCTAAGATCTTATACTGGATATTCAGTAGGATAGAATTAAAAAGAACAAAGGTGTAGTATTTAAATGGTTTTGGATTCAGTTCCCAACTGAATTACTAACAATACTTCTCCACTTGGCTATGAACCTGTAAACTTCATAGTAACACAAATGCCTAGATCTCACCCAAATATTCAAATGAATTGTCTGGGCTGTGTGTTGGGTATTTATCTTTGTTAAAAATTTACCAACTTTAGAAAGCTAGGATTTAGATACACATCCCAGACAAACTCTTTAATCTGAACCTCAATTTCCCTCTCTAAAAAATGAGGATTGTAATATTCCACTCGAAGTTTGCTGTAGATAAGAACATTTATGTAAATCTCCAAACAGTACATTGTATATTGTTGGTGATCAATGAATGTTAGCTTCTCATTCTCCTTGCTCTTACTGACTCTAATAGCTAATCTGGACCATTTTTTTTTTTTTTTAACTCTTTGTGTAGCTTTGTTAAAACCGATAAGAGAAATGAGGAACCATTCAATCCACACGGACTTCATTCTTTTGGGTCTGACAAATGACCCTGAACTGCAGGTTGTAATTTTCCTCTTTCTATTTTTTACCTACTTGTTGAGTGTGACAGGAAACTTAACCATCATCACTCTCACTCTGCTGGATTCCCACCTAAAGATACCAATGTATTTCTTCCTACGGAATTTCTCCTTTTTAGAAATCTCATTCACAACTGTTTGTATTCCAAGGTTCCTGGTGAGCCTTGTGACAAAGGACAGGACTATTTCCTATATGAGCTGTATGACTCAGTTATTTTTTTTTATCTTTTTGGGAGTAACTGAATTTTACCTTCTGGCTGCTATGTCCTTCGATCGTTATGTGGCTATATGTAAACCTCTGCATTATACCACCATCATGAGCAACAAAGTTTGCTACCAACTTGTACTCAGCTCTTGGGTAACTGGATTCTTGGTCATCTTTCCTCCAATAATCTTGGGACTCAAGTTGGAATTTTGTGCTTCCAACGTCATTGATCATTTTATTTGTGATTCTTCTCCCATCCTGCAGATCTCTTGTTCAGATACACATTTCCTAGAGCTAATGTCATTTTTCTTGGCCGTGATGACACTAATGGTCACACTGATGTTAGTGATTCTCTCCTACGGCTACATCATCAAGACAATTCTCAAATTCCCTTCTGTTCAGCAAAGGACTAAAGCCTTTTCTACCTGTTCTTCCCACATGATTGTAGTTTCCATCTCTTATGGTAGCTGCATCTTCATGTACATAAAACCATCAGCAAATGACAGAGTGACTTTAAGCAAAGGAGTAGCTGTGCTCAATACCTCAGTTGCCCCCTTACTGAATCCCTTCATTTATACATTAAGAAACCAGCAAGTGAAACAGGCCTTTAAGGATATGGTCCAGAAAGTCTTATTTGCTTCAAACAAATGAGAAAATTCTAAAAAAGTATGAAGGGAAAAATGAATGAAAATGTTGCCCTTTTAATCTTATTTTGTCTTACTCTGTACATATTTCCAAATTATATTAGCAATTTCAGCCCACTTTGGGACTCCTTCCATGCTATTATTTCTGGCTAGAAATTCTATTCCACAAATCTGTTTCTTTATTGATTTCAGAAATGCAGAATTTTAAATGTGATTATTTTTCACAGATCATACTGTATGAAACAAATGTATAATCAGTCTCTGTATGAACTTTCATGTTAGAAGCCTTTCCAGAATATGGCATGTAAATGGAATGTTTGTGATAGGAATCATATTTTTAGGACAAAAATGAATATTTGAAACAGATCACAAAGTCAATTTTCAATCAAGAAAACAGTTCACTGATAATAGATAGCATTTTATGCTATGGAGAATATTATGTTTCATAAATGTCATTTTTTAATGTGTGAGCACATTGCACAAATTATAAAGTCAAAGAAAATTTATAATAATTTTACAAAATGCTTTTCTTTCTGTAAGATAATAAATTTTGATCCTTGTATATGTCATAAATGAGAAAATAATAATCAGATTCTATATGATCCCAACTGAAAATGTTCATTAAATTTCTAAAATTTTGAATTCCTGAAAGAGATGTTTACCTATGCCAGTGAATTGAATTACAATGTAAGAATTTATTTCATTGCCTTACTTTAGAGGTTAAAGTATATTCTACCTGTTCCACAGAATTTTCCTGATTAAATAAATCTATTTTCTGTATCAAAAACATTTCTTATTTGAATGTAATGATCATTTTCCCATAAATGCTAAATTGCCCTTTTTTTTTTTTTTTTAAGTAGGCTTCATGCCCAGCACGGAGCCCAATATGGGGCTTGAAGTCATGACCCTGAGATCAAGACCGGAGCTGAGATCAAGAGTCAGACACTTAACCAAATGAACCACCCAAGCACACCTAAAATGCACTTTTAATATTCTATTCCAGTTAATTGAGCCTTTCTTTGGTGATGTTACTGGTAATAACAGCAATATAGAATAAATTCTCAGAAAAATCAGGAAATTCTTCTTCTTGTTAACCAAGTTGTTTTAATGTAAAGTATTGCTATACTTTGAAGAAATGTGAGAAAGAAAATGTGAAAACATTAATTCACATTCCCTAAGATAAAGACTGATGTGTATAACTTATTGAAGGAAAAAAATCAAATGAACGTCAGAGGTCAAATTCAGAGTCTCTGCAGAAGATAATTATATTGCCTCTAAAATGGGCTTATACAAAATATATTAATACTTGCATTTGAAGTTCTATTATTTCCTTTTTGGCATAATCTCCTATATTATTCTTTGGAATTTTTAATTGGTCTACAGGAGTATCTGAGAGTAGGGGAAAATATCTCTTAGAGCCTATTCTCTTGGAAACTTATGTGAGGTTAACAATTTAGCTCTGTTCATAAAACAAAAATGAAAGCATACATGATGACATGAGTTTGAAAATATGTTCTATACTATAACCCCATATGTTAGTCAATAATAAACATAAGGTGCAAAATATTTCTCTTTGACATATAGAATGCCTGTCAAAATCAAAACTAAATTTTAGTGTATTTATACCTAGTTGCTCTGTGAAAAAATAGCTAAAATACTTAAGTATTTCCTAAAATTATTTCAAGATTGATTACTAAAATCATGAGAGGATGAAAATATAAAACACAATTTAATTAAAAAAATAGCTACCCAAGGCTATGTTTAAAATTAAGTCTAGGACAAGTATGTATTTTATAGTAAGTAGATCTGAATGTCTGGCAAATGAACATTTCCACATACAGTAACAGTGGAGATAGTATTACAATGCAAGATATGAAGAAGTATTTACGATCTAGTATTAATTCCAAGATCAGTCTGTATTTGCAATCAAATAGTTGATTAACTGCATATAAAAATGTAATACAGGGGAACCTGGGCAGCTGTGTCAGTTGAGTGTCTGACTCTTGAGTGTCAGACTCTTGATTTCAGCTCAGGTCATGATCCCAGGGTCATGGGATCAAGCCTCACGTGGAGCTCCACACTGAGTATGGAGCCTACTTAAGATTCTCCACCCCCCCCACCCCGTCCCTATCCTGCTCATACTTTCTCAAATAAACTTTTTAAAAAGTGTGATATAAACACTATATACAAGTAGAATACTTAGACCTAAAGCAGTTTAAGCCTTACACAAGTTATTAAATGGACATATTCTTTAAATTTATGGAAAATATAGCAGCTATCAAGTTTTGCAAATATATGTAGTATATTGAGCCACTTATTAATTGGTAGAACTACGAAGATAGAATGCACTCAGAAAACGAACTCTAAGAACAGAAACTAAAACTGTTGAATTAAATGGTGTAAATTCTTTGGCACTAATTGGGGCCCATTATTCATGTTAGATTGCAAACAACGCTGGTAGCAAGGTGTAGTTTCTAAATACTATTTCCCACTGAAAGGAACCAGGTCTTCTTGGAGAAAGAACTCTTTCCACCTTAGGGGTAGGAAACATATGAACTGAGCCTGGAACATCTTTTTGTGCCAGAAGAAAAGGAAGCAAATATATATCATGAGGACACAGGAACCAATTTGGATTGTACCTACTAGCCTAAAATGAGACAATTCGAGCATAAAAAATATAATAATGACTGTAACATATAGAAACCTATCAAATATATAAAAATCCCTGAGTGTATAGCATTATAAAAGGAAAACGACTGATCATCAGTGGAAGTTGCCAGGACATCAAATTACTACAACAAAACATTGATAGCCGAGAGGAGGAATCAAATGTTTATCCTCTCTGCCTGTATATAATGTACTTCAGGTAATCAAATAGTTTATCAAAAAAGTTGTGAATTCCCAGAAATACAAAATAAAACAGTGGTTTGGACCTCTTTAACCCTCAGTCTTCCACTCTACCAGCTGAGCTATCAAAGGATACAACGGTTTGGACCTCTTAATGCAAGAATAGATCTAGACAATGTGTCAGTATGTACTAAAAATGATTTGTGAAATACTGATGGTGATATTTATAATAGAGATATCAGGGTGCCAAGACTGATACACTGATCAATCTACGTATTACTGAAAGTAGGTCAAGCAGACATTACAAGTCTCATGATGTAATTCAATAAGAAGCATATAGCTTCCTCTATCAACTTTTTGCTAAAAATACAAATCTAGATGTAATCAATAAATATAATTAGCATATAAGCGGTAATTTGGTAATGAAAAAACAAGTCTATAAGGAAGCAATCATTTAACCAAGGACATTATACACTACAAATGCTGTCATTTATCCGTCAATGCAAGGGGGGAAAAAATAAAAGGACTATAAGGGAATAAAAAAAGTTGTAAGTAACAAAACAACCAAATATGATGTGTGGATTTTGATTCAAACACCTTAATTGTGAAAAAATACACACTGGATATGAGAATCTATTACAATTTATTGATAATGCTGATATTGGCCTGATGGTAGGTAAAAGAAAATTTTCTTAGCAGTTAGATGCACCTACTGATAAACTTGGGCATAAGATGCAATGAATTTATGGGTGAAACAGTAGAAGATGAAATGCCAACCAAAACATAGAAGAGTAAGGGGAAATAGAGAAAAATAATTTTAATATGTTTATAATTATTATATCTTGTCTCCTTATGTGAATCTTTAAAAATTCCCATTCGAGAGTGACTTAAAACCTAGATTACTGGATCATTTTCTACAAAATTTATCTGCTTGTTGAGATTGGGGTAAAAATCATTGCTCGTGAGTGGCTACGTATAAGACAAGCACACTGCCCTGTTTCCTCCATCTGCCACTGAGTTAGCTCACTTTGGTAATATGTCCTCACCTAGAGATTTCAGAAATGTTCAGGTTCTAATTTAGCAGGTAAATCAGACCCGTTTAAACAAACTCATCTTCGCCATGTTCTTCAATCTACTTTTATCATGAATGAAGCAAATTTTTATACTTGTCTGACTTCTGCGCCTAGTTCCCAATTTGTTTGGAACACATATTGAGGAAACATGTGATTAATACCAACTAGCAGCCATGTTATGGTTTGGAAAACTAATATCATGGACAACATTTACATATATGACCAGGTTGAGAGAGAGCCCAGAAGATTAACCAGACTTGTATAGAAAATGATGTGTCACCTTTGGTTAAACAAGTCAGAAATCACGATGTGACAGCACTTATATAAATTTAGATACTGAGCTCTTGCTATTCAGAAGTTAAACTCTATTCCCCCATCTTAGTGTTGTAGGTAGGCTAAGAAACTCCCATGTGGAGAAAAAAGCAAAGATTAAATCTTAACTGAAGTATATGTATCTCCTAGATTTAAGCTGATGAATTAGTAGCCTAGGTTATGGCAGAACCAAAAAATCAGAGAAGCTAAATATTTTAGAAATCCGAAGTTAAACCATACCCATAGGGTGAGGATGGCTGCCCCAGTGCTTTTGCCTGATTGAAATTTGGAAGGTTGCTAAACACTTTTGGTACAAATGGGGACTGAACTTGGAGAACCTCTCTCTTAAGCACTCTAAGATCTTGAGATATTCATGCAGGGCCCTTTCGTCTCCTTATGGACTCACAGTAGGAGGCTCTGTCATGAAACAGACAATTAACACCAAGAAAAAAGCCTAGAACCAGGTTTTCCTCAGTGAAGCTGAAGATCCAGGTTATTAGGCCATTTTCCTTTTTTCCTCTTCTCTTGCTTTTACTTCTTTTTCCATTCCCATTTGTTATTTCTATATCTTAGTGGTAATCTGATTTTTTTATCTTATTTTTATAGTATATTAACCATTTATATTAATATCATTTATTATTAACATAGTATTAATAATGCATATGTATATATATAATGCATCCCATGTTACTTTTATCTTTGTACATTGTTTATGATATAAATCTTTCTCAATTTTAGTACTGGAAGATATTTCTTGGGATGTTCCTTGAAATCATCTTGCTGCCCCTGGAAAAGCAGATGCATTTACTTGAACAGAATCTTTCCAAAAATCAATAAAACTAGCTTTAAATCCTAAAACTCTTGCTAGTAAGCGATAGAACATTTTTCTAAACTTGGATTTCTCTACATTTCTCCAGTATAAATTATGACTATAAATATAATTTGCAGGGATATTTTCAGGTTTCTCAGTATTATAAATTTTCAATAAATTGTGACTTTCCTTCAATTTCATTCAGAAATTTTTAAACAGATATTTTAACAGGATAGCTCCTACAAGCCATGTCTTTCATCCTTTGTTCACAAATTAATGTCAAATGTTACTTTTGTATTTTTTACCTTCACATAAAAATTCTCATTTTGCATTGTCAGAAGTATCAAATCACCATATTGGAAGGTTATGTACTATGGGATTAATAATTGTCTCAGTACCAGGAATAACGTATTTTAGCATGTGGAATAAAGACATTCCCCAAGGCGTTTGCCATCTAGAGTGGAACAAAGACAAGAAACTTGACATTGTAGTTTGATAAGAGTTATGAGAGCAGGAGCTAGGTGGTGATGATAGTATAATGGGTAGGACTCACCAGGCTTGGTGGTGGTAGTGGAACAGTAAGATAAAGATTCCTTGTGGGAATGTCATTTCAAGGGGAGAACCCTGAGGATGCAGTAGAAAAAGGGGGGGAAACCCCTGCCTACACAGGCCACAACGTGAGTGTGGCCTGAAGTAAAAGAACAAGGATCAAAGGAAGTTTTAATAAGATGAACTGTAGAAGTTGGGGGAAAATTTAACTAAATGCTGATTTTTCTTTGAGAGTTATCAGGTGCATATTTTTGACTCTTGAAATGACTAAAGATTTTTTTTTAATGCTTATTCATCGTTGAGAGGTACAGACAGAGAGAGACCGAGACAGAGTATGTGAGCAGGGGAGGAGCAGAGAGAGAGAGAGAGAGAGAGAGAGAGAGAGAGAGAGAGAGACAGAATCTGAAGCAGGCTCCAGGCTCTGAGCTGTCAACACAGAGCCTGATGCGGGGCTCGAACTCATGAACCACGAGATCATGACCTGAGCCAAAGTCGGACATTTAACTGACTGAGACACCCAGGCGCCCCTGAAATGACTAAAGATTTCATTTTTAAAAAGCAAATCATTGTATTGATATTAATATTCATATGTTCTCTCTTCTCCATTTGTAGTATATTTGGCTTGCTGGTTATTTATCACTCTTCTAGCCTTATTAGTTCCCTTGGACCTGATGCGATCTGTTTGCTTAATTTAAATACCCTACATTCAAGATGTAACATTTCATTTAGTATGTCAGTATCAATCTGTTTTATGTCATTTCAATGCAGGCTTTAATTCCTTAGTAGGAATTACTAGTGCCTTTCTCCCTTCATCTTAATTTATGTCCCTTTGACAGTTTTTAAATAAATGATATTGGATTGGATCCATCCAACAAAATATGTGAATCTTGGTGATTTTAAAGCTTCATCAGTAAATGCTTTTTTGAAATTTTAAATCTTTATGAATATTCCTTGTTTTAAAATATATTTTGAGTTTTGAAATTTTTTTTGCTTGTTACACTTAGAAAAGTATTGATTCTTTTTAATATTATTTCTCGTCCTGAGTAGGTTTTTTCTGGAGGAATGATGTGTACTATCGCACCAATATTTTATGATACATTTCCCAATCCTTTCAGCATTGGTAAAAGAAAGGTTAAGAGTGAGGTCATGCTTAGATTTCCTGAATCAAGTATTCTCATTTTTTCTTAATAAAGATTATCATTCTCAAAGAGGTTGGCTTATAAGGAGAGGCAAAGGGTGACTCAATTAGAGTCAGTGCTGAATGGAAACCCAAGTCTAGATCGGGAAGAGACAAAATGGGATAAAAATTGAAAATATGCTTAGGAATCCTGACTTCAACATTCCCCTAGTTCTTTGAGAACAACATAAATCTTTTGACTAAGTCATTAAAGGTTTGTTTCACCTCTTTGTCCCTCAGAGTATAAATAAATGGATTTAACATGGGGGAAATGGAAGAAGTATAGACACTCCCTTATTAATGGTCATTTCATCTTTTGCTGAAGGTTTGATAGAGACAAAGAAGCAGCTGCCATAGGTTATAGAAACCCCAATAATGTGGGAAGAATAGGTAGAAAAAGCTTTTGTCCTTTGCTGGGCAGAGGGGAATCTTAGAGTTGTTCTGATGGTATACAGGTAGAGCAAAATCACACACACACACACACACACACACACACACACACACACACACACACACACGAGTCATGATGAAGACTAACACACAGCAGACAATAACCATCTGCTCAAGGAACCATATGCCTGAGCATGAGACTTTCAGAATAGGGTTAGAATCACAGGCAAAGTGGTCACAGAATTCCAGGTCCAATCCCAAGCTAAGTGATGGGAAATGGTCAAAGTATTCATCCAACAGCAGAAGATAAGCCTTTTGCACACCCTGTGGTTCATGATGGTCATGTAACAAAGGGGTTTGCAGATGGCTACGTATCGATCAAAGAGCATGGAGGCAAGGAGAAAAAAAATCTGTTACACCAAAAAGATCTTTAAAGAAAATGTTTCATGCACAAGCATTATACGGAATAGTCCTATCACCTGTTGATATACTGTACAAGAACCTAGGAATACAAGCAGAAGTGAATAAGATTTCTAAGAAGGAAAATTTTTGGAGAAAAAAGTACATTGCAGTTTTAAGGTGAGAATCCATTAATATGAGAATGATGACGGTCAGGCTTCTGGTTACCCTCAACATGTAGGTGATAAGTAGAAATATAAAAATGAGAATCTGTAGTTGAGTGTTATCTGTCAATCCCAGAAGGATGCAACTGGTTAGGGAAGTATGGTTTCTGATTCCTAGGTCCTGACTTCTGCCCAATATTCAGGTAAAACTGAGGGACTTAAGAGCTGAGAATAGGATAGAAACAAGGTTACAATGGGTTTGTTTAGAAAAGCCAAACAATGTACTTTACACATAGTATTTTGTTTTCTTTGATAATGAACATTTTTTTTAATAATTCATGCTCTCAGTTCTGTTGTCATGTCATTTAATATGCTTGAAACTTAGCTTTCAAAAATTTTGACCACAATTTGTAGTAAGATACACATTTTACAGTCCAGTGTATATGCACACATAGATACACACACTTGCATATTACTGAAATTAAAAAATGTCCAAAAAAAAATCTACCTTGCTCTCTGATGCTTTCTATTCTAATTTATCTCATCAAAAATAAATGCAAAATCACCAAGTTGACTTCATATTCTACTAAATGGTCATGATCTATATTTGAGAAAAATAAATCTAGGGATTCTTTATAGTCCAAGTAAAACAATTTTTTATGATTTTGAAGTTTACACTGGACTTTAACCATTAGAATAGATTTATTCTTCGAAGCCTGATGGCAATGAAATCATAAACTTCAGGGAATCTTTTTTTCTAAGAATATTTCCCTTATCACTAATTGAAATTTTACTCCGTTTCAATATCTGCTTGAAGCTTTTTTTTTTACTGGATAAATGGGAAGCACATGAGAAGTGGTTATGGCACTTCTATATGTTTCTATATCCATCTACCAAGCAGCTAAGGACACTGTTCCACTGCCATGACCAAACCTAAAATTAATCTACAAAAGACCTTTTCCATATAAAAAAATTATTTCCTAAGGGCACCTTGGTGACTCAGTCAAGCATCTAACTTTTGTTTTCGGCTCAGGTCATGATCTCACTGTTCATGAGTTCCAACCCCATGTCAAGCTCTGTGCCAACAGCATGGAACCTGCTTAGGATATTCTCTCTCGCTCTCGCTCTCGCTCTCTCCCTCTGCCCCTCCCCTGCTTTCTCACTCTCTCTCAAAATAAAAAAATACACTTTTTAAAAAATAAAATAAATTCTTTCCCAGATCTTTCCCATGATTTTCTCAAATTTTTGTTGCCCTTATCTGATTTTTACTGATTGTCCCACTTTGGCACAAAACAGAGAACATTTTGATACATACCAAATTCACTAATAAGTGAGAAAATGTTTTGTACACAACTGAAGAATAGCCTTAATGCTTTGTAATTCAGTCTATTTGTCTGACTGAAATACTTAGACCTTCTTAGCAAGTCACTGATGTTATAATCAGCTCTGAGTATTAAATGCATTCACCAATCGAACTTCTATCCTTAGCTTCTAATAATTTTCTCTGATTCCTGACTTCCAACCATTTCCTTATGATACAGCTCCTGAACACACCACTCCACTGAAACTATTCTTGATGAGTTTCCCTGATATTTAAGTACCGGTGAAGTGTAGCCATTTTATTTGCACTTTTCCTTGTCAATCACTCCTTTTTATGAGGTTCTTGACACATATCCACACTCCTGGTTGGGTCCCCCCCCCCCACCCACCCTTCTATTTTCTCTTTTGTAATTATCTCTTCCCCTACTCACCTTTGGAACACTGATATTTCTCACACCTCATCCCTAAATCCTCTTAGCTGCTTCTGTATGTGCTTTTCCTGAAAACTGATTAAATCCCATGACTTCAACTTAGCACATAAAATTTGATGTTTCAAAATGTGCATTTTGATAATGATCTTTGAATGTTAGACACCTGCCCCTGGAAATTTTACATTCCCTCTAGATGAATTTGTTCAAAACGGATTGCCCCATTTTCTGTATTTCTATTGATCCTTGTCTTACTCTGCTATACAAAGACCAAAACCTAAAGTTTATTGCTATATATTAACAATTGATATCAAGCTATATTGTTTCTTAGTTTAGACTTCTCTTGAAATTCTCTTGACATTGCCAGTACTTTCACTTAGTTTTGCTGTTTCCCTGACTCTAACAAGGGGTAAGTTTTGTTTGGTGAGATAGAGCTACAAAGATGGACTCTAAAAACACACCATAGTGAGAGCCAGTTATGTGGTAGTCATCTTACATGGACTACCTGCCTGGAAAAAACAGTGTCATCTAATCATCTATGGTTTTCCCCTCCCCATTTCTCCATCTGTTTGCTGATTCTGACCTGTAACTGGCTCTTAGGGACTCATTCCTGTATCCTGCTTGGATCTTCAAAGGAGTTTTTCCAAATCACAACAAACCACATTTATGACCTTTCTATGTGGTTTGTTACTCCCTATGCTTAATAGACGATTTAAAAAAAAAGTGTCAGAAATACGATTTCTATGTTGTTTAATGTAATAACCACAAAATTAAAGGAGTCTGATATAGAGTTAAAGATAATATTTGCCCTCAGACCTAGATCATGTTATATTGTTTATTATGTTGACTCAATTTTAAAACTAATCTGACACCTCTTACTTTTTCCATATCCCTGACTCTAATTTAGGGAATTCTTTTTGGCTTTTATGTTTGGTGGGGAAAATATTCTGAGTGGCATTTAAATCACACCATGCCCGATCTGTCAGCCCATATATAATACCTACATTAAGGCAAAAAGTGTTATCACTGTGTTTGACACAGAAATAGCTTTCCTTTCACGGTTTCCACTCACGCCTCCTCAATATACTTATCAGAAACATTAACACCAGAGATTAAAGAAACTTAAATTCTGGATTTGGACCAAAAGCCGTTCTGGGATTGTTCCTCAGCCAACATCAACTAACTACATTAACACCAGCTGAAATTATTTCACTCTCCAAGGCTTGTTTAAGGCCATCAATAAATTGGGAGGAAAAAAACCCAGAATTTCTTTTGGAAATTCCAAGTAACTGATTATGTGAAGGCTTCATTTGATTGCTTTAAAGTATTCTTTTCTTCCAGAAGTGGAAGATACTGTCTATACACCACTCACCCATTTCCCAGAATAAATCTCCCAGTGTTTAGACTCCATTAAAGAGATGAAGGACTGCTGTAATGTTTTAGGAAGAGCTGACAGCACTCCCAAGAATGTATCACACAAGTAACAACAGATTAAATGAATATTAACAGTAGATTTAGTAAGTGAAAAATAGACTCCAGATATAGAAAAGGATTACATATATAGTCCACCAGCCCCTCTTTTCCTCATACTTGAGGCATGTAATTGATGCCTTACACAACTCTGGAAACTAGATCATGTCCTTGCTCCTAAATATCTTGAAAAATAAATTGACACCCTTGTTTGATTCACACCTATTTACTTCCTAGGTCTTTTAGAGAACTGAACATCTTAGAGTGAAGGGTAACCTTACTTATATCGGCAGATAATCTGCAATTCAGGGCTGCTTCTTGAAGTCCTTTATTTCACATATTTTTAGGTGACCTGATATTCAATGCTGCACAAACCCAGACCTATCAATATCTTCAATCAACTAAAAAATTATGAACTCTTGTTTCTTTTAACTATAATTCAATTAACTATTCCATCTAATTTTGACAAGACATATGAAACTGTTTCTAAGAGAAAATAATTTTCTAAGTCTCTCAAAAACCATAGACATAATGGTTTTAGTTGATTATCCCTGAGTACCGTGAGGATTAGAAAAATGAAGATTATGTTTGTATGGGCTTTTATGTGGACTTCTGGTCGCTCTTACTCATGGACCCAGACTCACCTCACAGACAGCTCTGGGATGGTATTGATTATCCAATCATTTCATTTCTAACATGTGGCCAAGACCTTCCTACCAAGGTATTTGTGCTATTTCTAAAGGTAATTGCTACTCCAAAGTCTGGGAGAATAAACCAAGAATTCCCTCTGGTTTACATAGCCCTGATATTTGAACCTTCCAAAATCAATAAAAATGAGAATTTTACCAAGATTGATGTTTGTTTTATGTGCCAAACATGAGTGAATAAACACAAGTCCCAGGTGAATTGGGTTCCAATGTTATTAATGAATCTTTTGTGTAATCTTTTGGCAAAGATCCTGAAACATGTAGGACTGGGGACCATGTCCTCAGAGACCTGAAGATTCGACAATGATATTCAACACAGGACTTTTACACAAAATAAAAACCAAATTAAGAAGAGCAAGTCTACCATTTCTTCCTTTTATTCAATAACATCTATAGCTGCTAATAGCTGCTGACAGAATACAGTTACCCCTTTTCTCCTTCTGTAACATTACCTTAAATGACTCATTATAAACAAATATAGACAAGTTAAACTTAAATGTAATAACCACCCTAATATCTCAGATTACAGCCTTCAAGAAATTTCCTATGTAAATATATTCATATTGTTATATTTTAAAATATGAAACACTTTGCATATTTTTCAGATTACTTAATAATTAAAAACTTAAAACTTTTTATCTCAATAATTACAAATTTGTATCATTTAGGTACCATGTAATATTTCTTTTTGGAGAATTCATCATAATTAGATATCAATCCTAACAGTTGAAACTTTGTAATTTCTAAAAAGTTGTTTTCACCATTATAAAAAATAACTACTTTGAACTGATCAAATTGTTCTACAATTTTTATTATAAATTCATGTTGTCTCTTTTTAAATCAACTATCAGCTGTGATGCAAAATGCATTCTTGAAAATCTTTGTCTATTTACAGTATTTCCTAGAAGTGAGCGTTACTACTTGTATGCATATTAACAATTTAATTGTTATGTGTGCTGCAAATATTTTCCCCACTCTTTTGTTGGTCTTTAATTGTGTTTATGCCATGCTTTATTTTTTTAGCATAGAATCTCATGATATATTTAGAAAAAAATGTATATTTATCTGCATCTTACATATTTTTCATATATATTCTTCTCACTTTATACTTTTAAAATGAACCATGCTGTTCTATTTTTCAAATTTGTTTATTAACAGAGGTAAATATTTTAATAGTGACTTTACTAGTTTTCTTTCAAATTGCTCACTTTCAGAGATTTAACTGTTTTTGTATGATTTGTGGTTACCCTCAATATTTTTATTTTTGTTTTGTTTATGCTTTATTTTACTTTTTATAATTTTAGTAAAATATATATAACAAAATTTACCATCTCAACTACTTTCAGAGTATAGTTTGTAAGTGTTAAGTACATGACACATCTCCAAAGGCAAGGGAATTAAAAGCAAAAATGAACTATTGGGACCTCATGAACATAAAAAGCTGCACTGCAAAGGAAACCATCAACAAAACTAAAAGGCAACCAACAGAATGGGAAAAGATATTTGCAAATGACATATCAGACAAAGGGCTAGTATCCAAAATCTATAAAGAGCTCACCAAACTCCACACCCGAAAAACAAATAATCCATTGAAGAAGTGGGCAGAAGACAAGAGATACTTTTCCAAAGATGACATCCAGATGGCCAACTGACATGAAAAGATGCTCAATGTCACTCCTCATCAGGGAAATACAAATCAAAGCCACACTGAGATACCACCTCGCACTAGTCAGAGTGGCTAAAATGAACACATCAGGAAACTATAGATGCTGGTGAGGATGTGGAGAAACAGGAACCCTCTTGCACTGCTGGTGGGAATGCAAACTGGTGCAGCCACTCTGGAAAACAGTGTGGAGATTCCTCAAAAAAATTAAAAATAGAACTACCCTATGACCCAGCAATTGCACTGCCAAGAATTTACCCAAGGGCTACAGGAGTGCTGATGCATAGGGGCACATGTACCCCAATGTTTATAGCAGCACTTTCAACAATAGCCAAATTATGGAAAGAGCCTAAATGTCCATCAACTGAGAATGGATATAGATGTAGTTTATATATACAACGGAATACTACTGGACAATAAGAATGAAATCATGCCATTTGCAGCAACATGGATGCAACTGGAGGGTATTATGCTAAATGAAATAAGTCAGTGAGAGAAAGACAGATATATGTTTTCACTCATATGTGGAAACCAAGAAACTTAACACAAGACCATGGGGGAAGGGAGGAGAGAAAAAATATTTGCAAACAGAGGGAGAGAGGCAAACCATAAAAGACTCTTAAATACAGAGAACAAACTGAGGGTTGATGGGGGGTGGGGGAGAGGGGAAAGTGGGTGATGGGCATTGAGAAGGGCCCTTGTTGGGATGGGCACTGGTGTTGTATGTAAGCCAACTTGACAATAAATTATATTTCAAAAAATTCATCATGAAAATGTAAATTATAAATATACATGTGCCCAAATACATAAATCAAATATTAACAAAACTGAGGGGAAAATAGACAGAAATACAATAGGAAATTTCAATACCCCAACTTCTTGGATAAAACATCCAGGCAGAAAATCAATAAGGAAACAGATGATCTAAATAGCGTTACAAAGCAAATGGATCTAACAAACTTCTACAGAACATTCCACCCAACAGCAACAGAATACACATTCCTCTTGGGGGGCATACAGCATATTCTGCAGGATAGTTCCCATTTTAAGTCACACTACAACAAAAATATCCTAAAATTGACTATGGTGATAGTGGCACAATATACTAAAAACCATTGAATCGTACACTTTAAATGGGTAAATTGCATGGTATATGAATTACATATCAATAAAACTTTAAAAAAACTGTCAGTTACATTACAAGAAGGGAATATTTAGGATAATCTCACTCATGATCAAACACAAAATTTGCAAACAAGATGTTAACAAAATTAATCCAATGATATATAAAAAGGATGATATTATGGGCATTGAGGAAGGCACCTGTTGGGATGAGCACTGGGTGTTGTATGGAAACCAATTTGACAATAAATTTCATATTAAAAAAATAAAATAATAAAAATAAGATGATAAGCCAAGATAAATTCTTATTAATTCTTAAGATCCAAGGCTGATTTGAGATCTGAAAATTAATGTAATTTACCACATTAATAGAATATAAAAATCATATGATTCAATAAATTTCAAAAAAGTTTGATAAAATTCCATATTTTTCATGATAAAACCCTTTCACAAATAAAAAATGAACTTCTCTAATCTGATAAACTATACCCATATTCCCACAAATATCTAGCAAACATCATACTTAACGTTGAAATGTTTATAGTTTATTTCTGAGATCAGGAATAAGACAAGGATATTTGATATCATCACTTCTACTTAGCAGTGTCCTGGAAGCTCTACCCAGAACAATAAATCGAGAGAAAGGAATAAAGAAATAGAAGAACTTAAAAGAAATGCACAAAACTAAGTTTACTTAGAAATGAAATTGTTTTTATGTAGAAAATCCAAAATAATCTAAGGAAAAAAATTCAGAATTTATAAGGCAACTTAAAGTTCATGAATACAAAATTAGTACTCACTAAACATGTTTGCTTCTTATATAGGAATGAAAACTGGGAAGATAAAAACTTTTAATGATTTCCTTTACACCAGCACCCAAAAGAATGAATACTTATAAATAAATCTAACGAGTCATGTGCAATTCTAAACACACAGACACATACGAACCCAAAAGAAAAAACTATAAAATACTGAAATTTTAAAATAACCAAATAAATGAATGGGGATACCATGTTAATGAATTGGAACAGTCACTACTCTAAAAATGTAAATTGACGACTGTATGCTACCATATATGAGAGACAAAGAAGCAAAAATTGTACAATAGGCACCTCCCACCCTGCTATGCTCGGGGCTTAGCCTTTTGGGTCTTAGCCCGATAGGCCTGTGCCAGCAGGAAGAAAGCTGCCTCCTGGAAAGAAAAGCCTAAATGTCCCGACTCTCTGTGTGTGACTCACCGCTACAGTACCACAACCTTAGCGTTTAAAACAACACAATCTTGTTCTCTTACGGTTCTGGAGCTTCCAAAGACCTCCCGTGTTCCGTGGCTCATGGCTGCTTCCTTGCAACGCTCCAACCCACGCACTTACATCCAACCGCACACCTACCCACTTCCGGCTTCCAGCCTCACTCTTATAGGGATCCTTGTGATTACATTGGGCCCACCTGGATAACCAAAAACCATCTTCCCATCTCAAGACCCTTAACCTAATCACATAGGTAAAGACTTTTTTTTTTTTTTTCCCAGCCAAACAAGGTAATATATGCACCGGTTCTGGGTAATATATGCACCGGTTCTGGGTAATATATGCACCGGTTAGGACATGAACATCTTTGGGGGCCATTATTCTGTCTACCAAAGTTACCAATATTTATATTTTTTAAATTAAGACAAAATTTTAAAATTAATTAGAGAGCATTTGAACCTCTTTGTAAACACCTGTGTCCAATTCCCAATTAATTTGTTGTTTTCAGGTGCTGACTTTCAGGGCTAAGTAATGATTTTTTTTTCTTTTATTTGGAAACTTTCTGGAGCACGTGAGTGTGATGACTGTGGTATTGTCTGGGTTACTAAGCAGCTTGGATGAGCATCTCTGTAGGAATCACTCTGGTAGGTTATATTTAAAAACTGTTTCTTCCAAATGTTCAGAACAGGGCCAGGTCTCTACTAAGAAGCGGCCTTAAATCTGCTACAGGAAAAAAGAAAGAAAAAAGGTAGAGCTTATAAAATGCAGAAGGTGATTAAATCACTTTGTTTAATATTAACAGCTGTCTAATAACCAGTGAGGAAGCAAGGAGGATTAAAGGAGAGAGGAAAAACCTGCAGCGCAGCTTCTTGACTGATCATTGAACCAGTTAATCACATTCTGATTAGAAGTGAGTGGAGAAAGAAAACATGGGCACCATATTCCTGTGAGTTTTCTCTTCTAGGCGTGGAAAAGAGGAACCATAGTGCTAAGATGCCCTTGGACTGGAGCTGGAGACCAAAAAACAAACAACAACCAAAGACAAAAATAAAAGACCTCAGTAAGATCTGGGTAGGGCAAGCCCGTGCTGAAATGTATTTGCTTTTGTTTTGTTTCTTCCTTGAATTGGTAATTGCAGAACATCCACCCCCTTAATGCCGGGAGGAGAGGTGTGAAGTCTCCTGGTCTCTCAGTCTAATGAGAAAAACCCCCTACCACCAGTTGCTACACAGAGCTCTGGGTTTTGAAGGTTCAAGTTGCTACTGCTAAAACAAGTAAAATTGAAAGCACATTTGTAAAGAGATTAACACAGCTCTAAAATGAGGAAGTTCAATGTTTACCTAAATGGTTCCCCCCCTTCCTGCTCCCCGCTTGCTTCTCATAACATTTTATGTGTATTTTCATCTCCTGGGAGGGCATTAACTAATACATAATGTTACTTTATTAAAAAATTATTGATGAGGGAGGATAAGGCAAGCTGACAGGATGCAACCGCCACCAATGGGATATTGTGATACTCCTCAGGCACTCCTGGCTGCCCAAGAACAAAGGGAAAAACAAATGGTTAACCGATAGAGATCACAGTCCTGCAAGACCTAAGTCTCCATCACCCCTCCACAGTGATATGAGAAACAAAGACAGAAAGAAATTGCAGATAGAACTAAATTTCCTTATAACCTGCAGCCCATTGACAGATACTAGAGTCAGGCAAAGTAAAACATTTCTCCAGTAACTCCTTACTGTCTTAATGTTAATGCTTTGCTAGAGGGAAAAACCACCTTAGTTTGACAACAGCTAGGCCTCCAGCATCCTATGAGTCTTCTTTAGCATATGGAAATTTCACTGGAAACTTCCCCTGGACTTTACCTCCCCAACTCCATAGTATATAACCAGTCTCTCCTCATGGTCCTGGGGCAGCTCTTCCTGCCCACAGGTCATGTCCGTGCTTTAATAAACCACATTTTTGCACCAGAAATAAATATATACATACATAAATAATAAATAATAAATAATAAAATAAAAATGTAAATTGTTAGGCTACCTGGGTGGCTCAGTCAGTCATGATCTCATAGTTCATAGGATGGAGCCCCACATCAGGGTCTGTGCTGTCAGCTTGGGATCCTCTCTTTTGCTCTCTCTCTGCCCCTCCTCTGCTCATGCTCTCTCTCTCTCTCTCTCTCTCACACAAACTTTAAAAATTTTTTTAATTAAAAACTAAAAATGTAAATTATTCCCAAGTTGACCCTTCAATTTAAAACAAATTCCATTAGAATCCTAGCAAATTATTTTCCTATAAATTAATCATCTGATTCTAAAATTTATATGAAAATTCAGAGAACCAAAACTAGACAAACACCCCTGAAAAAGAACAGAATTATATTGGCAATAGTACAGAAAAATAGACCAATAGGATAGAAAAGGAAGTGCAGAAAGAGACCCATGTGAAGGTTTCCCTGTCTCCATTTCCCAAGCCTGTCTTACCTCCCTTGGACCCTCCTTCCCCACCTCAGCCCCTATTTCCTCCTTCCCAATAGAAGGAAGCTCTAATATTGTTGTGAGGGCTTGCCCTTCTCTCTTGATAACTGACCCACATTTGTAAAAGATCTGAAGGCATTTCTACAGTAAGTGTGACTTCTGCAATTCTATAGGGATATACAGAATTTTTTTTTTATTATTTTGGGTGGAGAGAGGGGCTACGAGCCAGCAAGTCACTTACATGCACATGTGGATTCTCTGATGCCAGCTCAGATTTCTCAAGTTCTCAGCTACTGAGCTTTATGAAAAGCTGGCCCTGCTGAGCACTGTGGAAGGCTGAGGGGTGATCTCTGGACTTGGGATAAAATGATGGTTACTTAGCACAACATACCCAGATCCTGTATTCTTGGTAAGCTGAATGACATCTTTGGGTTTAGCAAGTTCCCTGCACGTTTTGAGTTTGAAATAGCAGCAGTTGACTTATAAATTAGCAGTGATTAATGAATATATGAATGATAATTAGTTCTGCTTTAATAGGACCCATGGGGCCACCTGGGTGTCTCAGTCAGTTAAACGTCTGACTCTTGGTTTCGACTCAGGTCATGATCTCACAGGTTCAGAAACTGAGTCCCCCGTCAGACTCTGGGCTGATAGTGTGGAGCTTGTTTGAGATTCTCTGTCTCCCTGTCTCTCTGCCCCTTTCCTGCTCATGCTCTCTCTCCCTCTCTGAAAAGTAAAATAAATATATTTAAAAAACAAAAATTAATAATCAGATGGGGAAGAGTGACTTGAGTAGATCATATGAGTATGTCCTACACAGAACTCATCAGATGATTCCCAGCATTTCAACAGGGTAAAAAGAACATGGTGAGAATAATTTCATCTTTTTTTTTTTTTTTTTTTTTTTTGCTGCCACTGTTACTATTATGATTACATTTCTTACCTCTGTGGACACTGCCCCACAGGTGCTGGTTAAGTTTTTTTCTTTGTTTTTCTTTGTTTTGTTTTGTTTGCCAAAGTTAATTTCACCATAGATTCATTAGTGGTTTGAATAGTCACCAAGGACATTTCCATTTTTCCACTTAGTTGTTCCCTGTGCACTTGAGCAGATAAAACCAATAAAGCACATGTCATTTCTATTAATGAAAATTTATAAAGCAACCCATTTCTTTGCAGAAAGGTCAGGCCATGTTCACTTCCACAGCCAGGCAGAGTTACTAACATTTACTTAGCATTGTTTGTCCATTCTTTCAGTCACAGAATTCAGGAAAAATATTATTTGATAGCTTAAAGAGAGATAGGAACTCTCATCAGATCCATTTTAGACTTAGTGATGATAAGAGCGAAGGGTGCCATTCCCTATGCCACTGCATATTATCTTGCATTTGCAGGCACTCTTACCTGGAAGACTATGTGGGGCTTCAAAGTATGCCAAAGTTAACTCAAAATCATAGCCACTAGTACCCAGTGTTTCTCAGACCCAAGAAGGAACTTAGGGTTAAATTTCCCAAAAAATGATGGGGAACCACCAGAAAGTAAGTATGAAACATTTGTCATTTTGTGGCTAAATGTTCAGGAACTGGAATCATAGAAGGTGTAGAAAAGCTGTCCCTGGGTAAAGACAGTGAATTTAGGGGCACCTGGGTGGCTCAGTTGGTTAGGCGACCGACTTCAGCTCAGGTCATGATCTCGTAGTTTGTGAGTTTGAGCCCCGCATCAGGCTCTGTGCTGACAGCTCAGAGCCTGGAGCCTACTTCAGATTCTGTGGCTCCCCCTCTCTCTACCCCTCCCCTGCTCATGTTCTATGTCTCTCTGTCTCTCAATAATAAATAAACGTTAAAAAAAATACATATGAATGGTTCCATGTGTACTTAAAAAAAAAAGACAGTGAATTTAGATATTTTTGCTAAAAAAATCTGAGTACAAAAGTACTTTCATGTGCAGAAAGGATCTGAAAAGTAATCTCTGGGCTGCCATTTGTTTATTATAACATAGTAATGAATCTGAACATGATTCTTGAGCAGTGTTCTTGGAAAAGATCAGAGTTAAGGGTAAGAACTGCCAGCGACACACACAACTGGTTGGGGGGGGTGGGGGGAGGGGGTGTAGTCACTGCTGTGCTATAATGAGAAGGACCAAAAAAGGCTATCAAAAATTCTCTCTCCCTTTTTCATAGATTCTTAGAACACAAGAGCTAGAAATAATTTCAAAGGGGAAACCACCCACCTAAAACATCCTGCTAAATGGTTAAATTATCCTTGAACATTTCCAGCCTATCTCTTGGGCTCCCTCAGTCCTAAAAGAACTCATAGTAATTAATGTCATGTTAATTAGGTTAAACATCATTGTAAGATTTGGAGCCTCTGATGTTCATTGTTTTTTTTACTGGTGAATTCAGTCAAATAACAAAACATGTAAAATAATACATTTATTATTAATTTAAAACATTAAAAGATCAGGGAAATGTAATGATGATTTTTTACTGAAGTAACCATTTAGAATAAAGTGGTATACCTCCCTATAAGAAAAATGCCAGTGAAACAATTATCAGGATTATCAGGTTAGGAAAAAATATTAAAAATAATACTCAAAATAATAATTCCCAAATCCCCAAGGCTTTGGAAAATAGAGATTCTCATTTACAAATGGTGGGAGTATACACAGGGACACATTTTCCAAAGGACTAGTTTGGGAATAAGTATGAGAAGTATTTTATTCCATTTTTTTTACCAGTTCTTATTTTTTTTTAATATCAAATTTATTGTCAATTTGGTTTCCATACAACACCCAGTGCTCATCCTAACAGGTGCCCTCCTCAATAACCATCACCACCCTCCCCTCCCTCCCACCCCCCATCTACCCTCAGTTTTTTCTGTTATTAAGAGTCTCGTATGCTTTGGCTCTCTCCCTCTCTAACCTCTTTTTTTTTCCTTCCCCTCCCCCATGGACTTCTGTTAAGTTTCTCAGGATCCACATAAGAGTGAAAACATATGGAATCTTTCTCTGTATGACTTATTTCACTTAGCATAACACTCTCCAGTTCCATCCACATTGCTACAAAAGGCCATATTTCATTGTTTCTCCCTGCCATGTACTATTCCATTATGTATATAAACCACAATTTCTTTATCCATTCGTCAGTTGGTGGACATTTAGACTCCTTCCATAATTTGGCTATTGTTGAGAGTGCTGCTATAAACACTGGGGTACAAGTGCCCCTATGCATCAGCACTCCTGTAGCCCTTGGGTAAATTCCTAGCAGTGCTATTGCTGGGTCATAGGGTATGTCCATTTTTAATTTTTTGAGGAACCTCCACACTGTTTTCCAGGCAGCTGCACCAGTTTGCATTCCCACCAACAGTGCAAGAGGGTTCCCGTTTCTCCACATCCTCTCCAGCATCTATAGTTTCCTGATTTGTTCATTTTGGCCACTCTGACTGGCGTAAGGTGATATCTGAGTGTGGTTTTGATTTGTATTTCCCTGATGAGGAGCGATGTTGAGCATCTTTTCATGTGCCTGTTGGCCATCCGGATGTCTTCTTTAGAGAAGTGTCTATTCATGTTTTCTACCCATCTCTTCACTGGATCATTTGTTTTTTGAGTGTGGAGTTTGGTGAGCTCTTTATAGATTTTGGATACTAGCCCTTAGTCTGATATGTCATTTGCAAATATCTTTTCCTATTCTGTTGGTTGCCTTTTAGTTTTGTCGATTTTTCCTTTGCTGTGCAGAAGCTTTTTATGTTCATGAGGTCCCAATAGTTCATTTTTGCTTTTAATTCCCTTGCCTTTGGGGATGTGTCAAGTAAGAGATTGCTACGGCTGAGGTCAGAGAGGTTTTTTCCTGCTTTCTCCTCTAGGGTTTTGATGGTTTCCTGTCTCACATTCAGGTCCTTTATCCATTTTGAGTTTATTTTTGTGAATGGTGTAAGAAAGTGGTCTGGTTTCATCCTTCTGCATGTTGCTGTCCAGCTCTCCCAGCACCATTTGTTAAAGAGACTGTCTTTTTTCCATTGGATATTCTTTCCTGCTTTGTCAAAGATTAGTTGACCATACTTTTGTGGGTCTAGTTCTGGGGTTTCTATTCTATTCCATTGGTCTATGTGTCTGTTTTTGTGCCAATACCATGCTCTCTTGATGATTACAGCTTTGTAGTAGAGGCTAAAGTCTGGGATTGTGATGTCTCATGCTTTGGTCTTCTTCTTCAAAATTACTTTGGCTATTTGGGGCCTTTTATGGTTCCATACAAATTTTAGGATTGCTTGTACTAGCTTCGAGAAGAATGCTGGTGCAATTTTGATTGGGATTGCATTGAATGTGTATATAGCTTTGGGTAGTATTGACATTTTGACAATATTTATTCTTCCAACCCATGAGCACGGAATGTTTTTCCATTTCTTTATATCTTCTTCAATTTCCATCATAAGCTTTCTATACTTTTCAGCATACAGATCTTGTACATCTTTGGTTAGATTTATTCCTAGGTATTTTATGCTTCTTGGTGCAATTGTGAATGGGATCAGTTTCTTTATTTGTCTTTCTGTTGCTTCATTATTAGTGTATAAGAATGCAACTGATTTCTGGACATTAATTTTGTATCCTGCGACTTTGCTGAATTCATGTATCAGTTCTAGCAGACTTTTGGTGGAGTCTATCGGATTTTCCATGTATAATATCATGTCATCTGCAAAAAGTGAAAGCTTGACTTCATCTTTGCCAATTTTGATGCCTTTGATTTCCTTTTGTGGTCTTATTGCTGATGCTAGAACTTCCAACACTATGTTAAGCAACAGCAGTGAGAGTGGACATCCCTGTCGTGTTCCTGAACTCAGGGAGAAAGCTCTCAGTTTTTCCCCATTGAGGATGATATTAGCTGTGGGCTTTTCATAAATGGCTTTTATTATGTTTAGATATGTTCCTTCTATCCCGACTTTCTTGAGGGTTTTTCTTAAGAAACGTTGCTGAATTTTGTCAAATGCTTTTTCTGCATCGATTGACAGGATCATATGGTTCTTATCTTTTCTTTTATTAATGTGATGTATCACATTGATTGATTTGTGAATGTTGAACCAGCCCTGCATCCCAGAAATGAATCCCACTTGATCATGGTGAATAATTCTTTTTATATGCTGTTGAATTCGATTTGCTAGTATCTTATTGAGAATTTTTACATCCATATTCATCAGGGATATTGGCCTGTAGTTCTCTTTTTTTACTGGGTCTCTGTCTGGATAGGAATCAAAGTAATGCTGGCTTCATAGAATGAGTCTGGAAGTTTTTCTTCCCTTTCTATTTTTTGGAACAGCTTGAGAAGGATAGGTATTATCTCTGCTTTAAATGTCTGGTAGAACTCCCCTGGGAAGCCATCTGGTCCTGGACTCCTATTTGTTCGGAGATTTTTGATAACTGATTCAATTTCTTCGCTGGTTATGGGTCTGTTCAAGCTTTCTATTTCCTCCTGATTGAGTTTTGGAAGTGTGTGGGTGTTTAGGAATTTGTCCGTTTCTTCCAGGTTGTCCAGTTTGTTGGCATACAATTTTTCATAGTATTCCCTGGTAATTGCTTGTATTTCTGAGGGATTGGTTGTAATAATTATATTTTCATTCATGATTTTTTCTATTTGGGTCATCTCCCTTTTCTTTTTGAGAAGCCTGGCTAGAGGTTAATCAATTTTGTTTATTTTTTCAAAAAACCAACTCTTGGTTTCGTTGATCTGCTCTACAGTTTTTTTAGATTCTATATTGTTTATTTCTGCTCTAATCTTTATTATTTCTCTTCTTCTGCTGGGTTTAGGGTTTCTTTGCTGTTCTACTTCTGTTTCCTTTAGGTGTGCTGTTAGATTTTGTATTTGGGATTTTTCTTATTTCTGGAGATAGGCCTGGATTGCAATGTATTTCCCTCTCAGGACTGCCTTTGCTGCATCCCAAAGCGTTTGGATTGTTGTAGTTTCATTTTCATTTGTTTCCATATATTTCTTAATTTCTTCTCTAATTGCCTGGTTGACCCATTCATTCTTTAGTAGGGTGTTCTTTAACCTCCATGCTTTTGGAGGTTTTCCACACTTTTTCCTATGGTTGATTTCAAGCTTCACAGCATTGTGGTCTAAAAGTATGCATGGTATGATCTCAATTCTTGTATACTTATCAAGGGCTGTTTTGTGACCCAGTATATGATCTATCTTGGAGAATGTTCCATGTGCACTCGAGAAGAAAGTATATTCTGTTGCTTTGGGATGCAGAGTTCTAAATATATCTGTCAAGTCCATCTGATCCAGTGTATCATTCAGGGCCCTTGTTTCTTTATTGACCATGTGTCTAGATGATCTATCCATTGTTGTAAGTGGCGTATTAAAGTCCCCTGCAATTACCACATTCTTATTAATAAGGTTGCTTATGTTTGTGATTAATTGTTTTACATATTTGGGGGCTCCCGTATTCGGTGCATAGACATTTATAATTGTTAGTTCTTCCTGATGGATAGACCCTGTAATGATTATATAATGCCCTTCTTCATCTCTTGTTACAGCCTTCAATTTAAAGTCTAGTTTGTCTGATATAAGTATGGTTACTCCAGCTTTCTTTTGACTTCCAGTAGCATGATAGTTCTCCATCCCCTCACTTTCAATCTGAAGGTGTCCTCAGGTCTAAAATGAGTCTCTTGTAGATAGCAAATAGATGGGTCTTGTTTTTTTATCCATTCTGTTACCCTATGCCTTTTTGTTGGAGCATTTAGTCCATTTACATTCAGTGTTATTATAGAAAGATATGAGTTTCGAGTCATTGTGATGTCTGTAGGTTTCATGCTTGTAGCCATGTCTCTGGTACTTTGTCTCACAGGATCCCCCTTAGGATCTCTTATAGGGCTGGTTTAGTGGTGATGAATTCCTTCAGTTTTTGTTTGTTTGGGAAGACCTTTATCTCTCCTTCTATTCTAAATGACAGACTTGCTGGATAAAGGATTCTCGGCTGCATATTTTTTCTGTTCATCACATTGAAGGTTTCCTGCCATTCTTTTCTGGCCTGCCAAGTTTCAGTAGAGAGATCAGTCACGAATCGTATCAGTCTCCCTTTATATGTTAGAGCACGTTTATCCCTAGCTGCTTTCAGAATTTTCTCTTTATCCTTGTATTTGCCAGTTTCACTATGATATGTCATGCAGAAGATTGATTCAAGTTATGTCTGAAGGGAGTTCTCTGTGCCTCTTGGATTTCAATGCCTTTTTCCTTCCCCAGATCAGGGAAGTTCTCAGCTATTATTTCTTCAAGTACACCTTCAGCACCTTTCCCTCTCTCTTCCTCCTCTGGAATACCAATTATGCATAGATTATTTCTCTTTAGTGCATCACTTAGTTCTCTAATTTTCCCCTCATACTCCTGGATTTTTTTATCTCTCTTTTTCTCAGCTTCCTCTTTTTCCATAATTTTATCTTCTAATTCACCTATTCTCTCCCCTGCCACTTTAATCCAAGCTGTGGTCAATTCCATTTTATTTTGCAGCTCATTTATAGCATTTTTAGCTCCTCATGACTGTTTCTTAGTCCCTTTTTCTCTGTAGTAATAGATTCTCTGCTGTCCTCTATACTTTCTTCAAGCCCAGCAATTAATTTTATGACTATTATTTTAAATTCATTTTCTGTTACATTGCTTAAATCGTTTTTGATCAGTTCATTAGCTGTTGCTGCTTCCTGGAGTTTCTTTTGAGGAGAATACTTCTGTGTCATCATTTTGGATAGTCCCTGAGGTGTTGCGGAACTGCAGGGCTCTTCCTCTGTGCTGTCTGGAGTAACTTGCGTTGGTGGGTGGGGCCGCAGTCAGACCCGATGTCTGCCCCCAGCCCACCGCTGTGGCCACAGTCAGACTGGTGTGTACCTTATCTTCCCCTCTCCAGGGGCAGGACTCACTGTGGAGTGGTGTGGCCCCTGTCTGGGCTACCTGCACACTGCCAGGCTTGTGGTGCCGGTTCATTGGGATCTGACATATTAGCCAGAGTGAATCCACAAGGTGCACGGGGCGGGAGGGGCAGACTCAGCTTGCTTTGCCTTCAGTGGTCCGCTTCAGGAGGGGCCCTGTGGCACTGGGAGGGAGGCAGACCCGTTGGAGGGGTGGATCCACAGAAGCACAGCATTGGGTGTTTGCACAGTGCAAGCAAGTTCCCTGATGGGCACTGGTTCCCTTTGGGATTTTGGCTGGGGGATGGGCTAGGGATATGGCACTGGTGAGTGCCTTTGTTCCCTGTCAAGCTGAGCTCTGTCCTCTAGGGATCAACAACTATCCCTCCCTGTTTCCTCTCACCCTCCCGCTCCTCGAGCAGAGCTGTTGACTTATAACATTCCAGATGTTAAGTCCCACTGGCTGTCAGAACTCATGCAGTATGGCCCCTCTGCTTTTGCAAGACAGACTCAGCAATTCCGCCTTGCCAGGAGGGCTGCCCCTCCACCGCCCGGGCTCCCTCCCACCAGTCCGTGTAGTGTGCACCGCCTCTCTGTCCTTGCTACCCTCTTCCCTGGGCCTGTCGTCTATGCTTGGTTCTGGAGAGTCTGCTCTGCTAGTCTTCTGGCAGTTTTCTGGGTTATTTAGGCAGATATGGGTGGAATCTAAGTGGTCAGCAGGACGCGGTGAGCCCAGTGTCCACCTACACCGCCATCTTCCTCTGTATCCACCAGTTCTTAAATGTGAAATTAACCTGATGAGGATAAAAAGATTTATATACAGAATGTCCACTAAAACATTAGACAACAGATGGAAGCAATCTTAATGTTCAGTATTAGAACTACTAATTTTATGATTTACTTCCTTATATGATGGGACAGGACAAGCAAGTAAAATTGTATTTGAAGAATATTTAATCACATGAGGAAAATACATCATAAGTGCTTTGAAAATAACTGAATGGATAAAGTGAGGTTGAGACAGGAAAGAACGAAATGTTATTTTCAATATAATATTATTTTTATAAAATATAAGTAACTGGAAAACACAATTATATGTACAAACAGGTTGTAGATAAATACAAGATAATAATGATGGACTGTGGGTGTTGTCATTATGGGAGATTTTCCTTTCTTTATTACACTTTTTTATTGGTTGTAGATGAATATAGTAAATGAGTATCTACTCGTTTTATTATGGAGGATTCAAACAAGTAATGTTATTATCTTTAAAGAGAAAAATAATAACAATCTCCATAATTTAAAATTATCCCTGATGTCAGGAAATGAAACAGTCATGGTTTAAAACTTCAGTATTTAATTTCTTCATCCTGAACTTTTCCTCTTAAAGTAATCATCCAATGATGTGAAGTTATTTACAAATCTCATTTCAGCCATTTCCACTGAATTGATGACACATTTTATGATATATAATAGTGTATAATCTAGTGATATTAACTGGGGTCAGTGTATTGGCCAACATGAATGCACTGGGTGATGCAGGTAGAAGAAAATGAAGAGAAGAACATTAGTGGCACTAAGTGAAAAGATGTGGCTCTTAAGAAACCTTCATGTCTTGGTTTAGGAAAGCAATCTCTGCATGAGATTCATCTGCTGACACTCAGGCAAACCCTTTATCCCATAAGCCTAGGTCATCAGCCTTTTTCTATGATGGCATCTGTAACCCCTATCACACTGCAGCAACTCTCCTCAATAGAAAAGAAATGATGACTTCCCTACGCATGGAAGGGAAAAAACACTTAAAGTATTTTATAGGGAATATCCTAAAGCAACATTAAAAAATATTCATATTACAAAATAATTGCTGCCTCATGAACAGATTTCATTCTAGTCATTTATTTTTTAATGTTGATTTATTTTTGAGAGAGAGAGAGAGCATGAGCAAGGGAGGGGCAGAGAGAGAAGGGACAGAAGTTCTGAAGCAGGCTCCCTGCTGACAGCAGAGAGCCTGATGCGGGGCTTGAACTCAGGAACCATGAACTGAAGTCGGCCACTTAACTAACTGAGCCACCTAGGTGCCCTTCATTCTAGTCATTCACTGAAGAAATACAGATGCTCCAGACATACTGTTTGTGGTTAGGAAACATTTGAAAAGCTAACATTTTAATGAATTTGTGATTATTAGAATTGAGTAAGGATAAGCAATTGCCCCAAATCCTAAAATTACAGATTTCCTGAAACACTTAAACTTTAATCCAGTTTCTGGTTCAAATTCCAGCTCTGGTACTTCTTAGAAGAACAGTATTGCCACAATTGCTGGGAAGGGTACATGAATAGGTAGGAAATGTGAGAAATGAAAAAGTACTCAACAGCTTCATGGAGGATGGTGACAATGGTTTCTTTGACAGGATCCTCAAGAGAAGCAACACAGGGAGATAGTCTTGTAAGGAAACTCATAAGAATGGATTGTGATTTTTCAGCTTTTAAGAATATCCATACCTAATAACCAGATTCATGTATTCTCCATGTCATATTTAATTTGTGTTAAGTATTAATGCCTGATAATAACGGTTCTTTGGGGAAATAAGCACAGGCTGAGCCTATCTTTGGGCCAGAGTGCTGAGGAGCATTGATAAGGGCAGCAAGATTAGTGACATTACCAAAGGCAAAGTGAGTCTTCAGAGAATGGAAGCACGGCAAAGAAGGCAACTCCTTACCCAAGTGGTATTCCCCTATGTCTGCCCACCTAGGAGGATCCAGATGTTACGTTATTAATAGAGATGGCAAGTAGCCTTAGAAGGCATTTGGAAACTGAAATATCTATGCGTTAAACTACAGAACTCCAATACGGATCATGGAAACCTAAGGACAGAATTCTGTTTTCTAGGAAGGATATCAGAACATCCTACTTGTCAGTGTTCTAGGGGGGCTTGGGAAGGGTGGGATTCTAGACAACAGATGGATGTTTAAATGGGAATTCAGAAAAGGAAACAAAACAGAGGCCAATAAAACTGATATATTGGAGAGCCAAAAACTCAAATATTTCAGCCTATTATAAAAGGAAAGCAAAGAAGAAATACTGTAGCAGTGTGGGACTCAAGAAATTTCATGTAATTCTCCCAGTTCACCCACACAGTAAAGGCTTTTCCAGGATGCTGGGGAGATTAAGGAATTACTTGAAGGGAACAAGTGTTGCAAAGCATGGAAAATAATATAACCAAGCCACTGATAGTATTATATTATGATAGGATATGAAAATGATTTGCTGATATGCTGTCCTGACAAATGGTGAAATAAAAATTTTATACATATTTTTTCTATTTATTAATATTCATGGATCTCCTGCTCTACACTGAGGATTGGGGATACTGCCTTAATCCCCGAGGCTGCCCTAATCCCAGAGAACTGTGAAATCCTTGTGGTATTTTCTATCTACTTTAAAATTGGTCCTGGGGGCACCTGGGTGGCTCAGTCTGTTAAGCTTTCAACTTCAGCTCAGGTCATAATCTCACATTCATGAGTTCAAGCCTTACATTGGGTTCTGTGCTGACAGCTCAGAGCCTGGAGCCTGCTTTGGATTCTGTGTCTCCCTTTCTCTCTGCCCCTCCCTCACTCGCGCTCTGTCTCTCTCTCTCTCAAAAATAAATAAACATTAAAAAAAAAAAAAACTTTCCACTCCTGTAACTGGAGTGGAAATGAAACTCCAGAGGGATCTATTCTATAAACCACATTCTGAAGCCCAAGGTAAAGCAGAGTCCAGGGAAATGAAGCACAATGCAATCACTTCTAACATCAGATTACTGACAATCAAATAAAAGTGTCAAAATGAGGGGCGCCTGGGTGGCTCAGTCGGTTAAGCGTCCGACTTCGGCTCAGGTCATGATCTCGCGGTCCGTGAGTTCGAGCCCCGCGTCGGGCTCTGTGCTGACAGCTCAGAGCCTGGAGCCTGTTTCGGATTCTGTGTCTCCCTCTCTCTCTGACCCTCCCCTGTTCATGCTCTGTCTCTCTCTGTCTCAAAAATAAATAAATAAACGTTAAAAAAAAATAAAAAAATTAAAAAAAAGTGTCAAAATGTGCTTCTACTGGCCTGCTGGGCTACTTTTCACTATATAGGTATTGAAATATTATTTTTATGTTCTATTCCTCAGATTCAAGGTTTGTGATTTATTAATACAGACTCATTATATATCTGAAGACAGTGATGAAAAATCATTCTGCAATAACATTCATTCTACTAGGATTGACAGGTAGCCCACTACTACAGGTTTTTCTTTCAGTATTTCTGTTTTTCACCTACATTTTCACTGTTGCTGGAAATCTAATCATTATTCTCCTCACTCTGGTTGACTCTCACCTCAAAACACCCATGTACTTTTTCCTTTGGAATTTTTCCATCTTAGAAATAATATTTACAACTGTCTGTGTTTTTCGATTCCTGTACAGCCTGACAACTGGGGACAAAAATGTTACCTATAATGCTTGTGCCATCCAATTCTTTTTTGTCATCCTCATCGGAGCAACAGAATTTTTTCTTCTAACTGCATGTGCTATGATCACTATGTGGCCATCTGCAAACCCCTGCACTACAGTACCATCATGAGTGAAAGAGTATGCACCATGGTTGTCCTTTGCTGTTGGCTGATTGGGTTAATTGTCATACTCCCACCGCTTAGCCTGGGAGTCCAGCTAGATTTCAGTAACTCTAATCTCATTGACCATTTTGGCTGTGATGCATCTCCTCTTCTGAAGATTGTATGCTCAGACACCAATTTGTAGAGCAACTTATTTTAATCATGGCTGTGCTGACCCTCATAGTCACATTATTCTGTGTAATTATGTCCTACACATACATCATCAAGACTATTTTAAGACTCCCTTCAGCTCAGCAAAGAAAAAAGCCTTTCTTCACTTGTTCTTCCCACATGATCGTAGTCTCCATCTTCCTATGGAAGCTGCATCTTCATCTATATCAGACCAGCAAAGGAAGGAGTTGCCATTAATAAGGTGGTGTCATTGCTCAAAACCTCAGTTATCCCATTGATAAACTCTTTCATTTACACACTATGGAATAAGCAAGTCAAACAAGCCTTCAAATACTCAATTAAAAAGATGGCATTTCTTTCAAAGGATTAGGAAACTAAAAAGATTTTTTAAATTAAAAAAAATAGATATCTAATGTCACTTCTCACTTTATCCTGATTCCAAAACATTTGTGATCTATTCCCATAGATATTCCACAGGTTTTTGTTGATACAAATTTACTGTTTCCAAATTTTTTTGGTGTATATATTACCTTTTTCTAGGTCATAGTGTGTTTACAATACCCTGGAGTCTGTTTGAACTTGAGTCTGTTGTTGGACACCAAGCAAGGAGATAAAGTGGGGTGAGTCTTGAACAAGTTTAAATGACCTCAAAAGAGGTCATTACATGTTTTTCAGACAAGAAGAGATCAAACCCTTGAACAGGATAATAAGTGTCTGCTTCTCTGGGGCTTCAGTAAAATCTACTAACCTGTGCCCTCTAGTAACCCCTGGAGATTGTGAATTCAATTTGCATCAAAATTAACTCATCCACAAGATTAGACTTGGTTGGGTTTCCAAAAGTTTCAATCCTGTAGTTACAGGAGATACAGGTTTTTGGTTTTTTTTTTAGGGAAGTCATAGTTTCCTAACTCCTTTTTCATACCTTGAGATGGAAATTTAAAATCCTGAGATAATCACTTTTCTTTCTGCAAGGTCTCCAGATACTTCAAAATAAACAACCAAAGTTACAGTTCTTATATTCCTCATTTTCCACTAAAACATTCCATGATAGCAGCCACTTGGTAAAAGCAAGCCATAATGGCAGCCAACATTCAAGGGGTGACAAAACCCATCTACTTATAGGAAGACTGTAAAGTATTATGGATATTTCTACAAATCAACATTTAATGGGTGCTTGACTCATGTCTAAGCTAGATGGCAAGATCTTGTATGGTATCTCATCTCCTACCTTCCCTGCTATTCCTACCACCAACATTCACCCCAAATGATAATAAAATTCTATTAGGTAACAAAGAGTGCTACTCATTTTCATTGTTTTTTTTTTTAAGTTTTTATTAAATTCCAGTTAGTTAACATACAGAGATCAACGGAACACAATAGAGAGTCCAGAAATAAACTCACACCTTAAGTAAATTAATCTATAACAAAAGAGATAAGAATAAAGAAAAGACAGTCTCTTCAACAAATGGTGCTGGGAAAACTGAACAGCTACCTGTAAAAGAATGAAACTGGACCACTTTCCAAAACCATACACAAATATAAACTCAGAATGGATTAAAGACCTAAGTGTGAGAACTGAAACCATAAAAATCCTAGAAAAGAACACAGTGATTTCTCTAATATCATTGGTAGCAACATTTTTCTCCAGAAGTTTTTCATCTTTCCAAACTTTATTCTGCACCCATTAAACAATAACACCACATCACCCCTATATCCAGCCTCTGGCAACCACTGTTCTACTTTCTGTCTCCACCAATTTGACTATACTAGGTAGTTCATTTAAGTGGAATTATATAATAATTTACCTTTGTGTCCAGCTTATTTCACTTAGCATAATGTCTTTAATTTCATCCATGTTGTAGCATGTGTCAGAATTATATTACTTTTTAATGCTGAATAACATTTCCTTGCATGTATATACTACATTTTCTTTATCCATTCGTTTGTCAGTAGACATTTTGGTGCTTCTATCTTTTGATTATAGTGAATAACACTGTTATGAGTATTGGTGTACAAATATTGGTTTAATCTGCTGCTTTCAATTTTTTTAGGTATATACTGAGAAGTAGAATTGTTGGATCATGTGGTAATTCCATGTTTAATTTTTTGAAGCATCTCTATAATGTTTTCCACAATGGTTGCACCATTTTACATTCCTACCAAAAAGTCACAAGACTTGCAATTTCTCCACTATTTTGTGGAGTTCATATGTAAAAGTGAATGTATGAGGGCAGTAGCATAAAGGCAGAAGAGTAAACATAGAAGTCACGCTTGTATGACTTGTGTATATATTGTATGTATATAATTATATGAAGTGATATATCTTCAAATGAAGGTAGATTGTGATAGGTTTAATATGTATACTATAAAGAAACCAGGGATGCCTGGGGCTCAGCTGGTTGAGCATAGGACTTCGGCTCAGGTCATGATCTCACAGTTTGTGAGTTCGAGCCTGGACTGGGCTTGCTGCTGTCAGTACAGAGCCCACTTGGGATCTTCTGTTCCCCTCTCTCTCTGCCCCTTCCCCACTCCCATTCATGCTCTCTCTCAAAAATAATAAAACATTTTTAAATAACTAAAAAAAAATAAATCCACAAATAATATAACACATGTTTATAACAAATAGGTTGACAAATGGAATCAAAGGGAATTAATCTCAAAGAAAGCACAAAATTAGAAAAAAGAAACAAAGAAAAAGTACCAATAAGAAACAAATAGTAAATTATATTTAATTCCAAGCATATCAACAATCATATCATATGTAAATTCTGTCAACATCAAACTTCAAAGGCAGAAATTGTCACAATGGGACATCATCATGCCTCCAAACCAGATACCGACCCCCAGCAACGGGCTGCCTTTGGCTCCTCCAGCATGCAGCCAGCAAAGATTTATTGACCAATTGGTATGTCCCAGGCACTGAGCTCGCTCTGGTGGGTAACAAAAGCAGACCCAGAACTGTTTGCACTCAAACCAAAAATGTAAAATTACACCTGTGATGAGTCACTGCAAACGAGGTGATCTCGCTGACGTCGGGGAAGTCTGGCTTCTGGAGTCTGACACCTACTCTGCTACAGCTCCGTCAGCATGTTCAACGGAGCAGCAGCGATGAGGCCAAGAGGCAAATCTCTGCTGTGACACAGCCTCAGGTCCCATCTCCTCCACAGGGAATAAGCTCCTCCTCCAGCTCATCTCTGACCTCAAAGTCATGGCCAACAGCTTCTCCATCTCTTACAAGACACTTGCCTCTTTGTGCTGCCAAAGAAGGGCAGGCCCGGGGCCGGGGGAGGATGCCCCACTCCCCAACTCTGACCCCAAGCCAAGACTCCCACTGAGGAGAAACTGAAAGTCCTCATCTGAGACCCAGGCAGCTCCAGGGGAGCCCCAACGCACCCCGTGTCCCCTGCCCAAAGCAGTGCCGATAGATAGGCACCTTGCAGAGCAACTTTTGAACCAGCAACCTGGTGGTGACTGCCAACAGCACAGTCCATGGTTCGGCGCCCAGGGAAGGGCCTCACTTCTCTGTCAGTCTCATTGGTGCTCACAAAACTGGAGGCCTGAAGATGCCCTTGGCACTCACTGACACTCCCCTCAAGTTTTGCCTGCCCTGCAAGCAGTGCCCCCGGCATGAAGAAAGGAGCCAGTTTATCTGACGATGGGCCAGGTGGAAGAGAACAGAGGTCCTATCCTTCCTCCAGAGAACTTCATGGCTTCCCACTGATCCAACCAGGCCCAACCCCTCACCAACCTCAGCAAGAAAAAGTGCCTCTCCCAGCCTGTTCAGGCTGCTGGGTCCCAGGCCTGAAACCCAGGCCAGTCCCCCAGACCCTAGTGCTGGGGACTCCTTTCTTATCCAAATAAATGCTTGACTAAAAAAAGAAAGAAAGAAAGAAAGAAAGAAAGAAAGAAAGAAAGAAAGTGTCACATTGGGAGGAAAAAAACGAGGCAACTCTTGGCTGTCTAAAGAAAACTAACTTTTAAAATAAAGGCAGAAATGGGGGGGGTTAAAAATGGGAAAATATATACAATGATAACACTAATCAAAAAAAGTTGGAGTGGCTATATTAACATCAATGTAGATTAAAGCAAAGAATATTAATTAGGATAAAAGAGTAGTTTTTTTTCAATGACAAAGGGGTTTATTCTTCAAGAAACCTTAACTACCCTAAAAACTTATGCATATAATGAAGAGCCTCAGGGCGCCTGGGTGCATCAGTTGATTAAGCCTCCGACTTCAGCTCAGGTCATGATCTCATGGTTCACAAGTTCAAGCCCTGAGTGGGGTTCTGTGCTGACAGCTCAGAGCCTGGTGCCTGCTTCGGATTCTGTCTCCCTCTCTCTCTCTGCCTCTTCCCCACTCGTGCTCTGTCTCTCTCAAAAAAAAATAAATAAGTAAATAAATAAACATTGAAAAACATTTTTAATAAATAAAGAGCTTCAAAAATACATGACACAAAAGCTGATAAAACTGCCAGGCAAGAGCTACAAGAGGGTACAAGGAATAACATGAAGCTTCTTAGATTCTAGGTTCAGAAATGATGTTTCATCATTTCTTGCCACAGGCCACTGACCCAAGGAAGTGGCATGGCTAAGCCCAAAGTCAAGGGACAAGAAAGTTTACTCCACCTACAATGAGGCCATGAGAAGAGTGTTGATGTTAGGATGGGAAAAAATTGGGAACAACAATGCAATCTACCACATTGTGGTGCCATCATGCTTTTAAATGAAAAAATAGTTTTGGAAAAAATCTTTATAAAGAAGAAAATGCTATATTTTGTTGTATTATATTTGTGGTTATGAATGAATGAGCTTAGAGCCAGAAAGATCAGCCAAAGGGCAATTAAGCTTAAATTAGCCTGTTTTTAATGAAGAACTATAACTCTCTAGGTTGTTTGCACTGGAATGCTTCCAGGAAGCCCCCCTGCAAATTATTTTCAGTCACTAAATATCAGAAGAGGAGGTATGGGAATTTAGTCTGCAGTGAGAAAACCATTAAGAGGAAATTCTCAAGTTCTCCAGTTGAAATTTATTTATTTGGTGAAATAACAGTAAAGTCACTGTTAATTTGGTCAAAGTTGCAAATCTGTGCTATCTTAAGGTTATGAAAATCCCAATTGCTTTATTTTTTTAAAAAAAATATTCAGAATACGGAGACTCGTTTCCTTAGTATGTTTAGGGTTTCTAATAAGAGTGGATTATAATTTGAAGAAATAAAAAAAGGACAATGTCAATGAAGAAAAAAAAAACTGCCAGGCAAGAAGGAAAAAACCAGAATTATAGTAATAAATGTCAGCACGCATGTCTCAATAATTAGCTGAATCATAACCCAGAAATTCATTAAGTATACAGAAGTCTTAGCTCCATCAACATGATCTGTCATCTATAGAACACCCTAAGAACAAAAAGAGTAGAGCTGCTTTAAAATTCCCAGGTAATATTTATCAAGTTAGACAATATTTTGGGCTCTAAAACAAGCCTCATTAAATTTTAAATGATTCAAATGATATAAAGTATATTATCTGGCCAAATGGAATTAAATAAGAAATCAGTAACAAATTTTCCTGAGAAACACCCCTAACTGGAAAACGAATATCAAAATTTGTGGGATGCACCTAAAGCACTATTTGTAGGGAAATTAATGGCTATATAGCAACAATAGTGATTAAAATCATGTGTGTCATGTGTGTATCATTGGCCATAATCTTAGCCATAGCTGTATAGAATTTCATCCAGGCACTTTGCCCCCTGTATAAAATTGAGGTTCAGTTGCTATGGATATGGGAAGAAAAATACCAGACCGGATATCTCCAGTCTCTGCCACAGCCCATCAGGATGTTCTTCAAAAACTCTAAATATAGAGAGAGATCTCCTTTCTCCCCAGCCTATCCCCCGTGCCAGGGAAGATTTTGAATCGCTCTCTGCCAACCATGGGATGACAAAAGTGTGATCTGATGTGGCTAGTCAGTGTGACAAACCTCAGCAGAGGAGCAATGGGTGGATCGAGTACAGGGACAGCAAAGACACCTGCTTCCGTGGGGACAGGAAGAACACACCTCTGTTCCATCATGTGACACCAGGATCAATAGGAACAGCAACAGAAGTGACAGCAAAGAGAGTCAAAGAAAAAGCTCTATTCAAGTTCGCTGGGCAGTAATAAACTATAGCAAAATCAAAAACATATCCTGGAACCAGGCAATTTTTTTATCCAGTATTTAGGATGCAAAACTCCAGTGCTTCAACCTCCAAGAGTAGTTTCATTGGCTACCTGAAAAGTCTTACGTAGAAGGAGGAGCGATGAAAAGAAAGGCCAGGTAGCACTAAGAGAACATCAAGTTTGACATTTAAATATGGGTAAGTCTCTTAAATATTAGGACAAGTAGTTAGAGTAGCATGAGGAAAGAAGGATATTTGTATTCAGATAAACTTTTATCCAAAACCTGCACCACCACTGTGGGACATTCTGACCAGTCATTTTTTGTTTGGTTGGTTTTGTTTTTTTAATTTTGTTTGTTTGTCTTTGAGAGAGAGAGAGAGAAAGCAGGGTAGAGAGAGGGAGAGAGAATCTTAAGCAGATGGAACCCGATGCAAGCTCAACGCAGGGCTCAATCCCACCACCCTAGGATCATGACCTGAGTTGAAATCATGAGTCAGACACTCAACCGACTGAGCCACCTAGGCACTCCTGACCAATCATTTGTCTGCTCTTCAGTTACTTCTGTAAAATGAGGATAGCTTCTTTTTACTTTATGATTTATATCAAAAATAATACATAATATATATATAAAGTGCCAGAGTGTCTAGTTCTAGGAGAAATATAAAGATTCAACAAAGAAATCAAAATGGAATTCAGATGACATCAGACCATCCTCAAGGTCTCTGAGGACATTGTTCCCATTGCTGCATGTGTTTTTACATTGTTGATTATACTGCCACCAATTCATTAGTAATTTTTAAAACTGGGTCACCAAGGACTATCTTGTTCACTCAGATGTTCCCTCTGCACTGGTAACATACTAACATATAAAAGAAATGATGCTACTATAGAATTTGCAGGGAAGCCTGCCTCCCTGCCCAGGAAGATCAAATGTGCCCCTCTGACAAAACTAGAGAGAAACTTCCTTTACCTCTGCATCTTTTCGTCCTTTAAACTAACAGAATGACTGGGAAATCTGGTATCTGGTGCCATTTTAGACTTGCTGAGAGAAGAGGAGGCTGAAACTGGGCTCCTAATATCAGAAGCCATGGTAGTCTAGGAGAGGTCAGTCAATTGTCAGGCTTGTCTGTGAAAGAGTGCATGTGTGCACACACACTTGTGTGGAAGGTGAGGCTGGGGGTTGTGACAGGTGGAATATGAGAGTGGGAACAGAAGTACACACAGAACCCTTCACCAACTGAATGCTACTCAAACTGTGGTTCCCTCAAGGGTCTCAGATAAAGAACTATTGGAAAAGTAAGTGCGTAATTGTCATGCCACATTTTTCCAAATTCTCCAAACATGAGCAGAGGGTGAACACAGTTTTAAAATCTGGAATTCAGTTCATCATAATTGATAGTGCAGAAAAGTAGTCAACAATCATTTCTGATATGCTGTTATTTTGAAGGAACATGAAGTTAGGATTTTCTTCCCATGGTTAATTTATAACTATGAGCTGAGGAAGCTCTTAATAAAGAGAAAAATAAAAGGCAACAGAAAAGACACTGACACCCAATAATACCCTAATGTCATAGAGATAAAATAATGGCAGTATTATAAATTAACTTACAGGGAACCTCCCCTTATTCTCTATCTGTTATTTGGGTCCTTTTTGCCACTTTTCTCTTTTTTTACTCTTCTTGAATCTCTACTCTCTAGTACATGGGCAGCCTCCATCCCAAAGGAAGACTCAGTGAGGTTTGTTCCAAACATAAGGAGCATCAAAGTCTCTCAGATATAGTCACCTGTAATAGGCAGTCAATGAAGGAATAAACTGACTCTCAGTCACTCATCCAACTTCCAAAGTGACTGAGAGTAGGTAGTTTTGCATAGGTAAGTCCTCAAGGCCTAACTGAGAACATTAATTAAACACTACTTATGGGAAGAGGGTGATAAACTGTATTATTTGTTTAATGAAACTGTTTCAAATGTTAATTGATCTGAATTCAAACTAAATAAATAACTTTTAGTCTCCCAGAGAAATTTTCCCAATATAACAGAGAGTGTTGGTATGATTGATTTCTGGGAAAAAACAAAATGTAGCAGTCTTAGATCCAAAGGATCTGCTCCCACAGACTTAACTGCATTATTAAAAGTCACAACAAGCTTCATGACTTAAAACTGTGTCATTGAAGGTTAACACATATCATATTAGGCATTTTAAACATTAAATTCATGATCAGTCAAATGCTAATATGACTGAGTTCGTCAGTCTTTCTTATCAATGTAGAAGAATTAACATTTTGATAATAGAGGAATAATTTTAGATCCTAAGAACTTCCTAAGAGAAAGAGAAATGGAATTACAATGTCAATAGCCAGTATAAAGATTTAAACTCTTCTACAGTGGAAGGGAGGGAGGGAGAAAAATTAGGAATGGAGAAATGAACCTGACCCATCATTCTGTTTGACCTATCAGAGTCTTCTCCTGGCAAGTACATGGCAAGATACCATCCCTCCGGTAAGTCATTTCTCCTATGAGGTAAGGGGGGGAGAGGTTGTCTCTGTTCCAAAATCCTGTGAATCCTGAGCAATACGCCTTGCTAACTCAGTTTATGATGACAGATGTCACAGCCAACTTCATAAAAAGAAAAAAAAAACTAGAAAAACTGAATGAATATAGGAAAATATAAATAGCTACCAATATAACTAAGAGTGATTGCCAAGGAACAAGCATGGAGTAGTTATCATCCCAAATCCAAAGCGGCATTTTCACTGTTATCTTGTGTTACGATGTCACTGAGTATGCACCAAAATGAAATATTGTCTCCTACTGGTAGCCTGAAATCTCCTTAGGGAAGCAACTTATTAATGACTGGAGCTCCAGTCTCGGTTATGATGTTCTTTAAATAACAGAGGCTCAGGAAGGGAAAAAAAATAGTTACAGACAAAGAGGAGGGGAGGTAAACCATAAGGGACTCTTAAATACAGAGAAAAAATTGAGGGTGAATGGGGGAGGGGGTGAGGGGGAAAGGGTAAAATGGGTGATGGACATTGAGGAGGGCACTTGTTGGGATGAGCACTGGGTATTGTATGTAAGTGATACATCATGGGAATCTACCTCCGAAACCAAGAGCACACTGTATACACTGTATGTTAGCCAACTTGACAATAAATTGTATTAAATAAATAAATAAATAAATAAATAAATAGCAGAGGCTCATTAGATATTTATTTGGATAAATAAATGTAGATGATTTATTTGAGCAATGTAGGAGTAACCTAATGCAATTTTGATTCTCTGTTCAGAAAACATACACTGGGTATAACTGGGACAATTGTTTAAAACATGAGAAATTCGTTTTTGCTCTCGTGTAAAAGTGTATAGGATTTCCCTACAAACACTTAAATTATGCCCAAATTTGCTCATTTAATAATCAATTCCCCCTATTAAAACACAAAGACATATTATAGGCCCATATATCAAGTTATTATTAACTACTGATATCCTCAATGAGAATGCATTTACTGGATCTTCCTTTACAGAACAGATACCTGAGAGCAGCTGAGAGAGAAATATGAATCTCAATGAGACTAAGTTTTGACATGAAGGAGGGGGAATTTCCTGAGCACCTCTCTAATGGGATTTCTGGATAAAAAATGTAAGTTGGAGTACAGGGAGGCTTAACACCCCTGGGAGGTGCAGAAATGGACAGTGACAAGTGTCACTGAGAAAGGTAGGGTACTTTATAACTTGTTTACGAAGATTGGTTCATTATGTGTCTATTTGTTTCTGGATGTTGCTTGGGCAAGTCACAAATATCAACACTCAGAGAACAGAAGCAGTAGGGTTAGAGAGCTGGTTGGTAAATTAGCAAGGAAAGTTGATTTGAAGCTGGGAGCAGCAGAAATTGCTCAAAGAAGAGATCACTAAGATAAACCCTAATGCAGATTCTGAAGGCTGAGTGCACAGGGCTGCTCAGGCTGAGCAGGCTGGCAAAGAAACAAATACCACAGATCATTCCCTCTGAGCTCTATCCATGACCCAAAGCACCACAACTGGACTTATACATAAAGTATATGTAAATTGGATTTATATTCAAGTTCCAGAAAAAGTTTCTTTATACTACTTCAGGAAACCTCTGCCTAAGCAGTCCCAACCTGGCTTTAAAATACTTTCATTGCCTAGGACACAGGGTGAAAAACAAAACTACATCTTTGTATTTTAAACTTTTTATCTCCCTATTCAGAAACAATTCAAAGTGCAAAGAGCAGAACTAATGCTTTTAAATGAATGTGCTATTGTTAAAATTCAGCATAACAGAAGATGATCAACATAAAATACTAGTTAAACAATTGTCTAAACCTATAAAATGTACAACACCAAGGGTGAACCATAATGTAAATTATGGACTCTTGATGTCTCAATGTAGTTTCACCAATCATGACAAAGGTACCACTCTGATGCGGATGCTGATAATGCAGGAGGTTATGCATTTGTGAAGGCAGGAGGTGTGTGGGAAATCTCTGTATCTTCCCCTCAATTTTCTTGTGATCCTAAGATTACTCTAAAAAAATAAGTTTTAATTTTAAAACACACAAAAAAATACTAAGTAACAGATCCTTCTTGAAAATGGAGCATTTCAACATGGTGTGGAAAAACAAAGGAAGATAAGGATGGGGTGGGGGCTCAAAACTAACATAATTGCCTCCAGTATAAAGACAAAATCTGTACAACATGGCAATATTGTTGAGAAACTGCATATCAGACATGATTTATGTTTCATTTTGTTTTTATTTGACATTTTTGTAAATATGCTTTCTAATTAGAGAGTTATAAGCACAAGATCCATATTGGATATTTCCTATAAATGTTCTCTCTGTTAACAAATAGATTATTAAGTAAAAGAAGAAAGTGCATGTGAGTAGGCTTGCCAGGATGTTTTCCTTCAGGTTCCAATACTAGCTTCTTATGATACTTCTCTCTCCAGGTGGAATCCCTCTTGATTTGGTGCAAGGCAGTGATGAGAAATTGCACAGCAGTAACAACATTCATCCTTCTGGGATTAACAGATGACCCCAAAATACAAGTTCTGCTTTTTGTATTTTTGTTTCTCACCTACATGTTGAGTGTGGCTGGAAACCTCATCATTATCACCCTCACACTTTTGGATTCCCATCTTAAAACTCCTATGTATCTTTTCCTCCGGAATTTCTCTTTCTTAGAAGTCTCATTCACCACTGTCTGTATTCCCAGATTCCTGTATATGATGACAACTGGAGACAATACTGTTACCTACAATGCTTGTGCCACCCAATTATTTTTTGTTGTCCTCTTTGGAGCCACAGAATTTTTTCTCCTTGCTGCCATGTCGTATGACCGCTATGTGGCCATTTGTAAGCCCCTGCACTACACAACCATCATGAACAACAGAGTCTGTACTACCCTCATTCTCTGTTGTTGGTTCGCTGGACTGTTAATCATCCTCCCACCTCTTGGCATGGGCCTCCAGCTGGAATTCTGTGACTCAAATGTGATTGATCATTTTGGCTGTGATGCATCTCCTATTTTGCAGATAACCTGCTCAGACACAGTGTTAATAGAGAGAATTGTTTTGAGTTTTGCTGTGCTGACACTCATTATTACTTTAGTGTGTGTAGTCCTCTCCTACACATACATCATTAAGACCATTCTACAATTCCCTTCTGCCCAACAAAGGAAAAAGGCCTTTTCCACCTGCTCTTCCCATATGATTGTTGTTTCCATCACTTATGGCAGCTGTATCTTCATCTACATCAAACCTTCAGCAAAGGAAGGGGTAGCTACTAATAAAGTAGTGTCTGTGCTCACTACTTCAGTTGCCCCTTTGCTTAATCCATTCATTTATACACTTCGAAACAAACAAGTGAAAGATGCCTTCAAAGACACAGTAAAACGGATTGTATTTCTCACCAAGAAGTAAGAGACTATTGTTCTTTGAGGCTACATTGAATTAAGTTTGAATCCAAATAACCCATGAGCAACATTCATAAGTTTGCCAAATAAATGGTTTAAGTTAACTAGATTCTTTCCTTTAAGCCAATTTATCCTCAAAAATCTTCTGCCCATTCTGGAAATTTTTTGAGTGTACCATATCCTGAAACATGATATGACTACAGAAGAAAAAGAACAAGACTTCCAAGTACTGAATGTGTTCTACTGACATTATCGTTGATGGTGTTTAAACATAAACTCAAGGAGAACAAGACTGGATTTAGGGATACAACAACTAAGTCCTGGTCAGATAACTTCTTCAATATCCAGACTTACATTATCCCTTGATTTAAGAAGAATGTTAGTGAGAGGTGGGCGAAATGGGTGAAGGGGGTCAAGTGTATGGTGGTGGGTAGTAACTAGACTTGTGGTGGTGATCCCTTCAAAATGTATACAGATGTCAATTATAATGATATAGACCTGAAACTTATATAATGTTACATATCAACTTTACCTCAGTTTTTAAAAAAGATAAATGTTACAGATTAGGAGGCCTGATCAAAAATAAAAAATGTTACTAATTTGAGAAGGGGCATTTGGTTGCTTAGCATAAACTGACTACTGAAGATAAAATCCAGGTATCACAAAAAAAAATAATAGAAAAAGGAGGAGACATGGGGGAGGGGCGAGTAACAGTTATTTAGGGACCTTGGACCAAATAGTTGGAATTCTTTCTCTTAAAGGGTAAAAAACAGTAATTGTGACAGTAAAGTTGTATGCTCTCATAGTACATATACAACCATTATCTATGTTTATTAGATATCATCCAGTTGCACAAATGTATTTTTTATTGTGTACCCTTTATTTTCAATTGTTCATACAAGGTAATGGCTATCATATAAGTTTCTTTTACATTTCAAAAATATTCAGGGAAAATGGAACTCCATTCTCCAAGGCCTTTCTTCTTTTTTCATTTAAAATTTCTAAAAAAACAACAAAATCCCACTAAATGTTGCCTAGCTTCCCTTCTGATGATTAATTTAAGCCTGAATCTATATGATGTATGTATTTACTTAATGGTTGGGTTGATCACTTCACCTGATTTGTGAATCTTTTTTTTTTTAATTTTTTTTAACGTTTATTTATTTTTGAGACAGAGAGAGACAGAGCATGAACAAGGGAGGGACAGAGAGAGAGGGAGACACAGAATCTGAAACAGGCTGCAGGCTCTGAGCTGTCAGCACAGAGCCCAACGTGGGGCTCGAACTCACCGACCCTGAGATCATGATCTGAGCCAAAGTCGGACACTTAACCGACCAAGCCACCCAGGCGCCCCTGATTTGTGAATCTTTAGCAGGCAAAGTTTGTATATGAATTTCATTGTTTGCTTTGAATGATAATGAAAAAAGTTAAGAGTATTGTAGATTTGGGGCACCTGGGTGGTTCAGTAAGTTAAGCATCCGACTTCTGTTGTGGTCATGATCTCACAGTTCATGAGTTCAAGCCCCATGTCGGACTCTGTGTTGACAGCTCAAAGCCTGGAGCCTGCTTCAGATTCTGTGTCTCCCTCTCTCCATCCTCCCTTCCCCCCACCCCGCTCAAAAATAAATTAACATGAAGGAGAAGGAGGAGGAGGAGAAGGAGGAGGAGGAGGAGGAGGAGGAGAAGGAGGAGGAGGGGAAGAGGAAGGGGAAAGGGAAGGGGAAGGGGAAGAATATTGTAGATTGAAAAAAATACCATACCTAACTGCCTAACTTGCCATTTAAGAACCAAGTGCAGAGCTCCTGGGTGGCTCATTCAGATGAGCGTCTGACTTCAATTCAGGTGGTCATGATCTCACAATTCCTGAGTTCGAGCCCCGCGTCAGGCTCTGTGCTGACAGCTCAGAGCCTGGAGCCTGTTTCAGATTCTGTGTCTCCCTCTCTCTGCCCCTCCCCCACTCATGCTGTCTTTCTCTGTTAAAAATCAATAAACATTAAAAAAAATTTTTTTAATAAATAAACATTAAAAATTAAAAAAAAAAGAACCAAGTGCATCTGGATAGGTTCAATATTGGAAATTCAGTAGGTTCATGAAACAGATACTCCCCTCTTGTTCACTTACTCACTAAGAGAAAATGAAAAAGGGTTGCATTATATCAGGTCTTTGGAGCTGAGGGTAGTAAGTACGTCAAACAAATGAGGTCATGCTTAGACCCAACTCTAGTTCCTAAACATAACTCAAATATTACCGAAATTGATCATGACTTTTCACTTTGCCCAGTTTGAATAATGAAAATATTCAGAACTTTCTTGAACTTAATTTTATGTGTAAGTTCCCTTCACATGGAAGGGGCACATTTTAGAGCCAGACTGCTCTCCCTCAGCTCTTCCTTCTAGATACCCATTTCAGTCACTCAGTATTATCAGTTTCTTCCATGAAAAATCCTTGTTTACATCTCAGAAAAAAGTTTCTTGTTCACATCTCATATTCCCATCATGTTTCTAATCTAAAATTTTATCTCTCAACCAGAATTATCTTGACAACTGCCCAATGATATCTGTATTAGTCATCCTAAGCAATATTACAATACATAGTATCCTAAAACACTATTTTAATTCGTTTACTTCTTGCTTTAAATCTTCTAGAACCTTCTAGATCTTAGTTTTGAAACTCATTCTCTTAGCAGTCAGGAATTGCCAAAATCTATGTTCAACCGCACTAAACATTTGCTGCAATTCCTCAACATTAACCCTAATCCAAAATCTAAGCTTTTCACATGATAGTCACCTACATGAAATACCCTTAAATTTCCCCTATTCAAACCTATTTATACCCCATTCAAACATAAGTAATTTTTCAGAGCCCAGCTCAAATCCATCTTCTATTTCCCTCCTCTCATCCTTTCTTCCTCAAATGATTTCCTATTTGCATACAGCCCATTCTTGTTAATTCCACATATTTTGTCATTATTCCCCAACTGGTTTGCATTGTTTATGTTCTATACATTTAATCTTGTCTCTATAATTCTCCAAGAGCAAATACCTTTAACAAAGGAAGTATTTTAAAATTTTCTTAATAATAAATGCCAGTTTATCACTTCTATACTAGGTGTCAATTGTACAGATCTGACTGCCTAATCTGAACTCTTTTTTTTTTTTTTTTTTTTTTTTTTTTTTTTTTTTTAAATTTATTTATTTATTTTTGGGACAGAGAGAGACAGAGCATGAACGGGGGAGGGGCAGAGAGAGAGGGAGACACAGAATCGGAAACAGGCTCCAGGCTCCGAGCCATCAGCCCAGAGCCTGACGCGGGGCTCGAACTCACGGACCGCGAGATCGTGACCTGGCTGAAGTCGGACGCTTAACCGACTGCGCCACCCAGGCGCCCCTGAACTCTTTTTATAAGAGGTCTCATATAGTTCAATAATACATGATAGTAGATGTTTTTAATATTTATACATTATTTCCTCAGAGTTTGACTTAACTTTGCTCCAACAATTCTAATGAAACCACATTCTCCCTTCCTGATTAGATACAAACTAATTTGGTATCACTTAATATCACTTAAACCTCACACTATAATTACCCATACTATTTCTTCTGCTTCCATCCAAGACCTGTCATCATTCTTTCATTTATTCATTCAACAATTACTGAGTAACTACTATGTGCCAGGTACTCTTTATGAACAGATAGGACAAAATTTCTGACCTCATGGAAGTTGTATTCCACCCTCAAAAAGTAAAAAGATGATGCTTATATGTAAATAGGACCTCCCAAATTCACTCTTTCCCTTAGTCTCTAGAACCCTTCTTTAAGTATGGACTTCCTGAAAATAAAAATAATCACATTGATGACATATGTCAAAGGAACAGAGAACACAACTGAAAGAGCTTCCAATGGCCAAAATTGGAACAATTTAGTTAACAAAATAAATAAAAATTAGATAATAACCCAAAGTATAAAAAATATCCAAGAATTCATACTGATATAAATAAATGACTGATTAATAAATAAGGGAGAAGAGATAAATCTTCTGTGCAGAAGTACTCCAAATAATTTATGTAGATACTCCATAACTTAACAGTGGAAAAACTGACAATCTCTTAGGCAATCTAGATCAATAGCAACCATCATGTCATGTTGACAGTATGTCTACTTGACATGATGTGATAAAAATGCCACTTTACCTCTGTGGTCTTCTTCCCAATAGCATCAGACAAATTCCTATGGTGGGGAATCCTATAAAATATCTGACCAACAATCCTTACAACTGTCAAGGTCTTCAAATATAAGGAAAATCTGAGAAACTGTCACAGTCAAGAGGACCCTAAAGATAACATGACAACTAAATGGAATGTGGTATCCTAAATGGGATCCTGGAATCGAAAAAAGATATTGAAAGGTGAAAACTCAGAAAATATGAATAAAATATGGATTTTATTTAATAATAATATATCAATATTGGTTCATTAATTGTAACAAATGCATCATATTTATGTTTGTGTATAATATTTATATAAGATATTAATAATAGGGGAAACTGGACATATGATATATGGGAACCAGCTATACTACCTACTCAATTTTTCTGTAAACCTAAAACTGTTCTAAAAAAATAAGGTCTATTAAAAAATAAATATAATCCATAAGTTAAATTACAACTATTTTCCATACTTTGGCTATTGTCGATAATGCTGCTATAAACATCAATTGATGAATGGATAAAGAAGATGTGGTATACCATGGAGTATTACTCGGCAATCAAAAAGAATGAAATCTTGCCATTTGCAACTACATGGCTGGAACTAGAGGGTATTATGCTAAGCGAAATTAGTCAGAGAAAGACAAATATCATATGACTTCACTCATATGAAGACTTTAGGATACAAAACAGATGAACATAAGGGAAGGGAAGCAAAAATAATATAAAAACAGGGAGGGGGACAAAACATAAGAGACTCATAAATATGGAGAACAAATAGAGGGTTCCTGGAGGGATTGTGGGAGGGGGTATGGGCTAAATGGGTAAGGGGCATTAAGGAATCTACTCCTGAAATCATTTTTGCGTTATATGCTAACTAACTTGGATGTAAATTAAAAAATAAATAAATAATTAAAATATTTTTTTAAATGACAACTATTTTCTCCATGCTGGAAAAATGCACAGCTACTTAAATGATGGATTGAAAGAAAATTTAAACATCTCTTTTACAGGCTATTCAACACAGGATGCCATTCTACACCATTGTTCCATTTCTCTCATTCTTTTCTTTAGCTTGCTGATGACCTGTGTTCAATCTCCTGTTGCAATTTCTTCACCATCCTCACCAATATTTCTGGGATGACTTCTCTTAAACAGCTATTAAACTTTTGTTCTTGAAGATAGCAAAAAAGGATCTTTATTAGTCTCTCAGAACCAGGACCCCCAGGGAATGTATTGTTTGTCAGCACAATTGATCTCAAGTGGCTGCTCTGAAGAGAGAAAAATGTTTGTTACTTTGAATGTTAAAAAAACCTCAAAAAAAAAAAAAAAAAAACCTCCCCAGAAAGCTAATGTCTCTTGCTCAAGTCATTTCTCCTAAGAGAAAAAGCTCTAGAAATTCTCTGGCCTCCAACACATGTTTTGTATACAATTTAGTAAATATTTGAGTATATGTATGTCCAACATTTTGCTATGCAATATTCAAAATAAACAAAGTAAGTCTACCCCAGGACAACAAAACAATATATAAAATATACAGATGTGAAAAGTTAACAATACAAGAAACTGCACAAGCCAACATATATTGAAGTACACAGATCATGTGTACTTTGAATACAGAAGGGAGCTCCCTGTAGTCAAGTGAAATTGTTATTGCATTTCTGCTATTTACTATGTGTCAGGCATAATTCTAAGAAATATGTACAGTAATAACAGAATCTATTAAAACTCATATACTATATCTTATTATCATCAATATAGTATTATTATTATTATTATTATTATTACAAACCACCATTATCATTCTTGTAATGCAAATAAGGGAACTCAGAAACAGACCCTAAAACACACAACTAATAGATAGAAAAGCTGAGATCTGGGGGCACCTAGGTAGCTTCAACTCAGGTCATGATCTAACAGTTTGTGAGTTTAAGCCCACATTAGGCTCTCTGCTGTCAGCACAGAGCCCACTTTGGATCCTCTGTCCCCCTCTTTCTCTGCTCCTCCTCCACTCATGCCCTCTCTCTCTCAAAAATAAACATTTTTTTTAAAAACAATAAAAAAAAAAAAGCTGAGCTCTGAACCTAGGTAATCTGGATCCAGAGTCCATAAATGACCAGAACACAATACTGTTATCCATTCTGGCAGGCCCTGTGAAGAGACAGAACTCTCTTTACACCCAGAAAAAGAACTAAAAAGGCAAAAAATTAAGCACAGAGCATTTCTTACATCATCATCAACAACAACAACAAAACCTGTATTAAACAAATTAATGAGAATATGTTTCAAAACTCTTGGGTAAATCTTTCTACCTCAGCAAAATCCCTAAGCAAAATGTTAAGGCAGATATAAAAATTAGAAATAATTAATGATATTTACTGATTGATTAATATGAAGTGAGAGGAAAGAAAAGTCTAAGTCACTTGTAGAGTTTAAATCTAGATGACTGGAGATTACAAGCACTGAGAGCAGGAAGATGGCGGCATAGGAGGACGCTGGGCTCACCTCCTCCTGCTGATAGCTTAGATTCCACTCACATCTGCCTAAATAACCCAGAAAACCACCAGAAGACTAGCAGAACGGACTCTCTGGAGCCAAGCGTAGATGAGAGGCCCACGGAAGAGGGTAGGAAGGGCAGAGAGGTGGTGTGTGCTACACGCCATGCTACACGGCAGGAGGGAGCCCAGGCAGTGGAGGGGCAGCCCGCCCAGCAAGCCAGAATCCCCGAGTCTGGCTTGCAAAAGCGGAGAGGCTGGACTGTGTGAGTTCTGACAGCCAGGGGGACTTAACATCTAGAATGTTAAAAGTGAACAGCTCTGCTCTCGGAGAGTGGGGAGGGCGAGAGGACACCAGGAGGGAGAGTTGCTGAGCCCAGGAACACAGAGCTCAGCTTGGTGGGGAACAAAGGCGCTGGCCAGCACCATCTCCCTCTCCCACTCCCCAGCCGAAATCCAAAAGGGAACCAGTTCCCCTGAACGAACTTGCTTACACCACGCAAACACCCAACGCTGTGCTTCTGTAGATCCATCCCTCCAATGGGTCTGCCTCCCTCCCGGTGCTGCAGGGCCCCTCCCACAGGGGACCACTGATGGCAAAGCAAGCTAAGCCTGACCCTCCCACCTCTGTGCACTTTGTGGATCCACCCTGCCTAATATGCCAGATCCCATCAAAGCAGTACCACAAGCCTGGCAGTGTGGAAGTAGCCCAGACAGGGGCCACACCACTCCACAGTGAGTCCTGCCCCTGGGAGAGGGGAAGATAAGGTACACACCAGTCTGACTGTGGCCCCAGCGGTGGGCTGGGGACAGACATCAGGTCTGACTGCAGCCTGCCCACCAAAGCAAGTTACTGTGCAGTACAGGGGAAGTGTTCTGCAGATTGGAGCCACCTCAGGGACTACCCAAAATGACAAAATGGAAGAATTCTCCTCAAAAGAAACTCCAGGAATTAGCGACAGCTAACGAATTAGTCAAAAATGATTTAAGCAATATAACAGAAGAAGAATTTAGAATAATAGTCACAAAATTAATCGCTGGGCTTGAAAAAAGTATAGAGGACAACAGAGTATCTATTGCTACAGAGATCAAGGGACTAAGAAACAGCCATGAGGAGCTAAAAAATGCTATAAATGAGGTGCAAAATAAAATGGAGTTGACCACAGTTCGGATTGAAGAGGCAGAGGAGAGAATAGGTGAATTAGAAGATAAAATTATGGAAAAAGAGGAAGCTGAGAAAAAGAGAGATAAAAAAAAATCCAGGAGTATGAGGGGAGCATTGGAGAACTAAGTGATGCAATCAAAAGGAACAATATCCGTACAATAGGAATTCCAGAAGAGGAAGAGAGAGAGAAAGGGGATGAAGGTGTACTTGAAGAAATCATAGCTGAGAACTTCCCTGATCTGGGGAAGGAAAAATGCATTGAAATCCAAGAGGCACAGAGAACTTCCTTCAGACATAACTTGAATTGATCTTTTGTACGACATATCATAGTGAAACTGGCAACATACAAGGATAAAGAGAAAATTCTGAAAGCAGCTAGGGATAAACATGCTGTAACATATAAAGGGAGACCGATAAGACTAGTGACAGACCTATCTACTGAAAGTTGGCAGGCCAGAAAGGAATGGCAGGAAATCTTCAATGTGATGAACGGAAAAAAAATATGCAGCTGAGAATCCTTTATCCAGCAAGTCTGTCATTCAGAATAGGAGAGACAAAGGTCTTCCCAAACAAACAAAAACTGAAGGAATTCATCACCACTAAACCAGCCCTATAAGAGATCCTAACGGGGATTCTGTGAGTGAAATGTTGCAAGGACCACAAAGTACACAATGTTTATGTACACAATGGAATACTACGTGGCAATGAGAAGGAATGAAATATGGCCTTTTGTAGCAATGCAGATGGAACTGGAGAGTGTTAAGTGAAATAAGTCATACAGAGAAAGACAGATACCATATGTTTTCACTCATATGTGGATCCTGAGAAACTTAACAGAAGACCATGGGGGAAGGGAAAGAAAAAAAAAAGTTAAGAGAGGGAGGGAGCCATACCATAAGAGACTCTTAAAACCTGAGAACAAACTGAAGGTTGATGGGGGGGTGGGTGATGGGTATTGAGGAGGGCACCTGTTTGGACGAGCACTGGGTGTTGTATGGAAACCAATATGACAATAAATTTCATTTTAAAAAAAAAGATTAATTATTTACTCTTAGGTACAGATGAAATAGCCTGGTGTAATTATGGGCGATTATGAAAAAAAGTGACCATTTATCTTCCTGATGCCTAAAATTGCCTCAATACATTGAGGTCCTTAATTGAATATTTAAATCCTAAAATGTAAATAGATTGGTGATGTAAACTTTAGATTACACTTTAAGCATAATTAATCAATCAATGTCAAGGACAAAATGCATGGTCTCATCCATCCAATAAAAACTTGCTGATTATCTGCTATGTTCCAGGCAAAGCTCTAGTCCTGGATCTACAGTGGTTTACAAAATAGATATGGTCTGTGTTCTCATGGAACTTGCCGTCAATTAGGGGATAGGGATAAAAAGTAAAAGAATCTAAAATTACCAATTATACTTTAATTATACTCTAAATTAAATAAACATATCTTTTGTTTTAGCAGTGGGGACAGAATATAAATAGAATTTCACAGGAAGGCATCTTTTTTTTTTCAATATATGAAATTTATTGTCAAATTGGTTTCCATACAACACCCAGTGCTCATCCCAACAGGTGCCCTCCTCAATACCCATCACCCACCCTCCCCTCCCTCCCACCCCCCATCAATCCTCAGTATGTTCTCAGTTTTTAAGAGTCTCTTACGCTTTGGCTCTCTTCCACTCTAAACTCTTTTTTTTTTTCCTTCCCCTCCCCCATGGACTTCTGTTAAGTTTCTCAGGATCCACATAAGAGTGAAAACATATGGTATCTGTCTTTCTCTGTATGGCTTATTTCACTTAGCATCACACTCTCCAGTTCCATCCACGTTGCTACAAAAGGGCCATATTTCGTTCTTTCTCATTGCCATGTAGTACTCCATTGTGTATATAAACCACAATTTCTTTTTTTTTTTCAACGTTTTTTTTGTTTTGTTTTGTTTTTTTGTTTTTTTTGTTTTTTTTTTGGGGGGGACAGAGAGAGACAGAGCATGAACGGGGGAGGGGCAGAGAGAGAGGGAGACACAGAATCGGAAACAGGCTCCAGGCTCCGAGCCATCAGGCCAGAGCCTGACGCGGGGCTCGAACTCACGGACCGCGAGATCGTGACCTGGCTGAAGTCGGACGCTTCACCGACTGCGCCACACAGGCGCCCCTAAACCACAATTTCTTTATCCATTCATCAGTTGATGGACATTTAGGTTCTTTCCATAATTTGGCTATTGTTGAGAGTGCTGCTATAAACATTGGGGTACAAGTGCCCCTATGCATCAGTACTCATGTATCCCTTGGGTAAATTCCTAGCAGTGCTATTGCTGGGTCATAGGGTAGGTCTATTTTTAATTTTTTGAGGAACCTCCACACTGTTTTCCAGAGTGGCTGCACCAATTTGCATTCCCACCAACAGTGCAAGAGGGTTCCTGTTTCTCCACATCCTCTCCAGCATCTATAGTCTCCTGATTTGTTCATTTTGGCCACTCTGACTGGCGTGAGGTGATATCTGAGTGTGGTTTTGATTTGTATTTCCCTGATAAGGAGTGACGTTGAACATCTTTTCATGTGCCTGTTGGCCATCTGGATGTCTTCTTTAGAGAAGTGTCTATTCATATTTTCTGCCCATTTCTTCACTGGGTTATTTGTTTTTGGGTGTGGAGTTTGGTGAGCTCTTTATAGATTTTAAAGGGCTAGGGATACTAGCCCTTTGTCTGATATGTCATTGGCAAATATCTTTTCCCATTCCGTTGGTTGCCTTTTAGTTTTGTAGATTGTTTCCTTTGCTGTGCAGAAGCTTTTTATCTTCATAAGGTCCCAGTAATTCATTTTTGCTTTTAATTCCCTTGTCTTTGGGGATGTGTTGAGTAAGAGATTGCTATGGCTGAGGTCAGAGAGGTCTTTTCCTGCTTTCTCCTCTAGGGTTTTGATGGTTTCCTGTCTCACATTCAGGTCCTTTATCCATTGTGAGTTTATTTTTGTGAATGGTGTGAGAAAGTGGTCTAGTTTCAACCTTCTGCATGTTGCTGTCCAGTTCTCCCAGCACCATTTGTTAGAGACTGTCTTTTTCCATTGGATGTTCTTTCCTGCTTTGTCAAAGATGAGTTGGCCATACGTTTGTGGGTCTAGTTCTGGGGTTTCTGTTCTATTCCATTGGTCTATGTGTCTGTTTTTGTGCCAATACCATGCTGTCTTGATGATGACAGCTTTGTAATAGAGGCTAAAGTCTGGGATTGTGATGCCTCCTGCTTTGGTCTTCTTCTTCAAAATTAGTTTGGCTATTCGGGGCCTTTTGTGGTTCCATATGAATTTTAGGATTGCTTGTTCTAGTTTCGAGAAGAATGTTGGTGCAATTTTGATTGGGATTGCATTGAATGTGTAGATAGCTTTGGGTAGTATTGACATTTTGACAATATTTATTCTTCCAATCCATGAGCACGGAATGTCTTTCCATTTCTTTATATCTTCTTCAATTACCTTCATAAGCTTTCTATAGTTTTCAGCATACAGATCTTTTACATCTTTGGTTAGATTTAATCCTAGGTATTTTATGCTTCTTGGTGCAATTGTGAATGGGATCAGTTTCTTTATTTGTCTTTCTGTTGCTTCATTAGGAAGGCATCTTTGAAGGGGTTATATTTAAGCTGGCACCTGAAAAATAAAATCCAGCCATTCAAGAATGCATTCAGAGCATTTCAAGAAGAGAGAAACCATTGCAAAATCCCTGGGATGGGAAAAACTTGACATCTTCAGGAAACTGAAGAAGACTAGTACAGCTGGATAAGCAAGAGATGAATTAGAATTACACAGCCATGAGATCATGAAGGACCATATAAACCAAAGTAAGGAGTTTGAATTTTATCCCACAGGAAACAGAACCCTATTGAGTGGCTTTAAACACAGAAGGGGATCTCATGCATTTTTTCTTTAAGAAAGCTCTATGCCCAATGTGGGGCTTGAACTCATGACTCCAAGATCAAGAGTCACATGCTCTACTGGTTGAGCCAGCCAAGTACACCTCATGTATTGTTTTAATTCTTTAATGTCTACTTGCTTATTTTGAGAGGGGGTTGGGGGAGGGAGGAAAGAGAGAATCCCAGGTAGGCTCCATGCTGGCTGTCAGCCCAGAGCCCAAAGCAGGACTCAATCCCACGAACCTTGAGATCATGACCTGAACCAAAATCAAGAGTTGGACACTTAAACAGACTGAGCCACCCAGGTGCCCCATGTATTATTTTAAAAGATCATTCTGGTTCTATCTCTAGAATGGACTTGCAAGAGTGTTTTTGTGTAGTTTAGAAAGAGAAGAGAGCAGAAAGGCATTAAATACTTTAGATGAGAATTTGGATTACTACAGTGAGTAGAAAGCAGAGGCTGAAAGATTTAACTTCAGAACTTTAACCAGTCAACCCTGTTTGCCTCACATGGAACTAAGATGACAAGCATATCTTCATTAACAGGTGGCACATAAAATAAAATCCTGGCTCAGCTAACATTTTCAACTCAACCCACTGCTAACTTGTGCTGACAGTCTCTCTCTCTGATCTAATTTCTCTCTTATTTTCATACACAGACCAAGCCATAGTCAGGAATCCGTGATGAAAAATTATACAGCAATAACAACATTCATCCTGGTGGGACTAACAGATGACCCAAATCTACAGATTCTGCTTTTTATTTTTTTGTTTCTAATTTACTTGTTAAGTGTTGTAGGGGATCTGACCATCATCACTCTCACCTTGGTGGATTCCCACCTTAAAAGTCCCATGTATTTTTTTCCTCTGGAATTTCTCCATCTTGGAAGTGTCATTTACAACTGTTTGCATTCCCAGATTCCTCTACACAATGGCATCTGGGGACAATAACGTTACCTACAGTGCATGTGCCACTCAATTATTTTTTGTTACTGTCTTGGGTGTAACTGAGTTTTTTCTCCTGACAACCATGTCCTATGACCACTATGTTGCCATCTGCAAACCCCTGCATTACATAACCTTCATGAATAACAGGGTCTGCATCAAGTTCCTGATTAGAACCTGCATCATTGCTCTGATCATTGTCATCCCACCATTTGGCATGGGCTTGAGCTCAAGTTTTGTGACTCCAATGTCATATATCACTTTGGCTGTGATGCTACTTCCATCCTGAAGATTACCTGCTCAGACACAGAGTTTATAGAGCAATTTGTCTTGGTCCTGGCTGTGCTGACACTCATTTTCACCTTGGTGTGTGTAATTCTGTCCTACACATACATCATCAGGACCATTCTCAGATTCCCTTCTGCCCAGCAAAGGAAAAAGGCTTTTTCTACTTGTTCTCCCCATATAATTGTGGTTTCTATTACTTATGGAAGATGCATCTTTATCTATATCAAACCTCATGCAAAAGAAGGGGTTGCTATTAATAAGGTGGTGTCAGTGCTTACCACCTCCATTGCCCCAGTGATGAATCCCTTCATTTCTACTCTGAGGAACAAGCAAGTAGTACAAGCTTTCAAAGACATGATCTGAAAGGTTACATCTATCTCAAATAACTAAAGGACTAGTGAGGACAGAATGACAAATTATAGAAGAATTCTTGACCTCTGTTTTATTTTTCCCTAATTGTATATTGTTCATAGTTATATATATACAGCCCCATTCTGCTACACCTAGTGCCCACTATTGATACACACATTAATTTTTTAGTTCAATCTATTCTGAGAAACACATGGGAATAATTCTGCAGTAAATATTTATAACAATACACCTGCTTTTACTTATAGGACTAAGAAATTTGACAGCATCAATTACTATCATATGAGTGCTCAGCTACCCCTCTTGTACTGATATGTCCTGATCTGAGTGCCTAATTTCTTAGGAACATCAGTGATGAGAATCTAGGTCTAAAGGAATGACCCTGCTATCACTCTATTGGATAATACTCATTACTCTGTCTCTCTCACTTTTCAGGGAGATATAAATGTAGGCTAAAATTTTCCTCTAAAACCATTTGCTTAAAAGTTGTACAACTTTTTATAAAAACCCAGCCTTTTTTCAAAATAGAATTTCATATTCTTATCATCTGTGTGTCTCTGTGTATGTCTGTGTGCATTTGTTTTCCTTTTTGGAATGTCATCTTAACAGGCTTAAAAAGATTAATGGGACAGATAAAATGTAAGTGACAGCTTAAACTTGCATTCTATTCTGTTATCCAAGTTATTCACTGTAATGATTTTTTTTACATTCAAAAACAATCCAATCTCAAACACAAAAGCTTACAAAATTAACCAATGAATAAAGAATAATTTTTAAGTGCCCAGTTTTGGCCTTTCAAGTTGGTGCCTCTTCCCCACTACCCCTTTCTTTCATCATAATTTTCTACTGTTCATCTGATGCTCTAGGAAGACATACGCTGTACCAGGAATCAGAAAGTCCAAGTTGCAACTAGGCTTTTACTACCACCAATTCAGACACATCTTCTAACTTTCCTCATCCCTTTCAATGTCAGGAAGGGACAAAGTAGGGAGTAAGGTAGCTAGAAAACAGGCAAGAAATTCCAGGGATACTTAGGAGTAGAGGGATATTCCAAGCTGATTTAGAAGACGAAGAAACTGGTATATGGATCAGCAGTCTTGATGCCAGAGGTAAAGAATTAATGAGTCTTTTCTTATACTAAAAATTACATGGGGGGAAATGAATCTTCATTCCCTCAATCCTACTCACACTCTGTCCACTGGAAATCACTGGATACAGAAAATGCTTTTTAAAATAAAATGAGAAAGAAAGACTTGTGGGAATTCTGAGCAGTGGGCTAAGCAAAGCTTGATTATTAAATGAGATTAGCAAGCTAAAAGAGTAATTAAAGGACATATTTAGTTTGCTAAGGATAGATAAAAACAAAGGGTATAGCTGAAGATAATGATTTTTCTTATCTTTTTCACCAAACTTTGAGAATGAATAACCCCCTAACCATATGACATATTTGTTGTTATTATTTTATTAATTGATCTCTACTGCTCTAGACACTAGGCCCTCTCTTTCACTAAACACTAAACTCCATAAAGTCAAAGATTGTGTCTACTTTTACTTACCAACAGTATTTTGAATGGAGTTAAATTTTACTCCATGCACCTCTTCCATTGAGCTGAAGATAGCCTCAGCCATTGTCCCCCTAACCCCAACCCAGGTAATACAAAGGTCCTTGGTCTTACCAAGGCCATGGAGAAGCTCTTCTAGGCAATAACCAAGAAAATATCCACTGGCCCCACCTGCATGTCCTTTCATGTTCACTAGCTCTTCTGTTTCCATGCCATGCTTGTAACTGGAAATCTTTGGGAAAGAAAGGGCCTAGGAATCTTAGGCCTAGGATCTAGTACCATGTAGTGAATCCCATTGAGTTGTAGCCGCCAGGGAGGAATGCATAGGCTGCCTTCTATGTGGAGTACCCACAAAATCTATTTAGTCTTTTTTTAATCTTTGTACTATATTCTCAGTAGGTTCAGGCTTTCAGAAATAAAAGTTATAAAACCCTTAATTCATTATCTCAAAAGTTATCTTGCCACACACAATTCATCTTTCCACATCCTATCCAAGACTCTTCTCCACCCAGTACAAACACACAAGTCTTAGCTCTGTGGTATTAGTGATTAGTGATTCTCTCTAAGACATAATTAAACTAGATCTTATCCATGTCAGTAGTAAGGTGGAGGAAAGAACACATAATTCAAGATTGTTATGGAAGTAAGAAAGTATATATTTAAAGTTCATAACACTTATTAGGTACTTCAAATGGTGAAAACACATGTGGAATGAAATAAGTTAAAGGAAAGAGAGGAATCCTTCCATATTCCTGCCATATGATTATGTGGCCTTTTCTAATTAATGACAGTTAAGTGTATCACATGGGCACCACATAGTCCTCCCTGCTCCCTTTGTGTACAAGAAACTTTTGCTCAATCCCAGATGTACCACTTGCATCTTATGATGTACTGCTGTCAGGCCTGCTCAATATTATAACATGGTTGGTCTGTCCAAACTCAGTTCTTGATTGGTAATTCCAGAAGCACGACCACTTGCTATCCCATGGTCATATGCTCTGCACCTAGAAAGGTCAATTAGCACACCAGGAGTTTTTTTCAAAAAATGTGTAACTCTCCAGTGAAGATGGTTTAGCCTTGTCTCTCAGAACCCCACAAACCTTTGTTATGATTCTCACACTGAACCCAGCATATGCTCTACATGGCATATTTTCCAGCTACTGAAGGCTTGATCTTTAATATTCCTTGCACTCTCACTATAAGAGATGGGAGCCTCTATGCAAGCTACTAGACAGGCCTTCAGGCTTTTTGAACACTTATTAATCATGCTCAGCTTTTTATTATCTTCTTCTAAAATGCCAATAGCACTTAGCAATAGCCATCCATATTAATTTTTCTCTTGTTGCATAACAAATTACCACAATTTTTATAAGTTAAAACAGCACACTTTTTTTAAGTTTACTTATTTATTTATTTTGGGAGTGAGAGATCAAGCATGAGTGGGAGAGGGGTAGAGAGAGAGGAAGAATCCCAAACAGGCTCTAGGCTGTCATCACAGAGGCCAATGCACAGCTCAAACCCATGAAATGGTGAAATCATGACCTGAGCCAAAATCAAGAGTCAGATGCTCAACTGATTGAGCCACCCAGGTGACCTAAAACAGGACACATTTATTATCTCACAGTTTCTATGGGTCAGAAGTCTGAACACAGCTTAGCTAGGTCTTCTGTTCAAAGTCTCATAAGGCTATAATCAAGGCATCAGCCAGGCTGCCCTCTTTCCTGGAGATTACAGTTCTCTTCCAAGTACCTATGGTTATCAGCAGAATTCAGTTCCTTGCTGCTACTGACTGAGGCTCTCAGCCCCTGGAGACTACCTGCAGTTCCCTGCCATGTGACCCACTCCATAAGCAGTTCACGTCACAACAACTTGCTTCTTAAAGGCCAGCAGGAAAAGAATTTTGCTTCAGCCTGCTAAGATGGAGTCTTATATGATGTAACATAATCATGGGAGTGGCATCACATTACCATTGTCATATAACACAACCAAATCAGAGAAGTTACAGTCCCACTATATTTTTCACATTCTATTGGTTAGAATCAAGTAAATGATTTTATCTGTACTCAAAGGGAGGGAATTACACAAAGGCATGGACACCAGGAGGTGGAAATTATTGGGTGTCATACCAGGGACTGTTTTCCATATCATGTGTATTAGGTTCTCCAGAGAAACAGAAACAATAGGATGTGTATAAATAGACATTTATTTTAAGTAATTGGCTCATGCAATTGTGGAGGTATGGTAAGTCCAAAATCTGAAGGTTGGCCAGCAAGCCAGAGACTAAGGGTAGACTTGCAATTCAAGTCCAAAGGCAGTCTGCTAGTAGAATTCCTTCTTGCTCAGGGAGGTCAGTCTTTGTTCTATGAAGGCCTTCAACTGGCTGGATGAAATTCACCCACATTATGAAAGGTAATTTGCTTTACTCAAAGTCTACCAATTTAATTGTTAATCTCTTCCAAAAAACACATTCACAGATGGAACATGTGACTCCTGATCTCAGGGTCATGAGTTCAAGCCCCATACTGGACATAGAGTTTAATTAATAATAATAATAATAATAATAATAAATCTTTTCAAAAGTGGGCAAAGGGACTAAACATACATACCTCTAAAGAAGACATACCAATAGCCAACAGGTATAAGATAAGGTGTTACAACATTGCCAATAATCAAGGAAAATAACAGAAATAATCAAGAAAAGGTATTACAACATCACCAATAATCAAGGAAATGCAAATCAAAATCACAATGAGATATCAGCTCACACTTGGTAGGATGACTATTATGAAAAAGAACAAAAGTGTTGGTAAGAATGTGGAGAAATTGGAACTCCTGTACACTGTTGGTGGGAAGGTAAATTGGTGCAGCCACTATAAAGAATAGTATTTTTTGAGGTTCCTCAAAACATTAAAAATAGAATTACCATATAACTTAGAAATCCCACTTCTGGCTCTTTATCCAAAGCATTAGAAACAAGATCTCTGCTCTTCCATGTTCATTACAGCCTTATTCACCATAGGCAAGATACGAAAAAACCTGAATGTCCATTAATGATGAATGGTTAAAGAAAATGTGTTATACACATACAATAATATACTAGTTAGCCTTTAAAAATAAGGAAATCCTGCCAAATGGAACAACGTGGATGAACTTGGAGGATATTACCTAAGTGAAATAAGCCAGTCACAGAAGGACAAATACTGTGTAATCTCACTTATGTGAGGTATCTCAAATAATCAAACTCATAGAAGTAGAGAACTGAAGGTGCATATCAGAATTTAGGGGGTGGAGAAATGGGAGTTGTTCTTCAATGGGTATGAATTTTAATTTATGAAAATGAATAAGCTCTAGAGATCTACTATACAATGTAATGCCTATACTTAACAATACTGTATTATGCACTTAAAAATTTGTTAAGTGGGTAGATCTCCTGTTAAGTGAGCACTTAACACATTTTTCAAAAAACCAAAGGGATGAGGGGCGCCTGGGTGGCGCAGTCGGTTAAGCGTCCGACTTCAGCCAGGTCACGATCTCGCGGTCCGTGAGTTCGAGCCCCGCGTCGGGCTCTGGGCTGATGGCTCAGAGCCTGGAGCCTGTTTCCGATTCTGTGTCTCCCTCTCTCTCTGCCCCTCCCCCGTTCATGCTCTGTCTCTCTCTGTCCCAAAAATAAATAAAAAACGTTGAAAAAAAATTTAAAAAAAAAAAAAAAAAAAAAAAAAACCAAAGGGATGTAAGGAAACTTTTGGAAATGATGTATATGTTTTTTACCTTGGTTGTGGTATTAGTTTCATGGGGATATGCCTAAGTCCAAACACATCAAATTGTATACATTAAATATGTGCATTTATATACCAATTATACTTCAATAAAGCTGTTTTTAGAAAAGAAATAATTTCTGAAGTTGTATACACAGATTTATTTCCTTCTAAGATATGCTTCTTGTCAAGTACATACTCACCTGCTGCTTTGATATGGATGACTATATCTCTGGAAAACAGAGTATGGTAATTAACTAATTACAACTCTACCATGCAGTCTCCTTAATAAATGACCTTGAATGTAAAAAATGTGAAAAAAAATAGGAAAGCTTCTAGGTGAGAACTAGAAGAATATCTCCATGATCTTGGGATAAAGAATATTTTTTAAGTTGAAAACAAAGAGCACTAATTATAAAAGAAAAGTCTAGTAAGCTGGACTACTTTACCATTACATCAGTTTATAACCTGATGAAGTTCATTTGTCAAGAAACACTAGAGAGTAAAAAAGCAATGCAGAGAGTGAGAAAATATAGGCAAAATATACAACTTACAAAGGTCGCATAGACAATATATTTTAAATGCTTACAAATCAGTAAGAAGACAGATGACTTTAACACAACAGGCAACACATTTGAACAGCTCTTCACAAAAGAGGATATCCAAATGGTTAATACACATATGGATGAAGTATATCCATACAATGGAGTACTCTATAGCAATGAAAATAAACACCTTACTGCCACATGCAAAAACATGTATAAATCTCACAAATACAATGCTGAGTGAAAGAAACCAAACCTGAAAGAATGCATATCATAAGATATCCATTTGTAAAATGCTTAAAACGGGCAAGATTAATCAATGGTGTTAGAAGTCAGGATATGGGTTAACTTTGGGGAAAAGAGGGAGAGTGTTTTGTTTAGGTAAAGGGGAAACTTTCAGGATGTTAGTAAGTTCTGTTTCTTTATCTAGGTGGTGATTACACAGACAAGTCCACTTTGCAATAATTAACTACATTTTCAGCATTTTTCTTCTATATGTCATAATTAAATTTACTGGACAGATAAAGTTTATTTTAAAAGCCAAGGAATAAAATGAAAGAAAAAAGCCTGAAGGCCCAGATTATAAGCATTAATAAACGATGTATTTCTGGCAGAAAAAAAAAGTTCAGATGGAAATTAAACCACTTCAACATTTGGTACAGCAACTTATGGAAAGATCTTCAACTTGAGCTGAGTATCAGAGACCATATTTATGCACCGTAGAGCCAAGAAATGTGTTCAGCAAATTTTTCTAGGACAGATATGTTTGGTATGATTATAAAATTTAGGAATTTTCTAGCATTGTGCCTTGACAAGCTTCCAACAAGAGTTTTTGTGGATGTTAATATTTACCTTTCTAAATTGGATATGAAAGAGAATAGTTCTTTAAGCTGGAAAATGCTAATTCCTCCTGAAAATAATGTGCTTATGCAGTTACAATGAAGTAATGCTGTAATAAATGATGATTGATTTTGGTATTGATAAGTGTATTTATATAAATATATAAGTCACACAGAGAAAGACAAATACTGTTTGATCTCACTTTTATGTGGAATCTGAAGACACTGAATTCATAGACACAGAGAGTAGAATGCTAGTTGGCAGGGGCTAGGAGAGGGAGAATTGGGGGAGTATTCATCAAAGGGTACATGGTTTCAGGTATGGAAGATAAATAAGTCCTAGAGATCTACTATAGAGTACAATACCTCTAGTTAATAATACTGAAAAATTTGTTAAGACAGTAGATCTTATGTTAAATATTCTCAGCACACAGGAAGGAAAAAAACAGGGAAAAAGGGTACTTTTAGAGATGATAGTAAAGTTCATGGCATTGTTTATCATGACATTTTCACGAGTGTATACTTCAGACTCATCAAGATGATTACATACATATAGCATTTTTGTATGTCAATTATACCTCAACATAGGTAAATAAATAAATACATACATGCATACATACATACACAAAAATAAAGAAATAAATAAATTGTCACCTTAGAATCTATAGTGCATGAAGTATCCTTAAAACCTAAAGATTGGGGTGCCTGGGTGGCTCAGTTGGTTAAATGACTGACTTTGGCTCAGGTCATGATCTCTCTGCTCATGAGTTTGAGCCCCACATCGAGCTCTGTGCTGACAGCTCAGAGCTTGGAGCCTGCTTCGATTCGGTGTCTCCCTCTCTCTCTGCCCCTCCCCTGCTGGCTCTCTCTCTCTCTCTCTCAAAAATAAATACACATTAAGAAAAAAACTAAAGATTACTTCTAGTTCCAGCAAAGATGGAGTAGAAGCATTCTTCACAGATCTTACAACTAAAAAAACCTTCAGAGAGCACAACAAGCAAGCATAAGAAGACTGTGAAACGTGAAAGAAGAAGGAAGACTACCTAGGGACCTCAAGAATTGAGAAACACCACGACAGTGAGACCTCTGGGTATTCTATCACCTCTTGTATATCCCACACAGGGAAATTCAGAAGCTTTCAATCCAGAACCACCAACAAGCATAAAAATATAAAAATTCCTCAAAAAGGCTGTTTCTCCTAACCAAAGGACCAGGAAAAAGGTGGCCTAACAATGGAGAACCCTTGGAGAATAGCTGCCCTACTCCAGCCAAACAAAAACACACTTCAACCTCTGCAGCTTCAGAGGAACCAGACAGGGAGCTGATCTTCAACTCCACGTTCCCACCCTGCATAAGTGGTATTGCAGTGATTTCCTCTACCTAGCAATGATGCCAGGCCTGAGAAGATAGCTGACTGTCGCAGGTGGCTCTCTAATTCCTCCATCACCTACTGTCATCAGAGCCAAGAGAGGAGCAGGTGGTCCATCCCCTACACAATGAAAGCAGCTCACTCTGATTTCCCAGGCAGGATGCTGTCAGTGGGCTGAGTGGGAAGCTAATCTTTCATTCTCATCCCATGGAAATAGGCAATGCTTCCAATCCTTCTGCAGAGTAGTATCATCAGGTAGGTGGTGAGCCAGCCTCCACTCCCACCTGGAGGTGGTGTTATTTGAGGCTACACTCTACTTTCTTCCATCCTTGCAGTCACTGAGGTCTAATTGGGAACTGAAACTCCACACCCACCTAAGGGCAATAAGACCGAATGACTCAGTGCAAACCTGGTCTATTCAACACTCCTGTCCCCTACAGTGTAAGCGGGGCCAGTGTGGAGCTGAGCCTCCACTCCCATCTGGCATTAACAAGACAGAATGATGTTGTGTGAGGTAGAGGTAGAGGATACTCCACTGCCCCTTTCTCTGTGTGAGCAAGGCCCAGTGGGGAGCTGACCCTCCACCTCTACCTACCATCAATGATGTGGGATGAAGTGGTATGAGATGGACTAGTTGGCCCCTCTGGCCAGACTTCCCCTGGCCAGCAAAGATGAGCATGAAACTGGGAAGCCCGACCCTGCAGCAACAGTAGTGTGAGTCAGATCTGTGCTTGCCTCTCCCTGATGGTAGCAGGGCCTGGTTTAAGTATATACTCCCACTGACAAAAAGACAGTATGAATCAATGCCCTACTCTCAGTGTGAAGGTGTCACCAAGGCTGAGAAGGAAGCTGAACTTCCACCCCACCCATCTGCATGAGGCAACATGGGTAGAAAGTTCCACTTTTTTCAGGATGGTGTTGGCAGGGCTGAGCCAGAGACCAAACATACACACTCACCTGGTCTTGTGCTTCACCTCAACAGAGACTGGCTGCTGAAAAATATATATTACATAGGATTCTGAATATTGTAATTAAGTATCAAAAATATCAAAAGTACAATCCAAAATTGCTCATAACACAAAGAACCAAAAATACCACAACTTGAATGAAGAAAGATAATCAACAGATGCCAACACTGGGATGAATCAAATCTGGGGATTATCTAACATGAATTTTAAGGCAGCCATCATAAAAATGCTTCAATGCAGCTGTGGATTCTCTTTTAAAAAATGAAAACATAGATATCTCACAAAGAAATTAAAGTTATAAAATGAACTAAATGGAAATACAGAACTTAGAAATACAATAACAAATTTTGAACATTCACTGGATGACCTCATTAATATAGATGACTGAAGACAGATCAGTGAACTTGAAGACAGATCAGTAGCATTTACCCAATTGGAACAACAGAGAGTAAATACAATTTTTAAAAATAAAAAAAGCTTCAGGCATCCATGGGACAATTGGAAAAGAGCTAACATTGCTAAATTGGAATCCCAGAAGGAAATAAGAGAGCTGAGAAACGATTCTAAGAAATAATTATTGAACACTTCCCAAATTTGGAAAAACACATAAACCTGCAGATTCAAGTAGTCAAGCAGATTTAAAACAGAAGAAAGCTAAAGCAATGCACACTAAGACACATCACAATTGAATTTCTGGGTGCTAGTTATTTAGATGTGATATTTACTCCATCGTGGCACTTCTTTTTTGTGTACTTTTCTTCTGCATGCTAAATTTAAAAAGAAGATTTATTTTAAAAACAAAAGATTAAAGAGATTTTCACATGTAAAAAACTAAAAAATTAGCCACGAGAAGAACCAGACTATAATAAATTATAAAAGGTCAATGGACTATAATGGCAATATCCTGTCTATACTATAGTTTTGCAAGATGTTACTATCTTGGGAAACTAGTAAAGGGTACACCAGATTTCTCTGAGGTATCTCTCTATATTAGGGTGAAAATGGAAGAAATAACATGAAAGAAAGAATGGATAACAATTAAACTGGTAAATATATAGGTAAATCTAAGTGAACATCTGCAAAATCAGTAACAGTCATATACTATGGGGTTTTAACAATATATAGAACATAAAAATATAAAACAAAAATGTCACACTAATTAAGATATATGAAATGGAGATAAAGCCCTACATTCCTTTTGCTGACTGGGAGGAGGGTAAAGATAATAACTAACTATAGACTTTGATAATTTTTTGTGCCCCTAACAACTAGCCCTCAAAACTAACAGAATAAAAATTGGTAGACATGTAATGAAAAAATGGTTAAATCTATAATTATGGGGGAATTTTTTAAGCCATAAAATCAATAGTAGGACATGACAAAGAATATACAGATTTAAGGCACAAGATTAAAATCTTGACTTAATAAAAATATGGAAAGTATATTGTACCCAACAAATCCAGAATCCACTTTCTTTTCAAGAACAAACAACAACAAAAGAACAAACAGTACATTTTTATAATGAAAGGATCAAAACACAAATCTCAATAAATTTCAAAAGATTGGAAATATGGATTTGTTCTCTGCCCACAGTGTAATTAAGCCAGAAATCAATATCAAAAGTATAACCAGAAATTAGTAATACATTTGAATATTTTAAATGCACTACCAAATAACCTGGATATGTTTCCTGAACAAACCTCTCTAAAAACGCTGTAGCATGCATGTACAAAAATGCTCATTGCAACTTGTTCAAAATTTCCCTGAAACAGAAACAACCTAAATTTCTATCAGCAGTAAAATGGATAAATAAGGTGGGTTTTTTTATGTTTATTCATTTATTTTTGAGACACGAACAGCACAAGTGAGGGAGGAACAGAGATAGAAACCCAAGCAGGGTTGGCGCTGTCAGCACAGAGCCTGCTGCAGGCCTTGATCTCATGAAACGTGAGATCATGACCTGAGCCCAAATCAAGAGTCAGATGTTTAACCGACTGAGTCACCCAGGTGCTCCAAAAATGGATAAATAAGTTTTACAATAAATTCATACATTGTGGTACAATGCTGTTGCATGTGTTTATAAAGCATCTTTGATACTTCCTGGTGGGCATTAATAACATAAGTTTGTGTGGTGGTGTTATGTGTGCCTAAGGCAATGCCTGTGACTCCCAGGATTGTGAGCAAAGTAAGCACAATTAGCAGGAAAAGAGCATGTTGGTGTTGAGACTGAGGGAAGTTCTGTTGCCCAAAATAAAACATTGGCATAAAAGGTACACAGAGTACAGGTGATGTTAGGAGGAAGGCCTGAGAATGGGATATGACTGGGGTATATAACAATGAAACCAAAGACCTAACAGGAGTGACTATTTTGACAGAAACGTCTTGTACAGGAAGGTTTCTATTTATAAGGTGCCAGTAAGCCCAATGATCAGAACAAAGTAAGGGGTCTTAACTGCCAGAAGTTGAGCATAAATACAGTTGCTGATGGCAGTGACAGTCATTTGGAAAACCATGTATTAATCATGTAATTTTAGCAAGGTTTCTTTAAGTAAGCTTCCTTGCACTTAAAGCCTTTAGCCTGAGGCTGGCACGGGGGTAGAGTGAAGGGGGTGGGTAGTTTTACTGAATGCTTTTTCAAGAGCCCAACACAGTGAATTCTGAGAACTGAAGTGTGTGCCTTGGTTACTATCAATAATGCCTGGAAGTCTGAAGAGAATAAGAAGTGTCTTGTTGGTACCTTGTGTTGTGGCTTCAATGGTAACATGTCTATAAGGATAGACGAGTAATATTCCCTTATAAATGTACCACCACGGTCAGAGAATAGTAAGTATCTTCTGCAGAGGGTCAGCGACCCCATAAAATCTATTTGCCATTGGTTAACGGATAGTCCCCAGGGAATTAAGGCTCATCAATTATATAGACAGTGGCACATTTTCCCATATAAGGTACATTAGTCACTACGTTACCCATGGCAGAGGAGAGGGGAAGTCCCTTTCATTCTTCTCAGGACTTCAAGGCATTAGCTTCTCCATGGCCTGATATTTCATAAGCCTACCAGTCCAGAGTTAGTGGCATCAGATCTGAGGCTGTGCCAATATGTGTCTCAGAAATCAAAACCAATTTATCTACCTGTGTATTATAATGAGTCCCTGAAAACTAAATTTTAGTATGTGGAGAATATGTGTGGCCTTGATTTGCATTTTGATGATCTATGAGGCAAAAAATCCCTAAAGTTCTTTACTTGAAAGATAGGGGGGGAACACCTCAGATAAGGAATTATTATTGCTGCCATTAGTCAAACCAGATGACCATATCATTGGCAATGGCACTAAAGTCTATAAAAATGTGAGGAAGGGGCCAAGTGTTGGCCAGAACATTGTCTAATGCTAACATAACTGTGCTGACCCACAGGTTCCATCCTTGCTTGATTAGGGATGTCCCAGTTAGGGAATGGAATGCAGTAGCTCTTCAGTAGGTTCTACCATGCATGATGGTGGTGCTAACATCTATAAAGAATACAAACTCCCTTTCCTACTCACTAAATTAATCCCAATGGGGTTGTTAGGTAGCCAACGGATAGGAGAAAAGGGTGACCTCTTCAGGCACTGTTGCATCTAGCAAAGGACTGATAATGTGGAAACCACTTCCTCTTACAGGTGGGATATGCCAGAGGGCCCAAGTTGGCTCCATAAGTAGCATTTTCCTTTTAATAATGAAGCATCTATGCCAAGTTTGTGGAGTGCTGACTCAATGACCACAGGCACAATGGGCAACTGGGTCCAGAGAGTCACAAGCTCAGGACATGTGAAAGCATTTATCTCAAGAAGAGCACACAATGCAGCCAACAGTTGCCATCCCAATGGTGTGTAGGATTCGGCCAAGGAAAATAGTCTCTTGCCAAAAGTCCATGAACAACTTATGACCACCATAGCTGATCCAAAAACCCCAGAAGGAATGTGAGGAGGTTGTTGAAGCCTCTACAATGAAGGAGCTTTTGCGGGGGACACAAATGAGAGTGCCTAATGTATTGCAATTTAATTTTTTTAATGTTTATTGATTTTTGAGATAGAGCACAAGCAGGAGAGGGACAGAGAGAGAGGGAGACACAGAATCTGAAGCAGGCTCCAGGCACTGAGCTGTTACCATAGAGCCTGATGTGGGGCTCGAACCCATGAACCATGAGATCATGATCTGAGCTGAAGACAGACACTTAACCGACTGAACCACCCAGATGCCCCTGATTTATTGCAATTTAGACAGATTCTAGAGCCTTTTGTCATTGGATAGCCCATTCAAAGTAAGCCAATTTAGGGGCATCTGGATGGCTCAGTTGGTTAAGTGGCCAACTTCAGCTCAGGTCATGGTCATACAGTTCATGAGTTCAAGCCTCACGCCAGGCTCTGTGCTGACAGCTTGGAGCCTGAAGCCTGTTTCAAATTCTGTGTCCCCCCCCCACCTCTCTGCCCCCCCCCCCACACACACACACACTTGCACTCTGTCTCTCTCTCAAAAATAAATAAATTAAAAAAATATTTTTTTCAAAAAAACAAAGTAAGCCAATTTGTGAGTAACAGTATAATGAATCTAAATAAAAAATGTAAATGTAAAAGATGTTGTTTCTGAAACCCAAATAAACACAGTAAATGTTGAGTCTACTTTATTTTTTTTTTAATTTTTTTTAACGTTTTATTTATTTTTGAGACAGAGAGAGACAGAGCATGAACAGGGGAGGGTCAGCGAGAGGGAGACACAGAATCTGAAACAGGCTCCAGGCTCTGAGCGGTCAGCACAGAGCCCAACGCGGGGCTGGAACTCACGGACCGCGAGATCATGACCTGAGCGGAAGTCGGCCGCTTAACAGACTGAGCCACCCAGGCGCCCCTGTTGAGTCTACCTTAAAGTAGTAAGTGCCGATGTCAGTGAGAAGTCGGTTCCTTACTGCATCAGGTATGGATCATCCCTGAGCTGACAAGTAATGTCCAGAAATTTTACTTAAGTAAGCAGGACTTGAATTTTATAGGATGCAATGGCCCAACCCTGACTGGAGCTTGAATTTCCTTGCAGAAAGACATTATGTTATCAACCTAACACCATACCTGTGTTCTTGGAATAAGTTGGACGTAGTTAAGATGTGTAAAGGAATGAACATTGGCAAATGTCTCATGGGGAGGTGAGTGAAAATGTATCATTCCTTTAAAAGTAAAGAGCTATTCATAGAATACAACATATGAGCCAAATCTATAACAACAAAATATTTTCCAGTTGCTGATTCCTATTAATTTTAGTAAAATTAGTAATGCAGATCTTAATGAAAACTATGATGGCATTAAGGTTATGGTAATTCACTGCGAAGTGAATTCATTTATATCACATTTGACCACTGGCCAAATTGGGTTATTAAAGGGAGAAATAATAGAAGTGATGAGTAGGCCAGGCACACCAATCCTCAGGGGTCTCACTCCATGGCTCTCAGCTTCACAAACCTCATGTCTGTGGCAGATTCTCTCATGGAACCCTTATCGTGGTCTCTCTGGACCTTCTCTCCTCAGCCATATGTTTACAACTTGTTCTTAAAACTGTCAACAATTGCGGTTCATTTGCAGCTTTTGAACTTAAGTCCATAGGGCATGTTTAACTTCTTCAGGGAATTGATCCCCATGTGCCTGTTCTGAAAAGAGCAGATAAAACCTGCAGCATTCTGCCTAACACAGAAACTGCAAAGAAGCCCATATCCTGCCTTCTAAGAACTTCAAAATCATCTCTCTTAGAAAAGAAATATTAAGGAATTTTCCATCTATCAAAGTCCACTTTTCTAATTCTATCATTGCTGTAGTAGGGGGTTATTCATTTATTTGTTTTTCTTTTATTATACATGTGAAGGACTGTATTTCTCAGGAAGTATCATTTGATTCTGGTTTGCATTAATAGAATGGAAGGTAATATGCTTCCTAAGTTAAGCCCCAAAGACTTGGGTACTTTCATTAAGAGAAAAGTGGAATGCTTACATGTGGAATCTAAGAAACAAAACCAACAACAACAACAAACAGAAACAGACTTATAATCTACAAAAGAAACTGTAGATTACCAGAGTGGGGAGAGAATAGGGGGAGGAAGGTAAGAAAGGTAAAGGGTATTAAGTGGGACTAACTTCCAATAATAAATCACAGGGATGTAATGTACAGCATAGATGATAATAATGTTTTTAAGAACTTTCATGGTGGCAGACAGTAACTAGGCTATTTTGGTGATCATTTCATAATACATTAAAAAATTATCAAATCACTATGTTGCACACCTGAAAATAATGAATATTGTAGGTCAATTATTATTCAATTTCTTAAAATAAAGAAATAGCCACATATGGCCAGTGACTCCTGCAACAAAAAGAGAGAGTGAAGGGGAGAATGTTGACAGGAAGCCAATAGACAGCATGTCAAAATTTATACTACTCAAGACTCACAGGGCACATTTCACCCTTGACTTACCTCTTAGGATCAACAAAATAAACGTCCCACTACAGTCATTCAGATTGTCAAGGGTATGAGCACTGTATGTTTTTAAAGTCACTGATGTTATTATTCTATAAATGTGGATCATGAGGTCAATCAGTCACGAAAATCTGGATGAAAATGCAGTACTTGCCACAGACCAGAGGTTAGTACAAACAGGGAAGGGAGGGCTGTAGGGGAATCCAGGTCAATGTTTAATAATGCCTAGTGCCTCCAACAGCATAAGGAAGTATGGGGAGATTGATAAGAATGATTGTGAGGATATGATTTTTTTCTTACCCATATGCATGTGAATTAGAAGGGCCTTTTACATTGTCTTTGCTTCTGACTCAGAAAAATCTAAAAATGTATGCAGGATACCACTGCCAAAGTTTCCTTCCTTGGGGGTTACCAATTTATCTACAAAGGACTCATTGTCAGAAACAAAAAAGTCCCTCTTCCTTGTCTCTATACCAAGAAGAGAGAAACTGTCATCCTTAGTTTGCCACTAAGAAATCTTTAAGACTTTGAGCAAAATCCACACTGAGATGCTTCCTGTGGGTATCTCAAGATCTCTATTCTCAGAGATATATTCCAAATATACATGGCAGAGAAACATATAAGAAATGCTAATAAATATGATTTATTGACACCATAGCCTTGTTCATGTACCAAAATATGCTCACAATATGAGATATACTGAACCAAAGATCATAAGTCTTAAAGGTCTATTACAAATTTATGCTTCAAAAGAAATAGGGGTGCAGAATAAATCACTTATACATCAAAACCTTCAACCATATCCATGTGGGGAATTTCCTATTGGTTGCTGAATCAAGGAAGTCAGAGATTTGGACAATTATGGAGATGAGGATCTATGGAAGATAGCCAGAGAAGTGTCAAACGGTACAGAGAAGGGGAAAGAGCACAAGGAGGAGAAAAGGAATCACAAAAAAACAGAATCTGATAGAAAAACTTCCACCAAGAGTACAGAAGTATGAAAAACTAATGGAGTCAGAGGAAAGTGACTTAAATATGGAGATTTTGTAAACACTTGGGGATTAAAGGATAGGTTCAAAATATATTCTCCTGGGGGAAAAATGAGTAATTATTCTGTAACAGATTCTGTTAAGTGTCCAAAAACATATCAACTGGGGAATTAAAAAGACTTTAGGATTAAGGTCATTCACATCGAAGATATTGGGCTTCCATGGAGCCAAGGCCACTGCAATGTGATACTGGTTTGGGACAACTGAATAGAGAGTAATATATGACATGATTCATTACTATCAGCTTTGTCTCTCCTACCCTGAGAAAGCTCATTTTTCATCAGTCACCTTTTTCCTTCAGATCTCCAAAGTGTCAACAATGAAAAATAGGACGTTTACTGAGTTCATTCTGTTGGGCTTCACAAATCAACCTGAGGTCCAAATTGTGATATTCATCTTTCTGCTCCTCACCTACATGTTAAGTGTCCTAGGAAATCTGACTATCATCATTCTCACTCGGGTACACCCTCACCTCCAGACCCCCATGTATTTCTTCCTCCGGAATTTCTCCTTCTTAGAAATTTCCTTCACATCCATTTTTATTCCCAGATTTCTGACCAGTGTGACAACAGGAAATAAAGTCATCAGTTTTGCTGGATGCTTGATTCAATATTTTTTTGCTATATTCCTTGGGGCAACAGAGTTTTACCTCTTGGCTTCTATGTCCTACGACCGCTATGTTGCCATCTGCAAACCCCTGCATTACCTGACCATCATGAGCAACAGAGTCTGCATACAACTTGTGTTCTGCTCCTGGCTAGGAGGATTCCTAGCTATCTTACCCCCAATCATCCTGATGAGCCAGGTGGATTTCTGTGCCTCCAATGTTCTGAATCACTATTACTGTGACTATGGGCCCCTTCTGGAGCTTGCCTGCTCAGACACAAGCCTCCTAGAATTGATGGTCATCTTCTTGGCAGTTGTGACTCTGGTGGTTACTCTGGTGCTGGTGACATGTTCTTATACATACATTATCAGGACCATTTTGAGGATCCCTTCTGCCCAGCAGAGGACAAAGGCTTTTTCCACTTGTTCTTCCCACATGATCGTCATCTCCCTCTCTTATGGCAGCTGCATGTTTATGTACATTAATCCATCAGCAAAAGAAGAAGGCGCTTTCAACAAAGGAATAGCTGTGCTCATTACCTCAATTACTCCCTTATTAAACCCCTTCATTTACACTCTAAGAAATCAGCAAGTGAAGCAAGCATTCAAGGACACCGTCAAAAAGATTGTGAAGCTTTAAAAACAGAATACATTTCAATCAAAGGCATATATCCTAATTTCAAGGTATCTGCAGCCTAGTATGATAGAAAGGTATATAAACTGTATACTTACGTAATAAGCTTACAAAAAATAAAATAAAATTACGTGGTAAGGGCTATTAGAGAAAGATAAATGAGAATCCACAAAAAGAACAGTTAGAGAGAATTAACTATTTTCCAGAAATCACTTGAAATTCAAGAGGCAAAACATATTGCTTATTTAGAAGAGTGGAAAAATAAGAATTTAGAGGAAGAGAGGCCAAAATCTAGGATTGCCATTTTTCTTCATCATGAGGCCCTAGAAACTATGCTTCCATCAAAGTATCAATAATTTTTATTCTCCTCCCCTTTTCATTCACCTTTCGCTGTAGCCATTACAACTTTTATCCTTCCATAAAGGAAAACAAAAAGGATATACATTTGGTCCATTTTCTCCAAATGAAGTGAAAACCCTCAAGATTTTTATCAACTTACCCATCCATTTTCTAGAAGTTATGGTTCCAAGAGTATTCTAGAGCCAAGGTTAAAAGTCTTCCACTTCTACACAGGATCTATTGCTTTTCTTCACTGACATCTTTTAAAGTTAATGACTGAGATTTCCCATTCTCTCTCTTTGGTAGTTTTGGTGATTTTTTTTTTTTGCTATTATATTTTCACATTTTGTTTACTTTTATTAGATATCAGAAAGGACACCTTCTGTGATATGACTCCATTCTTTTAACTTTCCCCCAAGTTTTTGCTTTTGTTTATAACATAATCCAGGGATGCCTTTTTCATAAACTGCAAATGAATACAAAGTATTAATATGGTTTTATATCTAGAATGTTCCAAATTATGAGTGTTAGCAACCAAATGGGAATAGAGACTACCCTACCAAGGACTCTATACATGGATTTAAGGTGACAACAACTTGAATATGAATTGGTGATGGGCCTAAACTTCAAAGGAACTAAGAACATTTTTGGAAATCTGAGTACTTGTAAATATTTTAGTAATATCCTAATGCATTGTAGAATGCTGGTTACTGTTTGAAGCACCAGTGAAACATCATCTGATGTGTTCACATGCTTTATATGTGGTAATATTATTTGGTGGAATGATGCTTCTTGGGAATTTAAGAAACAAGCTGCATTGGACTTGTTATGAGAGAAAATTTCCAGAACCATAAAAATATTGAAGAGCGCATCATATTTTGAATAAAGCATCTTTTATGTAAAGCCATTGCTATTTTGAATATCTGGATTTCTTTGGGGACTAAGATAGAGATTGGTGATGCCTTTTAATTTATTACAAATTGTTGGGGAACATCATCAAAAAGACATGACCACAGATTGACCCGCGAGCTGGACCCATACTTGGAGGCTCCTCCCTCCCTCCCCTATCCTTGGAATGTGGGCTCCACTTGCCTTTCCCACTCCCAGAGGCTGCTCCAAGAACACAACCTTGAGATAATGACATGGTGTGGAGAACACCTGCACGTTATAAGTGACTGAACCCAGTTAAAGCCTATTTATAAACTTTTAAGAAGCAGTGGGCAGCTGTGAGGATCCAACTGCCTTGCTGCCACCCAAGGCAAGCCTCATACGTAAATTCCCTTTGCTCATTAAAACTGCCACCTACCAACCTGGAATGGCCTGCTTCTTTCTTCAGTCTCTCCTGTCGCGACCGGCGCGACAAACACCGAGGTCAGGGTCCTGAGGGTAGGGGAATGCAAGAAAAAAGAGAGAAGAGAAAGTTTGGGAACAGGAGGGTCCCCTGGGCTGATGGCCCAAGTGACGGCTTTATTGTTGCTGTACACAATCTTTTATAATATAAGACTCTTATGGATCAGGTCATTCTAAGAATAATCAGGTTTCACATAATCGCTGCCAACCAAAACATTTAGTTCTGTGTTTCTTGTGAATTTTCTAGACGGGTCACAACAAGACCTTGTTGATAAGATTGCTAGCAAAACACAATTCCCATGTTTGTTTCTATCTGACTCGGGGTAGAAAAAGGGAGGTAGCATTATTGCCAACACCTGCAGACCACAGGCTTCAGGAATTAACTTTCTCAGCCTTGACAAGGCTTTCGTATGCCCTTGAAAGTGGGGGAATGGGAGGGGGAACCACCGGGTTGGCTTGAGTCAACAGGGAACGTTGCTCGACCAGGTCTCAGCCTGGCGCAGGCCCGGCCTCCCACATGAATGGGAGGGGGAACCACCGGGTTGGCTTGAGTCAACGGGGAACATTGCTCCACCTGGTCTCAGCCTGGCACCGGGGCTGGCCCCCCACACTCTCCCTGCCTTCTGAGTACAGAGGCCAGCTTCAGATTTCACCCAAGAAGCTCCCAAAAGTGTTATGAACCAACACAAATTTACTGAGCTATTATCAAATGATATAGAAATGTTATCAAATAGCCACCTTTCAATCATTATGTTCCCACAGATCCACACTTTTACCCAAATCTATGGTGAAGTGGAAGATAATGCCATATAGTGGTCAAAAATATATGCTTTAGTTAGAATCCCAGATTTGTGTTTTACAACAGTTGCCTTGAGATGGTTTATGACCTCTCTAAGGCTTACTTTTCTCAAATTCTAAAATGTGGATAAATAGTTATGTCTATTGTATATGATAGTTTTGAACATTAAATGATATAATAGGCATAAAACATTTTAAAAGCTAATACTTAAATGTTTAATAAGTGATACCCATTTTAACAGTATGATAATGGTGAACAATACCTTCTCAAGAAAGTGGGGCTTAATTAGTAAAAGAGATGCTAAACTGATTGGTTTAATATGACTGGGACTATATAAACGTTGGCCATTCTAGGTGTAATCCCTCTGCACCAAGGTCAGCTTGCTTACATTTCCCTTATGTCCAGTTGCATCCTAGGATAGCCAGATCAATGAGGGTCTTATCCACACTTCAGATAAAGCCAATCAGAACATTTGGCAACAGATTATTAGGACCTAGCTACCTCAACTCCATGTGCCCTAGAAGCACACAAGATAAGGAAGGAGGATACTTGGTGTGAGTCAAAGTTGAAGAACACTTTAAGGACTTCACCCAGGGGCGCCTGGGTGGCTCAGTCGGTAAGTATCTGACTTTGGCTCAGATCATGATCTCACAGTTTGTGGGTTCGAGCCCCACATCGGGCTCTGTGTTACCAGCTCAGAGCCTGGAGCCTGCTTCGGATTCTGTGCCTCCCTCTCTCTCTGCCCCCTCTCCTGCTCATTCTCTCTCTCTCTCTCTCTCTCTCTCTCTCTCTCTCTCTCTCTCAAAAATAAACAATAAAGATTTTAAAAAATTTTTTTAAAAAGGACTTCACCCAGCCTTCATAATATCAGCATTTAGAAATTAATTTGGAAAGAAACATATTACCTTCTAAATGAGCTTGTCAAAAAAAAAGACAACTTCTGAAACTGTTCATTAAGCTGGCTTTATGCTAGCACATACTTGGAATGTAATCCAAGTTATAGATAAACAGAGGAATGCGTTTATCGATTCTGCAGCTAAAACTCTGGAATGTTCAGTTTCTAAATGTATAAGTTAGTGGGCATTATCCCTCCTGTCACCACTGGACACAAGAATCAAAAGAAACAGTTTTAGCTACCAGTATTCTCAGGATAACATTAGAGCAGAGTTAGAGCAAGGAAATAATAGAAACACATGAGAGCTGACCCACCACACTTCAGCATTGGTTCCTCTATCCTCTATTCCTTCATCCCCAGCGGTTATGGACTACAGATACAAATCTAAATACGTAGTATTCTCCCAATGCTTCCCCTTGCAAACAGTTAAAATAAAATTCAAAAGAAAAAAAAAGAGTATTTTTTAAGATGGCAAGTTAGGTAAGAACACTTCTATAATACTTGGGCCATCTGGCCTAAGGATCTTCTTTGTCATTTCTCTAAATTTATCCAGAAGGTCACAAATCAGGGTCTAAACTTCTATTCCTATACATCATTAGATAGTAGAGCTAAAGCCTATACATATGTAATGAGTTCAGAAGCCAAAATCACCACCCATGTTAGGAATATATCCACTGGCAGCGAGGTGCAAAATTACACACCACACAACATATGATGCAAAGAATTACTGGAACAGAAACATTAATAATTTAAAGTAAGTATCATTTATCAAAAAGATATGAATGATACTGTCAAAATCAAGGACAAAGCATTATTTTAAAAACTGGGTGAAAAGACTGTTGAAAAACATAATGAGTGAAATAAATAATAAAACAATGAGGATAAATACCTGGAGAGATAAAACAAAAACAAAAATAGTGAGCTAAATCAGATCTGATGTGTTCTCCCATAAAGCAAAAAAAAAAAAAAAAAAAAAAAAGATAAAGAGACTAGATAGATAACTGAAAACAATAAAGTTACTATATTAGATAGAAAAACAGGTAGTTAGGTAATTAGACAACAAAAGATAAGTGCAGATGCCAAAATAAACCTATATAATAAAAGTTACAGGTAGAGAAGGGGGTGGAATAATAGGAAATAATAATACATTTCCTATAATAGAGAAGGCTGGATATTTCTAAGTATGCTGAAATGGGATCTATAAGGAAAATATACACCTTAAGAAACCAGACTTTTGGGGGGCACCTGGGTGGCTCATTCACCTGAGCGTCAGACTCTTCAGCTCAGGTCATGATCTCACAGCTCATGGGTTCAAGCCCTGCACAAGGCTCTGTGCTGACAGCATGGAGCCTGCTTGGGTTTCTGTCTCCCTCTCTCTCTGCCCCTCCCCCACTTGCTCGCTATCTCTCTCTCTCAAAAAAAATAAATAAAATTAAAACTAAATTAAATTAAATAGGGCTACTTGGGTGGCTCAGTTGGTTAAGCATCCAACTCTGGCTCAGGTCACTATCTCATGGTTTGTGAGTTCCAGCCCCACATCGGGCTCTGTGCTGACAGCTCAGAGATTTTGGCTTCTGAACTCATTACATATGTATAGGCTTTAGCTCTACTATCTAGTGATGTATAGGAATAGAAGTTTAGACCCTGATTTGTGACCTTCTGGATAAATTTAGAGAAATGACAAAGAAGATCCTTAGGCCAGATGGCCCAAGTATTATAGAAGTGTTCTTACCTAACTTGCCATCTTAAAAAATACTTTTTTCTTTTGAATTTTATTTTAACTGTTTGCAAGGGGAAGCATTGGGAGAATACTACGTATTTAGATTTGTATCTGTAGTCCATAACCGCTGGGGATGAAGGAATAGAGGATAGAGGAACCAATGCTGAAGTGTAGTGGGTCAGCTCTCATGTGTTTCTATTATTTCCTTGCTCTAACTCTGCTCTAATGTTATCCTGAGAATACTGGTAGCTAAAATAAATAAAATAACAAATAAAAATATTTTTAATAAAAAAATAAATTAAATAAACCAGGCATTTTTATTTCTTTTTTTTTAACTTAAAATCAAGATTAACATATAGTGTAGTGTTGGTTTCAGGAGTAGAATTTAGTGATTTTTCACTTACATATAACACCCAGTGCTCATCACAAATGCTATCCTTAATGTCCATCACCCATTCAACCCAAATACTACCAACACCCCTCCAGCAACCGTCTGTTTGTTCTCTGTATTTAAAAGTCCCTTTGGACCTGAATGTGAGACAGGAAACCATCAAAACCCTAGAGGAGAAAGCAGGAAAAGACCTCTCTGACCTCAGCCGTAGCAATCTCTTACACGACACATCCCCAAAGGCAAGGGAATTAAAAGCAAAAGTGAATTACTGGGACCTTATGAAGATAAAAATCTTCTGCACAGCAAAGGAAACAACCAACAAAACTAAAAGGCAACCAACGGAATGGGAAAAGATATTTGCCAATGACATATCGGACAAAGGGCTAGTATCCAAAATCTATGAAGAACTCACCAAACTCCACACCCGAAAAACAAATAACCCAGTGAAGAAATGGGCAGAAAACATAAGTAGACACTTCTCTAAAGAAGACATCCGGATGGCCAACAGGCACATGAAAAGATGTTCAACGTCGCTCCTTATCAGGGAAATACAAATCAAAACCACACTCAGATATCACCTCACGCCAGTCAGAGTGGCTAAAATGAACAAATCAGGAGACTATAGATGCTGGCGAGGATGTGGAGAAACGGGAACCCTCTTGCACTGTTGGTGGGAATGCAAATTAGTGCAGCCGCTCTGGAAAGCAGTGTGGAGGTTCCTCAGAAAATTAAAAACAGACCTACCCTATGACCCAGCAATAGCACTGCTAAGGAATTTACCCAAGGGATACAGGAGTACTGATGCATAGGGGCACTTGTACCCCAATGTTTATAGCAGCACTCTCAACAATAGCCAAATTATGGAAAGAGCCTAAATGTCCATCAACTGATGAATGGATAAAGAAATTGTGGTTTATGTACACAATGGAGTACTACGTGGCAATGAGAAAGAATGAAATATGGCCTTTTGTAGCAACGTGGATGGAACTGGAGAGTGTGATGCTAAGTGAAATAAGCCATACAGAGAAAGACAGATACCATATGGTTTCACTCTTAGGTGGATCCTGAGAAACTTAACAGAAACCCATGGGGGAGGGGAAGAAAAAAAAAAAGAGGTTAGAGTGGGAGAGAGCCAAAGCATAAGAGACTGTTAAAAACTGAGAACAAACTGAGGGTTGATAGGGGTTGGGAGGGAGGGGAGGGTGGGTGATGGGTATTGAGGAGGGCACCTTTTCGGATGAGCACTGGGTGTTGTATGGAAACCAATTTGACAATAAATTTCATATATTAAAAAATAAATAAATAAAAATAAAAAGTCAATAGGGGCACCTGGGTGGCTCAGTTGGTTAAGCGTCCAACTTTGGCTCAGGTCACGGTCTCACGGTTCGTGGGTTCAAGCCCCGCATTGGGCTCTGTGCTGACAACTCAGAGCCTAGAGCCTGTTTTGGATTCTGTGTCCCTCTCTTGCTCTGCCCCTGCCCTGCCCTGCCCATGCTTTCTCCCTCTCTCTCTCCCCCTATCTCTCCCCCTCTCAAGAATAAATAAACATTAACAAATTAAATACAAAAGTCAATAATATTGTTAAAATTCAGAATCAACAACTGGTGATATGGGGAAATTGAAGTATTAATACTAGGAATATTAGTTTGAATAAAGAACCACCTACATTTTATTCTAAATAAATAAATAAATAAATAAAATAATAATAAATAAAAGTCCCTTTGGTTTGTCTCCCTCTCTGTTTTTATATTATTTTTGCTTCACTTCCCCTATGTTCATGTTTTGTTTCTTAAATTCCATATATGAGTGAAATCATATATTTATCTCTCTCTGACTGACTTATTTCACTTAGCAAAATACACTCTAGTTCCATCCACATTGTTGCAAATGGCAAGACTTCATACTTTTTTGAATGCCAAATAATATTCTATTGTGTATTATTTATATATATATATATATATATATATATATATATATATATATATATATATCACATCTTCTTTATCCATTCATCACTCAATGGACATTTGGCCTCTTGCCATACTTTAGCTGTTCTCAATAGCGCTCCTATAAACATTGGGGTGCCTGGGTCCCTTCAAAATAGCACACCTGTATCCTCTGGATAAATATCTAGTATTGCAATTGTTAGATTGTAGGGCAGTTCTATTTTTAATTTTTTGAGAAAACGCCATACTGTCTTCCAGAGTGGCTGTACCAGTTTGCATTTCTACCATCAGAGCAAAATGGTTCCCCTTTCTCCACATCCTCACCAACATCTGAGGTGCTCATTTTAGCCATTCTGACAGGTATGAGGTGGTATCTCATTGTGGTTTTGACTTGTATTTCCCTGATGATGAGTGACCATGAGCATCTTTTCATGTGTCTGTTAGCCATCTGGATGTCTTCTTTGGGAAAGTGTCTCTTCGTGTCTTTTGCTTATTTCGTCACTGGATTATTTCTTTTTTGGATGGTGAGTTTGATAAGCTCTTTATACATTTTGGATACTAACCCTTTATAGAATATGTCACTTGCAAATATTTTCTCCCATTCCACCAGTTACCTTTTAGTTTTGCTGATTGTTTCCTTCACTGTGCAGAAGCTTTTTATCTTGATGAGGTCCCAGTAGTTCATTTTGGCTTTTGTTTTCTTTGCCTCCAGATATATGTCTAGTAAGAAGTTGCTGAGGCTGAGGTCATAGAGGTTGTTGCCTGTTTTCTCCTCTAAAGTTTTGATGCTTCCTGACTTACCTTTAGGTTTTTCATCCATTTTAATTTTATTTTTGTGTATGGTGTAAGAAAGTGGTGTATGGGGTAAGAAAGTGGTCCATGTTCATTCTTTTGCATGTCACTGTCCAGTTTTCCCAACACCATTTGCTGAAGAGACTGTCTTTTCTTTTATTGGATATTCTTTCCTGATTTGTCAAAGGTTAGTTGAACAAGCATTTGTAAGTCCATGTCTGCATTCTCTATTCTGTTGCATTGATCTATGTGTCTCTTTTTGTACCAATACCATACTGTCTTGATGATTACAGCTTTGTAATATAGCTTGAAGTCAGGAATTGTGATGTCTCCAGCTTTGATTTTTATTTTCAACATTACTTTGGCTATTCGGGTCTTTCTAGTTCCATACAAATTTTGGAATTGTTTGTTCTAACTCTGTGAAGAATGCTGATGTTATTTTGATAGGGATTACATTGAATATGCAGATTGCTTTGGGTACTGACATTTTAACAATATTTACTCTTCCAATCTATTGCTGTGTAACATATCACTCTAAGTTTTAGTGGATAAAACATTTTTTTTTATCACTTGCAGTTCTAGAAGTGGACAGGAACAGCTGGGTGGTTCTCACATGGGTCTTTCATTTAGCCGTAATCGTTGGTGAATTGATTTGGAATCATGTGAAGACTCATCAGAGCTGACGTCCAAGGTGGGTTCTTCATCAGATGTCACCAAAGCTACAATGGCTGAAAGAGATGGGACCTTATCAGGTATTTCTCTCCACGTAGCCTCTCTGCAAGTATTTCACTCCTCACTGCATGACAATCTCAGGGTATTCAAACTCCTCACATAACAACAGATTTCCCCAAAGCGTTTGTTCCAAAAAAGATGAGAGCTACAGATCTCCAAAGACCTAATTTCTGAAGTACTACACCTTCATTTCTACTACATTTTCATGGTCAAAATCAAGTCATAAAGATAGTCAAGATGAAAGGGGAGAGGAAAGAAACTACAACTTCTGATCTGGAAAGTAATGAAGAACTTGCAAGTATCTTTAATCCACCAGAGTCATGAATCTAAAAATGCCCTCAAGAGCCAAAGCAGCTATTTACAATTTGTTCATCCTTCCACCATTCTACCCTTTTCATAATCTCAGCCCCTCTGGTCCTCATTGTTTCAGCCACAATCTGATGCCCTCAAGTCAAGGATTCATGTGTTTTACCTGCCTTCAGTAATTGCTTTTGGAACAATTACTCAGAAGACAAAGCCTATCAATTATCATAAAAGACTATTTGGTTACATTTTTATGTTAATGATTTTTGCACATGTTTTAATAACTTCAGATTACAAGAGACAAGGATTACAATTGAACAAGGATTACAATTTTGTTCAAATCCACATGTTTATTGTGAGGCAGCATTAACAAAGTGGAGTTGAATGTGAAGGGAACTTGTGTTTCCTAAAAATCAATGTTCTTATGCTCTTGAAAAGAAAATATTTTGAAAGAGGCAGTGTTGCAAGGAAGGGAAAGCAGTGACAAGAATGGAATAGATTCAACACACAAGAGTAATGGTAAGGTATACATGACAAGATTAAAAAGAGTTAAGAGGCACCTGGGTGGCTCAGTTGGTTAAGCATCTGACTCTTTTTTTTTTATGTTTATTTATTTTTGAGACAGAGAGACAGAGACAGAGTGTGAGTGGGGGAGGGACAGAGAGAGAGGGAGACATAAAATCTGAGGCAGACTCCAGGCTCTCAGCTGTCAGCACAGAGCCGGATGCAGGGCTCAAACTCACAAACTGTGACATCATGACCTGAGCTGAAGTCGGATGCTTAACTGACTGAGCCACCCAGGTGCCCCAGCATCCGACTCTTGATTTCAGCTCAGGTCATGATCTCATGGTTCACGGAATCAAGCCCCACATTGGGCTCTGCACCGATTGCTCCAACCTGCTTGGGATTTTCCCTCCCTCTCTCTCTGCTCATGCTTTATTTATAAATAAATAAATAAATAAATAAATAAATAAATAACATTTAAAAAGAGTTGATTGAAATGTAAATTAGGAAGACATACACATTTCAGAAAAGAAGAAAAATATCCATCTACATAATGCTGCACCTATCACAATTTTTCCTTAGATTATCTTCCCAATTTTCTTTATTGTTCCTCAATATTATGAGAATTGCACAACTCCCATAACTTAATAACCATCTATATACTAAATCAATAGATTGTTTGTAATATATGATATCATGTCAGTATATGATAAACTGTTTTTGTTTCAATTTAAATTCCCAATATGTGAATCTAATATTTCTTTGAAAGAAATGCAAGTCTTTTAAGGATGTCATGGAAAGACCGCCTTACTTGTGTATTTCTCAGAGTATAAATGAAGGGGTTCAACAAAGGGGCAACAGATGTAGTGAGCAGAGAAACTGCCTTATTAATGGCCACTTCATCCTTAGCTGAAGGTTTGATATACATAAAAATGCAGCTGCCATAGGTGACAGAAACCACAATCATGTGGGAAGAACAGGTGGAAAAGGCTTTTTTCTTTTGCTGGGCAGAAGGTAATCTTAGAATTGTCCTAATGATGTATATGTAGGACAGAACTATACACACAAGGGTCATTATGAAGGTCAACACAGCACAGACTATGACCAGCTGCTCTATGAACCACGTATCTGAACATGAATTTTTCAGTAACGGAGAAGCATCACAGACAAAATGGTCAATATCAGAGTCACAGAATTCCAGATGGAGGCTCAAACCAAGAGGTGGAAAGATAATCAATAAGCCAGACACCCAACAAGACAGGATAAGATTCCAACAGACTCTGTTGTTCATGATGGTCACGTAATGCAGGGGCTTGCAGATGGCCACATAGCGGTCGTAGGACATCACAGCCAAGAGGAAAAATTCTGTAGCTCCAAAGAGAACAATAAAAAAGATTTGGCTGAAGCAGGCCTTGATGGTGATGGTTTTGTCCCCACTTGATATCATGTACAGGTATGTGGGGACACAGGCAGTTGTGAATGAGATTTCTAAGAAGGAGAAATTTTGAAGAAAAAGATACATAGCTGTTTTTAAATGAGAATCCACCAAGATGAGAGAAATTATGGTCAGATTCCCAATTACACTTATCATATATGTGATAAACAGAAAGATAAAAACCAGAATCTCTAGTTGTGGGTCATTTGTCAAACCCAGTATGATGAACATTGTTATTGCCGAATGGTTTCTCATCATTGACTTCATACTACTGCCCAATCTTCACATAAAAGTCACAGAAACCGGATCTGAGGAGCAATGTCACAATATGACAGGATCAGACAGTGACTACCAATACCAAGCAAACCAAGTCACATTCATTTCCTTCTGTAACTTGATAATCAGGTTTTGATGAGGTAATTGTCTCAGCTCCACTGAAATATACCACTGGGAAGCTAAGCTATGGGAAGTTTCTCTTGAAAATTGCTGCTACTGAAATTGCTTTTAAATATTCCAGGTCTCCCAGTTCACAGCACTTGTTTCCAACATTTTTTAAGCCCATACTTTGGTTGAGATTTCCCCTATTAGATCAGGAGTTGACTGCTTTGAGCTATACTTTGATGGGTCATAGAGTCCCTTTATTCTAAAACTTTTGTACTCAAAAGCTAAATCTTAAAACTGCTTTGCTTTATGTTTTGGTGCCTGATAAAATGCAAAATATATGGCGGATGTTGGTTATGCCCTACTTAGATTCTCCAGATCCCTCTCCTAGTGAACTAAGCATTATTTAAAGGTCAACTAGATTTCTCCCAGAAACCAGTCCTTCAATAGTCCTTTCTCCTGACTTTCTAAGTTTGTCTGTTATCCCTTTATTTTCCCTCCCTGTCCTCAGCAGAGAAGGCTTTAATGAATGATTATTTTAATATAATTTGAAAACCATGGGTAAAATTACAAATAGCGGAAGGATTTATCAAAACATACTTTGCTTTCCCTCCTTCATAACCAACAGAAGTGTGATACATGTTTCAGTAATGCACAGGCATTAACTGTATGGACCTTGAAACAGTTTGGGATCAAATCATATCTGTTTTCTACTAGCTGAGTGACCTTAGGCAAGTCATTTAATCTCTCTGTTCTCCAAATTCCTAATACGAAGTAGAGTTAACAGGAATACTACATCATAAGATTACTATGAATTTTAATTAAGTAATATAGGGGTACCTCTTTGGTTCAGTCCATTAAGCGTCCAACTCTTGATTTCAGCTCAAGTCGTGATCTCATGGTCATGGGATTGAGCCCCATATATGAGGCTCCACTTTCAAATATCAGGCTCCACACTGAGTGCGGAGTCTTCTTGGGATTCTCTCTCTCCCTCTACCCCTCTCCGCCACTCATACTCATGCACTCTCACTCTCTCTCTCCAAAAATAATAAATAAATACATAAATACATAAAATCAACTCCCATGAACTACAGATTACTATACTACCTTGCCAGGTTACAGATATCATGATAGAAAAAGGGGCATTACCCTGGGTTTATGAGACAAATGGTTTGCAAACAGGTGATACCAGTACTGGAAAATGGTGGATATAAAAAAAATAGAATGTTTACCAGTGGTAATTGAGACATATGGGATATAAATATAGATAGATAACCAGATAGATGGATGAGAAGAGACAGACAGAGAAATGGAGAGGTGTAGAGAGAGTGATTATAAACTTGTTTCTGCCAGTCAAATCACTGTACATGGGATTTCACCAACTTAAAGATGAATTGGATGAATCCTTCCCACATTTTTGATCTGGTGACAGTTGGCTTGAAAACGTGCCAGTACTCACCTTTGACATTCCTCATTGTATCACCAGGAAGCTATACCTCAAATGACCTTAGTGAGCCTCAGAGTTGAGCAAAAACATACTAATAGTATCAGCTAAGTATATTCCTAATCCCTGGCCCCCCAAGAACCTATATTAACCATATATGTATACACATGGTTTCTGAATTTGTAAAAAATACTATCCTAATTTAAAATTGGGAAACATTTCTATGCTAGGAAACTGGCAGGAAAATAATAAACTTTAAAGAGCAAGGAGGAGTTCAGAAGCCTCTCTAGCTCTGCAAAAGTAGGTGTTCTGATTTTCCCTGGGCAAACATGTTTTTACACTTATGACCCTGTTTATTTCCTCCATCCAAACACGCATGCTGAAAACTACTTTAAAAAGTCCTTGGAGGCCCTGATTCAAAGTCTCTAATGAATTTAAAGTATAATTTACTTTGACAAAAAAAATCCTAAGCCAAGCACAATGGGGATAATGTCTTTAGAGAGAAAAAGAGGCAATAATAGCAATAAACACAGTCCAAGCATAAAATAATAAGATTGCACTGACAAATAAGCTATCTGTTCTTAGTCATTTGTTTACACATGATTCATACAAATGTAATGAGTAAGAAGAACAAGAAGTAAGCCTTCTTGTCTAAATTACATACATAACAAATATTACAGAAAAATTCAGACAGATATGAAAAGTGAAAAAATTCATAGAAACTGCAACATCCAGAAAGAAACATTACTATTCTAATGTTCGTCCTTCCAAATATTGCCCATAGTAATATGCAAGTGGTGTATGTACTACTGCCAGTTTCCTATACAGGATACCTCTCAGGAACAGCCAAATGGAAGAGGTTCATGGGGGGTGGGGGGATCAGGAAGGCACAGAGTTTCCATGCCCTGTCCTAACACACCACCCTCCTGGCACCTCAATGTGTTCACCAACACAGAACCTCCCCAAATAACCTTGTTCAACTTTTTAATAGTACTTAATCTCCATCCCCCTCTGCCCTCCTCAAAGAACAGTAAATGGGGCTAAAGTTTCCAGTCCTCTAGTCATGTGGTCTTTCTGATGACCAGCCACATTCTAAGGCTAAGTAGGGTCCTCATCCTAAGTCACCTTACTAGCATAAATTCAAAGTAAAAGACATCCCTATCAATCAGGAAATTCCAAGAGTTTTAGGAGCTCTGTGCCAGGAAGAGGGACAAAGGCTAAGTATTTCTTATATATCTATCTATAAGGCACATATATCCACAAGGTGAAATAGCCAGATGCAACACAGAGTAAAAAGATTTTAATATCTGTATCTCAGTAATTAATAGAACAAAGAAATGAGTAAGTAAAATGAAGATTCAATCAATATAATTGATAATATATATATTATCAATATAATTGATAATATATATATACATATATATATATATATATATATATATATATATAAAATAGATGCTTGTAGAAAAATGCACCCAAAAGCTAAGAATACATTTTTATTTTTGCTTTCATCTCTATAAACATATTTGAGAGAAACAACTGAACTACTTCCAGATACACTTTTATAGTGATTCCATCACTGGAGAAGAGAAAATGGGAAATATTTGTGGGGCATATACTATATACCAACTACTGGCCTTTAACAATTACAAGCCTACTTAATGGGCATTATGATTTCCGTTTTACAGAATAGGAAAGAGAGATTCAGAGACATGAAATTTCTTGTGTCATTCAAGAGAGAGTGGGTCACTGTGTTATATTTGGTTAAATTAACTGCTGTGAAGGCACCTTCGGGTGGCAAAAGGTTAGCCATATATTGTTGCGACCGGCACAACAAACACTGAGATCAGGGTCCTGAGGGTAGGGGAATGTAAGAAAAAAAGAGAGAAGAGAAGACAGTTTGGGAACAGGAGGGTCCCCTGGGCTGATGGCCCAAGTGACGGCTTTATTGTTGCTGTACACAATCTTTTATAATATAAGACTCTTATGGATCAGGTCATTCTAAGAATAAACAGGTTTCACATGATCACTGCCAGCCAAAACATTTAGTTCTGTGTACCTTGTGAACTTCCTGAACGGGTCACAAGACCTTGTTGATAGATTGCTAGCAAAACACAGTTCCCATGTTTGTTTCTATTTGACCCGGGGTAGAAAAAGGGAGGTAGCATTACTGCCAACACCTGCAGACCACAGGCTTCAGGAATTAACTTTCTCAGCCTTGACAAGGCTTTCGTATGCCCTTGAAAGTGGGGGAATGGGAGGGGGAACCACCGGGTTGGCTGAGTCGACAGGGAGCCATTGCTCAACCCGGTCTCAGCCTGGCACCGGGGCCTGGCCTCCCACAATATGTGTGTGTGTGTGTGTGTGTGTGTGTGTGTGTGTGTGTGTGTGTGTGTACACACATATATAAAACAAGTTCTTCATTGCCTTCAACCGAAAATGTTCAAGCGTTTTCTCAGAAGTAACTCACAGGCCAATATAAGACTCCTACCTCAATCTGAGCATTCCACTTTTATCTATTCTGTATTTTATTTCTGCATGGGTATTGCAAAAAAAAAAATGAAAATTACTGCTTACTATCTTTAGCCAATAGTCTATAGATGGGCTAATTACAACTAGGTTAGTGATGTTTAGAAAATGGGACTTTTTTCAGGACTGTGTGGCCCGCAAATGGTTCTGGCTAAGTTCTTTATCCATGGTCAAGTGCAGCTATTCCCACTCATGGGGAAGACAAATGTATGACTCCATAGTCTTCCTCTTCTCTGCAGCTGTAGCTCCCTTGCTCCTCCCAACCCCACCTCTAAGCTAGTCTCCCTGGACCCTCATCCCTTAACTATATGTTCAGAATTTGTTCCCAAAATTGTCAACAAAGGACATTCATTAGCCTGTTCCAAACAAGGATTCCAGAGGCAACTTGTGTTCCTCATTCTGTTGTTTCCCCAGTGCATGCTCTCAAGAGAGCAAATATAACCTGTGTCACTCTGAGTAAATTATAAATCTGCGGTGGGAGGGGGAGCACATAATCTGCCTTCTGAGATCATCAACCTCATTTCATCCAGAAGAGAAAAATCAACAACCTCATTTCATCCAGAACTACTCTGCTCCTCACCCTTCTTTTGATCTCCTATTTTTTGGTCCACTTTAAGAAGATAGACTACCCAAAAACTCTGATTCAGCTCCTGTCTGAATTAGTGGAAGAATAGAAACAGGTAAATACCCACTATACTAATAAGGGACAACAGAAGACTATTTCTACATGAGAAGCCCCGGAAGTTTTTGTTATTTCCATGAAATGCAGGATAGGACTTGGTGGCAGATAATGTAGAAAATGCGAATATATTATTTTTTAATCATGTGGCCTTACAATCTTTATTCACCTCTAAGAATTTCACCTCATAGAATCCCACTATGACTAGTATGATAGTCAAGTGAAGAAGTATGTTCCCTGTTTATAACTTCATTGATTTTACTTCTCTGTGGTTGTGAAGCCTGAATCTGATACAGATGTGAACATTCAGCCACTCCCTGAAGATTGCAGGTTGGTAACCAGGAGGGGAAAGGCATCCAGAACATTGTGTAACTTCTCTTGATCCCTGATTCCAACTGTGGAGTGCAAGCCATTAGTGGATTGGAATCAATTTAATGGGTTGCAACCAGCATTTGAAATAAAAATGTTTTAAATAGAATAAAACAAAAAATAATATCACATTGTATCCCATATAGTAAGTAAGAAGTGTTCTGTAGAACTATTACTGAGGTTAGATACAGATGTATGCCAGAAAATGATATAAAATGTAGAACATATTAAAAAATTCTTGAAAGCTACTGCTTTATAAATGTTTATAACAACACACAGAAAACTTCTTGAATAAATCAGTAAAGACACTCCTACATAATGTGACTCTTAAATCACATGAGTTCACAAATCAGTAGAGACTTGAAATGCTCTTGAAATGCTTAAATATAGCATCTCCTAGAAAACCCTGGAGGCTCCAGGGTGGCTCAGTCGGTTAAGCATCCGACTTTGGCTCAGGTTATGATCTCAGGGTTCATGGGTTCCAGCCCTGTATCAGTCTCTGGGCTGACAGCTCAGAGCCTGGAGCCTGCTTCAGATTCTGCGCTCTCTCTCTCTCTCTCTCTCTCTCTCTCTCTCTCTCTCCCTACCCCGCTTGCACTCTGTCACACTCTCTCTCTCTCAAAAATAAACAAAAAAAAGAGGGGCGCCTGGGTGGCTCAGTCGGTTAAGTGTCTGACTTCGGCTCAGGTCATGATATCATGGTTTGTGAGTTTCGGCCCCACACGGGGCTCTATGCTGACAGCTCAGAGCCTGGAGTCTACTTCCGATTCTGTGTCTCCCTCTCTCTTTGCCCCTCCCCCGCTTATACTCTGTCTCTCTCACAAAATAAATAAACTTTAAAAACAAATTTTAAATAAATAAAAGACTACTATAATTATATGAGAAAAAAAGAAACAGCAGAAAGAGTAAGAAAAACAGCAATTCTAAGAAAAGTTAAGTAGACAAAGTAAAGCAATGTATAGAATCAATGGGAAGTATGGAAAGTGAATACAGGGGGAGAAAATAGTAACTAGTCTGGAAGGGAGCAGCTGCTGGAAGCATTCCTTTTCTAACTCATTCCACAAACTTTCTGAACATCACCTGTGAGGAAGAGACTTGCCTCATGTTGGCACTGGGGAGAGTACCATGTGGGAAAATAATGGCAAGAACTTCTCTATACAGGGCAAACGAGACTGGAAAGGATACAACACCATTCAAATGGGCCACTGGTCTGGGTCAAGTCATCAGAGGAAAAGTTCACTGTCCATCACTCTTTGTTCTCTTCACATTTCACCTGTCCATTTCAGAGCACCTCTTCCTTTCTCACCTTTTATTATCATCACTTTTTTCTCTTCAGACTCAAAATTTTTCAACAATGAAAAATAAAACCAGGTTGACTGAATGTATCCTGCTGGATCTAATAGATGTCCCTGAACTCCAGGTGGTGGTTTTCACCTTTATGTTCCTTGCTTATTTACTCAGCATCATCAGAAATCTGACTATCCTCATCCTCACCTTGCTGGACTCCCACCTTCAGACTCCCATGTATTTCTTTCTCTGGAACTTCTCTTTATTAGAAATGTGCTTCACAAACATTTTCATTCCCAGGGTCCTGATCAGCATCACAACAGGGAATAAGAGTATCAGTTTAGCTGGCTGCTTCACTCAGTATTTCTTTGCAATATTCCTTGGGGCAACAGAGTTTTATCTTCTGGCTGCCATGTCCTATGACCGCTATGTGACCATACGCAAACCCCTGCATTACATGGCCATTATGAGCAGCAGAGTCTGTACCCAAATGGTTCTCTACTCTTGGCTGGCTGGGTTATTGGTTATTATACCACTAATCCCTCTGATGAGTCAACAGGACTTTTGTGCATCCAACAGTCTGAATCATTATTTCTGTGACTATGAGCCCCTTCGGAAACTCTCCTGTTCAGACACAAGCCTCATCAAGAAGGTTGTCTTTCTTGTGGCATCTGTGACCCTACTGGTCACTCTGACTGCTGACTCTCTCCTATGTGTTCATAATCAAGATTATTCTGAAGCTCCCCTCTGCCCAGCAAAGGACAAAAGCCTTTTCCACCTGTTCTTCCCATATGACCATGATCTCTCCCTCCTATGGAAGCTGCTTCTTCACATTCATTAACCCCTCAGCAAAAAAAAGAACACATTTAACAAGGGAGTAGCTCTACTCATTACTACAGTCACACCTTTATTGAACCCCTTCATTTATACCCTAAGGAACCAACAGGTAAAGCAAGCCTTCAAGGATATAGTCAAAAAGGTTGTGAATCTTTAAAGAATTTCAGAATTGAAGCTTTAATGGTTGAGTGCTTACTGTGTACCAAGCCCTCTGCCAACTTACTACATATCCAAGAAAGAGTTAAATTCCAGGCCAGTGAGAGGGACCTGGAAATAAATAAATTACAACCTGTTAAGTTTTCATATAAAGAAATTATTAAGGCTATTTTATAGATGAAAAAGTAGCACAATCTGAGCTATAGTCAATAAATGTTTTCAGAGGGGATACCATTTAAACTCAGTCTTAACAAGTAGGAGTAAGTCAAACAAGCAAAAATAGAGAAAGAGAAATCTGGGTAGAAGGAATACTATTTTTAGGAGCACAGAATTTCAATCCAAAAGGATTGAGTAAATGTCATTAATTTCAATGATACAAAAAGAAGGGGGAAAAGGTTTGTGAAGATGATAGCTATAGTTTTGAATTAAGTTAAATCTCATTTTGCATGAATTAAATGCCCATAATGTCAAAGCATCTGGAATTCAAGCCAGATCTAGGAATTTAGCAGAAGTCAAGCAGATCTAGGAATTTTCAGAAGTCAAAGAGACACACATACCTTTTTTAAAAGAATGTATTCCCCATCTCTTATCTTTTAATAATTACAAAGGATTAAATTATTTGATTTTAAGTCTTTAATCCTATTAAAATGCAATTAAGAGAGGTGGTGTACTGGTGCACTATAGTAGCGAACATCTCCAAATCTCAGTGGCTTAAATAACAAAAGTTTATAATCTTTCATCCTATATATCCTATGTGGATCAGCAGTGAACTCTGCTCTTGTGCTCTTCCCACATCTGCTTATTAGGCTGCCATCTCTAAGTGCCATGCTTTAAGGAACACAACAGGAAACACAGAGACACAGAATGTCTCAAACCTGTAATTACATGCTCCACTCAAAATCCACTGGTTAAAACAAGTTAACAACTGCAAAGCATCCAAGAAGTGTGATCTCACACACACGTGAAGGGACAAAAGACCATAAGAACTTGTGTGCAAAGGTGAGAACACTCTATAGGCTAGAATATGTGACATTCTTTCCAAATGGCAGCCAAGTTGAAACAGGATTGGCTACAGAAATTTGGCAGAGCTAACTACTGCCATGAAAATTGGAGTGAGACAGAATGAGAAAAACAGCTTCTTGAGGTTTGATCTTTTTAAAACATAAATCTTATCATGTCATTCTCTTTCTTAAAACCCTCTGATGGCTTCTCATTACTTAAATTCCAAATTCCTTACTATAACTTACAACGCCATTACACGAACTGGCTCTGGCCACCCTGCCCACTGACTAAGAAACCAAGCCCTGAAGAGGTTATAATTGGAATTGATGTTCCTTCCCCAAAGAGAACTTCAGGACTATATGCATCCTGTTATTACTCCTTGTCTACCTTAACCACCACCAGAATTATAAGCTATCTATCACCCTTCATTACCCCCAAGTGATCTGTCATTTTTTTAATCCCTTTAGATCCTCAACTTCTCCTCTGAAAATTCTCTTCACATCAGTCCTTCTCTAACTGAAACCTCCTATCCTTTGAAAACCTTCTTATGCAGTTCCCTCAAGCAATGGCTGTTTTCACTCCACATATTTCTGATGCTGGAGATGGAGTATGTGCCTTCTTGCTCCCCATTGACTCTTACAGATTTTTGCCTCCCTTCTCCTCAAAAATTGTAGCTCCCTTAAAGCACATGCCATCAGACTATACCATTCCTTGTTCTCCCTCAAATGCCCTTGGTTCACTGAAATGTTAGCAACTGGCTTACTTCTACCACTTAAACTGCTTACCATTCTTGGTGACTTGAATAACTACATAGATGATCCAGACAAGACTCTGGCCTCTTGATTTTTGACATCATCACTTCCAGTGGCCTTGTTAACCACCCACTCCCACATTATTACCCTAGACTTTGTCATTTACAATAACTACACTACCTCTAAAACCTCAATTCCAAGCTACCTAGCATGACTGTAACTTTCAATCTTCCCAAATCACTCCCTCTTTCCTTCCTTCTTTCCAAAACTTCTTCAACCCCAAATGGCTTCCCAATGATTCTACCATCATTCATTATTTAACACTCATAACTCCTTCTCTGGCTTGTATTCTACAGTTCACAACCAATCAAATGGCCCTTTGCATGCACCCTCAGCTCTCTTTCCTCTCTCTTCCTCCCATTTCCCTGTTATTCTTGATAGAAAAACTTCTCAGAAGGTTGGGATATTCACTATGTACTTCTTCACATTCCTTTTTAAATCCAGTCTAAACAGTCTTCTGCCATCACAGGAATGAACTGCTCCTGTCAAGGTCAACCACAACCTCAATGTTGCCAAACCCACTGGCTATGTCTTAGTTCTCATTTTATGTAACATAACAGCAGCATTATACAGTGTATCTCCCTTTCCTTCTGGAATCACTTTCTTCCCTTGGCTTCTGAGATATCACACTCTGTTTTCCTTCCTACTTTCACTACTTACTCCTTCTCAGACTTCTTTGCAGTTTTTACAAGTTATTGGCTTTGGAGCTATAAAAGTGAGACTACAAGTTAAATTGCTGTAAGAGGGGCGCCTGGGTGGTTCAGTTGGTTAAGTGTCCGACCCTTGATTTCAGCTCAGGTCATAATCTCACAGTCATGAGATCAAGCCCTGTGTCAGGCTCCATGCTTGGCTTGGGATTCTCTCTCCCTGTGCCCCTCTCCCCCACTTGCATACTCTCAATCTCTCAAAATAAGTATGTAAACTTTTTTTTAAATGAGTTGCTGTAAGAAATTGAAAATCTCCATGGTCTAGAATCTCTTGCCATATTACTAATCCAATGGTCAGCCCTCATCTCACATTACCTACCAGCAACATTTGACATAACCAATCACTTTCTCCTCTATACACTTGCCTCCCAAGATACACAATTCCCTTAGTTTCCTCCTACCTCACTGATTGCGCATCTTAGTCTCCTTTACGGTTCCATCTCTTCTCCAATCTCTTAAAGTTGAAGTGCACATCCCAAGGTTCAGCTCTTAGTCCTCTTCTCTTCTCTATCAACATTCATTCGAGAATGACAGCAGCAAAATGGTGGTATAAGAATTTCTAGGGTTCATCCTTTCCCAGAAGCATCAATTTGAACAACCCCATGTGCAAAAATACGTTCAAAGAACTAAGAATTCCAGGTAAGGATTTACAGCACCTAGATGAAGCACAGAAATAAGAAAAGACACACTGAAAGGATAGGAAAGCAATTTCACATACCCCCCATCATCCATCCCCCAAGACTGGGCAACCCAGTTGACAGAGACACCCTTCCCAAGGGAAAGAGAGAGTGAAGTTAGTGCACAGCTTCACTGGTGATGCACCACTGGTACTCACCAGCACCAAGCCAGCTTTCATAACTCTTCTTCTAGACCAGTTCATACAGACCCATGCACCCAGCCCACCCTAGAACCAGGCCAGCCCCACGTACCCAGCCTCCAGGCTATCTCTCACAGACCCATGCTCCAGCCAGCCCACAGACACAGGCGCATCCCAGTGGTCCCAGCCCCTGGTCAGTTCTTCAAACCCAGGATTCAATCCCACCCACACAGACCCAGACCCCAGGAACACTACTACAGACAGGTACTAAGGCTCAACCCAGGAAACTCAGCCCCACTCTCACAGACCCAGGCACCAGTCCAGCCCACCTGATGAACCAGACAAGAGTCTTGCCTGCCAAAGGGACTCCAGTAGATGGCCCACCCAAATCTCTAGATGGGCTGACTGGTGAAGAGTTTTCCTTGCCAAAGCCAGCCTATAAAGACTGAAGGAAGTGCCTACTTCCTCAAATGTGCAAACACCAACACAAGGCCACAAGGATAATGAATAATCAAGAAAACATGACACCACCAAAGGAAACTAATAAACTTCAATAACTGACCCTGAAGAAATCCATCAACTGATAAGGATAAAGAAGATGTGAGATAGGGGCGCCTCAGTGGCTCAGTTGGTTGAACATCCACTTCAGCTCAGGTCATGATCTCACAGTTCATGGGTTCAAGCCCCATGTCAGGCTCTGTGCTAACAGCTCAGAGCCTGGAGCCTGCTTCAGATTCTGTGTCTCCCTCTCTCTTTGCCTTTTCCCTGCTCACTCTCTTTCTCTCTCTCAAAGTAAATAAACATTAAAAAGTTTTTTAAAAGTTTTAAAAAGATATAGGATATATAGATACATATACATATATAACATATATAACAGAACATTAGTCATAAAAAAAGATGAAATCTTGCCATTTTCAATGGCATGGATGTCACTAAACAGTATAATGCTATGTGAAATAAGTCAGTCAGAGGAAAACAAATATCATATGATATCACTCATATGTGGAATTTAAAAAACAAAACAAATGAACATAGGTGGAAAAAAGAGAAGCAAACCAATAAACAGACTCTTAACTATGGAGAACAAACTGATTGTTACTGGAGGGGTAGTGGACATAAGGGATGGGTTAAATAAGTGATGGGTATTAAGGAAGACACTTGTGATAAGCATCAGGTGTTGTATGTAAGTGATGAATCACTAAAGCCTACTCCTGAAACTAATATTGCACTGTATGTGAACTAGCTGGAATTTAAATAAAAACTTGGAAAGAGATGGGGCACCTGGGTGGTTCAGTCAGTTAAGTGTGCCTCTGTTGATTTCCGCTCAGGTCATGATCTCACGGGTTCATGAGTTCGAGCCCCACATCAGGCTCTGCACTGGCAGTGCAGAGTTTGCTTGGGATTCTCTCTCTCCCTCTCTATCTCTCTCTCTCTGCCTTTCCTCTGCTGTGTGTACTTGCTCTCTTCTCTCTTTCTCAAAATAAATTTTAAAAAAAACTTGGAAAGAGAAAAAAAGAAATGGAGATCTATGGTCTGTCTGGCAAAGATTCAGAATAATCATCTTAAAAAATTTAGTGAACTACAAGAAACCACAGATTGACAATTAAAAGAAAATAGGAAAACTATGAATGAACAAAATGAGAAGTTCAACAAAGAAATAGAAACCTAGAATCTAATATTACTGAACCAAAGAATTCAATGGAGAGCCTCAAAATCAAGCTTGACAAAGCAGATGAAAGAATTGTGAACTTCAAGACAGTTCACTTGATATTATCCAGTCAGAGAAGCCAAAGGACAAAGAATGAAAAAAAGTGAAGAAATGCCTACATGAATTATAAGATACCATCAAGACAAACAATCTACACATTATTGGAGTTCCAGAAGGAAAAGAGAGAGGAAAGGAGGTAGAAAGTTTATGTAAATAAATAATGGCTAAAAACTTTCTAAATCTGGGGAGAGAGGTGGACATCCAAGTTCATAAAGCTCATAGATCCCCCAAAATTTCAACCTAAAATGATCCTGCCAAGACACATTATAACAAAATGATAAAACCAAGAACAAAAAAAGAAGCTTAAAAGCAGAAGAAGAAAATAATCCTCAAAAATTAGGGAATCCCTGGAGCAACTGAGTGGCTCAATCAGTAAGGCATCTGACTTTAATTTCAGTTCAAGTCATGATCTCATAGTTCTTGAGATGGTTCATGAGGTCGAGCCCCATGTCAGGCTCTGCACTAATAACACAGTGCCTGCTTGGGATTCTCTTTCTCCTTCTCTGGTTCTGCCCCTCACCTGTTCTCTCTCTCTCTCTCTCAATATAAATAAATAAACATTAAAAAAAACAGGGAATCCCCATAACACTATAAGCAATTTTCCAGCAGAAATCTTACAGGCAAGGAGAGAATGAGATAATATACTCAAAGTGCTGAAAGAAAAAAACTGCCAACTGAGAAAACTTTATCTGACAAGTTTGTCCAACAGGAATGAAATAGAAATAAAGACTTTCCCACCCAAGAAACAAAAGCTGAGGGAGTTCATACCACCAGATATGTCTTAAAAGAAATACTAAAGGAGTTCTACAAGCTGAAATGAAAGGATATAACTAATAACATGAAAAGACAGGAATATGTAAAACATATAAAAGGTAAAGGTAAGTGTATAGTAAAATTCAGAACACTCTAATACTATAAGACAGTGATATGGTAATCACTTAACTCTAGCATAAACATTAAATGACAAAGGTATTAAAAATAACTACAGCAGCAATGATTTCTTAATGGATACACAATATAAAAGAAGTAAATTATGACATTAAAAACATAAAATTGGAAAGGGAGTAAAAGAGTATAGTTCATGTATGTGATCAAAGATAAGCTGTTATTAGCTTAAAATAGACAGTTATGTCTATAAAATGTTTTATGTTAAACCTTATGTTAACCACAAAAATATACACCAGGTACACCAAAATATAAACAGAAGAGAATCAAAACATACCACTATAGAAAAGAACAAGACAGGAAGAAACAAGAGAATGACAAAACAACCAGAAAACAATTAATAACATGCATTATTGGGTCCTTACCTATCAATAACGACTTTAAATATAAATGGATTAAATTCTCCAACCAAAAAGCTGAATGGGGAAGGGAAAAAAAGGCAAAGCTACATTACTGTCTACAAGGGACTCACTTAAGCTTTAAGACAATACATAGTCTCAAAGTGAAGGAATAGAAAAAAATCTTCCATGCAATGGAAACCAAAAGAAAGCAGGGGTAGATATACTTATATAAGACAAAATAGACTTTAAGTGAAAAACTAACAAGACACAAAGGTCATTATGTTATAATAAAGAGGTCAATTCATCAAGAAGATATAACAATTATAAATACATATGCACCCAACATCAGAGCACATAAATATATAAAGCAAAAACTGAAGAAAGAAATAAACAGCAACACAGTAATAGTTTAAAAACTTTAATATCTCATTTTCAACAATGGATAGATCATCCAAAGAGAGATCTTTCAGAAACACCAGATTTGAACTAAATTATAAACCAAATAGACTAGACCTAACAAATATATACAGAATATTCCATCTAATAATAGCAGAATACACATTCTTCACAAATTTATACAGAACAGTTTTAGGATAGATCATATGTTTGGCCAAAAAACAACTCTCAACAAATTCAAGAAGATGGAAATTGTATCAATTATCTTTTCCACCCACAATAGTATGAAACTAGAAATCAACAAGATAAAAGCTAGAAAATTCAGTGAAACATGGAAATTAAACAATACACACCTAAACAACCAGTGGATCAAAAAAAAAGAAATTAGATAATGCTGAAATACAACATTCTAAAACTGCAGCAAAGATGCAGCAAAGCAATTCTAAGAAAATTTGTAACTATAAATGCACACTTTAAGAAAAAAGAAAGATCTCAAATAGAAAAAACTAACATTACACCTCAAGAAACTAGAAAAAGAACTAAGTCCAAAATTAGCAGAAGGAAGGAACTATCAAATATCAGAGCAGAAATAAATGAAACAAACCAAGAAAAATAGTAGAAAAATTTAACCAAACTAACGGCTAGTTTTTTAATAGATAAATAAAATTGACAAGGCTTTAGCTACACTAACCAAGAAAAAAGAGAGAGGGCTCAAATAAATAAAATTATAAATGAAAGAAGAAACATTACAATTGACACCACACAAATACAAAAGATTAGAATAACTACTATGACAAATTATATGCCATTAAAATGGACAACCTAGAAGAAATGGATAAATTCCTAGGAACATTCAGTCTACCAAGACCAAATCATAAAGAAACATAAAATATGAACAGACCAATAACAAGTAATCAAAAACCTCCCAACAAAAAAAGCCCAGGACCAGATGGTTTTATGGGTGAATTCTACCAAACATTTAAACAATTAATGCCAATCCCTTTCAACCCTTCCAAAACATTGAAGAGGATGGAACACTCCAAATCCATTTTATGGGGTCAGTATTACACTGATAGGACACTACAGAAAAAGAAAACTACAAGCCAATAACCCTGATGACTTTAGATGCAAAAATTCTTATCAAATGCTAGCAAACTAAATCAACAGGACACTAAAAAGAATCATATACCATGATCAAGTGGGATTTATTCCTGGGACACACAGGTGGTTCAACACAAACAAATCAATAAATATGATACAACACATTAACAAAAATGAAGGATAAAAAGTAATATGACCAGCTTAATAGATGCAGAAAAGGTATTTTACAAAATACAACATACTTTCATGATAAAGTTCTCAACAAAGTGGGTAAAGAAGAAACATGCCTCAACATAGTAAAAATCATATATGACAATCCCACAGCTAACATCATATTCAACAGTGAAATGTTAAAAACTTTTGCTCTAAAATCAGGAACAAGACATGGTGCCCGCTCTCACCACTTTTATTCGCCATAACACTGGAAGCCCTAGCCAGAGCAATAAACAAGAATAACAATAATAATAACCAAGAGAAGAAGGAAGGAAGGAAGGAAGGAAGGAAGGAAGGAAGGAAGGAAGAAAAGAAAAAAGGAAAGCAAAGGTGTGAAAATCAGAAAGGAAAAAGTAAAATGATCTGTTTGCAGATGACATGATCTTATATATAGAAAACCCTTAAGACTCCACCAAAAAACTGTTAGAACTAATCAATAAATTCAGTAAACTTGCAGGATACAAACCAACATACAAAAATTAGTTGCATTTCTCTACACTAACAATGAACTATCAAAAGAGAAATTAAGAGGGGCACCTGGGTGGCTCAGTCGGTTAAGTGGCCAACTTCGGCTCAGGTTATGATCTCACGGTCCATGGGTTCGAGCCCCGTGTCTGGCTCTGTGCTGACAGCTCAGAGCCTGGAGACTGTTTCAGATTCTTTGTCTCCCTCTCTCTGACCCCCCCCCCATTCATGCTGTCTCTCTGTCTCAAAAATAAATAAACATTAAAAAATTTTTTCAAAAAACAAAAAGAGAGAAATTAAGAAAATAATCCCATTTATAATGGCATAAAAGTCAATAAAATACTTACGAACAAATTTAACCAGGATATGAAAGAACTACATGTTGAAATTATGTGACACTAATGAAAGAAATTGAAGAAGACATAAATAAATGATAAGATCCTCTGTGTTCATGGGCAGAAAATAATTAACATTGTTAAAATATTCATACTACCCATAGTAATCTACATTTTTGATGCAATGACTATCAAAATTCTCCCTGGGCTCCAATATACAAATCCAGACATATCAGTCTGACTATAAACATTATGCTGCAGTAACAACCTGGACAAAGACAAAGCTTTATTTCTTGTTCATTATGTACGTCCATTGTGGAACAACTGAAGCTCTGCTGCATATTATTTTTACTCACGTATCCACACTAATGGAGAAGCTTCTGTCTGGAACACTGTGATAAAGTAATTCATACCCTTTCCACTCACATTTAATTAATTAACATTAATTAAAGCAAGCCGTAAGGCCAAGCCTGATGTCAACAGGGTGGGATATTATAATACCCAGAAAGGAATAACAGATATTTTTGAATAACAATAGTATGTCTGTCCTATCACACAAACTGAATAGCTTCACTTTGGACACTCAACACATACATTAGTTGCTCTCAACTTCCTCAATCTTTCATTTAAAACATCATAATCTTTGTCAAAGTCAGAAATAACTTGGAGAAGGAGGCAGCATGTCTAGGGCTGGGCTTTCAGCCAGCAAAGAAATTGGTTACATACCGGGGAACTGAGGAAAGTAAATATACTAAGAATAATAGGAACCAGTTTTCTCACTATCATAAAAGTGAGTTACAAATACAGAAAGTTGGGGGCTAGACTTAATCCAGTGGTGTTGGATTAGAATTGACATGAACTCATGGTGTTTAATATATATAAACAAAGAGAGGAAGAGTTATGAATATGTATCTGTGTGCACACATGTACATGTGTGTGTCAATATATATATTTCCTAGCTTTGTCTGTTATAAGCAATGGCACTCTGGTAGCAATGAGAACACCTCACATCTAAACCACCCAAATCTTGGTTTCTAAAAACCATCCTCCACCAAAAGAAACTAGGGCTCTTAGGATGAATAACTGATTTCAGTGCTAGTAAAAAGAAAGTACAAGTAAGATAGGACATCTTATTGTATTATAAAATAAGAAGTCTCCCAAAGAAATTGGGAAAAACTAAAAAATTCACAGAAGCCAGTTTGTAGGGGCTCCCACTGACCAAACTTGGGGCAACTGGATCATCACAATTAATAATGACTCTAATGTGTGTACAAACCTACTGGGAACCACAAATCAAAATCCAGTAATAGATATGCAAAGAATAAAGAGAAAGAAATCCAAATATATCACTACAGAAACCCAACAAACCATGAAAGTCAGCAAAAGAAGAATCAGAAAAAAACTACAAAAAACAACCACAAAACAAGTAACAAAATGGCAATAAATACATATCTATCAATAATTACTTTGAATTTAAAAGAACTAAATGCTCCAATCAAAAGATATAAGGTGACAGAGTGGATAAAAAAAAACAAAGAAAGTGGATAAAAAAAAAACAAGACCCATCTATATGCTGCCTGCAGGAGACACATTTCAGACTTAAAGATGCCTGCAGACTGAAAGTGAAAGGAAAAAGAAACATTCATCATGCAAATGGATGTCAAAAGAAGCCCAGGGGAGCAATACATATACCAGACAAAACAGACTTTAAGATAAAGACTGTAACAAGAGACAAAGAAGGACACCATATAATCATTAAGATAACAATCCAACAAGAAGATACAACAATTGTAAATATTTATGTACCCAACATAAGAGCACCCAAATACATAAAGCAGTTAGTAACAAAGATAAAGGAACTGACTGACAGTAATACAATAGTATAGGGGACCTCAACACCCTATTTACATCAACTGACAGATCATCAAAACAGAAAATTAACAAGGAAATAGTGGCTTTGAATGACACACTGGACCAGATGGATTTAACGGATATAATCAGAACATTCCATCCTAAAACAGTAGCATAGACATTCTTTTCAAGTGCACATGGACATTCTCAAAAATAGATGACCTGTTAGCCCATAAAACAAGTCTCAACAAATTCAAAAAGATCTGAGTCATGCCATGAATCTTTTCTGACCACAACTCAATGAAACTAGAAATCAACCACAAGAAAAAACCTGGAAAGAACACAAATATGTGGAGATTAAATAACATGCTACTAACCAATGAATGGGTCAACCAAGAAATGAAAGAAATTAAAAGTTACGTGAAAACAAATGAAAATGAAAACACATTGGTCCAAAACCTTTGGGATCCAGCAAAAGCAGGTCTAAGAGGGAAGTTTACAGCAATTCAGACCTACCTCAAGAGGCAAAAAAAAAAAAATCTCAACAGCCTAACCTTACACCTAAAATATCTAGAAAGAAAACAACAACAAACAAACACAAAACCAGGAGAAGGAAGAAAATAATGAAGGTTAGAGCAGAAATAAATAATATAGAAACAAACAAAAAAAAGAACAATAGACAGATCAAAGAAACCAGGAGTTGGTTATTTAAAAAGATAAGCAAAATTGATAAACCTCTAGCCAGACTCATTAAAAAAAAAGAGAGAAAGAAAGAGAGAAACCAAAAAACAGTATCAGAAATGAGAGAGGAGAAATAACCAACACCACAGAAATAACAAACAGCTGTAAGACAATAGTATGAAAAATGATATGCCTGTTCAACAAACTGAACAACCTAGAAGAAACAAATAAATTCCAGAAATATATAAACTACCAAAACTGAACCAGGAAGAAACAGGAAATTTTAACAGACTGATTACCAGCAATGAAATTGAATCAGTAATCATAAAACTTCCAACAAACAAAAATACATAACCAGAGGACTTCATGGGTGAATTCTACCAAGCATTTAAAGAGTTAACATCTATTCTCACTCTTCCAAAAAATAGAAAAGAAAGGAAAACTTCCAAATTCGATCTACAAGGCCAGCATTACCCTGATACCAAAACCAGATAAAGGTACCAAAAAGCAAAAAGAGAACTACAGGCCAAAATCTCTGATGAACATAGGTAACAAAAATCCTCAACAAGATACTAGCAAACGGAATCCAAGAATACATTAAAAAAATAATTCACCACGATTCATTGGGATTTGTTCCCAGGAGGCAAGGGTAGCTCAACATTCACAAATCAATCAATGTGATAAATCACATCAGTAAGAGAATAGATAAGAACCATATGATCATTTCAATAGATGCAGAAAAAGCATGTGACAAAGTACAACATCCATTCACTCTAACCCTCAACAAAGTAAGCTTGGACGGAAAATACCTCAACATAATAAAGGCCTTAGAGGAAAAATCCACAAGGAACATCACACTCAATGGGAAAAAACTGAGAGGTTTCCCCCTAAGGTCAGGAACAAGACAAGGATGTCCACTCTCACCACTTGTATCCAACAGAGTACTGGAAGTCCTAGGTGCAGCCATCAGAAAACAAAAAGAAACACACCCAAATCAGCAAGGAAGAAGTAGAACTTTCACTATTTTCAGATGACATGATACTCTATATAGAAAATCCCAAAGACTCCACCAAAAAACTACTAGAACTGATCAATGATATTAGTAAAGTCACACGATACAAAATCACTGTACAGAGATCTATTGCATTTATATACACCAATAATGAGGCAGCAGAAAGTGAAATCGAGGAATCAATCCCATTTATAATTGCACCAAAAATATAAGATAACTAGGGACAAACCTAATTAAAGAGGTGAAAGACCTGTACCCTGAAAACTATAAAACATTGATGAAAGAGGGGCACCTGGATGGCTCAGTCGGTTAAGCATCTGACTTTGGCTCAGGACATGATCCTACAGTTCATGAGTTCGAGCCCCACATCAGGCTCTGTGGACAGCTGAGTGCCTGTAGCCTGCTTTGGATTCTGGGTCTCTCTCTCTCTAACCCTCCCTCACTCGAGCTCTCTCTCTCTCTCAAAAACAAATAAAACATTTTAAAAAATAAAAAATAAATAAAACACTCATGAAAGAAATTAAAGATGACACAAAGAAAAGGAAAGACATCCCATGCTCATGAATTGGAAGAACAAATATTGTTAAAATGTCTATACTACCCAAAGAATCTACACATTTAGTACAATCCCTATCAAAATACCAACAGCATTTTTCACAAAGCTACAACAAACCATCCTAAAATTTTTATGGAACCACTAAATATCTCTAATAGCCAAAGCAAGCTTGAAAAAGAAAAACACAAGTGGAGGTATCACAATTCAAGACTTCAAGTTATACTACAAAGCTACAGTAATCAAAACAGTATGGTACTGGCACAAAAACAGACACGTTGATCAATAGAACAGAATGGAAAATCCAAAAATAAACCCACAATTATATGGCACATTAACCTTCAACAAAGCAGGAAAGACTATGCAATGGGAAAAAGATATTCTCTTCAACAAATGGTGTTGGGAAAACTGGACAGCAACGTATGAAAGAATGAAACTGGACCACTTTCGTATACCATGCACAAAAATAAATTCAAAATGGATGAAAGATCTAAATGTGAGACATGAAGCCATTAAAATCCTAGAAGAGAGCACAGACAGTAATTTTTCTGACATCGGCTGTAGCAACATTTTTCTAGGTATGTCTCCTGAGGCAACAGAAACAAAAGCAAAAATGAACTGTTGGGACTACATCAAAATAAAAAGTTTCTGCACCTGAAGAAAACAATCAACCAAATTAAAAGGCAACCTACAGAATGAGAAAAGGTATTTGCGAAGTATCTAAAATATATAAAGAACTTATAAAACTTATCACAAAAAAATAAATAATGCAATTAAAAAATGGGCAGAAGACATGAACACACATTTCTCCAAAGAAAACATCCAGAGGGCCAACAGGCACATGAAAAGATGCTCAACATCACTCATCATCAAGGAAATGTAAATCAAGACTACAAAGGGGGGCGGGGCGCCTATGTGGCTCAGTCAGTGAAGCATCTAACTCTTGATTTTGACTCAGGTCATGATCTCATGGTTCGTGAGATCGAGCCCCACATGGGACTCCACGCTGACAGCACAGAGCCTTCTTAGGATTTTCTTTCCTCCTCTCTCTCTGCCCCTCTCCCCTTAAAATAAATAAACTTTAAAAAACTACAATGAGATATCACCTCACAACTGTCAGAATGGCTAAAATCAGAAACACAAGAAAGAAGTGTTGCCAAGAATGTGGAGAAAAAGGAACCCTCTTACACTCTTGGTGGGAATACAAACTGGTGCAGCCACTGTGGAAAACAGTATGGAGTTTCCTCAAAAAGTAAAAATAGATCTACTCTATGATCCAGTAATCACACTACGAGGTATTTACTCCAAAAATACAAAAACATTATTTCAAAGTGATACAGGTATCCCTAAGTTTATGGCAACCTTATTTATAATAGCCAAATTATGACAGCAGCCCAAGTGTCTATCAATAGATGACTGGATAAAGATCTGGTGTGTGTATATATATGCAATGGACTATTATTCAGCCATAAAAAGAATGAAATCTTGCCGTTTGCAACAACATGGATGGAGCTAGAGAGTATAACACTAAGTGAAATAAGTCAGAGAACAACAAATACCATATGATTTCACTCACATGTGGAATTTAAGAAACACAACGTATGAACAAAGGAGAAAGAGAGAGAAACCAAGAAACAGACTTCTAACTACAGAGAACAAACTGATGGTTATCAGAGAGAAGGTGGGTGGGGGATGGATGAAATAGGTGAGGATGATTAAGAGAGATTAAGAAATATCTTAATGAGCACCGAGTAATATATGGAATTGCTGAATCACTATAATGTACACCTGAAACTAATATAACACTGTATGTTAACTACACTGGAATTAAAATAAAATAAAATATTTAGACTTTGATAATGGATTTGAATAAGTTTGAGCAAGAGTGTCAGTCAGGAAGTAGAAGAGGGATTTTTTCAAGACTGAGGAAATGGAAGAAGGATACAGGGCCTCCAGTCTTCCATCTCAGAATAGTTATCAGGGCACAAAAGACTGACGGGAAAGAAAAGGGGCTACTGGGAAAAATATTAACCTCTCCTCCATATCTCATGTTATTTGACGAATATGAAGATCACCACAGCAACAGAAAGCAAATGCCCCAAGTGCTACTATCTTACCTTGGGAAGACATACAGTGTTCTATACATCAAGCAAATAATTACGTTATATTGTCTAGAGTTATACATAAATGTAATAAAGGTATCTTATTTAGCATTATGCACAGCATGTAGTAAACTGCTCAAAAAACATGTTGTTTTCTATTGCCTGTTATTATTTTTAATTACTATCATTACTGCAGTTTCCACAAGCCTTTTGTACTACGCTGATGTTCTCCTATTAGCTTCCTCAGAGTCCCTTTGGACTTCTTCCCCAACCCTTTATTAAAAGTTCAATTCCAGAGTTTTCAACAAAATAGAGTTTATTAGTATGCTCTAAATGTTGGTCTCCTGGGATCTTTACCTTCTGTCCTCAAATGATCGTGCTGAGGTCTCTTCTGAATAGAACACTTAAAATGTGCTTCATTCTGCTATAAAATCATAAGGAGCACATACCCAGGCTCAAACAAATCAGAACAAAGGAAAAAGGCTTTGAAGAAGGATGCTTCCCGTTATCACTACTTAACTATGCTTAATTTAAATAAATCTTATCTCAAGGGTGTCCAGGGTGCATTTTAAATTAATGTAGAATGAAAAAGTGGCACAGTTAAGCTGATATAGAGCAGGATGAGTAGGGTTTTTCCTACTAAATTTTCATAAGTTTGTGAAATTTGTGGACAATTAGGTCAATAAGTACAGGTGGGAAAGCAAACAAGTTCAATTTTATGCCATCATTCATCCACTTCAGACTCCTAAATTGTGATTCATCCCACGGACATGTATGGGTAATATCTCACACTTGCCCTGAAAGTCAAGTGTAAGTATATTTGCATTTTATAGCTATATCAATGTTACCTGTTTGTGCTTATGGAGCATGAAATCATATGAGTGTGGGGGTTTTTATTAAAAACTAACTTTTCCCATTCACTAGGTTGCCTTTTCATTTTGCTGACGGTTCCAATCTAGACAGTATCACGCTAAGTGAAATAAATCAGAGAGAGAAATACAAATACCATATGATTTCACTTATATGTAGGGTCTAAAAAACAAACAGAAACAGACTCATAAATAGAGAACTAGTGGTTGCCAGCAGGGAGGATTGGTAAGATGGGTCAAACGGGTGAATGGGATTAAAAGGTACAAACTTTCAGTTATAAAATAAATAAGTCATGGAGCTAAAAAGTAGAGCATAGGGAATATAGTCAATAATATTGAGAAAACATTGTATGATGACAGATGGTAACTATACTCATTGTGGTGAGCACTGAGTAATGTATAGAATGGTCAATTCACTATGTTGTATATGAGACTAATATAACATTGTATGTCACCTAAAATTCAATTTTTAAAAATAATTTATAGCATTCATGCAGTACAAAGTATAAACAGACAGCTTCCCCTATGTCCCTCACTTCCTCATCTAACTTCATAAAGATAATACTGATCCTTTACTCTCCCAGATCTATGTGACTATGCATATAAAAATATACTTTTATAAGATATAGAGATATTGAGATATATCTTTTTTTACCCAATGGGGATCACACAATACACTATAGTTCAGCAGCTTGCTTTATTCACATAGCAATATAAAAAATATATCTTTCCAAATGAGTTCACATAAATCTTTGCCATTCATTTTTATTGGCATTTTGTAGTTTGGATATCCCAAAATTTTTTCATCATTTCCCTATTGGTGGAAATTCAAATTGTTTCCAACTTTTTACATCTACAAACAATATTATAAAACTATTGAAGTGAATTTATTACAGAATTTATATGGAATGTAAATGTGAACTTTTGAATGACAACATAAAGCTGTTCATCAAAGACCGAAAATGAAGGCAAGGAAGCGCAAGAGCTTGGACATTCACATCATTGGATGACATTAGCTCATTCTACACATCCTCGAGATTAGTACATCCTTGGGAACAACAGCAAAGATGGCTCTCTGGTGTTCCAGATAGGCACACAGCCCAGGTGTAGAGGGCTTAGGATTCAGGGTCTTAGGATTTCTTTATTTCAGGGAACCTAGAAGATCAGAACAAAAATAGGATGCCCAAAGACATTTGAGGCTTCTTTCTTAGGACAATCACTGACCTTTTTGAAAAAGAATATTACAACAAAATATCTGGAATTCCTGGTTCTGTATTGGGGCCAAGGAAATGACTCAGCCTGTCCAAGAGGCTTAGATAGACAGGATGGGGGAGTCCAGGTACAGATGAACACTTCTCCCTAAGAGTAGAGTCAGTGTTAAAAATTTAAAGTAGTTCATGAAAGCCCCCCTGAAATCATTTGATGTCTGAGGTTTCTCTTTCCATGAGAGACAGATAAGTATCCTGAAAACAAAGCATGAGGGAGTTGTGTGCCCAAACTCTACATTTATTAAAGCATTTCAAAATTCAATAACAAATAAAAGAAATACAGATTTTTCTTATTTGGTGATGGAAGAGCACAAACTATGAAAAAAATAATCTCTAAAAAATAAAAATAAAAAAATAAAAAAAAAAACACCTTGCCAATAGAGGTCTGGCTCTCAGCTCAAAATTGCAGCAGAACCAGGCAACACTCATGATGTGTCATGATGTGTTCCACTCATCAGTGGAAGAGAGAAGGGAAATGGAAAAAAATCAATTTTTGTATTCAAGCAACTTTATCCTAAACTAGCTCTTGGAAGTTCCTGTTAGTTACTAGACCAAAAAGCAAAAACATATATACAATTTATGTGGTAAATTACCAAAGAGAACAAACTAAGGAGGGGAAGAGAAAAAAGAGCACTATCTTTTTTTCATTTATTTAACAACTATGTATTTTGACCATACTGTGTGTTTTTGCCACTGTAATTGGAGAATAAAAGAATACCAAAAAAGAGGAATAATATATTTATAATATGCCTAGCATAAACCAACACTACAATCATTCAATAAGTGTTGGTTCTCCTGTCCTTCCCCTGCTCTTAAGGAATTTATAGTCCATTCTTAGAAAGATGGTGTGTGTGTGTGTGTGTGTGTGTGTGTGTGTACACACACACACACACACACACACAGATAGATAGATACAGAGATAGATATATACAGATATATATGCTTAATTATATATCTGCTTAATATATATCACAAAATAGTTAATGCCTGAATAAAATGCATCATTTACATTAATTCTTATCTTAGAATCAGGCATCTCTCTGCATTTATGCTGTGTCACAGATATTCAGATGTTCATTTTGATGTAAAAATTCCGCAGAGTATAGCCACAATGGAAAACAGCATGGTGGTTCCCCAAAAAACTAAAAATAGAATTACCATATGATCCAACAATACAGGCTGCTAGGTATATACCCAGAAGAACCGAAAGTAGGATCTCGAAGATATATTTGCACACTCATGTTTATAGCACCATTATACACAATAACCAAAATAGAAGCAACCCAAACATCCATCAATAGATGACTGAGTAAGCAAAATATGATATGTATACATGATGCAACATTATTCAGCCTTTAAAAAGGAGAACATCCCTTGAGAAAATTACACTAAGCAAAATAAAACAGTCACAAAATGACAAATATTGTATGATTTTATTTATATGCGCTAACTAAAATAGATTCATAAAAACAGAAAGTAGAATGGTGCTTGCCAGAGGCAGGAAAAAAGGGGGAAAATGAGTTGTTAAATGGCTATAGCGTTTCAGTTTTACAAGATAAAAAGTTCTGGAGATCTGTTGCACACTGAAGTAAATATACTTAACACTATTGAACTTAAAAATGATTAAGATGGTAAATTTTATGTTCCATGTTTTTTACCACAATTTTTTTAATTGCACAAAGCATCTCACAAATGCTAATGACACTCTTTACAGGTTGTCTTACTCAGATGATAGTGCCTTGCAAATGGACTCAGTTTACTGATTTTCTGTCTCTATTTGCACAAGGAGATCTGCCAGAAGTGGAGGAAGAGATAAATTCCCATTTCTATAGTGTCTTGGCTATAGAAACAGAGAAAGACTCTAGTAGCTTGAGCCAGGTGTTTTTCAGGGTTAATGTAAGGACTATCTTCTTATTAAAAGTTTTCCTGAAAATACTAGAAATCTCCTTTAGGATTTATATGGATAAATATACAGGAAGTTAAATTTAGATCAATGGTCTACAAACATAACTTTTTCAACTACCTTCTGAAAGAAAACTTGGGAGTGATAAAACTGTCAGTTTTTATAAAATAACATTTTTTAAATAAGAATTAATGTAATTATGCATTCTATTCAATAATTAACCATTTTCTATTTTATGTATATGACATCTTTCTAAAAATAGACTGTAAGTTCCTTAAAAGCAGGGGAAGGGCAAGAGAACCAACACTTACTGAACCCTGACTCTTAAGAGTTACTATTTTTCAAAATTAAATTTCTTGACATTTAACCAAAAAACCTATCAAGGAGTTTGGAAATTTAAATAGGCTTTATCAGAAGGAAAAAAATAAGACGCTGAGATATATTTTAACATTCAAAATTCCAGCAGAACCAGGTAAGACTCATGATGTGTCCTGATGTGTTCCACTCATCAGTGGAAGAGAGAAAGGAAATGGAAAAAAATCAATTTTTGTATTCAAGCAACTTTATCCTAAACTGGCTCTTGGAAGTTCTTGTTAGTTCCCTAACTTCCCCTAAGCTTAATTTGAGGGGAATATGTCCAAAAGAAAATGTATTATAGAGAGTTAAAAATATGGGACTGAAAATGAAACAGGAATCCAGGCCTAACAGTATGAGGCAAGTATAAGACAGAATCGTTTCACACATTTTAAAACTAAAGCCAGCAACAACTTCTGAAAAATGTGTTTAGAGGAATGTAAAGCCAGAGTAAGAGAACATCATTAGAATCTCGAGAAAGGATGAAAAATTAGGAAGAAGCCATTAGTTAAAGGCAGAAATTAAGAAAATATTAGAAGGAAAAAAATCAAAGACAATATTGAGACAAAATATAAAAATACAGAATTTTTTTAAGAATATGCAATCTCTGCTTAATAAATATGTTAAAAAACAAAGAAGCATGTCTGGTGCATGTGTATTATAAAATAGAAGAATTTGCAGCTATGTGTGCTTGGCCAAACCACTAAAATTTTACCAGCCTCAGTTTATCATCATCACCACTATTTATCCTCACAATATCATTAATGCACATTATCTCATCTGTAAGATTCAGATAATAGTTCAAATCATTCTGTTCCTAAATGAGGATGGGAAAGCAGCACAACCTGGTAGTTGAGTGTGCAGACTAAGGATCAGGCAGTACTGGGACATAATTCTGGCCCCACAAGACACTAGTGGGATTTGGAACAATTTATCAACTGCTCCAAAGCTCCCTTTCCTCATCTGCAAAATGGAGATAGTAATGGGTTACCTATCTCAAAGAGTTATTATGGGAATCAAATAAAATAATGACAAGGTTTGGCAACTCAAGTGATGACAGTTATTATCATAGTTATAACCAAGTAAATGTACATAAAATGCTTTTTAATGGAGAAGATGGTAAAATAAATATATTTGTTACTTGTTTGTATTTTCAAGAGTTCGAAAGAGACTGGCCTCTGACACAAGAAGAGTCATCTACTCTTTTGAAAAGAGGTATGAGAAGATGAGTACAGGGACAGAAATGTCTTGATAAAAGAAAGGTAGATGTGGAGGATGATGCCAGAGGAAATTTTACTTATTAATAAACTGTAAGTATGTTACCTGCTGAAAAAGGCTCTGAGAATTTGAGAACTATAGAGAAGGTTAAATAAAATTTAGTCTGAATTTTAAATTTAAGTTAAATTTTATCATAATAGCTATGTAACTATTCAGAACAATGTTCTTCACCTATAAACTAAAATACTCAACTAAACTACTCAAATAAACTAAAAAATACTCAACCTCGTGAAGTATGATATAACTAGTCGCAAGCAACTTCTGCATGTTGCTGTCCAATTTTCCCAACAGCCTTGTTGAATAAACTGTCTTTTTTCCATTGGATATTCTATCCTGCTTTGTTAAAGATTAGTTGACCATATAGTTGTGGGTCCATTTCTGAGTTTTCTATTCTGTTCCATTGACATATGTCTCTGTTTTTGTGCCAGCACCAAACTCTTAAATGAGGTTTGCAACTTCTGATTTCAGTTCTCTTTGTCTAGCCAGAGTAAAATTACATGGTTACTAGTACCAACAGATATGAAAGAAAATGATATCAGGTATCTTCTTGGATATATAGCACCTGGTCCACTGCTAAAACCATCTAAGACAGGAGTCCTGAGACTGAAAGAAAGCTGACACTGGCAGCAAAGATTTACGGACCGATGATGTTAGTTACAACAGTCCACAAATTCAAAAAATTGAAGGGAAGTTGAGGGCATCTTTGGTTACTGCAATTATAATGGGAGTGCTGATTCCCTCCTAAAGCCTCCTCAACTGTGAACTAACACAGCTTTTCTTCTCACACTGAGACCAAGAGAGTGATGGAAATGAGACATCACTGCCAAGTTACCAGATATAGTGAAAGATCAAAAGTAGACTCAATGTTCAAAGTGAAAATAAAAACAGAAAATGGAGAGAATGATAACTTGAGAGTTGGTTTAGAAGGTAGGCTAGGAAAGTACGTGAAGAGCCTAAAATGGAACCAAGGAGAAAATTTTCCTGCATGAAAATTTAAAATAATAATTCTTGTGAAGATCCAGCCTCTCTGTCCAATAGAAAATCTCTCATTTGAATCAAATTGACAAAAAATAGATATTTGAACCAACTCAACAGAAAAGACTTAGCTTCTCCTAAATGTTCCTGAGCTCCTCTTCAATTCTCATCACTGATTTATTTCCTCTGTACCTTTATAGGCAGCAAAGGTTAGCAATGAAAAACGAAACCTTTCTGACAGAATTCATTCTGCTGGGACTATCAGACATCCCGGAGATCCAACTTGTAATCTTTATATTTCTCTTCCTCACCTACATATTCAGCATCATTGGAAACCTGACAATCATCACCCTTACTCTACTGGATTCCCACCTCCAGACTCCCATGTATTTCTTCCTCCGGAATTTCTCCTTCTTAGAAATTTCCTTTACAACCACTTTTACTCCCAGGCTGCTCTTCAGCATCACAACTGGAAACAAGAGCATCAGCTTTGCTGGCTGCTTCACTCAGTATTTCTTTGCCATCTTCTTCGGAGCCACAGAGTTTTACCTTCTGGCGGCCATGTCCTTTGACCGCTATGTGGCCATATGCAAACCCCTGCATTACATGACCATTATGAGCAGCAGAGTCTGCATCCAGCTGGTCCTCTGCTCTTGGTTGGCTGGATTCCTAATCATCATATCCCCAATCATCCTGACCAGTCAGCTGGATTTCTGTGCCTCCAACATGCTGAATCATTATTACTGTGACTATGGACCCCTCCTAGAAATATCTTGCTCAGACACAAGATTCCTGGAGCTGGTTGACTTTATCTTAGCAGTTGTGACCTTGGTGGTCACTCTGGTGCTGGTGATTCTCTCCTACACAAACATCATCTGGACCATTCTCAAGATCCCCTCAGCTCAGCAAAGGAAAAAGGCTTTTTCCACGTGTTTTTCCCACATGATTGTCATCTCCCTCTCTTATGGCAGCTGCATCTTCATGTACATAAAACCCTCAGCTAAAGAAGGAGTTGCCTTCAATAAGGGGGTAGCTGTGCTCAATAACTCAGTTGCCCCTTTATTGAACCCATTCATTTACACCTTAAGGAACAAACAAGTAAAACAAGCCTTCAAGGATGTGGCCAGAAAGATTATGAGTATTTAGTGAATGTAAAAACCTCAAACTCAAAGGAAAATCTGAACAATATGCATGAAATTTCTCCCCATGAAAACATAGAGAAAGCTTCTCTAATCCTCTCCTTATTAAAGCAATGCTTCAAATGAATTCATTGTAAAGAGGTACCAAAGTTATATTTCAAACTTGCCAATGAGGGGAAACTCTTCCCAAAAAAATTGTTCACATATTTATTTCTAGTTAATAGATTTTTTAACTTGACAGTTTAAAATGTTGCAAAAATGTAAGATAATTCAACTCTTCACATTATTTTGAGAATATAGTTATTTAAAATAAAAATACATTATTTGTGCTAAGAAGAAATGTATTTATTATAGTTATCTTAAAGCAAATTAATATATAGTTTTTTTTAAGTTCTGTTTTAATTTCTAATATGATTTTTAAAGATATAAATGTAACCCCTTAGTAGATAAATTTTTATAGGAAAAAGATGTCACTGGATAACATTGTTAGTCTGGGTACAAGAAGGGAATAGCTGAATAAAAATTACTAGGATGTCACAAGACTGACGATCCTGGGCTTCTGGTAAAGTTTAGCTGTATATGTGAAGCTCTTACTTTAATCAAAGTCTTTCAGAAAGTTGTCCAAATTATCAGAAATACCACACTCTTTCCAGAAGAGGCTAGTAATTACATCTTTCAATAAAGTTCCATTCTTGCAATAAAGGGCATCTTTTCTCAAGTTTGAGACAATTTCCTTTCTCATCCTTATTGCTCTGACAATTCTGAAACTGTCTCCTTTAGGGTTAGGAGTTCCAGTTGTAGGGTTTCCAGTTGTAGGGTTAATATTTCTCACTCTATCTCTCTTTCCAGTCAGGAAATTAAAATGAAAACTATTACCAAAGGTATCCCTAACAGAGTGAATATCCAGTCTCCTCCTAAGGGACGATTCAGAAGAGTGGGAATCATGAACCAAGTCAGCAAGAGTCAAAACCTATAGGACTCTATGAGTGTGCCTTAGCATTAGCATCATTTTGATGAACCTAAGGAGGCTGAGATGAAAGGGATGCCTAAAGATGGGCATGCCTTAATTAAGAAACAGTATCCAAAGTTTTTAAGAATTGGTGTTTTATTTTTATTGTATTTTCTTTTTATTTTCTATATATTAAATGTACTAGATATAATCTGCACTACTTCCCAATTTTTTTATTCTTCCAAGATTTTATTTAAATTCAAGTTAGTTAACATGCAGTATAAGTATTGTTTTCAGTAATAGAATCCAGTTAATCACTTCCATGTAACACCCAGTGCTCATCACAAACGCCTTCCTTAAAACCCATCATCCATTTAGCCCATTCCCCCACATACCTTGCCTCCAATAATCCTGTTTGTTCTCTATAGTTAAGACTCTTTTCTGGTTTGCCTTCCACTCTGTTTTTATATTATTTTATTTTTCCTCCCCTTCCCCTATGTTCATCTGTTTTGTTTCTTCAATTCCACATATGAATGAAATCATATAGAACTTGTCTTTCTCTGAATGACTTACTTCATTTAACATAACACTCTCTAGTTCCATCCATATCATTACAAACGGCAAGATTTCATTCTTTTTGATTGCCAAATAATATTCCATTGTATATCTATACCACACCTTCTTTATACATTCATCAGTCAATGGACATTTGGGCTCTTTCCATAATTTGGCTATTGTTGATAGTGCTGCTATAAACATTGGAGTGCATCTGCTCCTTCGAACCAGTATTTTTGTATCTTTTGGATAAATACCTGGTAGTACAATTGCTGGGTCATAGGGTAGTTCTATTTTTAACTTTTTGAGGAATCTCCATACTGTTTTCCAGAGTGGCTGCACCAGTTTGCATTCCCACCAACAGTGCAAGAGGGTTCCCCTTTCTCTGCATCCTCACAACACCTGTTGTTTCTTGTGTTGTTAATTTTAGCCACTCTGACAGGTGTGAGGTAATAGCTCATTATGGTTTTGATTTGTATTTCCCTGATTATTAGTGATGTTAAACATCTTTTCATGTGTCTGTTGGCCATTTGTATGCCTTGTTTGGAGAAATGTCTGTTCAAGTCTCCTGCCCAGTTCTTAACTGAATTATTTATTTTTAGGGTATTGAGTTTGATAAGTTCTTTACAGATTTTGGATACTAACCCTATATCATATATGTCATTTGCAAATATCTTCTCCCATTCCATCAGTTTCATGTTAATTTTGTTGATTGTTTCCTTCACTGTGCAGAAGCTTTTTATCTTGATGAAGTCCCAAAAGTTCATTTCAGCTTTTGTTTCCCTTGCCTCTGGTGATGTTTCTAGTAAGAAGTTGCTACTGACAAGGTCAAAGAGGTTGCTTCCTGTGTTATCCTCTAGGATTTTGATAGTTTCCTATCTCACATTTAGGTCCTTCATCCCTTTATAATTTTTTTTTCATTTTTAATTTATTTTCGTGTCGGGTATAAGAAAATGGTCCAGGTCACCATCCAGTTTTCCCAACACCATTTGTTGAAGAGACTGTCTTTTTCCCATTGAATATTCTTTCCCATTTTTTCAAAGACTAGTTGACCATATAGTTGTGGGTCCATTTCTGGGTTCTCTATTCTGTTACATTGACCTATGTGTCTGTTTTTGTGCCAGTATAGTACTGTCTTGAGATTACAGCTTTGTAATACACTTTGAAGTCTGGAATTGTGATGCCTCCAGCTTTGCTTTGCTTTTTCAGGATTACTTTGGCTATTCAGGGTCTCTTCTGGTACCATACAAATTTTAGAACTGTTAGTTCTAGTTCTGTGTAAAAGCTGTTGGTGTTTTAATAGGGACTGTGTTGAATGTGTAGATTGCTTTGGTAGTATAAACATCTTAAAAATGTTTGTTCTCCAATCCATGAACATGGAATGCTTTTCCATTTCTTTGTGCCTTCTTCAATTTCTTTTATAAGTGTTCTATAATTTTCAGAGTACAGATATTTTGCTTTGGTTCGGTATCTAATTGTTTTGGTCAATTTTAAAAGGGATCAATCCCTTGATTTCTTTTTTGCTGCCTCATTATTGGTATATAGAAATGCAACTTATCTCAGCACACTGATTTCATATGCTGCAATTTTGCTGAATTTATGTATCAGTTCTAGAAATCTTTTGGTGGAGTCTTTGAGTTTTCTACATAGAGTACCATGTCATCTATGAAGAGTGAAAGTTTGACTTCTTCCTTGCTGATCTGGATGCCTTTTATTTCTTTTTGTTGTCTGATTGCTGAGGCTAAGACTTCCAATACTATGCTGAACAACAGTGGTGAGAGTGGACATCCCTTACCTTAGGGGAAAAGCTCTGTTTTTCCTCATTGAGGATATTAGTTATAGGTCTCTTTCATATATGGCCTTTATGATGGTGAGGTATGTTTCTTCTACCCCTACCTTCTTGAGGGTTTTTTATCAAAAAAGGATGCTGTATTGTGCCAAATGCTTTTTTTCATCAGTTGAGAGAATCATATGGTTCTTATACTTTCTTTTATTAATTTTATCACATCGATTGATTTATGAATATTGAATCAGACCTGCAACCCAGGAATAAATCCCTCTTGATTGTGGTGAATAATTCTTATAATGTACTGTTGTATTCGATATGCTAGTATCTTTTTGAGAACTTTTACATCTATGTTCATCAGGGATATTGGTCTGTAATTCTCCTTTTTAATGACACCTTCATCTGGTTTGGAATCAAGGTAATGCTGGCCTCATAGAATGAGTTTGGAACTTTACCTTTCATTTCTATTTTTGGAACTGTTTCAGAAGAATTACATTTCAAAAGAATTAAGTATTAACTCTTCTTTAACTGCTTGGTAGAATTCCCCCGGGAAGCCAAGGGATTAGTGTTTCAAAGGGTAAAGTGGAGAAGACAAAGAAACCTATATGATGTTAAGGTATCCACATCTATTTAAAGTGGTAAGATCTTGATTCTAGGTAGCCCAGGAAAAGTTAAGCATATATATTGTAATTCCTCAGAACTTACTTTAAAAAAATTAAACAATTATGGGCACGTGGGTGGCTCAGTCGGTTAAGCATCTGACTTCAGCTCAGGTCATGATCTCACAGCTCATGCATTTGAGCCCCACATTGGACTCTGTGCTGACAGCTCAGAGCCTGGAACCTGCTTCTGATTCTGTGTCTCCCTCTCTCTGTGTCCCTCCCCTACTCATGTTCTGTCTCTCTCTGTCTCTCTCTCTCTCAAAAATAAATAATCATTTTTTTAATTTTTAATTAAACAAAGAGATACAGAAGTCTTAGCCTCAGCAATCAGACAACAAAAAAGAAATAAAAGGCATCCAAATTGGCAAGGAAGAAGTCAAACTTTCACTCTTCACAGATGACATGATACACTATGCATAAAACCCTAAAGACTCCACCAAAAGACTGCTAGAACTGATCCATGAATTCAGCAAAGTCACAGGATATAAAATCAATGTACAGAAATAGGTTGCATTTCTATATATCAATAATTAAGCAGCAAAAAGAAATCAAGGAATTGATCCCTTTTATAATTGCACCAAAACAATTAGATACCTAGGAATAAACCTAGCCAAAGAGGTTAAAGATCTGTACTCTGAAAAACATACTGATAAATGTATAAAGAAGGTATGGTATAGATATACAATGGAATATTATTCAGCCGTCAAAAGAAATGAAATCTTGTCATTTGCAATGACTTGGATCGAGCTAGAGTGTATTATTCTAAATGAAATAAGTCAGTAAGAGAAAGACAAATACCACATGATTTCACTCATATGTGGCATTAAATAAACAAAACAGATGAACATATGGGAGGGGGGAAAAGAGAGAGGTATACAAACCATGAGAGACTCTTAAAGATAGAGAACAAACTGAGGGTTGATGGAGGAAAGTGGGTGAGGGATGGGCTAAGTAGATAACAGGTATTAAGGAGCGCACATTTTATAATGAGCACTGGGTGTTACATATAATTGATCAATCACTGAATTCTATTGCTGAAGCTATATCGCACTGTATGTTAACTAACTAGAATTTAAATAAAAATCTGAAAAAAAATAGATAGTCAAAATCATAATAAAGAAATGAACTTCAGTGGAATATTAAAAATTTTTTCAAATAATGCAAAAGTAGGCATGAAATGAGAAGTGAAGGACTAAAACAGAGGAAACAAATGTAAATAATTACATTTAAATTTAATGTAATTATTGATATGCTTGGAGTTACTTCTAAAAACACACCAATAATTACATTAAAAGTAATTGATTAAAAAAAAGTAATTGATCCATACATGCCATTTAAAATAGAGATTATCTTCCAAAACCAGATAAACACCCCACTAAAAAGGAGAACTACAGACCAATTTCCTTGATGAACATGGATGCAAAAATCCTCAACGAGATACTAACCAACAGGATCCAACAATATTAAAAGAATTATTCACGACAATCAAGTGGGATCAAGTGGGATGCAAGACTGGTTCATAGCCACAAATCAGTCAATGTGATTCATCATGTCAATAAAAGAAAGGACAAGAATCACACAATCTTCTCAACAGATACAGAGAAAGAGTTTGACAAAATACAGCATCCTTTCTTGATAAAAACACTCAAGAAAGTAGGGATAAATGGATCATACCTCAAGATCATAAAAGCCATATATGAGAGACTAACTGCTAATATCATCCTCAATGTGGAAAAACTGAGAGATTTCCCTCTGAGGTCAGGAACATGACATGGATGTCCACCCTCACCACTGTTATTCAACATGGAATTGGAAGTCCCAGCCTCAGTAATTAGACAACACAAAGGAATAAAAGGCATCCAAATGGGCAAGGAGGAAGTCAAACTTTCACTCTTCACAGACGACACGATACTCTGTATGGAAAACACAAAAGATTCCATCAAAAAAATGCTGGAACTGATCCATGAATTCAGCAAAGTCACAGGATATAAAATCAATGTACAGAAATTGGTTGCATTTCTATACACCAATAATGAAGCAACAGAAAGAGAAATCAAGGAATTGATCCCATTTACAATTGCACCAAAAACCATAAAATACCTAGGAATAAACATAACCAAAGAGGTGAAAAATCTATACACTGAAAACTATAGACAGTTTATGAAAGAAATCAAAGAAGACACGAAAAAATGGACAAATATCCCATGCTCATGGATTGGAAGAATAAATACTGTTAAAATCTCAATACTACCCAAAGCAATCTACATATTTAATGCAATTCCTATCACATTCTTCACCGAGCTAGAACAATCCTAAAATTTGTAAGGAACCAGAAAAGACCCTGAATAGCCAAAACAATCCTGAAAAGAAAACTAAAGCTGGAGGCATGGCAATCCCAGACTTCAAAATGTATTACAAAGCTGTAATCATCAAGAGAGTATGGTACTGGCACAAAAACAGACACTCAGATCAATGGAACAGAATAGAGAACCCTAAAATGGACCCACAAACGTATGGCTAACTAATCTTTGACAAAGCAGGGAATAATATCCAATGGATAAAGACAGTGTCTCAGCAAATACTGTTAAGAAAATTGGGCAGTGGCATGCAGAAGAATGAATCTGGATGAGTTTCTTACACCATACAGAAAAATAAACTCAAAATGGATAAAAGACCTAAATGTAAGACAGGAAGCCATCAAAATCCTAGAGGAGAAAGCAGACAAAAATCTCTTTGACCTCAGCTACAGCAACTTCTTACTCAACACGTCTCTGGAGGCAAGGGAAACAAAAGCAAAAATGAACCATTGGGACCTCATCAATATAAAAAAGTTTCTGGACAGCAAAGGAAACAATCAGCAAAACTAAAAGGCAACCAACAGAATAGGTGAAAATATTTGCAAATGACATATTCAATAAAGGGTTAGCGTCCAAAATCTATAAAGAACTGATCAAACTCAACACCCCCCAAAAAACAAATAATCCAGTGAAGAAATGGGCAAAAGACATGAATAGACACTTCTCCAAAGAAGACATCCAGATGGCTTACAGACTCATGAAAAAATGCACAACATCACTCAGCATCAGGGAAATACAAATCAAAACCACATTGAGATACCACCTCACACCAGGCAGAATGGCTAAAATTAACAACTCAGGAAAAACAGATGTTGGTGAGGATGTGGAGAAAGGGGAAATCTTTTGCACTGCTGGTGGAAATGCAAACTTGTGCAGCCACTCCAGAAAACAATATGGAGGTACCTCCAAAAATTAAAAATAGAACTACCCTACAACCTAGCAATTGCACTACTACATATTTATCCAAGGGATACAGGTGTGCTGGTTTGAAAAGACATGTGCACCCCAATGTTTATAGCAGTGCTATCAATAATAGCCAAAGTATGGAAAAAGCCCAAATGTCCATCGACAGATGAATGGATAAAGAAGATGTGGTATACATATACAATGGAGTATCACTCAGCAATCAAAAAAAAAGAAATATTGCCATTTGCAAAAATGTGGATGGAACTAGAGGTATTATGCTAAATGAAATTAGTCAGAGAAAGACAAATATCATATGACTTCACTCATATGTGGACTCTAAGATACAAAACAGATGAACAGAAGGGAAGGGAAGCAAAAATAATATAAAAACAGGGAGGGGACAAACTATAAGAGACTCTTAAATATCAAGAACAAATTGAGGGTTGCTGGAGGGCTCATAGGTGGCTAAATGGGCAAGGGGCATTGAAGAAGACACTTGGGATGAGCACTGGGTGTTATAAGTAGGGGATGAATCACTGGTTTCTACTCCTGAGATCATTATTGCACTATATGCTAACTAACTTTGATGTAAATTAAAAACTAATAATAATAATTAATTAATTAAATAGAGATTGTCAGAAAGGATTTTTTCTAAATAACCTAATAACATGCTGTCTACAATAAACTCTCTTCAAATATTATAGTTAGTAGGTTAAAAGTAAAGAATGGGAAAAAGTATAAACACTAATCAAAAGAAAGCTGTAATGACCATATTAATAACAACAAAATAGACTTCAGAACAAAGAAAATACAAAGGATAAGAGAAATGTTTCATAATCATAATGAAGTCAATTCACCAAAAAGATATCCTAAATGTATATGTACTTAACACAGTTATATAAGTAAAAACTTGTAAATCTCAAAGAAGAAAGAGAAAATCCACAATTAGAATTGATAACTTCCATACTTACTCTCAGTAATAGGTATAATTAGTAGACAGAAAATAAGCAAGGATAGCAGAACTGAACAACACCGTCAATCAACTGGATATAAACTGACATTTAGAGAACACTTCATGTTATTGTAGCTATAGTTGTTTTTTAATATTATTATCTTTTATCTTTTACTGCTAGAGATAAAGTGATTTATGCACCACAATTATAGCATTAAAGTACTATGAATTGACCATATATTTACTTTTACCAATGATTTTTATACTTCTATATGTTTGCATGTTGTTACTTAGAGTCCTTCCATTTCAACTTAAATATCTCCTAGCATTTCTTGTAAAAAAAAAAAATGAAACAAAACAAAACAAAAACCATTTAGTGATGATGAATTCCCTTAGCTTTTGTTTGTCTGGAAAGGCCTCTCCTTCATTTCAAAAGGACAATTTTACCAGATATAGCATTCTTTATTGGCAGGTTTTTTTTTCTTTTAGCACTTTGAACATATCAACCCATTCCCTCCTGGCCTACAAGTTTTCTGCAAAGAAATCCACTGTTCACCTTATGGTTCCTAGATATGTAATGAATTATTTTTCTCTTGTTGCTTACAAGATCCTCTTGGTCTTTGACTTTTAACATTTTTATAATGTATCTTGGAGTATTCTTTGAGTTGATCTTGCTTGGGGTTCTTTGAGCTTCCTGTACCTGGTGTGCATGTCCCTCCTAAGATTTAGGAAGTATTCAGCTATAATTCTTTTAAGATTTTATTTGTAAGTAATCTCTACACCCAACGTGGGGCTCAAACTCACAACCCAAAGATCAAGAGTTGCATGCTCTACCAATTAAGCCAGCCAGGCACCCCAGCTGTAATTTCTTTAAATAAGCATTCTTTCCCTCCCTCTCCTTCTCAGACTCCCTTAATGGGAATGTTACTTTGCTTGTTGGTGTCCTACAAATCACATAAGCTTACTTCACTCATTTTCATTTTTGTTTCAAATAACTGCCCAATTTCAAATAACCTGTCTTTGAATTCACTGATTCTGTCTTTTGCATGACTGAGTCTACTGTTGAAGCTTTCTATTGAATTTTTCAGTTCTCTCATTGTATTTTTAGTGTCAGGATTTCTGTGTGGTTCTATTTTGTGGTGTCTAATTTTTTCGAGTTTTATGGAGAAATAGTTGATATACATCACTGTGTAAGTTTAAGGTGTATAGCATGATGATTTTAATCAAATATCACAAATAAAATGTAATCAAATTTAATCAAATTTCACATATATTGTGTGATGTATATCCCAATAGATTCAACTAAAGTCCTTCATCTCATATAAATACAATATAAAGAAAAGAATAAAAGAAACAAAAAGAAAACCTTTTTCTACTTCTTATGAGAACTCTTAGGATGTATTTTCTTTTATTTTTAATTTACTTATTTATTTTAAGTGAGAGGAGAGGGGCAGAGAGAGAGGGATAGAAAGAGAATCCCAAGCGGGCTCTGTGCTAACACAGGGCTCAGACTCACAAACCATGAGATCATAACCTAAGCCAAAATCAAGAGTTGGACACTTAACTGACTGAGCCACCCAGGCATCCCAGAATGTATTTTCTTAACTTTCCTATATGACATACAGCAATGTTAACTACAGTCATCACATTGTACATTACATTCCTAGTACTTATTTATCATATAAATGGAAATTCATACCTTTTGATCATCTTCCTCCAGTTCCCACCCACATCCCTCATCCTCCACCTTTAATTACCACGTCTGATCCTTTTTTCTATGAATTTGGTGCACTGTTTTGTTTTTATATTCCACATATAAGTAAGATCATACAGTATTTGTCTTTGCCTAGCTTATTTTATTTAGCATAATGCCATCAAGCCCCATCCATGTTGTTGCAAACAATAGGATTTCCTTTTTTTTAATGGCTGAATAATATTCTTGTGTGTGTGTGTATTTCTTTATTAAATTTTTCATTTTGTTCATGCATTATTTTCCTGATTTCGTTTAGTTATCTATGTGTGTTCTTTTTTTATTTCATTGTGTTTCTTTAAGGTGACTATTTTTAATTATTTGTCAGGCAATTTGTAGATTTCCATTTCTTTGGAGTTTTATTTATCCCTTGGTAGTACTATATTTGCCTGATTCTTTGTGATCCATGTAGCCTTAAGATGATGCCCATGCATTTGAAGGAGCAAACATCTCTTCCATTCTTTACAGACTGGTTTCATTTGGTAAATACCTTCTCCTGTCAATTTCCCAGGCTGGTGGGGTGACTTCCACAGTTGTGCTGGGTTGGAGCCTGTTGCTGGGTCTGCAGTGGGTTCTGCAGCTGATGGGCTGGTTACCAGGGGCTCAAGTGGATGGGGATCCTGTCTGGCCCCTGGGTAGATGGGATTGCCTCCGGGACCTTGTTCAGTAGGGTGGTACTGGGACCAGGGTCTGCTTCAGAGTTCACAGTTTGGTCCTCAGACAGCAAGTCTGTTACCATATATACAGACAGGTGTGGCTCCTGCCAGGCCCCTGTGAGGGTTCCTGTTAGGTGATTGGGTGGGTGTCTGGGTGGGCAAAACTGTCCTTAGATTATGGCTGAGAAAGACTGGAACTGAGTCCCAAGGCTGCCAAGAATGAGGTCTGTAGACCTGGCTCTTGAGACACATATAGTCTTGTCTCCTGCCACATCGCTGGGAGGGCTGGACTGTTCCCTGATCACAGTTAGAGGGACCAGATCTGAGTCATTTTAGGATCTCCAGATGTAGAGACTGGAGTGCCTCCTGCCAGGTCCTTGTGCCAGAAGGACTAATAAACTGTAACTGGGAGCACTTGGGGGCTGATCATAGGGCCCTTTCAGGATCTGTGGGGTAGAGACAGAAGTGCTTCCTGCCAGGTTCTTGTACCAATGGGACTACTCCCAGACTGGGAGGCATTGGAACCCAGTCACAGTTTCGGAATCTACAGAGGGTCTGTTTGGTAGACTTACCCCCAGGGGCTTCCAGACTGTGGTCAAGAGGGGCTGGAGCCAGTTAACAGGTCACTTCAGAGTCCATACCCAGAACCAAACTCTATATATCTATTACCCAAGGTACAGGTGGCATGACTCTTTCCCAGGTTCTTTTAGTGTATGGTGCTGGTAACAGGACCAAGGCCAAATGGGGCTGTAGCTAAGGGGTAAGCCAAATGGGGTATAGAGCTGTTTCCAAGTCTATGGCTAGGACCACAACTGGCAAATCAGCCACATGGATGTGGGCTTCCCTTCTCAAAACAGTTCTCCTTGGTCTCGGACTCTGACAGTGTTTCACAATCCCCTACCTGGATCCAAAAGCTCCCATATAGGCATTTTTGTCTATGGATGATTGCCAAATTATCATTGGTGAGAAAGGATACTAGTGGGGGACCTCTTAATTCTACTACCCTCGTGATGCCGTTCCTTCCACAGCTAGGATTTTTTTTAACGTTTTATTTTTTATTTTTGGGACAGAGAGAGACAGAGCATAAACGGGGGAGAGGCAGAGAGAGAGGGAGACACAGAATCAGAAGCAGGCTCCAGGCTCTGAGCCATCAGCCCAGAGCCTGACGCGGGGCTTGAACTCACGGACCGCTAGATCGTGACCTGAGCCGAAGTCGGACACTTAACCGACTGAGCCACCCAGGCGCCCCTTCACAGCTAGGATTTTTAAGTCCTTTTCTGGTCTTTCCCTTCCTGCAGCTTGTAACTAACAACTAATAGAATCAGTTAGTGTAGATATGGTAATCTGGGATAATAAGTATCTAATAAATTATGAATTCTGCAGCAAATTTCTATCTTCCTGAGGTTTAGAAAATCCTTAATTACATCTTTTGACTCAGTTCTAAATCAGGGTTTTAATTCATCTTCTGTAAATCTAATTTTTGATTCAAGTAATCTAAAGTACTAATTTAAATATAAAATATTAAAAGCTTATTTTGGTGGTTAGGAAGAGGAGCAGAGAAAGCAGAGAAACGGTATAAGTGGGCGGCAAGAATATGGCTGGGCAGAGTAAATGGTTCAGAGAAGCAGAATTCAGGATTGCAAAGGGATAAACGATTTTGTTTGGCCTTGTTAGGAATCATCTGGAGAGACTATCTTGAATCCAACATTTTATTCTGGGTCCCAGAATAAATATTTAATGGATTGGGACCCATTAAATATTTGGTCATTTGTACCCTACTTTGGAGAGTTCCTCTAAAATCTATAATTTTGAGGCTTATGGATTGGAAGAACAAACATTGTTAAAATGTCTATACTATCCAAAGCAAACTACACATTTAATGCAATCCCTATCAAAATGCCAACAGCATTTTTCACATAACTAGAATAAACAATTCAAAAATTTGTATGGAACCAAAAAGACCCTAATAACCAAAGCAATCTTGAAAAATAAAAGCAAAGCTGGAGGCATCACAATTCTAGGCTTCCAGTTATATTACAAAGCTGTAGTAATCAAAACACTATGGTACTGGCACAAAAAATAGAAACATATATCAATAAAAAAGAATAAAGAACCCAGAAATGGATCCATGACTATATGGTCAATTAATCTTCAAAAACTCAGGAAAGAATACCCAATGGGAAAAGGACAGTCTCTCCAACAAATGATTTCAGGAAAACTAGACAACAACATGCAAAAGAAAGGAACTGGACCACTTTATTACACCATACACAAAAATAAATTCAAATTGGATTAAAGACATAAATGTGAGACCTGAAACCATAAAAATCCTATAAGAGAGCACAGGCAGTAACTTCTTTGACATCAGCCATAGCAACCTTTTTCTAGATATGTTTCTTGAGGCAAGGAAACAAAAGCAAAATTAAAAAAAAAAAAAACCTATTAGGACTACATCAAAATAAAAAGCTTCTGCACAGTGAAGAAAACAACCACCAAACTAAAAAGCAAACTGTGGAACAGGAGAAGATATATGCAAATGACATATCCTATGAAGGGTTGATATCTAAAGTATATAAAGAACTTATCAAACTCAAACCCAAACAACAAACAATCCAATTAAAAATGAGCAGAAGATACGAACAGACATTTCTCCAAAGACAATATCCAGATGGCCAACAGAAACATGAAAAGATGCTCAACATCACTCATCATCAGGGAAATACAAATCAAAACTACAATGAGATAATCATCTCACACCTGTCAGAATGGCTAAAATCAAAACATAAGAAATAACAAGTGTTGGTGAGGATGTGAAAAAAAAGGATTCCCCTTACACTGTTAGTGAGAATGCAAACTGGTGCAGCTATTTTGGAAAACAGTGTGGCAATTCCTCAAAACATTAAAAATAGTGGGGCACCTGGGTGACTCAGTCAGTTGGGCATCCAACTTCAGCTCAGGTCATGATCTCATGGTTCATGAATTCGAGCCCTGGATCAGCCTCTATGCTGACAGCTCAGAGCCTGGAGCCTGCTTTGGATTCTATGTGTCCCTCTCTCTCTGCCCCTCCACCACTCACACTCTGTCTCTGTCTCTGTCTCTGTCTCTGTCTCTCTCTCTCTCAAAAATAAATAAACATTAAAAAAAAATTTTTAATTAAAAATAGATCTACTCTATGATCCAGCAATTGCACTACCGAGTATTTACCCCAAGAATACAAGAGCAATAATTCAAAGGGACACATGCACCCCTATGTTTAAAGCAGCATTATTTATAATAGCCAAGATATGGAAGCAGCCCAAGTGTGTCCATCAATTGATAAATGGATAAAGAAGATGTGTGTATATGTATACATACATATATATATATATATATATATATATATATATATGTACATACATACATATACACACATGGGAATACTATTCAGCCATTAAAAAGAATGGAATCTGGCCATTTACAACAACATTGATGGTTCTAGAGAGTACAATGCTAAGAGAAATTAGTCAGAGAAAGAAAAATACCATATGATTTCACTCATATGTGGAATTTAAGAAACAAATCAAACAAGCAAAGTGAAAAGGGGGAGGGGGGAGAGAAATACAGGCAGACAGACAAATCAATTACAGAGAACAAACTGATGGTTACCAGAGGGGAGGTGGGTGGGGGGGATGGGTGAAATAAGTGATGGGGATTAAGGAATGCACTTGTCATGATGAGCACCAGGCAATGTATGAAATTATTGAATCACTATATTGTATATTTGAAACTAATATAAAACTGTATGTTAACTAACTGAAATTTAAATTAAAACTTTTAAAAAATAAAAATAAAATGTGTAATTAATTTTGACATGTCATAAGCTCCTTATAATGACCAGTCTAATTCTGAGTCAGCCTTAGTGAATTTTTTAACAGTTGTATTGTGATATAATTGATAGAACAAAAAAATGCAAATGTTTAATGTATACAATATGATCACTTTTGACATACACATACACCTGTGACACTGAAATTTTGTCATTTATCAAAGTAACACAAAAATTAGAATCATAATGGGGGTGTGGGAGGAAATAGATTGATATGAGAGTTCTGCCATGAAAAGGTTGTGGTTTTAACACAAATGAGTTCATGATGATGAACAAGAAAGATGATTAATGAAGTCTGTGCTTATAAACAGCCTTAGTTTCTCCCAACCAGAGGCCAGAAATAAGTCATACAACCAAAAATCTAATGATCAAAGTGACTTTATTCAACAACTTGACAAGACAGAGTGTGTCTTATAAAAGTTTGATGAGGGACCCACAACAATGTTTGACCAATCACATTGTAAAACTTGGCCATCCATCTAACAGACTTATAACAATTAACCTTCAAGAGCAGTTTGGATTCGTGGTTTATTATACCTATACCCTTATCCATCACATAAAAAGCAATTACTGTTTGCCTAGGAGAAAATATTTTTCTATCAAAGGCATTTAATATTACTTCTTCCCAAGACCGCACTAAAACTATAATAATTGATTTTTTTAATGCATAAACTCACAAAAATGAAAAAAGAAAACATCAACAAAATATTAGAAACTGAAAATCAGGAAGACAAATGGTAAATGATTTAACAAAATTCCAAGCTGGCAAGAGGGTAAACTGAGACCATCTCAATGTTATATCTCATAATCCTCAAAACTACTGTAATGAGCTACATCAGTAACCTCTGGTTCTGAGGACAGAAAGAATGATTAAGATAAAAAGACCCAGGGTTAGAACACTTTGAGAAGAAACTGGATCTTTTGATAACTTCCTTTTCTTCCCATTACTAACTGAACACAAGTTGATCAAACACTAGTTCAATTCTTGATTTTGACTCAGATCATGATCCCAGGGTCATGGTATCGAGCCCCGCATTGGGCACCATGTTGAGTGTGGAGTCTGCTTAAGATTCTCTCTTTCCCTCTCTGCCCTTCTTCCATGCTAGCACTCCCTCGCTAAAAAAAAAAAAAGAAGAAAGAAAAAAGAAAGGATGAAAGGAAGGAGGGAGGGAGAGAGGAGGGAAGGAAGGGAAGGGAAGGGAGGTAGGGAGGAAGAAGAGAAAAAAAAACAGAAAACAAAGTGAATGTCACTAATAATGAATTACCTAAATAAATGAGACAACCTCAGTATGGGATATTGTGCAACTATGAAAAAATTTAGAGCTCTATCATTTAATTTGAGCATATTTCCAGGAAATGTTGTTCAGTAAGAAAATCAAGGTGGTGGAAAAAGTGTAGGATGAGATTCCAGATTTATAAAACAATGCTATATTTAGATATTTAAGTATATGCATTTAAGTATGATTATATAAGCATTGATAAAAAAATATATAGATGGTTACAAATCAAGTTGTTAAAAAAGGATGATCAGGTAGGGAAGAAGGATGTGGGAGAGGAAAAGGAGAGAAGAAACAACAAAAAAGAAAAAAAAAGAAGCTTTAAAAATGATGTTAAAATATCACATGAAAACAATTATGTTAACATGTTTTAAGTCTGAAAATTTAAATGACTGTTGGGAACACCATGACCATGGTCATTCCTCTCCAGTCCACTTGTTCTCAAAGTGAATGAGTCAAAAAACCACCTTCTTTAAAAATAATTTCTTTTATTTCCATGTAGGAATCATCTGAAATTTTAAGCAAATAAACAAATTATTAATATATAACACTGTCTCTTAAGTCAAACACTGTCTAGGTTTATACTTTAATCTCAGCTTCCACTTACTTGGTGCCAATCTAAGTAAGTTCTATCACACAGAGTCCCTGTGCTTGAAGAAAACTAAGGTTCACCTCCTCATTTTTCTTTTTTTTTTCTTTTTTATATTTTAAGAAATGAAGCTTTATTCCAAAGAAGACATACAAATGGCTAAAAGATATATAATCATCACTAATCATCACTAATCAGGGAAATGCAAATCAAAACTACAGTGAGCTATCACTTCACACCTGTTAGGATGGCTATTATCAAAAAGTCAAGAAATAAGTGTTGGTAAGGATATGAGCAACAGAGAAAACTTGCTTACTTTTAGTGGGAATACAAATTGGTACAGCCATTATAGAAAATAGTATGGAAATTCCTTTAAAAATTAAAAATAGAACTACCAGGGGTGCCTGGGTGGCTCAGTCAGTTGAGTGTCTGACTTCGGCTCAAGTTATGATCTCACAATTTGTGAGTTCAAGTCCCGCATCAGGCTCTGTGCTGACAGCTCGGAGCCTGGAGCCTGCTCCAGATTCTGTGTCACCCTCTCTCTCTGCCCCTCCCCCACTCACACTCTGTCTCTCTCTCCTTCAAACATAAATAAACATTTAAAAAAATAGAGACCTACTTTAGGAAGATGGCGGCATAGGAGGACACTGGGCTCACCGCATCCTGCTGATCACTTAGATTCCACTAAGATTCCATTTAGGCAGGTGCCTAAGTAAATAACTCAGAAAACCTGCCTTAATAACTCAGAAAACCACCAGAAGACTAGTAGAATGGATTCTCAAGAGCCAAGCGGAGACAAGAGGTCCATGGAAGAGGGTAGGAAGGGCGGAGAGGCGGTGCACACTACAGGGACTGGCGTGGGGGGAGGGGGGGGCAGCCCACCAGCAAAGCAGAACCCCCGAGTCTGGCTTGCAAAAGTGGAGGGGCCAGACAGAGTGAGTTCAGACAGCAAGCGGGACTTAACATCTGGGAGGTTATAAGCTAACAGCTCTGCTCAGAGAGCAGGAGGGCTGGAGGACAACGGGAGGGAGAGTTGTTGAGCCCCGGGCGACAGAGCTCAGCTTGGCAGGGAACAAAGGTGCTCGCCAGTGCCAGCGCCATCACCCTCGCCCATCCCCCAGCCAAAATCCCAAAGGGAAACAGTTCCTGTCAGGGAACTTGCTTGCACCACACAAAAACCAAAGGCTATGATTCTGCGGATCCATCCCTCCAGCGGCGGCAGGTCTGACTGACTCCTGGTGGCGCAGGGCCCCTCCTGAAGCAGGTCACCAAAGGAAAAGTGAGCTGAGCCTTCCCCTCCCACCCCTGTGCAACTGGCCGATCCACCCCAGCTAATACGCCAGATCCCCAGCACCACAAGCCTGGCAGTGTGCAAGTAGCCCAGACGGGCAATGCCACCCCACAGTGAATCCCGCCCCTAGGAGAGGGAAAGAGAAGGTACACACCAGTCTGACTGTGGCCCCAGCAGTGGGCTGGGGGCAGACATCAGGTCTGACTGTGGCCCCTCCCACCAATGCAAGTTATTCAAGACAGCACAGGGGAAGTGCCCCGCAGTTCCGCACTACCAGGGATTATCCAAAATGATGAAATGGAAGAATTCCCCTCAAAAGAATCTCCAGGAAATAACGACAGCTAATGAACTGATCAAAAAGGATTTAAATAATATAACAGAAAGTGAATTTAGAATAATAGTCATAAAATTAATCGCTGGGCTTGAAAACAGTATACAGGACAGCAGAGAATCTATTACTACAGAGATCAAGGGACTAAGGAACAGCCAGGAGGAGCTAAAAAATGCTATAAATGAGCTACAAAATAAAATGGAGACAACCACAGCTCGGATTGAAGAGGCAGAGGAGAGAATAGGTGAACTGGAAGATAAAATTATGGAAAAAGAGGAAGCTGAGAAAAAGAGAGATAAAAACATCCAGGAGTATAAGGGGAAAATTAGAGAACTAAATGATGCACTAAAGAGAAATAATATATGCATAATTGGTATTCCAGAGGAGGAAGAGAGAGGGAAAGGTGCTGAAGGTGTACTTGAAGAAATAATAATAGCTGAGAACTTCCCTGATCTGGGGAAGGAAAAAGGCATTGAAATCCAAGAGGCACAGAGAACTCCCTTCAGACATAACTTGAATCAATCCTCTGCACGACATATCATAGAGAAACTGGCAAATACAAGGATAAAGAGAAAATTCTGAAAGCAGCTAGGGATAAACGTGCTCTAACACATAAAGGGAGACTGATAAGACTCATGACGGATCTCTCTACTGAAACTTGGCAGGCCAGAAAGGAATGGCAGGAAATCTTCAATGTGATGAACAGAAAAAATATGCAGCCGAGAATCCTTTATCCAGCAAATCTGTCATTTAGAATAGAAGGAGAAATAAAGGTCTTCCCAAACAAAAACTGAAGGAATTCATCACCACTAAACCAGCCCTACAAGAGATCCTAAGGGTGATCCTGTGAGACAAAGTACCAGAGACATGGCTACAAGCATGAAACCTACAGACATCACAATGACTCGAAACTCATATCTTTCTATAATAACACTGAATGTAAATGGACTAAATGCTCCAACAAAAAGACATAGGGTATCAGAATGGATAAAAAAACAAGACCCATCTATTTGCTGTCTACAAGAGACTCATTTTAGACCTGAGGACACCTTCAGATTGAAAGTGAGGGGATGGAGAACTATCTATCATGCTACTGGAAGTCAAAAGAAAGCTGGAGTGGCCATACTTATATCAGACAAACTAGACTTTAAATTAAAGGCTGTAACAAGAGATGAAGAAGGGCATTATATAATAATCACAGGGTCTATCCATCAGGAAGAGCTAACAATTATAAATGTCTATGCACCGAATATGGGAGCCCCCAAATATATAAAACAATTACTCACAAACATAAGTAACCTTATTGATAAGAATGTGGTAATTTCAGGGGACTTTAACACCCCAAATACAACAATGGATAGATCATCTAGACACACGGTCAATAAAGAAACAAGGGCCCTGAATGATACATTGCATCAGATGGATTTGACAGATATATTTAGAACTCTGCATCCCAAAGCAACAGAATATACTTTCTTCTCGAGGGCACATGGAACATTCTCCAAGATAGATCACATACTGGGTCATGAAACAGCCCTTCATACATATAAAAGAATTGAGATCATACCATGCACACTTTCAGACCACAATGCTATGAAGCTTGAAATCAACCATAGGAAAAAGTCTGGAAAACCTCCAAAAGCATGGAGGTTAAAGAACACCCTACTAAAGGATGAGTGGGTCAACCAGGCATTAGAGAAGAAATTAAAAAATATACGGAAACAAACGAAAATGAAAATACAACAATCCAAATGCTTTGGGATGCAAAGAAGGCAGTCCTGAGAGGAAAATACATTGCAATCCAGGCCTATCTCAAGAAACAAGAAAAATCCCAAATACGAAATCTAACAGCACACCTAAAGGAAATAGAAGCAGAACAGCAAAGACACCCTAAACCCAGCAGAAGAAGAGAAATAATAAAGATTAGAGCAGAAATAAACAATATAGAATCTAAAAAAACTATAGAGCAGATCAATGAAACCAAGAGTTGGTTTTTTGAAAAAACAAACAAAATTGATAAACCTCTAGCCAAGCTTCTCAAAAAGAAAATGGAGATGACCCAAATAGATAAAATCATGAATGAAAATAGAATTATTACAACCAATCCCTCAGAAATACAAGCAATTACCAGGGAATACTGTGAAAAATTGTATGCCAACAAACTGGACAACCTGGAAGAAATGGACAAATTCCTAAAGACACACACACTTCCAAAACTCAATCAGGAGGAAATAGAAAGCTTGAACAGACCCACAACCAGCGAAGAAATTGAATCAGTTATCAAAAATCTCCCAAAAAATAAGAGTCCAGGACCAGATGGCTTCCCAGGGGAGTTCTACCAGACGTTTAAAGCAGAGATAATACCTATCTTTCTCAAGCTGTTCCAAAAAATAGAAAGGGAAGGAAAACTTCCAGACTCATTCTACGAAGCCAGTATTACTTTGATTCCTAAACCAGACAGAGACCCAGTAAAAAAAGAGAACTACAGGCCAATATCCCTGATGAATATGGATGTAAAAATTCTCAGTAAGATACTAGCAAATCGAGCTCAACAGCATATAAAAAGAATTATTCACCATGATCAAGTGGGATTCATTCCTGGGATGCAGGGCTCGCTCAACATTCGCAAATCAATCAACATGATACATCACATTAATAAAAGGAAAGATAAGAACCATATGATCCTGTCAATCGATGCACAAAAAGCATTTGACAAAATTCAGCAACGTTTCTTAAGAAAAACCCTTGAGAAAGTCGGGATAGAAGGAACATACTAAACATCATAAAAGCCATTTATGAAAAGCCCACAGCTAACATCATCCTCAATGGGGAAAAACTGAGAGCTTTTTCCCTGAGATCAGGAACACGACAGGGATGTCCACTCTCACCGCTGTTGTTTAACATAGTGTTGGAAGTGCTAGCATCAGCAATCAGACAACAAAAGGAAACCAAATGCATCAAAATTGGCAAAGATGAAGTCAAGCTTTCACTTTTTGCAGATGACATGATATTATACATGGAAAATCCGATAGACTCCACCAGAAGTCTGCTAGAACTGATACATGAATTCAGCAAAGTTGCAGGATACAAAATCAATGTACAGAAATCAGTGGCATTCTTATACACTAATAATGAAGCAACAGAAAGACAAATAAAGAAACTGATCCCATTCATAATTGCACCAAGAAACACAAAATACTGAGGAATAAACCTAACCAAAGATGTAAAAGATCTGTATGCTGAAAACTACAGAAAGCTTATGAAGGAAATTGAAGAAGATATAAAGAAATGGAAAAACATTCCGTGCTCCGGGTTGGAAGAATAAATATTGTCAAAATGTCAGTACTACACAAAGCTATCTACACATTCAATGCAATCCCAATCAAAATTGCACCAGCATTCTTCTCAAAGCTAGAACAAGCAATCCTAAAATTCATATGGAACCACAAAAGGCCCCGAATAGCCAAAGTAATTTTGAAGAAGAAGACCAAAGCAGGAGGCATCACAATCCCAGACTTTAGACTCTACTACAAAGCTGTCATCATCAAGACAGCATGGTATTGGCACAAAAACAGACACATAGACCAATGGAATAGAATAGAAATCCCAGAACTAGACCCACAAAAGCACGGCCAACTAATCTTTGACAAAGCAGAAAAGAATATCCAATGGAAAAAAGACAGTCTCTTTAACAAATGGTGCTGGGAGAACTGGACAGCAACATGCAGAAGACTGAAACTAGACCACTTTCTCACACCAGTCACAAAAATAAACTCAAAATGGTAAAGGACCTGAATGTGAGACAGGAAACCATCAAAACCCTAGAGGATAAAACAGGAAAAGACTTCTCTGGCCTCAGCCATAGCAATCTCTTACTTGACACATCCCCAAAGGCAAGGGAATTAAAAGCAAAAATGAACTATTGGGACCTCATGAACATAAAAAGCTTCTGCACAGCAAAGGAAACAATCAAGAAAACTAAAAGGCAACCAACGGAATGGGAAAAGATATTTGCAAATGACATATCGGACAAAGGGCTAGTATCCAAAATCTATAAAGAGCTCACCAAACTCCACACCCGAAAAACAAGTAATCCAGTGAAGAAATGGGCAGAAAACATGAATAGACATTTCTCTAAAGAAGACATCCGGATGGCCAACAGGCACATGAGAAGATGCTCAACGTCACTCCTCATCAGGGAAATACAAATCAAAACCACACTCAGATATCACCTCACGCCAGTCAGAGTGGCCAAAATGAACAAATCAGGAGACTATAGATGCTGGAGAGGATGTGGAGAAACGGGAACCCTCTTGCACTGTTGGTGGGAATGCAAACTGGTGCAGCCGCTCTGGAAATCAGTGTGGAGGTTCCTCAAAAAATTAAAAATAGACCTACCCTATGACCCAGCAATAGCACTGCTAGGAATTTACCCAAGGGATACAGGAGTACTGATGCACAGGGGCACTTGTACCCCAATGTTTATAGCAGCACTCTCAACAATAGCCAAATTATGGAAGGAGACTAAATGTCCATCAACTGATGAATGGATAAAGAAATTGTGGTTTATATACACAATGGAGTATTACGTGGCAATGAGAAAGAATGAAATATGGCCCTTTGTAGCAACGTGGGTGGAACTGGAGAGTGTGATGCTAAGTGAAATAAGCCATACAGGGAAAGACAGATACCATATGTGTTCACTCTTATGTGGAGCCTGAGAAACTTAACAGGAACCCATGGGGGAGGGGAAGGAAAAAAAAAAAGAGGTTAGAGTGCTAGAGAGCCAAAGCGTAAGAGACTCTTAAAAACTGAGAACAAACTGAGTGTTGATGGCGGGTGGGAGTGAGGGGAGGGTGGGTGATGGGTATTGAGGAGGGCACTTTTCGGGATGAGCACTGGGTGTTGTATGGAAACCAATTTGACAATAAATTTCATATATTTAAAAAAAAATAAAAAATAAAAAATAAAACTAAATTTACATACCTTAAAAAAAATAAATAAAATTTAAAAAAATGAAATAAATAGAACTACTATATGATCCAATAATCCCACTTCTAGGTATATATCCAAATAATTTAAATCAAGATCTTGAAGAAATATGTTCACTACTGTGGCATTATTCACAATAAGCAAGATATGGAAATAACCAAAGTGTCTGTCAACAAATGCATGGATAATGTAAATGTGATAAATGGGTATATATATATATATATATATATATATATATATACACACACCTATATATATATATATATATATATATATAGGTATATATATAGGTATATATATATATATATATATATATATACACACACCTATATATATATATATATATAGGTATATATATATATATATATATATATACCTATATATATTATATAGGTGTGTGTGTGTGTATATATATAAAATATATATAATGGAACATTATTCAGCCATAAAAAGAAGGAAATCCTTCCATTTTCTTTTTTTTTTTTTGTATTTCCATTTGAAATGGTTTTTACTTTTTAATTTTTTAATTTATTGTCAAATTGGCTAACATACAGTGTGTAAATTGTGCTCTTGGTTTTGGGGGTAGATTCCCATGGTTCATCACTTACATACAACACCCAGTGTTTATCCCAACAAGTGCCCTCCTCAATGCCTATCACCCATTTTCCCCTCTCCTCCACCCACCACCCCATCAACTCTTCAGATTGTTCTCAGTATTTAAGAGTCTCTTATGGTTTGCCTCCCTCCCTCTCTGTTTATAACTATTTTTTCCCCTTCCCTTCCCTAATGGTCTTTGGTTACATTTATCAAGATCCACATATGAGTGAAAACATGATATCTGTCCTTCTCTGAGTGACTTATTTCACTCAGCATAATAACTTCCAGTTCCATCCACGTTGCTGCAAGTGGCACGATTTCATCATTTTTCAAGGCAACCAAATACTTCCTTTTAGATCCCCAGCATACACACCAGGTGTTCTTTCTACCCTGGCTCTCATATTCAGAATTTCTCAAACTTTTTGGGAGTTAAGTTCATTAGGATATAAACAGAAGAAACTCTCTCAAAGAAGCATAAGAAATGGTTGCAGTGGCATCTCAAAGAGGCCAAATTCACCAAGTATAGCCAAACATAACAAATTCTAGGATGCCATCAGTTGCCTTCTCTCCCTCTCTCCTGCCTCCCTCCATCTCTATCTCCATCTCTATCATCTTTATTTCTATCTCTATTTCATTATTGCTCTGTACCCACTTCTTGCACCATAAACTAGCTTCCTGATCATTTGTCCACTCTCTCATGGCCTTTTATACCTGCCCATGAAGTCTAACTCTTCTTCCAGTTCAATTGCCCTCAGCAAACTCAGACACTGTAGCCCATGTATAAATGCCCAGGAAAGAGCTTCTAATTGTGGCAGCTCAAGCCTCATGTCAACAAAGCTCCAATTATTGCTGGTCAAACAGCGGCACTTTCTAGGATAAGCCCAAGAAATATTCTCTTAGGGGAGGGTGAGATGGGAGGAATTGATCCCACATAATGAATATAAAATAATCTCTCTTTGTAGGCTTCTGACTGGACTGCATTTATCTCTTCTTTCACAAATTTACACCATCTTGGTTTTCTTTACCTTCTCATCCTTTCCTCCTCTTCATCATCCATTTCCAATATATCACCTGTCTTGGTTGATACAACTTTGTCCTTCAGCCATGCCCATAGGCTTGTTTTATCTTCCCTACCAAGAGTCTGAGTGACGTAAGACTTTTGGTCAATTACACACTATCAGTCTCAACTTTGTATTTGCAACAGCTATCCTTAGGTCTCTCTACCTAAGACTAAAAACTATATTTTAAAAAAATTGTTCACCCTAAAGAACTAAAGGAAAACTTCATAAATTTACCCCAGACGAACCCTGAAAACAGAAACTTTCTTCTCCCCAAATGCAAAAAGAAACTTCAGTACCACTGGTCTCTTAGCCAAAGCCCTACTTAACACAATACCATGGGCCTCTCACAGACTACATGGTCCTTGGAGATCAGTCTGCTATTGACATTGCCATGTAAATAATTGATGGACTGACTATATATGGACAGAAGGAGCTTAGCAATGCAGAATCCAAAAGGAAATGGTGAGGGGCCATGAAGGAAAGAAGTTCAATCCCATGGAGAAAAGGTAGAGGGATGTAGAATATCCTGCCTTCTGTCAGAAAACAGAAATCAAGAACAATAGTCCAACACAAGAAGGAAAGAGGTTGTTCTGAAATAAATCCTGAGCTTTCCCTATGGCAATATATTAATGCCACTGACAATAGGAAGCAAACGCTACTTCTACATGCCTCATGCTCCTGAAGAGAAATGGAGCATGCTGCAGAATTAGACATACCTGTTCTCAAATCCCAATAATTCAAGGTACCTGCTATGTGACTTTGGGAAAGTTACATAACTTCTGGATATTTAATTCCCTCATCTACAAAATGGACAAAACAGTAATAGCAATAATAGTAACTTGTCTTATATTTATCATATCCCAAGCACTTTTCTAAGCACTCTACATACATTTACACATTTATTAGTTCATAAGACAAATTTATGATATAGGTACTATTCTTACCACCATTTTAGAGATGAAGCAATTGAGACACAGAGAGGCTAGGTAACTTGCTGAAGATCACATACCTACTAAAGTAGGTGACCTGAGAGCTTAATAATAGCTACTGCCTCAAATGTTGTTGTAAGCATAAAATAAGAGGAATGGAAGTTGCTACAAATCTGCCCAGCTCAAGTAAACAACTCAAAAACTGACATTGTTGCATTTTTTTTTAATTATTGTTATCATCATTATTGTTTCAGTTCCCACAAGGCTTTTATCCTGTAACTGACACTCTTGTGGCAACTTCCTCATGAGTCTGTTGGGAATATCATCCCCAGTTACCTGTCAAATGTTAATCCCCAACATTATTTCTTCTAAGGACTAACTAAAATTTTCTAGACCTGGGTCCCCAGGGCATAATTTATCCCTTAATGTCTCTGCTGAGTAAAGTAGATAAAGTGTGTATCACTCAAACTGGTAGAAAATCACAAAGAAATCCACAACAAGTCTTTAGACAAAATGGAGAAAATGAGACTTTGAAGAGTAAAGATTTCCATTAGCTTATATAAGGCAGCATTTTCAAGAATTATGGATCCAATTCTAATTTGAATCAACTGTAGAAAGAGCAGTAGCAAGTGAGAGCTAGAAACTATTTCTTTTCACACCAGTGTTCAAGAAGCTTGTATACTTTGCAAGAAAACACAGCATGGATCAGCATTAGAAAAGAAAGTATGTTACATTTTATTCTACTTTTTCATCCACATCTGACATCTCAATTTTGATTCATAGCATCGAGGGGTAAAATCCCTCATCATCTTTCCTGAGTATCAAAAGTGAGTACATCCACAGTCATCAATGTTACCCGGCTGTGGTGATGGATTAGAAAATCTGATTATGATTTCTACTTTTGTTTTCTAACATTAAAAATCTTGTTTTTTAGGGGTGCCTGGGTGGCATGGAGCCTACTTTTAAAAAAATCTTGTTTTTTAAAAAATGTTAATGACCAAAATGGGTATAACGTAAAAGGGAAAATCTTCCACCCTTTGTGCAGTAGCATTCCAGAAATAACTATCATTGACCATTTGGTATTCTTCCAGATTATTTCCATGCACTTAGAAATATACATATAAATTTCCAGTTCCCTACACTGATAAAAATCATACTATATGTAATGAATACCAACCTGTTTATTTCACTAGGAATATATTGTAATCATATCCAAGCCAGTACAAATCAAATTTCCCATTTTATTCCAAATAGGAATAATTATAATTTACTTAGCCATTCACCCGTTGGTGGAATTGTTATTATTTATAGCTTTTCACTACTACAATGATAAAATGAACACCTTTGAACAATTAAATATGTACACTTGTGCTGGCATTTATGTGAAATATGAATGTAAGTTTTTTAATGACAATATAGAGAAATTCTTCAAAAACCAAAGGCTGGTGAACAAAAGCCTGAGCCTCCCAGTCAGAACATGACATTTTCTGGATCTTATAGTCCAATGATAACAATGGTCCAGGTTCATGGATGGGCTCCACTGTGAATCTGTTCCAGATAAGCACCCAGTTCAGAAGAGACCTTGATATTCCATAGTTTCTGGGAATCAGGAAGATCAAAACAAAAGGGGAATGCCCAGAAGGATCCTTGCATCTAGCAAGTTATTTCCTCGGAGGAATCCTCATTAATCTGTAAGGAACCAGGCTGACTTTTCCCTAGTTTTCTATACCAGAGTTGCATCTATGTCTTAGAGAGTGAAAGAGCATAAGAAGGGATCCAGATGCAGATAAACATTCCTCCCTGAATATTTAAAGGAGTTAAAGCAAGTTTTATTGGAATTATTAGCTGTAATCTCTCTCCTGTCAGTTAAAACTAGGAGAAAGGGATTCATACAGAAAAGAACTCAAAATTCCAAACCTTTCTCAAGCCCTGCTGTCAGGCACAAAAGCCAGGACATGTAAAAAGAGCTATTCACTCCTGCACTGGAGGGTTGGGGATTGTTATCAGGCAGAGCAAAAGGATAGCAAAAGGATAGGACAGGTGCCAAATATGTGGGAGAGGACAGCAAAGAAGCAAACAGCTAAAGCATTAAGGCTGTTCTATAATAGGAAAGGAGTTGCATAGATATGAAAGGAAAAGTAAGATTAAGAGAATAAAAATTAAAATGCAAGGCATGCATTAAGAAGTCCAGGTGGCCATGTGTTTTTCTAAGGAAAGGGTCTTAGAAATAAAGCCTCCTATATGGGAACTTTAGCAAATTTTGTGAAGGGCTAGATTGAAACAAACTTTCTCTTTCTGTCAGGTGGACAAAAGAATTTTCCATGAACAAATTCCATAGCAAATCCACATTCTCACTCAATATTTCTGAGATTTCCTGTCTTTCTCATCACTCATTTATCTCCTTCTCAGCTTCTCAGGCAGCAAAGGTTAGCAATGAAAAACGAAACCTTTCTGACAGAATTCATTCTGCTGGGACTATCAGACATCCCGGAGATCCAACTTGTAATCTTTATATTTCTCTTCCTCACCTACATATTCAGCATCATTGGAAACCTGACAATCATCACCCTTACTCTACTGGATTCCCACCTCCAGACTCCCATGTATTTCTTCCTCCGGAATTTCTCCTTCTTAGAAATTTCCTTTACAACCACTTTTACTCCCAGGCTGCTGTTCAGCATCACAACTGGAAACAAGAGCATCAGCTTTGCTGGCTGCTTCACTCAGTATTTCTTTGCCATCTTCTTCGGAGCCACAGAGTTTTACCTTCTGGCGGCCATGTCCTTTGACCGCTATGTGGCCATATGCAAACCCCTGCATTACATGACCATTATGAGCAGCAGAGTCTGCATCCAGCTGGTCCTCTGCTCTTGGTTGGCTGGATTCCTAATCATCATATCCCCAATCATCCTGACCAGTCAGCTGGATTTCTGTGCCTCCAACATGCTGAATCATTATTACTGTGACTATGGACCCCTCCTAGAAATATCTTGCTCAGACACAAGATTCCTGGAGCTGGTTGACTTTATCTTAGCAGTTGTGACCTTGGTGGTCACTCTGGTGCTGGTGATTCTCTCCTACACAAACATCGTCTGGACCATTCTCAAGATCCCCTCAGCTCAGCAAAGGAAAAAGGCTTTTTCCACGTGTTCTTCCCACATGATTGTCATCTCCCTCTCTTATGGCAGCTGCATCTTCATGTACATAAAACCCTCAGCTAAAGAAGGGGTTGCCTTCAATAAGGGGATAGCTGTTCTCAATACTTCGGTTGCTCCTTTATTGAACCCATTCATTTACACCTTAAGGAACAAACAAGTAAAACAAGCCTTCAAGGATGTGACCAGAAAAATAGTGCATCTTTATTCATTTTAATGGCCTCAAAATCAATAGAAATTTTGAATGAAATTCTTGAAGGTACTCTAACTGATAACTTGAGCTTCTGATATCTCTTTTTTAATGTTTTTATTTATTTTTGAGAGAGAAAGAGTGCAAATGGGGGAGGGGCAAAGAAAGAGGATGGACAGAGGATCCAAGGCAGTCTCTGTGCTGACAGCAGAGAGCCCGATGCATGGCTCAAACTCATGAACTGTGAGATCATGACCTGAACCAAAGTCAGATGCTTAACTGACTGAGCCACCCAGGCGCCCCTGATATCTCCTTTAAAGTAATTTCTCATATGAATCAATTGTGAGCATGCATCAAAATTTTGTTTTAAATTTGCAAGCAAGAGAAAGATATTCAAAGATCCTTTTTCTGGTACATATAAGGGGGAAATTAAGGGGAAATATTAGGGGGAAATAAGAGGGGAAATTAGGAAAATAATATTTTTGGACTACATATAAAAAAGAACAATCTGATTAAAAATTATTTTGCTTATCATAAATCGGGTGATCAGCTGAATGTTTAAGTCTGTTTTCCCATGAAAAGCTATTAGTCTTACCAATCACTATCAAAAAGTTGTAAGCCCATTTTTTCAGAAATTCCTCCATACTTTCCAGAAAATATTATTCATGATGTCACACACACACAAATTATACTTCAGATCATCTTTCTCAGGTTTTCAACTATTTGCTTTCTGAAGTTTCTCCCTCTGGCAGCTCTTAAAGGTTGCCTCTTTCTGGCATCTCCTATAGAAAATATTTCCTACTGTAAAGGACAGCATGGAATTTCATGATCATTCATAAGGACATTTCTGACTCATTTGAGAGCTGAAATCAGAATGATTTGGATTCCATTTAAAGGAAAAATTGACGAAGAGATTATCTTAGGCCATGCTGACAATGATTAAAATCTATAGAAGCTGGAGTGTGGCAAAGTGTGCCTGACTTTTAAAGAACACAGTAAATCCTTGGTTTTTGAGCATAATTCATTCTAGAAACATGCTTGCAATCCAAAGTACTTGTATATCAAGGTGAATTTCCCCATAAGAAATAAGGGAAACTCAGATGATTCGTTCTATAACCCAAAAATATTCATAAAAACTATTACAATACTGTAATGTAATACAATACAAAATAATCAAGAAAATACAAAATATAAAGAAAAATAAACAAATTAACCTGAATTTGCCTTTGAAAACCCTCATGGCTGGTATGAGGGAGACAAGAGAAAGGAGGGCTATTGTGTAGGACAACTTTCACTATCACTAACAGAATCACTGATACCTATTGGCTTAATGGAATCTTTTATTTTTCATGCAGCTTTAGAAGCTATCCAATGACACTTGCTTCGCCTCCTTTTGAAGATTTCGTTGAAAAGTGATATTGCATTGTCGTTAAACAGATTCATCACTCACACTGCTACAGTCTTATTCGGGTGGTGCTTTTCTACAAAATTTTTCACTGTTTCCCACATTTTACACATCTTTCTAATCTCATTTGAAGTGAGGGATTCCCCCAACTTTTTCTCCTCCTCTGCAGACAAGATCTCCTCCATAACCTCTTGCCGTTGCTCACGATGCAACAGTTGGAAGCAAAAGTCAGATGCCAGTTGTGGGCACCTTCCAAAGTTCTATAAAATCACTGATTTCTGCCCAACACTGTGGCCTGAGACTGAGCATCCAAGCATGGGAGATGATCACCCACCATCCCACAGTGAGAGAGAGAGAAGAACCATTGGCTCAGTTGTGATCATGTGACATTCTGCATCACATACTACTCATATTGCAAGACATTGCTCATTTATCAAGTTAAAATTTATTAGAAATGTTTGTCCATCTTGTGTAACACACACAGAACAAGTTCCTTGCAATCCAAGGTTTTACTGTACATTTGTAGATGAGACTGAGGAAGTTGGAAGAGTTACAGATGCTACTTAGGGAGGCTTTAGGATACTATAGTCTATTAACTATCTCCACAACTTCCTGCAGTTCAAGTCCCTTGGCTGCCCCTCTGACTTTGCCAATCCTTCTGGTAAATGCTTCTGGCAGTCAAGTAGAGCCACATGGCCTCTACTCCTAAGGGCCCATTATCACCATGAAAATTAACAAGCCCAACTCTGTGACCATCTGTCCTACTATCATCCCCAGTGAATGAGTGTCATTATTGAACTTTTAGTGATGCTGATGTCCCTCTCAGCAGCATATTCCTTATGTCCTCAGTGAATGTATCCTATTGACCCTCCTGTAGAACAAATCTTCTAGTGAATCTAATGCTCTTACATCATTCCATTATGCTTACCTCCTTCAGCCTTTTTGTTCCTTCCATTACCATCCTTCAGGGAAAGTCAGGTATTTCCACATCACTCAGTGTTGTTGGAAATCACTTTTTCAGGTTCTAAAAGCCACCCCAGCAGTGAAATGGGGTTGTTGCTAAGATGCAAAATCCCACATCTTGAGGATGTCAATAAATTCTTCCTCAGCCACTATTATATTCTGGGACCCTGACCAAAATCCAATCCCAGAGACACTTTTCTGACTTCTGCCAGTACAAGCTAGCCAACTCTTTCAATTTTTCTAGTGTATATGTTCTTCCCTCCTTCGCCAAGCCCAGTATGTCCTCAGATGGATAATACTAGTTACCAGCCTGGCATCCAGGAGAAGAACTGAGGAAGAAGCATCTGGTGCCTTATAAGAGAGAGGCCTCAGAAGCATCTTTCAGCTAACTCTTGGTAGGGAAGAGTGGGCCACCTCTACAAATCCAAATTGTTAATAGCAAGCAACAAAGTCAAAATCCTCACAAGCATTCATCCATATGTGCCTTTTCCATGTTTCCAGTACCCATGTTTTCCCCATTAGGGTCTTGAGTTTCATAACTGATCTGCCTTGGATGAGCATTGAAATGTCTCTGGAGTTCTATACTTCTAACAAGTAGATCAACATGTCACTCAACTATGTCTGCCCTTCAACTACAGGAGATAAGGGCCTCTTTGTAATTTACAACATAAGTAGACCCTCTGGCTCTCATTCATAGCCACTAACTGCTTGTTAACATCCCTTAACTCTCATTATCCCTCATCAAGGCATCAATATAACTTGGCAGTAACCAATCAACTCTACCATCTTTGTAGGCATTTATTTCCCTGTATTTTTCAAATGCCTACATCATCACATCTGCCACTGCATTCCCCTTCTCTGAGACATTTTTCCAGATCAACATCAGTGAATTTAGCAACTGAGCCACCACACTATACACAAGATATTACAAGCCCATAATGGAAGGATTTTGAAGATTATGGTGCACTGAAATTATTGATAGCAACAACAAAAACTAAATTCAGTTCAACTCCTGACTAGGATGAATAAACCTATCATTATCTTTACAGAATAAAATACACACCCATTTCTCCACTTCTGTATATAAATACTATTTATCTCAGTCTCTACTATTTGTATACATGTAATGTCCAACATACAATCAAAGATTACAATACAAGGGCACCTGAATGGCTCAGTCAGTTATGCGTCCAACTCTTGATTTTGGCTCAGATCATGATTTTGTGGTTCATTCGAGCCCCATGACATACTCTGCACTGACAGAACAGTACCTGCTTGGGATTCTGCCTCCCTCTCTCTCTGTCCCTACCCCCCCCCTCAAAAATAAATAAGTAAACATTTTTTAAATTATAATGCACACAAAAAATCAAGAAGAAGCAACTCATTATCAAAACACAATTTTGAACCTAACTCTGAGATGACACATATGTTGGAATTATTATTCAAGGACTATAAAATAATTACAATTGCTCTGTTAAAAGATTTAATGAGCAAAGTGGACAACACGCATGAACAGTTGGGAAACTTTAACAGAAAGAGAGAAAGTTTGTGTGTGTGTGTGTGTGTGTGTGTGTGTGTGTGTGTGTGTTTAGCATAATGGAACGCTAGCACTAACATCTACATGAACAAAAATAAAAAACTCTGTAATGGGTTCATAAGCCTACTGGACACAGTTTAGGAAAGAATCAGTGAAAGTGAATACAAGTCAACAGAAATTATCCAAATTAAGTACAAAGAGAAAAAAGTATGGGAAAAAAAGTAGACCATTTCAGAGCAATTGGACAATATAAAACACTCAAAAATATGTGCAATAGAACTCCCAAAAGAAAAGAGAAAATTGGGCAGAAAGAAATATCTGAAGTGATGTCAGGTAATTTTCCAATCGTAATGAAAGAAAACAAAACACAGACCCAAGAAAACCAGAGAACCCACTGCAGAATATCAGGATGAATGATACACACAAACATCTCTCCCCCCTCCCCCCCCAAACACACACACACACACACACACACACACACACACTTAGATATATCATATAAAACTTACAAAAACCAAAATAAGAATATTTGATGAAATCATTCCAAGAAAAAACAAACTACTCATTAAAAAAAACAAGCATGAGAATTTCAGTAGATTTCTCAAAAGAAATTATTCCACCCAGAAGACAATGGTATGGCAGCTTTAAAATACTGGGAAGAATTCTATTGACCTAGAATTCTATGCCCAGTGAAAATATCTTTCAAAAATTAAGGCAAAATAAGGAATCTTCAAAGAAAAAAAAAAGGCAAATCAAAACTACAATGAGATATCATCTTTCACTTGTCAGAATGGCTAAAATCAAAAACACAAGAAACAACAAGTCTTGGCAAGAATATGGAGAAAGGGGAACACTCATGCACCATTAGTGGAAATACCACAGTGGTGTGGCTGCTGTGGAAAACAGCATGGAGATTCCTCAAAAAGTTAAAAATAGAACTACCTTATGATCCAACAATTGCACTCCTGGGTATTTACCCAAAGAATACAAGAACACTGAATAAAAGGAATAAATATAGGGATGTCTGGGGGGCTCAGTCAGTTAAATGTCTGACTCTTGGTTTTGGCTCAGGTCATGATCTTGCAGTTCATGGGTTCAAGCCCCCCATTGTGCTCTGTGCTGAGATAACAGCATTTACTCTCTCTTCCTCTCTCTCTGTCCCTTCCCTGCTTGTGTCCTCTCTTTCTTGCTCTCTCTCTCAAAAATAAATAAATGAACTTTAAAAAAAGGAATACATGCACCCCTATGTTTATAGCACCATTATTTACAATAGCCAAGATATGGAAACAGCCCAAGTATCCATCAATTGATGAATGGATAAAGAAGATGTGTGATACACACACACACACACACACACACACACACACACACACACGAGAACATTTATTCAGCCATTAAAAAGAATGAAATCTTGTCATTTGCAATGACATAGCTGGAGCTAAGCAAAATAAGTCAGTCAGAGAAAGACAAATACCAATGATTTCACCCATATGTGGAATTTAAGAAACAAAACAAACAAGCAAAGGGGGAAGGAAGGAAGGAAGGAAGGAAGGAAGGAAGGAAGGAAGAAAGAAAGAAAGAAAGAAAGAAAGAAAGAAAGAAAGAAAGAAAGAAAGAAAGAAAGAAAGAAAAATCAAGACACAGACTCTTAACCATAGAGAACAGACCAATGGCTACCAGAGGAGGTGGGTGGAGGGATGGGTTAAATAGGTGATGGGGATTAAGAAATGCACTTGTGACGGGGCGCCTGGGTGGCTCAGTCGGTTAAGCGGCCGACTTCAGCTCAGGTCATGATCTCGCGGTCCGTGAGTTCGAGCCCCGTGTTGGGCTCTGTGCTGACAGCTCAGAGCCTGGAGCCTGTTTCAGATTCTGTGTCTCCCTCTCTCTGACCCTCCCCTGTTCATGCTCTGTCTCTCCCTGTCTCAAAAATAAATAAAATGTAAAAAAAGTTGAAAAAAAGAAAAGAAATGTACTTGTGATGAGCACAGAGTGATGTATGGAGGTGTTGAATTACTGTATTCTACACCACCTGAAACTAATATAACAGTTTATATTAACTAACTGGAATTAAAATAAAAAGCTTTTTTTAAAAAAAAGTTGACAGAAAATGCCGTGGAGTCATTTCTAGACAGTGTATTTTAAGTCCTAGAGGGTGAATGGGGTAATAGATAAAATGTCAGCAATGTTCTGATCTCAAGGCTATTGAATGCAATAGCATTATGAGATACAGAGCTCAATGATCCCCCAAAAAACAGCTTATACACAACACTTGCTGTAACTCCCTGACATTCCTTGAAACCACACGCACTCCCTTCATGCCTTCATGTAGCCACCAGATATATGTCTGGCTAATGTCTAAAGATCCTTTGTGTTATGGTCTTTCATCCATTTTAATTTTATTTTTGTGTATGGCATAAGAAAGTGGTGTATGGTGTAAGAAAGTGGTCCAGTTTCATTCTTCTGCATGCTGCTGTCCAGTTTCCCCAACACCATTTGCTGAAGAGACTGTCTTTTTTCCATTGGATATTCTTTCCTGTTTTGTCAAAGATTAGTTGGCCACGGAGTTGTGAGTCAATTTTTGGATTTCTATTCTGTTCCATATATCTATGTGTCTGTTTTTGTGCCAGTACCATACCATCTTGATGATTTGTAAGATAGCCTGAAATTCAAAATCGTGATGCCTCCAGTTTTGTTTTCTTTTTCAAAGTTGCTCTGGCCATTCAGAGTCTTTTGTGGCTCCATACAAATTTTGGGGTTGTTTCTTCTAGTTCTGAGAAAATGCTGTTGGTATTTTGACAGATATTGCATTAAATGTGTAGATTGCTTTGGGCAGTATAGACATTTTAACAATGTTTGCTCTTCCAATCCATGAGCATGGGATGCTTCCACAGAGCACACATTTTTCAGAATACACATGGAACATTCTCCATAAGATCACATATTAGGTCACATATTAGGCTCAACAAATACAAAAAGAATGAAATCATACCATGCACCTTTTTTGACCACAACACTATGACACTAGAAGTCAACCACAAGAAAAAATCTGGAAAGACCACAAATACATGGAAGTTAAACAACATGCTACTGAACAATGAATGAATCAAAAAGGAAATAAAAAAATAAATGACAAGAATACATGGAAACAAATGAAAATGAAAACAAAACAGTCCAAAACCTTTGGGATGCAGCAAAAGTGGTCCTAAGAGGGAAGTATATACTAATACAGGTCTAACTCAGGAAGCAAGAAAAATATCAAATAAACCACCTAACCTTACTCCTAAAGGAGCTAGAAAAGAACAACAAGTGAAGCCTAAAGACAGAAGAAGCAAGGAAATAATAAAGATTAGAGCAGAAATAAATGATATAGAAACTAAAAAATATAATAGAACAAATCAAAAAGGGAACTAGTTCTTTGAAAAAATTAATAAAATTGATAACTTCTAGCGTGACTCATCAAAAAGAAAAGAGGAAGGACCCAAATATATAAAATCATAAATAAGAGAGGAGAAATCATAACCAACACCACAGAAATACAATTATAAGAGAATATCGTAGGGGCGCCTGGGTGGCTCAGTTGGTTGGCTGGCCGACTACAGCTCAGGTCATGATCTCACAGTCTGTGAGTTCAAGCCCCGCATCGGGTTCTGTCCTGAGAGCTTAGAGCCTGGAGCCTGCTTCCGATTCTGTGTCTCCCTCTCTCTCTGCCCCTTCCCTGCTTGCTGTCAGACACTCTCTCTCTCTCTCTCTCTCTCTCTCTCTCTCTCAAAAATAATAAACAATAAAAAAAAACTTTAAAAGAGAGAATATTGTAAAAAACTACATGCCAACAAATTGGACAACCTAGAAGAAATGGACAAGTTCCTAGAAACATATATACTACCAAAAGTGAAACAAAAAGAAATAGAAAACCTGAACAGACCAATAACCAGCAACAAAATTGAATCAGTAATCAAAAAACTCCAAACAAACAAAAGTCCAGCACCAAATGGCTACAAAGGCAAATGTACCAAAAATGTACCAAACGTTTAAAGAAAAATTAATACCTAATTCTTCTCAAACTATTCCAAAAAATACAAGAGGAAGGAAAAATTCCAAATCATTCTATGAAGCCAGCATTACCCTAATTCCAAAAACAGATAAAGACACTACCGGAAAAGGGAATTACAGGCCAAAATCTCTGACGAATCTATTTGCAAAATTCTAGCACACCAAATCCAACAATACATTACAAAAAATCACTCACCACAATCAAGGGAGATTTATTCCTGGGTTGCAAGTGTGGTTCAATACTCACAAATCAATCATCATGACACATGAGTTTGAGCCCCACTTTGGGTTAGCTTGAGTCCTGCTTTGGGCAAAAAACATGAGCCCTGCTTTGGGTGAGCCCCACTTGTCTGTCTCTCTGTTCTCTCTCTCTCTCTCTCTCTCTCTCTCTCTCTCTCTCTCTCTGCCCCTCACTCACTTACAACACCTTTCTCTCTCAAAAAAAAAAAAAAAATGTCTAAACTACCCAAAGCAATCTACCCATGTAATGCAATCCCTATCAAAATACCAACAGCATTTTTCTCAGAGCGAGAACAATCATTCCTAAAATTTGAATGGAACCACAAAAGACCCCAAAGAGCCAAAGCAACCTTGAAAAAGGAAAACAAATCCAGAGACTGGGAGGAGGGAGATTTGGGGAAGTGTTTATTAAAGGGTAATGGGGGCACCTGGGTGGCTCAGTCAGTTGAGAGTCCGACTTGGGCTCAGGTCATGATCTCACAGCTCATGAGTTCAAACCCCACGTCAGGCTCTGTGCTGACAGCTCAGAGCATGGAGCCTGCTTTAGATTCTGTGTCTCCCTCTCTCTCTGCCCCTAACCCACTCGCATCCTGTCTCTGTCTCTCTCAAAAATAAATAAAGATTTAAAAAAATTTAAGGGTAAATGGTTTCATGTTGTAGGAAATGAATTAGTCCTAGAGATCTACTATACAGTATAGTACCAATAGTGAACAATATTCAAAAATTTGTTAAAAAAGTAGTTCTTATGTTAAATACTCTTATCACAAGCAAGAAAATAAAAACAGGGAGAGAAGGATACTTTTAGAGGTGACAGTTAGGCTTATTGCACTGTTCATGGTGACTTTTCATAGTATATACTTCAAACTCATCAAGATGAATACATTACATACATATAACATTTTTGTATGTCAATCATACCTCAACATAAATAAATAAGTATACATACATACATACATACATACATACATACATAATAAACTGCCACCTTAGAATCTATATTCAGTTAAGGTATCCTAAAAAACTAAAGATTATTATTTCTTGTTCCAGCAAAGATGAAGTAGAAGCATTCCTCACAGATATTACAACTAAAAATCCTGGCGAGAACACAAGCAAGCATAAGAAGGCTGTGAAAGAAGGAAGACTACCTAGGGACCTCAATAATTGAGGAACAACATGCCAGTGAGACTCCTGGGTTTTCTATCAACTCTCATATATCCCAGATAGAGAACTTAAGAAGCTTTCAATCCAGAACCATCAACAGGCACAAAAATATAAAAACTCCCCAAAAAGGCTATTTCTCCTAACCAAAGGACCAGGAGAAAGATGAGCTAACAATGGAGAACCTCTGGGGAATAGCTTCCCTACTCCAGTGAAACACCAACAGAAAAAATACACACCCCAACCTTTGCAGCTTCAGCAGAACCAGACAGGGAGTTGATTTTCGATTCCACCTTCCCACCCTGCATAAGTGGTATTGCAATGATTTCCCACACATAGCAATGTTGGCTGGTCTCAGAAGATAGCTATCTTCCATCTCATAACTGGCTGTAGCAGGTGGTTCTCTAATTCCTCCATCAGATAGTATCAGCAGGGCCAAAAGTGGAGTAGATCATCCATCCCCTACACAATGAAAGCATCTCACTCTGCTTTCCCAGGCAGGATGCTGTCAGTGGGCTGAGTGGGAAGCTGATCTTTCATTCTCATCCAGTGGAAATAGGGAATGCTTCAACTCCCTCTGCAGAGTAGTATCAGCAGGTCCAGTGTTGAGCCAGCCTCCACTCCCACCTGGAGGTGGTGTCATTTGAAGCTACATTCTACTTTCTTCCACCCTTGCTGTCATTGAGGTCCAAGGGGAACTGAAACTCCACACCCACCTGAGAGCAACAAGACTGAATGAGGCAGTACTAAATAGGACTAGTCAACACTCTGGCCCTCTACAGTGTAAGTGAGGCCAGTGGGGAGCTAAGCCTCCACTCCCATCTGGCATTAACAAGTCAGAATGATGTTGTGTGAGGCAGAGGTAGTGTGAGCTCTTCTTCTTCTTCCCTGTGTGAGCAGGGCCCAGTGGAGAGCTGACCCTCCACCTCTATCTACCATCAATGATATGGAATGAAGTGGTGTGAGATGGGCTAGTTGGCCTCCCCACTCACCCACTTCCCCTGGCCAGCAAAGATTAGCATGGAACTAGGAAGCCCGACTCTGCAGCAACAAAGTGGTATGAGTCAGATCTCTGTTTGCCTCTCCCTGATGATAGCAGGGTCTAGTGATGGGGTTAACTGTACAGTTCCACTTAAAGGCAAAAAGACAGTGTGAATTAGCACCCTACTTTCAGTGTAAAGGTGTCATCAAGGCTGAGAAGGAAGCTGAACTTCCACTCCACCCTACCCATCTGCAATGAGGCAGCATGAGTAGAGTGTTCACTTTTTTCAGGATGTTGTTGGCAGGGCTCAGCAAGAGGCTGAACATACGCAATCACATGCCCTTGTGCTTCACCTCATCAAAGAGACCAACTGCTAAAAAAATAGATAAATAAAATAGTATGTAAGGTTCAGAATATTATAATAAAATATCAAAAATACAATCCAAAATTGCTCATCACACAAAGAACCAGAAATACCACAATTTGAATGAAAAAAGACAATTAATAGATGCCAACACTGGGATGAATCAAATTTCAGAATTATCTCATATGGATTTTAAAGCACCCATTATAAAAATGCTTCTCTTAATTGTGGTTTCTCTTAAATAAATGAAAACACAGAAACTCTCAAAAAGAAATTAAAGTTATTAAAAGGAACTAAACAGAAATTATAAAACTTTAAACATAATAACAGAAATCTTGAATACTCACGGGATGACCTCATGACTGAAGATACAATCAGTGAACTAGAGACAGATCAGTAGCATTTACCCAACTGGAACAAAAGAGAGTAAATACATTTTTTTTAAATGAACAAAGCTAGTCAGTTGAGCCTCCAACTTCTGCTCAGTCATGATCTCATGGTTCATAAGTTTGAGCCCCACATTCGAGATGCTGTCAGTGTGGAGCCTGGTTTGGATCCTGGGTCCCCCCCCCCTCTCTCTCTCTGCCCCTTCTCTGCTCATGCTCTCTTTCTCAAAAATAAACATTTTTTAAAAATGAGCAAAGCCAATTATCACCAAGATACTAGTAAATTGAATTCAACAGTACATGAAAAGAATTATTCACCATGAACAAGTGAGATTTATTCCTGGGTTTCAGGGCTGGTTCAATATTCACAAATCAATCAACATGACACACCATATTAATAAAAGAAAGGATAAGAACCATATGATCCTGTAAATAGATGCAGAAAAAGCATTTTACAAAAATAGCATCCATTCTTGATAAAGACATGGGTGGCAGGGGCACTTGGGTGGCTCTGTTGGTTGGGCATCTGACATCAACTCAGGTCATGATCTCACAATTCATGACTTCGAGCCCTGCATCAGGTTCTGTGTTGACAGCTCAGAGCCTGGAGCCTGCTTCGGATTCTGTGTCTCCCTCTCTCTCTGACCATTCTCTGCTCATATTCTGTTTGTCTCTATTTCAAAAATAAATAAATGTTAAAAAAATTTTTAAAGCCCTAAATAAACTAGGGATAGTTGGAACATACCTCAATATCATAAAGGCCATATACAGCTAACATACAGACCCACAGCTAATATCATCCTCAATGGGGGAAAACTGAAAGCCTTTCCCCTACAATCAGGAACAAGACAAGGATGCCCACTCTCACCATTACTATTTAACATAGTACTTGAAGTCTTATCCTCCATAATCAGACAAGAAAAAGAAATAAAGGTTGGGGCACCTGGGTGGCTCAGTTGGTTAAACATCCAACTTTGACTCAGTTCATGATCTCACAGTTAGTGAGATTCAGCCCCATATCAGGCTCTGCACTGAAAATGTGGAGCCTGCTTGGGATTCTCTCTCTCTCTGCCTCTCTCTCTCCCTCTCTCTAAATAAACTTTTTCAAAAAAAAATCTTTGAAAAATACAGAGGGCATACAAATCAACAAGGAAGAAGTCAAATTTTCACTATTTGCAGATGACATGATACTGTATGTAGAAAACCCAAATGAATCCACCAAAACATTGTTACAACTAATACATGAATTCAGCAAGGTTGCAGGGTACAAAATCAACATGCAAAAAACTGCTGCATTTCTATACAACAATAACAAAGCAGCAGAAAAAGAAATCAAGAAATAAATCCCATATACAATTGCACTAAAAACAGTAAGACCTTAAATATAAACCTAATTAAAGAGGTAAAAGATCTGTACTCTGAAAACTATACAAGACTTACGAAAGATATCAAAGAGGATACAAATAAATGGAAAGGCATTCCATGCTCATGGATTGGAAAAACATTGTTAAAATTTCTATACTACCCAAAACAATCTACACATTTAATACAATTGTTATCAAAATACCAACAGCATTGTTTCTTAGAGCTAGTACAAACCATCCTAAAATGTGTGTGGAACCACAAAAGGCCCCAAGTAGCCAAAGTAATTCTAAAAAGAAAAACAAGGGAGGGGCCAGCGGAACAGCATGTAAGGTTTTTTTTTCATCTCTCATCCCTGAAATGCAGCCAGATCAACACTAAACCATCTTGCACACCTAGAAAACTGATTTGAGGATTAACACAACAATCTACACAACCTGAACCACAGAACTCAGCAGGTATGCAGCATGGAGAGGTGAACTGGAGGAGAGAGAAGCCCCAGAGGGCAGGGAGCTGTTTTTGCTTGTGGAGAAAAAGCAGAGATGGGGGGAGAGTATGGGAAAAGCACCCCCCCAAAAAAAAGCAGTTGGAGAGAAAGTGGGAAAGTAGAAAGAGCCACAGAGACTAAACAAGGAGAAAGAAGAAAGGAGAGGGTTTAAATTCCATTAAGACTCCATAAACAGGGAGAGTGCACTCTGAAACTCCACAGCTTGATACCTGGTGGTGCTCTGTGGGAAGGGTGAATCCCCAGGAGCAAAGAGCAAGGTCTGAGGGGTGCTTTGGCCACCTGGGGAGAAGCGGTTCCCCTGCTGGGAGGAATTTTGGTAGAGGCTATGCAGCCACCCCAAGGCAAAGGTCCCAGCGGACCCCAAAGAACAACCACATTCGCTGGTGTTGGAACAAGGACATTAAGGGTAAAGCTTGGTGCCAGATGTGTGTTGTGATTTTCCATAAACCCTGAAATTTTGCAGCTAGAAGATCGTGCGAACTTTTTCTGGGGTGGGCTGGCACCCAGCTGCAGTCTCTGGGCAACAGCAGCAGAGTAGTCTCACGAACTTTCCTGAAAGTGGGCTGGCACCTGGCCATTGCTCAGCGCGACTCTTCCCCTTAAGGTCTGAGCATGTCAAAGCTGCAGTCCCTCAGAAGTGAGGGGTCAGGAAACACAGCCCCATTTGCGATAAAACTCAGGAGGCAGGTGCCACCACACAGCCTGATGGCTTGGTCACAGAGAGTGTTGAAGCAGGGAGCATAGGGAAGCCAGAGACAAAGGAGGGGGTGCTTGGCTGCCAGTCGTGGAGAGCACAAAGTTCTGATACTAGACTGGGTAGCTGGGTGATGCCATTTTCACCCTCCCACACATGTGCATACACACCTACACACGCCACAGCAATTTGCCCCAGTATGCTAAGCAGCCCATCTAGTGGAGGACACAGCCATTACACTAAGCCCCGCCCAAATGGGCAAACAGGGCTCTTCACAAACACGTCTCTCCACCTGCTTAGTTTATGGATATAAAGTGCTTCATAGCTTGACTTCTACGGGAAACCAGATGTAATTTCAATCATACTTCATTCTGTTCACTGGTCCTTTTATTCAATTTCTTTTCCCTTTTATTTTCTTATTCTTGGATACAGAAAGAAAAAAACTGTTTTTATTTTCATTTTTATAAAAAGATTTTTCTTTAATTATTTTCTACTATATTTTTTACTTTTTTGTAAATGTTTAAAATTCTATTTTACTTTCATCATTCATTTAATTCTATTTTATTGTGTTCATTTTTCAAATTTTCAAATGTTTTCCTTTTTTTGCTTTCTTCTTTTTTTCTTTTTCTTTTCTTTTTTTCTCTAATCTATCAAGCTTCTTTCAACAACCGGGCCAAAACACACCTAGGATCTAGCATCCGTTATTTTATTTCTTTGTGTTGTTTTTAATTTTTTAATTTTTTTTTTACTTTATTAATTCCTTTTCTTCCTCCAAAATGATGAAATGAAGGAATTCACCCCAAAAGAAAGAACAAGAAAAAATGACAGCCAGGGACTTGGCACAGATACAAGCAAGATGTCTGAACCAGAATTTAGAATCACAATAATAATACTAGATGGGGCTGAAAACAGATTAGAATCCCTGTCTGTGGAGATGAAAGAAGTAAAAGCTAGTCAGGGAGAAATAAAAAATGTTATAACTGAGCTGCATTCTCGAATGGTGCTATGGCAACAAGGATGGATGAGGCAGAGCAGCAAATCAATGAGACAGAGGATAAATCTATGGAAAATAATGAAGCAGAAAAAAAGAGGGAGACTAAGGCAAAAAAGCACGAAATAAAAATTAGAGAACTTAGTGACTCATTAAAAAGGAGTAACATCAGAATCATAGGGGTCCCAGAAGATGAAGAGAGAGAAAAAGGGGTAGAAAATTTGTGTGAGCAAATCATAGCAGAAAAATTTTCTAACCTGAGGAAAGAAAAAACATCAAAATCCAGGAAGCACAAAGGGTTCCCGTTACAGTCAACAAAAAGCGACCATGAACAAGGCATATCATAGTCAAATTCACAAAATACTCAGGCAAGGAGAGAATCATGAAAGCAGCAAGGGAAAAAAATGCCCTTAACCTACAAGGGAAGACAGATCAGGTTCACAGCAGACCTATCCACAGAAACTTGGCAGGCCAGAAAGGAGTAACAGGATATATTCAATGTGCTGAATCAGAAAAATATGCAGCCAAGAATTCTTTATCCAGCAAGGTTGTCATTCAAAACAGAAGGAGAAATAAAAAGTTTCTCAGACAAATAAAAATTAAAGGAGTTCATGATCACTAAACTAGCCCTGCCAGAAATTTTAAGGGGGACTCTCTGAGGGGAGAAAAGATGGAAAAAAAAAAAAAAAAGACCAAGAGCAACAAAGACTAGAAAAGACCAGAGAACACCATCAGAAACTCCAACTATACAGGCAACATAAAGGCAATAAAGTCATATCTTTCAGTACTCACTCTAATGTCAATGGTCTAAATGCTCCAATCAAAGGTTATAGGGTAACAGAATGAATAAGAACACAAAATCCATCTATATGCTATTTACAAGAGACCCATTTTAGACTTAAAGACATCTTCAGATTAAAAATAAGGGGATGGAGAACCATCTATCATGCTAATGGTCAACAAAAGACAGCCGGACTAGCCATACTTATATCAGACAACCTAGATTTTTAAATAAAGACTGTAACGAGAGATACAGAAGGGCATTATATCATAATTAAGGGGTCTATCCACCAAGAAGAACTAACAATTGTAAACATTTATGCACCAAACAAGAGAGCACCAAAATATATAAATCAATTAATCACAAATATAAAGAAACTCATTGAGAGTAATACCATAATAGTAGGGGACTTCAACATCCCACTTACAGCAATGCACAGATCATCTAAACAGAAAATCAACAAGGAAACAATGGCTTTGAATGAGACACTGCACCAGATGGACTTAACAGTTATATTCAGAACATTTCATCCTAAAGCAGCAGAATACACATTCTTCTCGAGTGCACATGGAACATTCTCCAGAATAGATCACATGCTGGGACATAAATCAGCCCTCAATAAGTATAAAGAGATCAATATCATACCATGCACATTTTCAGACCACAATGCTATGAAACTCAAAATCAACCACAAGAAAAAATTTGGATAGATAACAAATACTTGAAGACAAAAGAACATCCTACTAAAGAATCAATGGGCTACCCAGGAAATTAAAGAGGAAATTAAAAAGTACACGGAGGCCAAAGAAAATGATAATAACACCACAGCCCAAAACCTTTGGGACACAGCAAAGGTGGTCATAAGAGAGAAGTATATAGCAATCCAGACCTTCCTAAAGAAGGAAGAAAGGTCTGAGATACACAACCTAAGCTTACACCTCAAGAGCTGGAAAAAGAACAGCAAATAAAACCCAAAACCAGCAGAAGACAGTAAATAATAAAGATTACAGCAAAAATCAATGCTATCGAAACCAAGGGGAAAAAAAGTAGAAAGATCAATGAAACCAGGAGCTGGTTCTTTGGAAGAATTAACAAAATTGATAAACCTAGGGCCAGTTTGATTTAAAAAAAAAAAAATGAAAGGACCCAAATAAATAAAATCAAGAATGAAAGAGGAGAGATACAACCAACACTGCAGAAATACAAACAATAATAAGAGAATATTATGGGATAGATGATGGCAGTGTAGCAGGACGCTGGGCTCACCTCGTTCTGCTGACCACTTAGATTCCACCCACATCTGCCTAAATAACCCAGAAAACCACCAGAAGACTAACAGAATGGACTCTCCAGATCCAAGCAAAGATAAGAGGCCCACAGAAGAGGGTAGGAAGGGCAGAGAGGCAGTGGGTGCTACACGGACTGGCAGGAAGGAACCCGGGGTGTGAAGGGGCAGCCCGCCAGGCAAGGCGGAATCCCTGAGTCTGTCTTGCAAGAGTGGAGGGGCCAGACTGTATGAGTTCTGACAGGCAGCAGGACTTAACATCTAGAATGTTAGTCAACAGCTCTGCTCAGAGAGCGGAGGGTGAGAGGACACTGGGAGGGAGAGGTGTTGAGCCCTGGAAGACAGAGCTCAGCTCAGCAGGGAACAAAGGCGCTGGCCAGCACCATCTCCCTCTCCCATCCCCCAGCCGAAATCCCAAAGGGAACCAGTTCCCCTCACGGAACTTGCTTGCACCACGCAAACACCCAACACTGTGCTTCTGTGGATCCACCCCTCCCACGGATCAGCCTCCCTCCCAGTGCTGCAGGGCCCCTCCCACAGCGGACCCACGGCAAGCGAGCTGAGCCTACCCCTCCCACCCCTGTGCACCTTGTGGATCCACCCCGGCTAATATGCCAGACCCCATTGAAGCAGCACCACAAGCCTGGCAGTATGCAAGTAGCACAGACAGGGGCCACACCACTCCACAGTGAGTCTGGCCCCTTGGAGAAGGGAAGATAAAGTACACATCAGTCTGACTGTGGCCCCAGTGTTGGGCTGGGGACAGACATCAGGTCTGACTATGGCCCCACCCACCAATACAAGTTACTCCGACAGCACAGGGGAAGTGCCCTGCAGTTCCGCGCCACCTCAGGGACTATCCAAAATGACAAAATGGAAGAATTCTCCTCAAAAGAAACTCCAGGAAGTAGCGACAGCTAACAAATTGATCAGAAACGATTTAACCAATATAACGGAACATGAATTTAAAATAATAGTCATAAAATTAATTGCTGGGCTTGAAAAAAGTATAGAGGACCGCAGAGAATCTATTGCTACAGAAATGAAGGGACTAAGAAAGAGTCAGGAGGAGCTAAAAAATGCTATAGATGAGGCGCAAAATAAAATGGAGGCGACCACAGCTCAGATTAAAGAGGCAGAGGAGAGAATAGGTGAATTAGAAGATAAAATTATGGAAAAAGAGGAAGCTGAGAAAGAGAGATGAAAAAAGCCAGGAGTATGAGGGGAGAATTAGAGAACTAAGTGATGCATTCAAACGCAACAATATCCATATAATAGGAATTCCAGAAGAGGAAGAGAGAGAAAGGGCCTGAAGGTGTACTTGAACAAATCATAGCTGAGAACTTCCCTGATCTGGGGAAGGAAAAACGCATTGAAATCCAAGAGGCACAGAGAACTCCCTTAGACGTAACTTGAATCGACCTTCTATATGACATATCATAGTGAAAATGGCAAAATACAAGGATAAAGAGAAAATTCTGAAAGCAGCTAGGGATAAACACACTCTAACATATAAAGGGAGACTGATAAGACTAGTGACAGACCTATCTACTGAAACTTGGCAGGCCAGAAAGGAATGGCAGTAAATCTTCAATATGATGAACAGAAAATATATGCAGCCAAAAATCCTTTATCCAGCAAGTCTGTCATTCAGAATAGAAGGAGAGATAAAGGTCTTCCCAAACAAACAAAAACTGAAGGAATTCATCACACTACACCAGTCCTACAAGAGATCCTAAGGAGGATTCTGTGAGTGAAATGTTGCAAGGACCACAAAGTACCAGAGACATCACTACAAGCATGAAACCTACAGACATCACAATGACTCTAAACCCATATCTTTCTATAATAACACTGAATGTAAATGGACTAAATGCTCCAACAAAAAGACATCAGAATGGATAAAAAAAAAACAAGACCCATCTATTCACTGTCTACAAGAGATTCATTTTAGACCTGAGGACACCTTCAGTTTGAAAGTGAGGGGATGGAGAACTATCTATCATGCTACTGGAAGTCAAAAGAAAGCTGAAGTAGCCATACTTATATCAGACAAACTACTTTAAATTAAAGGCTGTAACAAGAGATGAAGAAGGGCATTATATAATCATTACAGGGTCTATCCATTAGAAGAGCTAACAATTATAAATGTCTATGTGCTGAATATGGGAGCCCCCATATATAAAACAATTAATCACAAATGTAAACAACCTTATTGACAAGAATGTGGTAATTGCAGGGGACTTTAATACTCCACTTACAACAATGGATAGATCATCTATCTAGACACACGGTCAATAAAGAAACAAGGGCCCTGAATGATACATTGCATCAGATGGACTTGACAAGATATATTTAGAACTCTGCATCCCAAAGCAACAGAATATACTTTCTTCTCGACTGCATACGGAACGTTCTCCAAGATAGATCACATACTGGGTCACGAAACAGCCCTTCATACATATAAAAGAATTGAGATCATACCATGCACACTTTCAGATCACAATGCTATGAAGCTTGAAATCAACCATAGGAAAAAGTCTGGAAAACCTCCAAAAGCATGGAGGTTAAAGAACACCCAACTAAAGAATGAATGGGTCAACCAGGCAATTAGAGAAGAAATTAAGAAATATATGGAAACAAATGAAAATGAAAATACAACAATCCAACACTTTGGGATGCAGCAAAGGCAGTCCTGAGAGGAAAATACATTGCAATCCAGGCCTATCTCAAGAAACAAGAAAAATCCCAAATGCAAAATCTAACAACACACCTAAAGGAAATAGAAGCAGAACAGCAAAGACACACCAAACCCAGCAGAAGAAGAGAAATAATAAAGATCAGAGCAGAAATAATATAGAATCTAAAAAAACTATAGAGCAGATCAATGAAACCAAGAGTTGGTTTTTTGAAAAAATAAACAAAATTGATAAACCTCTAGCCAGGCTTCTCAAAAAGAAAAGGGAGATGACCCAAATAGAAAAAATCATGAATGAAAATAGAATTATTACAACCAATCCCTCAGAAATACAAGCAATTACCAGGGAATACTATGAAAAATTGTATGCCAACAAACTGGACAGCCTGGAAGAAATGGACAAATTCCTAAACACCCACACATTTCCAAAACTCAAACAGGAAGAAAGACAAAACTTGAACAGACCCATAACCAGTGAAGAAATTGAATCAGTTATCAAAAATCTCCCAACAAATAAGAGCCCAGGACCAGATGGCTTCCCAGGGGAATTCTACCAGACGTTTAAAGCAGAGATAATACCCATCCTTCTCAAGATGTTCCAAAAAATAGAAAGGGAAGGAAAACTTCCAGACTCATTCTATGAAGCCAGTATTACTTTGGTTCCTAAACCAGGCAGAGACCCAGTAAAAAAAGAGAACTACAGGCCAATATCCCTGATGAATATGGATGCAAAAATTCTCAATAAGATACTAGCAAATCGAATTCAACAGCTTATAAAAAGAATTCTTCACCATGATCAAGTGGGATTCATCCCTGGGATGCAGGGCTCGTTCAACATTCGCAAATCAATCAACGTGATACATCACATTAATAAAAGAAAAGATAAGAACCATATGATCCTGTCAATCGATGCAGAAAAAACATTTGACAAAATTCAGCATCCTTTCTTAATAAAACCCTCAAGAAAGTTGGGATAGAAGGAACATACTTAAACATCATAAAAGCCATATATCATCCTCAATGGGGAAAAACTGAGAGCTTTCCCCCTGAGATCAGGAACGTGACAGCGATGTCCACTCTCACCGCTGTTGTTTAACATAGTGTCAGAAGTGCTAGCATCAGCAATCAGACAACAAAAGGAAGTCAAAGGCATCAAAATTGGCAAAGATGAAGTCAAGCTTTCACTTTTTGCAGACGACATGATATTATACATGGGAAACCTGACAGACTTCACCAAAAGTCTGCTAGAACTGATACATGAATTCAGCAAAGTTGCAGGATACAAAATCAATGTACAGAAATCAGTGGCATTCTTATACACTAATAATGAAGCAACAGAAAGACAAATAAAGAAACTGATCCCATTCACAATTGCACCAAGAAACATAAAATACCGAGGAATAAACCTAACCAAAGATGTAAAAGATCTGTATGCTGAAAACTATAGAAAGCTTATGAAGGAAATTGAAGAAGATATAAAGAAATGGAAGGACATTCCCTGCTCATGGATTGGAAGAATAAATATTGTCAAAATGTCAATACTACCCAAAGCTATCTACACATTCAATGCAATCCCAATCAAAATTGCACCAGCATTCTTCTCAAAGCTAGAACAAGCAATCCTAAAATTCATATGGAACCACAAAAGGCCCCGAATAGCCAAAGTAATTTTGAAGAAGACCAAAGCGGGAGGCATCACAATCCCAGACTTTAGCCTCTACTACAAAGCTGTCATCATCAAGACAGCATGGTATTGGCACAAAAACACATAGACCAATGAAATAGAATAGCGACTCCAGAATTGGACACACAAAAGTATGGCCAACCAATCTTTGACAAAGCAGGAAAGAATATCCAATGGAAAAAAGACAGTCTCTTTAACAAATGGTGCTGGGAGAACTGGACAGCAACATGCAGAAGACTGAAACTAGACCACTTTCTCACACCAGTCACAAAAATAAACTCAAAATGGGTAAAGGACCTGAATGTGAGACAGGAAACCAACAAAACCCTAGAGGATAAAACAGGAAAAGACCTCTCTGATCTCAGCCACAGCAATTTCTTACTTGACACATCCCCAAAGGCAAGGGAATTAAAAGCAAAAATGAACTATTAGGACCTCATGAAGATAAAAAGCTTCTGCACTCAAAGGAAACAATCAACAAAACTAAAAGGCAACCGATGGAATGGGAAAAGATATTTGCAAATGACATATCGGACAAAGGGCTAGTATCCAAAATCTATAAAGAGCTCACCAAACTCCACACCCGAAAAACAAAGAATCCAGTGAAGAAATGGACAGAAAACATGATTACACACTTCTCTAAAGAAGACATCCAGATGGCCAACAGGCACATGAAAAGATGCTCAACATCACTCCTCATCAGGGAAATACAAATCAAAACCCCACTCAGATACCACCTCATGCCAGTCAGAGTGGCTAAAATGAACAAATCAAGAGACTATAAATGCTGGCGAGGATGTGGAGAAACAGGAACCCTCTTGCACTGTTGGTGGGAATGCAAATTGGTGCAGCTGCTCTGGAAAACAGTGTGGAGGTTCTTCAAAAAATTAAAAATAGATCTACCCTATGACCCACTAATAGCACTGCTAGGAATTTACCCAAGGGATACAAGGGTGCTGATGCATAGGGGCACTTGTACCCCAATGTTTACAGCAGCACTCTCAACAATAGCCAAATTATGGAAAGAGCCTAAATGTCCATCAACTGATGAACGGATAAAGAAATTGTGTTTTATATACACAATGGAATTGTGGCACACTACGTGGCAATGAGAAAGAATGAAATATGGCCTTTTGTAGTAATGCAGATCTTAATGGAAACTATGACGGCATTAAGGTTATGGTAACTCACTGCGAAGTGAATTCATTTATATCACGTTTGACCACTGGCCAAATTGGGTTATTAAAGGGAGAAATAATAGAAATGATGAGTAGGTCAAGCACACCAATCCTCAGGGGTCTCACTCCATGGCTCTCAGCTTCACAAACCTCATGTCTGTGGCAGATTCTCTCATGGAACCCTTATCGTGGTCTCTCTGGACCTTCTCTCCTCAGCCATATGTTTACAACTTGTTCTTAAAACTGTCAACAATTGCGGTTCATTTGAAGCTTTTGAACTGAAGTCCATAGGGCATGTTTAACTTCTTCAGGGAATTGATCCCCATGTGCCTGTTCTGAAAAGAGCAGATAAAACCTGCATCATTCTGCCTAACACAGAAACTGCAAAGAAGCCCACATCCTGCCTTATAAGAACTTCAAAATCATCTCTCTTAGAAAAGAAATACTAAGGAATTTTCCATCTATCAAAGTTCAATCTTCTATTTCTATCATTGCTTTGGTGGGGTTATTTATTTTTCTTTTTTATTTTACATGTAAAGGACTGTGTCTCTCAGGAACTATGATTTGATTATTGTTTGGATTCATAGAATGGAAGGTAATATGCTTCCTAAGTTAAGCCCCACAGACTTGGGTACTTTCATTAGGAGAAGAGTAGAATGTTTATATGTGGAATCTAAGAAACAAAACCAACAAAACAAAACAGAAACAGAATCACAGATACAGAGAACAACCTGTAGGTTACCAGAGTGGGGAGTGGTTGAGAGAGAGAGGTACAATAGGTGAAGGGGATTAAGAGGTACAAACTTCCAGTTATAAAACAAATAAGTCACAGAGATATAATATACAGCACAGGTGATAATCAATAATGTAATAACATTCATGGTGGCAGATAGTAACTAGACCTATGATAGTGATCATTTCAAAATGCATAAAAATATCAAATCACTATGTTCTACCTGACACTAATGTAAGATTGCATGTCAATTATAATTCAATTTCTTCATGTAAATAAATAAATATCCACCTATGGCCAGTGACTCTTGCAACAAAAAGAGCGAGAGAAGGGGAGAATGTTGACGGGAAGCCAACAGACAGCATGTTAAAATTTATACTACTCAAGACTCACATGTCACATCTCACCCTTAACTTACATCTTAGAAACAGCAAGGTAAACATCCCACTACAGTCACTCAGATTGTCAAGGGTGTGAGCACTGTATGTTTTTAAAGTCACTGATGTTATTATTCTATAAATGTATATCATAAAGTCAATCACTCATGAAAATTGCGATGAAAATGCAGAGGTTGCCTGAGGCCAGAGGTTAGTACAAACAGGGAAGGGGGGGGGTGCTGTCGGGGAATCCAGGTCAATGTTTAGTATCACCTAGTACCTCCAACAGCATATAGAATAATGAGGAGATTGACAAAAATGATTGTGAGGATATGATTTTTTCTAACCCATATGAATGTGAAATAGAGGGGCATTTTATACTTCTTTGCCTCTGAATCAGAAAAATCTAAAAATGAGGGGTGCCTGGGTAGCTCAGTCAGTTAAGTGTCCAACTATTGATCTCAGCTCAGGCCTTGATCTCAGGGTGGTGAGTTCAAGCTCCATTGAGCTTGAAGCCCACGCTGGGCATGGAGCCTACTTTTAAAAAAATAGAAAAAGAAAAATCTAAAAGTGCACGGAAGGTACCACCGCCTAAGTTTCCCTCCTTGGGGATTACCAATTTGCCAATAAAGGACTCTTCTTGTCATAAACATGAATGTCCTTCTTCCTGGTTTCTATGCCAAGAACAAAGAACAGGAGGGGCACCTGGGTGGCTCAGTCAGTTGAGCATCCAACTTCAGCTCAGGTCATGATCTTGCAGTCCGAGAGTTCAACCCCCGCGTCTCTGTGCTGACAGCTCAGAGCCTGGAGCCTGTTTCAGATTCTGTGTCTCCCTCTCTCTTTGACCCTCCCCCATTCATGTTCTGTCTCTCTCTGTCTCAAAAATAAATAAACGTTTAAAAAAATTTTTTTTAAAGAATAGAGAACAGGAAAGTTTGAGGCATGATAAATTGTCATCCTTAGTTTGCCCCTGAGGAATCGTTAAGACTTTGGGCAAAATGTGCCACACTGAGATGCTGCCTGTGGTATCTCGAGATGTCTATTCTCAGAGATATATCCCAAATCTACCTACAAGACTTTGAGCATGGCAGAGAAACAAATAAGAAAATGCTAATTAATATGACTTATTGACACCAGAGCCTCTTCATGTACCAAAAGTGCTCACAGTAAAATACAAGATAGTACTGAACCAAAGGTCTTAAGTCTTAAAAGTCTATTACAAAATTATGTTTCAAAAGAAATAGGGGTGCAGAATAAATCACATATTCATCAAAACCTTCCACCATATCCATGTGGAGAATTTCCTATTGGTTGCTGAAACAAGGAAGTCAGAGATTTTGACAGTAATGGAGATGAGGATCAAATTGTACAGAGAAGGGGAAAGAGCACAAGGAGGGGAAAGGGAAGCACAGAAAACAGAATGATAGAAATAGTTTTACCAAGAGCATATAGAGAAAAGTAACTTAAATGTGGAGATTTCATAAACATTTTGAGATTAAAAGACAGGTTGAAAATGTTATTCTTTTGGGGGAAAAAAAGGTAATTATTCTGTAATAGATTCTGTTAAGTATCCAGGAATATATCAACTTGGGGAATTTAAAAGACTTTAGGATTGAGGTCATTCACATAGAAGATATGGGGCTTCCATGGAGCCAAGGCCACTGCAATGTGATACTGGTTTGGGACAACTGAATAGAGAGTAATATATGACATGATTCATTACTATCAGCTTTGTCTCTCCTACCCTGAGAAAGCTCATTTTTCATCAGTCACCTTTTTCCTTCAGATCTCCAAAGGGTCAACAATGAAAAATAGGACGTTTACTGAGTTCATTCTGTTGGGCTTCACAAATCAACCTGAGGTCCAAGTTGTGATATTCATCTTTCTGCTCCTCACTTATGTGATAAGTGTCCTAGGAAATCTGACCATCATCATTCTCACTCAGGTACACCCTCACCTCCAGACCCCCATGTATTTCTTCCTCCGGAATTTCTCCTTCTTAGAAATTTCCTTCACATCCATTTTTATTCCCAGATTTCTGACCAGCGTGACAACAGGAAATAAAGTCATCAGTTTTGCTGGATGCTTCATTCAATATTTTTTTGCTATATTCCTTGGGGCAACAGAGTTTTACCTCTTGGCTTCTATGTCCTATGACCGCTATGTTGCCATCTGCAAACCCCTGCATTACCTGACCATCATGAGCAACAGAGTCTGCATACAACTTGTGTTCTGCTCCTGGCTGGGGGGATTGCTAGCTATCTTACCCCCAATCACCTTGATGAGCCAGGTGGATTTCTGTGCCTCCAATGTTCTGAATCACTATTACTGTGACTATGGGCCCCTTCTGGAGCTTGCCTGCTCAGACACAAGCCTCCTAGAACAGATGGTCATCTTTGTGGCGGTTGTGACTCTGGTGGTTACTCTGGTGCTGGTGACATGTTCTTATACATACATTATCAGGACCATTTTGAGGATCCCTTCTGCCCAGCAAAGGACAAAGGCTTTTTCCACTTGTTCTTCCCACATGATTGTCATCTCCCTCTCTTATGGCAGCTGCATGTTTATGTACATCAATCCATCAGCAAAAGAAGAAGGCGCTTTCAACAAAGGAATAGCTGTGCTCATTACCTCAATTACTCCCTTATTAAACCCCTTCATTTACACTCTAAGAAATCAGCAAGTGAAGCAAGCATTCAAGGACACCATCAAGAAGATTATGAAGCTTTAAAATTCAGAATACATTTCAATGAAAAATATATTTCACTTAGTAAATATGTATTGAGTGTCTACTATGTTTCAATTGCTGCACTGGCCCTTGAGGATAAAAATATGAAAGGCATATGTCCTAACTTCAAGGAATCCACAGTATGATAGAAAGGTGTATAAACTTTAAATTTACATAATAAGTTTACAAAAAACTAAAATAACATAGTAAGTGCTATTAGAGAAAGATAAAAGAGAATCCATAAAAAGAACAAAGAACAATTGGAGAGAATTAACTATTTTCCAGAAATGACTTGAAAGTCAAAAGGCAAAACATATTGTCTATTTAGAAGAGTGGAAAGATAAGAATTCAGAGTAAGAAAGAGAGGCCATGATGAAGGTATTATTTAATTACAAACTAGGGAGTTAGTTGACATTGGTGGGTCAAGAGAAGTTTTAAGAAAGGAAATTATATTATCAGCATTATTTTGAAGGGAATCTAGCATTGGTATTGTTCTTCATCATGGAGCCCTGGGGACTGTGCTTCCGTCAAAGTGTCAATAATTTTGATTCTCCTCCCTTATGCATTCATCTTTCAACTGTAGCCATACTTTCATCCTTCCATAAAGGAAAATAAAATGAATATTTTGTTCATTTGGTCCACTTTTCCCCAAATGAGGTGAAAAATCTCAAGATTTTGTCAACTTACACATCCACTTTCTAGAACTTATGGTTAGAAGAGGCTTCTAAAGCCAAGGTTAAAAGCCTCCCACTTCTATGCAGGATCTATTGTTGCTTTTCATAGCGCTGACATCTTTTCAAGTTAATGGCTGACATCTCCCACCCTCTCTCTTTGGTAGTTTCTGGTCATTTTTTTTTCTATTATAATTTTATTTTCATCTTTTTGTTTACTTTTGTTAGATATTGGAAAAGACACTGGGGAGCCTGGGTGACTCAGTCGGTTAAGCATCCAACTTTGGCTCAGGTCATGATCTCACAGTTTGTGGGTTTAAGCCCCCACGTTGGGCTCTGTGACAGCTCAGAGCCTGGAACCTGCTTCAGATTCTATGTGTGTGTGTCTCTCTCTGCCCCTCTCCTGCTCACACTCTGTCTGTCTGTCTGTCTCTCTCTCTCAAATAAACAAACATTTAAAAAAACAATTAAAAAAAAGAAGGGGCGCCTGGGTGGTTCAGTTGGTTAAGCGTCCGACTTCAGCTCAGGTCTCATGGTCCGTGAGTTCGAGCCCCACGTCAGGTTCTGTGCTGACAGCTCAGAGCCTGGAGCCTGTTTCAGATTCTGTGACTCCCTCTTTCTCTCTCCTCCCCCACTCATGCTCTGTCTCTCTCTTCTCAAAAATAAATAAACGCTAAAAAAAAAATTTTTTTTAAGAAAAAGAAAAGACACCTTCTGTGATATGACTCCATTCTTTTAACTTTTCCCCAAGTTTTTGCTTTTGTTCATATCATAAGCCAGGGATGTCTGTCATGAACTGAAAATGAGTATAAAGTAGCAATATGGTTTTATATTTAGAATGTTCCAAATTATGAGTGTTAGCAACAAAATGGGATTAGACTACCCTACCAAGGACTCTACACATGGATTTAAGGCAACAACAACTTGAATATGAATTGTTGATGGTAGGGCCTCAATTTCCAAGGAACTAAAAACATTTTTGAAAATCTGAGTACTTGTAAATATTTTAGTAATATCCTAATGCACTGTAGAATGCTGGTTACTGTTTGAAGCACAAGCAAAACATCATCTTGTGTGTTCACATGCTTTATATGTGATAATATGTGATAATATTCTTGAGTGGAATAATGCTTCTTGGGAATTTAAGAAACAAGCTGTATTGGACCCATTATGAGAGAAAATTTCCAGAACCACAGAAAATATTGAAGAGTGCATCATATTTTGAATAAAAGGTCTTTTATGTAAAGCCATTGCTATTTTGAATATCTGGATTTCTTTGGTGGCTAAGCCAGAGATTAGTGATGCCTTTTAATTTATTACAAATTGTTGGGAAGCATCATCAAAAAGACATGACCAATGATTGACTCGTGAGCTGGACCCATACTTGGAGTCTCCTCCCTCCCTCCCCTATCTTTGGAATGTGGGCTCCACTTGCCTTTCCCAAGAGGCTGCTCCAAGAACACAACCTTGAGATAATGACATGGTGTGGAGAACACCTGCATGTTATATGTGACAGAACCCAATTAAAGCTTCTTTCTAAACTTTTAAGATGTAATGGGCAGCTGTGAGGATCCAACAGTCTTGCTGCTGCCCAAGACAAGCCTCATACGCAAGTTCCCTTTGCTCATTAAAACTGCCACCTGCCAACCTGGAATGGCCTGCTTCTTTCTTCAGTCTCTCCCTGCCTTCTGAGTACAGGGGCCAGCTTCAGATTTCACCCAGGAATCTCCCAAGAGGGTTACAAACCAACACAAATTCACTGAGCTATCAACTCATATAGAAATGTTATCAAATAGCCACATTTTAATTGTTAAGTTCCTGAAAATCCACATTTCTACCAAAATCCGTGGTAAATTGGAAGACAATGCCATATAGTGGTCAAAAATATAGGCTTTGGTTCAAATCCCAAATTCTCAATGTTGTACAAGAGTTTCCTTGGGATGGTTACTTGACCTAAGGCTTACTTTTCTTAAACTCTAAAATGTGGATAATAACCATATCCAATGTATATGATAGTTTTGAGCATTAAATGAGATAATAGGCATAAAACATTTAAAAGCCAATACTTAAGGTTTTAATAAGTGATACCCATTATAACAATATGATAATGGTGAATGATACTTTCTCAAGAAAGTGGGGCTTAACTAGTAAAAATAGACATTAAATTGGTAGGTTTAATATAACTGGGACTTTATAAATGTTGGCCATTCTAGCTGTAATCCTTCTGCAGCAAGGCCAGTTTATTTACATTTCTCTTATGTCCAGTTGCATCCTAGGACAGCCGCCAGATCAATGAGGGTCTTATCCACACTTCAGATAAAGCCAAGCAGAACATCTGGCAACAGATTATTAGGACCTGGCTGCATCAACTCGATGTGCCCTGGATATCTCTAACCATACAAAATAAGGAAAGAGGGTACTTGGTCTAAGTCAAAGTCTAAGAATACTAAGCAGGGTTTCACTTGGCTTTCATAATATCAGCATTTAGAAATTAATTTGGGAAGAAACATATTACCTTCTAAATGAGCTTGTCAAAAAAAAAAAAAAAAAAGACGAGTCATGCTCTTCTAAAACTGTTCATTAAGCTGGCTTTATGCTAGCACATACTTGGAATGTAATCCAAGCTATAGATAAACAGAGGAATGCATTTATCGATTCTGCAGCTGAAACTTTGGAATGTTCAATTTCTAAATGTATAAGTTAGTGGGCATCATCCCTCCTGTCACCAATGGACACAAGAATCGAAAGAAACGGTTTTAGCTACCGGTATTCTCAGGATAACATTAGAGCAGAGTTAGAACAAGAAAATAATAAAAACACATGAGAACTGACCTGCCACACTTCAGCATTGGTTCCTCTATCCTCTATTCCTTCGTCCCTAGAGGTTATGGACTACAGATTATAGATCTCAATAGGTAGTATTCTCCCAAAGCTGCCCCTTGCAAAGAATTTAAAATAAAATTCAAAAGAAAAAAAAAGAGTATTTTTTAAGATGGCAAGTTAGGTAAGAACACTTCTATAATACTTGGGCCATCTGGCCTAAGGATCTTCTTTGTCATTTCTCTAAATTTATCCAGAAGGTCACAAATCAGGGCTTAAGCTTCTATTCCTATACATTACTAGACAGTAGAGCTAAGTCTATACTTATGTAATGAAGCCAAAATCACCACCCATGTTAGAAATATATCCACTAGGGGAGAGGGGCAAGATTACACACCATACAACATACGATGCAAAGAAGAATTACTGGAATAGAAACAGTGGAGAATTTGAAATAAGTATAATTTCCTCAAAAATATAAGAATGATGCTGGCACAATGAAGGACAAAATATTATTTTTTTAAAAAACAGGTGAAAATACTGCTGAAAAACATAACAAATGAAAAAACAAATAAACCAAAAACCATAAAATACCTAGGGATAAATCTAACCAAAGAGATGAAAAATCTATACACTGATTTTGGGATGAGCACTGGGTGTTGTATGGACACCAATTTGACAATAAATTTCATATATTGAAAAAAAAAAGAAAAGGAAAATCTATACACTGAAAACTATAGAAAGCTTATGAAAGAAATTAAAAAAGACACAAAAAATGGAAAAATATTCCATGCTCCTGAAAAGGAAGAACAAATATTGTTAAAATGTTGATACTACCCAAAGCAATCTACATATTCAATGCAATCCCTATCAAAATAACACCAGCATTCTTCACAGAGCTAAAACAAAAAATCCTAAAATTTGTACGGAACCAGAAAAGATCCTGAATAGTCAAAGCAATCTTGAAAAGAAAACCAAAGCAGAAGGCATCACAATCCCAGATTTCAAGCTGTATTACAAAGCTGTAATCATCAAGACAGTATAGTACTGGCACAAAAACAGACACTCAGATCAATGGGAAAGAATAGAGAACACATAAATGGACCCACAAACATATGGCCAACTAATCTTTGAAAAAGCAGTAAAGAATATCCAATGGAATAAAGACAGTCTCTTCAGCAAGTGGTGCTGGGAAAACTGGACAGAGACATGCAGAAGAATGAACCTGGACAACTTTCTTACACCATACACAAAAATAAACTCAAAATGGATAAAAGACCTAAACATAAGACAGGAAGCCATCAAAATCTTAGAGGAGAAAGCAGGCAAAAACTTCTTTGACCTCAGCCACAGCAACTTCTTACTCAACATGTCTCCAGAGGCAAGGGAAAGAAAAGAAAAATGAACTATTGGGACCTCATCAAAATAAAAACTTCTGCAAAGCCAAGGAAACAATCAGCAAAACTAAAAGGCAACCAACAGAATGGGAGAAGATATTTGCAAACAACATATCAGATAAAGGGTTAGTATCCAAAATCTATAAAGAACTTATCAAACTCAATGCCCAAAAAACAAATTAATCCAGTGAAGAAATAGGCAAAAGACATGAATAGACACTTCACCAAAGAAGACATCCAGATGACCAACCGACACATGAAAAAATGCTCAACATCATTCATCATCAGGGAAAAATACAAATCAAAACCACAATGAGATACCACCTCACACCTGTCAGAATGGCTAACATTAACAACTCAGGCAACAACAAATGTTGGCAATGATGTGGAGAAAGAGGATCTCTTTTGCACTGCTGGTGGGAATGCAAACTGGTGCAGCCAGTCTGGAAAACAGTATGGAGGTTCCTCAAAAAAGTAAAAATAGAACTACCCTACAACCCTGCAACTGCACTACTAGGTATTTATCCAAGGGATACAGGTATGTTGTTTTGAAGCGGCACATGTACCCCAATGTTTATAGCAGTGCTATTGACAATAGCCAAAGTATGGAAAGGGCCCAAACGTCCATCGATGAATGAATGGATAAATGTGTGGTATATATATACAATGGAGTATTACTCGGCAATCAAAATGAATGAAATCTTGCCATTTGCAACTACGTGGATATAACTAGAGGGTACTATGCTAAGCGAAATTAGTTAGAGAAAAACAAATATCATATGACTTCACTCAATTGAGGACTTTAAGACACAGAACAGATAAACACAAGGGAAGGAAGCAAAAATAATATAAAAACGGGGAGGGAGACAAAACATAAGAGACTCTTAAATATGGAGAACAGAGGGTTACTGGAGGTGCTGTGGGATGGCAGATGGGCTAAATGGGTAAGGGGCATTAAGGAATCTACTCCTGAAATCATTGTTGTACTATATGCTAACTAATTTGGATGTAAATTTAAAAAATAAAATTTAAATTTAAAAAAAAGAAATAACAAATAAAACAATGAGGCTGGGGCACCAGGGTGGCTCAGTCAGTTAAGCATCCAACGTTTGATTTTGGCTCAAGTCATGATCTCATGTGGGATTGAACCCTGCACTGCTGTCAGCACACAGCCTGCTTGAAGTTCTCTCTCCCAATCTCTGCCTCTACCCCAATCAGACTCTCTCTCAAAATAAATAAACATTTTTTAATGAAGCTTATACTTAGAGAGATAAAATCAAAATAAAAATAGTGACCTAGATCAGATCTGATAAGGTCTCCCATTAGGCAACAAAAAACAATAAAGACATTAGATAGATAACAGAAAACAGTGAAGATATTAGAAAGATAGGTGGTTAGATATACAGGCACCAAAAGACAAGTGCAGCTGCCCAGATAAATCTATATAATAAGAGTTACCGGTAAAGAGAAGGGGTGGGGAGAAAAGGAAATAATAATGTATTTCCTATAATACAAAAGGATGGATATTTCTAAGTATGATGAAATGGGATCAATAAGGAAAATCTATACCTTAAGAAATCAGACATTTAAATGTGATGGTAAAATAAAAGAATACCTCAAACTGTTTGCCACACTAAGAACAAATTTGAAAACACTTTTAAAAGAAATACTCAGAAACAACAAAAAAAAAAAAAAAAAAAGAAAGAGAGAAAGAGAGAAAGGCTGACTCAGGATTTTCAAGATAATGGAAGAGTAAGAGGACCCTAGGCTCCTAGACAACTACATAACTATCAAATCATCCTAAATCCCCCACAAATCCACTTGAAGACTGACAGAACAAACTCCACAACTGAAGGGAAAGAAGAGGCCACGTCAAAGAAGATAGGAGGTCCAGAGACATGGTTTAGGGGAGAAATGGATTGTGGGTGCTGTGGAGGAGAGGGAGCCATTGTCGCGGAGAAGGGTGAGACAGAGAGAGAGGAGCACACAGAGGAAAACAAGAACTTTTCCCCAAAGTCACTGGCTTAGAAAATGAGGGGTTGAATTGCGAGTTCTTGCAACCACAGGACTCAAACACTAGAGTTTTAAAGGTCTGTGGGCTTGCCTGGGATAGAGCCAGGAAGGCACTACCCTACTCCTGGAGAGAAGGCAGGCAAACAACCTGGGAGCAGAGAGCATAGAAATAGTGATCTGACAAATGCCTGGGGCATACAGCCGGGGGGGGGGGGGGGGGGGGGGGCGGGTAGGGAGCATTATTCACTCTTCTTGGAGCATGTCCCTGAGAGGCAGGTTTATGGAGATGCCTCTCTAAGGACAAAGGATTGGCTGGCACCATTTCCCTCCCCCACCCTTTAGCATAAACACAGAGTCACCTGAGGGAAGCAGCTCAGCCTGGACACTGGCTACCTAACTTGCTTACACCAAGCTCCACCACCTGTACTCTGGTGGGACTGCCCTTCTCACTCAATCTTGCCTCAGCCCTAGTACAGAGGGTTCTCTACCAAAAGACCAGCACATATCCCTGCACATGCCATGTTTCACAACCAGAGAGTTCTGCAGGGCCTCAGTTCTGGTACAGTTGGTGTCAGTTCTCATTACACAAGAAGAGCAGAATACACCTAGTTAGAACTCACCACATTCAGGCCAGGGACCAAACACTGCCCATAGCAGGCATGGAGAGCCTCTGTAGATAACCAGCCTGAAGGACAGAGCAGCCAAACACAACAGCAGAGTGATGCACCACACACTAGAGATACTCCCTAAAGCACCAGACGCTGAGCACTACATTAACTCTTCTTCATAAAGCCATTACTTTCAAGAGCAGGAGACCTAACTGGCTTTTCTCACATACAAAAGAAGGCAGAGTCTTAGACAAAATTCCAAGATGGAGGAAATTATCCCAGGTCAAAGAACAAGATAAGGCCATGGCCAGAAGTTGATGGAGAACTTAAAGCAATTATCATAAGGATACTCACCAAGCTTGAGAAAAGAATAGAAGACATCAGTGACATAAAAGAGGTAAAAAAAGAATCAGAGAAGAAGAATGCAATCTATGAGATTGGAAATAGGCTTGATGCAATGAACAACAGACTGGAAGAAGGAGAGGAGTGAACTAGTGACCTAGAAGACAAAATAATGGAATACAAGGAAGCTGAATCAAAGACAGAAAGAAGAATTATGCAACACAAGAATAGAATTAGGGAACTCACTGACTCCATCAAACGTAATAACATTAGTATTATAGTCCCAGAAGAAAGGAGAGAAAAGGGGACAGAAAATTTCTTTGAAGAAATAACAGCAGAAAACTTCCCTAAACTGGGGGAGGAAGCAGACATCCAGATCCAGGAGGCACAGAGAACTTCCATCAAAATCAACAAAGTAGGCCAACATCAAGAAATACTGTAATTACATTTGCAAAATATAGTGATAAAGAAAAAAATCTTAAAAGCAGCAAGACAAAAGAAGTCATTAACTTATCAGGGAAAATCCGTAAGGCTAGCTGGAGATTTCTCAACAGAAACTTGGCAAGCCAGAAGGGAGTGGCATGATATATTCAAAGTGCTGAATGAGAAAAATCTGCAGCCAAGAATATGCAATCAAGCAAGGCTATCATTCAGAATAGAAGGAGAGATAAAGAGTTTCCCAGACAAACAAAAACTAAAGGACTTCATGACCACTAAACCAGCCCTGCAATAGTAAAGGGTACTTTTTGAGTGCAAAGGAGAGACCAAAAGCAACAAAGACAAGAAAGGATCAGAGAAAATCTCCAGAAACAATGGAAAAACAAGTAATAAAATAGCAATAAATACATACTTTGTATTTATTACTTTGAATGTAATGGACTAAATGCTCCAATCAAAAGAGAGTGGGTGTCAGGGCACCTAGGTGGGTAAGTCAGTTGAGCATCCAATTCTTTATTTCAGCTCAGGTCATGATCTCATGGTCTGTGAGACTGAGTCCTGCATCAGGCTCTGGGATGACAGCGTAGAGCCTGCTTGGGACTCTCTCTCTGCCTCTCTCTCTGCCCTTCCCCCCACCTCTCTCAAAATAAATAAATAAATAAATTTTAAATGAATAAATAAAACATGCTACTAAACTATAAATGGATCAACCAGGAAATCAAAGAGGAAATAAAAAGAATACATGGAAACATATGAAAATGAAAACACAATAGTCCAAACCTTTGGGATGCAGCAAAAGTGATCCTAAGAGGGAAGTATATAACAATACAGTCCTACCTCAAGAAGCAAGAAAAATCTCAAATACACAACCTAACCTTACACCTAAAGGAGGCAGAAAATGAACAAATTAAGCCTTAAGCCAGCAGAAAGATGGAAATATTCAAAATTAGAGCAGAAATAAATTATATAGAAACTAAAGAACAATAGAACAGATCAATGAAACCAGGACCTGGTTCTTTGAAAAAAATAATAAAACTGACAAAACTCTAGCCAGACTCATCTAAAAGAATAGAGAAAGGACCCAAATAAATAAAATCACAAATAAGACAGGAGAAATCACAACCAACAACACAGAAATACAAACAATTATAAGACAATATTATGAAAAACTATATGTTAACAAATTGAACAACCTGGAAAATATGGACAAATTCCTAGAACCATATAAAAAAAGCTGAAAAGGGAAGAAACAGAAAATTTGAACCAGACCAATAACCAGGAAAGAAATTGAATCAGTAATCAAAAAAAACCTGACAAACAAAAGTCCAAGGCCAGATGGTTTCACTGGTGAATTCTACCAAACATTTAAAGAAAAGTTAATACCTATTCTTCTCAAACTATTCCAAAAAATGCAAGAGGAAGGAAAAGTTTCAAAATCATTCTATGAGGCCAGCATTACCCTAATTCCAAAACCTGATAAAGACACCACAAGAAAGGAAAACTACAGGGCAATATCTCTGATAAACACAGATGCAAAAAATCCTCAACAAAATACTAGCAAACCGAATGCAACAATACATTAAAAATATCATTCAGGGCGCCTGAGGGGCTCGATCAGTTGAATGTCTGACTCTTGTTTTCAGTTCAGGTCATGATCTCATGATTTGTGAGATCAAGCCCCACATCTGGCTCTGTGCTGACATAGCAGAGCCTACTTGGGATTCTCTCTCCCCCTCTCTCTATTCCTCTCCCATGCTCACACATGTGTGCACTATTTCTCTTTCTTTCCCTCTCTCTCTCTCTCCCTCTCTCAAAATAAATAAACATGAAAATATTTTTAAATAATTTTTTTTTTAAAAATCATTCACTACAATCAAGTGGGATTTATTCCTGGGTTGCACATGTGGTTCAATACTTGTCAGTCAGGGATTCCTGGGTGGCTCAGTCAGTTAAGCATCTGACTTCAGCTCAGGTCATGATCTTACAGCTCATGAGTTCAAGTCCTGCGGCAGGCTCTGTGCTGACAGCTCAAAAGCCTGGAGCCTGCTTCGGATTCTGTCTCTCCCTCTCTCTCTGCCCTTCCCCTACTCGCTCTCTGTCTCTCTCTCCTTCAAAAATAAATAAACATTAAAAAAAAATTTAGGGGCGCCTGGGTGGCTCAGTCGGTTAAGCATCCGACTTCGGCTCAGGTCATGATCTCACAGTCCGTGAGTTCAAGCCCCACGTCGGGGTCTGTGCTGACAGCTCGGAGCCTGGAGCCTGTTTCGGATTCTGTGTCTCCCTCTCTCTCTGCCCCTCCCCCTTCATGCTCTGTCTCTCTCTGTCTCAAAAATAAATAAACATTAAAAAATTTTTTTTAATTTTTTTTAAAAACATTTTTATGGCACAAAAACAGACACATTGACCAATGGAATAGAATAGAAACCCCAGAACTAGACCCACAAACGTATGGCCAACTAATCTTTGACAAAGCAGGAAAGAACATCCAATGGAAAAAAGACAGTCTCTTTAACAAATGGTGCTGGGAGAACTGGACAGCAACATGCAGAAGATTGAAACTAGACCACTTTCTCACACCAGTCACAAAAATAAACTCAAAATGGATAAAGGACCCGAATGTGAGACAGGAAACCATCAAAACCCTAGAGGAGAAAGCAAGAAAAGACCTCTCTGACCTCAGCCATAGCAATTTCTTACTTGACACATCCCCAAAGGCAAGGGAATTAAAAGCAAAAATGAACTACTGGGTCTTTATGAAGATAAAAAGCTTCTGCACAGCAAAGGAAACAACCAACAAAACTAAAAGGCAACCAATGGAATGGGAAAAGATATTTGCAAATGACATATCAGACAAAGGGCTAGTATCCAAAATCTATAAAGAGCTCACCAAACTCCACACCCGAAAAACAAATAACCCAGTGAAGAAATGGGCAGAAAACATGAATAGACACTTCTCTAAAGAAGACATCCGGATGGCCAACAGGCACATGAAAAGATGCTCAACGTCGCTCCTCATTAGGGAAATACAAATCAAAACCACACTCAGACATCACCTCACGCTAGTCAGAGTGGCCAAAATGAACAAATCAGGAGACTATAGATGCTGGCGAGGATGTGGAGAAACGGGAACCCTCTTGCACTGTTGGTGGGAATGCAAATTGGTGCAGCCGCTCTGGAAAACAGTGTGGAGGTTCCTCGAAAAATTAAAAATAGACCTACCCTATGACCCAGCAATAGCACTGCTAGGAATTTACCCAAGGGATACAGTACTGATGCATAAGGGGCACTTGTACCCCAATGTTTATAGCAGCACTCTCAACAATAGGCAAATTATGGAAAGAGCCTAAATGTCCATCAACTGATGAATGGATAAAGACATTGTGGTTTATATACACAATGGAGTATTACGTGGCAATGAGAAAGAATGAAATATGGCCCTTTGTAGCAATGTGGATGGAACTGAAGAATGTGATGCTAAGTGAAATAAGCCATACAGAGAAAGACAGATACCATATGTTTTCACTCTTATGTGGATGCTGAGAAACTTAACAGAAACCCATGGGAGAGGGGAAGGAAAAAAAAAAAAAAGAGGTTAGAGTGGGAGAGAGCCAAAGCATAAGAGACTCTTAAAAACTGAGAACAAACTGAGTGTTGATGGCGGGTGGGAGGGAGGAGAGGGTGGGTGATGGGTATTGAGGAGGGCACCTTTTGGGATGAGCACTGGGTGTTGAATGGAAACCAATTTGACAATAAACTTCGCATATTGAAAAAAATAAAATGATAAACAAAATACTTTTCACATGCTAAAAAAATAAAAATAAATTAAAAAAATAAAAAATAAAAACATTTGTAAATCTATCAATGTGATACATCACATTAGTATAAGAAAGGTTGAGAACCATATGATCCTCTCAATAGATGCAGAAAAAGCATTTGACAAAGTACAACATCCATGCATGATTAAAAAAACCCTCAACAAAGTAGGATTTAGAGGAAACATACCTCAACATAATAAAGACCTTATAGGAAAAACACACAGTGAACATCATCCTAAATGTGGAAAAACTGAGAGCTTTTCTCCTAAGGTCAGGAACAAGACAAGAATGTCCACTCTCAACACTTGTATCCAACATAGTACTGGAAGCCACAGCCATAGCAATAAGACAACAAAAACTAATAAAGGCATCCAAATCAGCAAAGAAGAAGTATTGACAGATAACATGATACTATCTATAGAAAACCCTAAAGAATCCACCAAAAAATTGCTGGAACTCATAAATGAATTGGGTAAAGTCATAAGATACAAAATCAACATACAGAAATCTGTTGCACTTTTATACACCAATAATAAAGTGGCAGAACAAGAAATCAAGGTATCAATCCCACTTACAATTGCAACAAAAATAAGATACCTAGGAATAAACCTAATGAAAGAGGTTAAAGACCTGTACTCTGAAAACTATAAAACATGGATGAAAGATTGAAGATGACACAAAGAAATAGAAAGACATTCCATGCTCATGGATTGGAAGAACAAATATTGTTAAAATGTCTATACTACCCAAAGCAATCTATACATTTAATGCAATCCCTATAAAAATACCAGAAGTATTTTTCTCAGAGGTATAACAAACAATCCTAAAATTTGTATGGAACCACAAAAGACCCCAAAGAGCCAAACCACACTTAGAAAAACAGAGATGGAGGCATAACAATTCTGGACTTCAAGTTATATTACAAACCTATCATAATTGGGGTACCTGGATGGCTCAGTCAGTTAAGTGTCTGAATCTTGATTTCAGCTCAGGTCATGATCTCACAGTTCATGGGTTTGGGCCCCACGTTGAGCTCTGTGCTGACAGTGTGGAGCCTGCTTGGGATTCTCTGTCTCTTGATCTCTCTCTCTGACCCTCCCACACCCACATGCACAATCTTTCTCAAAAATAAATAAACTTTAAAAATAAAAAGAATGAAACAAAGCTGTCATAATCAAAACAGTATGGCACTGGCACAAAATAGGAACAATAGATCAATACAACAGAATAGAAAACCCAGAAATAAACCCACAACTCTATGGTCAATTAATCTTTGACAAAGCAGGAAAGAATATCCAATGGGGGAAAATGTCTCTTCAACAAATGGTATTGGGAAAACTGGACAGCAACAGGCAAAAAAATTACAATGGACCACTTTCTTACACCATACACAAAAATAATTTCAAAATGGATTAAAGACCTAAATGTGAAACCTGAAACCATAAAAACTCTAGAAGAAAACACAGCAGTAATTTCTTTGACATAGGCCATAACAACTTCTTTCTAGAAATGTGTGTAATTTTTTTAGCAACTGTACTTCAATAAGGCTTTTTTAAGCTTCAAATTAAATGAAAAGTTTAAATTTCATGGAAGGATTAAATAATTTTAAAATGAAATAAACATAATCCATCAATACAATTTACTATATCAACAAAAAAATTTTGTAAATATATGATTATCTCAGTATATGCAGAAAATGCAAAATTAAAATTCAACATACATTCATGATTTTTTTAACTCCTAGAAAATTAGAGAGAGAAGTAAGTTTTTCAACTTAATATAAGGCCTCCATGAAAAAAACAACAACTAACATTAATCTTAATGGGAAAAACTGAATGTCTTTCACCTAAGATTGGGAACAAGGCAATGTCCACTGTCACCACTCATATTCAATACTGTTATAGAAGTCCACTTATAAAATTGGAATAAGACATGAAAAAATATTGGAAAGAAAGAAATAAAACTGTCTTATTTGTAGACTGCATGATCAACACAAAATTCCAAAGATTCTACAAAGGCTACTGGAACTAATAAGTGAATTTAGCAAGATCACAAAGTGCAAGTAAACATATAAAAATCAACTATATTTCTATATATTAACAATGAGCAATTACTGGAGTTTACAAGAAATAGTACCAGAGACAAGACAGCTGTGTAAGTTCTCTGGAGATCTGCATACGGTTCCCTTGAGTCATCACTGAGTACTAATCAGCAAATGTGTATAATAAAACTACCCAAGGTTTGATCTAGGCTTCTCTGGCTTATTTCTGTATGAACCAAGAAGACATCTAGCTAACCCCCAAAACAAAGATCCCTGAAGCCATCTCCCTAAGGCAAAGACAACAGGTCTTTTTTTGTAGCTACAGAGACTTATTAATGAATTCCCATGCCTTCCTTGAGGGCACTTCCATTAGTTCCCTAGAAGCTAGATACAGTTTCAGGGTGAGCAGGCAAAAAGGAAACTGGAATTTCAGATGGAATCATGAAGGGTATAGAAAAGGTGAACAGAAACCTGTTCACAATATTCTAAAATATGAGAAATATAGGGAAGCTTCTCAAAGCTTGAAAACAACGAAATTAAGACAAATCAAAAGACATCTAATATATAGACACATATTCATGATCTTAACAGCTAGAAATTGTTGGTAAAAACTGAAAAACTAAACCCAAAATCTATAAAGAACTTACCAAACTCAACACCCAAAACACAAGAAATGGTCAGAGGACATGAATAGACACTTTTCCAAAGAAGACATCCAGATGGCCAACAGACAAATGAAAAGCTGCTCAACATGACTCATCATCAGGGAAATACAAATCAAAACCACACTGAGATACCACTTTACACCAGTCAGAGTGGCTAAAATTAACAATTCAGGAAACAACAGATGCTGGTGAGGATGTGGAGAAACAGGAACCCTCTTGCACTTTTGGTGAAAATGCAAATTGGTGCAGCCACTCTGGAAAACAGTATGAAGGTTTCTCAAAAAATTAAAAATAAAATTATCCTACAACTGAGCAACTGCACTTCTAGGAATTTATTCAAAGGACACAAGAGTGCTGATTCATAGGAGCACTTGTACCCCAATGTTTATAGCAGCACTTTCAACGACAGCCAAATTATGGAAAGAGACCAAATGTCCATCAACTGATGAAATGGATAAAGAAGATGCGGTTTTACATACAATGGAATACTACTTGGCAATGAGAAAGAATGAAATCCTGCCATTTGCAATAACGTGGATGGCACTGGAGTGTATTATGCTAAGTGAAATAAGTCAGTCAGAGAAAGACAGATATCATATGTTTTCACTCATAGGTGGAACTTGAGAAGCTTAACAGAAGACCATGGGAGAAGGGAAGGAAAAAAAATAGTTTCAAATAGAGAGGGAGGCAAACCATAAAAGACTCTTAAATACAGAGAACAAACTGAGGGTTGATGGGGGGTGGGAGGCAAGGGAAGGGGGAAATGGGTGATGGGCATGGAGGAGGGCACTTGTTGGGATGAGCACTGGGTATCGTATGTAAGCAATGAATCATGGGAATCTACCCTCAAAACCATATATATACATTGTATGTTATGTATGTATATATACATTGTATGTTACCTAACTTGACAATAACTTATATTTAAAAATAATAATAAAATAAATCCTCACAAATAAAAATTCAGTAAAAAAAAAAACTGAAAAACTAAGATTTCAGGAGACGGAAAAGAATTGTCCAAGGTCTCAGTGTTAATAACAGAACTAGACTAGAATCAAAGTCTTCTGATGTCTGATACAGAGGCATACCATGTCCACATTATGAAAAAGTACCCTTATTTAACGCCATGTCTGAGCATAATATTTGAGCAATACAATTTAAAATAAAATGAATATTGTGATCAGGCTGGACATATATGGCTATGCTTCAGGGCTAGCAAAAATTATAAGGATGACAAAGTTGTCTGATACCTTTTGACCTACTTATCAGTTCTCAAAAGTATTTATGAACAGAGAAAACAGACTCTTAACTATAGAGAACAGAGGGTTATCGGGGGGGGGTGGAGGGAGATGGTGAAATAGCCGATGGGAATTAAAAGTACACTTATAACGATAAGCATGGAAAACTGTACAGGACTGTTGAATCACTATATTGAACACCTGAAATGAATATAACACTGTATGTTAACTATACTGGAATTAAAATTTTAAGCTAAATTTAAAAAAACTACTAACAGTTATTACCAACTACATTATCAACAACTGATAGGGACACATATTCATTAGGAAGCAAGCTCTTAGGTAAGTATTTTGTCATCTTCTCGGGGGATTTTTGACAAATTGTCCTGCTTACAATTTGTGGCCAGAACAACTATATCCTGAGTAAATTAGTGAATTCTGATCCTGAGTAAATTAGTGAATTCTGATTACAAATTCCCCTGAGTACCACTTGGTTTTTTCCCAGCACTGATCCCCTGAGTCTGCAATAGAAGAGTCTATAAAGCAAATGTCTCTTTTCATTGAATGGAACCTGTTCAGAGCCTCTCACATGACCTAAAACTTCAGAACCTTAGATTCCAGAAGGAACCATGGACCATAGCACAAGGGGGAAGCTTCCAACCCCACCTCAGACTTTCCCTGACCCTTCTGCTGCATGATTTGGATGTTGACTAAGTAACAGAATTTTGTCTTTGGATAGCTATTTTTTAGGATTGTTGCTGCCGTAAGGGAAGAAAAGGCTAGATAAAAAAGAAGAATGGGTCAAGAAAAGATTTCTATGGAAATGTAATCCTGTGACTATTTGTACAGAGTTGCCTCCACATTTCGCTGCAAGTCTGAGCTCTTTTCATGAAACCACAGAGGACTTGCCAGACTGTACACTCCCTGCTCCCTCTTTGGGGGATCCTCAGAGGCCTGACAAGCTTGTGTTGTCCCTGGGCTGGTGAGTTCCTGAGGCCACTTCTCAGATAACCAGTCACTGTGCAGAAAAGGAGGGAGCCACAGAGCATAGTTTCCCTTGTCAGAGCCCCGAAATGACCCAAGACCAAGGTTTCTGAATTACTAGGCAAATTAGCTACTGCTCCTGTGAGCTTTCTTGTGCTCATTCTCAGAAAACAACAGGTTAAGAAACTTAAAAATTAAAAAAAAAATAAAAAAATAAAGCTAGAGGATAGTCCTCTCCAAAGAGATCCCTGTACTCCCATGTTCATTACAACATTATTCACAGTATTCAAGGTATGGAAACAACCTAGTTGGCCATCAATGGATGAATGGATAGAGAAAATGTAATATATATAATGGACTATTATTCGGCCTCAAAAAAGAAGGCAGTCCTGCCACTTGCAATGACATAGATGAACGTGGAGGCCATTATACTATGTGAAATGAGCCAGACAAAGACAAATACTGTATGGTATCTTTTATATGTAGGATCTAAATAAAAAGTCAAACTGAAGGAAACAGAGTAGAATGGTGGTTACCATGGGCTGGGTGGGGATAAATAGGGAGAGGTTGGTAGAAGTGTACAAGCTTTCAGTTATAAGATGAATAAGGTCTGAAGACCTAATGTATAGCATAGTGACTGTCCGTGTCCCTTCTGCTAGCAGCTCTTGGTCTTTTGGCCATCCTGGTGGTTCCTCGAGGGGCCGGCTGCCTCGCTCCTGGCCTTGCGAACCCGGCCCAGGCCCTGGGGGGGGGGGGGCATCCTCTGGTACAGGAGGCTCCCAGAACCGGGCTGCACTTGCCAAAGCGCCGGCTCTGGCCCAGCTCCCTGCGTGGGAACTGGAAGGGGCCTCTGGGAGCAGACGAGCCCAGGCGCCGTAGGCTTAGCAGACGTGGCCGTGTACTTCTCGCTGTAGGAGTGGGGGTGTCTGCGGCCTGCTCAGAGGGCCTGTAGCTGGACGTGGTGCCGGAGACCTACAGTCATCTGGGCGCGCTCGGTGAAGTCCCGCCTACTCGCCTGGGCCACCTCCCGGCCCACCCCGCCCACACTCGAGCTGGCACCCGCAGTGAGAGGCCCCAGGTCAGGAAGTCGGGACAGCAGGGGGCGGCCTCCGCGTGGCGTTTGCGTTCTCCCAGGGTTCCGAGGCACTAAGCCAGCCCTCATCTGGGTGGAGGAAGGGGCCGACCTGTGGGGCCCTGATGCCCGGGGTCCGGAGGTGGAAGAGTGTCTGACGAAACAGACTCAGATTCCAGAAAAGGACGGGAAAGGACAAAGAGAAAGGACTGAGGCACCGGAGAAGATCCTTTCTGTGGAAGCTCAGCCTCCTGGGCTGAAGGCTCTGAAACACCCTTCTGCTGGGCTCCCTTAGAGCTTGGAGCGACCATCCAAGACAACCCGCCGAGCTCACCCCCCACTCTGTGCCCACCCCGTCCCCAGAGCAGGCCAGCGTCACGGTTGCTACATGAGCGGAAGGAGTTTTGCCTGGCGCTCGGCCCTGGTGGCGCACCTGTGCACCCACACGGGCGAGAAGCCTTTCTGTAGCCCTGACTGTGGCAAGGGTTTTGGCCCGGCCTCCTCTCCGAGCAAGCACCGGGCCAGCTATGGCGAGAGCCGTCCTACCGCTGCCTGGACCGTGGCCGGGCTTCCCCCGGCGCTCAGCCCTCACCACTCACCTACGGGTCCATGCAGACCAGAAGCCCTGCCGCCGTGATGACTGTGGCCGCTGCTTTTGCCGGAGCTCTGCCAGCTCCAAGCACCAGCGGGTCCACGGCAGCGAGACTCCCTTCCAGTGCGAGGACTGTGGCCGCGCCACTGCCCATGCGTCAGACCTTCGGCGTCACGTGCGCACGCACACTGGAGAGAAGCCCTACCCATGCCCAGACTGCGGGCGCTGCTTCTTCAGAGCTCAGAAATGGCAGCGCATCGGTGGACCCACAGCGGACCACCCCTATTTCTGTCCTCAACGTGGCAGGCGCTTCGGCCAGAAGTCAGCCGTGGCCAAGCACCAGTGGGTCCATAGGCCTGGTGCCGGGAGACACAGAGGCCAGGGTGCCAGTGGGTTGCCTGTGCCCCTGGCCCCTGGCCACGGGGACCTGGACCCACCTGTGGGCTTCCAACACTACCCAGAAATATACCAGGAGTGTGGGTGATGGTCTCAAAGGTTGCAAGCCCAAGGGTGGAGATCTAGACGTTGCCTGAGGCCCAGGCTGGGCTCAGGGGCCTGAACCTCTGTGGCGGCTCCAGGGAAGTCACAGAACTCTGGGCAAGAGGTGGACCTGGGGGATGAGGACCATCTTACCCTGGGCCTTCACACGCTGGATCTGCTGACACCTTGCTCCCAACTGTCCCAGACTCTAGAATCCCCCTTTGCCGAGTTAAGACGTGAGGTAAGCACCTTCACAAGACAACCCCTGTGGGGACGGAAAAGCTGTTTCTCAGCTTAGACAAGAGGACTGAAATAGAAAATAACTTTGTTTTATCCATTGTCCTTTTTAGTGCAGGAATTGAAAACTGGTGGCCATGTACTGAATCTGGCTTGCAGCAACCTTTTAAACATTATTTTGGGCCCAACCAGCATTTTAAAATGTTACAAATTACTGGTTAAGATTTAAAAAGATATTTCTTTCACACGTAGGTTTCTGGCCTCTTCAAAGGTTTGGCAACTTGACCTGAGCTGAGGGACAGCTGTTCGGCATGCCCACCACTCCATATCCGCTCCTGTCCAATGTCAGCTGGCACTTATCATTGTCTGTCCATGTCTCTGGTAAAGCAGGCCCTCTCCATCTGGCATTTTCCCCTCATTTACGTGACCTGTTTGGCTCCTATATTCATTTGGGTTTGCACACTGGTGTACACCATTCATGTTTTCCTGAATCAGGGATTCAGGTAGACAGCATATATGTGAAAGGGTGGCAGGAGAGAAGTAAAAGCAGATTTTATTTAAAAAAAAAAAAAGAAGACCATAGACTATAGTGGATAATACTGTATTGTGTAATTGAAATTTCTTAAGAGAATAGAACTTAAATGTTCTCACCAAAAACAAAACAAAACAAACAAAAAAAAAATGCTTAATATGTGAGGTGATGGATGTGCTAATTAACTGTGGGGTCCTTTCACGATGTATACATATATCAAATCATCATAATGTATACTTTAAATATCTTACAATTTTATTTATAAATTATACCTCGGTATATCTGGGGGTGGGGGGAGGGAAGGGAGTCTGAGTAAAAATAAGACACCCCCTCTCTTCCAGTAATTTACAATCCAGATGCAAATGTCAGACAACTTTTAATAAGGGTTCAATGTAAGCAAACAGCAAGGTAAGTGAAAAATGCTTCTTATTCCAAAATACATGCTACATATGCAAACAATGCTTTAAGAAGTAGAAAATTTTGTTGTGAAACCGAGAGTTGATGGAAGTTAGTGGGTGGGAGATGGGCTAAATGGGTGATGGGTATTAAGGAGAGCACTTGTCAGGGCACCTGGGTGGCTAAGTCAGTTAAGCATCTAACTTCAGCTCAAGTCATGATCTCACAATTTGTGGGTTCAAGCCCTGCATCAGGCTCTGTGCTGACAGCTCAGAGCCTGGAGCCTGCTTAGGATTCTGTGTCTCCCTCTGTCTCTGCCCCTCCCCGACTTGTTCTCTGTCTCGCTCTGTCTCTCAAAAATAAATAAACATTTAAAAATTAAAAAAAAAAAAAAGGAGGGCACTTGTGTTGAGCACTGGGTGTTATATGCAAGTGATGATTCACTAAACTCTACCCCTGAAAATAATAATACACTGTATATTAACTAACTAGAACTTAAATAAAAAATTTGAAGGAAAAAAATTTTTTGTTGTGAATACAGATCTGAGAAGACCAGTGCATCTACTGATAAGGGAAAGGTAAGTGCTGAGCAGATGAACAAAAAACAGTCCCTAGGCTCAAGATGTTTGTGGCCTGGCAGGGAAGAGAGGTTCTATCCTACGTCACTGACTCTACAGAAATATAACAGAGGCACAAATTATGTGTTACCAGAGCTGGGAGAAAGCAGAAGAATCAGCAGGCCTACGGGAAAGGCCTCATGTAAGAGGTCACACTTAGACTGGATCTTGAAGGATGAATAGGTGTTTGCCAGTTCTAAAGAGAACTGGGGGAAGAGCAGAGAATTCTATGTAGCCTTTTTCAGAGGAAATAAAAGAAATAAAAGAGGAAAGAAATAAGGAAAGGAGAGGGAAAAGTCACTGACATTCAATAATACCTCAAAGATTCTGAAAGATCTAGGCTGATTTCTGACTAAGGAAGAGTCTCCGGAAGCTTCTGCTCTGCTTCCCTGAATCTATAGGGAGACAGTGGACAGGTAAAAGAATGATGCACTTTAGGAGAAATTTTCATCTTCTTCATCCTAATTTCTGATGCTCCTATCTGCCCAGGTTGCACATTTCTGGAAAGGGCTGAGGCCCACAATGGCCAATCAGACCATAGTGACTGAGTTCTTCCTCCAAGGCCTGACAGACACCAAAGAGCTTCAGGTGGCAGTTTTCCTGCTCCTGCTGCTTGCCTACCTTGTGACTGTCTCTGGAAACCTGGTTGTCATCAGTCTGACCTTGCTGGACACACGCCTGCAAACCCCTATGTACTTCTTCCTCCGGAATCTGTCCTGCCTAGAAATTTGGTTCCAAACCGTCATCGTGCCCAAGATGTTGCTCAACATTGCCACAGGGACCAAGACCATCAGTTTTGCTGGCTGCATTACTCAGGACTTTTTCCACATCTTCCTGGGGGCTACAGAGTTCCTCCTCCTCACAGCCATGGCCTATGACCGGTATATTGCCATCTGCCAGCCCCTCCACTACCCCATCCTCATGAGCAACAGAGTCTGCACACAGCTTATCCTCACCTGCTGGCTGGCAGGATTCTTCTTCATCATAGTGCCTGTCATCCTGACCAGTCAGCTTCCATTCTGTGACACCCACATCAACCACTTCTTCTGCGACTATACGCCTCTAATGGAGGTGGTGTGCAGTGGGCCACAGGTGTTAGAGATGGTGGATTTTACCCTGGCCGTGGTGGCGCTGGTCAGCACTCTAGTGCTGATCTCCATATCCTATGTCCAGATCATCCGGACAATTGTCAGGATCCCCTCGGTCCAAGAGAGAAAAAAAGCTTTCTCCACCTGTTCCTCCCATATCATTGTGGTCACCCTGTGCTATGGCAGCTGCTTCTTCATGTATGTGAAGCCCTCTCCAGGCAAGGGGGTTGATTTCAACAAAGGAGTGTCCCTAATCAATACAATTATTGCCCCCCTCTTGAATCCCTTTATCTACACTCTCAGGAACCAACAAGTTAAGCAAGTAGTGAAAGACCTGATCAGGAAAATGGCATGGCTCCAAAATAAATGACAGCCCTACAAGTCACCTTCCAGGGAAATAGGACTCTCCTCCCCAGAGTCCAAGAATTCTACAAAAAAGTATTTTCAAGGTTAAGCTTTCATGAATACTTTCTTCAAAATCCTCAAAGCTTCCATCCATTCCCTGGTCCCAAAGCCACACCCGTATTTTAGGTATTTGTTATGTCAGCACCCCACTTCCAGGTACCAAAATATGTATTAATTACCTATTGCCCCTTAATGACTTACACACAAAACCTAGTGGCGTAAAACAACAAACATTTGTCATCTCATAGCTTCAGTGGGCCAGAACCTGGGTGATTAGATCAGTAACTCCTGCTTAAGGTGACTCACGAGACTGTAGTCAGGCTGTCAACCAGGGCTGTGGCCTCACCCAAAGTCATGATTGAGGGCGCATGTGCTTCCAAGTTTACTCACTTGGTTGTCAGTAGAAATATCCCTGTGGGACCAAAACCAATGCTCCCTATAGACCAGGGAGGGAGGTGAAGAAAAAAGAAAGAAAAGTAAGACTGGGTCAAGAGTCTGAACAGGGACCACTCAAAAACATCGTAGTTTCAGGGCTATGCAGTCCTGGGTGACTCAGTCAGTTAAGCATCCAATTTCAGCTCAGGTCATGATCTCACGGTTCATGGGTTTGAGCCTCACATCGGGCTCTGTGCTTACAGCTCAGAGCCTGGAGCCTGTTTCAGATTCTGTGTCTCCCTCTGTCTCTCTGCCTCCCCTGCTTGTCTTCTGTCTCTCTCTCTCAAAAATAAATAAACATTAAAAAAATTATCTAAGTAAAAACACAGTAGTGTCCCCCAATGACAAATCTAAATGTCCCTCTGTATGAAGAGGCAGCTCTGAAACTCCAGGAAGGCAGGGTATTAACCAGACATCAAGGGAAAATTTGAGTTGCACACACAGTCACAGACTTCGGACTCCAACTACACCATCATATGCACCACTGCTATACTTCCAGAGCTTAGGCCTCACTCACCCTCCTGACCTTTCCCCACATCCCTTATGCCAAGTCCACCACATTCACCCCACTGTCAGCCTCCTCTTTCTCTGCTCCCAAGATAGCTTTATCCTAAAGGAACAGGAAGCCCCCAGACCTGGCCTGTTCTGGCTTCATGCCTCCCCCTTCAATCCTGGCCTTCACGGGTGCTCAGGAATCCCTTTCCTCTGAAATCCCTGACAAAAGTCCTTGGGGGACAATATTTCTCTCTTCAATCATGATCCTTCCCTTTCCCACTCTTTCTCTCCTTGGTCAGCTCATTACATAATTTTCAGAAAAGCATGAAGCTGTGCAGCCTAAGCCCAGAAAAATTCACTCCCTTCACCTCAGTGTATCTCTGGCCCTACATCTGCTTTCTCATCCTTGCCTCCTCTTTCAAAGGAGAGGGATCTCTGGATCTCTGTTACCTCAAAAGATGAAACATGGTGCCGGGGGTATTAAAAACAACATAGGAGCGCCTGGGTGGCTCAGCTGGTTAAGCATCCAACTCTTTATTTGGGCTCAGGTAATGATCTCATGGTTCATGAGATCGAGCCCCACATCGGGCTCTGTGCTGACAGCATGGAGCTGTTTGGGATTCTCTCTCTCCCTCTCTCTCTGCCCTTCCCCTGTTCACCCTCTCTCTACCCCTCTCTCAAAACAAATAAACATTCTTTTCAAAAAAGAACACAAATTCTCAAGCTAAGCAGGCCTTTATTTAGACCCTACTTCTCCTGATTTCTAGTTTATGTGGCCTTGAGCCTGGGTTTCCTCTTCTAAAAAATAGTCTGCAATAGAAAATATTTGACGCTTCTAGCCCTTTTCTTTCCCTCCCCAGCCCCTCACAGCTGGACCTTCACCAGCTTTTGCTCACTTGCCTCCACCATGCTGCTTCTTTTGAGGTAATAGGTATGCAGAAATACCCACTCCTCTGAGAGGGGTTGGTTCCCCAAACTAGCTCCAAATCATTCCCATTTGTATTCATAGTACCACCATCCTTTCACTTTTGAGGCTAGACATCTCTTTTTTTTTAATATTTATTTATTTTAGGGAGAGCACAAGAGAGGGAGGGCAGAGAGAGGAAGACAGATGATCCAAAGTGGGCTCTGCACTGACAGGCTTACAGCAGAGAGCCCGATGTGGGGCTCAGACTCAAAAACAGTGAGATCACGACCTGAGCCGAAGTCGGATGCTCAGCTGACTGAGTCACCCAGGTGCCCTGGGCTAGACATCTTGAAGCCATCACTAACCCTTCCCTGCAATCTGTCGCCCACCCCTGCTGTCTCCTCCCTCAAAATGGTTCTCAGATTCACTCTGCTCCTGTATTTCAACACTGCACATAGGCCACATGTCAAATACGACCATCAGAGACTGCTAGAGATAGTCTCACAGTCTTTGCTTTCTTATAGCCACTTTCTTTGGTAAGACCCTCCCACATTGACTCTGGGTTTGGCCATGTGGCTTGCTTCAGACATTGTGACACTAGCAATCATAATGCAAGCAGAACTTCCAAAAGCCTTTGAAACCCTCTGACTCCCATGTGAGCAAGCCTGGGCTGTCCTACTAGATGATAAAAGACCCAAGACCTCTTTGCCACCATCACTTTTGCTGATACTAATCACATACACACACACACACACACACACACACACACAGCACAGGTGGCCAGGTGGCCAGCAGCCATCTGGGGATGCATGAATGAGCCCATCAAAGATCAACAGAAGAACCACCCAAATGAGCCCAGCCCAAGAAGCCAACCCACAGAATCATGAACTAAATAAATGTGGTTGTTTTAAGTCACTAAGAGTTCAAATGGTTTATTACTCAACAAAAATTAACCAGTACACAAACCAAAAGTAAACATACATGGTAAACATATGTTGTGTGCTGGTTAAGGATCCAAGATTAAAAAGTGAGTTGAAGTTGGCTTGGTCAGGTCAGGAAAGAGAAATTCATCTCTTCTCATCCATGGCTATAGGCCAGAGAAAGTTACCCAGAAATAGGCCCTAAACAGAAGACATACTGAGGCAAAATTATTTACTTTTCTTCTGGGACATTCCATGTCCTCATCACAGGTAATCTGGCCCCTAAAGTAAGACTTGGATGGGAATGTTGGCCCAGTAGACTTTGAAAATCTTATCCCAAGGAATCTGATTTGAACATTATCTGTGTGAAATGAGATTTTAAAGTTTCCCAGAAAGGGTGCCTGTGTGGCTCAGTCAGTTAAGCTTCTGACTTCGGCTCAGGTCATGATCTCACAGTTTGTGAGTTCCAGCCCCACATCAAGCTCTATGCTGACAGCTCCTGGCCTGGAGCCTGCTTCAGATTCTATATCTCCCTCTCTCTCTGTCCCTCTCCCACTGGTACTCTGTGTGTATCTCTTTCAAAAATAAATAAACATTTTTTAAAAAAATTTTAATGAAGTTTCCCAGAGAGCTCAGAAACCACGTGGAGCCTCAAGTCCCCACACTCTTGTCAGGAGCATTTCTGGGACACCCTTTTCCAGGGACTCTGTCCCCAGAGAATAAAAATTCTCACATGAAGGCCATGGTCTGCAAGAGAGACCTGGAGCTACCCAGGCTGAGTGTGTGGGTAGCTGTGGAAAACAGACAGAAGAAAGATGTGCTGATTCACTCATTTCTCAGCCTGTATCAGTCTTAACTGAATGTAGCCCTTCCCCTTGTCCACACCTAGTAAAGACACAATTTATGAGCCAAGTCCAAAGCAGACAAATGCTTTGTGTGCTCACAATGTGCTCTCATCTTAAGCACCAGCATACTGTACTAGGACTTCATAAATTCATCCCACCTTCTGCTTCAAAGTTATTAGGATAATTCCTTTGTGATGCCCCCCACCAGAACTGTGGAATGAGGAGAGAGATTGAAGACCCAGGTAGCCACTTAGAACGTGTACAAGCCCATGAAACCAGATTCTCAAGGCGTGGAACCAGTATTCCAGAGACAATCAGGGAAATGGCTCCCTCTAGTGGGATTTTCTATTTTTACAATGTCACATACACACCACAGTTTAAAAAGCTCAAAAGATTTAAATTCTCAAACAATGGAATCACTGTCCCAGGAATTATCTAAACAAACACCTCTCTCTAGTTAGGATTTTTGTTGTTTTGTGTTTTGTTTTGTTTTGTTTGTTTTAGAAAATGTCAACTACAGTGGCTGGCACAAAATTGACCAACCCTAATGAATGTAACTTAGTCAAACTCTCATTTATGGCTTAATTTTTCTCCCTGCTATGTTCCATATGGGTGTAATCAGGTTAAGTAAGGCATTATGGACTACTCTTTATTGTTCTTAATGTCTGCTCCTTCTAATCACTGTTGATTTGGAAGGCAGTCTCACTAGGATACAGATACTTTCATGTGTAATTTTATTAAAAATTAATTTAATAAAAATTAATTCAAACCTGCATTTATGGAGTTAATAAACTCATCTAGGCATTTTCAGTGCCTTGCTTTAATTATTAAACCATTAATAAGATAAATCTGCTAGATCTGCCTGTAGAGAATTTATAAATTTAAGCGATGTATTGGTATTAGATGATTTTTTTTAATCGTTGAGTCGTTTTTTTAGTCTGTTAAGGTTAAGAGTTATGGGGATCATTTTAATGTTTTATTTATTTTGATAGAGACAGAGAGAGCACACACATACGAGCACAAGCAGAGGAGGGGCAGAGAGAGAGAGGGAGAGGAAGAATCCCAAGCAGGCTCCGAGCTGTCAGTGCAGAGCCCAACACAGGGCTTGATCCCACAAAACATGAGATCATGACTTGATCCAAAATCGAGTCAGACGCTTAACTGATTGACCCATCCAGGCTCAAGAATGATGAGATTTTTATTTTAGGGCTTAGTTAAATGTATTTGTATTTTAATTTTAATCAAACAAAATACCAGATCTAGGGAGATGCCTGTCTATGAAAATTTTATTAATTTAAGTAGCATGCTGGTATTAGTGAGAAAGATTTTTCTAAGGGGTTGAGTAGTCTTTCTAACCTACTAGGGCTGAGAATATAAATATTTTTGTTTAGAACACTGAAGGGGCATACTCACAGATTCAGGAACTCTGCTTAGATATAATTCCCAATAGCTATGTAAGGACTCTCAATAAAAATTAAAAGATCAAAGTAAAATCCTTAAAGAAAATAGCCAGAATTGACTATACATCCACTCTTACCTCATGGCTCAAATAGGGAAAAACAGTGACTTGAAGTGTTCTCTTCCTCCCCCCTTTTTTTTAATGTTTATTTATTTTTGACAGAGAGAGAGTGAGAGGGAGAATGCACGTGTGGGGCAAGGGCAAAGAGAGAGGGAGGGAGAGTGAGAATCTCAAGCAGGCTCCATGCTTAACATGGAACCACATGTGGGGTTCCCTCTCCCAACCCTAAGATCATGACCTGAGTTGAAATCAAGAGTCAGATGCTTAACCGACTGAACCCCCCCAGGCGGCCTTCTTCTTCCCTTCCTAATAACAAAGTGCTAAGTCTTTCTATGAGGGGAAGGAGAGGGTGGAGATCTGAACTGTTCTAATTTTTCATTCTGTTTAAATATGTGCGTGGTCACTTCTGTGTTTATCCTAGACAAGACAACACCTTCGGGGGGGGGGGTTGGAGGAAGGGAGGGAGGAAGAAAAGGAGGAAATAAGAGAGAAGAAAGGAAGAAAATGGGGGGAAATAGGAAGAAAGAAAGGAGACAAAGAAACTCCGATCTTGAAACTGCTATTTACAAATACATTTGCAGGTGTTCAAAACATGGATTCTCCAAAATTACTTTCTACTTGGAAATTTCCTTCCAAGTATAAACTTTTAAAATACTTATAGAGGCATAAAATCTTATTTGTCAAGATGTGAAAAAACTTTTTTGAAACTTTTATTTAGAAGATTAATGTATGAATGTGCTCTGGACAGACCGATTGGGTGGAAAGAGAGAGGGAGGAGAGAGAGATTTTCAGCAGCTTCTAAGCTGAAAGGGACAAGAAACTCCTGTTTGTCTCTTTTAAAAAGTAATTTTAGGGGCTCCTGGGTGGCTCAATTGGTTGAGCACCTGACTCTTGATTTCAGCTCGGGTCATGATCCCAGAGTCATGGGATTCAGTCTCAAATCAGGCTCCACGCTAAGCATAGAGCCTGTTCAAGATTCTCTTTCCCTCTGTCCTCTCCCCCACTCTCTCTCTAAAATAAAATAAAATAAAATAAAATAAAATAAAATAAATTCTCTCTCTCTGTCCCTCTTTCATTTTCGCTCTCTCTCTAAAATTAAAAACTATGTTTTTTTGGGGGCCCCTGGGTGGCTTAGTTGGTTGAGCATCTGACTCATGATTTTGGTTCAAGTCATAATCTCATGGTTCGTGGGACTGAGCCCTGCATCAGGCTCTGCACTGACAGCTTGGGGCTTGCTTAGAATTCTCTTTCCCTCTCTCTTTCTGCCCCTTTCCTGCTTGTGTTCTCTCTCCCCAAGTAAATAAACTTTAAAATATATGTTTTTAAGTAACTTTAAAGAATTTACAATAATGCACTGGAAATATTTTAACAATTGCACCATTCGCAGCTAGTGTGTACGTAAGAAAACTTTATATTTACATTGCTAAATCTCCAAGCACTTTAGCAAAACACTGTAGTAAAAGTCTTGAGTTACACACCATGATTTGAAATGAGCATCATGAAAAGGAACAAGGAAAGTGCCTACTGGATGTTGCTGGCTAGAAGAGACTTTCTGTTACTTACAGTGCAACTGTTTGTTAACAACCATACTAATTAATGGTCAGGGGTGATTTTTCTTAAAGCATTTTACAACCTAAAATGATACCCTGTTGTTGTTTGTTATAGGTTGATAACATTTTACTGTGTTTATTTATGTCTTAGGAAATTGGAGGCTTAGGGTTGACACTATCACATAACATTTTTTCCCATTTAAAATGATGGGAGATGGGTTCCCAGCTAGCATTTTCACCCAGAACATCTGTTTTTTATGAATGGATTATTGATTGTAAAGAGGAGATGCCTGGGTAAAGATTGAGATATCTCAACAATAGCATTGATATCTTGAAGATAATGGAATAATACCTTCAAAATTCTAAAAACAAAAAAATTAATCACACCTAGACTACTATACTCAGCCAATTCTCAATCAAGCACAAAGTTAGAATAAAGAATTTTCATATTTGCAAAGTCCCAAAAACTATATTTCCTATGCACCACCCAGTAGCACCTGGAGCTACTGGAGAGTGTACTCCACCAAAACAAGAGTAAGCTAAGAAGGAAAGAGACATTGGAACCATAACACAGGAGCTCTGGTTCAAAAGAAAGTGAAAGGCACTCCCAGCCATCCCCCAGTGGAAGCCATTCATCAGACTCAAGAAAACACAGTCCAGAGGGGAATCTGTAGACAGTCTCTTCCACATATCACACCCCAGGTACATCATAAACAGCCACAGGTCCATCACACTCAGACTGACATGGCGCATCTATACCCACTACATGACCACACCCCCCTCCCTGCATAGACACTCCACACACTACAGGCTCAGTTTCCAGAACGAGTGACAAATGGTAACCTTAGACATTCTTTCTCAGGTACCAATTTTAAGGAAAAAAATGCCTTTTCTTGTTCCAAATTCCAAACATGTTCCTGTTGACATCAGGCTAGAGGTTCTCTGCCTCAGTGGAACCATCTACCTTCAGGAGCCTCTTTCTACTTCATACCACCTCCAAGAGTGTATCCTCCTGCCTTCACAGGTCACCTGGCCATCCAGTAATCCAGCCAGCCAGGCACACCTCCACCTATCCCTCTTCTGTCCATGTGGCCAGTTATCCATCCATTTATGTGCCTATCTATCCATCAACCAATTTGTCCATCCATCTGTCTCTCCTGGACTTGTCAGCATAGTCTAAAGATCCAAAAGAGCCTTACTACAAACCCCTCTCTAGGGAGCTGCTCTGTGAATGAGTCAGGAATGCCACCCCTGGAGCTGGAACAGGCCCAGTTTCTCAGGCCCAGTGCACACCAGCGTGCATCAGACAAAATCCTCCCAAGGTCACCACACACTAGAACCAGGGAGCTTGTCTCTGGGCCCAGCCAAGGGCCCTCTGAGCTGTTGGTTCATAAACAAGGCCTGTACATGAGGCAAGGAGAAACTGCAAAAAGAGGCAACCCCTCCAGATTGGCAGGTGGCAGGTTTAACAAGCGAGCAAGCTTACAAGGCTTGTCTTGAGCAGCTGCAACAGACAATAATGTACACCATCCAGAAAGTTTCAACAACACCTTATTCTCTCAATGTCGCATCCTTGAAATGGTTCCCACTGTGAGAGAGACACATACTCAAAGGACAGCGGAGGGGATAAGGAGCCTCCAATTGCCCAGCTGCAGCTCTGGAGTCAACCAGCAGTCACACCCTCTCAATGACCTCCTCCTGCACTCCATCACTTGTGACCAGCTCTTACAATCTTACATGCCCCCCCCTTCCTCCTCTATAATACTCCCTGAGCAGTCAGCAAAGAGTTTTACTGGCATAGAGGTATCTCTTTTGGTGGCTACCTGGCTGCATTAGAGACAAGCGAGAAAAAACACAAGATTAACATCATGATTCCCAAATAAGGAAAAATCATTTTCACCAAGAGTCCCATGATATGAACCATTGATTTATTAAGTCCCCTAGGCTGGAGGTTGGATCACTCAGGGCATTTACTTGTCTCCTCATGTAATTTAATAAAGATAATACATCAGCAGACTCATGAACACATTCTGTCAGGATAATGGCACAGGTGCTTCTTCTCAAGGCAGTAATAATATCCAAGGCCATTCTACTTTGGAGTACAGCTTTGCTCTTTCTACTTTGGAGGACATTTCAGTGTTCATTAAAGACATGTTTTGCTGGCTATCATTTAAGCCTTGAAGAGTGAATTTAGTAAGGGTTTCTGTGTCTGCTATGCTGTCCTCCAGACCAATGAAGGGAGGACAAAGACAGTGGCCAAATAATAGTACCAGTGGAAAATGGAATGTTCCTACCTGACCTTGAGGAGAGGGAGGGTGGCAGCTTTAGGAACTTGCCCTGGTTGTGCATACCATGCATGATGGCCAGAGGTGGCAGCACTGGGGGTCATGGGCAAAAATAGGTGAAGGGGAGTGGGAGGTACAGGATTCCAGCCATGGAATGCATAAGTCACAGGGATGAAAGGTACAGCATAGGGAATACATTCAATAGTATTGTAATCATGTTGTATGGTGACAGATGGTGGCTACACTCATTATAACATATAGAGATGTTGAATCACTATGTTGTACGCTTGAAGTTAACGTAACATTGTGTGTCAACTATACTCAAATTTTTAAAAAATGAAATTGAAACTAAGAAATTTTCAGATAAACAAGAGCTGAGAGGGAGTTAGGGGACTGTAATCTTTAGCTCTCTCAACTCCAGGAGACAGAAAGTCATGCTAAGAAAGAGTTGAAATGGAATTGAATGTGTCATCTGTAATACCTGTCAATGTATCTCTGCTAAGCTACTAACCAACTCTTCTTCCAAGCTGTGAGGCAAAAGCTATGAATAAAACAAAGTCCCTGTCTGCATGGATCATACTTTCTAGTGGGAGAGACACTAAACACCCAAACAAATAAAACAATAAATATTATAGTTCTGATTGAGATACATGCAATAAAGAATATGAAATAGGATGATCAGGGTATGGTGTTACAGTCTCTAGGATTTGTAATTGTAATTTGTTGTCTCTAGGAATTAGCTGAGCCTGAGAGGAGCAGTCTACCCACGGTCAGTAAGGCTCCAGATGTCAAAACATCAGAATAAAAAGACCTGCTTAATAAACAGGGACAAAATCATTAGGGTCTTATAAATCAAGGGAAGGAGTTTGCAGTTTATTCTACCTGAACTGAGAAGCTATGGAATTACTGGAGGGTTGAAGGGAGAGGAGTGATATCATCTGACTTACACTTGGAGAAAATCACATGGGCTGGGTGAAGACAAGATGGAGAACAAGATAGTCCTGGTGAGGGACAATTTGCTAGCCTAAGATCCTAGCCATAGAGATGATGAGATGGTTGGGGTTACATTTTTGAGACAGAACTGACAGGAGTTGCCAAGAAGTTGAATGTGTAGTGTTAAATGAATCAAAATGAACAGCTAGATTTTTTTATCTGAGCAACTGGATGGGAACAAGTCCCTTGCTGGGATGAGGAAACTTGGGAAAGAATCAAGAGTTCTATTTGAGACACAGTAGGTTTGAGATGATCAAACTCTAAAATGAGATACTCAGTTGTATATACAAGAAGAGGCCAAGGCCAAAGATGTGTGTTTGGGAGTCACAGAAGTTAAAAAAGGAAGGGTTTTAAGAAGGAGAAGGTACCAAATACTGATGAGAGATTAAGATGAAGACTGAAAATCGGGGCGCCTGGGTGGTTCAGTCAGTTAAGTGTCCAACTTTGGCTCAGGTCATGATGTCATAGTTTGTGAGCTCGAGCCCCGTGTTGGCCTCTGTGCTGACAGTGCAGAGCCTGGAGCCTGCTTCCTGCTTCGAGTTCTGTGTCTCCCTCTCTGTCTGCCCCTCTCCTACTCATACTCTGTCTCTCACAAAAACGAATAAATATTTTTTTAAAAGACTGAAAATTACCCATTGGATTTGGCAACATGGGGTTGTTGGTGACCTTGGTAAGAGAGTTTCAGTGGAGCTGTAGGGACAAATGAAGAAAATGGGAAATAAGAACTGGAGAAGAAGCAAGTGTCAACCAGAAGGCATCAAGAGTTAAGGAAAAGGCCCAGGCTATCCCAGGTAGTACTTCTATTATACCCCCAAACTTCACCACCCTTCCCAGACTAAAAACATTCAGAAGGCTTACTCTCTATTTAATGACCCTACTAAGAACATCTGCAGTAACAAGAGAGACCTGGAGATTTATGGATACCCTGTCCTCGCTGCCATGAACCCCTGGGTAACCAGACAAGCACTGTCTTCACTGGAACACTTTCCATCACAAAAGCAAACTAAGAGTGGAGATCAATGGGACTAAATTATATGTCACTGTAGTTAACTTCTAAAATTTTCCAGAAGCATCTATACTTAACTGGGAGCCAAGATTTACACAGATGAATGATTTACCCATTATAAGGTTCTAGACATATTGGAGGGAAACCCTCAAATCTCATGCTATTTGTGATCAAGGAGACCCTACAATAAGTGAGGAGGTAAAAGTTAGGCAGGAGAGGGAACATGGTGTGAGGAAAGGGAGAAGAACACAGGTTGGCCAAGAAAAATGAGGCCAAGGAGAGATGAGAGAATACAGTAGGCACTGGGGACCCAGGCAGAATCACCTGACCCATGACACTACTTCAGTTCAGAGTCACCTAGGGAAATGCCAAGAGTCAGGGCCTCGGAGTCCCAAGGGTATGAAGACACAAGAGCAGCTGGATAATAACTGTGGACACAACAAAGGTTGAGATTTCCAAGAGGGGAGGGAACAGCAGAGCCGAAGCCTATGCCCAGCAACCCCTGCACTGGCTGGGTGGCCATTTCCATCTCCCCCAGGTAAGTGCCCCATATAGTACTGGGCAGCCTTGGTCCTTCCCTGGCAAGGCTAGACCTGCCAAGGGTAGAAAGAGAAAAGGAACAGAAGGTCTTAGAACCTCTCTCTGTGGGCTGGGAGCCAATACCTATCCCTGGTCACAAGAGAAAAGAGCCCAGGTAAAGGTTCCCAAATTTTTACTATTGTATTTGCAAAGGTGTGACTCAGATGCCACCAGGCTGGCTGGACAGGGAGAAAAAATGAGGAGATGGGGGCCCTGGACAATTTCTCCCAGAAAAAAATTGCATATAATACAGCAAGGCAAGTGTGTGTATACTCAGACTATGCAAACCTTCCAATGTGTGATGAGGTGTGTGTGGCAAAGTAGTGAAAGTAAGGCAGTGGGCCGAGTGTGCAGGTCTGGTGGGTTACAGTAGTATGTAAATCGGGTGGGCATTCATAGTCTCCATACTGCCTATGGTCAGTGTCTGATGAAAACTTGGGACGTTCTTCCTCAGGTTCCTGTCAATGGTCCCCATCTCAGAGCCCACAGATGGAGCTGCTCGCATCCTCCTTTGCTGTCCCATACCCTCCCCAATACAAACGCACACACACACACACACACACACACCTATGTGCAGCTCCCATTATTAATATTTTAAGGGTGGGAGGGAGTGGAGAGTGGGTGATGGGTATTGAGGAGGACACCTTTTGGGATGAGCACTGGGTGTTGTATGGAAACCAGTTTGACAATAAATTTCATATGTTAATTAATATTTTAGGCAAAAAAAAAAAATCTGAAAGAACAAAGACAAGCTGTCTGGCTGTGCTTCCCAAGACCTCCCTGACTTAATAAGAGCGGTCATCCCCCCATTTCCCACATCCCCCAGTGGGCTCCAGAATCCCAGCTCCCTTGCCCCAAAGATGACAAATCTACCCCTAAAGGATAATATTAATTCCTATACCCTTTTGAGGGTCTCACCTCCTGCATTCAGGACTCTCTAGGCTGATCAGTCAGTCAGCCAGCCGTGCCTTTGTCCATTCGTCTTAGGTCCATCTAGCCGGTTATCCACAAGTTATCTGTTGCTCCATCAACATACCAATTATCTGATTGAATTATCTGCCTTCCTATGTCATTAAGACTTACTGAAGGGGTAGGGGTGAGAAGTTCTGCATTCAGAAGAGTCACAGGGAAGGTAAAACAGGAAATTGATGAGTATAGAGTTTTAGTTTTGCAAGACGAAAAAGTTCTGGGGATTTGTTGCACAACAATGTGAATATACTTAACACTACTGAACTGTACATGAAAAAGTAGTTAAGATGGTAAGTTTTATGTTATATGTTTAAAAACAAAATGTCTCGGCCCCTGTCTATAACCCAGAAGGACTGTCTGCCCTCTCTGTTCCTCTGTGGGAGATTTTGAAAAAGATAAGAGTGGCCTCAGGGCCAGTGTCTCTCAGAAGATTGTCCCAACTATGTCAGGATGTATGGGAGATAAGAGAAGTTAAGAGGGAGATTTACAGAGGCAGAGTGCAAACCAAGGAGGATGGAGCTGGGAACAGAGAAGGGAAGAGAGAGTATAAGTTGAGGAAAGAAAAACATCTCTCTCCCTTCACAGATGATATCTTGGGGCAAAATGTAATTAGAGGATTGACGTCAATCCTCAAGGTGTGGCAAAGATGAGGTGGAAATGGTGAGAGAGGCTTATTGAGGCCATACAGGATGAAGAAGAATCCCAGATTTACTCAGGGAAGGAAGGCTGGCATTGCCACTTGTGTTCAGTTAAAGGAAATCCAAAAATACGTATTACATGACAAGACCCATAAAAATGTCCATATCCTTAGCCAATTACTCGACTCCCGGAAATTTTTCCTGAGGGAATAAGTTAACAGAAACAAAATGATACATACACAGATATTGTCTGCACCATTATTTAAAATAACAAATACGGTAAATGGAAGAATTTAAATTGCAAGAGTATGAGAAGTGTTGGTTAAATGGTAGTCGAGAAATTCAACAGACTACTACAAGAACTTTGAATAAGATCACTCAGAATACTATGTGATCTGATGGCAAAATGCTTCAAGCAAACATTAAAAAGGAAAGGAAAGGGGCACCTGTGTGGCTCAGTTGATTAAGCATCTAATTTGGCTCAGGTCATGATCTCACAGTCGTGAGACTGAGCCTCATGACAAGCCCTATGTCAGTTTCACGCTCAGCATGGATTCTGTCTCCCTCTTCCTCTGCGCCTGCCCCACTCCCTCTCACAAATTTTTTAATTTAATTAATTAATTAATTAAAAAATAAAAAGGAAAGGAAAAAGAAGCGCCTGACTAGCTCAGTCAGAAGAGAATGCAACTCTTGGGGTCTTGGGGTCATGAGTTGGAGCCCTACATTGGGTGTGGAGATTACTTAAATAAATAAAACCTTTGGTGGAAAAAGGTAAGACAAAACTATATATACACTATGATTACAAACATGTAAATAGGTTGGTGGTGGGACAAAGACTTGAGGGTAATATACAAGAAAGAAAATAACTAAAATGAGGAAATCATAGATGATTTTACTCCAAATATCTCCTAAATATTTTAATTGCATAAATAATATTTTTTAAATTTCAAAATAACAAGACCTATCCCATAGGTTGTTAGTGGTGTGAGCATCTGAAGGGTTATAAATAGGAGTGAAGAGGACCAATGAATGGACTCAGATACCTCTTCTATCCAAACTCACTGGATGGAGTTTATCTCCCAGAAGTGTAGGGTAAGCCTGTTGGCCTTGTGAGAGACACGGTAGACATGATGGTTGAAACCTCAGGCTCCAAGTTACTATTCTGGTTCTGCCACTCCCTAATCATGTGATGTTGGGTCAGTAATTTAAGCTCTCAGACCTCTTGTTCTGCATCTGCAGTGAAGAAATAACAGCTAGCACTAGAGCTGTTATGAAGTCACCCAAGATAGTGCACAATGCCCAGCACACGGCAATTTCTAAATGTGAGCTATAGAGTAAATGACATAAGGCCAAAAAATATAGTAAAGAGATAAAGTGGGGGTGGGATAAAGATTAGGTCTGTGAGCAATAGGCAGAAAGTTTGAGACTCTCCTACCTACAGATGAAGATGTCTGGGCTAATATCATGTGTGAGGCGAATGCAGGTGATAAAAGCTCTGCAGATGTTAGAAACCAAGACGTCTACAAAACTTGGGCCCAATGTCCTGTCTTTGTCTCACTAGCTACCTAATGCTAGGCAGATCACTTCATCTTTCTATTCATCAGTTCCCCTGTCTTCATGAGCAGGATTCATTCATTAATCTAATACATATCCAGCTGAACACTTGACATGTGCAAGATCCCATACTAGTTGTCCCAGTGATGAAAACTCACCTCTAAGACAGTTGAGAACTGATTAAGAGCACAGGTTCAGGTGTTAGGTCTGGATGTAAGCCCAAACACCCTCAGCTACTAGATGTATGACTTTAAGAAAGTTATCAGTACTATCTGGGCTTTCATTTGCTCATCTATAAAATGAAGAAAGTAAAGATTTCTATGTCATATTGTGGCTGTGAAGATCCAATGATTTGGAGAATGTCAAGCCCTTTGGCATGGTGCCTGGCAGGAACTAAGCACTTGGGAAGCACCAGCAGCAGTTAAAACAGACAGCCCCCCACTACCACCCCAACTGTCCTGCAGGGTCTTACAGTGGAGACTACACTAAAAAGTTCTAGGACCTGGGGCACGTGGGTACTTCAATTGGTTAAGCATCTGACTCTTGGTTGGGTCATGATCTCACAGTTCATGAGTTCGAGTCCTGCATCAGGCTGTGTGCTGACAGTGTGGTACCTGCTTGGGATTCTCTCTCTCCCTCTCTTTCTGCCTCTCTCTCTCTCTCTCTCTCTCTCTGTCTCTCAAAAATAAATATTTATTTATTTGTTTATTTATTTATAAATATTATTTATATTTATTTATAAATATTTTTTAAAATTTTAAGTCCTGGGACCCAGGCACAACTAATGACTCATGATAACCCAGATAAAGGTGCTTTCTTCAAATACTTGAAGGGCTGTCTGGTACAAGAGTGGTGAGACATTCTGTAAAACACTAAGAATCTAGCCAAGACAAATATAATGAAAGACCTGTCCTACAAGCAGAGGAGACCAAAGATAAATGGGGCTATCTCACTAGGTGGTGAGTTCCCCACTGCTGCAGATGTGCAGACAGACACTGCACAGCACCCCTCTAAAATGTTGTTGATAAGACCCAAGTCATGCTGAAATATATGACCTCAGTGGTCACATTTAATCCTGAAATGCCACGGGTAATCATTTCTGACCATGAGGAACAGAAAAACTGCCTTGGGGGAGGTGGAATTTGAATTGAGCTTGAAGGGTGAGTGGGATTTTAATAGAATGCATGGAAACATTCTCTTCAGGGAGCACTCTGTGGAAATGCAAGAAGGCCTGGGAAAGCAGAGTGTGCTAAAACAGAGTAGCTGGTGTAGCTCATCACAGGGACCTGGATGAGAGGAGAGCAAAGTACAGTATGGCCAGCCCCTGTCCCACTCCCTTCATGGAACAGACTGGAACCCAGTAATCTGTGAAAAAAGGATTTCATGAATCCCAAAGCATGATACAATTGTGCTGTATTATCACAATCCCACCATTGGATGGCATTCTAAATCCATAGCCCACCATGATGATCACCAGATACCAGCTTGGGACAGTCCCTGGCTGAGTCGCCAATGCGGGTGCTACATAGTCTCTTTCAAGCTGGGGTTTCAGTCCAGGGGAAACAAAGGGGCCTAGGACATAGCACTGTGCCATCACCACTCTGAAGACATATCCAAAGTACAGGACTGGGGTCTGTACCCATGGGAATATGGGAATCAAGCCCTGAACCAGGACTCCGAGCACAGGGAACCATAGAAAATACAGGGAATTTGGAGTCAAGAAACCTAGATTCAAGTCCCAGGCCTACAACTCCCTTGGTATTATTTCAGGCAAATTAATTATTTAACCCCTCCAAGACCCATGGCCTCATCCATAAAGTGGAGACCCTAACTCTCTCAGTTGATTCCAGAGGGGACTGTATGAAAGTGCTTTATTAAATTACAGAAATGCTGATTATTTCTATATAAACATCTCTTCCCTGGCTGTTCCATAGGTCCTGGCCTCAAGTGATGACTGAGGAAAATCAGACTCTGCCTGAATTTCTCCTTCTAGGATTCTCTGATCTCAGGGCCCTGCAAGGCCCCCTGTTCTGGGTGGTACTTCTGGTCTACCTGCTCACCTTGCTGGGTAACTCTGTGATCATCCTCCTAACACAGGGTAGCCCTGCCCTGCACTCCCCCATGTACTTCTTCTTGCGCCACCTCTCAGTGGTGGAGGTCCTGTACACCACAGACATCGTGCCCAGGACCCTGGCTGACCTGGCCTCCCCACACCCCCAGGCCATCTCATTCCAGAGCTGTGCAACCCAGATGTATGTCTTCATTGTCCTGGGCATCACAGAGTGCTGCCTGCTCACAGCCATGGCCTATGACCGCTATGCTGCCATCTGCCGGCCCCTGCACTATTCCACCCTCATGAGCTGGCAGGCCTGCACAGCCATGGTGGGTGTCTCCTGGCTCATGGGCATCATCACAGCCACCACCCATTCCTCCTTCATCTTCACTCTGCCTTTCCCCAGCCACCCGATCATCCCACACTTCCTCTGTGACATCCTGCCAGTACTGAGGCTGGCAAGTGCTGGGAAGCACAGGAGTGAAATCTCTGTGGTGACAGCCACTGTGGTCTTCATTATGGTCCCCTTCTCTCTGATTGTCGCCTCTTATGCCCGCATCCTGGGTGCCATCCTGGCAATGGCCTCCACCCAGAGCCGCCGCAAGGTCTTCTCTACCTGCTCCTCCCACCTGCTTGTGGTCTTCCTCTTCTTTGGAACAGCCAGCATCACCTACATCCGGCCCCAGGCAGGCTCCTCTGTCACCATGAACCGCATCCTCAGCCTCTTCTACACAGTCATCACACCCATGCTCAACCCCATCATCTATACCCTTCGAAACAAGGAGGTGGCAGGAGCCCTGTGGCACATGGTGAAGAGACAGGTCTCCTCACCTTGAAAGAACTCAGGGGATATCTTTTCACTCACTGACTACTCTTCCTTCTAGCCTTCAGGTGTTAGATATAAACCCAGCTGTCAGAAACCATGCAGCACCTCAAAGAAATAAGGTTTCCTGGCAGAAAGTGTTGGAGTTAAAACAGAGATAAATCTATATCTTACCTCCTATTCCATACCCCAGACTCACTATCAGAGCATGGGTAATTAGGACAAGATAGAATAGAAGGCAATGCTGTTCATGAGAAAGAACATTTATAGGGAAGAGCATCTTCTAGATGGTTCTGAATCCCTGAGCAAGGTGATTGCTGTGTCTATACAAATAGCCAGAATTCTGTGTCAGTAAGGAAGGCAAATTTCTATAAAACTGACACCAACTAAGTGACTGACCCAGAGCCCATGAAGGAGTTTGCCTGGCCCTTCGATCTAGTTTTCTCCCAGAAACGCGCTGCAGTCTTATGCTCTGAGGCCTTTAAGAAGAGAGAGAGAGTTATTCCCGCTTGAAATATTCTGCATAAATATTTTTCCTTGCCTTTCCCCTCCCTTGATTTCTGACATCATCCACAATGGGCCATACAGTGTCCATCTGGACAAGAGGATCTCCCTGGATTCCCTGTTCCCCTCCCAACGTGCACCATCAGCTTGATCCCATACCTCCTCCACCAGCACCTCAGACTGGGTGAAGCCCTGGGGCCATCCTGGAGAAGACCAAAGAGTAAACATTTAACACTCATTGTGGTCACCTAACATTTGACCCTCTCTCAATGTTTGGAGAATTCTCCTCTTTAGAAGTCTGGTGGGCAGAGGAACCACTTCCTTCTGTGCAGCCGAGAATGCTTCCCAGCCCTCCAGGACATGACCTAGTTTCACCAATCATTGCACTTGTGCCTAACTAGCTAGTGCTCACAAGAGACAAGGAGCAGTACTCTCTCCCAGGGGACAAAAAAAAGGCTGCAGCAGCAAGTTTCTGGCATAGAAGTGGCATCTGGTTCCTGGTGGCCGCACCAGTGCTTTCCTCAGCTGATCAGGTGATGTTTGGAAGTTACTCCTAGAAGCTTAGTCCCTGGCATGGTCCCCATCTCTCTGTATTTTATTAATCAATTATTCTTCTGCTTCCTTATCTAGGTAGCTTCTGTCATTGTCAAGAATGTTGACTGATGCAATCCCTTTGGAGGCTGGAAGCATCAGAGGGAAAACCTTAACCCTGGTGTACTTGGAATAAAATGGTCTAGACTCTGTTTAGAAAGACCAGCTAAGGGGTTCCTGGGTGACTCAGTCAGTTGAGCGTCCAACTTCAGCTCAGGTCATGATCTCACAGTCCATGAGTTCAAGCCCCACATCGGGCTCTGTGCTGACAGCTCAGAACCTAGAGCCTGCTTTGGATTCTGTGTCTCCCTCTCTCTCACCCCTCCCCCCACTCACCCTCTGTCTCTCAAAAGTGAATAAATGTTAAAAAAAAAAAAAAAAAAAAAAAAAGAAGGGCACCTGGGTGGCTCAGTCAGTTAATCATCCAACTTTGGCTCAGGTCATGATCTCACAGTTCATGTGTTCAAGCCCTGCATCAGGCTCTATGCTGACAGCTCAGCCTGCTTCAGATTCTGTGTCTCCATCTCTCTGCTTCTCTCCAACTTGGACTCTGTCTGTCTGTCTGTCTGTCTCTCAAAAATAAATAAAAACATTAAAAAAAAAAAAGGAAACAAAGACCAGCTAAAAGGAACTTGGGGTCAGAGAACATGCGCAAACAGTTACAGAATCAAGGAGCCCACAGCTATATGGCACTCCTGATACTCAGAAAAGACCTGATGAGGTCCTTGCTCTCATGGGGCTCCTAATATAATGGGGGTGGTCATGAGGAGAATGGAGTGGAGAGAAAACAATCCAGCAGAGGCATATAATGAGAGTCATTATAAAAATGTATAATCATGCATTGGAAGGTTAATGATTGATAACAGTCTGAGGGTATTTCTGGAAGTCTTCCTGGAAGAAGTGGCCCACTGCCATACTTCCAACCTTCCTCACATAATGGCATACACAGAAAGTGCTAATATTTGAATGGCACGCTGGAATAAACTGAAGGGGCTTCCAATCAGGGCTTGATGGAAAAAAATTCATTGCACTGTCTTTTTACTATATAATTATAAGGCAAATAAAATATACAGTAATATGGAAGTTTTTAAAATTGGTTTTACATAAAACTTCCAAATAAAATATTTATATTTTTATAAGGAATTGAGCTTGTTTCTGTAAACATAATTTTTATATTAGATTTTGTGCTTGAAAATGACTGAATGGGGACGCCTGGTGGCTCAGTGAATTAAGCGGCCAACTCTTGATTTCAGCTCAGGTCAGGATCTCACGGTCAGTGGGTCATAGAGATCGAGCCCTGGTCCAGCTCCATTCTGGGCATGGAGTCTGCTTAAGATTCTCTGTCCCTCTCTTCTGTTCCTCCCCCCACTTGCACAAACTGTCTCTTTTTCTCTTTCTCTTGAAAAAATAAAAAATAAAAATAAGGAAAATGACTAGATGCCTCCTGATCAAGATCTTTAAGTACTGATTTCTTAAAAATAACTGATGGTCACCATCAAAGAAAACTACTCACATAAGTGCGTGATAAAAAATGGAAAGTCTTTTCAAAGTCATTCAAAATTTTGCAGTAATTATAATTATATGCAAGTACATATTTATATTTGCTAGCTCTTCCTTTTCTTTCATTGACAAATGGTAATTTTGAAAAATTTTGTCTCAGTCAGTTAAGCATCCTACTCTTGATTTTGGCTCAGGTCATGCTCTCACAATTTCATGAGTTCAAGCCACGTCAGACTCTGCGCTGACAGCACAGAGCCTGCTTAGGATATTCCCTCTCACTCTGCCCTTCCCCTGCTCGCGTTTTCTCTTTCTCAAAAATAAATAGTAAATTAAAAAAAGAAGAGGAAATTTTGTAATAATGAAAAAGGATTTTGTATCCAATCATACTTTTCCATGTTAAGTATTCAATACAGTACCATTGGAGCCCTAATGTGCAGAATGCACATGCATTGTTACAGCAGCCACCATGAGAACAACTTAGCTACCACAGTGGGGCCAGCAGGTAACAGACAAAAGTATTGGATATACATGAAGACAAGTATTCAGGACCACTATGAACAGCTGACCTCTCAGGAGGCCCCCTAGGCTCCCCATCCTCCAACCCATGAGGGCCACATCTTGGGCTGCACTCTGTGCTCCTTGAGCACATGAAAGTCTGGCTCCTTAACAGCTCCATGGGCCTCTTGTCCACAATGAACAGCAGACACTCAGGAGCTGGCTGCTGGAGTAGACATGAAGATAGCAGAGCACCTCCTGGGCTTCCCTGAACAGCTATGGCTATGGCTCATTTTTCTTTGTCAGGGTTACCAAACCCCACTCCCTTTGGGCTTCCCCCTGAGGAGTCCCAGGCAAGGCTGTTTATGGTCAGATGCAATAAGCCTGGGAGCTGTGTCTATTCTGAGACCCCACAAATGCAGAAACCAAGGGCTTAGGGGATCATTCTCTTACAGAACACTTCCAATATGAGTGGCCCTCCAGTGTGCAATAATGCACCCTTTAGGAAGTTCAAGGTTTTCATTCAGAAAATACTATGTCAAGCTGTGTGCCAGGAATACAGGGCAGAGGAGAATAAAACACAAACTAATGGGGGAGGCAGGCCAATTAATAGGCAGCTACAAACTTATAATTTTCAAAAGATGTGTACCAAAGATAGCAGCAAGACAAGATGATAAGGAGCAAAGAAGAGGTCCTGAATCCAGTCTGAGAAAGATGGAGAAGGCTTCAGGGAGGAGAGGATATTTTAACTTAAATCTGAATAACAAGAAGTTACCTGGAGTAAGAAGTAAGAAAGGGAAGAAAATGTCCAAAAGGCCCACACATTATAAGCCATAAGGCATCCTTTACAATCTAGTATAGCAAGCAATGGGGAAGTGACAAGAGCGAGAGATAAGGGATGACCAAAATTGTGGGGGTGTGAAGAGGTTCAGTTAACCATGCATCTGTCTCCATTTTGGGTCCTCTCCCAACTAAGAAAATATATTGGTAATAGATAGGGAGCAAAAGATCAGCTTTATTACTGAATTGGAGGATATGGCTTGAACCCAAGGTCAAAATGAGCTTCCTATTCCCCACGTTTACCATCACCCCCCAGGTACAAGTGGAGAATCTGTATAAATTACAAGTCAACCCAAACAGGCCTACCCCTGAGCTCACCATCTGAAGGGGGAAAAAGTGTATGCAGCCTCAAGCAGGGCAGCCTGAGAAAGAAAGCCAAAGAGGGCTTAGGCCATGCATGGTCAATATGCTTTCTACAGTGTCAGCAGTAAGGTCTCCTCCTCCCCAGAAGAAGCGGTGAAGTCTTGACAGAAAGGTGGGAGATGTCCCCACCCTTGTTCCCTTCTTTGAAAGTAATTAAAAAATCCCCTCATTTTGTGGAAAATCTAAGGAACGGGATAATAGATGTGCTCCCACCTCCACACAGTATAGATTATGAAGGGTATTGGGGGTCACTTACAAATTTGGGGACTCATCCTGAGTGATGAGATGGGATTTGAGGGGTTTTTAATTTTTTTAATGTTAAATTTATTTTTGAGAGAGAGAGAGCACATGAGAGTGGAGGGTGGGGGGCAGAGACAGAGGGGGAGAGAGGATCCAAGTGGGCTCCATGCTGACAACAGGGATCCTGACACAGGGCTCAAACTCACAAACCATGAGATCATGCCCTGAGCTGAAGTCAGACACCTAACCAACTGAACCACCCAGGCGCCCCGGGATTTGAGTTTTTAAAAGATCGTTCTAGTCGCGATGTGAAGAATAGATAACAATGGCAGAAAAAGAGCCAGAGACCACTAATCAGTTTCTTAGGACATCCCACTGCAAACCACAGATTCTGCTCTGATCATCTGAAGCAGAGAGGAATTGATCAAAGAAGACTTAGCAGTGCAGTCTCCAAGGGAAGCAGAGAGTCAAGGTCCTCGGCCACACATCAAGGATGAAACTCAACACTCCACAAGGGCATTCCAGCATCCATACCACTGACACCAGACTCAGTTCACCCAACACTGTCCAGTGCATACTGATGACCCTCAGGCCCAGACATCAGAGTTCTGCCACAGCTGTCCCCATGAGCCAGATGCCTTCTCCACACGCTCTCCAGACCATAAATTCTACATCCCTCTGCCACATTGCTCAACTCCAAACCAATGTATGACTTACAGTAGAACCACAGTCACATGCCAGTGCCCTAGCTACAAAGGTAGCTGGGAATAGAAGTTTTCTGGCTACTACCTTGGAGAAAGGGGACTTACAAGGCAGGAAACTTCCCAAACATTAGAGGGGTGTTTGAAAGATAAAGACCAAAATAAATAAATAAAATAAAAGACAATGTCTACCACTTACAAATCCCACTGCTGTAACTGGAATCCAGATGATTCCAGCACACTCTCCATTGAAAAGAAGGGGTATACAGTGCAGTGACCTGGTAGAAATTTGAGGCATAAAGGAAGTGATTAGGACCTAACCAGAAGCACAGAAAGGCATTTAAGCCAGAATAAACAGTAATAATAATAGCTAATATCATTTGAGTACATATTGTACTCATATAATAACGTGATAATAACCTCTTGACTAGTGATTGTCTTATTTAACTCCCATAAAAACCCTATGTGGTAGGCAAAGGGAGAGATCCTGATTTTGTGGGACCTAAAGCTTATATAATTTGAGATGGCCCTATTTAATAAAATAAACAAAAAACTACTAATATAAAATTAGGCACAAATGTTTATTTAAGATGAGAAAAGAGGGGCGCCTGGGTGGCTTTGTCCGTTAAGCGTCCGACTTCGGCTCAGGTCATGATCTCACGGTCCGTGAGTTCGAGCCCCGCGTCGGGCTCTGTGCTGACAGCTCAGAGCCTGGAGCCTGCTTCGAATTCTGTGTCTTCCTCTCTCTCTGCCCCTCCCCTGTTCATGCTCTGTCTCTCTCTGTCTCAAAAATAATTAAATGTTAAAAAAAAATTTTTTAAATAAATAAATAAATAAGATGAGAAAAGAAACTGGAGTGCCTGAGTGGTTCAGTTGGTTAAGGGTCCAACTCTTGGTTTCAGCTCAGGTCATGATCTCATGGTTCATGGGATCCAGCCCCATGTATGGCTCTGTCCTAACAGAGTGAAGCCTGCTTGGAATTCTCTCTCCCTCTCTCTCTCTGCCCCTCCTCAGCTCTCTCTCTCTCTCTCTCTCTCTCTCTCTCTCTCAATAAATAAATAAATAAATAAATAAATAAATAAACATTAAAAAAACTTCTTTAAAAAATATGAAAAAAGGGGGCGCCTGGATGGCTCAGTCGTTCAGCATCTGACTTCAGCTTAAGTCATGATCTCATGGTTCGTGAGTTTGAATCCCACATTGGGTGAGCTCAAGCCCCACTTCAGGTGAGCTCAAGCCCCACTTTGGGCAAAAAAAACACAAGCCCCGCTTCAGATGAGCCCTGCTTCTCTTTCTCTCTCTACTTCTCTCCCTTTCTCCCTCTCTCTCTCTCTCTCTGCCCTTCTCTCACTTGTGCCCGTTGAATTGTATCACCCTCTGTACATTGGGCATAACATGATCCACCCAGCCTAAAGCTAGGCATTCTCAATAGCACTTCATCAATAAGTGATAGTGTTACTGAATGTTAACTAGCTGGAATTTAAATTAAAACTTTTAAAAATAAGTGGTAATGTTAAATTCAGATGGAGCCCAAGCACATCCTGGAGACACAAAGAAAGTTTCATCTACCCCTCCTTCCCCAGCAAATCATGCCCAGTTCATTCATAATGAACCTGTGAATAAAATGGCTGTCATGGCAAGAAAGGAGGCCATGCATGAACTTGACAAAAGGGGCTTCCCTTTACCAAGCTAACCCAGTTACGACCACTGCTGAGAACAACTCGCCATTTACTTTGAGTTGGTGGTTAAGGGCTTTGTGAGAGACAAATATCCACCCTGGTATACAAAAGATAGTAAGGCCAAAATATTGGCTTCCCCTAAAGTCTGGCAGCCAAGACACAAGCCTATGACCTTGGCTAGCCCTAGTGCTAGACTTTAAATTGAGTGCGAGTGATACAAACAGTGGAGGAAAGTTTACAACTCATTTTGGTGATGTCAGCAGTGCAATTCAGGGCCCATAATCAGCAGAGCCACACAGTGCCAGAAGAGTCACCAATAACCAATGGTGGCAGTGCCAACAGCCTCCTAATCAGACCACTCTTGTGGTGTGACCTTAGCTGTAACTCTGGTCTCTAAACTTCTCTTGGTTCCTAATCATTTTCTAAGCCTGGTTCTCCAGGATTCCTATAGCTCTGTATGCCACCAGAGTTCTTTTTTCTCCACCCCAGAGTTGCTCACTTGCTACCCTTTTCCTTCTCCTCCATGGCCCATCTCTACTCACAGTGTGCATCAAGATTTCCTAATTTCCAAATCCCCTCTCTTCAAAAGCCCACACCCCACTTGTCCTTACCTTTTTCAACATAACACATTTTTTTAGAGAAGGAAAGAGGGGCAAAGGAAGAGGGAGAAAGAATCTTAAGCAGGCTCCACACTCAGTGCACAGCTGGACTCAGGGCTCTGCCCTAAGCATGCATTCTGCATTCAGGCCCTCAACGTAACACATTTTAGACTTTCCAGCAACTTTAGAAGAATTTTTTTTAATGTTTATTTATTTTTGAGAAAGAGAGAGAGAGAGACAGAGTGCAAGCAGGGAAGGAGCAGAGAGAGAGGGAGACACAGAATCTGAAACAGGCTCCAGGCTCCCAGCTGCCTCGAACTCACAAACCACGAGATCACGACCCAAGCCAAAGTCGGCTGCTTAACCCACTGAGCCACCTAGGTGCCCCTAGAGGAATTCTTTTCAACGGAGAAAGTCCCCAATTTTTAAGATCTAAAAACCTCTATGTGGGGTGCCTGGGTGTCTCAGTCTGTTAAATGGCCTGCCGACTCTTGGTTTCAGTTCAGGTCATGATCTCACACCTTGTGCATTGGAGCCCCACATCATGTACTGACAGCACAGAGCCTGCTTGAGATTCCGTCTCTCCCTCTCTCTCTGCCCTTCTCCTGCTCATGTGCTCATGTGCTCTCTCTCTCTCTCTCTCTCTCTCTCTCTCTGGATAAATAACTAAACTTTTAAAAAATCTCTATGAAAGTCATCATAGGGGCACCTGGGTGGCTCAGTTGGTTGAGTGTCCAACTCTTGATTTCAGATCAGTCATGATCCCAGGGTCATGGGATCAAGCCCTGAGTTGGGCTCTACACTGAATATGGAGCCTACGTGGGATTCCCTTTCTCCCTCTGCCCCTCTCCCCTGCTCTCTCTCTCTCTAAAATAAAATTTAAAAATTTTTAAGAAATAACAAATTATAATAGTATCAATCATAGTAGTAATCAAAATAGATTAGTTTACACTTCACTATTTGCCATGCACTGTGCGAAGCAATTCTCTTATATTTATTGACCCAGTCAACAAATGTTTTCTGAACATCCACTATGTGCCAGACACTAGGAATACACTGATGAACAAGACAGGCAACATTACTGCCTTTATGGGACATATATTTTAGTGAAGGGAGAGAAACCACAAACAAATAAACAAGTTGATTTCAGATCATGCTAAGTGGTCATATAGTAAAGAATGACTGGAGGAGGCTACATTTAATCCTTACAACAATCCTGTGAAGCATAGAAACTTTTGTAATCATTATTCTACAGTTGAGGAAATTAAGGCATAAACATGTTAAGAAATCTTCCAAAGTTTCAAAGATGGTAAATGACAGTCAGGATTTGATCTTGGACCTGCTCCACACCAAAGCCAAACTCTAAAGCATTATGCCATAGTGCCATTTATAACCTAGCCTTCTGGTCAACCTTCCTTAGCTAGCTCTATATTCTCCTTGACTTTCCAGTTACATAAGGGACCCCATTCTACTCTTTAATGCCCTCGATTCACAAGGATTGACTTGGGCTCCTCCATCTTCAGAATCCTATATCCTCCTTTGCACTTACAGGAGGGCCAACATTCACACAAGTACTCAGAGTGGGTCTCTGGTCAAACAAAGGACTCATATCATAGGAAACTACTCTATTTCCCAAGGGGCTTCCTTCTTCCTTAATGGAGGTGATCAGAGTTTTCTACTTAACTCCTCATCTCCAACTGCAGTTCCAGTCCTGCTCAAACAACACGTGGGACTAGAGTTGCCAGATTTAACAAATAAAAATACAAGATGTCCAGTTAAATTTGACTTTCTGATGCACAGTGAATAATTTTTTATGTAACTATGTCCCTAATATTTCCTTTAAAAAAAGATTTTTGGGGGGCGCCTGGGTGGTTCAGTCGGTTGAGCGTCCGACTTCGGCTCGGGTCATGATCTCGCGGTTTGTGAGTTTGAGCCCCGCGTCAGGCTCTGTGCTGACAGCTCAGAGCCTGGAGCCTGCTTCAGATTCTGTGTCTCGCTCTCTCTCTGCCCCTCCCCTGCTTATGCTCTGTCTCTCACTGTCTCAAAAATAAATAAAACATTAAAAAAAATTTAGTATTTTTGTTGTTGTTATTTATTTGGGGGGAAGAGGGGCAGAGAAAGAGGGAGAGAAAGAATCCCAAACATGGCCTATACCCAGCATGGAGCCAGACTCAGGACTTAATCTCATGACCGCAAGATCATTACCCAAGCCAAAATTAAGAGGCGAACGCTCCACTGACTGACCCAGCCAGGCATCCCCCAAATATTTCTTTCCCCAGAAAGATAAAACAATGCTAAATCCCTGCGGCCAAATATTTTATGGGACATACTTATACTATAATATTGTTCGTTGTTTATCTGAAATTCAAATTTAACAGAGCACTCTGTATTTTCCTGACAGTTCTAACCAGGAACCCTGAAAATAGGGGACCTCAGCTTCCTGAGATTATGGTCACCATCTCAAGTGAGAAAAGCATGAAACCAACTTGGGCTGAGCCAGTCTGATTTCATCACATCCTCCTCTTGTCACAACCCCAGCTCAGAACAATGGAGAAAGAATCGTCTCCCCTTGTCTTGTTCAGACACCAACTCTATCAGGAAGTCATCCTTGGGTCTGACGGTGATGCCCCATGTTGCCCTCTCAGTCCACCTCTGTCTCAGCCAGACCTCGTCTGACTGAGGGAAAGTGGGTTCTTGTCTTCCTCATCACATCTTTTCTGCGCTATAAGAATATTAAATATCCACACCTCTCCATCTTTCTTTTCCCTAGGCCATCTAACACCAACATACTCCTCATCCTTAATCCATCAATTTCCTTGCCCTGAACATTGGACAGCCCTCAACTGGGCTGCAAAAAAATAAGAATTCTCTTGGAAGGCAATTTGGCAATATGTTTCAAAAGCTCTAAAACTGTATGAGTTTTTACCCAGCAATTCTACTTCTAGAAATTTGTGCTCATAAAAAACATAAGATAACAATACAAAGACATAAGTGCAATGATATCTATCTCGGCAAAATTTATAACAAAGGTTATTAATTCCAGGGGCGCCTGGGTGGCTCATTTGGTTAAGCTTCTGACTCTTGATTTCAGTTCAAATCATGATCTCACAGTTCATGGGATCAAGTCCTGCATGGGATACTGTCTCTCCCTCTCTTTCTTTTTTTTTTTTTTAACATTTATTCATTTTTGAGAGACAGAGAGAGACAGAGTGTGAGTGGGGGAGGGAAGAGAGAGAGGGAGACACAGAATCCAAAGCATGCTCCAAGCTCTGAGCTGTTAGAACAGAGCCCAACACGGGGCTTGAACTTACAAACTGTGAGACCATGACCTGAGCTGAAGTCGGATGCTTAATCAACTGAGCCACCCAGACGCCCCTCCCTCTCCCTCTCTTTCTGCCCCTTCCCCACTCATGGTCTTTCTCTCTCTCTCTCAAGATAATAAATAAACTTAAAAAAAAAAAAAAGACACATCTCTGGTCTGCAATTTGTCACCAAGAAACTGGAGCTGTCCTTTTTAAAAATAAATAAATAAATAAATAAATACACTTTCAAAATATTATTAATTCCAATAGTAGGAGTTGCTTAATATTATAGTATGTATCCATATATCAATACTATAAGGATATTAAAATCATGCTTTGGAAGTCTACTTATATGGTAAAATGCTATCATATAGTTTAGTAAAGTGGAAAATAAAGGTTATAGAACAACCTAGACAATAAAATCCCATTTTTAGTTTTTAAAAATATGTTCATATACATATATAGAGGGAAACCAGAGTACAATAATTTCCCAAGAACATTAACGTCAAAATGGTAATAGTTATTTTCTTTTCTTCAGAATGTAAAATTTTCTGCGATTAATAGTGTTAATTTTGTAAACTGAAAATCAATGCTATTTTAAAGGCCCCATTTATTGTGTCTTGAGAATGATTTCCCTGTTCATATTGGCCCCTCCTGTGGCTTATTGCTGAAAGTAAGTTAACGAACAAGCAAGAACTGGCTTCCCAAGAAAAGTAAAATAGTGCCAGGTCTCTCTATCCAGCATATTAAGGTGGACTCCAAGTAGAAATAGTGGACAGTTTACAAGAAACAAAGGCATCATCTTGGGAGTCAAGGGGCCAGACTGGACCTTTTGATCGGTCAGGGGAGAGAAATCATATGTGCATTTTTACCTTAGAACCAGAGGAGAAAATAGAGAGCAAGTCAGGCAGCAGGTGAGAAGGAAGCTAAGTAGAAAATATTAACATCTCAGGGATCCCAGGATGACAGTTGTAAATGAGCAAAGTACTAGGCAGATGCTTCCAGACCTAAAGCAACACTAAGCAAGACTTGGCGCCTGAGCTTCTGAGCCAGACAAGCTACGCCCTGCTTCTGTTCCTTCCCTGCCAACCCAGTCACACAGATCAGACCTTGCACCTGGACTGAAAGAGCTCCTGCTGTACGAAAGGCAACTGATATGAGTGAGAAAGGCTTGCAATGAGGAGTCTGGGAGAAGAGAGTTATCACCAGGAAGCATGGTCCCACACAGTGCCTTGAACCTCAGAAAAGAGCAGAAATTGCTCAATTATCGCACAAGATGGGCACAACTGCCCTCTTTCCTCACCCATTCCTCCAGTGTATGTTTTTGCAGCTCTGCACCTACAAACAAGACAGGTCAAGGCCATAAGAGGAGACCCCAGAAGCAGAGCTCTGAGAATCATGTCAGTGGCTTGGGCCCTCGAACTGGGCAGGCCAGGGAACCTCACACTCACAATGCAGAGCAGACCAGATCCCTGGGGACCAAGGGTCCTAGCTTCTCCCTCCTCTGAAAACATCCAAGGATCAGGCCCTTATCTTCAATAACTCAAGGGAATCAAGGGCTCCAAAGGTATTTCTTCACAAGCCGCCTCATTGCCCCTGTAACCTCCCTGTTCCTCAGAGTGTAGACAAAAGGGTTGAACACAGGAGTGACAACTGTGTAGAAGAGAGCAAGGATCTGGTCCGTGTCCTGAGAGGAGCCTGCCCAAGGCCTCATATATGCAACAGTCCCAGTCCCAAAAAAGAGTATGACCACAAACAGGTGGGAAGAACAGGTAGAGAAGACTTTTCGACGTCCCTGGGATGTTGTGACCCCAAGGAGGGTGGCAAGGATGCAGGCATAGGAGGCTACGATCAGTAAGAAGGGGGTCAGGATAAAGGCTATTGTGACGGCAAGATTGCCCACTTCGCCCCAGAAGGTGCTGGCACTAGCCAGCCTCAGCACAGGCAGGATGTCACAGAGGAAGTGGTGGATTGTGTTGGCACCACGGAAGGGCAAAGTGAAGATGAAGAGGGAGTGAGTGGTGCCTGTAATGATGCCCATGAGGTAGGAGGCCCCTGCCATGCTCACACAAGCTTCCTGGTTCATCAGAGTGGTATAATGCAGCGGCCGGCAGATGGCAGCGTAGCGGTCATAGGCCATGGCAGTGAGCAAGCAGCATTCAGCAATGCCAAAGAGGGCAAAGAAATACAGCTGGGTGAAGCAGCTGGCAGGTGAGATGGTGGGGCAGGAGGCGAGGAGATCAGCCAGCATCCTAGGCACGACGGTTGTGGTGTAGAGGATTTCCACCATGGAGAAGTGGCGAAGGAAGAAATACATGGGCAAGTGCAGGGCAGGGTCTGCCAGCGTGAGGAGGATGATGAGGGAGTTGCCCAGCAAGGTGACCAGGTAGATGCAAAGCACCCCCCAAAACAGAGGACCCCGAAGGGGACCAAAACCCGAGAACCCCAGCAAAACAAACTCAGTTACTGCTGTGCCATTGCCACTACCCATATCCTCAAGTCCAGACTGGAAGAAGGAGCCGGGCAGGGGCTCATGCAGCACCAGAAGGCAGCCAGGCAAAGGCAAAGGCTCCTGCTGCAGCAGGAAAGGCATGAAATAGTCTACAGGAACATTCCAGTTACCAGGAATGAGATGCGTGAGCACCTGAGCCGGTAGCAATTCCCTCCCAGAAACTCCCTCAGAACAGAAAGAAGACAAACCAGAGGAATAGAGGGAGAATGGCAGGCCTTCCTTAAGCCTGGGAACTGGAAAGAAATCAGGGTGGTCCTTCTATTCACTGAGTTCTGGGTTCGAGGAGCAAAGAGCTGGTACAGGTAAAAGAGCTCCCTTTGAGAAAGTCGTGGTGAAAATGGGCAGAAAGATGGGTGAGCAGACAGAATAAACAAAGCTAGCAGCAAACTGGAAGAAAAATAGATCAACCATGAGGCAGAGGAAGAGCTGGAGTGGGAACAAGAGAAAGAAAGAGAAGGCACAGGATCACAGGCTAAAGAGAGAAGGCACAGGGTGCTTTTACCTACAGATGAGTCCCCACAGCCCTCAGGATGCCTTCCTTGGCAGCACATCAACAGGTGCTCTGTCCCCCCCCCAAGAGCCAGATTCCCAGAGGATAGGGAGGGAAAATAGGCAACGGAAGCTAAGGAGAGTGTTAGAGTCTTTTCTAGGCTGCAAAAAGTTTATTAAGAATTTCAAATAATTTATGTAAACAATCCACCTTCAAGGAGGGGAAGGATAACTCCCCACTCCTTAAGTGTGGGCTACATATAGTGACTTTCTGGAAAGAAGGTGACAAAAGAGTAACTTTACAGTGGAGCAGCCTGACAAACACCACCTCAACCAAGTGAGAATCAGCTGTGTCAAATCATGTTGATAGTATGTACCTTTGATCTCGTGTGATGACAATGGCATGTCCCTCCTGTGGCCTTTCTCCTGAAACCCATAACTCCAGGCTAATCATAAGAAAAATGTCAGACAATTCTAATAGAGACACATGCTACAAAATATCTGACCAATACTCCTCAAAACTGTCAAGGAAGGTCATCCAAAACAAGGAACATCTGAGAAACTACAGAGCATAACAACTAAATGAAATGTAGTATCCTTGAAAGGGAAAAAAAAAAAAAAAAAGAATATTGGGCCAAAACTAAGGAAATCTGAACAAAGCGTGAATCTTAGTTAATAATAACATATCAGTATTGGTTCACTAATTGTGACTAATGTATCATACTAACATAAGATGTTACTAATAAAGGAAACTGGACACGGAGTATTTTTTTTAATGTTTTATTTATTTTTGAGAGAGAGACAGAGTGTGAACAGGGGAGGGGCAGAGAGAAAGGGAGACAGAACCCAGAGCAGAGTCCAGGCTCTGAGCTGTCAGCACAGAGCCTGACGTGGGGCTCGAACTCAGAAACTGCGAGATCATGACAGGAGCCCAAGTCAGGCGTTAAACCAACTGAGCCACCCGGATGCCCCAGACACAGAATACTTGGGAACTAGGTGTACTATCTTTGTAATTCTTCTGTAAATCTAAAACTATTCTTAAAAATGTTTATATTTATTTCATTATTTAATGTTTATTTTTGAAAAAGAGAGACAGAGCATGAGTGGGGGAGGGGCAGAGAGAGAGGGAGCAGACTCTTCACAGACTCTGAAGCAGGCTCCAGGCTCCCAGATGTCAGCACAGAGCATGATTCAGGGCTCAAATTCACAATCCATGAGATTATGACTTGAGCTGAAGTTGGATGCTTAACCAACTGAGCCACCCAGGCACCCCAAAAATGTTTATTTTTAAAAGTTTGTTTTTAAAGGTTAATTTATTTAAAATTTTTTTTTAAATAGAAGTGAATTTATTGATAGAGAAAGGTGTTTACAACATATTATTACATGATAAAAGCAGGGTTAAAAGACCAATAAATTCTTAATATAAAATATATATCAGATAGATAGACAGATGGACACCAAAGTAGTAAATGATAAGCTCTGAATGAAAAAGACGTGGAGTTTGTGTGTGTGTGTGTGTGTGTGTGTGTGTGTATGTTGTTTACTTTTTTAATGTTTTTGATCCAATGATCATACAGCAGGAAAAAATAATTTATAAAACATTAAAAGAAAAACATGAAATTTGTTTTAACATATTTTGATATTTAAAAAAATGTTTAACGTTTATTTATTTTTGAGAGACGAAAAGGGACAGAGCATGAGCAGGGGAGGGATAGAGAGAGAGAGGGAGACACAGAATCCAAAGCAGGCTCCAGGCTCTGGGCTGTCAGCACAGAGCCCCATGCGGGGCTCGAACCCACGAACCGTGAGATCATGACCTCAGCAGAAGTCCGACACTCAACCGACTGAGCTATCCAGGCACCTCTAACATATTTTGATATTTTTAAATGTCTAATTTATTTTCAACCAATGATGCCTACTTACACCTTTGGAAATGTTTTTATTAATAGTTTAATTATGCAATTTGAATTAGTAGTGAGTGTTTCTGAATATTTCAAAAGCTGTGAGTGGAACACTGCGATGGACACTTAGGTTGTTTTCAGATTTATGATGTTCCTACAATTTCCAATTTAAAAGAGTTACAAATAAAAACAGCAGGGGGCGTGGGAAGTCTGGAAAATGACCCCAAAAGGTAGATTTTTTTTTTCCCTGAAGAGTGCACAATTCCCGAGTTTGTTCAAAATGGGATCGCATCGCTCCCCATGTGGTGAATCTTAGAATAGCCACGTTCTGTCTGCACAGGACGGAAGTAAGAGCTTCTCAGTTGGTAACCTCCTAGGGAGCTTCTCAGTTGAAATCTGAAATCTGTCCCTGTGCTCAAGAGAGCAGGGAGAGTTGAGAGAAAGAGACAGCCACTCTAAGCTGGTAGGTGGCATTTTTAATAAGCAAAGGGAACTTACAGATGAGGCTTGTCTTGGGCGACAGCAAAGCGAATGGATCCCTGCACCTGCCCGCTGCGCCTTAAGAGTTTATAAAGATGCCCTAACTGGGTTTAGTCACGTATTCCGTGCAGGTGTTCTCAACACCACATCACTATCTCAAGGCTATGTCCTTGGAGCAGTCTCTGGGAGCGGGAAAGGCAAGTGGAACCCACATTCCAAGAATAGGAGCGGGGGTGAGAAGCCTGTGATCACCCAGGTGCAGCTGACTGGTCAACGGGTGGTCATGTCTTTTCAATGACCTTCTCCAACGGATCTAGAAAAGCTCATTTGGTTTACCCAAGATCACTCAGTGAATTAAGGGCAGAGCTGAAACCAGTAATAACATGTGTCATTTATAGGGCATGGCATCGTTGCATAAACCACCTCTCTTAATCCTGACACAGTGAGGTTCCATTAGCCCCACCCTACAGTTGAGGAATAGGTGGGGAGACAGATGAAGTGTCTTGTCCAAGGTCACACAGCCTGATAGCAGCAGAGCCAGAATTCAAACATAGTCTATCTGCCCCCAAAGCCAGTGTAACTGAACACTGTAAACCCAGTCTCTGTCTAACCCAAAGCCTATCCCACTTGTCTTTGCAAAGTGTCTGCATCTACATCACAAAAGAAGATGCCTTGGAGACAACTGCTCTAATCTCTTCTTGTTACAAACGAGGAAACAAAGACAGAGAAGGGATAGATAGGATTTTTCCACAGTCACCCAGGGACAGAGCTAGGCCTGAGGCCAGGTTTCTCATTAAATGTTCTCTCTCAGCCTTTGTTTTACCTCCCAATCCATTGCAACTCTGTGTACATGCGTGCATGTGTGTGTGTGTGTGTGTGTGTGTGTGTGTATGGGTCTGTGTGGGTGCACATGTGTTCCATGTTTGCGTGCAGGGACTAACCTACTCATAGGAAGAGTAACCATGAAAACCCCAGAGTAATCCCCACCAGTAACAGGAACTTCTCAAATCAGCACCTTCCCATTTGCAGAGCCTTGAAGTCAATGTCAAGACTTAAGAGTTTAAAGGAAGAAAGGATTCATCAGTGGCATAAGACAGCACAAATGGAGCCCTGAGGGGGACTAAGGGTGCTTCAGTGGTGCAATAAGTCAGGTATATATAGTTGATCTTTGAACAATTTGGGGGTTAGGAGTGCCAACCCCCACCCCACAGGCAAAAATTCACTTATAACTTTTAACTCCCAAAAACCTTAACTACTGATAGCCCACTGTTGACTAGAAGCCTTACCAGTAACATAGTTGACTAACACCTATTCTGTATGTTACATGTATTATATACTGTATTTTCACGATAAAATAAGCTACAGAAGAGAAAATGTTATTAAGAAAATCATAAGGGAGGGGTGTCTAGGTGGCTCAGTCGATTGAGCATCAGACTTCAGCTCAGGTCATGATCTCATAGTCAGTTGTGGGATTGAGCCCTGTACAAGGCTCCATGCTGGGCATGGAGCCTGCTTGAGATTCTCTCTCCCTCTCCCTCTACCCCTCCCCAACTTGCACACACACATGCACATTTGTGCTCTCTGTCTCAAAAAAAATTAAAGATTAAAATTAAAGAAAATCATAAGGAAAACACATTTGTAGTATCATACTTTAAAAAATCTACATATAAGTGGACCCATGAAGTTCAAACCCATCTTGTTCGAGGGTCAACTGTATTTCCCTGAAGTACAGTGTACAAAGTTCAAAAGGACACATGAGGCCACTAGGGGGTCAGACATCCTATAAATAGGCAGAGCTCAAACCATAAGCCCCTTCTTCCCCCAGGAGAAGAAGCCCAGGGAACCAAAATAGGACCTACTTCAACCAAGAAGCTTAGCATCCTCCATGCTCCTGCTTCAGCACAGAACTCAGGGTCTGAGCCTCCACACAGACCCTGTGGAGGGGGAGCAGGTAAACTGAGACAGGAGCAGAGATGGTAGAAAAAGTAGCACTGGACAGAGAGGAGAAAGCATGGCCACAGCCAAGGGAGGAACATCCCTGATGCCCCTGAGGAGGAGGCGCCCCAGCACCAGTGAGCCCGTGCCAGAGCACTCGAGGACAAGCTGTGAAGCAGCATAGGACAAAGACCACAGGCCCTATGAAGACATGTACCACTGACACAGAAGAGCCACTCCTGCCTCAGGTAGGATGTTTTCCTCCAGGTACATATGGAGGTGAGGTGATTTCCACCAAACCAGATTTCACGTTCCTGGAAAACTCTTGTTAGTTGTTCCTCTGCTTGAGAATCTTTCTCTACCTACTTCTCAAGTTCATATCCTGTCTACCCCTCCTGGCCCAGTACAGACACACCTCCTCTGAGAAGTCTCTCCTGATTCTCCCTCAGAAACCACATCACTCCACAGCTTTCCATGTAGTATTATCTCAAAACTTAGTAACTTGAAACAACAAATATTTATTATCTCCTGGTTTCTGAGTCAGGAGTGCAGGTGTGAATTAGCTGGGTGTCTGTGGCTCTCACAAGACTGCAATTAAGACTTCAACTGGGCTGCCTCATCTCAGGGCTCCAGTGAGAGAGGGTGTGCTTCCAAACTCACCCACAGGGCTGTTGGCAAGCCTTAGGTGCTTACTGCCTGAGGACCTCAATTCCTTGCCTTGCGGGCATCTTCACAGGGCAGCTCACTCTGTGGCAGCTGCCTACCCTCTAGGTGAGGGAGCAAAGGAGAGAGGGAGAAAGGGAGGAAGACCAAAGTCAGTCTTTTGTTGCCTAATCTCAAAAGTGACATCCCATCACTTCTGCTGTGCACTGTGAGTTAGGAGTGAGTCACTAACACTAGCCTGAAAAGATCCAGGGTACAAAAAGACTGTGACTTCAGTTTTTCTCATTCACTCTCTCTCTTGCTCTCTCAGTCTGAGGGAGGAAATCTGCATGTTGTGAGCTGCCCGGTGGAGAGGTCCACATGGCAAGGGATGACTATCTCCATTTACTCAAGGGAAGGGGGTTACATGAAGGCTCAAGCACCAGGAGGTGAGGGTTGCTGGGGGACAGCTGAGGGGTGGCTACCCCACGTGCAGCCGGTACAGTGGCATTACCTGGGCAGCTCCTGAGCCAAGCACTAGGCTGAGTAATCACTTCAGTTAAATCCCATCATCCACCTAGTGAGCCAGGCATTATTATTACCTCTTTACAGATAACATGCTGAGGCTAAGAGAGGTGATGTGTGTGACCTGCCTGAGGTCCCATTAGTCAGTGACCCAGGCAGGATTCAAACCCAAGCTCTGACCCAATCCCATGCCTTTTCTACCTCAACTGCTTGCCACTGCTCACTTTTCAGGTTAGATTCTTGGCTTCACCACCTATGAGCTGTGTGACCTTGGGCACATTGTTTAACCTCTCAGAGACTTGTTTTTCTCATCTGTAAAACAAAGATAATTCGTACCTCTTAGGGTTATTGCAAGAATTTAGTAACATGTTTGAGAAGCGTGTAGCACAATGTCTGGTGTATAATAAAAACCAGCTTCGTATCACATGAATTGGGGAGATAGAGAAGGGGAGTTTACTGTATCTATTTCCACCCTGGTCTGGGAAGACAATAAAATTTCAAAGCCATTTTTAAAAAGGTACCCAAGACTGGAAAAAGTATGGGATCAAAGGAAAAATGTCTTGAAAGTTATTACTTTAAGTGGAGAGAAGGTCCTCCCTTAACAGCCTTGAGGGCAAGGAGAGGGTTTTCTTGATCACACCCTATGACTTTTCTCAGAACATTTTTAGAAATTGATTGGCTGTGGTATCTGGGGTGTGTGTTGACAGGGGGACATGAGGGGAGCCAAGGAGAAGGAAAATGAAAAATATTATGAAAATGGAAGGTGGCTGGAGGCTGTTGGCTGACCCCACAAAAGTCAGAAGACGAAACTGGCCTCAAGAGGCAGCTGAAGACATCACGATTAGACCCAAGAAACTAAGCCTTCCCCCTAGAGATCATGAAAGAACACACAAGTCTAGGAAATCCATTTACCCTGAACCCCGGACCTCCTTGACTCTCCTGAGGGAAAGCTTTCCCTTTGTAGAAAACACTGTTAAGTGAAGATCTCATAGGTGCTTGTTAGCTCCCGTGAGATAGAAAGAGAGAGACAGAGAGAGGGGTGGGGGAGAGGGGGAGGGACTGGCCTTTCAAACCCCCTCAGACACTTTTTACTCTAAAAATCTAAGCAGTAGCTTGCATCCATCTGGGTATATGTATAGAATGATTAACAAATACTTTCTCCCCATGGATACTATGTAAGTTTTAATTAATTCCCACACGTCAGCCATGTCTCTCTGTTTCCCTCAACACTGCTTCCCAGCTTCACAGTCCCCAGGGCCTCTGCCACAGCAATTACCTGCTCCAGATGAGCATGTCTCCACAGCACATCAGCAATCGTAATCACACCACAATAACTCCACAATGACTTTTGTCCCTCAACATTTAAAAAAAAAGAAAGAAAAAGTTTACACCCTGGCAATTAATAGAGCACTTCAGCAATTTCCCTTCAGTATCTCATTTGGTTCTCACATTGACCCTAGATATAAGCTTAACAGGTATCACTAACCTGTTTTAGCAATGGGAAAACTGAGGAGCCACGTGACTGCAAAGTCACTTGTACAACAAGAGTGCAACCAGGACTAGAAACCTAGAAGCCAAATCCCTGGCTCTCGGTCCAGGACACGCTAATGCACCACCTAGTGCTGCCCCACGATCTCTGTCCCACATCGGTTACTTGACCTCTGAAAGCCCAGCTCCTTCCAACACCAAGAGGCCACAGTGTCCCACAGAGCAACCAGAAACAGCTGCCCTCCCCTGAGAGTCCCCTACTTCCTCACACCGTCACCACTTAGCCAGGCTTCTGGAGCACAGACAAGTGCACTCTGGGGAGGTCATTGCTCCCTGCTCCCAGTCCTCACTATGCCCCTGTAACACTACCACATACACCAGATAATCCACCTGATTATCTGTCTCCTGCCTCCCACTTCCATCCCAGAGTTACAAAGAAGCTCACAATTACATTTGTTAACTTGCTGTCTTGGTTCTTGTTGCATAGCATCAATAGCTTACCAAGACCTATCAAACACCACAAGATGGCAAAAATTAAATGTGGAAACAAAGGAAAGAAAGAGAAAGAAAAGAAATGTTTTAAAAAGAAAGAGAAAAGTAGGGACATATGATGGAACGAGGAATGAAACTAAAAATCCAAATGTAAGACCCATACCCTTCCCAAGGGTGGGCCACAAGTTTGGCCTAACCTACCTAGCAGCCAATCCAAAAAGGAAAGTCTGATCGGTTCTAGAGTTCACTGTGTCTGTGAGATAAAACAGAGACAGGCTACTCAGGGCAGTACAATTATTCTAGGAGCCAGGACCAGACAGAAATTTCTCCCAAGGACACTCCTAGAGAGATGACTGTGGCTCACATCCTTGCCATTGCCTTCAGAGTGAATTACCTAGGATGGGTCTTAATAACTGCCCTCAACATAGGGGAGGCCATCACACCACAGGACCTCTGTGACTGTGGAAGAGGTAGCTCTGTCTTGATGGAGCTTGATGTAGGGCAGGTTTCTCAACCTTGGCTGTACTGACAATTGGACCATGATAATTCTTTGTTGCTGGCGAATGTACTATGCATGCACTGGAGGGTGCTTAGCAGCATCCCTGGCATCTACCCTCTACATGCCAGAAGCTTCCTCCCCCAAAACTGTGACAAACAAAATGTCTTCAGATAAAGGCAAACGTCCCCTGAGGGACAAAATCATTGAGAACCACAGATCCAACAGTAGAAATCATTGCTTCTAGTTTCTTTTTAATGTGGAGAGGCAAAGAAGGGACCGGTTTTACTATTGTTATTTTTGTAGCTTTATTGAAGTATAATTTATATACCATACAAATTCACTCATTTAAAGTATGTAATTCAGTGTTGCTTTTGTTTGTTTGTTAGTATGTATTCACAGGGCTGTATAACCATCACCACCACCTAATTTTAGAACCTTTTCAGCATTTCAAAAAGTAACTCCATGCCATGCCTGGGTGGTTCAGTTGGTTGAGTGGCCAACCTCAGCTCAGGTCATGATCTCACAGTTCGTGAGTTCGAGCCCCGCGATAGGCTCTGTGCTGACAGCCCAGAGCCTGGAACCTGCTTCTGATTCTTGTCTCCCTCTCTCTGCCCCTCTCCTGCTCATGCTCTGTCTCTTTCTCCCAAAAATAAATAAATGTAAACCAAAAAAAAAATTTTTTTAAGTAACTCCATACCTTATAGCAGCCACTCCCTATTCTTCTTTTCCCCCAGCCTCTGAAAGCAAGTAATTTGGTATCTCTCTTATGGATTTGCCTATTACGGACATTTTATATAATAGAATCATACAAAGTGTGGGTTTTTTTGCACCTGGTTTCTTTCATTCAGCATAATTTTTTCAAGTTTTATCCATTACCAGTACTTCTATCCCTTTTATTGCCAGATAATATTCCACTGTGTGGATATATCATATTCTGTCTATCCATTCATCTGTTTATAGACATTGGGTTGTTCATACTTCGGGGCTATTATTAATAATTCTGCTATGAACTTTCATGTACAAACTTTTAGGTGGACATTTGGTTTTAATTCTCTTGGGCATATACCTAAGAATGGAATTGTTGGGTTATACGGTAGCTCTAAGGTTAATATTTTGACGAGTTGCCAGTTTTCCAAAATAACTGCACCCTTTTATATTCCACCAGCAATAAATGATGGTTCTAATTTTTCCACCTCCAGCACTTGTTAGTTGGTGTATAGTGTGTAGTTCAAGCCTTCTATTTCCTAGTTGATCTTCCTCCTAGTTGTTCTCTCCATTATTGGAAGTGGAGTGTGGAAGTCTCCAGATAGTACTTGTCCAATTGTCTATTTCTGTTCTGCCAGATTTGGATTCCTGTATTTGTTGTTAGGTGGCTCTACTAATACCATGCAAAAAGGGGTTTAAAACAGAAGTTATTACTAGAGATAAAGAAGAACATTTTATAGTGATAGGAGATTCACTCTATAGTGCAGGAAATAATAAAAATTAAGCTGAAATAAGTGATGTAGGAATTTTAAAAAATAGAGAAAATCAACAAAAGTTGAGTCTTTGAAAGGATCAACAAAATTGACAAACTTTTAGCTAGACTACCAACAAAGAGAATAGAGGTATTAAAATCAGGAATGAAAGAGGGAGACATCACTACTAACCTTACAAAAACAAAAAAGATTATAAGGGAAGGGGCACCTGGGTGTCTCAGTTGGTTGAGCATTGGACTTGTGATTTTGGCTCAAGTCATGATCCCAGGGTCATGGAATGGAGCCCAGAGTCAGGCTCTGTGCTGAGCATGGAGCCTGCTTGGAATTCTCAGTCTCTCTCTCTCTCTCTCTCTCTCTCTCTCTCTCTCCCTCTCTCCCTCTGCCCCTCCCTCATTCACACACTCTCTCTCTAAAATAAATAAAATGAAAACAAAATTTTTAAGTTATAAGGGAATACTATGTGTCTAGTAAGTCCAATATCTGGTTTTCCTTAGCAATACTATTTACTGCTCTTTTTTTCCTCTATGGATGGGCCATAATCTCCTGTTTCTTTGCATGTCTCATAATTTTTTTGTTGAAAACCGGACATTTTATGTATTTATGTATTTTTTTAATGTTTATTTATTTTTGAGAATGAGAGACAAAGCACAAGTGAGGGAGGGTCAGAGAAAGAGGGAGACACAGAATCCGTAGCAGGCTCCAGGTTCTGAGCTATCAGCACAGAGCCCAATGTGAAACTTGAACTCACAAACCAAACTGTGAGATCATGACCTGAGCCAAAATCAGACACTTAACCAACTGAGCCACCCAGGTGCCCTGATTTGTGCATTTTTTTTAAGTAGGCTTCATACCCAGCAAGGAGCCTAATGCAGGGCTTGAACTCATGACCCTGAGATCAAGACCTGAGCTGAGATCAAGAGTCAGATGCTTAACCATGTGAGCCACCAGGAGCCCTGAAAACTGGACATTTTAAATAATATTATGTGGTAGCTCTAAAAATCAGATTCCCACTTCTCAGGGATTTTTGTTGTTGCTATTTGTTATCATCATTTATTTAGTGACTTTCCTAATTCTATAAAGTCCATTCTTTGTTATGTGTGGCCACCTAAATCCCTGCTTGGCCAGCTTAGCAGTGAGCTAATAATCGAACAGATTTCCTTAAATGCCTTGACCACTAAATCTCCCCGCTTTGCTGAGGCATTCATTGTGTGAGGATTGCGACATGCCTTCAATTCTCCAGCAGTTTACGACTCCCACTTAGTCTTCATTTCCTGCTTGTACAGAGTCCCAAGGTCAACCAGAGCTGAGAGATGTGCAGCCGTGTACATTCTAAACCCCTAGGATTAAGAGATTTCAAAGCCTCCTGTTGATATCCCCAAATTTTCCTTTCAAGATTTTAGTAGCCTCTTGTTTGCACCAAGAGATGCCATATCAGGCCACTGATTATTTGACCAATGCCCTAAGGGTAGGGATTTCCTCACCCAGACGAAATAAAGACAAATGCCATGAATGGGGCTTTTCCAGGGATCTTTCAGACAGGTCAAATAGTGACAATTCTCTGGAAAACAGCTCTTTCAGGAGCTCAAGCCCATTCTACCCCTTCCAGTAGCTGCTAGGATTCTGGATTTTGCAGTTACTGTGGTTCCAAGGCACTGGTTTCAAGGCTACACGGAGCTGGGGAAAGAGGATAAAAATAGGGCAAGTTAAAACACCACAAAACTCACTGTTCTTAACAAAATTCTGCCATTATTCTTGGGAAGAATGCTCCTCAGGTTGCAAGACTTTGATTAATGTCTAGAGTTCTGGAAAACTTGATTTTGATGATTTTTGTCAGTGTTCTTATTGCTGTTATCGAAAAACGTTTTCAGAGGTCTTTACTCCACCATTCCAGAAGTGCTTCCTCCAGCTCTTAAGGTTTTAATCACACTCCCTTAATAGTTCCCTGGGGTCTCAGCAGGGAGTGGGTCCTGAAGAAACAACCCAACCAAAAAAGATTTCAAGGACTTCAAGTCTGCCTTTTGCCAGATCCCAGAGCTGTAAACCCTCAGGATGAGCCCTCTGTTTCCCCAGGACCACAGTTTTATGGTTGCAGGGGTATGATAGCCATGCTGGGAAACCAAGGCCAACCCTGACAGAGACTGCCTCAGGAGCCGGGCAGGACTGGAGCCACAGTGACTGGAGTGAGTCACAAGCTTTTGTGATATCAGTAAGTTGGTCCATTTCATGGTTTTCCATTGTTCTTAGTGACTGTCTTGAAAGGAGAAAATACAATTTTCACAGTGTTTCAGAACACAAAACCACAAGTAGCTTTCTACAACTGTCATAACTGACTTCACATTCTATCACCAGCCTGTGGCAGGCAAGGCCACTCAGAGACAGAGAGAAGACTAGTCCTCTTCGTTTTCCAGGCAGTGGGTATGTTGAAAAACAAAGAAATGCCAGAACAGAGTTACTAAAATATTGATATATTTTAGATATTTATTTTTAACCAACCAAAAGTTCTAATACAACAAATCAATACATAGACAATAGGACCTTATTTGGCAATAAGGCAAAATCTATACTTGAGGCTCTGCATGGATACAAGGCCTAGACCCTATAGCTTTCCTAGTAATAAGACCCCTCCTTTCTGTGCTACTGGGGAGTTCTTTGCTTCCCGATGGGAGGAAGGGAGTGAGAATTTAGATAAATCAACTTCAGGTTCTCTCTTGAAAGGAGAGCCACCTACAGGATCAGTAGATCAAAGTGGTAGCCCCTCCTCACAAACCCAAGGAGGTGAAAAGAAGTTTATTCTCCCCAACTCATGGCTACATTTCAGCCCCTGCTCATGTCCTCCTTCCTGCCTCTTCCCTAGGGGAAAAAAAATCATTCCCTATGTTTTCATGGAGAGCTACACTACTCTGTAATAGGGAACTATTACAGAGCAGTCCAGAAGAAGACTAGAAGAGTTGTTTTATCTAAAGAAACCATTCCCTTGTATCACACAAGCAAAAGTCCTTATAGACCTAGATCTTCAGAAGAAAAGGATTTCCTGTGGACCCTTCCTCTCTCTCTACCCATATTCCAACTTCAGATGTTAGCTAACTGCTAATAGAAACTTTCTGCTGTCCAATACCATATGTTTTCACTCTTATGTGGATCCTGAGAAACTTAACAGAAGACCATGGGGGAGGGGAAGGGGAAAAAAAGGCTAGAGAGGGAGGGAGCCAAACCATAAGAGACTCTTAAAAACTAAGAATAAACTGAGGGTTGATGGGGGGGTGGGAGGGAGGGGAAAGTGGGTGATGGGTATTGAGGAGGGCACCTGTTGGGATGAGCACTGGGTGTTGTATGAAAACCAATCTGACATAAATTTCATATTAAAAAAAAAAAAAAAAAGAAACTTTCCACTGTCAGGATTTTACCAGATCCAAAGTGGGGAGAAATTGTCTCTGATTTCATGAATGAAGTAGACATTGTGTGCTGTAGCCAATTTCCTCACAGGTTACCTAAAAAGCAAGCATATATCATCCCAGTGAGGATTAATTTTTCTCCCAAATCAATAAAATCGAGTTTCATATCAAGAAAACATATATTACTGTGATGTTAAGATCTTGACTCTATCCCTTGCAAAATAATAACCCCAACAGGACTGTGCTAAGGCATACTTGCCTTCTTCCCGAGCCTGCAGTATCTCTAATAGGTCACAAAGCCCTCCCAGGCCAGGTGCAAGCTCCAAATTCTGATCCAAAATTCTCTTCCCTGACAGAAGAAAAGGGCGGGTATCGATACTTCTTAACACATATCACAGTTTGCATTCTAACACATATCTGATGGCTTCCATTATTTTTGCTGTGAAATTCTGGAATAGCACATTTGAACATAAGACAGTGCATGCAGGAGCCACACAACAAATACATATGACAAGAAGAGCACACTGGGGTGCTGGGAAGGCACCAGCTCTTCTGCCACTCCAGCTTGTGCTCCCTGTGAGTTGTCCTTATGACCACAGGAGACCTAAGGTGTAAGTCTGCCAACTGCAGTATAAAGCAGGACATTTTAGCACAGCCACCACTTCAAAAGGTAAATTATTGCTATGGATTACACAGAATGTTGTTTACATTCAACATTCTGACCCTTACTCCAACCCTGCACCTTGCCCCATTCCTGAAGCTGAACACCCAGCCCCAGTCCCTGCCCCACACCCAGGAATTGACTCATCTGATCCTCTGGCCCTGACCTATGCTCACTGCCCAGGCCCCTGATTGTCTCCCCTCTCAGTTCCATCCAGGTCCACCTCCTGCCACCCTTCCCTGCCTAATCCTAGCTGGACTCCATTTGAGCCTATTTAGCCAAGCCCAGTCTCAGGACCCAAACAGTTCCTGTTTAACCTGACCTGAAAGGTGCTCAGTCTCTAAACCTGACTTGGAACAGCTGCTAGATTGAGTCCTTTGCCACCACTCCTTCCTGAGGTCAAGCTCTGGAATGTCCAGCCAGCCAAACCTTAAACAGCACTGCTTCCTGGAAGAGTGAGAGGGACTAAGGACCTGAGCTCACAAGCTTCATCCCCCTCTTCAACTAATAGTTTGTTTTTGGGTTTTTTTTTAATGTTTATTTTTGAGAGAGAGAGAGAGACAGTGTGCACTCAAAGGTGGGGGAGGGGCAGAGAGAGAGAGGGAGACACAGAATCCGAAGCAGGCTCCAGGCTATGAGCTGTCAGCACAGAGCCCCACATGTACCTCAAACCCGCGAATCATGAGATCATGACCTAAGCCAAAGTCGGACACTTAACCGACTGAGCCACCCAGGAGCCCTTAAAGTAGTTTCTTAAGACAGTGTTTCTCAAACTTGAATGCACATAGGAGTGACCTTGGGATCTTGTTAAAATGCAGATTTCAGGGGCACCAGCGTGGCTCAGTCGGTTGGGCATCCAATTTCAACTCAGGTCATGGTCTCACAGTTTGTGAGTTTGAACCCTCTGTCAGGCTCTGTGCTAACAGCACAGAGCCTGGAGCCTGCTTCGAATTCTGTGTCTCCTTATCTCTCTATCCCTCCCCCGCTCACACTCTCTCTCTCAAAAATAAACATTAAAAAAAATTTTTTTAATTAAATAAATAAATACATGAAATGCAGATTTCAATTCTGCATGTCTGGTGTGAGGCCCGAGACAGTTCTTTATTTTTTTTTTCTTAATGTTTATTTATTTTTGAGACAGAAAGAGACAGAGCATGAACGGGGGAGGGGCAGAGAGAGAGGGAGACACAGAATCAGAAGCAGGCTCCGGGCTCTGAGCCATCAGCCCAGAGACCAACGCGGGGCTCGAACTCACGGACCGCGAGATCACTGACCTGGGCCGAAGTCAGACGCTTAACCGACTGAGCCACCCAGGCGCCCCTCGAGAGAGCAGTTCTGACAAATGCTCAGGTGAAACCAATATTGTTAGTCCAGGGAATATACTTTGAGTAGCAAGTTTCTAGAATACTAATTACTAATTGCAAAATAAAAAAAAACATATATATTTCACATTAACAACAGCCCTAATGTCACCAAGGGAAGAGGAAAAATTTTTCACAGTTTGCTCTACCCCACAGAATTTGGAGTCTGTCCCATGCATATTTTGCACCAATCACATGCAATATTGCTTTGAATTTCACTTAAAAGTTTCCTATGTGTTGTGATAAGCACCAGGTGATGTATGGAAGTGTTGAATCACTATATTGTACACCTGAAACTAATATACTTTATGTTAACTAACTGGAATTTAAATAAAAACTTCTTAAAAATTTTTTTTAACTTTTTAATGTTTACTTTTTTTGAGAGCGAGAGAGAGAAAGCAAACAGAGGAAAGGCAGAGAGATAGGGAGACGCAGAATCCAAAGCAGGCTCCAGGCTCTGAGCTGTCAGCACAGAGCCCAACACGGAGCTCAAACCCACGAACTGTGAGATTATGACCTGAGTTGAAGTCGGACGCTTAACTGACTGAGCCACCCAAACACCCCTAAATAAAAACTTTTTAAAATTTTTCCTATATGTGTGTTTTTTTTACTACTCATGTATCAGATTCCTTTATAGCATTCATTCATTCTGCAAACAATATTGAGGGGCTATAGGAATATATAAGACATAATCTCTGTGCTAGGTAAGCCAACAGGCCATTGAAGGAGACAGATACAGGGGCACCTGGACGGCTCAGTCAGTTAAGCATCCAGCTTCAGCTCAGGTCATGATCTCACAGTTCGTGAGTTCAAACTCCACTTTAGGCTCTGTGCTGACACAAAGGCTGGAGACTGCTTTGGATTCTGTGTCTCCCTTTCTCTCTGCCCCTCCCCTGCTCATTCTCTCTCTCTCTCTCTCTTTCTCCCCCCCCCCTCAAAAATAAAGAAACATTAAAAATTTCTTAATAAAAAGATAAAGGAGACAGAAACATAAGCAGGTATTTTGGGCACAATATGGTAAGAACAACAATAGTATCTGTATATAGTGTGAGGGAAAAGAGGTCTATGACATTATCAGAATTGGGGAGTCATCAGGAAAGCATTCTGGGCAAAGAAGAGCCTGAGTTGAATCTAACCAAGAGAGGGAGTAAACCAAGTGAGGTATAGGGGACCCATCTGGCAGAGACTCCAATATGAAACACCTGGAAAGCAGAGGAGCTGCACACACTTGAGGTTATCGAAACACATTACCAAAGGAGAAGGCTTCAGAGAAGAGGCTGAGGTGTTGATCAGGGGTAGATCACAGAGAGCCTCTCTACCATATTATGGAGTATAGACTTTATCCTATGAGTGACAATGAGGAAACAATTCAGATTTTTAAAGAAGGGCATGGCATGGTCATGTTTGTCTTTTAGGTAAATCATGTTCCGTGACTGTCTGGAGAATGGATTTGAAGGTGACAAAACTAGAAACAGGGGGACCCATTAAGAAGCTGATTTCATGGTCTAGAAACCAGATGATATGGGCCTGAACTTAAAGTACTGGTGGTTGGGATAAGAGGAGACAGATTCAAGATATGTTTAGAAGGCATTTGGAAATACATGGCAAGATTTAGTGATGAATTCAGGTGCATGGGTGGCTCTGTTGGTTGAGCGTCTGACTTTGGCTTAGGTCATGATCTCTCAGTTCATGGGCTGGAGCACTACATCCAGCTTGCTGCTGTCAGCACAGAGCCTGCTTTGGATTCTCTGTCCCCCTCTCTCTGCCCCTCCCTGCCTCGTGTTGTCTCTGAAAATTTTTTTAAAAATGGAAAAAAAAGTTAGTGATGAATTGAATGGTGATGGGGTGAGAGAACAGGAGGATGAAGAATGGTTCCCAGGTGCTTCCTTGGAGAAATTTCAACCAAATCAGAAAGGACAGGAAGAGTTGGTGGATTGGAATTCTGGATCAAACCAAATCTCTATGCTAATGGGTCTCAAATATTTATCTCTAGCCCAAAATGCTCTTCAAAATTCCACATCCATATAGTTAATGGCTCACTGGACATATCACTTCCAAGTCACACACCAAATTCACCATCTTTAAAAAAAAAAAAAAATCTTATGCTGGTAAATTGCATCCAGCGACCAGAGTCAGAAGTCTCAGAGTAATCTGTAAAAAATTATAAACATCGATCCCATTTACAATTGCACGAAAAACCATAAGAAACCTAGGAATAAACCTAACGACAGAGGTGAAAGATCTGTATGCTGAAAACTATAGAACACTTATGAAAGAAATCGAAGAAGACACAAAGAAATGAAAAAACATTCCAAGCTCATCGATTGGAAGAACAAATATTGTCAAAATATCCATACTACCCAAAGCAGTCTACACATTTAATGCAATCCCTATCAAAATACCACCAGCATTCTTCACAGAGCTAGAATAAACACTCCTAAAATGTGTATGGAATCATAAAAGACCCCAAATAGCCAAAGAAATCCTGAAAAAGAAAAGCAAAGCTGGAGGCATCATGATTCCGGACTTCAAGCTATATTACAAAGCTGTAATCATCAAGCTGTAATCATGGTACTGGCACAAAAACAGACACATAAACCAATGGAGCAGAATAGAAAATCCAAAAAAGGACCCACAACTATATGGTCAATTCATCTTCAACAAAGCAGGAAAAAATATCCAATGGAAAAAAAGATAGTCTCTTCAACAAATGGTGCTGGGAAAACTGGATAGCAACATGTAGAAAAAATGAAGCTGGACCACTTTCTTACACCACACACAAAAATAAATTCAAAATGGATGAAAGACCTAAATGTGAGACAGAAAATGATCAAAATCCTAGAGGAGAACATAGGCAGCAACCTCTTTGACCTCAGCCAGAGCAACTTCTTTCCAAACATGTCTCAAAGGCAAGGGAAGCAAAAGCAAAAATTAATTATTGGGACTTCATCAAGATAAAAAGTTTCTGCACAGTGAAGGAAACAATCCATAAAACTAAAAGGCAGCCTAGAAAATGGGAGAAGATATTGCCAAATGATGTATCTGATAAAGGGTTAATATCCAAATCTATAAAGAATTTATCAAACTCAACACCCAAAAAACAAATATCCAGTTAAGAAATGGGCAGAAGACATTAACAGACATTTCTCCAAAGAAGACATACAAATGGCTAACACACATGAAAAGAGGCTCAACATCACTTATCATCAGAGAAATACAAATCAAAAACCATGATGAGATACTACCTCACACCTGTCTGAATAGCTAAAATTAACAACACAAGAAACAACAGGTGTTGGCAAGGATGCAGAGAAAAGGAAACCCTCTAGCACTGTTGGTGGGAATCCAAACTGATGAAGCCACTCTGGAAAACAGTATGGAGGTTCCTCAAAAAGTTAAAAATAGAATTACCCTATGACACAGCAATTGCACTACTACTACCCAAAGGACACAAAAATACAGATTCGAAAGGCTACATGCACCCCGATGTTTATAGCACCATTATTGACAATAACCAAACTACAGAAAGAGCCCAAATGCCCATGAACTGAAGAATGGATAAAGAAGATGTGGCATATATATACAATGGTATATTACTCAACCATCACAAAGAATGAAATCTGGGGCACCTGGGTAGCTCAGTCAGTTAAGCATTCAACTTTGGCTCACATCATGATCTCATGGCTCATGAGTTTGAGCCCTGTGTCAGGCTCTGTGCTCACTCTCTCTCTGCCTCTCTCCCACTCCTGCTCTGTGTCTCTCTCAAAAGTGAATGAATAAATAAATAAACAAATAACATTTTTTTAAAAAAAGACTGAAATCTTGGGATGCCTGAGTGGCTCAGTCTGTTGAGCATCCAACTCTTGATTTTGGCTCAGGTCATGATCTCATGGTTTGTGGAACCCAGCCCTGTGTCAAGCTCTTCACTGACAGTGCAGAGCCTGCTTGGGATTCTCTCTCTCTCTCCCTCTCTCTCTCTCTCTTCCCCCACCCCGCGCCTCCCCTGTTCATGTGCTCCCTCTCTCTCTCTGTCTCTCAAAAATAAATAAATATTTTTTAAAAAGAATGAAATCTTGCCATTTGCAATGACATGGATGGAGCTAGAGAGTATTATGCCAAGCTAAATAAGTCAGAGAAAGACAAATACCATATGATTTCATTCATGTGGAATTTAAGAAACAAAATAGAAGAACATATGGGGGAGGGAAAAAAAAAGAGGGAAACAAACCATAAGAGACTCTTAATTATAGAGAACAAACTGAGGGCTGATGGAGGGAGGTAGGTGGAAGATGGGCTAGATGGGTGATAGGTATTAAGGAGGGCATTTGTTATGATGAGCACTGGGTGTTGTATGTAAGTGATGAATCACTGAATTTTCTACTCCTGAAACCAACATTACACTGTATGTTAACCAACCAGATTTTAAATAAAAATTTGGAAAGAAGCACCTGGGTGGCTCAGTTGGTTAAGCGTCCAACTTTGGCTCAGGTCGTGATCTCACAGTTCATGACTTCAAGCCCTGCGTCTGGCTCTGTGCTGACAGCTTGGAGCCTGGAGCCTGCTTCAGATTCTGTGTCTCCCTCTTTCTCTGCCCCTCCCCTGCTCGTGCTCTCTCTCTCTCTCTCTCTCTCAAACATAAACATTAAAAAAATTTTAATTTTGAAAAGAAAAAAACCAGAATTGTAAGTGTTTGGTGATTGCCAAGGGCTCATGTGAAGTTAATAGGTATGGAGTTTCAGTTGTAAAGGTCAAAAAGTTCTGGAGATGGATGGTGGCCATGGCTGCACAATAATGGGAATGAAATTAATGCCACTGAACTATACACTTAAAATTGACTTAAATGGTAACTTTTATGTTATGATATTTTACCAAAATTTCATAAAAGAAAAATAAAATGCTACCTTAATAACACCTCTTACACAAATCTTCTCTCTGTTCCCCACTTTTGCTCCATTTTCATTGTCCTTTTACTGGACAATTGTAAATCATATCTCCTTTTCTTTTTCATTTTTATTTTTTTCTTTTATTTCCAGTATGATTAACATACAATGTTATATTAGTTTCAGGTGTACAATATAGTGATTCAACAAGTCTATACACTACTCAGTGTTCATCATAGAAAGAGTACTCTTAATCCCCTTTATCTATTTCACCCATTGCCCCCCACCTATCTACCCCCTGGCAACCATCAGTCCTTTGTCTACATTTAAGAGTCTGCTTTTTTGTTTGCCTCTTTTTTCTTTTGTTCTTTTGTTTCTTTTTTTATTATTTTTTAAGATTTTTTTAAGTTTATTTATTTATTTTGAGAGAGAGAGAGAGAGTAAGTGGAGAAGTGGCAGAGAGAGAGAGAGAGAGAGAGTAAGTGGAGAAGTGGCAGAGAGAGAGAGACAGAGAGAGAGAGAGAATCCCAAGCAGGCTCTGTGCTGTCAGCACAGAGCCCAACTTGGAGCTCAATCCCACCAACTATGAGATCATGACCTGAGCCAAAATCAAAAGTTGACACTTAACTGATTGAGCTACCCAGGAGCCCCTATATTTTTTTTTAAGTAGGCTTTACACCCAGCATGGAGCCCAACACATAGCTTGAAATCACGACCCTGAGATCAAGACCCAAGCTGAAATCAAGAGCAGAATGCTTAACCAACTGAGCCACCTGGGCGCCCCAAGATTTTATTTTTAAGTGATCTCTACACCCAACGAGAGGCTCAAATTCACAACCCTGAGATCAAGAGTCACATGCTCTACTAATTGAGCCAGCCAGGCACTCCTGTTTTGTTTCTTAAATTCCACATGAGTGAAATCACATGGCATTTGTCTTTCTCTGACTGACTTATTTCATTTAGCATTTATACCCTATGTCCATCCATGTTGTTGCAAATGGCAAGGTCCCATTTTTTATGGCTGAGTAATATTCCATTGTAAGTATATTCCACATCTTCTTTATCTATTCATCTATGGGTGGACACTTAAGTTGCTTCTACATCCTGGCTATTGTAAATAATGCTAGAGTAAACATAGGGGTGCATATATCTTTTTGAACTACAGTTTTTGTTTTCTTTGGATAAATACCCAGTAGTAGATTATTGGATCTTATGGTAACTCTATTTTTAATTTTTTGAGGAAATTCCCTACTGTTTTCCAGAGTGGCTACACAGGTTTGCATTCCCACCAATAGTGCCTTTTTCTCCACATCCTCACCAACACTTGTTGTTTCTTATGTTTTTTATTTTAGCCATTCTGACAGGTGTGAGGTGCTAGCTCATTGTGATTTTGATTTGTATTTCCCTGATGATGAGTGATATTGAGCATCTTTTCATGTGTCTATTGGCCATCTGGATATCTTCTTTGGAAAAATGTCTGTTCATAGCTTCTGCCTTTTTTAATTGTATTATTTGGGAGGGTTTTATGTTGAGTTGTATAAGTTATTTTTATATTTTGGATATTAATCCATTATAGGATATATCATTTGCATATATATTCTCCCATTGGGTTGTCTTTTTATTTTGCCGATGGTTTCCTTCACTCTGCAAAAGCTTTTTATTTTGGTGTAGTCCCAATAGTTTAAGTTTGCTTTTGTTTAGATCTAGAAAAATGTGTTTCTCCATCAAAACTCTAGAAGGGAAAACAGGAAAAAAACCTCTCTGACCTCAGCCACAGCAATTTCTTACTTGACACATCTCCAAAGGCAAGGGAATTAAAAGCAAAAATGAACTATTGGGACCTCATGAAGATAAAAAAAGCTTCTGCACTGCAAAGGAAACAATCAACAAAACTAAAAGGCAGCCAATGGAATGGGAAAAGATATTTGCAAATGACATATCAGACAAAGGGCTAGTATCCAAACTCTATAAAGAACTCACCAAACTCCACACCCAAAAAACAAAGAATCCAGTGAAGAAATGGGCAGAAAACATGAATAGACACTTCTCTAAAGAAGACATCCAGATAGCCAACAGGCACATGAAAAGATGTTCAACGTCACTCTTCATCAGGGAAATACAAATCAAAACCACACTGAGATATCACCTCACGCCAGTCAGAGTGGCTAAAATGAACAAATCAGGAGTCTATAGATGATGGAAAGGATGTGTGGACAAACAGGAACCCTCTTGCACTGTTGGTGGGAATGCAAACTGGTGCAGCTGCTCTGGAAAACAGTGTGGAGGTTCCTCAGAAAATTAAAAATAGACCTACCCTATGACCCAGCAATAGCACTGCTAGGAATTTATCCAAGGGATACAGGAGTGCTGATGCATAGGGGCACTTGTACCCCAATGTTTATAGCAGCACTCTCAACAATAGCCAAATTATGGAAAGAGCCTAAATGTCCATCAACTGATGAATGGATAAAGAAATTGTGGTTTATATACACAATGGAATACTACGTGGCAATGAGAAAGAATGAAATATGGCCTTTTGTAGCAACGTGGATGGAACTGGAGAGTGTGATGCTAAGTGAAATAAGCCATACAGAGAAAGACAGATACCATATGGTTTCACTCTTATGTGGATCCTGAGAAACTTAACAGAAACCCATGGGGGAAGGGAAGGAAAAAAAAAAAAAGGTTAGAGTGGGAGAGAGCCAAAACATAAGAGACTGTTAAAAACTGAGAACAAACTGAGGGTTGATGGGGGGTGGGAGGGAGGGGAGGGTGGGTGATGTGTATTGAGGAGGGCACCTGTTGGGATGAGCACTGGGTGTTGTATGGAAACCAATTTGACAATAAATTTCATATATTAAAAAAAAAAAGAAATGGTGGTTTATATACACAATGGAACACTACCTGGCAGCGAGAAAGAATGAAATATGGCCTTTTGTAGCAATGTGGATGGAACTGGAGAGTGTTATGCTAAGTGAAATAAGTCATACAGAAAGATACCATATGTTTTCACTCTTATGTGGATCCTGAGAAACTTAACAGAAGACAATGGAGGAGGGGAAGGAAAAAAAAAAAAAAAAAAAAAAAAAAGAAAGAGAGGGAGGGAGCCAAACCATAAGAGACTCTTAAAAACTGAGAATAAACTGAGGGTTGATGGGAGGTGGGAAGGAGGGGAGGGTGGGTGATGGGCATTGAGGAGGACACCTGTTGGGATGAGCACTGGGTGTTGTATGGAAACAAATTTGACAATAAATTTCATATTTAAAAAAATAGAAAAATGTGTTTCTATGGCTGATGTCAATGCACATCTCTTGACTGATCTCCCAGTTCCCTGTAAGTCAGTCATCAAAGAGATGCTTCCAACAAGCCAATCATACTATATGACTCCTTCCTTTTTTGTAGGATAAGATCCAAACTCTTTAGGTTGGCATATAAGATCCTCAATGATACAGACATTACTCAATGAAATGAACCCTTTCTCAATGACATGGACCTTTTATTCATTCATTCAATAAATATGTGTTGAGTGGTCTCTGAGACAGACACTAGAAATGGACCTGAGTATATACGGCAATGAAGAGGAAAATATGTTTTCTGACAATGTAGAGCTAATTCACTAGGAGTCAGCAGGCTTTAAAATACTGGCAAAAATTTTTAATTATAAATCATGACAAAACTATTTGTTGTTTATTGATCACACATGTTTTTGATGCAGGCTGGCTGGATCCAAAGACCAGAGGAGGTCCCTCAGGACCAGCCAAGAGGGTCCTTGGCTTCTTGCAGGATGCAAATCAAATGCAAGCTGAGAGGAAGTGAGAATAGAGCTTATTGAAGACATAAAGAGTCTCTCTTCTGGGAGACTCAGAAAGGAAAGGAGAGTGAGTCTCATCCTTGCTTGGGATTTGGGTTTTTATTGAGGATTGCAGGCTGGTCTGGTGATGTGTCTTCTCAGGCATCCAGGAACAAAGACAAGTGTTTAGGTGTCCTCCATGAGTCACTTATACCCTGGATCCAGGGGTCTTTGTGAGTCAGTGGTTTTGGGAAAAGTTCATGACAACCTTAGATGTCATGACTCCTTAGATGTTATCTACTGTGCTGGAAGAGCCCAAAGAAATCATTAACTTCTTGATTTTTACAAGGAGGACATATATATAATCTGTTCTATAAGGCATGGGTAAGGCAGGGGTGTAGATCCTAGCAAGAATAGAAGCAGGAAAAGGAGAAAAAAGCAGCTTTTTTCATGGGGTACCTTTAGTTTCCCTATTTCATTTTCAGTATCTACTACTTGCCAGGCACTTGCCATAGCACTTACTATGTGCTAGATATGTGATGATAAGGAAAAAATACATAATCTTTGCTCTTATGGAGCTCATCGACAGAAATTAATCAGATAATACCAGCAACAAACATTCATTACAAACTGAACTAAGAGTTCTTGACCTAGATGGGAGAAGGGAAAATATGCTTTTGCTCTAAACTCTGAAAGGTAAGTAAAAGTTAAGTCAGCACGAGGGAGGAGGGGACTGCTGCAGAGAAAGAGAGCATGGTAGGCAAAGGAAATGACAAGCTCAAAGGCCCTGAAGCAAAAAGCAGCCAGAATGTGAGGAACCAAAAAATTGTATGGCTGCAGCTTGGTACATATTGGAGAACGGGTGAGGTGAGTAGAGGCTAGATCTGCAGGGCCTTTAGCCACCATAAAGATTTTGGATTTTATGCTAATGATGATGGGAATTCACTAAAGGGTTTTAAGCCAGAGGTGGCAGTGGGGAGGCCAGTTATGAGGCCATTGCAATGGGCCAGGCAGAGGAGGGTTGTGGCCTGTCTGTGCCAGTGGAGATACTAGAAGCACATGAAATTAAGATAAATCAGGGGCGCCTGGGTGGCTCAGTCTGTTAAGCCTCTGACTTCGGCTTAGGTCATGATCTCATGGTTCATGAGTTAGAGCCCCACATCAGGCTCTGTGCTAACAGCTCAGAGCCGGGAGCCTGCTTCAGATTCTATGTCTCCCTCTCTCTCTGCCTCTCCCTCATGCACACTCCATCCCTCTCTCAAAAAAAACAAAACTTTTTTAAAAATATATATAAATCAGGAAGTAGAACTAGCAGGACTTGGAGATAGCTTAGATGTAGGAATGGGGGAAAAAAAATTAAAAATGAGACCTAGGGGGGCACCTGGATGGCTCAGTCAGTAGTGCATGCAACTCTTGATCTTGGAGTGGTGAATTCAAGCCTCATGTTGGGTGTGGAGCCTACTTTAAAAAATAAATAAAATATTTTTTTAAATGGGTCCTAGGAATTATGTCAGACTTGTTTAGGTGTGATAATATGGTGGTTATATTTTTTGTTACATATTTTTTCAAGATATATGTTAAAATATTTACAGATGAAATTACATGATGTCTAGGGTTTATTTCAAAACAATATTCAGGGTAGAAGGGAGAAGTGGGTGAGGATATGGATGGGGCAGGACTGACCATAGCTTAAGAGTTGTGTTGGGGCTGGATGATGTATACATGAGAGTGCATTATACAATTCTGTCAACTTTTATGTGTATTCAAAGTCTTCCATTATAGAAGGTTAAAAAGTTAGAAGAAGGAGGAAGAAGAAGTGGTGGGGGTGTGAGAAAGAGGGAGAAGGAGAAATAAAATAAGTCCTAGGGTTTTGCTTGAGCAATTGAGAAGCTGATGGTGCCATTTATTGAGATGGTGAGGAGAATGGGCAAAAGAGACTTGGGGAGTATCACAAGTCCCATTTTGGACATGATAAGTGACACATCCAGGACACAGGCTGAGGAATTTGTCAAGTAGGCAATTGGATATGCAAATCTGAATGAAACTCGAAGGAAAAGTCTGCATTAAAGTCCACATTAAAGATATGTGAATAATTAGTATATGCATGGTATTTAAACCCATGAAAATGGATGAAATTACTTAATGAGATAATGTACAGACAGAGGGAAATCTAAGACCAAACCTAAAGAAACAAAATCTAGAGGTTGAGTAGGTAAGAAAGACCTAAAAAGGGAGTCTGAGAAGAACAGCCAGGGGTATAAAAACAAGAAGGCTGTGATGTTGGTACAGCTTAGATGAGATAATATTCCAAGGAGGAAGTAGTAGCCAACCATTCCTGAAACTGGTAGGAGGTCAAATAAGATAAGAACAGTTTTTATTACAATTTTAGATTGGAGGGGGTGGGAGAGTGAATGGAAAGTGAGGAAACATGAGCAGATGGTTCAAGAAGTATGGCTGTGAAGTAGATCTATAGAATGGATATATAAAAGGAGATGTGAAGTCAAGAGAGGGTTGCTTTGTTATTAACCTGACATATATTAGAAATAATAGTACGTTGAAAGATCCATGGAGATAAATGACCTAAGAGAAAGAAGAAATAAAGCTAAAATTAAAATTTATGGAGGGGCACCTGGCTAGCTCAGTCAGTAGAGCATGCGACTCTTAATCATGGGTTCAAGCCCCATGGTGGATGTAGAGCCTACTTTAAAAAAAAATCATGGTAGCTTGTTTATAATACCCAGGAAGTGGTAACAACCCAAACAAACATCAACTGATGAATGCATAAACAAAATATAGTATATCTATACAATGGAATGCTATTTGGACATTTAAAAAAAGATGAAAAAGTATTAATACATGCTCCAATATGGGTGAACCTTGGAAACATTCTGTAAATGTAAGAAGCCAGTCACAAAAGGCCACATATAGTATGATTCCATTTATATCAAATCCATAATACCTAAAGCCATAGAAATAAAGCAGATTGGTAGTGATGGGGAGTTGAGGAAATAGGGAGTGACTGTTAATAGGCACAGAGTTTCTTTCTGGAGCCATCAATTATTCTAAAATTGATTGCAATGATGGTTGCACAACTCTGAATTTCATAACTTAAACTGGAGAAATTTTTTTTTTGGTTGGATACAGTATACTTTATTGATAGTACATGATAAGGTAGGGCTCCCCAAGCCCCTCCCCTTCTTCAGGGGGTCTGGGATGGAAACTGGAGGTCAGGAGATTCTCAAGTGTGTTGGGTGATGAACAGGGGCAAGGACTCCCCAGCAGCTGAGAGCCTCTCTCTTCTTCTTCCTCTTGCTGGGGCTGGTGGTCCAGGGGGCTCTTACTCCTTGGAGGCCATGTGGACCATAAGGTCTACCACCCGGTTGCTGTAGCCAAATTCATTGTCATACCAGGAAATGAGCTTGACAAAGTGGTCATTGAGCGCAATGCCAGCCCCAGCGTCAAAGGTGGAAGAGTGGGTGTCACTGTTAAAGTCGCAGGAGACAACCTGGTCCTCAGTGTAGCCCAGGATGCCCTTGAGGGGGCCCTCTAATGCCTGCTTCACCACCTTCTTGATGTCATCGTATTTGGCAGCTTTCTCCAGGCGGCAGGTCAGATCCAAGACGGACACATTGGGGGTGGGGACACGGAAGGCCATGCCAGTGAGCTTCCCATTCAGCTCAGGGATGACCTTGCCCACAGCCTTAGCAGCGCCAGTAGAAGCAGGGATGATGTTCTGGGCAGCCCCTCGGCCATCACGCCACAGCTTCCCAGAGGGGCCGTCCACGGTCTTCTGGGTGGCGGTGATGGCATGGACTGTGGTCATGAGTCCCTCCACGATGCCGAAGTGGTCATGGATGACCTTGGCCAGAGGGGCCAGGCAGTTGGTGGTGCAGGAGGCATTGCTGACAATCTTGAGAGAGTTGTCATACTTCTCGTGGTTCACGCCCATCACAAACATGGGGGCATCAGCAGAAGGGGCAGAGATGATGACCCTCTTGGCCCCACCCTTCAAGTGAGCCCCAGCCTTCTCCATGGTGGTGAAGACCCCAGTAGACTCCACAACATACTCAGCACCAGCATCATCCCATTTGATGTTGGCGGGATCTCGCTCCTGGAAGATGGTGATGGGCTTTCCATTGATGACAAGTTTCCCGTTCTCAGCCTTGACTGTGCCGTGGAATTTGCCTTGGGTGGAATCGTACTGGAACATGTAGACCATGTAGTTGAGGTCAATGAAGGGGTCATTGATGGCGACAATGTCCCCTTTGCCAGAGTTAAATGCAGCCCTGGTGACCAGGCGCCCAGTACGGCCAAATCCGTTGACTCCGACCTTCACCATCATGTCTCGGGGACGCGGCTGGCACTGCACCAGAAGATGCGGCTGTCTGTCGAACGGGGAGGAGCAGAGAGCCTAAACTGGAGAAATTTAAGGTATGTGAATTGTGAACTATATCTCAGTAAAGCTGAAATGTTATGTGAGAAATTAAGAAAGTGAGAGGAGGTATAATATAGGAATAAATAGACAGATTGACCCTCAACAGGGGTAGCATCATACCCTCCATTATAAGAGAGGAAAATGGGAGAAGATGCAGATAATGTGTAGGCCTTGTGATAGAAAATAAAGAAGTTCACATCTGATGACTTCTGTCATAAACCACAATGTAAATTCATCAATGGAAAGCAAGGGTAAGAGAGGTTTTAAGAGGACAGAGGATTTGGTATGAGCCATTCATCTCAATACTTATTTAACACAATTAATCATTTTTATTTCAACCCCAAAGTCCACATCCCTCTTTTTTTTTTTTTTTTTTTTTTTTTTTTTTAGAGACAGAGAGGGCACAAGTGAGAGAGAAGCAGAGAGAGAGGGAGGGAGAAAGAGAGTCCCACAGGGACAGAGAGAAAGAGGGAGAGAGAGAATCCCATACAGGCTCTGCACTGTGGAGCCCAAAGCAGGGCTCAAGCTCACGAACCATGAGAACATGACCTAAGCCAATATCAGATGCTGAGCCAAACAGATGCTTTGTCTCATGTTGAGCACCCAACTTCAGCGCAGGTCATGATCTCACAGTTTGTGAGTTCAAGCCCCACATCAGGCTCTGTGCTGATAGGTCAGAGCCTGGATATACTGATATATTCTGTGTCTCCCTCTCTCTCTTCCTCTCTCTCTCTCTCTCTCTCTCTCCTTCTCTCTCAAAAATAAATAAACATTAAAAATTTTTTTAATATGTTAAACCAAAAACTTAATTTAAAAATGTTAAACTAAAGGGAGAAGTTAGGAAGTTTGAAGGGGCAAAAGGAAGAAAAAATGATACCCAAAGATCATAAGCTGCTAAGAGCCCTGGGCTGGAGCCCACAAACACTGCTGATGTTCTGTCAACATTGTCATGTGTTCTAGATCTGCCAAAGAGGGCAGTGCTGGAATTGCTGAAAAGGTGCAGGCTGATAGAACCTGGGATCACCCCATCTCCATTGCTGCTATGGAACACCACTGCCAGCAATTGCCACACTGTGTAGCTGGAAGCAGGACTATACCCTCTTCCTCCCACAGTCTGATCTCCCTCCAATGTTTACTATTCGGCAGAACCCACAAAGAAGCCAGCAAGCAAATGACCCAGGTAAATGCTGACTCAACCTCAGCAATACAGCAAAGTATAAAAAGGCAGTGAAGAGCTGAGAGAAAATAGCTATAGCCTGTGGAAAAGCATTAGAAGTATTCCCATTCATTTCAAGAACAAGAAAAGGATTTAGTACCCATACTACTATTTAACGTTGCTATGGAATTAGACAAAGCAATTAAGCAAGAAAAAGAAACAAAAGATATAAAAATTGGAAAGGAAGATTTAAATTATTATTATTGGCAAGGATCATTTTATGCTTTATGCTTAGAAAACCTAAAGAATCAAATAAAAAAGACAAATTATAAACAATAAGACCATTTGATAAGATGACTAGGTATAAGGATGCCTGGGTAGCTCAGTGGGTTGAGCATCTGACTTGATTTGGGCTCAGGTCATGATTCCAGGGTTGTGGGATTGAGCCCCACATTGGGCTCCAGGCTGAGAATGGGGTCTGTTTGAAATTCTCTCTCTCTCTCTCTCTCTCTCTCTCTCTCTCTGTCTCTCTCTCCCTCTGCCCCTCTCCCCTGCTCTCTCTCTCTCAAAAAAAAAGATGACTACATACAAAACTAATTTACAATAAACAAATGTACAATAAACTAATCTACAATAAACAAAATACACACACACACACACACACACACAAATGGAAACCAATCAGAAGATATAAATGAACAAGAGACTTCCTTTTATAAAAGGCAGAAAACGTAATATAACTAGAAATAAGTTTAACAAATGTTCAATATCTACATGAAGATATCTTTGAAATACTCCTGAGGTAACAAAAGAAGATGTGAACAATTGGGAAAACATAACATACTTTTGAGCAAAAAGATATGTCATTCTCCCTAAAAGATATTTCATATAATCCTAATAAATAGAGCAAACATTATACTCAATGGTGATAGACAAAAACTTTTTCCTCTGAGATAAAGAATAATAAAAGGATTCCTGTTTTCTCCACATCTATTCAACACAGTACTGAAAATTCTAGCCAAAGCAAGGCAAGAAAAAGAAATAAAAGTCATCCAAATTGGAAAGGAAGAAGTAAAATTATCTTGACTGTAACTACATTACTTATTTAACACAAGGACTTCTGTCTCAACCCCAGAGCCCACATCATTCTTTATGGGTTCTGTGGAAAACAGTATGGTGGTTCCTCAAAAAATCAAAAATAGAATTACTGTATAATCCATCAATTTCACTTCTGGGAATATACCCAAAAGAATTGAAAACAGGGTCTCAAAGAGATATTTGTACACACACTTTTATAGCAGCATTTTTCACAGTAGCTAAAACATGGAAACAACCCAGTGTCCAACCATAGATGAATGGATAAGCAAAATGTAGTATATACATATAATGAAACATTATTCAACCTTAAAAAGGAAGAAACTCTTCAATATGCTACAACATGGATAACCTTGAGGACATTAGGCTAAGTGAAATAAGCCAGTCACAAAAAGACAAATGCTGTGTGATTCCATTTATAAGACATACCTGGAGCAGTCAAAATCATAAAGACAGAAAGTATAATGGTGGTTTCCAGGGACTAAGGAGAGGGGATAATAGGGAGTCATTGTTTATTGGATATAGAGTTTCAGTTTTACATGATAAAAGGAGTTATGGGGATGGATGGTGATGATGGTTGCACAACAGTGTGAATGTTTTTAACACCACTGAATAGTACACTTAAAATGTCTAAGATGGTAAGTTTTGTTATGTGTATCTTACCACAATAAAAAAGAAAAATAAATGGCATTTCCTCTTTAAGGGAAGAGACCCAGCTTCCTATCACCTTAAACCTGTCAGAATGACTAAAATCGAAAACCCAAGAAATAATAAGTGTTGGCAAGGTTGTGGAGAAAAAGAACCCTCATGTACTATTGTTGAGGATGCAAACTGGTACAGCCACTATGGAAAAGAGTATGAAGGTTCCTCAAAAAATTAAAAATAGAATCCCTATATGTTCCAGTACCTCCACTACTGGGTATTTACCCAAATAAAACAAAAATTCAAAAGGTATATGTGCCCTATGTTTATTGCAGCATTATTTACAATTGCCAAGATAAAGAAGCAATGCAAATTTCCAAAAATAGATGAATGGATAAAGAGGCTGTGAGATAGAGATAGATAGATGATTGATAGATACATACATACATACATACATACGTACACAGATAGATACATAGATACATAGATGATAGATAGATAATGATGATGATGATGATAGATAGATAGATAGATAAATAGATAATGGAATATTACTCAGCCATAAAAATAATGAGATCTTGCCATTTGCAACAACGTGGATGGACCTAGAGAGTATAATGCTAAGTGAAATAAGTCAGACAAGGACAAATACCATACAATTTCACTCATATGTGGAATTTAAGAAACAAAACAAACAAAGAGAAAAAAAGGAGACAAACAAAAAACAGACCCTTAAATACAGAGAACAAACTGGTGTTTGCCAGAGGGGAGGTGGGTAGGGGAATGGGGGAAATAGATAAAGGGGATTAAGAGTACTACTCATCGTGATGAGCACTGAGTACTGTATAGAATTGTTGAGTCATTATCTTGTACACTTGAATTAATTAATTATATATAACACTATATGTTAATTATACTTCAGTAAAAAATTAAACAAATGACACTTCCAAAATAAAAGAATAATTTCACATTATAAATAAATAAATAGCCATTCCACACCCAGGCAATTACCCAAAGGAAATGAAAATGAAAACATATGTCCACACAAAGACTTGCACATAAATGTTCATAGCAGCTTTATTTGTGACAAACAAAACCCAGAAATAATCCAAATGTCCATTTACAGCTGGATGGATAAATAATTTGTGGTATATCCATAAAATGGAATACCACTTAGCAATAAAATGAATTACTGATACATGCAATGACACAGATGAATCTCCAAATAATCATGCTGAGTGAAATAAGCCAGACAAGAAGAATACATACTATAGGCTTCCATTTATCTAAAATTCTAGAAAATGCACTAATCTATAGTGACAGAGCAGACCAGTGGTTCCCTGAGGATGGGGATGGAAAAGGGAAAGATGGATTGCAGAGAGACATGAGGAAACTTCAATGGTTGGTAGACATGTTCATTATGTTGATTGTGATGATGGTTTCACAAGTGTAATCATACGTCAAAACTTATCTAGTCATACACTATAAATATGTATGCTTTCTTATGCAACTCATACCTTAATAAAACTGTAAATAAATAGGGTATTAGGTTACAACCCATTGAATAAAATAGGAAATCTGTGAGTCAGTAATAATATGAATGAGTGAATAAACAGATAGATGATAAATAGATAGATGATAGATTAGATGATTGATAGATAAAAGATGCATAACACCAAATGTTACTATGTTACTGGTGGAAGTGTAAATTGAAATAGCCACTTTGGAAGACTCTTGGGCAGTATCTGCCAAACCCAATAAAGCAAGGTATTCAGGAGTGTGTACAACACACTATCATTTGTAAAGAAAGGGGAGTATGTATATGCATATGTGTCTATACATCTAAATGCGTGGTGGGTGTGTTATCTGCTAATTTGCAGATCCTCTCCAGCTCCAGAAAGATTCCAGGAAATGGCTGGTGTGATGCTTAGTGCATCCAGAGGGGGCATCCGAGTGGTTGAGAGATGGGAGTAGAAGACAGAACTTTCTCCGTAGTCCCTTTGTACCTTTTAAATTTTGTGCCTTGTGACTGTATTACCTTTTCCAAAAAAAAAAAAAAGAGTTTAATGATTCTTTTAAAAACAAAAAGAACCCTTCTCTAAGGAACAACTATTCTCTGACCTCACCTCCCACCACTTCTCCAGCTCACCCCAGTCTCCACTGAACTGAGCCATTCACCCTTTCCAGGAAGGGGCAGGCAGTGTCTGTCCCGTACACCTGCTTCGTTCCATACACCTATCCCCCTCTAAGGCGCCTCTTTTGTCCCCCAGTAGGGTTGTCTACCCCTGACTCTCTTTACTACTGCAGAAAGCGACTCTGTGCCTACACCGTTTCATGAACAGGCTTCAAACATTGCCACTTCCTTCATGAGCTCGCGCCCCTACTGTGGGGGGAATTTCTGCCTCCTTTACAGTGACAACAGAAGCAAAGCCTAGAGAAGAATGTGTCTCACTGTGGGGTCACAGAACCTCTCTCCTGAGCAGCAGCACAGGGGCTGCTCCTGGCTCTGGCAGCTGTGTGGGAAAAGACAGTTTCCTGAAATAGTTCATCCCTGCCTGACTCAGGAGTTGTCCCCAGACCTTTTTTCTAAGGCCCCCACTGGCCAGGGCAGATCCGTTGGTGGGTCGACTGGAGGGCAGAGGCAGCGGACTTTGACAGAGTGACCCTCTCAACCAGGGACTTTTTTAAAACTCAATCCTCCTCCAGAGGCCATCAATGGCCCTGGGAAATGTTCCTCATGAGATTTTAGACTATTGTCATTCCCTCTTGTATAATTCTGAGCTATACAAAATTTCCTTTGGCCTCTGTGCAATTGGTGTGCAGTCCATAGGACTGTCTGGGGGAGCTTCCCCCAAGACTCTGAGGGAGGCTTGGGCCAAAAAAAAAGCCACCATCTAATAATTTGGGGACTTTCTGCTAAGATGACTATGACCCCAAAATCTGGGCTCTGAGACTCCCTTGCCTTAGTGGCAGCCTAGTACCGAAGCCTCAGGGGGTACCGTCCTAGGCTGTAAGGACAGCTAGCATCACCTGCTTCCCGTCTCCCCCCACTCTCCTTAGATCACACGAATGTGGAAATAGGAGGAGATCTTGGAAACTGTGTAAGGCCCACCCAATCTCTCTCCATCTCCCCATTTTACAGATGAGAAGTTGGAGCCCAGAAAGCAAAAAGGCTTGCCCAAAGAAACAGCAAGTTGTAATGGCAGAACTAATTCTGGGACCTACACTTCCCGACTCTTCTTCTCCATTCTTTTTCTCCCTTCTTTTCTTCTATTGCTTAGGCACTGCAGCTTTGAATGTGATAACAAACACCAGTCAGTTGAGAAAATGCCTTCCTTTTGGCCTGCAACCTCCCTCCTTCTTCTGACCAATCAGGCCTTACCCTGAATACTTTGTGTTTGACTTCTATCTGGGGCAAAGGCATGTTACAGTTTACAGAGCCCTGGGGGTGTGCCAGGAGAATCCAACCAGAGTTTCCAGCTTGCATAACCTGTGCACGTCCCGGGGACAGAATGAGGCCAACACATGCCCATGAGTCAGCTCTGTCCCAGCACTTGGCCCCCATGAAGCTGTGACCTGAGACATATCTGTCTCCGCCCTTCCCACTCCTCTCTGAAATGATCAGCACTTCCTGCCTTCAACTGACAGAGCACCCCGGAACTCAGGACACTAGCACCACCTGTGCCTCCACCCCCCCATAAAACTTGTTGAAGAGCCTGTAGGGCTAAAAGAGCTGAGTCCTCCGGAGGTATTCCATACACCCTCCCCCATCCTGGCAAAGAAAAAATTGACAATGAGGACACAGGGAACAAAGTCCTGTCACAGGAGGAAGAGAGACTCCTGTCTGCAGTGACTGCAAAGAGAGAAAAGGCCAACGCCCCAGCGGAAGCACCACTCAGAGTCGGTCTGTCATGGATGTCCTGGTCCGACTCCTGCAGCTGCTGGTGCTGCTCCTGACCCTGCCCCTGCACCTGATGGCCCTGCTGGGCTGCTGGGAGCCCCTGTGCAAAAGCTACTTCCCCTACCTAATGGCGGCACTGACTGCCAAGAGCAACCAAAAGATGGAGAGTAAGAAACGGGAGCTCTTTGGCCAGATAAAGAGGCTTACAGGAGGCTCCGGGAAGGTGGCCTTGCTGGAGCTGGGCTGCGGCACTGGTGCCAACTTCCAGTTCTACCCAGCTGGCTGCCGGATCACCTGCCTGGACCCAAACCCCCACATGGAGAAGTTGCTGACAAAGAGCATGGCTGAGAACAGGCATCTCCAGTATGAACAGTTTGTGGTGGCTTCCGGAGAGGACATGAAACAACTGGCCGACGGGTCCATGGACGTGGTGGTCAGCACCCTGGTGCTGTGCTCTGTGCAGAGTCCGAGGAGGGTCCTGCAGGAGGTCCAGAGAGTGCTGAGGCCGGTAAGCAGAAGGGAGAGGGAATGGGCAGGGGGCAGGCAAAGGCAGCAGTGGCCGCTCCAGAAGGGAGAATGTGCTGTACTAGCGCGTTAGACACCCATCCACCCCCATCTGCTGGTGAAGAGCAAATAGGACCAGGGCTTCGATGGGGCAGAATAGGATGCTGTGGAAGCACACAGGAGAGCCACCTTACGCGGCGGTTGTTTGGGAGGGAGGGGAAGATGGGAGGAGGGGAGAAGGACACCTAAGGAAGTGAGGTTTTACACTGAGATCTGAGAGATTAAGCAGGTTGTGGAGGAGTGGGGAAAATAAAAGTGTTCTAGATAGAGATATTAGGGGAAATAGAATCTATAAGATTTTGAACTGAGCGTGGAAAGGAGTTTAGGATGGTTTCCAGGTTTCTGGCATGAGTGACTGGTGGAGGGAGGGAGGTGAGAGGGAAGTGTCATTTGCTGAAATGGGAGAAACCTATTTGGGGCTTGTTAGGCCTGAGATGCCACTGAGACAGCCAGGAGGAAAAGTCACAGAGGCGGTTAGAAGTCCAGATCTGGAAGTCAGAAAAAGGTGTAGCCTGAAGATAGTGATCTGGAAGTCACCAGCTTGTAGCTGGTAAATTCAGAGCACAGGGGTACATGAGATCACTCAGAGAGGGTTCAGCAAGGAGACAAGAGCTGAGGGAACCCCAGTGTTAGAAGTCAGGCGCAAGGTTTCCCTGGGATGTTGGCCAAAGGAAGAGGTTGGGCGTACGCATCTGAGTTTCGGAAGTGAGCATCTCTGTACACAGTGAGATCTCTGCTCCAGTCTCTCCATCTCACCATCTATCTGCCCTTGGCTAGGTTGTTCCTCTGGCCATCTTTTAAAGATCTCTCACCAGTCATCCCCACTGGGAGGTTCCTTACATGCACTTTTGAGTGGGAGGGTGGGAGCCAAAGTCTGCAGAAAAAGTCAGGAGCAGAACGATTCCCTTCATAAACTCGCAGACCAGCAACCCCTGCTTCACCAAGAGGCTTGACCAGGTTTGGTCAGCGGGGTGGGGGTGAAGTGAGAGGAAGGGTGCGGAATGGAGCAAGTGACACTAACTCTTCTCTCCCAGGGAGGAGTGTTCTTCTTCTGGGAGCATGTGGCTGAGCCCCGTGGCAGCTGGGCCTTCCTGTGGCAGCAAGTTTTAGAGCCTACTTGGAAACACATTGGGGATGGCTGCTGCCTCACCAGAGAGACCTGGAAGGATCTGGAGAGTGCCCAGTTCTCTGAACTCCAAATGGAACAACAACCCCCTCCCTTCAAGTGGTTACCTGTTGGGCCCCACATCATGGGAAAGGCTATAAAATAACCCTTCCCCAAGCCCTGCCTCCAGCCAGAGCAATCCCACCTACCTGCTAAGTCTGTCTTCCCCTGAGAGAAATCTAGGCAAAGAAGTCATTCCCCCCACCACCCCCTCTTCCTCCTTCCCTCCACCTCTGCCAGGAGTCTAACTTCAATTCTTCCTTCCAAAGTGAAAAAGCTCTGGGGCGCCAGCCTGGCTCAGTCAATAGACCACGTGACTTTTAATCTTAGGGTCATGAGTTCAAGCCCCACACTGGGTGTGGAATCTACTTTCAAAAAAAATGAACAAAGTGAAAGAACTCTATTCCCACCCTGACCACAGGGAGGAAAGTGATATTCTCTCCTTTCCTAGACTGGGTCTCCCAATTTTTGCCCACCCACTCCTAGGGCAGTTCCCTGTCCCTTTCCTTTGTTCCCACAGTAGAGCTCCCCCTCCTCTCTGTCTGAAGCACGTACTTCCAGGGACTGGTCACAAAAGTCATGATACATGCACCCCGCTGGCCCCCCAACCCTCCCTCCCACTACCAGCTTTGGAGCTGGAGCACGGGGTGCAGAGAGAAGCAATCTTACCCTGGAGATCCTGGACAAGGGGGAGCAGGACTCAGCAAAGAAGTCAGAGGTTTTGTCCTCAAATATTGTTTAATAAATAGATAAAATCCACTAGATTGATGCAGCACACTAAGGTCAGAGGAGAGGGGAAACTAGGGAGAGAAGAACCCCTGAGTCGGCAACACAACCTCCTCCCCAACCCTCTGGGTTTAAGGCACTTTCAGGGGGACAGGTCCTTGGGGTCCTATTAAGGTGAATGGGAGAAGGAGGGATTAGGGTCCCCTCTCCCACTTTTGCATCAGGACCTCACTGCCCTTCTCCCCCGACCCCCACAACCCCATTCTTGATCTGCCCTCATCTCACAGTGTTCTAAGGGGAAGTGTGTTCTAAGGGGAAGTTTTTGGGAGGTGCTCCTTGTAGGGGGTGGGGGGAGACATCTACGCCCCTGAGGAAACAGATCCTGTCACATCCTGATGGGACTCCAGCAACCCACTCTACCCTCTTCATCCCAAGGAGCCATATCTGGGGAAAGGGTGGAGGGGACCCACAGGCCAGGCTGGGACGGAAGCAGCTAGGCGGTGCCTGACACGGGATGCCCCTCTGAGCCTGGCTCAGGGTGCCCATCCGCAGCCAGGATGGGGTGTGCATCGGGGCCCTCCCGCCGGGGGCTGCCCCAGTTGTTCCTCAGGATGGTGCCCGTCTTCTCCTCTTTGAACTGCTGTCGGTCTTCCCGCGGGATCTTCACCGCGTGGTACTGGGGCACGGTGGCCTCGGGGTACCGTGCCCGCTTGAAGAATCCCATCTGTAAGGACACCAGGCCCAATGTGAGGAGTGTGCAGGGCTGAGGTCCCTGGAGCAGATATCAGCACAGCACAGAGCCTTGCCTCCACCATCACTGGGACAGAAAGTACCAACTACGGCTGAAAGGGGTTGCGTTGGACAGCATCCAGTGCAGTGCGCGGCCCCTGCAGGTGCCATAATCAATGCGGGGTCCCCAGGTCCTCACTCACAGAAAGAGAAAGACCAGGAGGGGCCAAGGGTGCAGGACCAAGGACATATCCCTTGGCTCCTGGAAGAGGGAGTTGAAGATGGAACGTCAGGACCGCTGACCCCACCCAAACTTTTTAAGAGACCCAATAGCATGCCCCAGGACATAAACGAGATCTGAGGCAAAACATCGCTCCCTAGACCCCTGCGTACTTGGAATGACTCCTCTCGAGCCTCAGATGCACACAGCCCGAGTTCTCAAATGGCATCTTCCTCAGGGCAGGGCCCTCTCATCCATGAATATGGTGGCCTAGCCCCTTCCTACATCGTGAACATGCTGGCCCTTACACACGAAAGTGGAAATGTGTTCCTTGCACACTCACACTCAGGACTGCCTGAGACTCCTACATGCTCCAACTGCACGGCATGTCCTTGCACGTTTGTCTCTGCACGCCCATGCCCACAGAAAAGCCATGCACGAACCTTCCTGCACTCCCACATGCTCATACGCTGGGAGCCCACCCACCCCTCCGCGCATGCCTCAGGCTATGTATACTCACCTTATAATCTCACCCTTATGATAACCACCCACCCCAGTTCCTAGAACTCACACCACCCTCATGCAATCTCAGTTCTTCACCCTGCACATTCTTGGTCCCCTGAATGCCGGGGGCTCTACTCACAGTTACACACACATACACACACACACACACACACGTGCACACACACACACACACGCGCGCGCACACGCACACACATGCGCACACACAATTACCCCGCAGTCCCTGGGCCCCCAGCTTCCACGGCCGAGGGCTGCACAGCCAGACGGGCCCGGTGATAGTTGGTGGGAAAAGACGAGCTCTGGCTGCTCCGATGGAAGAAGCCACACTGGGATGTCAAGGGGGGGCGGGGGGGGGGAAGGGAGCAAAAGAGGTGGAGGATGGGAAGACTCAAGAAGGATGGAGGCCCTTATCTCTGCTCTGTCCCCCTCCCATGAAAGCAGGGAGCAGGGAGTCTGGTGCCAGTTTCATGAAGGTATCCATCTCCCCTAAGACTGGCCAGGCTCCCAACAGTGTAGATGCTAATCCAGAGGCTTGGTCCACTGATGACTCACATTTGCCCAACAGTGTGCTTGGTCAGCAACTGGTCCAGGGAAGACTAGGGCCAGTCCCCCATGGGGCCCCAAGAACATGCATGGTTCCCCAGAGCCCCATTGTGGCACGTGGTTCAGGGTATGACCACTGATGGTGGATGTGATTCCGTGTACTGACATGTGCATGTGCATGCTTTTACATGGAACCCCAGACACAAATGTGATTCCATCTATACTATGTACAAAGACAGTTCCAGGTAGAGCCTGGTACGTGGAGGCTCCGAGCTCAGTCCTGGAGGTAGTCCCTGGAGTTAAGTGTCACCGCTGTGCCTTCTGTGTCACAGTTCCCTTCTCGGCCTTACCTGCCAGGCTCCAGTGAGATCAGACCACACTTCCCTGCCTCTATGACTTTGCCTCCCTTGATCCCACCCACCTCATCCCCCACATCCACATCCTACAACCGCACCTTCTTCTAAGCCAACTGCTCTCGAGCTCTCTCACCTCTGAACTCCCACTGCACTGTCTTGCCTTAGCGCCTTCTGCCTTGTCCTTAACTACAAGGCTCACCTCCCCCACTAGACTGACTCTCAAATCCTTGAGGCCGAGATCTGCATCTGACTTCTCTCTGAGATGTCCAAAGCCTGAGAGAGTCCCTGGGACATACAAGTGTTGAGCGCAGGCTGGCTGAACAAATGAGAGTGTGGCTGGGAAGGAGAACCACAGCATGAAAGGCCACCTGCCTGGCAGGGAAGACCCCTGGCCCCACCCCCCCGAGCCTCACCTTCCACATGAGCAGCACCAGCAGCGCCAGCACCAGAAGCCCGGCCAGTACAGCCAGGAGGATGACCCACCAGGGGACTCCTTCTGCCACCACAGCCACAGGGTCCAGGTAAACCATCACTGGGATCTGGGGAATGAGGGGTTAAGAGAATAAGGGCTGGCACAAAGGGAAAGAAGAGCGTCCTCACCCCAACATCCCCAGGCCTGCAGCTCACCACTGTGGAGGCGTCTCTGAGCAGCAAGTTCTTGATAGAGGACTTCACAGTGATGTTCGCTCGCACAATCACTTCCAGGGACTTCACAGCTGAGTACTCCTAAGGGAGCAGGGAAGGACAGCCTCCTCCTGAATGCCCCATGCCCCCCATCTCCCCTCCCCCCCAGCTCCTGAATTTGTAAATGGAAGGGTCCCCAACCCAGAGGGTTATTTCTGTCTGTCTTGGGTTAAGAGTGTGCTGTATTTCGGGAGAAGGCAGAAGCAGCGGTGAGTCCCAGACAGACTACTGGGGAAGAAGACACCAGTCCGGCACCCCCACAGGGCTCTTACCTCCAAGAAGGTGCTGTTCCAGAGGCGGCCCCAGACGTGCAGCACAGCAGCTCGGTCAAAGCTATATAGAGGGCAGCTGAACACCACACAGTTGGCAGTGCCCCGGACACAGTCCTAGGGACAAGGACAGGCAGGGCTCTGAGCCACTTGGCCCCAGCCCTCTGAGCATATGGAGGGCCCAACACCCTCACATATGTGTTCACACAGACACAGAGTCTGCCCAGAGCCTTCACTCCACCCCTCCATGAGCTCCCACACCTTGGACCCCCTTTTCCCCTTGTTCCTCACTCATGTCTCTCCCATTTTCCTTACCCGACCTCAAACTCACCTTCTCCAGGAAGTCTTTCCAAACTAACCCCATGGTCCAAAAGAGCAGCCTACCCCAAACCTGCTCTATCTGGCCTTGAAATACGTGGATAGCAGGGAGGGGGTCTCTTACTTGACATCAGCAGCAGAGTAACTTCCCCAATGAATGCTTATGTTATATAACAATGGCTCCCTTTACTGAGCACCACTTACCTGCAAGGTACTTATTAAAGCTTCACAACTGTCCTGCAAGGTGCATATTATTATCATCCCCATTTTCCAAACTAGGGAATTAAAGTTCAAAGAGGCCAGGTGCAGGACTCCTGGCTGGCTCAGTCAGTGGAGCATGCAACTCTCGATCTCGGGGTCATGAGTTCAAGCCCCATTTTGGGTATAGAAATTACTTTTAAAAAAAAAGAGGGGGGTACCTGCGTGGCTCAGTCCGTGGAGCATGCAACTCTTGATCTCAGGGTTGTGGGTTTGAGCCTCACACTGAGCTTGGATATTACTTAAAAATAAAATCTTGGGGTGCCTGGGTGGCTCAGTCGGTTGAGCGACCAACTTCAGCTCAGGTCATGATCTCACGGTTTGTGAGTTTAAGTCCCGCATCGGGCTCTGTGCTCACAGCTCAGAGCCTGGAGCCTGCTTCTGATTCTGTGTCTCCCTCTCTCTCTGCCCTTCCCCCACTCATGCTCTGTCTCTCTCTGTCTCAGAAAGAAATAAACATTAAAATAATAATAATAAAAATAAAATCTTAAAAAAAAAAAAAAAAAAGGCCTGGTGACCTGCCTCAAGTTGCACAGTTAGCAAAGCTGGTAAGTGGTGGGACAGATATTTGAACCCAGGTCCATGGTGGGCAAAGCCACATGCCTACACTAAGCCCAAACCCACAGACGGAGGAGGAGGCTGTCCCAGGAGCTGCTGTGGGACAGGGGACTTAAGCCCTGCTCCTTCCAGGTCAGACCTAAGTTCACTTGGCCCAATCCCACCTGATGATCCAATTGCCTAAAATTTGTGTTATAGTCACCACACTTCATGTACAGAAGAATGGCTTTGAAAGCATTCGAATTCTTTGCATGGTCTTTTATTTTGCCACTTTTGAGCAATTCAAGAATCCTTGATCGGTTTGTCTAAAAGCAATTTTAAAGTCTTTAAGTTTATTTCTTTACTTTGAGAAAGGGTGCGGGGAGAGAGAGACAGAGAGAGAGAATAGGGGAGAGGCAGAGAAAGAGAAAGAGAGAATCCCAAGCAGGCCTGATGTGGGGCTCAAACCCGTGAACCGTAAGATCATGACCTGAGGCAAAATCAATGACACTTAATCAACTGAGCCTCCCAGGCGCCCCCCTCTAAAAGCAATCTTAAGCAAAAGAATAGATTTCAAGTTCTTATTAAAAAGGGAGGCCTTTCAAGGGAAATTAGTCATGTAGAAAAAGCAGGACAACACACGTAACAGGGAGTCTGCTGTTTTTCAAGTTCGGACTACCCGCACGTGCCTTCATCTTGCCTCCTGCCATGCTCCTGCTATGCTCTAGTGGAGCAGGGAGGCTGAGGGCCCCCACAAGAAACAGGTGCTCTGGTGGAGCTCCCTCCCAGACAGATGACACCAGAGCTGGCCCAACTGTTTAAGATCCCCCTGCAAACTATCTCTTTGACTCCTTCTACTGCCCACTCCTCCATAGCTGGGATTTACCTCCTTGCAACCAGGCCATAGTCTGCCCCCACCACCACCCCCCCAGTCTGCCCCTCCACACTCTCACTGCCAGCACCATCCTACAAGGGTCGAGCACAGAGCGCGTGCTCATCGGCTCAATATATCTACTTAAAGAACCAAACTATGTAAAACAAGGAATTGATTGTGCGGCTAACTGGCTGCAGGTCAAGTGCCCTGCTCTGGACTGAGTACTTGGTGGCCATAGGGGACCTGTAATGTCAGCAGCTGTGACGTAACCTGTCTTGTCAACTCTGTCCAAGTGTCTGGCCATCACATCTTTCAACAGGCCAGCCTCTCAGACAGCCACCCCCTAAAGCTCCATGTCCCCCAGCATCCCGTCACAGCACCAACACCCCTGCCCTTCATTCCCACTGTACCATGTCTGCCCTGCCCTCACCAGGGTGATGTTTTTCTTCTTCTCGGCAGAGGACACTGGCCACCAGGATGTGCTGGGCTCTGGCTGCTCAGGATGTTCCTGCTGCTCCGGCTGCTCCAGCTCCCTCCGCCTCCTATCCCTGCTGTCCACGTCCTGGATGCAGGGAGTGGAGGCAGTGAGCATCCCTCCAAGCAGCAATCCTGAGGTGGGCTCTCCTCCCCCACTGCCTTCCTCCTGGCCCTCCCTCTGGCTTCCCAACCCCACGACATCCCCAAAGTCTAACCACCCCCACCCTGTTTCAGTGGCCCCGACCACCCTGCTTAAGCCTCACCAGTTGGAGGATGTTGGGCCTCGGGGAACAGAGCCCCTTCTGCCCAGGCCCTTGCCCGCCCTCCAGCTCCACCCGCATGGGGTACAGCAGCCACTTTCCGTTGGCAATCTCATGGGGCCACATGATGTTGAGGAAGGCAGAGCCCAGGGTGTTAAGCGACTGGCCTTGGTTGGAGACCTGTGGGCACAAATAAATATGAAGGGAGGGAGCTTGGTTTTTGAACAGGCCCTAAATCTGCAGAGATAGAGGAGACAAGGGCTGAGGGGAAGGCCTCAGGAAGCAGAATTTCAACAAAGACTTGGGATCCTAGACCCCACCAAGCATCATTCTCTGCCCACTCCAAACCAGGAAGACCTGGAGATGTCACTGCAAGGGTGGGAGGCCCCAGTCAAGCAAGGGCAGAGTTCTAAGGAGAAACATCATCCCTCCCCCTCTGTCCCCATCCCCCAGCTGATGGCCCTGGCAGAAAAGCTTCCCTGGACCCTCATGGCCTACCCAGACCAGTAGGTGAGATGTCCATACAGACATGACCAGAAAATGGTCAACTGAGGCCCCAACACAAACACCTGCCCACAACCAAGGTCCAGGAGCAAGGGGAGGCCCTGAACTTGCCGAACCATCATGCCGCCATAGGGTAGAAGAACCACAGCTCTTGGGACATGTCTCAGCCTCTCTACGTGCCAAAAAAGGAGGGGCCTTACCAGGACACTCACCGTGACCTCATACTTGACCTTGCTGCCTATATCCCGCTCAGACCGCATGGCGCTCTCGCCCCGCACCACACCAGAGAAGAAGAGCTGCTGGGGAATGGCCACCCTGGCGCAGAAGGGTCAAAACGGGGGCTGAGGAAGCCTGGGGCCTGGCTGATTGGAGGGTCAGTAGGCAGAGCCCGGGCCAGGGCTCGGGAGTAGCAATGCGTCCCCCCTTCCAGCAGATATGCCCATTTGGTCGGAGCTTACCCCGTGATGGACAGCGGCAGCTCAATGAAGACACGTGCTCGGGCAGAGACCGGATGAAGCTCCTGCTCACTGATCCTGGCATATGAGCAGGAGCAGGCATGGGCAGGGGGCACAGGCACCACCCCAAGGGCTCAGATGAAGACAGCAGAGCCCCACCCAGGTGGACATCAACCAAGCTGCCCCCACCCTCACCACACCCTGGCCCCACCAGGCTTACGTGGCCAACAGCAGCTCCACTTCCAGCTCTGTGGTCTCAATAGTGATCCCTGAGGTGCTAAGGATGAGGTAGAAGGTGACCTAGACCAAGAGTGGAGAAAGATTAGGGTCAGGGAAGGCTAAGGGCGGGAGAAGGGGTCTGGTCTTAGACGGGCACTCCAACAGAGATAAGGGCTGACATGCTCACCTGGGCACCTCTCTTCATGGGGTTCCCCAGCTCACACTCGACATGGGAGGCATTCTCGTTGGACAGGCAGAGCGGCTTCTCCTGCAGTGGGGAGGGAAGGAGAGGTTAGTTTGGGTTACTGGAGCCCCCAAGACCCCACCCCCACCCCACTGCAGGTCCTCACCGCAGAGTCCAGGGCTCGGACTCCTGAGTAGTGCAGGGAGGCAGGGAGGGTGACCAGAAGCTGGGCTTCATGAGCATCATCCCCATCAGCCTGGGGCTGGGCTGGATCCGAGGGCAGGTTGGTGACCGTCAGCTCCAGGCCAATGACTGGCTGCCCACTCAGGGCAAACAGGGCTGTTGTCCCATCTGTATCCCTGGAGGTCAGATCCCATTCACTCTAAATCTGAACACCTCCCTCTGCCTCTCCCACTCCTGCCTCCTCCTCACCCAGTGCACGCTGCCTGCTTCTACCCCCTGAGTCTCTCCTCCCACCAGCTCCCTCACATTGGCCTCCACACCAGTCCAAACCTCAGGTCTTCCCACACTCCAGAGAATCAGACTAGGAGTCAGGAGACCTCCCTTCCGGTCCGAGCTCCCTTGCTTACCCACCTGGGGGAAGTGACTTAACCTCTCAAGGCCCCCGTTCTCTATCTATAAAGGGACTAATAATAATTCCTACCTCACCAGGTTGGGAAGACTAAACAGTGAGCTGTATGTACTTTATATTATCATATACATTCACATACATATACTATCATATATCGTGAAGGCTTGTTATTCTTCGCCAGGAGAGCCCCTATGGCCCCATCACTGATCCTCATCTTCTGAATTATCACAGATCCTCCCCAGCCTCGGCCTGGCCCTCCTGAGGGGGCTTCCTTCTCTTCCTTGAATTCTCGCCTTCCCACCCCACCTGACCCCTCACTCCTCCTCACATGGGCAGAGGTTGGAACTCCGTGTCGCTGACCCGGGCACAGAAGCGAGCATGAACCAGCTGCAGGTTGCTCTGACAGATCTTGTCTTCACCACAACCTTGTTTCAGGAAGTGGATCTAAGGAGAGATTTGAGGAGAGGGTGATTCGTAGGTGTGAGGCAGGGGATGAATGTGTCACTAAGGCATACAGTGGGGTAGAGTATCACAAGATTAAGCAACCTGGGTTCAACTCTCAGATCTGCTGCTTACTAGCTGTGTGATATTGAGCTGGTCACTGACCACCCTGTGCTGTGTCCTTTTCAGTAAAACAAGCATGTGATGATGACAAGGTAGAGGCCAGCAGGTAAGTCCACAGCAAGGCCACATTTCCCTAGCCTCCCTTGCATGTAACTGAGTTCCAGATTTAGAACATGAAGAGAAGTGAAGAGCATCCCTTCCAGACTGGCCAGGAGGGCCATACAAGGAGCTTCATGTTCTTCCTTCCAGGTGATAAGGAGGGAGGCTACCTAAGGACCTTGGAGGCCACATCTGAAGATGGCAGATCCCTATGAGCCCAGGCCCCTGAATGAATGCATGGGATGGAGGATTAGTGTCCCCTCTGACTAGGAACACATGATCACTTGGGCCATTTTCCATTTGGGGGTCTACTTGTCACAGCACCTAGAGATATGAGGAACTGCTGAGGTAGCACATAAAAGAGTTTTGAAAGCTACAAATGCAGGTCACTGGGAGGGACAATGATCACTGCTTCTCCTAGCCCCTTCTCCTGAGCTAAACCAGAACCCATGGCTCACCTCTGCCCTCTGGGTGCTGGGCTGGTGGGCATTGAGGATGGGGGCCACTGGGGGCAGACCCTGGCCAGGAGCCTGTCGCCGGAGCCGTGGGGTCTGGAGACTGTAGGACAGGGTCACCACAATGGCCCGAAGCTTGTCTTTGACATTCTCCTGGGAAGAGGAAAGATGGACAAGGATACAATCTTCAGGCCCCAACCAGATCTAGGACAGATTTTGAAACCTGGCAAGAAGATTAGGGAGGTGAAGGAGAGAGGTGGAGACCGGAGCTAAGGGGAGGGAAAGCGACTGGGATGGAAAAGGGAGGAGCCCAGAATCTAGGGTTTTGAGGACCATGTGTGACAGGGGAACCTGCCATCTCCATCTCCAGGGAGGACAGAACTTGTACTCTGGACATAGAAGGCGGAAGACACAAGAAGGCAGCTGGCGAGGAGAAGGTCAGCCTATAAGGGAGGCTTCCCAAAAGTGGAGATCAGAAAATGAGGTGTAAGCATGTTTGGGAAGAAGCTAAGAGGAATCAACAAAAAGAGACCATGCAATGACAATGACTCTCAGAGGCCAAGGGGTCAGTGTCCACCTGTAGCTGGAACATGGTGTCTCCACAGACTCGGTCATGCTGGTGCTTCAGCCACACGGTGCCTGAGGCCTGGTGCTTGGGGTCATCTGGGCCACGGCTCAGGAAGGTCACACGGGGGACCTGGCCCCGGAGCCTTCGGTCTGTGTCCCCATCTAACACATAATCCAGGGCTATGGCGTGTGGGGAGAGGAGGGGAGCCAGTGAGCTGGAGAACTGCTCTAATCTGACCCTATCTCTGAGATGCCTTTCTCTCCACCTCAGAGTGACCCACCCTGAAACCCAAAGGGTGGAAAATGGGAGGAGAACCTCACTCACCCACAATAGGGCTGTAGCTGTTGGGGGTTGCAATGTAGCTGAAACAGACCCGCAAGTCCACACTGTGGGGGCAAGGGTAGCTCCTGAGCCAGGCAAGACCGATGGGCCAACACCTCACTCCTGTCGCAGCCCCAGTCCCCAGCCCCACACAGGGCAGAGGAAGAAAAGGGGAAAATGGACCCTGAATTTTCCCTGCCTCCCCTTGGATCCCACCTCACCAGACTGAGTGGCCAGCAGCACAGTTAGGCTGTTCTAGATCAATGGCTCGGGGAGCAATGAAGACCTCATGCGACACATGAAGGACGGGTCTGGCCCTGTGGAATGAGGAGTTGAGAGCACAAGAAACATGAGACTATGAGGCAGGGAAAGAGAAGAGCTGGCCTTAAGGAGGAAGAGGCAAAAGCAGAGGAGGGGGCTGATCACCTGAAGAGCACAGCAGTGTCAGCCAAGGAGCCAACCAGTAGGTCTGGGTAATGATTCCCATCCACATCCAGGCCACCGGACAAGGAGTAGCCAAAGCTCTTTATGCCCACGGCCTCACCCTCCAGCACCTGCAGGACCAGACCATCAGCTCCCCACCAGCGTCACCCCCAGCCTGCCCCCTGCCCTCTGCTGTTGTGCCTCCTTTATTTCCCCCACACCCATTACCCCCACACCTCATCCCAACGACCCCCTCTTACCTGGGAAGGTTTGATGACAACCCCCAGGCTGCTCCCATGGTAGATAAAGACTTTCCCATCCCCATCAAAGGGAGCCCCCACAGCGATATCTGTGGGTGTGGGAGAAAGGTAATCAGACTGGGGCAGGGCGGGAAGATGGGGTCCAGGCCCCAACTTTCCCTCAGTCACTCAGTTCCATATAATATGCTTTCTATTTTATTGAGAGGCTACTAAGTCCCAGGCACCTTACACACATCATCTTTAAGCCTCTTAGCTACTCTCTGCAGATATGACTATCAGAAATGTTACTTGCCCAATGTCCCAAAGCTGGTAAAATGATAAAGCTCAGATGTGAGCCCAGGTTGCTTCTCTCTCAGAGCCCTCAGAAGGCCTCCCCCTTGACCTCTGAGGCACTTCCCCATCCCTGCTCCTGCCCCCTCCCACCCCTGAGGCTTTCCAGTTCCCAATCACACCTGCAAAGCCATCTTGGTTGAGGTCCCCCAAGACAGCCAGGCTGATCCCGAACATGGAGTCAGGAGAGCCACAGAGCCGGAGAGGGGAGACCCCAGCCCAGTGACCCCCCTGGTTCATGTACACATACACGGCACCCCCCAGCTCTTCTTGGCGCTCAAAGAAGTAGGGGGCACCCACTACCAGGTCTGCCCAGCTATGGAGAGAGGGAAATAGTCAGTGTGGCTCCCTCCCCAGCCAGGGGAGTCAGACAGATGCCAGAGGCCCCTGAGACCTCCTAGACCCAGCCTCCCCCAGGCTGCACTCCCCTGTGCCCACTCTTACCCATCATTATTGAGATCGGCCACAGCCAGTGAGTAGCCAAAGCCGGAGGTCAGGCGCTCCCCAGACAGCATAACTTCGGGCACCAGGCGACTGGCACTGTCTTTGCGCAGAATGACCACAGCACCCTTGTGGTTGGCACGGGGGGCCCCTGCCACAAAGCTCAGCTCTTCTGCACGCACCAGACCCTTCCCCGAGTCGATGGAGAAACCTGGGTGGGGCGGCTTACCAGTGAGCACTCCCCAAAAGATTTAGGAGCCAGGGTGTGTCCAAGCTCCCCCCACTTTGCCCCCTCCTCACAGGTCCAGAGCCAAAAGGTAGAGGTGCCCTCCAAGTTATCAGCACGACAGCTGGACTGCTCTACCTCCCCCTCCAGAGCCCTGGAAGCCCTCCCACACCCAGAGGCTGGAGTTTGGCACAAGAAGTGAGATGAGATCAGCCTTGGGGACTGGGGAGGAAAGACAAAGGCAATGACTAGGAAGGCCAGCCAGCTGGGCAGGAGCTGAGCAGGGCACCACGCGTAAAGTTCCCAGGAACGTCTCCCCTCTGCACACCCAGGTGGCCCCAGTCCCATCCAATGCACCTTCTTTGCCCCCACTCCCAACGCACTCACAGGGAGAGGAAGTCTTCATGTGGACAGAGGGGAGCCAAAGGGGAGTGGGAAAGAACTTGGTTCACCCAAACATCTCCCAGGCCTCGTTTCCTCCCCCTCTGCAGAGGGATGCAGTTGAGACAAGGAGAGGGACTTACCAACAAGGCTAGGACTTTCTCAGGCATGTGCCCACCGTCCACCCTTCAGAGAAAGTCCCACTAAAGCTCCACCCTCCTTCTTTCCCAGTACGGTCTCAGCCCACCTGGTTCTTCCTCCATGGAGACCCCAGGTCACATCCCCCTAGGCCATCCCCCTGGGGGCATCTTCTCAGGCCTGGTCACGGCGCCCAGCTCTTCTCTGAAATTTGGGCCCAACATGGATTTCCCTGGGTGTATGTTGGTGAGGGCAGGGCAGGAGAGGAGGGGAGGCCAGGCCAAGCCCCCAGGGCCCAGGGAAGCTTACAAACCTAAGTAGCTATTCAGGGCCAAGTCTCCGGCTGGTCCTGGGAGCCGGTCAGCGGGGTCCAAAGTTTTATACACCAGCTGGTCAGGGTCTGAGCTATCAATGTTGGTCACAAAGAGCAACCCTGCGGGGGGGCAGGTAGGGGGAGACACCAGGGAAGGGACATCCAGAGGAGGGGCCACAGAGTGGGGAGACAGAGTCAGACATAAAGGCAAGAAGAAGGAGGCACAAGAGGAAGAGGTGGAGAAAGAATATGAGAGAGACAAAGAGGCCAGAGAGATAAGAATCAGAGACAGAAAGAGAGAGAGAGACAGGGTGAAAGCCAGAGACAAAGACACAGAAGGATGGGAGCATGGAGAGGGATGACAAGAGAGAGGAGCAGAGGGTTAGAGAAGCTCTGGGCCAGGGAGGGGTCCCTACCAAAGTAGCTGTTGGCAGGGACCGGGATGAGGCGGGGGTCCTGCTCCTTCTCACCCCCCGCCTCGTAGGGCCCGTCGTCCAGGTGCGCCAGGTCCGCCGAGCCCTGCACACAGAGCTCCACCCTGGCGGTGCCTGCAAGGACAGACCCATTAGTGCTCCGGGGCAGGGAGCTAGGAGCACCTCTCAGGTCAGATGCCAGTTAGACAGGCACACGGGGACGCCCCTGGTCTCCCGTGCAGCCCTGTCTCTACCCCGTCCCCAGCCCAAGCTTCCTGGCCCCACAGACTTGCTGTTCCACTCACCAAGTGTCAGCTCGGCCAGCGGCAGCGTGCGGACACGGGGATGGGGGTGATGAGGTTGGGGAGTGAGCAGGCCCAGCCGTGCACGTGGGGGTTCATGCCAGCATGGTGAGGAACACTCGGCCATTCGAAGGACAGGAGACGTCCCCATCTGTGTGTGTGCTGGCACGATGGGGGTGGGAGATGTGCCAGTGCCCCAGGGCTACGTGGTGGTGAATGTGTGGGTATGCTCGGCCACGTGCTGCTCCCAATCCCATTTCTGAGGTAAGAGGCCATTTTGGTTCCCTTCTCCCCTCCCCAAGCAGTGACTCACCCTTCCAGTTATAGGTTCCCGGGGCCCCAAAGAGGAGGTAGTGGCTGTCAGGGGAGAAGGCGGCAGCTGTGCCCTGCTGGCAGAACCCAAATTGTTCATGGCCTTGGGGGCGACCCTCACAGAACTTCCATTCCCCGCCATCCAATTCATCACGGACGGCCAGGTCTTGGCTTAGCACAAAGCAACGACCGATCACATCCCTGGTCTCCAGGATCTGGTCTACTCGCTGCCGTGCCTCATACCGGTGTGCACAGGTCTGTGGGAGGAAGGGATGTGGGGTCATCCACTGTGTGGGCCAATGACCCATGAGAGCCACGCAGCCCGCATGCAGACGTGTGGCAGGCACGGTTTCGTGAGCACACACACATGCACACAGACACACACATCATGTGAGCACCGCCACTCAGCTCAGTGGTAGGCAATATATACGTAACTATCCCACTTGTGCCCACTCGCTTGTCCCAGAAGGGAAAAAGCCTTGTTCCACATTCTGCCCGGGCACCCGCAGGTACGACTAAGCCAGCACACAGCACTCTGCCTCTTTGACCATGCCATATGTGCCTGTCCCCAGCACACCAAGCTGGTCCTGTCTCTACACTTTTGTAAGTGCCACCACTTTGCAAAGAACTTCCTCCCCTCTCTGCTCCTGACACGTTGCTCATTCTGGAAAGGTTGCCTAAGATCTCTGCCACCTGCAGGAGTCTTTTCTGTCCACTCTCCTTTGGACTTTCACACAGTGACCGTACCCCTCACTTAACATTAACCATATTCTGCCCCACAGGGGCTTAATTGTGCATCTGTGTGTCAGTGATGATACAGAGAGAAACACGCAAAGAAAAAGAGAGAAGGAGCGTCTCCAGAACTATGTGGTAGGCTCTTTGTGCCGTGGACCAGGCTTTTCCTTGTCTTTACGTTTCCTCTCTTAGTAGCTAGCACAACACCTGATGCTTAAAACGTTCTCAGTAAGAGTTTGACAAATGGATAGATAGATAGATAGATAGATAGATAGCTGGCTTTAAATTATAAGACCAGGGACCAGGGTACCTGGGTGGCTCAGTCAGTTGAGCATCCAACTCTTGATCTGGGCTCAAATCATGATCTCAGGGTCATGGGTTTGAGCCCTGAGTTGGCCTACTTAAGATTCTCTCTCTTTCTCTCCCTGTGCCCCTCTCCCCGGCTCACACTCACTCTCTCTCTCTCTAAAAATAAAAATAAAATAAAATAAAAATAAGGACAGAGACCATGTCTTATACCTTTTTTCTATCTCCCTGAGGTCCTGGGAATTAGGCCATCATACTACATGCCAGCCTGTGTTCTATAAACACACCTGTGCACATGCACACCATATACACACTCACACACCCCACCCTTGCATACGGTCACAAGGAGTGATACTCACGACAATCTTGCCTCCAGGCCCCTGGCTCCGAACACTGACTCCCAACCACTGGTTCTCCTTGCTTTCTTTCTGCACATCAGCTGGAGGCAGGACACTGGGAATAAGGAGAGGGAAGAGGAGGCCAAGTCCTCTCCTCCCCTTCATGCGCTGCACCCCCTCCCCGCCCCTACAGGGACCACACCTCCACGGTCGATGTCCACTCTGTAGCAGTCGGTCTCTTCCAGGCTCAGGGGACAAGCGAAGAGGCCTCCAGTGCGATTCGCCTGCTGCCCAGGCAGAGCCAGGGCCTGCGGAGCACCCACCAGCAGCCTGCACAACGGGACAGGAGCAGGAGTTAGCAGACAGAACGTTGTGCCTCCCCAGGGCTGCCCAGGCCCGACCCCTCAGAACCAAGCCGAGTGTGGAGAACTAAGGAGTAGGGCCAGAAGTCAGTTTCCCCAAGTCTGGCGAGGACAAATTAATATACTTGGCCATGCAATCATCACATTACACACGCACATTCTATCTGGATGAGGGGCCACATGCACTGTAGATACACACACGTGCGCATGTGCCAAACAAAGCAGCCTGGCCAGCGCTGCTAGTTTGAAAGAACCGCCTGTTCCCAGCACCTGTTCCTGGCCAGGCCTTCCCTACCCACTTCCTGGCCCCATCCCCAAGCTCTACCCTCCTCCCCAAACCCAGTCCCGTTAGAACCCTCCCAGAAATGCCAAGAATGCTGAGAGCAGAAGCAACAGGAGCCCACACTGGTACCACAGGGTGGCCCAGGGAGCAGCCTCAGAGGCCAAGCAAGAGGCTAGATATGGGCCTGTTCCCCCACGCTTCATCCAGGGCCCACCAAAGACCCCACCCCACCCCCAGCAACCCTGCCAACCCCAGATTCCATCAGTCAGCTGGCCTGGAGGTAGGGGCCAGTTTCTCCTCTGTCTCCAATCCTACCCCCATTTTCTGCCCCTGTCCTGAATCCCCTTCCCCATTGTTCCTCCTCCTCCCCACACCCATGATTTTCCCCATTCCTCTCACCCTCCCTGCCCCCACCCTGTCCTCTCTCCTACCTCCCCCTCAGACGCTTTCCCAGCTACAACTTTCTTGGCAGGACAATTTTCCATGATCACAGCCAAGGTTTTTTCCCCAGGGGAGGACTGTGCTGGGAATGAAGGCTGCCTGGGTCCCCTGGGGCTGAACCCCAGGCCAGGAGTGAAGGAAGGGGTAAGGTGAGGTGACTGGCACCCAGCTGACTACAAGGATCTCTCTTCACAGAAGGAGAGACTCAAAAGTGGAAGCAGGGAAACCTCGAGGCCTCTCTCCCACATTCTTCCTCCATTTCCCTTGCTGGGGATGAGGCCCAAAGTGGTGTCGGGCAATATTGCAGACAGGCATCTATGGGGCACTGTGCCAGTCCTGAGGGGGAAGGGAGGGCACAGAGCCACACTCCCTTCCCACAGCTTTAGTCTCTTAGCAGCTGTCATCCCGCGTCAGAGCCAGTGTCCAGAGTGAGGAGGGGGCAGGGAGTGGCAAGGAAGACAGCGTGCATTCGGCATTCATCAACAGCTACGTATTGAGAACTTAGCATCTGCCAAGCCTTGTGTCAGGCACTGGTGAGACAAGGAAGTAGTATTTCTTCAGCACCTACTATGGGCAAGGCCTTAGGCTAGATGCCAAGGATATGAGGAACGAACGTTTGTCACCCTCTACCTAGGCTGTAGACATCAGGCTGGGCAAGTTACATGCATTCTCTCTTTTAAGCGTCACAGCAATCCTATATGAGGGTTCCTTTCTCGTCTTTCAGAGGAGGAAACTCACTCACATACATTAAGTAGGATGCTGGAATTCAAATCCACATCTGCCTAACTCCAAAACCCATGCCTTTTCCACCATAGCCAATGATGGGCCATCTCCAGAACACTGAGACCACTCCAGAGAAAGAACAGGAGGAAGGGGAGGGGAGGGTACCCTGCACAAAAAAGGAAATGACACGGCCAACCTTCCAACAAGTCTGCAGTACCCCCCGCCCCATCACCAAACTCAGAGATGGCCATGTCTTGGAGGACTGGGGCTATCTTACTCATCTCTGCGCTTGCCCCATAGGAGGCATGTGGATGCATTTGTTGAACGCACACGTTGTATGGACTCACAGAGACACCCAGTGCCTCAGCTGGTCAACACATAGCTAAGAACCAGAAGAAGCTAATATCAGTGTTTAGTGTTCACATCTCCCCTAGAGGTCTAAGTGGGGAGGAGGATGGAGGGAAGAGGTCCATATGGAAGAAAGAGGCTTGTGCACATACATACGGCCAGCCTCACTCTCAGTGGAGAACAGACCAGCCCACCCAACCTGGGAACAAGAGTTCCCACACACAGCCTCTCTAGTCCCTCCACCTCTGCCCTAGCCACACCCTTTTCTGGCTTCATCCCACAGTCCCCGGCCACCCCAGGTCTCTGGACACTGACTCCCAACCACTGGTTCTCAGCCACAGCTGTACCCATTGCAGACAAAAGCAAGAACACCTTGGCAGCTGGGGGCAGAGGGATTCCCCAGGAGCCTGGCCAAGTAGAAGCAAAGGAGTAGCCCACTACCACCACACCTCTCAATTCTGCACACACTCCAGGGCTCTGACCCAAGGCCTGCCCTCTCTGACTCTCTCAAACTGGGTGGCCCTCTGGGGGGGAGGGGGGGTGCTTGGCCCAAAAGTTGACTCAACCGGGTGATCTGGCCAAGCCTTTGGATCCAGGTTTGCAGTAAGGCACTAAAGCTATTCTCTAGCTCTGTGGATCATGATACAGGAATAACAGTAACAGGAATAACACTTTCACAGCATTCCCTGTGGACTTTGCGCTATTCTAAGGGTTTTATACATACTAAGAACTCTTAATCCCCACAAAAACTCTATCTGGTAGTCCTACTGTTGAACTCCACTTTACAGCTGAAAGATATAAATGAGGCTGAAACCACAGAGCCAAGAAGGTTAGACTTCAAAGTCTCATCCAGGGGCAAGACTGAAAGACATCACAATGGGTGAAGCCTTTCAATCAGTGGGTGCTGGTGAAGGCAAACTGAAACTCAAAAGCTAGGGACTGAGCAAGGTGCCTGGTCCCTCACATGCCACCAGGCAGCAGAGCACCCCTTGCTGGAACCAAAGCAGGGTTAGACAGTCAGGCTCCTCTGGGAGTGCCCCCAGTTTGGCTCTGGGAGACAGAGTCAAGGGGCCACCTTCAGAGAGGAGGGGGAAATGACAAGAGACCAAGCTATTAAAAATAACTTAGAATTTGCCTGGAAATAGCTCAGAGAGTTCAGCATGTCCTAAAAAGGCCTCCAGTCCTGGAACTCTGGCAGATGGGGGAAGAAGGGAGGGAGAGACAAGATGAGGTAGGAAGCAGATAGAAGGCTGAAGAGATGAAGTCAGTTGCTTTCTATCTCTCCCAAAGGGTGGGGGACCACTGACCATGCTCCCTGATGACAGGGATAATGGAAGAAGATTAGAGCTAGCCCCTCCTTCCCAAGCTGGGGAAGAGAAATGAGCTCCTGTCCCTACCCTCTGCCCCCAAGCAAACACTATCCAGGAGAAGACAATCCCAATGGACAGCATTGATCCCAGTAATGGACACTTAGTGTGGCTTAGGCTCTGGCCTAGGAAAGAAAAGCCCCCTGGCAGGAGGGGGTGGGAAGCTTTCTTCCTCTTGTCTCTCTTCTTAAAATCATACATGCAGCTGGAGCCAATAGGATATGAAACATGATGGACATAGGCCCCACACATATGTGTCCATCTCCCAATGAGTCCTGAACTGAATAGGAAATAACTAGAAGTGTACTCTGCCCCTCACTCCTCCCTGCCTTCCCCCACTACTGGGATTCCTAGACCTGGAAATTTCCTGAGGAGGAGGAAGGGGAGCACGAGCCTGGCCAGCATCCTTCTTGAGTCTCTGTCGCTGTTGCTGTTGCTGCTGCTGCTGCTGCTGCTGCTACAACTTTTGGGGGTTCTGTTTTCTGCTCCATAATCAAACCACCTAGTACAGGCTGCCCTGTACCCTCCCAGGTCCTCTCCCAGCCTCATATTCTTGAGCCACAGAAATAAATGGCAGGTCTCCCCTGGTCTCCAGTGTCCTGCTGTCTTAATTCCATCCCATGGCAATGTTCTCACAGGAACTTATGTCTGGAGTCTAACCCTCCATCCTTCCCAGGGTGTCTTCAACCTCTCTGCCCTTTCCCTCTCCTCCTGCCCTAAGCAAAGACAAGACGTTCAGTCCCTCTTCCTGAGGAAATTGAGCCCTCTGACGGAGGGGAGTCACAGACCCTGGGACTGGAGCAAGGATGCAAGTTGGGGGGAAAACAAAAGGAGATCGTTGCCTGCCAAGACAAGAACCTCTCTCTCCCAACTCATCCCCAAAGCAAGACCCTCGGGGTCTCAGAGCCTGAGGGTACGCCTCCAGACCCAAGACAGATGAGGCAAGGTTGGAGTGTGGGGTATCTGTGGACAGCCTGAGTCGTCGTGGGGTTGGAAGACAGAGATGGGATGGGGGTTGGGGGAAATCTGTGGCTCGGGCACGGGGATTCTGGGCGGGTGCGGTGACTCACCAGCTCTGGGGTCGGGGCTGCAACTGCCGGTGCAGAGCCACAGAGAAGCCGAAGAGGCTACCCGGCTCGCCCTCCTTGCGCAGGGCGCCCATCACGTCCAGATTGAAGGCGACAGCCCCCGGGCAGAGCAGGCCGGCCAGCAGGGAGCCAAGAAGGTAACAAATCCCGGGGGAGCCCCGAGGACCACGGCCCGGAGTCCCGGCCATGCGGCGAACCTTGCGCGCGCTTCCCACGAGCGCAGGAAAACTCGCTCCCGCCCCAAGCTCCAGGTCTCCCACGGCGAGCCTCTGGTCTCGCGTCTCGCAGATCTTTCAGGGGTCTCGCAATCTCTCGCCTCGCCCCCCTCTCCCGCCGCCCCGCCGCCCCGCCGCCCCGCCGCCCCAGCACCCCTCCAGGGCAACTGCAGCGGCCGCAGCCCAAGGGTAAGCCAGAGCTCCCGCCTCCGCTCCCAGGGGCGCCGCCCCGCACCCCGGCTCCGCCCTCGGCCCCGCCCCTCGCCCGCGCGGCAGGTGGAGGCTTCGCTGCGCCGCAAAGGGATGCCCGGGCTGGCGACTCCGGGTAGGAAAGGGCCTGGCTCGGCTGGATCCCCACCCCAGCTTCGGCCCCGCCCCAGCCTGCGCGCTCCTGCCCTTCCCCCACTCCAGCCCAAACCCGCGAGTGGTGCGGGCGGCGCCTGGGAATGGGGGGGAAGAGAAGTACAGATAGAAAGGGACCGAAAAAGAGAAAGGAACGTATGAGATGAGAAGTGCGTGACGCAGTCTGGGAAGAGAGATGCAGACGGAGAGATGAAAGGGGAGGGTCCTGTGTGGTCCTTTGGTGCTCCTTTCTCTCCAAGGTCAAGTAGAGCGCCTCATTGCTTTTTGAATCACGCCGCTTCCAGCCCCATGCCATCCCACACCCCACCCCCACCCCCCAGAAACGCCCAGCAATGACAACGGCTACGCTAGCCACGACGTCAGCATTCAGGGAGACTGAGGAAAAGATAGAGGAAAGAGGAGAGAGAGAAACTCAGCAGGTCTGGAGAGGAGAGCAAAAGAAGCAGGTAGAAAGAAAACAGAAAGAGAAAAGAGATGGAGAAAGAAGGGCAAGAGTTTGACTAATAAAGGCGGGGGGGGGGGGCGCTTGGCCGGCTCTGTCCATAGAGCATGAGACTCTTGATCTCCCAGTCTGAGTTGGAGCCCCACCTTGGGCAGGAAGATTACAAGAGAGAAAGAAAGAGAAAGAGAGAGAGAGAAGAAAGGAAGGGAGAGAGAGAGAAGGAGGAAGGAAGGAAGGAAGGAAGGAAGGAAGGAAGGAAGGAAGGAAGAAAATAAAAACACCCACAAGGAATGGAATGGAGAAAAGAAAATTACTGAGTCTGATACAAGAAGAGGAAATTAAGCAGCAAAAAGGGAGTGGGGGTCAAAGAAGGGCAAAGATGAAAAAGATGGGACCCAAGAGGGAGAGGGATGGAAAGGATGTCTTCATTGGAGAGGGCAGAGTTCCAGACTGGTCCAGGCAGGATCAGGGTGGGGCTTTGCAAGGATCTCCACAGGGAACTGCAAGCCTGTCCCTTTTCCTCTCCCTTTCCCCCAGGCTGAGACAGAAGCAAAGGGAGGGGGACATTTTCCAACCCTCTGCTATTTATAACTCCAATCCAGAAACGGAGCCAGGAGGAGAGATAGGAAATAATTTGGGACAACTGGAACCTAGCTTGTTCCCACCTCCCTTCTCATTGGGTGTTGGTCTTTTGTATATCCACCTGTCCATCTTTCCCTTGTCTCTCTATCTTGTTTTGTCTCATCTCAAACTCTTTTTGTCCCTCTTCTTGTCTCTGTCACTTGGAACCCTTCTTCAACAATTTTTCAATATCTATATGTTGTCTCTGCCCCTCAAACTTTATTACACTCTTGAGATTTTCTCTTCTCAGGGGCGCCTGGGTGGCTCAGTGGGTTAAGCGTTCAACTTAGGCTCAGGTCATGACCTCACAGTTTGTGGGTTCCAGCCCCTTCAACTCCCCTTCGGCCTCTGTACTGACAGCTCAGAGCCTGGAGCCTGCTTTGGATTCTGTGTCTCCCTCTCTCTCTGCCCCTCCCCTGTTCCCTCTCTGTCTCTCAAAAGTGAATAAACTTTTTAAAATATGTATTAAAAAAAAAGATTTTCTCTTTTCATGGAGCACCTGGCTGGCCCAGTCTGTAGAGCATTTGACTCTTGATCTCAGGGTTGTAAGTTCGAGCCCCACGTTGGGTGGAGAAATTACTTAAAAGTGAAATCTTTGGGGGGAAAAAGATTTTCTCTTCTACCCTTTCTTAAAAGCCCCAATGTGTCCTACCTAATTTTTCCCCATGCTCCTTTTGTCTCTCTTACTTCTTTGTCCAAGATTATACTTTTAAAAAACAAACAAAAAGGTAGGCTTTCACTCTGCTGGCCCTGAGACAGTCCTTGCCCTGGGTGAGTTACCATACATTTGAAGGTTTGGTCCTCTGTTTTTGCAACACTACATTTGTGGACATCCCTTCCAGGGGACTAGCACTATAAATAAGTACTATCAAGGAAATACACGTGCTGCCAGCAAGTTGGCACCAGGATCCTACTTTTATTATCCCCAAGATCTGCCCTCTCCATCCCTTTTCTATCTCAGAGCCCCAGACAGTAGAGCTGATATGTGACTGCAGAGTAGTAAAATCAGGATCGAACCCAGGACTCCTGACTCTGAGCCCAGATCTCCAACAGGAGTCAGAATGCCTTTAGAGCCCCAGGTGCCTTCCTCTCTGCACCTGCAGCTTCTGCCTCCCTTCATCTCCACCCCACTGGCTCCTGCTAAATCCAAGGTTGAAATCAAATGCCAAGAATCTGCTTCTGACCTCCTCTGCCCAAATATTTGAGAAGTCATCTCACCCGCCACAGGAGGAAGGAGCAGGAAAAAGAGAGAGAGAGGCTGCCCAAAATTAGCCTGGCTATAAATAGTGGGGCAAGGGAGGGCAGTTGAAAATGTAAGAGCCCTAAACCAGCCTAGTAAATTTAGACATGTAGATTTTCCCTAAACCTCCTTTAGGAGGACCAGGGGCGCCTGGGTGGCTCAGTCGGGGTTAAGCGTCTGGCTTCAGCTCAGGTCATGATCTCCCTATCCGTGAGTTTGAACCCCGCATGGGGCTCTGTGCTGACAGCTCAGATCCTGGAACCTTCTTCAGATTCTGTGCCTCCCTCTCTCTCTGCCCCTCCCCCACTCACACTTTGTCACCCTCTTGTCTGAAAAATGAAGAAACCTTAAAAAAAATGGTTTTAAAAAGAAAAGGAGTGAGACCAGATTGTTGGAGTGAGGCACAATATCATAGGTAAAGGGGGGGAATGAAGAAGCAAAAGGGATCTGAAAAATAAAGGAAGCTCAACGTGTAAATAAATAATCTGCCAGAGAACTTCTTGTATTTGAGTGAAGAGTTTGGAAATTCATTAAATTAAAACTATAAAGATGAAGAACAGGTTAGTGATTGCCAGGGGACAGGGATGGGAGGAGATAAATATAAAAAGATAGCACCTTATACCTGAAACTAATATAACACGTATGTTAATTATACTTTAAAAATAAATAAATAGGGGCGCCTGGGTGGCTCAGTCGGTTTAAGCGTCCATCTTCAGCTCAGGTCATGATTTCACAGTTTGTGAGTTCGAGACCCATATTGGGCTCTCTACTATCAGTGTAGAGCCCACTTCAGATCCTCTATCCCCTCTCACTCTCTGCCCCTAGCCCACTCTCATGCTCTCTCTCTCTCTCTCTCTCTCTCTCTCTCTCTCAAAAATATATAAACATTTATAAATAAGTAAATAAATACCAAATACCAAAAAAATATATATATAGCATGGGAGGTTCCATTGTGATGATGAAGAAATCTGTATCTTGATTAGTTACTCAGATCAATACACGGGATAAAATTGCACGGAACTACACACACATGTATACACTTACACACACATGAATACATGTAGAGCACTGATAAAAACTGAATAAAGCCTGTAAGCTAGTTAACGGTATACCTATGTCAGCTTCTTGGTTTTGATATTGCTACAGTTATATGAGATGTCACCACCGAGGAAAGCTGGGTGAAGGGTACACAGGGCTTCATGTACTATTTTTGCAACTTCCTCTGTGTCTATAACTATTTCAAAATAATTTTAAAAATTGATAAATGTCCAAGCCCAGCAAAGCTTTCAGCCTTTATCTGAGTGGAAGCTGAGACTTTCTCCAGCCCCACCTCCATGTAGGATCCCTGTTTTTCAGCTTCCCCAGACTAGACATTTTCTAACCACTGCCTCTAGCCTACAAGCAAACACTTCTAGAACACGCTGCAGGGTTAACTTCCCTCCACCTCATCTGGCAGCAGAGGCTTGGAGCATACATCCCAGGGTCAGCCTCTTCCTCCCCAACACACACAACATGAGGACTTTCTCACCCCACCCACATCTCTAGCACTGGATTCCTTCTGCCTGCCTCTGAATGCTGGCTGTAGCCAAAGCTCAAACTATGGGAGTAGCTGGGAGAGAAAGAATATAAGTTTGATTGAAAGGAGTCACGGGGGAAATGACTGCTTTAGGGATCCTAGGGAAACCCATGCATCTTCTGGAGAAGGGCTGGGAGGTCATTTCCCACAGGGAGCCATTTAGGCTGTCTTGAGGGCCCTTTTCTTGGAGCACTGGCCTTGGGCCAACATTTGGAACTTGGCCACACCACCAACGGCACCCCCCTTCTTGAAGCCCAGCCAGACTTCCCAGCATGAGAAGCCTTCTCCACTCACTCCATGTTCTCCTTCAGTCCTCACCCAACCCTTAACAATTCAGCAGCTTCCGGCCCTAATGTTTGGCCCCATCTTCAGTTTGAAGCTTGCTAATTAAAGCTAACTCAGAAAGAGATTTCAAAAGAACAAGGAAATGAGTGGGGGAAAGGAGCGTGGAGTTGCATCCATTCATTCATTAAGAGAAAATAATCTAGGTGGGAAAGTGTACAGAGAGGTGGGCAAAAAGAGATTTCACATGTCAAGTCATTCTCCAGGGAGGCACGAATCTTGTGCCCATCTCTACCAAAGGCAACTGGGGAGCTGAGCTTCAACTCAGCAGAAACTCAAGTTACACAGTGAGCAGCAAAAGCCTAGAAAAAGAGCATCTGGACGATGACCCAGAGAGATCAGCTGGGGTCCCCAAATACAGGTACCTGTGTCCTCTGCCCAGCTCTAGGGCAAAGGAACAGCCAGTGTGGGGAGGAGGGCAGGGCTGATGTCTGCAGAATCCTGGCAGTCTCCATGCCGATTGTGAAAATGTCAGGCGGTTGTGCCAAGGGGGGTGAGGGTAATGCAGGATGGGCTGGCACTCTCCCTGAGTCAACTTAATCTTAACATTCACAAACTCACCACTGAGACCCCCGACACCAACCCCCCCTCATTAGCCCCTGCCCTCTGTTTCACATCCCCAAGTAGCCATTTTCTGGAACCCCTTCCAACCCCTGCTCGTCTCTCCCAGGCCCCACAGCTCTGGGAGTGAGGCACCCAGCATCTTCCAATGTGCTTCTATTTTGCTTGCTCATTGCAGTCGGAAGCTGGAGCCAAGTGGGGGGGTTGGGGGTAGGATTGGAATAGGCTGCCCGGTGATGCTCTCACTCTTCCCACTTCTATTGATCAGCCCCTTGCTAGAGCAGAACCTCTTCCCAAACACTCCTCCCCTTGCCAGGATTCTCTTCAACTGTGCCCACAAGCTAGAAGGTCATAGTGATGAGAGACAGAATCTCCCCTCCTGGGGTCTTTCCCATGGTTTGTGCAGCATAGTACAGTGGTTACACTCAGCCTCTGGAGCCAGATAGCCCGGATTTGTATCCTAGCTCTACCACTTAGCTCTATTACTTATCTGCTCCGTATCTCAGATTCTTCATCTGAAAATTGAGGACAATACTTCACACGATAGTTCTAGGGATTAAATGAAGTAATACATGCAAAGCGTTTGACCCATGAGAAGTACTCAGGAAATGTTGGAAAAGTAAATGATAGGACACATACAAGCATAGACACAGACGTACACACTCCAACATTTTTTTAAAAATTTTTAATGTTTAGGGGCGCCTGGGTGGCGCAGTCGGTTAAGCGTCCGACTTCAGCCAGGTCACGATCTCGCGGTCCGTGAGTTCGAGCCCCGCGTCAGGCTCTGGGCTGACGGCTCGGAGCCTGGAGCCTGCTTCCGATTCTGTGTCTCCCTCTCTCTGCCCCTCCCCCGTTCATGCTCTGTCTCTCTCTGTACCAAAAATAAATTAAAAAAAAAAAAAAGTTGGAAAAAAAAAATTTTTAATGTTTATTTACCTTTGAGAGAGAGATAGTGACAGAGCGTGAGTGAGGGAGAGGCCGAGAGAGAGAGAGACAGAGAGAAACAGAGACAGAGACAGAGAGAGACAGAGAGAGAACAGACAGAATCTGAGGCAGGCTCCAGGCTCTGAGCTGTCAGCACAGAGCCTGACACAGGGCTCAAACTCACAAACCATGAGATCATGACCTGAGCTGAAGTCGAACACCTAACCAACTGAGTCACCCAGGCGCCCCCACAGTCTAACATTTTTTTTTCAACGTTTTTTATTTATTTTTGGGACAGAGAGAGACAGAGCATGAACGGGGGAGGGGCAGAGAGAGAGGGAGACACAGAATCGGAAACAGGCTCCAGGCTCCGAGCCATCAGCCCAGAGCCTGACGCGGGGCTCGAACCCACAGACCGCAAGATCGTGACCTGGCTGAAGTCGGACGCTTAACCGACTGCGCCACCCAGGCGCCCCTGTAACATTTTTATTCAGAGTTTTTATGTTGGGGGCATTTAATGTCCTGCTTTATGCTACCACTTAACTATTTCATTCACTAACACTTTCAAGGTTGCACACCTCCCAGGACTTAATATGCTACTCTCCAAACAGCTGAATGACTCAATCAATCAGTGATCCTCAACTCTTTCTCAGAAAACCCAAGAATGTTTTATTCTAAATCAGCACCTATCAGGGTGCCTGGGTGGCTCAGTTGGTTGAGCTCAAGTCATGAACTCACACCTCCTGAGTTCGAGCCCCGCGTCAGGCTCTGTGCTGACAGCTCAGAGCCTGGAGCCTGCTTCGGATTCTGTGTCTCCCTCTCTTTCTGCCCCTAACCCACTTGCATTGTCTCTGTCTCTGTCAAAAATAAATAAACATTTAAAAAAAATTTTTTAATAAATAAATAAATCAGCGCCTATTTCTCTTCCCCTGCAAGTACATATAGCAAGGCTAATTTTCTTTTTTTTTTTATTATTTTTTTTTAACGTTTATTTATTTTTGAGACAGAGAGAGAGACAGAGCATGAACGGGGGAGGAGCAGAGAGAGAGGGAGACACAGAATCGGAAGCAGGCTCCAGGCTCTGAGCCATCAGCCCAGAGCCCGACGCAGGGCTCCAACCCACGGACTGCGAGATCGCGAGATCGCGAGATCGTGACCTGAGCCGAAGTCGGACGCTTAACTGACCGAGCCACCCAGGCGCCCCAAGGCTAATTTTCTAGTATGTAACTGGATCACAAAATGAGACTGCCAAAGTTGGAAACAGCCTTAGATATGGTTTAGTCCAACGATTCTCAATGTCAGATGCATACTAGAATTAGTTAAATAACTTTTTAAAAAATACTTGTACTGGGGCGCCGGGGTGACTCAGTCTGTTGAGTGTCTGATTTCGGCTCAGGCCATGATCTCATGGTTGACAGATTCGAGCCCCTGGTCAGGCTCTGCGCTGACAGCTCAGAGCCTGGAGTCTGCTTCCGATTCTGTGTCTCCCTCTCTCTCTGCCCCTCCCCCACTAGCGCTGTGTCTCCCTCTGTCTCAAAAATAAATAAACATTAAAAAAAATTTTTTTTAGTTTTTTTAATGTCTATTTTTGAGGCAGAGAGAGACAGAGCATGAGCAGGGGGGTTTTTTTTAATGTTTATTTATTTTTGAGACAGAGGGAGACACAGCGCTAGTGGGGGAGGGGCAGAGAGAGGGAGACACAGAATCGGAAGCAGACTCCAGGCTCTGAGCTGTCAGCGCGCAGAGCCCGACGCAGGGCTTAAACTCACAGACCGTGGGACCATGACCTGAGCTGAAGTCGGATGCTTAACCCACTGAGCCACCCAGAAGCCCCTAAAAAATCTTTTTCATAAAAAAGTAAAAAATATTTGTACTTGGGGTCCACTCCTTACAGATCTAAGTTAATTTACCTAGGGCCAAGGCATTTTTGCAAACTTCCCCAGGTGGACCTAATGTTTAGCCAGGGTTGAGAGCTGCTGATTTAATCCAATCCCCTTATTTTACTAGGGGGAAAATCAAAATCCAGAGTGCATAAGCAACTTGCCCAGAATCACCCAGCATGTTAGTGCGTGGTGCACCAAGAGAGATTATGGCAATAGCAAGAATATGTTGATAATGTTTACAGATTTTTCTTGTTGGAGTTAATCCCGGAAGCATTTCTCTTTAATTCAGAGAGGTTTTATGATTTACCTTTTACTGTGACAGCAGCACTTTTTCTTCTGGTCAGACTGAAAGGGTTCGCATTCCCTGACCACAAAAGGACAGGGATGGGATTATACTTTCACCACACATGGTCAACCAAATTAGCAAAGCTCCCTAGGAGGCCGCTTGAAATGCCGAAAATGCTTCTTCTCTACAATGATCACCCAGAGCTGAAGAACCTTGGCAGAGTACTAAGAGAAAGGGCTGGAAACGAGAGGAATGCTTTCCCTCCCAGAGGGAGAGTGCTCAGAATCAACTGAGAACCGGCCAGAGCTGCCAGAAGGGAAAGGCGAGGAAAGGAAAAGAATTTCAATGAGTCCAGGGAGTCTCTGCTCCCCCAATACGGAACAAGGATGGATATCCTGGCAGTACCAACCCTCCCGGGAGCCTTGAGATCCAAAGATGTCCAAAACGAGCTCTATAATATGGGTACTGGAGAAAATTTCTTCCAACACTGACCAAAAAGGGAGCCCCCAATAAAGACAAAAGCTCGCTTACCCCCAACCCTCTACAAGTCCCTCCGTTCCCAGCCAAGATCTTCTATGTCCTCTACCCTAGGTCTCAAAAGGGGGCGGTCCAGGGCTCACGTGACACTGCGGTCACGTGACCCGGGCCCCTCGGGAGCCGAAGCACCAGTTCCAGTTCCCGCAGTCGGAGAGGGCCGGGCGCGCCCAGCCCCCAGCGCGCCGCGATCATGCTGTCTCGCCTGCTGAAAGAACACCAAGCCAAGCAGAACGAACGCAAGGAGCTGCAGGGTGAGCAGAACGTCCCTGTCCGCCGTTTTCTCTCCCGCCGCGGCCTAGCCTCAGCCGGAGCCTGGACCTCAAGTAACGGCCCAGATCCAGGGAAGGGCGCGGGCTAGTGGGCACGGGCGTCGGGGAGGGGGTGGGGGCGCTTTTTTGGAAATTTCGGTTCCCTTGCCAACGGGCTCTGGCCCCTCGGCAACACTACGGCCTCTTCTGGGCCACGCCCCCCACGCTCTGTCTTCCCGCATCCTGGTCCCGCCCCTGCGCGTGGAACGCGGTGCCGATTGGCCCAGGGAGCCTCGCGTCCTGAAAGTGGCAAGGGACGCTCCTGAAGGCAGGGGGGTGCTAGGACCCGACTGAGCCGGGACTCTTAGAGGCCTAAAACCACCGAAATAGGGGTGGGGCCCTTGTTTCCTGAATCTGGCCAGGGAATCCGGGAGTTACCAATCCTCAAGCCAAGACTGTGGGAAAATAGTGCCCGAGGGTCTGGAGTCCTGGGCGCTGCCACTGACTCGTTAGCGTTCCCGGGTGAGTCGCTTCCCCTCCCAGGGTACCAGTTAACTCACCTCTAAAATGAAAAGGCCTAGAAAAAAAGTTTTCTAATAAAAATTTTTTTTAAATAATGAAATAAAATGAAAAGGCTTCCTTTATGTTTTGCAAGGTCCTTTTCAGCTCTGGCGCTGTGAGATTAGCTGAGATGTTCCCGCAACTAGCGGAATAGTAATTAATGGGTGGTGAACCTTCAGCACCACGCTTCAAAAAACCAAGTCTCCACTCCAATCCCTTTTCCCCCCACCCCCAGAGAAGAGGAGGCGAGAGGCTATCACTGCAGCGACCTGCCTGACAGAAGCTTTGGTGGATCACCTCAATGTGGGGTATGAACGTCTTCCCATCAACCACCACCACCCCCCGCCCCCCAAATTTAGGCACTGGCAACGTCTAGCCCTCAGATTGCTGTTGAGGGGATGAGATGTTCCATTTCATTCCCTCCATTCCTGTCACCCAGCTTAATTTTATAGAGAAAGGCTTGAGTCAGCTCTGACCCCTAACGTTGCACAAGGAGGAGCAGCAGCAGTGGTTGAAGAGGCAGCCAGATTTCCCCCTCCCCCTAATAACTTCCCTGGTGCTCACAGCTTGATGCCATCTGCCCACTTCCCTTCACTCCTCCAAGCCCAGCTGTCACTTCAGCAGGAGGGAGAGCACCCTCCTTTACCACAACTTGCCACCCTCTCCTTCTCTACCTCCCACCCTCTGGCAGGCCTGGGGAGCAGCTGGCAGGAAAGAGGTGGCACAGCCAGTGAGGGTGAGGGCAGAACCTATGCCAGGAGCTGTAGCAGAGCCAGGCTGTCTCTTCCCTTCCTTCCCGGTCTCCAGAGACCACCCCCTGTGCCAGCCCTATATGAGAATGCCAGTAACAACCAAAAACTTGGGAAGGAGCAAAGAATATTGTCTCTTGACCCTGAGTGACCCAGAAGAGTGCTGCGACGATGATGTGATAGGCTATCTGTCGGAAGAAAAGGGGCAGTATGATGTCTTCCATGGCAGGGCAAGTAGAATAGCTTGGCTGTGAATCCAGAGACTGAGTCACCCAAGTGAGCCATGCAGGGACTGTCATCTTCATTAGTCATCTCTGGGGAAGATTAAGGGACAAGAAGGCAGTGGTTGGGGCCTCTGATCTCTCCCCTCCAGACCTCTCCCTTCACTCAATGTGAAAATAGGAGGTCAATAGGAAAAACTGGCATTTTAGGAACTCCCAGGGGAATCTCTTGAAGCATTGGGAGCCCGCTATTACTGTTTCAGCTCGTACACTACCCCCTACTATGGCCAAGCTGTCTCCCAAAGAAAAAGGACAGGGTCTGCCCCCTTTCCTTCCTCCCACATTGGTGCCTCTCGGGCTCTGCTGTGAGACTGGCCAGGCTTCTCCCTATGCTCTTCCTTTGCTAGGGGCCACCCCTCTTTCAGCTTAAAGGACAGCTAAGCCAAAGCCAGATTAGAAAGGGTTTTGTGTTCTGCCCACAGGTCCTCTCATTCCCTGGAAAGGAAAACAAAGGCTCAGTCTATCTCAGCCCCTGTCAGGTGTCCTTCCCACTCTTTCCACCCACCCCAACCCGTTGCCCCCTCCAGCCCCCACAGATTCCAGTGGGGGGTGGATACCGGATGCGGAGTCTCCCAGCTGACCTAGAGCTTTAGGATGGTGAGTGAAAAGACTCCCTAGCCAGTAAGAGAGAACAGTTATTGTGAGATTAGGGGAAGGGGGAACAGGGCAGAGAGTTGGAGGTACCAACCTCATGGTATTAATGGTAAGTACAGCCAACCTTGGTTGAGGAGAAAAGAAAAACTACTGCCTAGAGCAGAAAGAAGGAAGGGAGAGAGAGAGATTATGTGTGTGTGTTCGTTCATCTGTGTGGGCGAAAAGAGAAGGGTTGGGAGAGAGACTTGAGAGCCAAGAGGCAGCCCCTGGGATATCTTCTCTTGACCCTGAGTTCCTGGGGAGGGGAGCTGCTCTCCCATCGCATCCCAGAGTCAGGGAGGGGCCCAATTTCCCTTCCCAACTTCTTGCACAGACCCTTGGGCTTCCAATCACTGCCAGATGTGTCCCTGCTGCTGGATTTTCCCAGCTTCTCTGCACCCCCTTTACCCTCTCAGCTTCTTCCTCAGGGAATCCTCCCTTCTCTCACCCAGCTTCAGGAATTCCTTTGGGGGGGTAGGAGATGGTAAGTTTCTAGTCAGCTCCCAGCTAGGCTTTCCTGGGAATCCTGGGAGTGGGAGGAAGAAGCTGGTTCGTTTGCATGTACAGTAGTCATTTGCATCACATCCAAGAATGGCCAAAATCATGAGGTTTTCCCCAGCCTGACTCCTGGCTGACCTCTGGCTCTTGCAGTGGAATATTAGTCCTAGAGACCACTCCCCACCAGCCGGGTGAGTTGATCTCGTCTCTCTTCCAACCTCTAGTGTGGCCCAGGCCTACATGAACCAGAGAAAGCTGGATCATGAGGTGAAGACCCTACAGGTCCAGGCTGCCCAGTTTGCCAAGCAAACAGGCCAGTGGATCGGGATGGTGGAGAACTTCAATCAGGCACTCAAGGTGGGCCACACTCCCTACATCACTGGCCCCATCCTGGGCCCCCGTTAAATGCCTCCAGTCGGGTCACCTTAGGCCTCAGGTTAAAAAAGAAGTGGGGCTGGTCCCAGAAATGCCATGTATGGCCCCAGTGTCAGAAAAGCTAGAGAGATGAAAATAGCTGGTGGGTCCAAGCAAAGCCCTTTCTAGGGGATGGACGGAAAGTGCCCCTGTCTGTCTCCTTAGAGCTACATTCTACCCACCCTGATTCCCCACCTCCCACCTCCTCCCCTTCCCAGGAAATCGGGGATGTGGAGAACTGGGCTCGGAGCATCGAGCTGGACATGCGAACCATTGCCACCGCACTGGAATACGTGTACAAAGGGCAGCTGCAGTCTGCCCCCTCCTAGCCCCTCTTCCCTTTCCTCTGCCCCGCCCCTCCTATCTCCCCTGGGGCGGGGGGGGGGGGCAGGAGACAAGAATAAAACACAAGCCTCCATTTCTCTGTGGTATGTTTCAAAGAGCTACCAGCCCAGCATGGTGGGTAGGAGTGGAAGATTCAAAGACTGTCTCCCTAAGCTACAGGTACACTTTGGCTAGAGGGTGGAACTAGCTTCCTCTTACTATCTCACCCCTCTTTTCCTCTTTGGGCCTGGTGCAGGTGTATGTTGGGTACCTAGAGGGTAGAAGTTTCCCGCACCTCCCCAGAGAAGGTCTGGGTGCCCTGCCCCAAGCTTCCTAACACAGGACTTCAGTTTCTTGCAGAGGAGAAATAGGACAGGGAGCAGGCCTGGTGCTGGCTCTGGCTCTCTGCCTCTCCACGTGCTCGTGGCCTCTCCCAGCCTGGTGCTAAGCGGTGTCATGAGTCCGGACCAGGTTGGAGATTAATTCTTGGTCATGGGGGCACTTCAGGGCTTGGAAGAAGGAGGAGTGTCAGGTCCAAGGTCACCAACAGAGAGGGGTAGGTGCCATCCTTGACATAGCCCTCTTCCTGGGAGCCCACGACACAGGTGGTCAGGTACCCCCAGCTGGTAAAGCCAGCCAAGAAGGGGGCTGGGGCACACCTGGCCTGTGCCAAGCCTTGGCTTCAATTGCCAGGCTCCAGCTTCCCTGGCTCCTCCTCCCAGCCCCTCCCCTCACCCACATCCACTTAATACCCTGACACCCAGTCCGCCCACTGCAGACATTGGCATTAGCTGTAGCTAGTGTGGAAACCTGGGAAGACTGGGAGCAAAGCCTCTCGAACAAAGGAAAAGAAGGATTTGGGGCACCTACCTGCTAGCTTTCCCCAGAGGAGGTAAGCAGGGCACTGGGAGCTGGGTGCTATGAGAGGAGTATCCAGGTGTTGCATGTATTGATAAGTCAAAGCTTTTCATGTGTTTCCTCACACATTATCCCCTCTGACCCTCCACAATTCCCAGGTGGACCACGGTGGGTGTTGGCCCCACTGGTAAAATAGAAAACAGGTGAGATACTCAGCATCCCACAGTAAGTTTAGGGCCACCAGGATTAAAATGTGGGGCTCTTTGCCCCATGTGTTTCAAAAAATAAGGCCCAGTTTACATTTAGAGAATTTAGATGTCCCTGGCTTGGCGGGAGAGGTGACTGCGAACCAGATCCCTCTGCTCCCGTGCAGCAGGCCTGCACACAGGACCCCGCTAATCTGATTTTAGTTAAGTTAGCAACAATTATAGGGTCTGCCTCAATCTTTGCTTTGCTTAGATGAGCCCTAGTTTGCTAATTACCCGCCCAGCAGGTAATTTCTCAATATGCTCAGACCAGACTTCCAGTGAGGGAGGGGAGGATATTAGGGGCAAGGGTTTAAGAGCCAGAGTAAACTAGACAAGTTTTCCTGCCCAGTCTCGGCTGCCACCTGCAGGTCACTTGGGCTCTGGCCATGTGGCTGCCTCTGCTGCTGGGAGTCTTGATCTGGGCAGCGCTGTGGTTGTTCAGGGACCGACAGAGCCTGCCTGCCAGCGATGCTTTCATCTTCATCACCGGCTGTGACTCAGGCTTCGGGCGGCTTCTGGCACTGAGACTGGACCAGAGAGGCTTCCGAGTCCTGGCCAGCTGCCTGACCCCCTCAGGGGCAGAGGACCTACAGCGCGTGGCCTCCTCTCGCCTCCACACCACCCTGCTTGATGTCACTGAGCCCCAGAGTGTCCAGCGGGCAGCCAAGTGGGTGGAAACACATGTTGGTGAAACAGGTGAGTAGCAGTGGGGCCACAGGGCTCGTGGTGCAGGGTGCTCAGTCACAGGGGCGGCGGGAAGCAAGAAAAACTGCGTGGGGAAGGAGGAGTGATCAGGAGAGAGTGTTGGAACGCCTTACCTACCCGACGGGATCTGTTTCATCTCTCCACAGGGCTTTTTGGTCTGGTGAATAATGCTGGTGTGGCTGGTATCATTGGGCCCACGCCGTGGCTCACACGAGATGATTTCCATCGGGTGCTGAGCGTGAATACGCTGGGTCCCATCGGGGTCACCCTTGCCCTGCTCCCCCTGCTCCAGCAGGCCAGGGGCCGGGTGGTCAACATCACCAGTGTTCTGGGTCGCCTGGCAGCCAATGGTGGGGGCTACTGTGTCTCCAAGTTTGGCCTGGAGGCCTTCTCTGACAGCCTGAGGTAAGGGGTGCAGAGCCCTGGGCTGCCCGGCAGAGATGACTAAAACACTGCAGAGTGCGATACTGAAGAGGAGACAGCTGAGGGCTTAGCTTTGTGGCTTCAGACGCCAGCCGTCTCTCATGGGTGCTTTGTGACCTTGATAGGTTACTTCTCTTTTCCCCCAGTTTATTCCCTACCTGTTAAATCAGAATGAGAAGACCTGCCTCATGGGTGTTGTGAGTAGAATGAGGTACATGTAAGGCCCCAACAGAGACTGGCATGTAGAAAATGCCCCAAGAAGCCTGCTGTCATTATTAGTATTATTATTAATAACTGTTACTTGTGATGAGCTAGTACCTTTGTGGAACATTTTCTCATTTCTTCCAGCAACCTTATAAGGGATTAGGTATTAATATCCTCAGGGTAATATAACTTACCCAAGTTATTACCCAAGACCACACAACTAGTTAGTAGAAATGCGGGGACTTGCCCCCAAGTCTGCTTGCCTGGTCATTACATTCTCCCATCCCTCATCTTTAAGCAATAATGTCCAAAGTCCCTTGAGAGCATAAAGGAGACTTGACAAGTACCACATGAGACCAGAGCCTGAATTCTGAGCAGTACAAGTACCCCCCAGCCAGCCTATCTTCTGTAGGAAGCCTGCCTTCGTCACCTTCACTCAGCAATGAATTTAAATTATATACCTTTTGGGGGGGGTGGGTTGTTTTTTGGTTTTTTTGAAAGAGAGCGCGCATGTGCGTGCACAAGTGGAAAAGGGGCAAAGAGAGAGGGAGAATCTTAAGCAGACTCCATGCCCAGCACAGAGCTTTCGATGCAGGCAGGGCTCAATCTCCTGACTGAGATCATGACCTGAGCCGAAATGAAGAATCTACCACATAAGCGACTGAGCCACGCAGGCGTTCCCTATCCTTGGGTCTTTTCATTTTCCACTCAGCATCATGGAACACAGACTTTATACTTGGATTTCTGCATCCATGTCAAGGGAGTTGGATGTATCCCTGCAGTCTCCGCAGCAAACACCAATCTACTCCCTTCATGTCCAGCACTCAGGATTCCATGCTGTGTTCTGGGACCTAGGGAAAGGGGTTCTTCTAGCTCAGGAGTTGGTAAACTGGTTCTTAAGCCAAATCTGGTCAGTAGCCTACAAGCTAATAATGGTATTTACATTTTTAAATGGTTACACTGTAAGTGATTATAGAAGTACCTATCTGAGGGCACCTGGGTGGCTGTCAGTTAAGCTTCCGACTTCAGCTCAGGTCATGATCTCCAGGTTCGTGAGTTTGAGCCCTGTATCAGGCTCTGTGCTATCGAAGTAGAGCCTGCTTCGTATCCTATGTTTCCCTCTTCTCTGCCCCTCCCCCACTCACTCTCTCTCTCTCACTCAAAAATAAACATCCAGGGCACCTGGATGGCTCAGTTAAGGATCCAACTTCAGCTCAGGTCATGATCTCACAGCTTGTGGGTTTGCACCCCACGTCAGACTCTGTGCTGACAACTCAGAATCAGGAGCCTGCTTCAGATTCTGTCTCCATCTCTCTCTGCCCCTCCCTCCCCCCTCAAATACAGACATTTAAAAAAATGTAAAAATAAAAAAAGTACCTACATGATATCATTAATTTTTATGTCTGTGATGCCAAAAGTATTTACTGCCTGGCTCTTTAAGAAGTTTACTGACCCCCCCCCACTCTAGATCATAGAATATAAAGGAAACCTCAAAAATACCTGTTCCACTTGTCCCCATCCCAGGACAGCAGGGATCTCCTTTACCATCAGGACCTCTGTCCCTGGCCTGTGATAACTTCCCCATTTTAGCCCCCATACCCATGTGTCAGAAGATCCCTTTCCTATAGAGCAAGAACCCAAAAACCTCCGGTCTACTCCCATCCAGGCGGGATGTGGCTCCTTTTGGTGTCCGAGTCTCCATTGTGGAGCCTGGCTTCTTCCAAACCCCTGTGACAAACCTGGAGAGTTTGGAGAACACGCTGCAGGAGTGCTGGGCACGGCTACCTCCTGACACACAGGCCCACTACGGGGAGGCCTTCCTCACCAAGTGTGAGTATCTGGGCCCACACAGGGTCGTACGAAGGGAAATGAAAGTGCCAGAAGGGCCCATCCTACACCAGCCTGCTGGGAGGAGGTGGGCAGAGAGGAGGTGAGGGAGAATGAGATGCCAAAGAACATCCAGGCCATGTGGAACCTGCCCACTCGCCAAACTGGGGAGGGGACTAAGGATCCATCTCACCTCTGCCGGGGACCAGTTCCAGGACCCAGAAGACAGGGCCTGAGATAGGCTGGGGTGGGACAGGGACACTGATTACAACCACCTCCTGGACTGCAGACTTTAAAATGCAGCGGCGCATCATGAGCCTGATCTGTGACCCAGACCTGACCAAGGTGAGCAGGTGCCTGGAGCATGCCCTGACTGCTCGTCACCCCAGAACCCGCTACAGCCCAGGCTGGGATGCCAAGCTGCTCTGGCTGCCGGCCTCCTACTTGCCAGCCAGCCTGGTGGATGCTGTGCTCACCTGGGTCTTTCCCAAGCCTGCCCAGGCAGTCTGCTGAATCCAGCCTTCCAGCAAAAGATTGTTTCAGTCCCCACCCGGGTACTGCCTGGTACTGGTACAAAATAAGTACTGAATAAATGTGTATTGTTAAAAAAAAGCACTGGAAGTGGGCAGAAATGGAGTTGCCCAGTGGGGGACTGACCCCATTTAAGTGCTAGCCCCTAGGCTGATTTAATGCCCAGGGTCTCTGGCCTGTTTAATGACTGCAAAACAACTAGCAACTAGCGGGAAGGGGGACAGAGGCTAAGGGAACTGGCTTGTGACTAGGTGCTCTTTGAAGCACATGGAAGAATGGCCACCAGATGGCACTATTGGGCATGTATTTTCTACAAGGAGTCAAGTTGCAGCTCAGTGTTGGGAGTGCAAATGGCCTTCACCTGCTTTTCTTGGGAGGGACAGAAGGTGGTGAGGAGGGGTCAGGGCCAGGATGGGTGGTTTCCATTGGGGAAAAAAGGCAATACCCACTTCAGTTGTCTTCTATTATCTAAGTCCAGAAAGATGGATACTGGCCACAAAGGTGTCATAGCAACTTATCACCAGCCTGAAAGGAGCCAGGTCCCCTTTGTTGGGGAGGGAGTTGCTGGGCCCTCAGAGGTGGGCAGAAGGCCAGGGAAAAGATGTCCATGGTAAATCTGGGCTGGCCTCTCCCAGACAGAATCTTTGTGGGGAACCCCCTGACTTTTGAAGGAGATGGCTTCATGAACATTGCAGCACATGGCTAGGAGACAGGGAGGACAATGGGCCACAACCTCCAGATCCCCCTTCCACTGCTAGCCCCACTAACGCCTTCAGCAAAACCTGCCTTTCCAAAACATCCCTCCCCACCCCCCCCCCCAAAATTAGCCTTTCTTGCCCAAGGTGCAAACACAAGGTCCCACAGGACAGGAACACGGTGGAGGAGAGGGAAAGGATAAAGTATCATTCTTCAAGACAAACTGAGACTTTTTTTCAGTCTGAAAAAATAATCAGTTTAATTGAAAAACCTGGAGTGTGCTACCCCACTCCCTTAGATGAGGGGGCTGAAGCGACCAGACCCCTACATCACCTCATAGCCACTTCGGATGCTCTTCACGAGGCAGCAGGCAAAGATAATTCCCAGTACCTAAAAGCAAAGATAGAGGGGTGGAGAAGAGTCAGAAAGGCAAAGTACCCCAGACCCACCCAAGAGACCCCAAACACAACCAGGGCCCTCATCTCCAAGCCAGTACCTCCTCAGCACCTCTTCCCACTGCCCCTACTGCTCAGATGCCCCAGAAGTCCAAAAGATGCCTCTCACCTCCACAAAGGCAATGCCCAAGGCTGCTGCAGCCACCACCAGCACATTGCTCCTCAGCCAGCCCCCAATCTTCTGCACACAGCCCTGAAGGGTAGTAGCCACACAAGGCAAGAACACAATCAGAAATTTCCCACCCACCTCCTGGGTCCTTTGATCTCTCCCGCACGCTCTGTATCTTTCACCCTGCCACTAGCATTCCCAGATACCGACCCCCCCCATCCCAAAACCCCAACCCTCTCCACCTCCATCCCTGGTCCCTCTCAACTCTTGAAACATTTCCCAGGTTTCCCAAGTCCCCTGTTCTCTCAACTTCTCCCTTACCTCTTCGTGGATCTCCTTCACCTTGAAAGAAATCCCACAGCCCTGGGTGACATTGATGCAGCAGGAGTCCGGGACTCGGTCCTTGGGCATGAGAGGGATGCTCTCCCAGTCTGTGTAGTTAGCTGCCCCACAGCATTTAAACTGCACGAGAGGAGAAATACCAGGCAGAAGGTTATTGCGTGAACATCCACCTTCAATATGAAGATGAGAATCTTCTTCCCCCACTACCCCTGCTCCCAGAAACCTCACTCACATCTTCCTGCATCCTGTCCACAATCGAAACCGTGTGGTTGTTTTTTGGATAATTCTGCATCTGCTGCCGGAAGTCCTTATTAAATTCTGACATCACCTGGGAATTGGAAGGAGCATTGTTGAGGTCAAACTAAGGCAAACGGGTCCCAGAGCAGCCAGACCTCTGAGGCAGGGCCCTCCCCTTTTCCCTGCTTACCTTGTCTCTAAACACATAGCCAGCAATGGCTACAGCCACCTCCACCAGCATGATAAGAGACAGGAAGATGGCAAACTGCAGGCACAATGGGCAAGGGTCAGGTTTGGAGTCTTGGTGAGAGTGGCCTGCTGTGGCCCAGCCAGCCTCTAGCTCCTTCATAAAGGTTTTCCTCACCCACCTCCTAAGCCCCCACAGTAGAAGTGCCCTCCCAGCAGTCCCAGACACCCATGCTGGCCCCACACTGTGCTCACCGTGACCATAAGACAGTAGTTCTCCTTGCAGGCCCCACAGCAGCCTACGAAGGCCACCAGGAAGAGGAAGGCACCCACTGCGATGATGACCACGGGCAACAGGGAGCCAGGCGTGGCCCCCTGGACAATGGTCTGCCTCAGGACCAGCTGGGCCCCTACACCCACGGCGATCAATCCCACTGCACAGGCCTGCGAGGAGGGCAGGTCAGGGTTAGGCCAGACCCACGACCTGGCAGACCTCCGTGACAGAGGGCAGCAGCTGCACCCAGGACACAGACTTAGCCCCATCCCAGAGAGACAGATTCTCACACCTGGGAGAATATGGTGTGGGATGACCCATATTTGCCCAACAGTTTGATCAAAGGCCAAAAGAGGAGTTCCCAGAAAGCCTTGACCCCAGGGCACATATTTCTAACCTAGAGTGGTGCTTCCTGTGGGCCTCTAGGGCTCCCAGAATTGCCATCTCACTATCTTCCAATGGCCACCCCCTCCTCCTCAGCTGTGACTCAGGTTCCTCAGGCCCACAAGGCCAAGGAGGAGAAGGGAGAAGGAAAAGAGGTAAGAGTGGTGAGCTCCTCCCTGGACATAGAGCAGTCTCTCAAGCCAGGACCCCAGGGCAGGAGCAAATTGTGGCCGGCTGAGCCCTTCCCCACCCCGAAGCGGTGAGAGGGATGAGGGAATGGAAAGGAATGGGGGGTAGGGGAGAAGGGTGGGGAGGGTGGGGAGGAGGGGGAAGCCCCAAGGCGATAGCATCAGGCCGGCCGTTGGCTGGTTGCCCCATTACCCGGTATCACAAGTGGTTGGTTGGGTCACCAGACAGGAAGGGCCAGAAGGGGCGAGGGGGAGGGTGCTGCGCACCCACGCAGTCCATTCTTGGTCCAAACTAGCCTCAGAGGTCCCTGAAAGCTGGAGGGGGTGGGGTGGCCCTGCTGTCTTCGGCCCGTTTCCCGGGCTCTCCCGCATCTGGTCTCCAGCTGCCTTCATTCGTGGCCCCCCAGCCCTCACCACTCCGGATCCCGGTCTCCCCACACCCTGCCAGCGCGCCCCGATCATCCCCCATCCCACTCACGCAGAAGGCCAGCAGAAGAACGTAGAGCAAGAACTTGACACATTTCATTCCTCCTTCTACCGCCATGGCTGCCGGGCCTGGGGCAGAGGGGAGGGCAGGGGGATCAGAACAGGCCGAGGAGGGGGACCTCGGTTGCAAAGCTCCCCGCCGGCCCTCGAGGCCTTCCCTGCTCGGCCCCCTTTCCCGGCCCCTCCCACCCGGAAACCCGCGGTCGGATCCACGTCTCCCAGCCCCCTCTTCTTCCAGGCTGGAGAGGGGTGGGGGCGACCGCCGCGAAGCCTGGACCTGCCCCGCAGCCTCCCGGGCCCCGGGGCAAGATCCCAGGGCGCCGACAGAGGCCGGAGCCCGACGCCCACCCTCGGCCCGCCAGCCCCCCGGCGCCCAACACCCCCTCCTCACCCCGCCAGTCCCTAAAACAATGGTCCTCGGCCAAGCGCGACCCCCAGCCGCCTTCCCCTGCGCCCTGACCACCCCCAAAACAGAAGCGCGACCAGCTCGCCACCGCACCCCGCCCGGGCCTCTGGAACTTTTCAAAGTTGCAAAGTTTGTAGGGCCTCGGGCGCGCCCGGGAGCACGGCGGATCTCCGGGGACCCGGGCCGAGCCCCGGAGGAGGGAGCTGCCAGCGACCACCCACCCGGAGCCGAGGCCGGCCGCGGGCCCCGAGGCCTCACCTGGGCTCCCCGAGGCTGTGCGCTCCTCTCCCGCCGCGGCTCAGGGGCTCTCTAGCGGCGCCCCCGGCTGCGGCCCCGCCCGCCGCGCGGCCCCGCCCCGGCCTCCAGCCACAGCCCCCTCCCCCGCCACCTCCCCCGCCCAGTGGCCGCCTGCCTCCCTCATGTGACGCGGTAACAGCTGCGGCCTGAGTCACCCGGCCGGCGAGGGGAGGGCCGAGCCCCCCGCCCGGCCAAGGCCACGTGGCCCCTACCCAGAAGACGGCGCCCACCCCCGAGAGGGGAGGCCACCGAGGGCAGGACCTCAGGGTGCCTGGGGCCCTTCTGGCGTCCCCGTCCCCATACCACCTCGACTGGGAGAGCGGGACCGAGCGGCGCCAGATTCTCTCTGGTTCAGGGAAGCGGAGGAAGCGTGTGCGAGCCAAGCAGGCGTGAGCGGCCCGGAGTTACTCTCTGAGCGCCCGGACCGAGTGACCGAGCTGAGGCAAGGTGACGGAATGGTCTTCAAGAGGCCGCTTCATCCTGCACCCGGAGCCCACCTTCCTCTGGCTCCATCTCTATTGAAGCCCCCATCCCCATCCCCGAGTCGGCAGAGGGCGCTGTTAGATCCCTGGGATCGGGTGGGGTCAGAATAAACACTTCCAGAAAGTCCCTGGCCTCACATCCTGGGAGTCCCCCAACATTCTAGAGTGGGTATTCCGGTCCCCCTTCTGTTAGTCCCTTTCTCCATATTCTGGGGCTCCGGAGTAGTGGGCTGAGCACGGGAAGAAGTCAGTCAATCGTGACGCCCCAGAGTCTGGTTCCTCCCTCCGGGGGTGGGTTGACAAGGTCTGTGCTCCCACCACCCCCACTCCCTGATGAGCTTCTTATCAGGTGGAGGCCTGGGGGAGGACACTAAAGCAGGCATGGCATCTATCTTATGGATCTCCCATCCCATACCAGCAGGCAGCACTTCACATCCCAGGGGGCAAAGCCAGATGAGGGCTGGAAGGGGAGGTGGAGGCCTCAAGCTGCCTCCCTCCATTGTGTGCCACAGTGGACCCCAGAAGGAGCTGTGTGAACCGCCAAGGACAGAACCAGCCATTACTCCAGGCTCCCCCAAGCCTGGGCCCCACGCCCGAGGTTCTTATGGTCCTGACTTAAGAACCACTTCCTGAGTCTTAGTATGTGTACACAAAGAAGGAAAGAAACTGTTAACAGCCAAAGGAAAGAGATCTGGGCTGGGCTGGGAACCAGTTAACAGAATCACAACCTCCCAGCAAGGCACACCAAGCCCATTCTGAACCTTGCTCCCTAGTTACCACAGTAGGCAGGCAGTGGAAGAGGAGAGAAGATGCTGGAAAAAGTATTCATCTGTTTATTGTGCTGCCACTAGATGCCAGGCATGTGCTATGCACAGGAGATGGAGAGGGTGGACAAGGGAAGGAAGACAGTGGCACTGACCTGGATCAACAGACAGAGCCAAGTCCACACTGTAAGCAGAGACAGAAACCCCTGGTGGTAGGTGGACAAGTTCAGAGGGAGGGGCAGGTGGTATCTCTGCCCCTAGAGGAGAAAGAGAAGGAAGAGATTTCAGATTTCTTATCACGAAGGTGGGTGGTACTCTCTGAGATGACCTTAGAGAATAAAGAAACAAGCTCTCAGTTCCAGGGACCAGGAAAGAGCCAAGTATAAAAAAGGAATATTTTTAAAAGCCCAGGGTAGGCTGGGGTTGGCTAGCTCAAAGGGTTCAGGAAGGATGTGGTGAAAAATGGACAGGACAGTGGTCTGAAGTTAAGATTGAGAAACTTTAGATGGATAACAACCAAGTATAACGCTTGGTCTTTGATTAAATCTTTGTCTGAACAAATGAACTGTGAAAGACATTTTGAGAACAACTGGGGGAGTTTGAATATGGACTGAGAATTAGACATGAAAAAAATAATTTTGTTAGTTATGATGATGGTATGATTATATAAGAAAATTATTTTTTAAAGATGCATACTAAAATATTTAAGAGTGATGTGATAGCTGTATTTGCTTTGGAATACTTCACTAAACAGATGCAGCAAAAAGCAGAGAGTCTAGGTGATAGGACCATTGAGGGCCTAGAAGGCTATATTGGGTTTTTTTTTTTTCTTTTAAGTAAACCTTATGCCCAATGTGGGGCTCAGACTCATAACCCCAAGATCAAGAGTCACATCCTCTACGGACTGAGCCACCCAGGCACACCAATGTTCTAAAGGCAGTGGGGAATGTTCTAAAGGCAGTGGGGAGTTTTTGAGAGGTTGAACATCTTGGGGCTGGTCCTACATTGAAATAAGGAGGAATGAATGGCAGGTAGCCCAGAAGATCTTTGAGACATCACTGCCACCATCCAAGGGAGAGTTAATGAAGGCTGGAACCACAGGGTGCCTGTATGGCTCAGTCGGCTAAGCATCCGACTCTTGATCTCAGCTCAGATCTTGATCTCAGGGTTGTGAGTTCAAATCCCACACTGGGCTCCGTGGTGGGGGTGAAGTCTACTTAAAAAAAAAAAAAGAAAAAAGGAACCTGGAACCCTGGAAAAGAGGGAAGTCTGAGTGGCATTTCAGAGGGCAAATAAAGGACTGGGTGACTGCCTACCTGTGGAAGGGGAGAGTAAGTGGGAAAAGTCCAAAACAACTCAGAGCTTCCAGACCTGGGCACCAGGGGAGGAGGTGGTGGTCACCCAAGACAGGAGGCACCCACAAGGGGCATCCAGGTGGAGATATCCACCAGAAATTGGAGATGTGAAACTCAGAAGAGAGGAGTAGTCAGACTAGAGATAAAAAGTGATATTTAAATTCATGGATGGATGAGGACCAGAGCAAGAGAAGAAAACAAAGACAGAGCCTCAGGGAACCCTTATGTTTCAGGCACATGTGGGAGGGGTCAGTATCCAGTAAAGGAACCAAAAGGAAAAGAAAGCTGTGGAGCAGGACCCCCACACTCTACCAGGCTCGGTACTGGCATTATACACATTAGCTCATTTGGCCCTCAGAACAACCCTTTGAGATCTGTATGATTTGTCCTGTTTTAGAGATAGGAAACTGAGATTCTGTGATAGGGAATGACATGCCCAGAGTCCAAACCAATAATCACCAGTGTTAGAATCTGAACCCAGATCTCTCAGGGTTCCAAGGCCTGTGTTCTTCCACTTTTCTTTTGGGAGTTGGGAGAAAACAGAACTTCACAGCAAGAGGAGGGACAGCGGCCAGAAGCATCAAATAGTATAGAAAGGTCAACTTGGGTGAGAAACAAGAGAAAACCGTTAGATGGGGTGGTCTTCTCCAGAGCAGTGTCAGGGCAGGATCTGGAGCACCTGCTGGGCCTGAGAAGGGAGGAGAGGGAGGTGGAGACGTCCAGGTAGGCAGGGGCAGAGCTGAGGTGAATGTCAGGAGAGGAATTCCAGATTAGGGCCAGAGAGACCCCTGGAAAACAGCCAGTGTGGTGCTGGTAGCGGGAGGACAAGAAAAGCCCACACCGAGTCAAGTTCATGGAGACAGATAGTAGAAAGTTTGTTGCCAGGGGCTGGAAGGAGGGAGGAATGGGGAGTTAGGGGTCAATGTGTTTCAGTTTGGGAAGATGAAAAAGTTCTGGAGATAGATGGCTATGATGGTTGCATACCACGGTGAATGTACTTAGAACTGTACTCTTTTTTTTTTTTAAGTTTATTTATTTATTTTGAGAGAGGGAGGGGCAGAGAGAGGGAGACAGAATCCCAGCACAGAGCCCGACTCAGAGCTTAAACCCACGAACCATGAGATCATGACCTGAGCAGAGATCGTCAGTTGCTTAACCAACTGAACCACTCAGGTGCTCCTGACCTGTTCTCTTAAAAATGGTTCAACTGGTAGATTTTATGTCACCTGTATTTTAACACACACGCACACGCACATGCACACACATACACACAAATGGCCTACCCCCTAGTCTGGAAAGTTGGCATATAGCCCTGTGCCCCTCTGAGTGGGGAAGCAGCTGACTGGGACCTGGCCCCTCACATCATGTCCTTCAGAGCTCCCAGCACCTACTCCAAAGGTCTGGCATCCAGATATGTCATCCAGATATGCAACTGTGGGTGCCCTGGTAGGAGAGGCCCCATGACCTGGGAGCTGCCACCTGCAGAGGCCAGTGGGGGTGGGGAGCATGAGAAAGGAGTGAGGAGACTGGGAAGGACTGGAGGAAAGAAAGAGTGAGGAGACTGGGAAGGACTGGAGGAGAGAGAAGGGAAGAGAAGAGTTGAGGACAGCTGGGAGATACAGGAGAGAATAGGGGAAGGGGAGGCATGGAAGGACGGCCGGGGGGGGCGGGTAGTGGTGGTGAGGGAAACAATACAGAGGGGAAAAGAGATGCCAGGGAAACGGTGGGGAGGAGGAAGAGGAGGAGAGGGGAGGGAGACAGAGGAACCAAAGGGTGCAGCATCAGGGCCATCCCTTTGCTAGAGAGGATAGAAAGGGTGGTGGCTAGAACTTAAGGTCAGGAGGTTGTGTCTGAATTAGGGAACTGAGATCTAAATCCAAAGGCCCCAGCTTTGGTTATAAGGGAGGCGTGGGTGCTCGATGGCAGCTCCCAGACTACAGGGTTAGATCAAAACAAGGGCAAGGTCAGAGATGCCCTGGTTGGTGGAGTCACCATGGTGGCCCTCTCTGACTCCCCCAGATGCCTGGCAAGCAAGGTCACAGCACCCTAGTACCCAGGAGAACACCATCACTGCCAAAGTCACCTTACATCCTTTCTTCAAGGAAAGCGAGGCTCAGGGGTAGCCTACAGATCCCGCAGGTACCAGACACACAGACTCCGGGTGCACCCCGCCCACCTCCAGCAGGTGCTCTAAGTTCAGAGGCACTCATGCCACAGAGGCTCTGCATGGCACGAATGGGGGGACTTTGGCCAAACGTTCACACTTCCTGAGCCTCAGCTTCCTCCCCACTTAAGTAAGAGGAAAACTACTCCCTTCCACACCTTACAGGGCAGTTGTGAGGATTGCAGAAGACATTAAGGGGATCGATTTTGTTACCTTAAGCCTTTATCCTACCCTGTTTTGGGGTAACATGAGAATGAAAATGATTTTGCTTTGAGAAATATCTGGACTCCACGCCACTTGACGTGGCCAAGGAAAGTGTTGGAAGGGACAATTCAGCCTCCTTGCATCCCTCCTTCCCACCTTGGTCTCAGCCCAGAGCCCCGTTTCAAGCCCCAGGGCCTTCCCCAGAACCCCCTCCACTGCCCAGGCTCCATCCGCAGCGCTCTGCCCCAGTTCTTGCCTGTTCCTTTCCCTGCTCCTTGGGCTGGACTTCTGGCCCCTCCTTCTCCCCAACCTTGCCTGGCTCCTGTCCCAGCCTCCTCACTGTTGCCAGTGGGGTCAATCTAGATGCTCAGCTGGTGAGTGAGCAGGGCAGGTGCCCCAGGCTGTTCATGCACAGCCTGGGCCAGGAGGTCAGCTGCTGTGTGGTTCTGGTCCAGGGCCAGCTCAGGAGGGCAGTGGTCTCCCACCTGACAATCACAGACCCACACAACTAACCAGTCCCCTGGGATGCAGCAGACATGAACATGGGAGCAACGAGAAGAGGCAATGTTGGGACAGGGTAGTTACTTCAGCTTTCTGTTCCTTGGGGCATTCCTTCATCCATCCATCTATCCATCCAGTTACTGAAAGCCTAAACCAGCCAGGCACAGGGACTATACAGAGATGAGTGAGACACAGTTCTAGTTACAGCCTGTAGGCACAGACAACAAATAGTGTGGGTAGGGGTGTGCCAAAGAGAAGCTCTGGGTGCTGGGAGCCACCTACCACAGGCTGAGGGGAGCAGAGAGTACTGAAGGCCTCGGGGAGCATTCACTCAACCTGCTCACACAGTAGACTCCTTCCCATGGATGCGGCCTTGCAGTCCAGGGCACTAGAAGTGAGGAGAGCATGCAGGGTTGAATGGGTGGGGGTCGCTGGCACCACCAGGCAGAGCCCAGAGCAGTCTGTCCTGCCCTCACATCTCTAATCTCTGGTTCCCATTCCCAGACCCCACCCAGACCTTCTGGCCATCCGCACACCCTCGCCATTGCTACACACAGACACGCGCACACACACGCACACACCTCATTTGGCAACAACCTTGACCTTCACTGCCCCGTGCTTTCTCCTAGACATTGGATTCCCTCTGAACATTCCAGCTCTCCTCACCTGGCAGCCCACCTCCCGGGTCAGCACAGCCACCAGCGTTCTGAAGTCCCTGGAGAAGGAGAACCGGCTTTATGCTCAGACCCCTCCTTTCCTTGGATCAGCAGGTGCCTTGTGCTGGCCAAACTGGGCACGGGGGCGGCCTTGGCCGTGGCCCCCAGCAGGACCCATGTCAGGCCTGGGCCTGGAGAGGGAGCAATTGTTGAGAAAGATGGGAAAAGATGGAGAAGCCTGGGGAGACTGAGTGAAGGTGGGACAGAGGGTGCACCTGTGAGTCTGGAGGGCTGGGCCTGCCCTAAGAGGAGCTGAAGGGAGCAGGGTAGGGTATCTTTAGGAAGGCCAGTGGGCAAAGGAAGATGTGACTTCCAAATGACTCTCAGAGTTCCCCAGCTGTACTCCACCTCCACCTGCTCCCCACAAAATACAAACTCTCTGGATCCCTCCTCCCGACCTCCAACTTCTCTTCAAGGGCCTGGGGTTAAAGAGGTTAACAGGCCTGCTAGGAGATCCAGCAGGGTAATTATAGGGTTTAGAATGTGGTGTGGAAGAGGATGGTAATTACACAGTGAGGTCCTCTCTGGGGGCTTCAGGCTTTGTGGGCAGAGACCTGGGAGGAGTCCATTCCACTAACATTCCAGCCCAGAATAGTCTCCCCAAACCACATTCCCAGAGGCTCACCCTGGGAGGGCAGGAGAAGGGGGAAGCAAGCCTAGTAGGGAAGCCCCTCAGCCCCTTCCCCTCAGCAGCTTCTCAATGACCCAGTCCCTCCCCTCCTTGGAAAGACCTGCGGTGCCAGGGAATGAGCCACTGATCCTAAAAATAGGGACTTTAGGAGGAAAAAGTGACAAGAGATGGCTTTAGGGATCCTGGGTTGCTGCCCACTGACCCAGCTGTGAGGAATAAGGCAGTTTAAGTATGCGGGGTAGTCTGCGGGGAAGGGGTGCACGATGGCAGGAGTCCTCCCTCTTTATAGAGCTTCCCCAGTTCTGGTGTCTCCTGCTCCGAGAGTGGCCCAGGTGTCTCTGGCTTGAACCCTGGTGACCGGCTCCCAAGACCTCCAGTTCCTCTTCCTGAGCATGGAACAGACCCTCCACCCGAGGCTACACAGGCGCCTCTTTCCTCCAGTAGCTCCGGAAACCTTACCCCTCCCCCTGGGACAGCTCCTGCTTCTCTCCGGGCAGCTCGCAGCCTTCAAACCTCAATGCCTTCCCTTAGGCCCCGACCCACATTTGCCGTGAACCAGTCAGGACCTTGAAGGAGGCGGGCCTTGAAGGTTGCCTGGGTAACGCCTGAGAGGGGCACCCCTGGCAGGAAGACAGTTGCTAGGGAGACCAGGACAGTGGGCGGGGCCCCAAACCCTGGTTAGCCTGTTTGGGGATGAGAAAAGATCTAAATGTCCAGATCCTCTCTCCCAGTTCCTTTTCTGTGAAGCCTCCAGGGCCCCCTCCTGGGGACTGGGTCTAGGGCAGCTGGAAGTCTGAAGCTTCTGAAAGAGACCTCCCAGGGGTTAGTTCCTGCAGCTCAGGGGAACCCAACAGTAATCAAGCCTGAGAGAACTAAGGAACGAGGCAAGATGCGGGAAGGTCTGGAGAAAGAAACAAGGCTTAATGCATTATGATATAGAACTCTTGGGTTAGAAATCTAAAGTGAAAATATGCAAAGTATGCAAAGCAAAACAGCAGTTCTAGTCCCACCTCCAAGGAGCTAAAATTCCAGATTCTACCACCAGATGGCAGTCTTGCCCACTCATTGGATTAAGCCCTGTCCTGGAACTGGTGGGGAAGCCAGGAGGTGAAAATCTTTTCTGTCTCACAAGTTGTTCCTGACTCCTGCTCTCTCTCTGGCATTTGGCAGACACTCATAACTCCTCATGGCCATAAATACCCAGTTTTCTCTCCCCCCAACCCGGCTCTGACCAGATCCAGTTAGCGGGGTCCATTCATTCTTCTTTCAAAGGAGCTAAGGAACACTTCCGTGGAAAAATTTCCTGTTGCCTTGGATCCCAGTCACAGTGTAAGGGTGATAAATTGGGGTAATAGGAATGACTAACTAACTCATTTAGAATTGTGTGTCAGGGGGAAAAAAGAATTCTGTGTCAGGGAGTTAATCCTCATAACCTTATGAAATAGGTACAATATTGTTATCCCCATCTTACGGATAAGCATAAAGAGCCAAGTTTACACAGCCAGGTAAGCAGGAGGGCGGGACCTTGAACCCAGGCAGCCTGGTTCTAGTCTAGAAGCTATGTAAGAGTAACCTCCATACCACACAGAATGGTGCAGAGGTAGCTAAGAAAAGCATCTACTCTAGGCTTTGGAGTCAGGACTGGACTTTTGGAAGACATGTCTAAAATCTCTACACTGCAACCTGAAGACAGAATAAATTTGGCCAAGAGACTGGGGAGTGGGGGCAGGGGAAGTAGAAAGGGTAGTTGTTCCAAGAAGAGGAAACAATTTATGCAAAGATTCAGAGATGATCAAGAGAAAAAAGGTGAAGTCTAGCTCCAGGTTTCTGGCCTGAGGATTCTTATTCAATAAAATGAAAATGTGCCTCAGCAATGGCACACTGGGGGCACATTTTCAGGGGAGAGAAGGAGTTATCTATTTATCATATTTAACTCATGATATTTGAGGTACCTTGGGACATCCAGATAGAAATATCAAGAAGGCATCTGTCTTGGAGTTTTGGCTGCTACTGTTTACCTAGTGTCATGTCCACTCTAGATGATTCCTGAGGAAAGAGGCTGAGTCATTTATCTTTGCATCTCTCGTAGACCTACCATTAGAAACATGCTTAGTGAGGAAGAGAAGGCTAGGCAGCTTCCTCCGAGGAAGGAGAAGGAGGTGATATCACCTCTGCTCTCAAGGAGTTTCACTGAGGAAATTACATCAGAGAAACATTTTGGAGAACAGGCTAGGCCAGGATATGTGGTAAAGGCAATCATTGCTCTAGGAGATCAGAAAGGAAAGAGTCACAAAGAAGAAGGAGCCCATCAAGGCCATTATTGATTGATTGATTGATTGATTACTATGTAATCCTCGCAGCTTGTTGCAGAGAGATGGTGTGATCAACATTTTATAGATGAAGAAACTTGATGAAATGTTGAGATGCCCGTGTCTTGGTCCAAAGCAAGAGAGAGAACAAACTGTCTAATTTACTCCATTCTGTTGCAGTCTTAGTTCCTGTTCTCCATGGAAATGGTTCATCTCTTCAAAGCTCCCCAGCTTGGTTTTCCGGATCCCTACCCAACCTTCCTGCCTCACACCTGGACCTCCAGTTTCTTCCCTCATTTCACTCCAGCTCCCAACCCAACTTTGTCCTTATGCCTAGTGTTCCATTTCAAGACATTCTCTTGGGCTCTAATCCACAGAGGAAAGCGGTGTCTCTTTTTTCTGCCTGAGAAGCCCAATAATGATCATCTCGTTACTCAATAAAATACTGTGTGTACCAGGAAGTGAGCAAGACCCAATCCCTTCAAACATTTTCAATCTACTGGTTGTCTATTGATCTCCAGGGCTCTGGACTCAAGAAATAAGCATGGGCAAACTGAGGACTGGGAAAAAGAATCCAGAACCAGAAGTCAAGCACCTCAGGAGCATTTTAGCTCTCTTTCACTCTGCCCTCTAGCTGTACCCAGAGTCACACCTGCAAGGTAGGGCTGGTCCCACATCTGGGTTTCTCCCTTTGCAACTTGCTGTCTCCAACTCAAGGCGGCTGAGGGCAGACTTCTCTCTCATTCTCTGCAATTACAAGAGCCTTCTCAGACTTCTAAGACCCTGCAGATGCAACAGTGTAGCTAGGAATTCAGAGTCCCAGATTCCTCTGCAAGCAAGTGGTCTCCCACCTGCTTCCTCTACTCCTCCCCCAGTCCCAGTGGTCCCCAGTGGTCCATAGTTCCTGCCTTTTTCCAGCCTGCTGACTCCTTTATCCCTTTCAGGCCTCAGTTTCAGGCTCACACTCTTCCCAGCTCTAAGACTCCCTCTTGTATCAGGGCTTCCCCACCACCTCCCCAACTGCTCAGATTGTCCCTGTTCTCTTTCTCTCCTAGTCTCTCTTGCTACCCCCATGTCCCTTCCCTCCATTTCACTGTTCCTGAGCCCCTAGGGAGCCTAGCCTGATGCTTCCCTCCATGGCTTCTGGAAACATTTTATTTGGGCTACCTCTGGTAGCTGGGGTTCCTCTGGGTTCAAATTCTCTACCTCCTCTCCCTTGGGCTCTCCATACTCCCACCAAGGCTGACCCTGTCACTGTGCTGTCTCTCCTTCCCTTGCCGAGTCTCTGTCTTCTCATCTCTGCCTTCCTCTGATCTTCTGTGCCTGCCTCCTCAGGGGCTCCCTTGGCATCTCCCAAGCCTCCCTTTCTAGATTTCTCTCCCTCTCCTTCTTTCCCGGGGCTCTGGTCTCTGTCCCATCAGTTCCTCTGCCCCGGTTCCCATCTCTCTGTATCCCTGACCTCTTGCGGTCTGGCTCCATAGACCTCCATCTCTTCCCTCGGTCTGGCCATACTTCTCTCCCCTCTCTGGTCTCTCTCCCCTGTCTTTGTCCCTGATTCTCCCCCCTCTAACTGTCCCACTAGTTCTACCAGTCTCTTTCCTTCTCTGTCTCTGTCTCCCTAGCTAAGTCTCTCCTCTCTCTGTCTTCTCCCCTCTGTCTTCTCCCCCCTTTGTCTCTCCTCTTGCTGCTGCTCTTCCTCTCTGTCTCTTGATCTGTCTCCTACGTCTCTATCTCTCTGTCTCTCCTTGGTCTCTCTGACTATGACTTTCTCTTTCTCTCCATTCCTCTCCCTCAGCCCAGTATCTCTGTCTCTTCATCTCTCTCTGGGCCCTCGCTCCCTCGCTCCCTCTCCCTCTCTCCCTCCCTCTCTCTCTCTTTTCCTCGGCTCTCTCCGGCTCCCTCTCTCGCCTCGGATGACAGCGCTGCCTCTTTTGTTGGCTCCGCAGCCAATCGCGGCCGCTGACGACACGGGGCCGGGGCTATAAAGGGCCTGGCCCGGGCTCGGGCCCCCCCAGCCGCCCGCCCCGGCCGCCCGCCCGCCCCGCCCGCGCGCCCGCCGCCCCCGGCCCCCCCGGCCCCCCCTCGGCCGGGCAGCCCCCAATCCCGCGCCGCCCGGACCCCCTCCTCCTCCCTCCCTTCTCCCTCCGCCCCCTCCCTGCGGGACTCCGGCGTCCCCGCCCCCCAGTCCTCCCTCCCCTCCCCTCCAGCATGGTGCTCGCGGCCCCGCTGCTGCTGGGCTTCCTGCTCCTCGCCCTGGAGCTGCGGCCCCGGGGGGAGGCGGCCGAGGGCCCCGCGGCGGCGGCGGCGGCGGCGGCGGCGGGGGCCGGGGGGGAGCGCTCGAGCCGGCCGGCCCCGTCCGTGGCGCCGGAGCCCGACGGCTGCCCCGTGTGCGTGTGGCGGCAGCACAGCCGCGAGCTGCGCCTGGAGAGCATCAAGTCACAGATCCTGAGCAAACTGCGGCTCAAGGAGGCGCCCAACATCAGCCGCGAGGTGGTGAAGCAGCTGCTGCCCAAGGCGCCGCCGCTACAGCAGATCCTGGACCTGCACGACTTCCAGGGCGACGCGCTGCAGCCCGAGGACTTCCTGGAGGAGGACGAGTACCACGCCACCACCGAGACTGTCATTAGCATGGCTCAGGAGAGTAAGTGGGCGGCGGGGCGCGAGCAGTGGGGTGCTGGCTCGGGCTCCGGGAAAGTGAGCGCCTCCCGCTCTGAAGCGGGGCGCTCGCGGCTGCTCTGGCCCAGAAGCCTTTTCTGCGAAAACTTGACTGATTGGGGGACGGGGGCTGCTCTGCAGAAGTTTTTTGAGCGGTGGAGATGGGCTGCGGAGTTGTATGCACACTCCGTTCCCTGAGGTGGGAGGGCAAACCGAGAGGGTTGCGAGATACCGCCTTCCACCCCATGTGTGCGAAAAAAGACCCGTGTTGCGGGGAGACTGGGGAAGCTGGGGCCCATTCGCAGCGGAGTGGAAGGGGCAACAGCTCAGTCCTGAGGGGCGATGGTAGAGAGGCTGGAGAACCGAATCGGGACGCTTCAGGACCCCCGCAGTCCCTAGCGGGCTGCGGTGCTCTCTGCCTCCCAATGGCCTTGGCACCAACTCTCCACCCTTTCCACCCCTGGCACCGCAGCGCGCCCACTTGAGCTGCAGAGAACTGAGTGCTCTTCTCCCTCCAGCAGGAGTGAGGTCCCAGAGCCCCGTGTCTCTCCTGGCAGCCCAACTGGCACTCATTTCACCCAGAGCCCTTCTGACACCAGGTCTCCCAAGGGGCTGGAAAAGCTGTGTCTTCTCCGTACTGACAGAGCTCAGAGAACTCAACTCTTGCGCTAGGGCTAAGGGCAGCCCTTTGGCTACTCAAAGCTTATCGTTCCTTTCCATATTCACCCGCCTTTACTAGAAACCGGATTTGAGGAGAGAGAGGGAGACCTAGGGAAAAAAAGAAAGAAATAGATAAGGAGGGAGGGGGAACCCAGGCATTCAAGCCCCTGGCCAAACGGAAGATGAACATGTTAATAGACTTGAGCTGCTTTGAAATTTTATGGCCTGGAAAATCCAGGCCAACCCCCACCCCCCCCACCCCAGCTCTCCCTAGGGTCAGATGACTCCCTTTCCCCTCCCCCACTGAGGTCCCTTCACCCCTTCCCCGCTCCAACTCCAGGGAACCAGGCCCTCCCTTATTCCCTAGTGGTTTGGCAAAGTCACTCCCCCCACCCCACAGTTTGGTTTTATGGCTCTGAACAGAAGGGGGGGGGGACTGGTTTATTGGCAGATGGGTCATAAAAAGCTGGGGGCTGAGGTGGAGTCCTAGTAGCCCACCCCATGGGAGAAGCAGGAACCCAGGTGTGCTTCTGGGAGGCTGAGTGCCTCATACTGCCACCAGTCTTTCTGCAGACCCTAACTCCACAATACTTGCCCAGGCCATAAAGAAAAGAAAACCCAAATGACTAGGAAACTTGCTGAGGAGGGTGGTGGTGGTGGTGGTGAAGAAAGCCTGGGATCTGTCTGGGTTCCTCAGTCTCCCTTGTGTTCCTAAGGTTTCTGCTTTACAGAAGCTAGGGTCAGTCTAAGATTGACTGAAGGCAGGGGTGGGGGTGGGGATTCTAGGAAACAGTTGTAGAGGAATTCTGAAAAAGAGTTTGCTGGAAGAAGATGAAGGGTACAGAGAGAAAAGGTACTCTGGTCCCTGTGGTATAGTGTGTGTAAGGAGTTTCAGAATGGGTGATGGACCTTCCCCTTGCCTTTCTCCATCCTTAGCATCTCTTAACCAACGGACTTGAGCCCAGAGTTAGTCTTGGTAAAGGGGGTGCAGGAAGTGAAGGCACTCTGTGCTTGCATCGGGAAGTGCAGGTTAGGCTGGGGTGGGGGGGGGGTGCAGGGAAGAACACCAGTAGGTGGGGTTCTTCCCGAACTTCCGCCCTCTTTTCACTTAAGGATAACTAGGGAACTAGGTCTCCAGCCAGGTATTGTACGTCCCCTTTAAGAGCAAAGCTGAGCTCTTATGAGAGGGAGGGGGAGCGGAGGGGAAGGGAGGGAGAGAGGGGAAAAGGAAAAAGAGACTTTTATAGTCTAATCCCCAGGGACCCGCTTTAATAAGAGACTTGTGCTCTGCTAATCGGGGGAGGTGTTTGTCAGCAGAGATGGCCTCCGCTCCCCTCCCCCTTCCTCCCCTCCCCCAGCCCTCAGCCCTGGACCCCAGCCCCCACCTCTCCTAGGCTGCAGTGCCTGCCCTAGTTCCCTCCACCCTCTCAGGCTCTCCCACCCCAGCCTTCATCCTGGGAACCCAGCCCCCTTGCCCTTCTGGGAGCCAAGCCCAGCCCCTCAGTTTCTCTCTGCTCTCATACACCAAGAGGCCCCTGCCCTCTCAGCCCAACCTCCTGCCCCTAGGCCTTCCAGCCTGGGTAAGGAGAGTGTGTAAGGGGGTTGGGGGGGGGTGGGTGGAGGAGGAGGTGGTGAGCTGGGAGGGGGTTGGGCTTTTGCTGAAAATAGTGCAATGACCTCTCTCCAGACCAGCACCGCCTACTAAACCTGACCTGCTGCCTGCCATCAACCCGATCAATCCAACACAGATGTGGCTCCTTCCCCTCCCCTTGGGAGCTGGGCCTATGTGTGTGTTGGGGACTCTCCCAAGCCTCTTGTTTCCCTCTGTGGCACTACCTGCTTCTCCTTTGTTCCTCTCTCTGTATCCTTCTATCCTTTCTCTTTACCCCACAGAGCTTACTACCTTCCTCCTTTCACTTTTTAGCCTCCACCTATTCCTTTTGCATTCCCCCTTCTCTCCCAGTGTTCTTCAACTCCCAAGCTTATTTCTTCTCCCCCTACCATGATCTTCCCCTCTCCCTTCCTCCTCTCCTCCAGTTCTCTTGCCTGTCTTTTTCAGCCTGCCTTCGTCTCTTAACAGTGTCTTCTCTGTTCTTATCTCTCTCACCACCTCCAGTCTCTCTCCTGTCTCTTCTCCTTTCCCTTTTCTTTCTCCATCCATCTTGGCCCCGTCCCCTTGTAGTACCAATTGTCCCACATCCACTGGGGGAGAAGGGGATGGTGATTCCCTGGGGTATCTGTCTGAAGAAACCAAAGACTTCGAGAGATGGGGCCCTGGTGCCCAATTCTCCATTTCTAAACCTTGGGTCAGCTTAGGTAGGGCAGTATGTTTAGAGTTTACAAAACTAACAATAAACCACCATTTACTGAGAAGCTACTACTATTTTCATTCTTTATTTAATGCTGAGCACTCCTATGCAACAAGAATTATTAACTGTATCCCTGAGACATTTAGTGGGTAAGGTCAGATACAGGTTAATGAGAAGTCAAGCAGTGATCAAGCCCACTTTGTAGTCAAAGAACAGTGTTTCAATGCCAGGAAGAACTTTTAGGCCCTTGCCTGTATAATATAAGATTTGAAGTTTCGGGAGTTCATTCAGCATGCATTTATTGAACACTGCTTGGTATTATGGGAGGCATTAAAGCTACAACAGGGAGCAAAACAGACACAGTATTGACAAGTGTCCACCCTCATGGAGATTAATAGCTAATAGTGAAGACAGGTGGGAAAATAAGACAACCTGATGAAATTAGGCATAGTAAGTAGCCCCATCTCACCAACAGCTTCCCCGCCCCATCTACTCTCTGAATCTCTACTCCCTGAACCTTCCCTTGAATACTGGCACTACAGCTCCAGCAGGAGGATAACTGGGAGGACTACCAGTGCCCTAGGACCTCAGAGAAGAACCAAGGGAAAGGAAGCTACCAGAGGAATTTTGTGTCTCATTCCTGAATATATGAAGATCGTAGAACACTTTCCTCCTCACTTGGAAGACCCTCCTTCTCCGGGGGTGGGGGAGGCGGGGATGGGGCAGTGCTGATGGGAGACAATAGATGCTAAGTCCTCCATGATTATGCAGAACTCAAGACCTGGGCATGATACCTAAGGTCCTGGACTTCCTGCTCATAATTACATAGCTCTGGACACTCATTCCTCTTTTTCTCTCAGTTTGTTTAGAATGAGAAACATTATTTAGGGCATTTCCAACTGACTTAAGAGCTCAGAAAGCGGAACTGAGAGGAACTGAAATGGAAGCAAAGGCAGATGCTGAGGATCAGCCATTAGGCCCAAGAAGGGTCAATTTATAGTCCAGAATAAGGGGTAATGGGCCAAAATGTAAAGTTGAGATGTTAAACCTTTGTAAAGACTTATTGGCCTTGGACTGAGAAACCAAAAGAAACTAGGGGGAGAAAAGAAGACTGATTCCAGTTGATCTGATGTGTTGAATATTATTGCTGATGCTTTTGGGCAGTAGGAGTAAACAACATGGAGGTAGTTTTTCCCTTCCTCAAAAGTTGAGGCAGTATGGTGATGATGAGGAAGAAGCAGCTCAGGAAGCTTGTTCTCAGGTTCAAGGGACTGGAGAGTCAGATGCACAGGAAGTACTTGAGTAGCTCCATTCTTCTATTATTTCTAGCATGAATGGTACAAGAAGCCTAAGATGCTTCTTGGTTTACCTCATGGAATACATTTAGCCCCTGTTCCCTACCTGGACCCTGGTTATCCACCCTCAAGACCATCTGGTTGGGGGTGGGGGCTGTGCCAGGCTCCACCTGGCCACCATACAACACAGAGCAGAAATGGGGCAAGGTGCCATGAGGACAGCAGGTGTGATATGAGGTTTGGCTTCTATGAAGAGCATCAAAAGTTCAGAAAAATGTGGAGCCCTACATGCTGGGGGGCAGGGGGTGCAGTTGGAGGAATGGAAGGCTGCAGGTGGAAGGGGATATCCCTGATAGCTATCTGTGCAGGTTATCTGGTAGAGGGGATTGTGTGTACTGGGGCAAATGGATGCAGATCAGTAAGGCCTGAGAGAGATATCCTATAGGGAAAGAAAGGAGGCACTGTTCTGAGTACCAGTGACATAGTAGTCAACAAGACAAACACGAGAAGGGTAAAGAACTGGACAACTCAGGAGGAGTTTTCTAAGTTGTCAATGCCACCCAGGGCTGCTGATGCCCTTCACAAATACCCTTTGCTGATGCTGTGCCCCCTTCTCTCTTATCAGCGGACCCTGCGGTGCAGACAGATGGTAGCCCTCTCTGCTGCCATTTCCACTTCAGCCCCAAGGTGATGTTCACAAAGGTACTGAAGGCCCAGCTGTGGGTGTATCTACGGCCCGTGCCCCGCCCAGCCACAGTCTACCTGCAGATCTTGCGACTGAAACCCCTAACTGGGGAAGGGACTGCAGGGGGAGGGGGCGGAGGCCGGCGTCACATCCGTATCCGCTCACTCAAGATTGAGCTGCACTCACGCTCAGGCCACTGGCAGAGCATCGACTTCAAGCAAGTGCTACACAGCTGGTTCCGCCAGCCACAGAGCAACTGGGGCATCGAGATCAACGCCTTTGATCCCAGTGGCACAGACCTGGCTGTCACCTCCCTGGGGCCAGGAGCTGAGGGGCTGGTGAGCAGGGAGCTTGAGATGGTGTCAGATATGTGTAACCTGGTCCTGAGGAGGTGGGATGTTGGAAAAGGTAGATCAGGGATGAGAAGGGCTGGGGACCAGCATTATTTCTCTTGGGCCAGGAGCTGATTCTAGAGGAGCAGTTTTGGGGGATTGGGTGGGGAGTGGCAGCTAGTGTTTTTCAGATACAAGCCAGACAACAGCTGAAGACTGGATTTGGGGTGAAGTGTGAGTTAATGGGAGATCCAAGAGAACACAAAAATGGGCTGTTGATGAGGCCTGGGGCCAAGGGGCTGATCAGGATCAGGTTGCCAGGAGAGGGGGAATTCAAGAAGTGAGTTGAAGGACAGATAGCTAGCTTACAAGGAGAGAGGGTAGAAGATATGGGGTATGGGAGCAGAGGAACAGCTTAGAAGGCAATGGTCTCTGTTCTGATGCCCCTGTTGAAGGGCAAGTGAGAAAGGAAAGGGAGTAGGAACTCTTCAGGGCTCTATCACATCTCTTTCTCCTCTCCCTCATCCCCAGCATCCTTTTATGGAGCTTCGGGTCCTAGAGAACACAAAACGGTCCCGGCGGAACCTGGGCCTGGACTGCGATGAGCACTCGAGTGAGTCCCGCTGCTGCCGATACCCCCTCACAGTGGACTTTGAGGCTTTTGGCTGGGACTGGATCATCGCGCCTAAACGATACAAGGCCAACTACTGCTCCGGCCAGTGCGAGTACATGTTCATGCAAAAGTATCCGCACACCCACTTGGTGCAACAGGCTAATCCAAGAGGCTCTGCTGGGCCCTGCTGTACTCCCACCAAGATGTCCCCAATCAACATGCTCTACTTCAATGACAAGCAGCAGATTATCTACGGCAAGATCCCTGGCATGGTGGTGGATCGCTGTGGCTGCTCCTAAGGTGGGGGACAGAGGATGCCTCCCCCATAGACCCTACCCCTAGACCCCCAGCCCTGATCCCCATGCCCCCAGGCCCTTGAGCTCCCTCCACCTCTTCCCATGAACATCACACCTTGTTCCCTGCCCAAGCAGTGTGCAATACAACAGAGGGAGGCAGGTGGGGATTGATGGGTGAGGGGTTTGGGGGACAGGGGGAAGAGGGGGCATGGTCAGGTGGGGAGTGTTTGAGGTTTGCAAGTGAGAAGGTTTGGCAAGAAGACAGAGAGACGTAGAGACAGAGGTAGAGCAGAGGGATAGAGACAGAGGAACAAAAAGAGCAGCAGTGAGAAGGCAAAGGGAGAGAGAGGCAGAAGAGACAGAGACCAGGCAGAGATAAAAGATGAGAAAGAGGCTGAAATGGAATAAGAGAAAGCCCCACACCCAGCCTCCTTTCTTCCACTGGCAAGGTGGGGGCTTGGTATGGTTTGGGGAGATCCCCTGACTACCATTCTCAGTAGGAGGAAATAAAAAATCCATTCTTAGCTTCTTCCCTTTCTCCCTCCAGCAGTGGCCAGGGGAAGGGAAGCGAGGGCAGGGGCAAAAGTAAGGATTTTGGAATTTTATTTATTTATTTATTGTGACTTTTCATTTTTTGGTATTTGGCTTTACTGAAATAGAAGGGCCCCTGCCCACTGTGCCCCATTTCTCCCTTATTACCCACCTACCCACCCACTGTTCTCCCTCAATACCCACCTACTTAAGCACTTGTATAAAGCCTCCAGGGTTGGGAATGGGAGTAGAGGGCAAGAGGGCTAACACATGGAAGTTTCCAACCCATAATCACCCAACTTAACCTTCCTGAGCCAAATGGGTTGAACTGAATTCCAGCAGTCATGGAAACTGGTAAGAGGTTAGGGCTTAGGAGCTGGAGGTGGGGAGAAGGGGAGGGGAGCACCCTCAACATTCAGGATCTGTATGAGAGCCACTAAATTAACCCTCATATCCACCCTCATAGTCCTGAGTTATTTAGCCAGAGGGTGTGGCCCACGTATGCCCAAATTCCCCCCAGCTAAGAGAGAGACCAAAGAGCCTGTGGAATACCCCTACTCCCAGCCTCTATCTTCAGGTCAATAAAAAAAGTATAGAGATCCCAGAGTCCCAGGTCTGGGAAGGGTTAGGAGGAGTCAAGAAATTAGTAAGAAGGTTGAAGGTTACAGGGCATTTGAATCCAAATCACTGCTCTGGGCTAGGGAGTAGAGCCAGCAGACCAAGATGGAAGGGATTCTGGAGGGGGGACATTCTAGTTCCTCCAAACCCAAAGCTCAGGGTGGAAGGGGGGAGAACAAGGGAGCAGAGTGTCTATAATTATTTTTATCTTTTATTTTTGGAATCTAGCAGTACCTGGCAGCAGGGAGGGGACAATACAATGGGGAAGGAAAAAGCATCTGACAAGGCCAGTTAGAGCAGAGGATTAGAAGGATGGAGACTCCCTGGTTTGGAAGGCTAGGAAACAGGCAGGGACTTGTTGCCACTCCAAGTCACTAGCTGGGCCTATTCATTCCTCCCATAATCCTGACCCACCATCCTCTGGACTCACTGTGCCTCAGTTTCTTCCCCTCGATGGAATGAGAAATAGCAGCACCCGCCACAGCCAAGAGATGAATTCTGAGCACTTACCACGGGCACTTTATGGACATAAAATACCTCTCGCTGTGGGACAGATAACCAGGGCACCAGAGTAGTGGTGAAGAGATGTGAGGCTTAGAGGAGTCACAGGCTTCAGAGTACAAGTTCCCCTCTGCCTCCCAGCTGGACAGTGTGCCTGAAGCCAAGGAGTTGAGATTCTCCTGATCCACACCCTATCCATACCTCACCACAGACCTCTTGGCTCCAGGCAAGAGCCTAGAGGATGTCAGGAGAGGAGATAAAGAACCTTCAGCAAAACTGTCACTCTAAGTAGAGCCAGCAGTTATGGGTCTGATGCAAACAATACCGGACTAAAGCCCGGCCTGGAGAGATGACCTGGAAGGCCTGTTCTTCCCGAGTATGACTCTCCTGACTGGCCCAGGTAGAAGGGGCAAAGGTATGTGACCACTCTTGGGAAGGTGATGTTGGTGAGCTTTAGTATCTTCTTCCCATTCCCATAGTGAAAAAATGAGATGAGGTGTTTTGGTACAGGAATGGGCAAGGGCTGTTAAGTATTTCAACTCGCCTCCCATATAACAGCTATGCTAACCCCCAGCCTCTCCTCTCTGGCCCTGTTCTTCATCCTTCCTTCTACCCCAATTTTGGAGAACAAGATAACACCTGACAACACCATTCACATTTCCTTGGTTGAAGGAGAGGAACAGAGAAGTGAAGAACAGAAGATGCCTCCTCCAAGATCAAATGCTCCGGTCTCCTGATCTTGGCACAGGGTGGGGGTTGGGCAATAGACATCAGGTGACTTCCCTCTACAAATTCTAGAGAGCTGAAGCATTAGACTTGGGGGACACTTAGACTATGCCCCTTTAACACCACCAAATAATTACCTTTGTTGGGGGAGGGTCTTTTTCTTTTGAACATAAATCTAAGAGTTGAAATCTCATTTCCTTGGTCCCCCTCACCCCCAAAGAGGCATGGGGTTAAAGAGGCTTGGAGGCACAGTCCAGCAACCTAGTGGGAACTAGCACCCCCTCTCCCACTTTATGTTGTGTGTGGACCTGGCCAGTGCCCCTCTGATCATAAGTAGTGTAATTATTATTTACTTTGTGTATTTGTTACACCATGTGTGTGATTGCCTTTGTTTGTTAAGGGTGACTGAGGAGTATGGGGATGACAGGGGCACTGGAATGCCGGGAAAGGACTTCTTCACTGAGATCAAGGCTTCCTGGAGGGAACCATTGCAAAAAGGCCATCTGGCAGTTTTCAAGTTATGTGACAGAGGGCAAGGATGGCCATAGGGTGCTCTGAGTTTTGGGATGGTCACATGACACAATCCAGCACTTGAACCTGAAAAAAAAAAATAAATAAAAGCAGTCAAAGAGTTTAGAATTCAGTGATGAACTCTTCTCCCTAATCAAGCGCCACATTTATTCATCGGAGACCAGGAACAAAAGAGGCTCTGACAGGATGAAACCTTGTGCTCAAAGAAGATGGGGGTTGGGGGTGGTGGTGGTTTTTGGAGCAAAAAAAACATTAGGGGTATTTGGGATGAGGGTGGGGACATATATAGTCCAAGGGAGGATGGGCAGAGAATGGGAAAGGGAGGGGACCTGCAACAACTCCTCTCTGGATAACTTGATCCAAAACAGTCCCAAAGATTACCAAAACCCTCTTCTAGGCTCACACTAACAGAAGATCTGTAGGTTCTCTTAAGATGATCCAGCTAATATCTGTCCCATTCTCCTACAGTTCCCTGATCCTAGGTTTCCTCAACAGTTTCACCAAAATCCACAAACCAAACCAACATAGCCTTCAACTTGTAAATGTACCAAGATGATTCAGCATCTTAAATAGTCTTTCTCTGATTCAGCCATAAAAATGTCTCCCATGTACCTAGAACAAAAGAATATTGCCTAATTCACATTTAAAAAGCAAGCAAACAACAACAAAAAACAAAGGAAAGCTCCTATCACATCAACCTGATCTGTAATAGGGGCCACTGTAACTGTTAACAGTGGGTTCAGTGTGCCACCATGTTTTCCCTGTCCTATCAGTTCTGTCAGTAGACTGACCCCACCTCAGACCAACTACAACAATAAGGTTGAAAGAGGATGAAAGTGCTACATATTGTATTTTCCCAAGGAACTGCTTTATCCACACCTACTCCTAGATTTTGGCTTGAGCTAAAAATAGGTTTTCTCTCTCATCACTCATTTCCTATGTTGAAAGGACACCTAGAAGAGATTGCCGGATGACTTTTATCCCCAAACAACCCCCCACCCCATGCATGAGTAGCTATCCTAGTCTCTTCCTTGGCCCACTTTTAGGATGCCAGGGCCCCAAGCTAAGAACCAGCAAGCAGTGGCATTTATAGCTTCTGATCCTTAGTGAGGCAGAGGCAGGGAAGTCAATGCCCCAGGCCACAAGGTCAGCTTTCCTGCCCCTGAGCTGGAGTATGGGAGCAATTAGGACTCCCACCTCTTCCCACCCTCAGAATCCCTACATGCATCTGCATATGCAGCGCTTGAGCACATACACTCACAAACACAGTCAAATGAATCTACTCAGCTCCCTCCCTACCCTCTGGCTGGAACCTACTCAGGGAAAAGAAATATTTCCACTGTAAGTCACCTAGTAAAATTAAGAGTTTACTGAATGATTACTATGCAAACTATGGTAAAATTGTGCTGAGTACATAATCTATTATCAATTTTCATAGGGTCGCTACTGGGTAGTCTGGAAAGTCATGGAATGATTTGCCCAGTCTGAGCCAGTAGAATTAGTATGGAGGAATGAGGAATTACATCTAAGTAGTTGCTACACAATATTCCACTCTAATCTGTTCTAGTAATAGTAATCTGAGAGGCAGAAAAACTAAAGGCAGGGAAAGAAAAGGACAAGAAAATTTTTTCTTTATTTCTAAAGAGAAAGCTGGGATCACCCTGGGCACAAAGGGTACGCAAAGGTACGAAACCTGCCATTATTTTTCAATCCCTTTGAAAGTAAAAAACAAGAATGTGGACATGTAGCAAGAGGGGGAGGTTAGATTTTAGTGGATTTCAAGAATCAGAGGGAAGACATTACCTGTGAGAGGCCCACATGGAAGAGAACAGAGAAAAAGTTATTCTCCCTTATATTAAGTTCCTTTCTTCCCCCTCATCTGTTTCTCATGTCAGACATGGCAATACGACTCAAACCCAAGAAGTCCTGCTCTTATTCATGTCTTCCTTCCTATAGCTCTCACCACTACAGAAACTTCTAGCCTTCTATCTTCAGAAGTTCCCAGGAGTTGGAGTAGGGGGAAGGGCAGTTTGGGGTGATGGTGGAGAAAAAGAACGATCCCATGGTTCTCAGAGAACCATAAAAAGGCACAGATTTATAGCTGAGAAAGGTAGTTCCCTCCACATCTTTTATAGACTCTCTCATTAAGAGCTTCCAGGTATGCAGAGAATGTCACAGCTTCAGGACAGGGAAAAGAGGACTGGAGTCAGCTAACTATATCTGGATCCTAGATCAGCTACACTAGGGCGAGTGGGGAATAGAAAGGAAAGGTATTTGGATCTTAGATAATGAATTCCAAGCCTGGATGCTTTTAAAGGGACTTACTATGTTAAGATTTGAATTATTAAAAAAGGCAGGCATCCTGAATTTTCATACACTCAAAAAGTATGCAAGGAATGACTACAATGAGACAGGAAGAGGAGGATTTGGTGATCAGGTTTGGAGATGAACGACTTCTGATCAACATAAGAACAGCTGCTGGAATTGGATGAAAAAGGTTATTAAAAAATCCATTTAGGGGCACCTGGGAGGTGCAGTCAGGTAAGCGTCCCACTTCGGCTCAGGTCACATGATCTCACTGTTCTTGAGTTCAAGGCCCACATTGGGCTCTGCACTGACAGCTCAGAGCCTGGAGTCTGCTTCAGATTCTGTGTCTCCTCCTCTCTCTGCCACTACCCTGCTCACACTTTCTCTCTCCCAAAAACAAACGTTACAAAATTTTTTTTAACAAAGATGATGATGAAGAGACAAAGTGAAGAAAACTTCTGAAGGACCCAGTGCTCTATTCCTATACCTATTTCTTACTTTTCCCATCCTTGGGTAGAAAACCCTTACTGAATCTATAGTCTCTCTCAAGCTACAAAACAACTAATTTTCTGTGGTTCTGTTTTCAAATAAAGTAAGAGACACAGTAAAGAGAGGAAAAGTTAGCCTCAAGATCAGGGCCTGGAGAAAAGAAAAGGAAGGCAAACAGAACAGGCCAGAAGGAAGAGAGGGAAGGAAAAGTTTAACCAGTGTTCCCTTTTGTTCACCTCTCCAAAGTCTCAAATTGGGGCAATTTTCACAATAAATAGGCAATCTTTGGATCTGCTCTCCAAGGCATAGTTTTTTTAAAGCATCTAAACTTAGGTCCCCATCCTACTCAGCTACCAAAGAGGCATTGTGGAAGGAGATTCTTGTTAGGAAGGAATTCAAACCATTACTTTTCTATTAACCACAAAACCAGGAGAGTTTTAGTAGAAACTGAAATAAGGAATTACACCACAGCAACACAGGATCTGATCAAGGTATGAAAGTCTTCACGTAAGGTGCCAGGCATTTAAGTTTTATTCTAAAAAACAAAACAAAAACCAAAAACTAACCTTACAGAGATGTCTAGAAATAAAGAGCAAGAGGAGAAACCCTATACCAACATATCCAAAAAAGATTAAGTAGGATGTCTCAAATCTAGGTGAAACATCAAATACAAACAAGTAGTCTGCTTAGAGCCAAACCTAAGAGGCTTAGCAAGGAAAAGGAGTTTTAGTAATATCTAAGAAACACAACCACCAAAACTGTATACTTCTGAAGACAACAAATTAGCACAGGATTTGATTAGATAGAATGTAGAAGCTTCCAGGGGGGCCTGGCTGGAAGAGCATGCTTTTGATCTCCAGATCTATCTTGAGTTCACTGAGCCCCAAGCTGGGTGTAGAGATTACATACATACATACATAAACAAACAAACTTAAAAAAAAAAAAAAGTAGAGGCCTCCAGTCCACTGCTTCCTAATGACCTAGATAACAATTCTTAACACCTCTGACCATCTTCTGTCTTGCTTTGAATCCCTACACTTTCTTCTAGCTCTGAGGGGTAACTGACCCATCTCCTTTCCTGAACTGCATAACCAGTAGAGTTCCACATATTGGCTCTGACTGAAACCAGATAGTATCATACCATGTCACTCTTGAAAACAGGGTCCTGCTGGTCTCCTTAATAGGGACACGGAACTCCATTCCCTAACAGACTACCAATCATCAGCCCTTGTATTTATATCCTTTGCACCTCCTAAAACTCAGGGTTCCCCCATGTTCTACTCCTATGGGTCACGCCAACCTGCCAAAGCAAAGAGTCAGGGCGAAACTTGGCCTCTTCATAGAGGATAAAGAATAAAAGGATGCTTGTGAGTATGAGAGAAGGGAATAAATAGGTTTAAAGGGACAGACTCAAATCCTTTTCCTTATTCTCTTTTGTAAAGGATAAAGGCCTTATGGCTAATTTCCTGTAATATTTGCCCCTGAAGCTCCCCCTTATCTAGTCTAATCTGGCCCCAAGAACTCAAAGGAGCATCTGATAAAACGCATTGTTTTCTTTTCTATTTGTTTTTTATTAACAAGCAAAATAATAATTAAAAAACAACACAAGAACAACAACCTTAAAGTTGGAACAGCAATGAGTCAAATTGCTGCTGAAGTTCCTGGATGTACCCGGGGTACATGCTCTCTCACTGTGAGGCAGGACCTAGGCACATGACTGTGCATTTATATATATGACCAAGAAAAGTCAGAGAGATGGAAACCACTGGAGAACAGAAAGCATTAAGAGCTTTTCATCAGGCAATCCCAAAGCGCTCTGCCCTTTTCCTCTTCTTTGCCTGTAAGGAAGAAGCAAGAAGAAAAAAATTAGATTGCAAGACAACAGTGGCCTGGGTTCCTGGATGCTTTAATCCAAACTCACATGAGCTATCACAAGGTTCAAGAAGGAGGGAAGACCCAGGCTTAAGCTTGCTAGCCAGAGATTTCATTCCTGAATCTCTCTAGTTACCTAGTTAGAGCTGGGAAGATCTGGTAGGAAAGGAGGGGAGAAGACTGTAGGGAGTGGGGAATAGGGAGTGGGGGGAAGAGAAAGAAGAGAATAGTGGTAGAAAAAGATTCCTGAAGGAGAGGGCCACTCAGCCTTATAGCAAGTTAGTCTGGAAACAATGGACTCTTAACAGGCTGGAGAGTATTCCAGTCAGTGGGGAGATGACAGATCTCACAGGAAAAGAGTTGACCAATGCTATTTTTTCACAGAGAAGTGAGGAGGATGCCCTTCTGGGCATTAAGCCCCAACCACCAGCTATTCGGTAAGCCTCCAAATCCACAGAGGACACATAAATCTACAATGCTAACAGAATAACTGGGAGGGAAGTGAGTCCTTAATATGAATCTCCTTAAGGGAGTCAGTACTGGAGAGAGGCACAAAATGAGGAGTGGGGGAGAAGGAGATAAAGATGTTTTTGTTCTGGGAGTGACTCACAAACAGCACTGAGTCTTTCATCCTCACTCCAACTACTGCCTCCAGCAGAGGGGACTTTTTTTTTTTTCATTCCATCCACACAGGAAGTTTAATTTAGATTAAAAAGAAGAGTGTAACGGGGCACCTGGGTGTCTCAGTTGGTTGAGTGACCGACTTTGGTTCAGGTCATGATCTCATGGTTTGTGAGTTCGAGCCCCACATTGGGCTCTGTGCTGACAGCTCGGAGCCTGGAGCCTGCTTCGGATTCTGTGTCTCGGTCTCTCTGTCCCTCCCCCACTCATGCTCTGTCTCTGTCTCAGAAGTAAACATTAAAAAAAAAAAAAAAGAAGAAGAGTGTATAGAGGGGTGCCTGGGTGGCTCAGGCAGTTAAGCACCTGACTCTTGATTTTGGCTCAGGTCATGATCTTGCGGGTTGGGAGTTTGAGCCTTGCATCGGGCTCTGCACTAACAGTGCAGAGCCTGCTTGAGATTCTCTCTCTCCCTCTCTCTCTGTCCTTCCCGCTCTCTCTCTCTCAAAATAAATAAATAAACTTAAAAAAAAAAAAAAAAGAGTATATAAGCCCAGCCCATTTTACCTGGATGACTGACACAATTCTTTGGAATCAAATAAAAGTTACCTGATTCATGTAAACTCCATCAACCTCTGATGTTACTACTGCTTTACATGCACTGACTCTCCCAACAAAAGCCACTATTCCTTGGCAAGCAACAAAATCCTCATGTGCCTTATCTTGGAAAAGCCAAATGTACCACCTTAGTGAACACCACTAGTTCAACAGTTTCCTTGGCAAAGAGGGAGCAGTTTTACTACAATTAAAACAAGCCTTTAAGGGGGCACCTGGGTGGCTCAGTAGGTTAGGCGTCCGACTTCAGCTCAGGTCATGATCTCACAGCCAGTGAGTTCAGGTCCCTCAACGGGCTCTGTGCTGACAGCTCAGAGCCTGGAGCCTGCTTCAGATTCTGTGTCTCCCGCTCTCTCTGCTCCTCCCCCACTCACACACGCTCACTCTCACTCTCTCTGTCTCTCAAAGATGGATAAATGTTAAAAACAAAACAAAACAAAAAAACAAGCCTTTAAGTTTACTACTGCTCATTCTGGCGAGTCAGTAATTAAGCTGATATTTATAACAGGTAATGCTTTATTCTGAGGCACCTGGGTGGCTCAGTTGGGTGAGTGTCAACTTGGGCTCAGGTCATGATCTCACGGTTTGTGAGTTCGAGCCCATCAGGCTCTCTGCTGTCAGTGCAGAGCCCACTTTGGATCCTCTGTCCTCGCCTCTCTCTGCACCTCCCCTGCTTGTACTCTCTCTCTCAAAACTAAATCAACATTAAAAAAAAAAAAAAAAAAAAAGGTAATGCTTTATTCTAAATTAGTAGCACAAAGAATACAAACTTCTTCAAGTTTCTTCCTAATAGAGATGTAAACTTATCAGATTGTAAAATTTTCAGGGTTTATTTACAAGACTGACTGGGATATTTATTTATTTTTAATGTTGATTTAGTTTTGAGAGAGCACAAGCAGAGGAGGGGCAGAGAGAGGGAGAGAGAAGATATGAAGCAGGCTCTGCACTGGCAAGGCTGACAGCACACAAGCCTGATATGGGGCCTGAACTCACCAGCCTTGAGATTACCTGAGCTGAAGTCAGATGCTCAACCGACTGAGACACCCAGGCACCCCAAGACTGACTCTGATATTTATTCATAAAAAGACTTTGTAAGATTTTGAATGTGTTAGGTAATAGATATTCAAAGGTCATTTCCAGGGCTGTCTGGCTGGCTCAGTTGGTAGAGCATGCAATTCTTGATCTTAGGGTCATGAGTTTAAGCCCTATGTTGGGCATACAGCCTACTTTAAAACAAAACAAAACAATAAAGTCCATCCCCAGAGGTAGATGGAAAGAGGTAAATGTGGATTAAAGGAAGAAAGAACATTGCAAATTCTTTACCACCCAAGAAGTTTCTAGAATTCTAAACATATTATTTCAACAGTTCTTTATGTAAACCTCAGGTGATACTTGGTCTCCATTATAATACCTTTTTTTTTTTTTTTTTAAATAATCTCTATGCTCAAGGTAGAGCTGGAACTCGATCTGAGATCAAGAGTCCCATGCTCTACTGAGCCAGGACCCCCATTATTGATACTCTTAAATTTAAATTTAAACCAAATCAATATTGTCTGTCAAAGCTCTGAGTAGTTTTGCCAGTGCTCAGGGTCTCAGCAAACTCAGTGAGTTACTCCAGTGGATAAACACAAGTCTTTAAAAAACAAACAACAGAGGCCCCCTGGGTGGCACAGCTGGTTAAGCACCCTGACTCTTGATCTTGACTCAGCTCATGATCTCATAGTTCGTGAGTTCAGTGCAGAGCCTACTTGGGATATTCTCTTTCTCTTTCTCTCTCTCTCTCTCTCTCTGCCCCTCCCATGCACTCTCTCAAAATAAATAAATAAATAAACTTAAAAAAAAAATTAAAAACAAAAAAACTATAAACAAAGTGGTAAGAACAAGAAGTCTCATTTGAGTCCACTGACCAGAGGGGAGATAGGTTCAACTAGTGTCTGAGGTGGATACGGTCTTCACTAAATAATCAAAGAAATACGCCAAGCACATAATCAAACACATTGTTACTAAATATAATATGATAGGCTTTGTGTCAAGCATTTTACATAGAATCATCTCTTTTTACATAGAATAATTTCATGCTTAAAATACCACTCCGAGGTAGGTATTATCTCTACTTCCCAGATGATGAAACTGAGGCTCAGAAAAGTGCCATAACTTGTAAGTAATACTAAGTGGCAAAAACACTTTTCAAATCCAAGCTTCTGTGATTCCAAATCTTGTGCTCCTTTCTAGGCTAATTGGCTTTAACACCGAATTAAATGTACTGATGGAATTCAGTGTGGCCACTTTATCCAAACAGATACCAAGCAAAGAACAAAAGATCTTATTACTTGGGCACTTAAGTAGTATGCTGAGGAAGGGGCACCTGGGTGGCTCAGTAGGTTGACTGTCCAACTCTAGATTTCAGCTAAGGTTGTGATCTCATGGTTCATGGGTTTCAGCCCTGCATTGGGCTCTCTGCGCTGGCAGTGTGAAGCCTGCTTGGGATTCTCTCTCTCCCTCCCTCTCTGCCCCTGCCTCTCAAAATAAATAAACTTAAAAAAAAAAAAAAAAAAAAAGGCCAGGGAGGGGCACCTGACTCTTGGTCTCAGGGTGGTGAGTTTGAGCCCCAAGTTGGGTGTGGAGCCTACTTAAAAAAAAAAAAAGAAAAGGTAGTAGTAGTAGTAGGCTGGGGAAATAATGTTTCTTCACCCTCACTTCCTTTCAAGGGCTCTATGAAGCAGTCTAGGTATATTTTACCTCTGTATCCTCTGTGGTTCCTGTTCCAGCCGAACTTGTGACAATCCCAAATCGCTCCTTCCTCTTTTTCAGTTTCTCATCATCTTCAGACTGTTCAGGGACAAAGAAGAGGATTGAAACAAGTGAGCTTCCACTCACAAGACAAAAGAGAATGAAATTGTAACTTAATGGTCACAATATGCCAGCCAATCTTGCACTAAGAACTAAGTTATCACACAAACAGAAAAAAACAGGAAACTGAACAAGCAAGCATACAGTATGCCATCCCTAAGAATGATGAAAAACTTAATTTTAAGTAGGGCCTCAATATTCATAAGACACGTGGAGTCAAGAAAACAAACAAAATACCCATACAACAAATTTCTGTGAAAAAACTTCTGTAATTCACAGATATGGAACACTGAGGCTTCAGTAACACCTAAGGACAAAAGGTTAGTAGGAGACACCCAAACTATTTGTTGAACACTGCTTACAAGTTCCATTTACTTGCCAAGGATTAGAAGGGAAAGACACCAGAGTGATGTTTATGAAGAACATACAAAGAAAACCAAGCATTATGAATGCCCAGCAAAGTCACAGAAGGCTCTGAATAGTTTGAAATGATTTTGAAAAAAGGGGAGTCAAGAAATTAGCTGCAGTCATCTAAGAGAAAAGATGCTCTGGACCTTTCCCAAGCTTCTAAGAGATTCATGATACCTGCCCTGTAACTGGAGAGAATATTACAGCTAGTATGCATTAGAGCTGGTCATTCTCCTATAGCTATTTTAATGACTGAGCTAATGTTCACATCTAACACTGTTCAATGTTAAGAGGCTCATATATATTCTCATCAGGACCTAAACCCTACCAATTTATTTACCCCACTTTAAACAGTTATTTTCGGGGCACCTGGCTGGCTTGGTGTATCCAACTCTTGATCTCAAGGCTGTAAATTCGAGCCCCACGGTGAATATAAACATTATTTAAAACTAAAATCTTAAAACAAAAACAAAACAAAATTATTTTCTCCTTTTCCACCTTCCCCCCACACCCAATCACCAATAATCAAAACCACAGCCCTGGGATTAGTAAACATATAAAATCAGGGACGCCTGGGTGGCTCAGTCGGTTAAGCGTCCGACTTCAGCTCAGGTTATGATCTCGCGGTCCAGGAGTTCGAGTCCCGCGTCGGGCTCTGGGCTGATAGCTCAGAGTCTGCAGCCTGCTTCCGATTCTGTGTCTCCCTCTCTCTCTGCCCCTCCCCCGTTCATGCTCTGTCTCTGTCTCAAAAATAAATAAAAATAAAAAAAAAAAAGAAAAAGAAAAAAACCACATAAAATCAGATGGGCTCCCTGGGTGTTCTTCCATCCAGAAGGATTTTAAAGAATTTGGCACACATCTAGACAAAGATCCTATCCTCTCCGTATATCTCATGAGACCCTCTACTCCATACATACATACGCACCCTCACCAAGGGCTAGGACAGTTTCTTTGACTTTATTTACAAAAGGTAACCAATATAAGGTCAAGTCAATAGTTCAAACAAACTTTCGAACATACTTCTGTGTGATGCTCCTGAGCTAATTTTTTTTTTTTTTAAACCCCAGAGAGTTCATATCCTGCAGTCTGAAGGTAGGTTGTATAAGAGAGTCAAAAGAAAGGCAATCAAGAGATCTACAGAAACACATTAATTTTTTTAAATTTTATTTTTGAGAGAGACAGAGACAGCGTGAAAGAGAGAGGGAGAGAGAGAATCCCAAGCAGGATCCACTCTGTCAGCACAGAGCCCGATGCTGCGCTCGAACTCACAAAACCATGAGATCACGACCTGAGCCAAAACCAAGAGTCGGACTCTTAAATGACTGAGTCACCCAGGCGCCCAAGAAACACAGGAATTTTTTAAAACCTCTAACTCTCATCCCCAAGGAGTTGCCTTTGTTCCTATGACCACAGAAGCCACCACTTTGGCGAAAAACAGGGCAGCTATCCAACCTACTGCGTTTAATTTATTTAACTAGTCCAGTTCTCTGAACACAGTAGGCAGGAATACTTTCTTGGTCTTTGGTTCTTTCAGCTTGAGAAGCATGTTTATTTTTTCCCTTTTGCTGTACCTGCCTTCTAGTAAGTTAGAAAGAAGTCAAGAGGGGTGCCTGAATGGCTCAGTCAGTTAAGCGCCTGACTCGATTTCAGCTCAGGTCATAATCTCTTCAGTTCATGAGTTCAAGCCCCACATCAGGCTCCGTGCGGACAGTGCAGAGCCTGGTTGGGATTCTTGCTCTCTCTGCCCCTCCTGTGCACGGTCTCTCTCTCTCTCTCAAAATAAATAAATAAACTTAAAAAAGAAAAAGAAAAAGAAAAAGAAAAAGAAAAAGAAAAAGAAAAAGAAAAAGAAAGGAGCCAAGAAAGGTTGGTGGCTATGAAAGACTGAAGTATCCAACACACACAAGTTCTCACTTAATCATAGTGTATTACTAAGAAAAAAATATTGCCTACATAGTTTTTCTGCCTTTTTCATTATAACCATCAGCAAGTCCATAGTGGGCACATAATTGATGCAATCTAAACTACTGTAAAACACTGAGCCAGGTTTGAAGAAAAAAAGTATTCTTGTTTGTAATAATCATAAATTAAAATAATGATATTACTGTCACTAACATCTGAGTGCGTACTATATGCCAGGTACTGTATGAAGTTCTTTACATGCAGTTATCTCATTTACTTTTTTTTTTTTTTTCAGTAGGCTTCAAACCCAGCATGGAGCCCAGTGCAGGGCTTGAACTCACACACGACCCTGATATCAAGACCTGAGCAGATATCAAGAGTTGGATGCTTAACTGAGTCACCCAGGCACCCTTACTTTTAAAATTAATTTTTTTAGTAACTCTACTCCTAACATGGGGCCTGAACTCAAGACCCCAAGATCAAGAGCTGCATGCTCTTCCAACTGAGCCAGCCAGGCACCCCTCATTTACTTCTTATAATAATCTCAAACACGGTAGGTTTGTACTAAATAGGTATGTACTATTACATACATAGTAGGCACTATGACTAAATTCATTTCATAGATAAGAAAACTAAGACTTGGAGAAATTAAGTAACCTGACCAAAGTCTCACAAATAGTAAGTGGCAGAGCCAGGAATGGAACCCAGGACATTTTACTCAACCCACTTTCCTAACTTTACCATTTCCTCAAGTATCTCACATAAGCATTTCTTTGGAAGAACAGTAGCAGAATGGAAGAGCTGCTTAATTCCTAAAGGAAGATGGATTACTAGGACCCTTAGCTAAAGGTAGTTGTAAACTACTTCAACCATTTCCATATCAAATAACCTGGGTCAATGCTAGGATCCCATCCTCTTTTCTACCATAACATATGCCTCCACACTGTAACTAACTAGGGATCTAGGGAAAGGACTCCAGTTCGTAATCTTATACTAAAGATTTTCTCAACTGAATTTGTTTCTAATTTTGCCTAACTGGCTACTCCATCTGTTGAACTGTAATAAAAGAATTAGGAAGGTTTCCAATGAACACAGCTCTCATATATTTTTCCTTACCAAAGTCACTAGGAAGTTTTCTTGATTTTATCTACCACCATTTAGATAAAAGTAAGATAAAAATGGAGCACTCAAAATGAGAATCTCTATAGAATATTCTAGATGAAACCTCTCACTTTCATGAAGTCTCCAGGCCAAGCATGGTGTTAGGGGTAATAAAAGGAGCATCCACACTCGTCATGAGGAAAGGCAAGACTAGATCCTATATTGCTGAACTATCACTATATACTTATTTTCATTCAATTCAGAGGTAGGGGTACTTTTAACAAGTTCAAATTACAGACAGGGAGATGGTACTTTTGAAACACAGCCCTTCTCCCTCCTCCCCCCCTCACCCCCCCCCCCCAGTGCAAACCCTGGGGCCACTCCCTTCACAAATCTCATCACAAAGCCTATGTCTATTTAGAATGTGTGGGACAGCCTTTCCTCTGGTTCTCTATTTTGCTACATCCTGAAATGGGGATTTTCACTTCCAAATTAAATTTCCTGTGCTTCCTTTTGAACTAAGAGGTGAGGAAAGACTGAGGGAGGAAAAGAAAGGAGAGGGGGCACACTTCTCTAGCCACTAAGTCTAGGGTCAGAGAGTTCTCCATGAGCTTCCCTTTTTAATCAGACCTTTGGTATCTCTACTGGAGATCCAGGCAGAGCATCTGCTGCAAATCTACCAGGGGCTCTAGGGGGAAAAAAAAACAATACAGATCCCCCACCTCCCACCCCCTACAAACAGCCTGCCCACCCCTCACCCGCAGAGACCAGTGAGGGTTTTATTTATTTTGTGCATGCCTGCCCTTCCCTCCCCACCCAGAGCCCCTCAGCTCCCCTCCTAAAGCCTCTTTCCTCCTTGCCCTGCAGGGAAAGTGCACAACAGACCCAGTAAATCAACACAGTTCTAATGATCTCTCTCACTTGACCCTTCTAGCGTGACGGTGTCGCATGGAAACAAACGTACAATAAACTTCGCTCCATCTTTAGCTCCTTGCTGACAGGTTTTGATTCATGGGATGGTGAGACCCATCTGAGGGAAATTACCTCGATCAAAACGCATCTCTCTCTGCATTCATCAGGCCAATACTCCCTCAGGCCATGCTCAAGTGCACAAATGGGGTTGTGCATCTGCAGGCAGCACTGACCCCTCTAGCTCAGTGTCATATTCATTTGCAAACCTTTCCCTTCTTGATTCTCCCCCCACTTCCCTCCCGCAAACCTTCAACCACTAACAAATCCTTTTTTTTTTCCCCATGTATGCTCCTGTGTGGGAAGAATAGTGCTGGAATCTAAAGTGCCCTTATTTCTTATCAAGTGGAAACTCCTCAAAACATACAACTTGTATCCAAAACCAGAAAAGGAACCTGTCCTCACTGACTAAACACAGGCATTGGATGTTCAGATTGATCCATATACTTCACTTGCCCCATCCTCAAGACTTAAAGAGCAAGCCAACTGACTGCCAGCCAGTAATTTCAGCATACATAATCCTTCTATCTCCCAATAACTGCCTTGTCTTTCTTTTTAAAAGCTCGTTGATAAAAATAAGAAAGAGAGTTGTGCAAAAGATGAGAGAGCCCATATACAAAACACAGGACAGAAAGCAAGGTATATATTTAAAAAGCCAAATATCCCCATGAATTACTATCAATGTATTTTCCATCATGGAATAAGATAGTTCTAAACTGAGCTCTTCAAATTCTTCAACTTTCCAAATTCACTTTTGTTTCCCTTTCATATTTGGAAAATCCTCAGGCAACATAAAGAAAACAATGCCTTCTAGAAGGAAAAGACTGAGACATTCAAGACTACCTTGAGATATAAATTACATGTGTGAAAGCATTTGTATATAGGGACTATTATATAAACATTCAATAAATGGTAGCTATTATTTCCACTGCAACCTTCCTCCTGGTCTTTGAAACAAAGTCTGAGACCACCAACAAAATTCCGAAGATAATAATACCATTTATTTATCTTCTACATTAGAAGCAAAGTCATCAAAAGTAGGTAAGGGGGCTCCTGGGTGGCTCAGTCAGTTAAGCATCTGGCTCTTGATTTTATCTCAGGTTATGATCTCACAGTTTGTGGGTTCGAGCCCCATGTGGGGCTGTGCACTGACAGTGCGGGGCCTGCTTGAGATTCTGTCTCTCTCTCTCAAAATTAAAAAAAAAAAAAAGTAGGTAAGAATCTTGGGGTGCCTGGCTGGTTCAGTCTGAATACCATGCAATTCTTGATGTCAGGACCATGAATTCAAGTCCCAAGTTGTGTACAGAGATTACTTAAGCTAATAAATAAAAACTTAAAACAAAAAAAGTAGGGACACGTGGGTGACTCAGTTGGTTAAGCATCCAACTTCAGCTCAGATCATGATCTCAGTTTGTGAGTTCAAGCCCCGCGTTGGGCTCTGTGCTGACAGCTCAGAGCCTGGAACCTGCTTCAGATTCTGTGTTTCCCTCTTTCTGTTCCTCCCACTACTCACATTCTGACTCTTTCTCTCAAACATAAATAAACATTAAAAAAAAAAAAGTAGGTAAGAATCAGACCCATTACCAAGACAACAAAGAAATTCCCTTTGTCTGCAAAGTGAATGAGTATTTGGAATGATGAGTAGATTTAGGGTTAAAGTGTGGCAGAATAAGTAATGAGACAAAACCAGTCTTCTCCAACAAGTATTATTAACCATCTTCTTCTGAGACCCTAAAAAAAAATTTATGCTGCCAGGCTTTACCGATTTCATTAAATCTAACAATTAATGACAACACCAAAAATATCTAGATAATATCCAAGGGAACAGAGCAAGGATCCAAACTCTAACTCTGTAGACCCAATCTTAGGTACTAACTATAAAGGCCCCTGAGGAATTGCTTTCACTGAATTACAGACATCAGTTTCCATTGACAGTTTGGAGCCTAATGTGGGGCTTGAACTCACAAACCATCATGACCTGAGCTGAAATCAAGAACTGGAATCTGGGCACCTGGGTGGCTCAGTCAGTTAAGCGGCCGACTTCGGCTCGGGTCACAATCTCGCGGTCCATGAGTTCGAGCCCTGCGTCGGGCTCCATGCTGACAGCTCAGAGCCTGGAGCCTGTTTCGGATTCTGTGTCTCCCTCTCTCTCTGACCCTCCCCTGCTCATGCTCTGTCTCTATCTCAAAAATAAATAAAAACATTAAAAAAAAATTAAAAAATTAAAAAAAGAATTGGAATCAACTGAGTCACCCAGGCATTCCTCCATCAACATTTTAAATAATACCACAAAATTAATCCATTCATCCACTAGTCATTCAAATATCTACTTAGTGTCTAGGTTAGGCACTGTTCGGGCATTGGGAACAGAGATGAGTAAGACCAAGGTCCTTAACCTCATGGGACTTATGAATTTACGACTGAGTTCTGGTAAAGATGTATACTATTGTTTATTACATTACTGCATTATGAGGACCCATTGGGAAATTTTCTTTCTGGTCCCCAGATGTAAAATAATTATGCTTTTGCTGATCAACTTGTAAGTTTTTACCTTCTGAACCCTGTGAATCACTGGAAACACTCTGTGTTTTTTCCTATTGATAGCTATAAAATTTGGAGCCAAATGTATGGTCTGTCTCTGGTAAGCAGTTTTGAAAATATTTCTATTAGCCAGAAGTATTAAAGTGAGATCTAGAGACAGTGATCCAATACCCAGATCCCTAGACAGAAGCTTAGAAGATGAAGTGAAGTTAGTTACAGGGTTGCTGCTGGTGCCTTAAGAACTTACTCCTCTCGGGGAACCTGGGTGGTTCAGTCGATTGAGCATCCAACTTCGGCTCAGGTCATGACCTCATGGTTTGTGAGTTTGGTCTCACTGCTGTCAGCGCAGAGCCTTCTTCAGATCCTCTGTCCCCCTCTCTCTGTCCCTCCCCTGCTTGCGCTCTCTCAAAAATAAACATTTAAAAAAAAAAAAAAAAAAAAGAACTTATTCCTCTCTAAATATAATGGGATTAATTAGAAAACACTTCAGTGCCCCCAAGAAGGAAAAAGAGAGGGAAAGGAAGTACCAGGTTATTACTAGACATATTAAATTAAGGGCTCTTGTCAATGGTTTGCATGGCATATATATACTATAGCCAGGAATTAAGTCCCAAACGGAAGATCAGCTACAACAATCAGCAGCCTGAAATTCATAGACACTTTCTAAAGTGATTGTTTCTTTCTATGGCAAAGGGTAGCAAGAATATCCAAGATGAAGTAGATTCTAGCTTTGTTACCTTCCAAACCCAATCTGCATCTTCAAGATACAATCTTATTACCAATGTCATTCTGAATCATCAAAAGAAACTAGGAGTGGCTTCCTGGCTCAGTTGGTAGAGCATGCAACTCTTGATCTACAGGTTGTAAATTCAAGCCCCATTCTGGGTACAGAGACTACTTAAAAAAATAAAATACTGGGGCACCTGGGTGGCCTCAGTTGGTTACACGCCCAACTCTTGATTTTGGCTCAGGTCGTGATCCTAGGGTTGTGGGATCAAGCCCCACACGGGGCTCCACACTGAGCATGGAGCCTGCTTAAGATTCTCTCTCTATATATATGCTAATTTGGATGGAAATTAAAAAAAATAAAATAAAATAAAAGACTTTAACCATCAAACATGTCTTAACAAACTAAAAGACTTTCTCTTAAACCTAAATTTTCCTTTTGTTGAGAATAAAATGAAACTACCCCCCCAAAAGACTCTCTCTCTCTCAAAAATAAAATAATAAAGTAAAATAAAAACATATATATACACACACACATATGTATTTTAGAGAGAGAGAGAGAGAGAGAGAGAATGAGCAGGGGAGGGACAGAGGGAGAGAAACAATCTTAGGCAGGCTCCACGCCCAGTGCAGGACCCAAAGAGGGGCTTGATCTCACAACACAGTGAGATCATGACCTGAGCCGAAAGCAAGAGTTGGATGCCTAACAGACTGAGCCACCCAGGTGCCCCCAAAAATAAAATCTTAGAAGAAGAAGAAGAAACAAAAACAACAACAACAACAACAACAACAACTAGGAGAAACAAAACAGCGACCCAAATGTAACCAAGGCTTTTTTAGGGAACCGTAATTCCCAAAACACAAAACAAAAGTATTTACTGAATTTAAATGTAAGATATCCTCACTACTGGGGTGCCTAGGTGGCTCAGTCAGTTGAACAACCGACTTCGGCTCAGGTCATGATTTCATGGTTTGTGAGTTCCAGCCCCATGTCGGGCTCTGTGCAGACAGCTCAGAGCCTGGAGCCTGCTTTGGATTCTGTGTCTCCCTCTCTCTCTGCCCCTCCCCCACTCGTGCTCTGTCTCTCCCTGTCTCAGAAATAAACATAAAAAAAAAAAAAAAAAAAAAAAAAAAAAAAAAAAAAAAAAAAAAAAAAAAAAAAAAAAAAAAAAATAAAATAAAATAAAATAAAATAAAATAAAATAAAATAAAATAAAATAAAATAAAATAAAATAAAATAAAATAAAATAAAATAAAATAAAATAAAATAAAATAAAATAAAATAAAATAAAATAAAATAAAATAAAATAAAATAAAATAAAATAAAATAAAATAAAATAAAATAAAATAAAATAAAATAAAATAAAATAAAATAAAATAAAATAAAATAAAATAAAATAAAATAAAATAAAATAAAATAAAATAAAATAAAATAAAATAAAATAAAATAAAATAAAATAAAATAAAATAAAATAAAATAAAATAAAATAAAATAAAATAAAATAAAATAAAATAAAATAAAATAAAATAAAATAAAATAAAATAAAATAAAATAAAATAAAATAAAATAAAATAAAATAAAATAAAATAAAATAAAATAAAATAAAATAAAATAAAATAAAATAAAATAAAATAAAATAAAATAAAATAAAATAAAATAAAATAAAATAAAATAAAATAAAATAAAAGATATCCTCACTATTCTCAGAGGAGACCAAATGAATTAACCAAGCCAGACATTTTCCCTGGTCAGTGCAACAGCTCATCATTCATCATCTCTCCTTATACCATGTTTGAGAAGCAGAAATTTCAATCTAAACAATTCAGTCAGAGATATCCTTATAAGCAGAAAAAGACACTTCAGGGAAGCTCAGGTACTACTATGAGTTGGAGCAGGCTGTTCTCCTAGAACTGTTTTAATGACAGCTATTCTTCACATTCAACACTCTTCAATGTTAAGAGTCTCCTATATATTTCCATCACGACATAAACTCTGCCGTTTTATTTACCTCACTTTAACAGTTATTTTCTCAGAAGTCTTTTGCCTGGAATGATAGAACAGAGACTAAGAGCGAGCCAAAATGGGTTGCATTTCAAAAATAACAAATAACTGTCCCCTTTTGTAAACGAATTATCATACAAAAATGTTAACAGTTCTCAGGCCAGTCTGATTTTCCAAGGGAATGTAAGGTAAGAGTCAGGCAAAAAGAAAAGGAAGAGCTTTATGGGCACTTTCCTGACTCTCACTGCCACGTGACTGATGTCAGGATGAAAAGCAGAGGCTGGGGGCTTTCAAGCGATGGTAGATTAATAATGACATGGCCTTGACTTCCCAGAGGTAAAGGTTATGAAACACTCCAGGGCAAGTGGGCTTCCAATTTCATACTCTCAGAGTGAATGACAGCAACTGATGGTTTTTCTCTCAGAAACACTGCAATGCTTCAGCACACAGCTGTCACCTCCCTGTCCCAGTTTCTGAAATTTATCTGAACATGTTTATTCCTGAGCCTGCTTATGCCAGTCAGACCACAGAACATAAGGTGGTCCTAAACACTAATGCACAGAAGCTAACTAAAAAAGACAAAGGTGAAGGGCTGGACTAGCAAAGGGTATGCCATTTTAGCACATAATAATAGAGACACTCCCAACACTCCCACACACATAACAAAAAATACACTTCCCAATACAACCATCTTACCTACTCTAAAAACTTTTCAACTGTGAGATCAGAATCAACTTTCTAGGGCCAAGAGGATGCCAGGAAATTTAAAGCTACGTGAGATTTAGAGACCACCAGGAACTGTATCTCCTATCTTCCCAGGATTTGAAGTCCCCAAACACAGCTCAGAACCAAACACTCTTCTGAGTCACTAGCTCCCATCACTTTTTCTCTTTATCTAAATCAAGTTCCTTCCCCAACCCCCACTCCTCTCCAACCCCAGAGGAGGTCGTCTCGGTCTTGATCTAGCTGACTGTAGGACAAAGCAAGGCAGGTGGAGGAAATGAAGGCTTCACACTTGAGACCCCCGGAAACCAAGTTTCTATTAAAAGTCCCCACCCTCTCTCCCTTAAAAGCCAGGAAGCTGCTGCTTTTAAGGATAAGTGATGCAGAGCTTGGCAGAAATGTCAAGAAGTCAGTAGAGGGAAGCTAAAAACTTTGAGGGGAAGTAAATGTGGTCTTAACCAAACATACAGAGAACGAAGGATGATAGTTACCTAGCATTCAGAAATTAGAATGGGCACTAGGAAAGCAGATTCTTCTCACCTGTAATATACACACACACGTGCACACACACATATTTTAATGTAAGAGCTACGCCCAACATGGAGCTCGAACTCACGACCCAAGTCACATGCTCTACCAACTGAGATAGCTAGGCACCCCATCTGCAATATTTTAAAATGCAGATTTCGGGGCACCTGGGTGGCTCAGTCGGTTGAGCAGCCGACTTCAGCTCAGGTCATGATCTCGCAGTCCATGAGTTCGAGCCCCACGTCGGGCTCTGTGCTGACAGCTCAGAGCCTGGAGCCTGTTTCAGATTCTGGGTCTCCCTCTCTCTGACCCTCCCCTGTTCATGCTCTGTCTCTCCCTGTCTCAAAAATAAATAAAACGTTAAAACAAAAAAATTAAAAAATAAAATAAAATAAAATGCAGATTTCTGGGGCACCTGGGTGGCTCAGTTGGTTGAGTGTGATTCTTGATTTTGGCTCCGGTCGTGGGATAAAGCCCCACGTTGGTCTCCGTGCTGAGCATGGAGCCTGCTCAAGATTCTCTTTCTCTCCCTCCCTCTGCCCGTCTCCCCTGCTGGCATGCTGTCTCTTGCTCTCTAAAATAATAAAACAAAACGCAGATTTCTGGTTTCAATCCAACCTAATAAACCTGAATCTCAAAACGAAGAGCTTACTTAGGGAAATGTATTTTAAAAAGGGTCCCCTGGTGAGCCTTATGTGCAGCTACAGCTATGAATAATTGCAAATGGCTTTGAGAAAACAGAGACCAAAATTACAAAAAAAAAACAAAAAAAAAATCTCACCAAGTCCAAACAAGGCTGCTGCTTGACTCCTAATTTTTCCCCCAAAGCGTCAGTCCTTCTAAAAAAGTTTACACTTCCTACAAACAGGGTATCTCAGGTGTAGGGATGTGAAAGGCAAAACAAAGCTATGAAGAAATCACAGCTGGCTCTAAGGAGCACACCTGTCTTACTTCCTTTGTAGAATTCAAGCAGCAGAACACAGAAACTCTTTTGCAAGAGGAGCTCAATACAAGGAAAACATGCCAAAACAAGATCAGGGAAGACTTCAGGCATGTGGGGGAAAGAGGGAGGCAACTAGGTTCAAGTACACAAAAGTATTTTTTTTCTGCAGAATTGATACAGAGGGTGAGGGGGAATATCAATACAGAGCGGACATGAGAACAGATAGAATTTGTCTTCGGGCTCATGTGCTTTGCTTGTTATTTAGAGAACCAAAGAAGTCCATTACATGAAGGCTCTCATCTTACAGCTCTTTTCACTTCCGGCTGCACTTCCTCAACTACCTCATACCTAAGCATGAACATGGTAGTGAAAATTCTGTAACTTCCTCCTCTACTCTATACCTCAATGAACTCCTCACCTGATACTTTCTAAAATCCAGAAAGCAAGCACTATAAACATAGTATCTTTCTCAGGAACACATCTTCACTGCTAGAGATTTAAAGATTCAATATTTGACATGAATTCCAAGTGTAGAACATCCTGAATATACATTTCAATTTCTGACCTAAGAATCTGCTCTAGCAATGAGAAGGTAAAATTTGGTTAAAATACTATTTAAAAAAATGTGAGAAAAGATTAACAAAGGAAAGGAGGGGAGGGAAGGAGCTAACATTTTCTAAGTCTTAACAAGACACCTCAGATTTTATTTATTTATTTTAATATTTATTTTGAGAGAGATAGAGACAGTGCAAGCAGGGGAGAGGCAGAGTGAAAGAGAAAGAGAAAATTCCAATCCCAAACAGGCTCCACACTGTCGGCACAGAGCCCAACACGGGGCTCAATCCCTTGAACTGTGAGATCAGGACCTGAGCTGAAACCAAAAGTTGGATGTCCAACCGACTGAGCCACCCAGGCACCCCCAACACCTCAGGTTTTATTAAGAACAGGAGGGACTTTTCGTGGTGCCTCACTGGCTCAGTCGGTACAACACGAGACTCTTGATCTTGGATTGTAAATTCAAGCCCCAGGTTGGGCGTACAGATTACTTAAAAAATAAAAAAAAATCTTAAAAAACAAAAAACAGGGCCTTTGCTAGTTTGCAAACATCACCACCAAATATCCCCCCATAAGATATCTCCCAATCTGACACCCTGGCTCATCTCCATCCCTATCTCCAAAATATACAGCATCAGCTATCAGGCCTGAAAAGTAATTCTATTATTCCAGTGAATACCTAAGAAAATGAACTGTCACATAATTATTAAACTTTATTTAAATTGAACTTATATCTATTTTTTTTGAACCTGTATTATTTTCAAAAATAAAATGTTACTTCTTATCGATGTTAGTCCAAGGAACACTATTACTCAAGTGTTAGCCTCTCAAGTATTAAAATACATCTTAAACATCCCTATATTGCTGCAACTCTCAAACCATGAGCTCAGACCACCTCCCAAAAGTAGTAATACACACCCACCCCCCCCCCCCCACACACCAACCACCAAACCAACCCAAAAAACACCCCATACTTTTTTCTCCCATACAGATTCTGAAGGACAGATAGACTTGGATTCAGAAACTAAGCTCATGCTCACATTTCACCACAGGGAGAGTATCTGAGAGTGATCAGACAGATACTGCTCTCCTTAAAAATGCCAGGCCAGCTACTGGTCACCTCGAAATTAGACACAGGTACTGGTCACTCCCAAGTCAGACAGACTGATATACAATCAGATATGTGTTTGCAAATGAATTTTTAAAATGAGGGGCACCTGGGTGGCTCAGTTGGTTTAAACATCCGGCTTTGGCTCAGATCATGATCTTGCGGTTAGAGCTCACATCGGGCTCTGTGCTGACAGCTCAGAGCATGGAGCCGGTTTCCAATTCTCATCTCCCTCTCTCTCTGCCCCTCCCCTACTCGCACTCTGGCTCTCTCTCAAAAATAAATAAATGTTAAAAAAAAATACAAAAAATTATTTACCTTGTGTACCATGAATGGAAAAAAAAATTTTTTTTTAAACTGACACTCAGAGAATGATCCCACCCCAACAACCTGGCTCGCACAAACAACTAAATGTATTTAAAATAAAACAGACTCAACAGAATCCAGCATTCCCTCCTTTTCCAGGCTGTGTTTATTCTTAGGGAAAATACTACAGGGGGACCACAAAGAGGCATAAAACTTGTTTTTTATCAAAGTCATCAGTTCTGACATGTTAGAAGAAGGAATGCAAAGAGGTAAGTGGGGGTGGGGTGTTAAGCTGGGGAGATAGCAAAGAGTAAGTTTTTTTCTTACTACAAACTTCCTTACCTCTAGTTCTTTAGGTATAAAATCAGGTAAGAAAAATAAAATGAAAAGGTATAAGATCCTTAGTGTTCTCAACCACGCACCCTAGGGAAATACAACCCTCTACCAGAAACTTCTCAAAGACCCAACTTACAGGAAACAGGGCAAAACACCAGCCATAAATGCTGACAAAACATCAAAATTTTCATCTTGCTTCCACAAATTTTTAAAGTTTTTCTTCTTCGAGTGTTCAATTTATATTCCTAACACTTTTTATCCAATTTTTCCCTCACACACAGCTAGGTAAAAACATGTTTAAGGGTTAGAACATAGATGGGAGGGTAGAAGAAGAAACAGAGCAAAGAAAAACCTGACTCCTATTTCTCAAGTTAAAATTGGAATACATTTTCAAGAGCCCTGGGCAAGACAGAGAAAAATTCCATTCTGCCTCTTTGCTCTTCCAAATTCCTATAGCCAAGTGGCTCAACAGCAGTTGAATGGCACACATAATGACATCATTGATTGGAACTATAATAGAAGAGAGTGAGAAGAGCGGGTGGTGGGGGGGAGTGGGAAGGGAGGGAGGTGAAGATGTATTTGTGTTACAGACAAAAGACAAGTTCTGTTCCTCAGCAGGGACAAATGAAGAACCAGATGAGGGGATAAACTGAGGTCAGAGAGTTTTCCCTATTGTTTCCTCTTTAAACAGCTCCTTCACCACTCCCTCAACGTTTGTTCCAATGGGCGGGTGGAGAAACAGCAGTTTTTATCTTAGAGAAGAGGCAGGGAAAAAAATGGCCAAATATTCATTTTCAAATTATTATTAATTAGAAGAAGATTTTAAGGACTGGTTAAATTTTAGTTGGGCCCCAAAATGCTCCTAAGAAATGCCGAAAACTAACTATGTGGGGTTCATCTTAGCTCTTCCTGAAATTCATCCTGACAGCCACTCTCAAGTGCTATCTGTACCATATATAAAAAACCCATACAAATCTTTTCTTGTGGGTTAATGTAAACTCAAACTAATGTAGTTTTTCAAGTGGAAGAAGCATTTTTGGGAAAACGCCAATCCAGGATGAGGTGTGCGATGTTCCCCCCCAAACCCCTGTTCAATGAAATACAATGTCTAAGTAGATCTACAATTAAGTTCTTCCCATCTACAATCCTACTATATGCATTCTTCTTGGTCTCAAGGGGCCCCATGAGAAAGGCTAATAGAGAATTAAGTAGTGTACTTGGCCTAGGTACTGCTACTTGAGTATATATGGATGGAAAAGAATCCAAACCCACTTAGCAGGCTACTTTTCCAACTTATCTTGGGATCTAAATCTTCTACCACTACGCTTTTAAAAAATATTCTACCAAATTCCTCACCATAGCTTATGGTTCTTCAGGTTCTTATAGTACCATGTTGGCGATGTCCTATGCGTGGCCCCACAGTTCTTCCTTTGGAAAAGGTTTGTATACATATACCTAAACTCTAACAATTTATAGACTCTCTGAGAAAGCTGATGACTATGACTAAATCCATAGTGTGAACTTCCTTCTCTCCACATCCCTCTATACCAAAACCGAATGCTGAAGGGGAAGAACAAACATTTCTTCATTTATTTCAGGTGGTGGAAGGGAATATAGACAGAATCAAATAGGCCTTCCAGAAGAGACTGAATGGAAACCAACCCACCATCATTTAGCCACAGTGATATCTGTATGCTAGGAGACACTGATGCTCTCCTGTGCCTGGAACTGACTCTTTGTCCCAGCTGCTTCTCTGATAGCTCAACAGATTTCAGTGACAAGATCCTCAAAAAACTAAGTCCAGTATCTCTCTCACTCTGATGTGGTTCATCCCCAAGCAATGGTGAGCAAAAACATGTAATTACATGAAAAGTTCATGAAACTAATCACTGCCTAACAATCTTCTAACTACCAGCCTCAACAACAAGACAATGATCAATGGAGGGATATTTAATTTTTTAACATTTTATATTCGGACACTGTATAATAACACAGACCATAACCATCAGGGAAGAAAACTGGCAAAAATCACAACACAGGAAAAGCAGACTTTAGGGTATACAGGCCTCAAGATAACTCATTAGGACAGTGACCTTAACACAAGCTACAAAGTAGGGAAATCTCAGTAAAATGCCAGCCCAGAAATAAGGAAGATATACTAAGGTCAATAGGGATAAAAGATGCCTATAGTTTCTACTACTAATTAAGAACCAAGAAGCAGTAACACATGCCCCTCACATGTGGGGGAGAAGAGTATAAACTACATTTCAGTTTTCTGCTTAGTGCCTGAGTTTGGGTTTTGTTTTGTTTTAATACTTACTGAGCTGGATGTTCTATAACTTCCTAAAGTATCAAGTTTTACTTCCCCCAAATATGCCAACGTTTGGGGACAAAAAATGAAAACAAAACAATCCAAATTAGCTACATCACTTAACACCATAACTCTAAGCCCAGAGTTTTGAGAAAACTAACGTCCTATGACCATCACCTATTAACTGAGCTGGCTTCCCATCTATTCCCTCTATCCATCTCTCGCTCCTTTCAAAGATGAGTTTCTTACATGCCAAGCCGAGTCCTGTCCTTCACCAATAGGACTAACCCAAACACTACTCCTCTTAGGAGACATGGAAAACTGACAGAGAGAGGGGGGAGAAAACAACAATAACAACAACAACAACCAGTGTAGCACAAGACTGAAAACCTAGCTGGTGATCAATCAGAACCAACCAGGCAGAGGTTATTTTATCTGGGTTTTGTTTTGTTTGAGGGGGTGGGAGGTTTCTCAGCCCATAGTCACCATGAGGCTTATATGAGAAAAGGCATGCCATTCTATCCTCAAATAGTCCAAAGAGTTGGAGGGGACAATTTACAGCCTCTTGTGTAAAAAATGTCTATAAATGCCAGTGCCATTCTTTGCCCTGTCACTTCCCATTATCCTAAACCAACAGGATTCTATTCACTGAGACTTGAGCTGGAAACATGAACGGACAGGCCTTTCTTGGGCAGGGGGAAAGGAGGAAGATGATTGGGGCGGGGGGGGGGGGGGGGGAGGAGGGAAGCCAGATTTCTTTAAGTTTCTGTGTACTGCCTAACATGTAAAGTATACTAGTGGAGATGAAAGCTGAAATACACGAGCAGTCATGCAGAAGTCAGCCTAAGAAGAATAGCAGAGATTTAGTTTCCTCAAATTTGTAACATGCTCAAGATATAAATCTAAAATATAAAGAAAAAATGATCGAATTGTGACAGTTAAAAAAAAAAAAAAATCAGTCATAAACACTATTGACCCATGGCTCACTTCCTCTCACACGCTTTCTCTTTATCATATACACTGGTCTATAGAGGAATCTACTGAAGAGAAACCAGCAAGCAATCTGGGATTTAAGCTGGATCAAGCAAACACAAACCCCATGCAATGGAGATAACAGGAGGGGGGTTTCTCATTGCCTTTTTCAGAATACTAGGATGAAGAAGAGAAATCTCTACACTACCCGCTAACTTCCACTATTTGCATTTTACCTAAATGAATGAGATCTGTGCCTAGAGAATTATAAAACTTGAAAGACAGATGACCAAATTATATTAGAGGAGGCTATACTGGAACCCAGGACCCCAGAGTATGCTGATCTGGCTGTTCCATAAATACAAACTTAATCAGGTCACTAACCTTGGCCAACCAAATACTAAGTAGCAAATCATCTCTGGTGATAGAGAACAGTTAAGCACAAGATTCTGAACCAAACAACTCTCACTGAGAATGCAGCCAGTTGCAATTTGAGGATCTGGATCTAGAACAACTAAGTTCTGGGGGAAAAGTTACTTGAAAAAAAGAACACTTAGTCCTTCTTATCTCTTACTACTCCCTCTCCTCCAATTTCTCTCCTTCCACATTCACTCTGAGGTTGCATATATATATTTTAATGTTTATTTTGAGAGAGTGCGCTCATTGCATATGTGCATGCAGGAGGGGCAGAGAAAGAAGGGCAGAGAGAGAAGAATCCCAAGCAGGCTCCACAAAGTCAGCACAGAGCCTGACATGGGCTCAATGAAATCATGAAATCATGAAATCATGACCTGAGTGGTTATTAAGAATCTGTAACTGAACCAACTGAGCCACGTGGAGCCCCTAAAACTGCTTATCTTCTATAGGCACTAAAAAATTCTGGGCTACAGAGACAGTGGTCCAAGTACGTGGTCTGATAAAGAATTTCCGGGGCGCCTGGGTGGCACAGTCGGTTAAGCGTCCGACTTCAGCCAGGTCACGATCTCGCGGTCCGTGAGTTTGAGCCCCGCATCAGGCTCTGGGCTGATGGCTCGGAGCCTGGAGCCTGTTTCTGATTCTGTGTCTCCCTCTCTCTCTGCCCCTCCCCCATTCATGCTCTGTCTCTCTCTGTCCCAAAAATAAAAATAAAAAAACGTTGAAAAAAAAAAAAATTAAAAAAAAAAGAATTTCCATGATACTTCCAAGTGTGAAAACTGTGTGAGATATAAGGCAGGCTTGAACTGTCCAATATACATGTAGCTATTTAAATTTAATTAAAATTTTCAGTTTCCAGGCACCCCTAAAAATTTTAGGAAAGCTCTCTCTGACCAAGAGATCAAGAGTCACATGCTCTACTGAGTGAGCCAGCCAGGTGGCCCAAATGAATTAGAAATTTAAAAAACCCTGGGCACCTGGGTGGCTCAGTTAAGCATCCGACTTGATCTCAGCTCAGGTTACAATCTCATAGTTTGTGGGTTCAAGCCCCACGTCAAGCTCTGTGCTGACAGTGCGGAACCTACTTGGGACTCTCTCTCTCTCTCTCTCTCTCTCTCTCTCCACCCTTCCACCACTCACACTATCTCTCTGTCTCTCTAAAAATAAATAAATTAATTAAATTAAAATTTTTTAACTAGTATTCTGCTACAGAATTTGAGAAAACTACTCTAGAACACATGTATGACAATGAACGTTATCTGAAAACGGAACTCATAAAGTGAGAGTTTTACCGATTACCATTATCTGATTATAACCCTTCAAAGATTAATTTTTTAAATTATTTTTTTAAGTTTATTTATTTTGTTTTAGTAATCCCTACACCCAGCCTGGGGCTGGAACTCACAACCTCAAGAGTTGCACACTTTGGGCAAGATTGCCCGACTCTTGACTTCAGCTCGGGTTATGATCTTGTGGTTCGTGAGATGGAGCCCCACGTCAGGCTCTGCACTGATATCCCGGAGCCTGCTTGGGATTCTCTCCTATTCTCCTCTCTCTGCCTCTCCCCTGCACACACATGTGTGGACTCTCTCCCTCTCAAAACAAACATACATTAAAAAAAAAAAAAAGAGTCGCATGCTAGCCAGGTGCCCCAACTCTTCAGAGATTTAAAATAGGAACTGAAATCTTATCAGTGATGAACTAAAACACAAAAGTTAATTACCTCAATTAAAGTCATAAAGCCAGGTGGCCAACAGAACTAAGAAAACAAACATTTATTAAAGATCAAAGTGTCACTACTTTAGATAATTTCATATACGCATTTCCCCTTCACAAACAGTGTTAGGTAGTTTTACTAGTGTTACTAGTTTACTAGTGTTACTCCCAGTTTTACAGAAGTTTAGTAATTTGCTCAAAGTCACAAAGTTAAAAAATGTATTTATTCATGCTTTAGCTTCTTCCTATGGACTAAAAATGAAAGCAAGTCAAATATGGAGAAAGATTCTAGGTAAGTGAAGTGAAAAGGCCGATATCCCTGTAATGAAATACTATGAAAATAACTCACGTGGACAGTATAAAGTGAGGGGCAAACTCCTCTCAGGAATGTACCCAAATGAGCTACATAGCTGGAGACAGTATGTTCAATTTTGTTAATTTTAATGGAACACACAATTCTCTACAGTGAAGTTACTGCTGAGATTTCTTCCAGGAACCACTTTGCTTGGAAGCCTGTAACTTTTGAGATATTCTCTTTGCATACAAGTTCCATTTATTACACTGATTCCAATACGATTCTCAGACACCTAGTCTTCATATACAAAAGGAGACAGATGAGAACTGAGGCCACAGATCCAAGCACCCTTCCCCCTTGGCTATCGAGCAAAACACAAAAGACTTGGTTTGTTATAATTTTTCCCAATTAAGCTACATGTGGTTTAAGAATCACATACTCTGCCTACTCTCAACTCCTTTTTTTTTTTTTTAATTTGAAATAGGGGCACATGGGTAGCTCAGTCAGTTAAGCAGCAGACTCTTGATTTCAGCTCAGGTCATGATCTCATAGTTCTTGTGAGTTTGAGCCCCACAATGGGCTCTGTGCTAATAGCACGGGCCCTGCTTGGGATCCTCTGTCTCTCTGCCTCTCTCAAAAATAAATATTTAACATAATAAAAAAATAAATTAAAATTTCACATAAACTAGTAAATACCCCTACTGAACACCTATGGTCTCAGCATCAAGCTGGGCACAAAGACCTGATGTTATGCTTCTGGTAAACATAAAAATGTAACCTAAAAGGAAGGAAAATGGAGCACACTTTTGTCTGAGAAGCCCCACTGAGTCACAAGTGTTTACTTTTTAGTGCTCAATTTTTCTCCTGAGCAAAAATGTAACAACCACTGTCAGTATTTTCCAATAGATTTTCAGAGAGTTAAATGTTTCCATACTCAAGTAAGAAATGACTTTTTTTTAGGTTTATTTATTTATGTAATCTCTACCCTCAACATGGGGCTCAAACTCACAACTCCGAGATTAAGAGTCGCATGCTCTTCCAACTGAGCCAGAAGGCGCCCCAGTGACTTTTTCTTTTGACAGTTCTTCTGGTTTGAAGTAGTCTTCCTTAATCCTGTCCCCATTTCAACAACCAAGAAACATGCTTTCATTCTCACAGAGCAAAGATTAAGAGACTACCTGCTCTAGGCAAAGGAGAATCCTCAGCATTTTCGCCAATGTGCCTGGCAAAACTCCAAATACAACAATGCCCTGTAGAACTGATTGCACCACACAGCAGGTGTTATCTTGCTTAATAAACTCAATAGTGTCTGTTAGCAGAGGAGCAGAAAGAATGAAATAATTTTCTCGTTTTTGTTCCAGGAAACCTTCAAATTTTGTTTCTAGGTACCTTTGACCTAAAGACAGGACTGTCATCTCCTGTTTCCATTATAACTATATCAGAAGTTACAGCAGATGTAGCAGGTTTTTAACATCATTGAATTCAACATCCTAACCAAGAGGAATGCAGACCATGTTCTAACTGCCTGAGTGAAAACTATGAAAAAAATCTGCAGGGAAAAAAAAAAATTCGCTATGTGAAATAATTCCTGTAATGCAATCAAAAGTCAGTGAGAGGAGGCCCCTGGGTGGCTCAGTCAGTTAAGCATCCGACCTCAGCTCAGGACATGATCTTATGTTCAATGATCGTGAGTTCAAGCCCTGTGTCAGGCCCTGCACTAACAGCTCAGAGCCTGGAGCCTGCTTCAGATTGTGTCTCCTTCTCTCTCTGTCTCTCCCCGCTCATGCTGTCTCTCTCAAAAATAAACAAACGTTAAAAAATAAAAAAGTCAGTGAGAAGAGGTGATAGTCAAAAGACTTCATGAAATGAAGTGCTGAATAGCTTGCTATATTCTCAGGACAGTCATTTCCAGTCCATGTAGCCCCCAAGCTGTTCTAAGGTGGCAAAAACAGTACTTTACCTTTCTGGAGATTGAAGAAACATTCAAACCAAATCTTTGAGCTCTTTCCTTTAGTTTATCAAGGTTAACCTATTAAAAAAAAGGCAAAGGGGGAACCCATATTTAAAAAAATCAAAACAGAAAATACAAAAAGCAGAAATTATAGTCCAAAGCTAAGAGTTCAATTAAACCTACGATATCAAAGATACTCTATATGTGCCAAATCAGGAAACTAAGCAGCACCCATCCATGCCATTAATTATTAAAAGGCCTTTTCTGGAATGAAGTCAAAGATTCAGCCCAGCCTCCTTCGTTCATCAAAGGTGGCAAGAGCCTAAAGAGGGTTTAAAATCAAAGTAGGCCAAACACTCCTTGAAGGAGCAAACAAATATCTAAATAATCACCTCCAAACAAGTCTATTATTCACAGTTCAAAAATCATTAATTCCTATACATAGCCTTTGCAATAGTTCTTAACTCTATACCCAACTCTCATTACTTCAGAAACCAAATCTACCACCAGTACCCAATTCAATTCTCTTCCTTTTTCTTGGAAGCCTTGATATACAAAACTTACTATCATAAGGATATGTGGGACATTTCATTACTACTACTACTACTACTACTACTACTACTACTGCAACTACTGGTACTACTACATTTCAGCTTCACTTATGATACTACACTGTAATCCCAAACAGGATTTCATAAAGTCAAACATCATCCACCCAAAGCATTTGTTTTCATTTTCTAAATATGCCACCTAATCACAATGGTCCAGACATATTCTAGTATTCCTTATTTTACGATTTTATATTTAATAGGTAGTGTTGAAAAATACCAGTATCTACCAACAGAACTCTTAAGTTGCTTCCACAGATTCACTTGTGGTAACTAAGAATCAGACATTGTCCAAAGCCACTGGATAAGGCCTAAAACTACAGTATCATAAAACAAAGAATTATATGGATTGTCCTGTAGCTAACAAAATCTATTCATTTTTTCAAGAAGAATGATACGAAGGAAGATGTCTATAGTGACTCTGAAGATATGGCATTTTCCTGACCTCTAAGTACTCAATTCATTTTATTTAGAACATAAAACACTATATTGAAAACAAACAGTCACCAAACTCATATGATCTCAGAGAGTCCTATGATCTGGGGAGAAGTTGTTTCTAACTTTAAAACTAGAGTTGAGATTTCTCTCTCAAGGTATAAAAAAAAGATGTCTTACCATAGGCTTGGCATCAGAAGACAGGCCTAAAGAAGAAAATAAGAAAGTTTTATTTAACATTTTAATTATTTTTAATGTTTATTTTTGAGAAAGAGAGACAAAGCAAGTGCAGGGGAGGAACACAGAGAGGGGGAGACAGAATCCCAAGCAGGCTCCGTACTGTCAGCACAAAGCCCAACAGAGAGATCATGACCTGAGCCAAAGTCAGATGTTTAACTGACTGAACCACCCAAGCGCCCTGGTAGAGCCACTTTAGAAAACAATTTGGCAGTTACTCAAAAAGTTAAACAGAGAATGTACCGTATGACCCAATAATCCCACTTCTCACTATACACCCAAGAGAAACGAAACATACATCCACACCAAAACTTATATATGAATGTTCACAGCAGCATGAGCTATAGTAGCCAAAAGTAAAAACAACCCAAATGTCCATTAGCTGATGAATGGATAAAATGTGGCATATGCATACAATGGATAATTATCCAACATTAAAAAGAAAGGAAGTACTGATGCATTCTACAATATGGATGAACCCTGAATACATTATGCTAAGAAGCCAGTCACAAAAAACTATGAATTGTACAATTCTATTTATATGAAGGCAAATTTATATGCACAGAAAAAAAGGAGTGGTTGTTTGGGTAGGGGAGGTGGGAGGGAATGGGAAACAATTGCTAATAAGTACAGGGTTTCTTTTTGGGGAGATGAACATGTAAAATTAGACTGTGGTGATGATTGCACAATGCTGTGAATATATTTTTTAAAAAACCATTGAATTATATACTTTAAATGGATAAGCTATATGGAATATGAATTATATTTCAATAAAGCTGTTAAAAAAAAGAAAGACGGGCGCGTGGGTGGCTCAGTTGGTTAAGCATCTGATTTTGGCTCAGGTCACAATCTCATTGCTTGTGAGTTCAAGCCCTACATCAGGCTCTCTGCTGTCAGCACAGAGTCTGCTTTGGATCCTCTGTCTCATTCTTGCTCTGCCTCTCCCCCGCTCATGCTCTCCCTCTCAAAAATAAACATTTAAAAATAAACAAACAAATAAAACAAAACATGTAGTGATAGTGGCTAGAATTTTGCTAGTCTTTTTATTTTTTATTTATTTATTTTATTTTTTTTTTTTAATTTTTTTTTTTTAATTTTTTTTTAACGTTTATTTATTTTTGAGACAGAGAGAGACAGAGCATGAACGGGGGAGGGGCAGAGAGAGAGGGAGACACAGAATCGGAAGCAGGCTCCAGGCTCTGAGCCATCAGCCCAGAGCCCGACGCGGGGCTCGAACTCACGGACCGCGAGATCGTGACCTGAGCCGAAGTCAGACGCTTAACCGACTGAGCCACCCAGGCGCCCCTTTGCTAGTCTTTTTAAAAAGCACACCAAAACACTAGATCTTTGGAGGACTAGATCCACCAAAACACTAGATCTTTGTGTTTTCTTAACACACTTTAAACTGACAGATCACTAGGAAGACTAAATCAGATTAAGATATTACATTTAAAATTTAAGTCTCTAGAATGTGGACTTTATTCTTTTTGAAAGTAACTTTTTCCTGGGGCACCTGGGTGGTTAAGTAGGTTAAGTGTCTGACTCTTGCTTTCGGTTCATCATCATCTCATGGTCTGTGAGTTCAGGGCTCACTGCTGTCAGGGCAGAGCCTGCTTCAGAGCCTCTGTTCCTCTCTCTGCCCCTCCCAGCTTACACTCGAAAGAAAAAACAAAACAAAACAAAACAAAACAAAACAAAAGATTCTCTCTCTCCCTCTACTCCTCTCCCGTTTACACTCTCTAAAATAAAAAAATTTTAAGAAGTAACTTTTCCCCTAATTTATTACAAGATACATATTCAATGTACTAATTTTAAAAACACAGACCAGCAAAAAGAAGTCACTCAAAATTCCACCAATCAGAGACCAGGAGCAGTAACAATTTAGTATATATTCCTCCAACCTCTATTCCTTTTTATATTAAAAAATTTTTTTAATTTTTATTTTTTAGTAAACTCCATGGTCACATGTGCGGCCTGAACTTACAACTTTAAGACCCAAAGTCACATGCTCCACCAACTAAGCCAGTCAGGCAACCCCAACTTTTTTCTATCCATATGTGTACTTCTACTACCAAAAGGGGAATATACTGCAAATACAATTTTATAACCTGTTTTCACCTAATATTTTTCTGACAAATTTTCTTCAATATCACTTTAACATTTACATAGTCTTCTACTATATACTATGGTACACATTTATTTAACCAATTCCCTATTGTATATTACATTGTTTCCAATTACCACTAAAAATAATACTGTGATAATCCTTATGGCTAACTAAGTCTTTAAGCATATCCAAGATCATTTCCTTGTAAATTCCTAGAAGTTAAGACTGCTGAAGCAAAAGAACTCTGTTCTTTCACCACTCACATAAGGCAGAACACTGGACAGGTACACAATAATTACATGCTGATTTGAAACACCAGAATAAGTAAGGAAAGTAATAAAAAAATGAAACTTCTCTAAAGATGTCCAAGAAGACCAAAACAAATGTTGGTACTCCCTCCTATGCTAAATTGCCTGGGAAGGCTTAAGTATGGTTTTACGTAAAGCAAAGAAGTGAATGCTATAACCTCTTAAAGGTTTTCTAAAACTAACAAGTTTGCCTTAATTTGTTGTGACAGAAAAGTAAAAAAATAAAGACAACTTTCTCATTAGAGTCTCTGTACTCTTACCTTTTGATGGAACTGAAGAAATCCCAAATCTGTAGAAAGAAAAACAAGTTAAATTTTAGGAAGCTGTTCACACTCCTGGTTGTCTGTCTCCGTGTCAAGTGTACATATGGCACTTCTTGCTTGTGATCTCAAGCCTTGCAATCATTAGCTAATTCTAACAACCTCATGAAAGAGGTTCAGTTTACTCTTTTTCTCACCAAGAGCCCACAGAATAAGCTAAAAGGGAGCCTTATCAAAATTGGGGGAAGTCAGTTTCTGACTTTCACCTATTAGAAAAATTCTGCTTGATAACACCCAATCTATAGCTACTACATCCAAATCGGGAGAGATGTTCTGAACAAAGCCAAAAGAGTATTTCTTTTCAGCAAGGTCTCTATTCTACTTAAAATCAAGAATTATATTTAAAATCTAGGATCATGCCTCCACCTTCGTATTATCACTATCTCAGATATAAAAGGCTCAGGACACTCACCTTGCTGCCCGAGCAGCTTTTTTACTCTCTAAGCTCACAGGTACATTGAATCGCTCAGCTCTCTTCTGCATTCTCTAGGTGATAAAAAGACAAAAAAAGTGGAAGAGAAAAATTAATTTCTGGTTTCCTTCTTTAAAGAGAAAAGTTGTTTAGAAGAGGGTATCTTTAGAACATCAGGAGTATATTTCATAAGGTCTAAACTGAGAATACTGACACCCCTAGAGGATATCAGGTTGTATCCACCCAGGGCTTAACTCAACAGCCTTTTCCAGAAAGCAAACACAAAAGACTATTATTACATTCATGTCCTCAAAAACAAAAGGAAAGGAATAAAATAAAACCCACATTCTGCACGAAGCCAAGAAGACAAAAGCTGTGTTTAGTTGACCTTTGAAAACGGATCAAAGGAACAGCTTGGTCCCAACACTAGTAGTACTCTTTCAGTTAGAAATGAGGCAGTGTTGTCCTATGCCATCTCTACTTTAAAGGTACCAAAACAAAACAAACAAACAAAAAAAACCAAAAAACCCCATACATCTTAACTGGAACCTAACTTCAGAGATCTTGACACAAAGTTCAGAGACATTTCAGTCTTACCAGCTGTCCAGTAGTGACATCTTCCCTTATTTTTCATCTTTTCCAAGGTACAATCCTCCCAAACTCTAATCCTAGTTTGCCAACATCTAAAGAGAGATATCACTAAAGCCTTAGTACTATATACAAAAAGACTAGGGCTTCAAAGATGACTATGCCAACCCAAATATTTTCCCAAGCGCAGGTGGCAGAAAAATATATCAATACCAAAATCTGTCAATACTGATTTTCTGCGTATGAGTCAGTTCTTTAAAGTGATGATACAGATAGAATAAAAAGGGTGCTTGGGTGGCTTAGTCAGTTGGGTGTCCAACTTCATGATCTCAGTTTGTGAGTTCGAGCCCCATGTCAGGCTCTGTGCTGACAGCCTAGAGCCTGGAGCCTGCTTCGGATTCTGTGTCTCCCTCTCTCTCTCTGCCCCTCCTCTGCTCATGTTCTGTCTGTCTCTCTCTCAAAAATAAACATTAAAAAAAAAAAAAAAAGTAAGAAACAGAAAGATATATAGAAAGACTGCTTTTCTACTAGGGAGCAGAATACCTACCTCAGTCTGTGGTATCTCAGATGTAATTTTTACCACTTTCTTCTCTGTTGTCCTGGAAATGAAAGAAATTTTTTTTTTAAAATCAGAAAACTTATTAATATTCTAACCCTAAACCTTAGAATGTAGAAGAATTCACCTGAATCAGGTCTTCTGTCCCATTATCTCTCCATCATCCCTTAGTCCAAAAAAATATGAAACCCAGGAGAACTTCAGTTTCTTGAACTGCCATCTATTGATGAGTTCAAATAACAGACTAACTTACTTTGCTAAATAAAGTATTAAAAAAATAGGGGCGCCTGGGTGGCTCAGTTGGTTGAGCGTCCAACTTCAGCTCAGGTCATGATCTCACACTCTGTGAGTTCGAGCCCCACATTGGGCTCTGTGCTGTCAGCTCAGAGCCCCACATTGGGCTCTGTGCTGTCAGCTCAGAGCCTGGAGCCTGCTTCAGATTCTGTGTCTCCCTCTCTCTCTGTCCCTCCCCTGCTCATGCTCTGTCTCTGTCTCAAAAATAAATTAATAAAAACATTAAAAAAAAAAAAAGTATTAAAAAAATATATCAGAAAAGAGGCCTGGGTATATACACTGGGTTGAAGGAAAACACTCAAAGGACACCAAAAACCATTTCATTTACTTTAGGAACTTTAAATTTACTTCCGGACTAATGACTATTCCTCCAATCCTCATTTAAATGGCAGCTCTCAATTTTCATCACGACGACGATTAACAAGTATTATTCTACAAGCTCTGGTTTCCTTGTGTTAAAAATCCTTTATTTCTCCCATGGGGACTGTAGCTCTAGCTAGAATAGTCAAAGTGAGACAAATAAAAATGCCAAAGGGGGTGGGAAGAAAAAAGGCTATGGGGAGTTTGAATTAGGAAAACATGGTAAGCTACTAGTCAAAAGGTTTAACAGAAAACAAAAGAGGGGGGACCATAGGGGTGGGAGACAAAGTTCGGAAGTACCCAGGATAAACGGAAGGGCATTAACCCTCCACCAAACAACTCCCATAAAACTGTGGGTCATAACCAGTCTCATTAAGGTCCCTCATTTAAAGACATGGACAGCCTTTGTTCCAGTATCCCGGACACTTTTCCCATTTGATGCCCTGAAAGGTAGTAATGGTTTAATGGCATTTTCAGAGGAAGCAATTCTGGAACAGGAACTTACTCTCTCCATCCTTTTGTTGGAGGTCCCTGAACTGACAGATGAGCAATGGGTGCCCCCTGCTGACCATAACTACATCCTACAATATTTAACTGCCCTGTTTGGGGATGGAGGGTGTTGGTGAGGGGTGGGGAGGAGATCAAACTAGAAACAAGCATATTTTGGGAGAACCTCAAGCCAAAGATGAAGCAAGAAGATCTCCTTTTGAATGTTCAAAGCACCTATATTAGCCCTGAATATTCCTACTTTAAAGAAATTCCTGAATTCTTCCCATTTCCTGGTCATTCTTCCTTCTCCAGCTCTCTCTCTGTCTTGTTCTGGCAGAAAGGGTCACTGAAGTTTAATGTTTTACTTGAAGTCCAATGCCATTAAGACCTCCGCCAACCTCAAGCTAATGACTTTCTTCACATTCCCATCTTGAAGCACAATTACTGCAGTACACCTCGTGGTAGAAAGGGAACCCCAGAGAGGAAGCTTCCTTCTGCTGTGTTCTAACTCCTTCAGGCACAATTAAGCTCAAGCTATAAATACACATCACATTTTTGGAACTCACGGGAAATTTCTTCTCTTCACTGAGAAATTTCTCTCCTATTCATAGGCACATACAAGACATCCTCCAAACTTCAGGGACCCAGAACCTTTCTGTAGTCTAACCACGACTATCCCTCTAAAGAGCAAAATCACCTCCCCAAACACACACACTTTCAAATTCCTTGTTTAGAAATTCATTAATAAAATCAAAGCCCTCTAAATGAAAGAATTACACATTTTATATATTCTAAGGATAATGAAACTTCTAGAATTTTCAAACTTCACTGTTAACCCACACAAGCCAATTATCACTGTATTTACCTCATCTTCTTTCTTACTCTAGAAGTCCCCAAAACATCAGTACTTTAAAGCTATTCTATAGGGCGCCTGGGTGGCTAAGTTGGTTAAGCGTCTGACTCTTGATTTTGGCTCAGGTCATGATGTCACAGTTTGTGAGTTCAAGCCCCATACTGGGTTCTGTGCTGACAGCACGGAGCCTGCTGGGGATTCTCTCCCTCAAAAATAAGTAAGTAGGGGCGCCTGGGTGGCTCAGTCAGTTAGGCGTCCGACTTCGGCTCAGGTCACGATCTCGCGGTCCGTGAGTTCGAGCCCCGCGTCGGGCTCTGGGCTGATGGCTCAGAGCCTGGAGCCTGCTTCCAATTCTGTATCTCCCTCTCTCTCTGCCCCTCCCCCATTCATGCTCTCTGTCTCAAAAATAAATAAACGTTAAAAAATGAAAAAAAAAAAAGTAAGTAAACTTAAAGCTATACCATAAGCCATTTCCTTAAGGTAATATATCTAAACATAAACCTCCTATGATGGAAGATAACTACATGGCTTTAGAAAGCAGTAGTGTTAGACAAAAATGCACATCCCCTTGCAGCAAATCCACTGCAAGGAGTTTATCATATGGACATACTTGTGTCAGTATAAAAATAGTTATACATAACAACATTCAGCACTGCATTTTTTGCTACTATGAATTATCTAAATTTCCACCAATAGGAAACTGATGAAATTACTGTTTATCTATAGGATGGAGTACTATTAGCTGCTAGAAAGAATAAGGTTCTAAATTGATAAGTATTAAATCTGGGTGATAGGTATATGGGGATCTGTTATACTATTCTCGTAACTTTTGTATATACTTGCAATTTCCCATAACAAGCTAAAAAAAAAAAAAAAAAGACCTATCACTTACAAGGATAATTATCCTTATTCCATACAGCTGATGTGAGGATTAAGCGACAATACACGTAAAAATGCTTATAACCCTGCCTAATATACACAGTAAAACCTTGGTTTGCGAGCATAATTCATTCAGGAAACATGCTTATAATCCAAAGCACTAGTATTTCAAAGCGAATTTCAAGAACCCTTGGCTCAGTTGTGATCATGTGACATTTGGTGTCACACACTACTTGTATTGCAAGCTATCGCTTGTTAATCAAGTTAAAATTTATTAGACATGTTTGCTCATCTTGTGGAACACTTGCAGAACAAGTTACTCACAATCTAAGGTTTTACTGTAACTCACATTTAAATAAAAACATTACATGTAATGATACAAAAAGATCTCCAGATCTGAAAAAAAATCAAGGAACCCACAATATGTCTGGTGTGTGTATGTATCTATATATACACAAACTCCCCATATAAAACATTCTGAGAGAATATACTGAAAACCTCTGGGAAGTCAGATGCGGGTGAGAACAAGAGGTACATAATTCTCTATTCATATACTCCTCTACGTATTGTTTGATTTTCACTAACACATATATGATCTCTTATAATTAACTGCATAAATATAGCTACGAGGAACAAAAATTTTAAAAAGGATTCAACTGTTACTAATGTGGAGTATAAAATGGCCAGACATTCATAGAAAGAGTCCCCCAGAAAGATGTTTGTGATCAACCTTTTTGTTTGTCTGTTTTATTATCAACCTTGTGGGATAAATAAATCAAGATCTACTTCCCACTCTAGTACTTTGGCCTCCCTTCCTCCACTGTAAATCAAAAAAGGAACAGAAAATATAGTGTTACCTCAGAGATATAATCTCTGCTCAGTACCCTCCCTCCTTACAAAATTCCTTATACACAGAGAATCTATATGATTCTCTATATGGAAAAAGAATCACCTATTATGGTGCTACCCCAGAGGCTAGAACTAAACTCTGTCTGGGCTTGAAGTCTCCTGGTCCTAATTATCTATTACATAACCCAGAGACAAACTACTTTGCTTCACTGGGACCGTGTACTTAAAATGAATTAGACTCTTCTGAAAATGATCTAATGGGAAATGAAAAAGACAATGAGAGGGCACCTAGGTGGCTCAGTTAGCTAAGTATCTGACTCTTGATTTCAGCTCAGGTCATGATCTCATGGTTCATTAGACTGAACAGTGCAGAGCCTGCTTGGGATTCTCTCTCCCCCTCTCTCTACTCCTCCCCCGCTCACTTACCCTCTCTCTCAAAATAAATAACCTTAAAAAAAAAAAGAAAAGAAAAAAATAAAAATCCAATGGAAATGTATAAAAGGTAAGCAGAGTAAAAGACTAAAACCCCTCCATTAGGGCGCCTGGATGGCTCAGTCGGTTGAGTGTCCGACTTCGGCTCAGGTCATGATCTCACAGTCCGTGAGTTTGAGCCCCGCGTCGGGCTCTGTGCTGACAAATCAGAGCCTGGAGACTGTTTCAGATTCTGTGTCTCCGTCTCTCTCTGACCCTCCCCCATTCATGCTCTGTCTCTCTGTCTCAAAAATAAATAAATGTTAAAAAAAAATTTTTTTTTTTTAAAAAAGGAAAAAAAAAGACTAGAACCCCTCCAAAACCCAGAACTGTCTGCCCTATACTCAGATCATAAAAAAGGGATAGTTACATATCAACAGTTTTCTCAGGGGGTTCTTCCTCTTTGATAGGCAGTTCTATGGGCTTTGGTTCTTCTTCCTAAAACCAAATGAAACAATGGTTAATATAAATCAACAGTAAATACCCACCAATAAGAGAATATGAGAACTCAAAAATGAACCAATTTTTCAGAACCTTCATTCCCCCTCTGTGCTCCCCTAGCACATTAGCATTTGAGCCCTATAATAATTGATGTTAAGCAATGTGGCCAAGGTAGCAGCCACACTGACTAACCTTACTCTCCAACTCACCTCTGTTTCATCTCCCAGTACATCTTCTTCATTTGCCTCCTCTTCAGCTAAAGAATATTAAAATATTCAGGTCAAGCCCTGCTAAAAAACCATCTTGATCACTGTACTTAGGCTAGAATTATAATCATTCTGCTTTCCCAAAATAAATTCAATAATAGAAGGTAAAAATGATGCTCTTGAAATTTGTTCCACACGGAGAAAATAAAACAGTATTCTCTAACATTAATACAAAGTTGAACTCCAGCTGGACTGAAAAATTGTGGTGAGGTCAAACGACAACACTAGTAAAAAGTAATGTGGGAGAATATCTTTAAGATTTAGTGGTGGGGAAGGATTTTTGGAAAAAGCCCTTAAGCAAAAGTAATATATGAAAAATCGCAGATTTTCCAAAACTAAGCAAGGACACCATGGAAAAAGAAACAAATGACAAAGAAGGTACTTGTGCCTAAAACCAACAAGGGAATAGTTACCAGAATGTCAAATAAATGTCTGCAAACTAACAAGTGAATTATGGGAACACCAACAGAAAGACAGCAAAGGAAAAAGCCAAAAAAACCATGAACACAACAAATGTCCAAACGTTTTAATAATTAAAGGAAAGTATATTGAGCCAGCAGATTAGCAAAAATTAAGCCACTTGATAAAATAGTTCCAAGTTCAGGTGTGTGGAGGAGATACAAGAACCCTCATGCACTGATGATGAGAGTGTAGATTTACAGAGCAATTTTGGAAAACAATTTGTCAATGCTTAATCACATCAAATACACATTTATAAATAGATATTAATTAGCAATCCCATTCCTGGGTATAAACTCTCACAGAGAAACACAAAGGAACATGAAAGTAGACCAGGAGGCAATACAGGTGTCTATCACCAGGTGAATTAAAGTAAAATGTGGTGGATTCCATACATGGTAGAACACTATGCAGGAATTTGAATTAAAGGACTAGATGACCACACAGCTGCAGGCCATACGAATAAGTCTTAAAAAGAGAGAAAAAAAAAAAAAAAAAGACAGTACTTAGAGAAAAAAAAGCAAGAAGGCAGGCTATGGCCTCATTGCCAATTCTATAAAAATATTGTATTCCAAAACAACACTACATGGTTTACAAGGACAAAGACAAAAATTACATATCAAGCACATTAGAATAGATGCCTAAGGGAGCTGGGGTAAAAGAAATGAGAATAAAAGGGAATAAATAAAAATTACAGCAGGGACTTGTACAACCGGGGATAATAATATGCCTTAAATAAAGCGAGTTTTGTTTTTAAAAAGGTGGAATTACAGAACGTCAGAGCTAGAAGGGACCAGAGATTACCTAGGTTTATGAATTTCAAGGGTGGAAACATGTGTCTCATTTCATAGATCAGAACAGACACCTAATCATGTAAATAGTGACTGTTCAAAGTGACAGAATAAATTTGTCATAAGAGGATTCAGAATTCAAATCTTCCCATTCTCAGTCTAACGATACTTGTTTTCCCATACTTCCTTTTAAATAATTTGCTGAAATAAACTTAGTGTCTTAAAAAAGGGGGAGGGGTGTATTTCTTTACATTATAACCACTGTTTTAAATGATCAAGAGTTTTCCTGACACAGTAAATTAAGAACTTACATCACCAACAACCTAAAGGAAGAAAAGAAATCTTCATACGGCAGAGCCTAAAAATTAACCCCCTCACTCATATTACTCTGCCTCTACAAAGCACTCACCATGCTCTTCAAGATATGCCTGGAGCCTGTTGATGAGATCTTGTTTTATTCCCTTGGTCTCCAAACCACGAGCAAGACATTCCTGCTTTAGTTCAGCAAGCTGAGAAAAAAGAGTAAAGCTTTTCCTTAGTTAACAGAATGAACCTGGTGATTTAAAAAAAAAAAAAATTACTTCTCACAATAAAGAAAAAATGAAAAGTTCAATCCAAAACTACTGCTCCTAACTACACCAAGCCTCCAGATCCACAAAGATGGTCCACTTCCCTGTAACAATAGTCAATATACAAAAGGACTTTTCTAACAGATGGTGAAGAGTAAGTGTCCTACTTTAATAATAAAAAAAATGAATCTTTAAGTAGAAAATCTAATTATCTAAAAGCAGATTCTTCTTACTATTATCCCAGATCCTTTACTGCAATCTACTATACACATGCATACAGGCCTGACCACTGAAGAATTAGGTAGATGTGTTAGCTATTTTAATGTCAACAATCAAAGAATCTAGTCAAAGTGGAAAAAATATCTAATGGCATGCCATAGGGTTCTGTGGAAGAGTTTTAAATTTTTTTTAACGTTAATTTATTTTTGAGACAGAGAGAGACAGAGCATGAACGGGGGAGGGTCAAAGAGAGGGAGACACAGAATCCGAAATAAGCTCCAGGCTCCAAGCTGTCAGCACAGAGCCCGATGCGGGGCTCGAACTCACGGACCGCAAAATCATGACCTGAGCCAAAGTCGGCCGCTTAACCGACTGAGCCACCCAGGCGCCCTAGAAGAGTTTTAAATCAGTAATTTGACTAAACAAGTAACAGGTATGCTTATCAACTGTGCAGACAACAGGAGGAAGGATCAATGGATTACTGACAGAACTAAGGGGTGGGGAGGGCAGGGAGGAGATCTCTTCAGAGAGAACGAGCCAAAAAGAAGATTCAATTTAGAAGGAATAGGTATACCTATAATTACATTTATATTCAAAACTTAAACTGTTCAAAAACCAGATAAGGAAGATCTGACTCAACAGTAACTCTAAGGATACAGACCTTAGAATTTTAGATGATTACAAGTACAAAGAGGGTTAACAGTATGATTTGCTGCCAAAGTAATTCCAGGTTATGGTAACTGAAAAACAGAATCTATATTATTAAGTGATTATTTATTTGATTCTTATTTTAAGAAGTATAATGACATGCTGATCCAAGGAAAACAAGCAGGAAAAGGAAAGCTCCAGAAATCCTATATGCAGATCACTGCACAAATAGATGTGCACTGAAAGAAGACCAATAAGAAGTCAGAAAGCAGATCCCTATAGAAGAAAAAACTTTACAATTAAGGGAATATGCTGGCCATCTCTAGAAGGCTTTCAATCAAAGGAGCATTTGAAAATGGAGAGGAGAGCTTTTCTCCCCCCCCACGATGATTGGGCAAGTGGAGCATTCATTGAGCAGGTCAGGCAGGCAAGGATACTTAAAAATGTGGAATGGCTGCACAGCATAACACGGCCTCTTTTAAAGTCACTTGGATTCAAATTCTAGCTTTACCACTTACAGCTGTGTAACCTTGCATGAATAACTTAACCTCTTTGTGCCTCAGTCTCCTATGAAATGGGGATAATGCAATAAATAGTACCTATACCATAGGGTTGTTAGGAAGATTAAGTCAGTAAATATTTGTAAACCATTTACAATAGTGTTTGACAAGCTAGTAAGCACTTCATAAGTGTTAAACACTGGGTGAAGGGTTAGACAAGATTAGAATCACTGCTTCTCAGATTTCTGAATTTCACAGATCAGTGTATTTTTTATTAGGCAGACTGATAGGGCTGCCAGCTTTTTATAATATTCCAACAAGATGGATACTTTTATAAAAAACAATAAAAACTGATTACTAGAAAAAGGATCACACATTTGGATGGAGCACTGATGCCAAACTGCTAGAAAAAGTTTCTTTCCTTTCTTTTTTTTTTTTAAACTTAGCTCATCACTAACCAGTAACAGTTCATGGACCAGCACTGGCCTGCAGGCCATACCCTGCATAGTATTAAGCTAAAATCTAGACTTAAGTGATCTCTAAGGTCCATTTCTTAAGAATCTGGGTCTTTCCCACATCGGTACTTTGTTTCTTCATTTTCTTTCAGCTTCCTGGAGAACAAGGCTTTTGATTTTAGTTACAGTTTAAAAAGTTTTATTAGTTCCTTACAAAAGTACTGTTCACTGTAGAATGGTTTGAAAATTCCAAAAAGTATAGAAGAAAATAAAATCTTATGTAAGCCCAACACTCAGACATCTAACATTTTAAATATATCGTTTGTGTGTATGTGTTTAGAAGGTGCTGGTTGGTTATTTACATAGCAATACAACTTCTTTATTTCTTTTAACCCCTTATCTTCCTCAGAAGCCTCCATTCCTTTTCCCCCTGGTTTAAGTAACACTTTTGGTAAATATTCAGACAATTCAAAGTTTGACTTGCTGGCTCAGTTGGTAGAATATGAGACCTTTAAAAAAAAATTTTTTTCTGACATTTGCTCATTTTTTGAGAGACAGAGCGTGAGTGGGGGAGGGCAGAGAGAGAGAGGGAGACACAGAATCTGAAGCAGAAGCAGGCTCCCGCAACCCGCAAACTGTGAGATCATGATCGGAGCCGAAGTCTGACACTTAACTGATTGAGCCGCCCAGGCGCCCCTAGAATATGTGACTCTTAATCTCAGGGTTGTGAGTTCAAGACCCACATTGGGCATGTAGCCTAGTTAAAAAAAATAAAATTAAATTAAAATTAGTGGCGCCTGGGTGGCTCAGTCAGCTAAGCATCCGACTTGGGCTCAGGTCATGATCTCACAGTTCGTGGGTTCGAGCCCCACATCGGGCTCTGTGCTGACAGCTGAGAGCCTGGAGTCTGCTTCTGATTCCATCCGATTCCGTGTCTCCGTCTCTCTCTGCCCCTCCCCTGCTCACACTCTGTTCTCTCTCAAGAATAAACATTAAAAAAAAAAATTAAAATTAAAAAAAAAAAGCTCAACTTTCTAACAAAGCTTTTCCTCCCTTCTCTTTCCTTCCCCAAACTGGATAGCATTTGACATTTGACATTAATCATTCATTCTCCCGATTTCCTCTAGTTTACAAATCTTGAATTTTAATTCAAATCTTTTTTCATCTGTTATCTCTCAATCTGGTTTGTACATTCTTTGAAGGCAGAGACGCCTTATATAATTTATAATATTTCATATGACAGGAACTGAAATTTATTTTTTCAATGTTTATTTATTTTTGAATGAGAGAGTGCAAGTACAGGAGGGGCAGACAGAGAGGGGACAGAGGGTCTGAAGCAGACTCCGTGCTGACAGCAGAAAGCCTGACAGGGGCTCGAATCCACAAACCCTGAGATCATGATGGGGGATGAAGTCAGATGCTTAATCAACTGAGCCACCCAGGGGCCCCTCAACTTTATTTTATTAATCCATGCCAGATAAAGTGCTAAGTACTTTGTTTTTTATTTTTTTAATGTTTATTTTTGACAGACAGAAAGAGAGAGGGTGCGTGTGAGCATGAGTGGGGGAGGGGCACAGAGAGAGGGAGACACAGAATTCCAAGCCTTCAGCACAGAGCCCGATGCAGGGCTGGGATTCCACCAACCATGAGATCATGACCTGAGCCAAAGACAGACGCTTAACAGACTGAACCATCCAGGCCCCCACCTCCAACAGCACTAAGTACTTTTGATTTCCTCACTTAATCCTCACAACAAATATATGTGATTAGTAGTACAACCCCACTTTATAAACTAAGAAATTAAGAAAATGAAGCTTAAAAAAATTCAACAATTTGCTTAACAATCACACAGCTAAAAAATAGTAGAGATAATATGCCAGCTCAGGCTCTTTGATTTAAGCTCTATCTTAACTACCAAGATGCTGGCACTGCTCTCATATACAAGCTCTATCTCCCCGCCTTTTAAAAAAAAAATTTTTTTTAAGTTTATTACTTTGAGAAAGAGCCAAGTGTGTACACGCACGAGCAGGGCAGGGACAGAGCAATGGAGAGAAAGAGAATCCCAAGCAGGCTCTGCACTATCAGTGAGGAGCCCTTGACGTGGGGCTTGAACTCATGAATCCTGAGATCATGACCTGAGCCAAAATTTAAGAATTGGAGACTTAGGCGTGCCTGGGTGGCTCAGCTGGTTGAGCGTCTGACTTCAACTCAGGTCATGATCTCACAGCTCGTGGGTTCGTGCCTCGCACCGGGCTCTGTGCTGACAGCTCGGAGCCTGGAGCCTGCTTCGGATTCTGTGTCTCCCTCTCTCTCTGGCCCTAACCCACTTGCATTCTGTCTCTCTCTCAAAAATAAATAAACATTAAAAAAAAAATTAAAAGAGTTGGACACTTAACCTACCGAGCCACCGAGGCACCCCTCTATCTTTTCCTTGCTAGCTCTTCTTCCATCTAACCCTGTGAATACTGATATTCACTAAGACTGCTTTGGCCTTCTTCTCATTCCATTTATATCAAAAGCTTTATTTTTAATATTTATTTATTTTTGAGAGAGAGAGCACAAGTGGGGTGGGGGGGGAGAGAGGGAGAGAGAGAGAGAGAGAGAGAGAGAGAGAGAGAAAGAGAGAGAGAGAGAGAGAGAAGGAGACACAGAATCCAAAGCAGCTCCAGGCTCTGAGCTGTTAGCACAGAGCCTGACTCAGGGCTCGAACTCATGAACTGTGAGATCATGACCTGAGATGAAGTTGGACGCCCAACTGACAGAGCCATCCAGGTGGCTGAGCCACCCAGGCTCCCCTCAAAAGCTTTTTCAATCTCAGAATCCAATCATTGGCAAATCCTGTCAGCTTCGCTTTAAAATACAGTAGTCCCCCAGGGCACATGGGTGGTTCACTCAGGTTAAATGCCCATCTTTTTTTTCTTTTTTCTAAATGTTTTTCTTTATTTTTGAGAGAGAGAGAGCACACAAGCAGGCAGGGGAGGGGCAGAGAGAGAGGGAAACACAGAATCAGAAGCAGGCTCCAGGCTCTGAGCTATAAGCACAGAGCCCGACTTGGGGCTCGAACTCATGAACTGCAAGATCATGACCTGAGCCGAAGTCAGACACTTAACCGAGCCACCCAGGTGCCCCAAGTGTCCGTCTTGATTACAGCTGTCATCTCTCTCTCCCTCTCTCTCTGCCCCTCCCCCCTTCAAAATAAGTAAGTAAACATTTAAAAATAAAACAAATACATAACATAACATAACAGTAGTCCCCCACTCATCCACAGTTTTGCTTTCTGTGATTTCAATTACCCTGGGACAACTGTAGTCCGGAAGTACATGATCCTCCTCCTGACACTTCATCAGGTCAATAATAGCCTAGTACTATGTCCTAATGCCTGCATCATTCACCTCACTTCATCTTAGCACGAAGGCATTTTATCATCTCACATTATCATAAGGTTGAGTATAGTACAATATTTTGAGAGAGACCACGTTGACATAACTTTTATTACAGTATATTATAGTTATTCTATTACTTACTGTGTTAATCTCTTACTGTACCTAATTTAAAAATTAAACTTTATGGGGTGCCTGGGTGGCTCAGTTGGTTAGGCGTCCAATCTCGGCTCAGGTCATGATCTCATGGTTTGTGGGTTCATGAGTTTGAGCCCCGCGTTGGGCCCTGTGCTAACAGCTCAGATCCTGGAGCCCGCTTTGGATTCTGTGTCTCCCTCTCTCTCTGTCCCACCCCCACTATGCTCTGTCTCTCAAAAATGAGTAAATGTTAAAGAAAACAAACAAGTAAAAATTAAACTTTATTATAAGTATATACTTATAGGAAAAAATACGATACACATAGGTTTCCATACACTAGATTTTAGGCAGCCATTGGGGGTCTTGGAACATATCTCCTATGAATGGGGGGTGGGGGGAGGGATCTACTGCATCCAGAATCTAACCCTTTCAGGTCTTTGATACAAATTACTGTAAAAACTCTCAGCCCTTGCACCTCATTATAGTTTACTCTCAACAAAGTATCCAGAGTGATCTTTTAAAAATTTAAATCAGGAAAAAAAAAAGTCAAAACATGTCATTTCTCTATTCAAAAATCCCCCACTGGTTGCTTATCTCAAGGGTAAGCCAGAGTTCTAATCACCTAAAAGGTCTTCTTATAACACTTTGCATGTAAGACTCCCAACTTCACATCTGAGTCTCTGCTTTGACATCACCTTCTCACCAAGACCTTCCCTAGTCACCCTTTTTAAAATTTTAATACCCTTAGTCCCACTGTACTACTACCTAACCCCTTTACTATTTTTCTCTAAAGACCTTATCACTATTTGACATACTATAAATTTTATTTATTGAGACTTCCCCCACTAAAATATAAACTCCATGACAGCAAGAATTTCATCTGCTTTGTTCACTGCTATATGTTCAAAACCTACGGTAGCACACATGGTAGGTACTCCATAAATATTTTGAGTAAGTTGCAAACCTTTCCTATCAGCCCTCAGCTCTTGAACTAGAGACCCACATTTGCAACTGACTATTAGACATCTCCAAGTGCAAATCTCAAAGACACTTAAGCCAAAAACTGAACTTATCTTCTCTGTTCCACGAAACTGACTTCTTCCTCTTCTCTCAACCTAGACTACTCAAACCTTGGATTCATCTTTCATTCCTCCTACATCTAACTGATCTATACATACTTACAGTTTTATATCCCAAATCTCTTTCAAATTTACTCATTTACTCCCATTGTAATAGCCACTACCTTATTTCAGATTTTACTAAGTTTATTCACTTGACAGTTATTGAACACCCATTCCATCAAGCATTATCTTAGATACAAGGAAATAATCATAAACAAAAGATAAAAGAGTTCTTGCCCACATGAAGTTTACAATCTGGTAAAAAACAAAAACAAAAACAAGGCAATCAATGATCATTAATATAATGTTTAATTAACATAAAAAAGTACAGCATACAGGGCACCTGGGTGGCTCAGTCGGTGGAACATGTACTCTTGATCTCAGGGTCGTGAGTTCAAGCCCCACATTAGGCATGGAGTCTACTTTAAAAAAAAAAAGTACAGGGTCCCATGAAAGCATTTAAAAAGTAGTCAAATCATGTGTGTGGATATGGAGAACTTAGCCTACCTAAGGGTTCCTTGGGTAAATGATGTTTGGCTGGTATCGGAAGGGAACTAGCAGTTAATTAGTTAATTAGACAAAGGTATGGGGGATGGGAGTGGCAGGAGCACTACAGCCAAAAGCATGTATAACAGTTCTGGGTTCCGAGGTAAGACAGGCTGTAGTGCACTGATTAAGAACACAAATCTGGAGGGAAGCCTGGGTGGCTCAGTCGGTTAAGTGTCCAGCTCCAGCTCAGGTCATGATCTCACAGTTTATGAGTTCCAGCCCCATGTCAGGCTCTGTGCTGACAGCTCAGAGCCTGGAGCCAGCTTTGGATTCTGTGTCTCTCCCTCTCTCTGCCCCTCCCCAGCTCGTGCTCTGCTTCTCTGTCTCTCTCAAAAATAAACATTAAAAATTAAAAAAAAAACCACAAATCTGGGGGACAGGCTATTTCGATTTGAGCCACCACTTATTAGCTCTGCAACCTAGGGGGCAAGTTACTCAGTTAATCTCTCCGAGCTTCCAATTTTCTCATTTTGAAATGAGAATAATAGAGGCATTTACCTTACAGGGTTATTTTGAGAATTACATCAGTTAACCTATGTAAGTAGCTTCAACCAGATCTTGCAACATAGTAAATGCTAAGTGTTAGTAATTAACACAGTCATTCTGAGGAATGAAATAAAATCAAGCCACTGTGGTTGGGAGTGTAAGAAACTAAGCTGGATTTATAAGAATATAATTAAAAGTTGTTTTCTTTTTTTAAGTTCATTTATTTTGAGAGAGAGAGAGAGAGAGGATGCGCATGAGCAGGGAAGGGGAAGAGACAGAGGGAGAGAGAGAATCCCAAGCAGGCTCCATGCTATCAGTTCAGGGCCCAACACAGGACTGCATCTCAGGAACTGTGAGATAATGACTTGAGCCGAAATCAAGAGTCAGATTCTTTTTTTTTTATTTTATTTTTTTAAACGTTTATTTATTTTTGAAAGAACAAGAGAAACAGAGCATGAGCCTGGGAGGGGCAGAGAGAGGAGGAGACACAGAATCTGAAGGAGGCTCCAGGCTCTGAGCTGTTAGCACAGAGCCCGACACGGGGCTTGAACTCAGGAGCTGTGAGATCATGACCTGAGCCGAAGTCAGACGCTCAACCGACTGAGCCACCCAGGCGCCCCAAGAGTCAGATTCTTAACCAACTAAGCCACCCAGACGTCCCTATAATTAAAAGGTTTTAAGCAGCGGAGTGACTACTATAATGAAAATCTAACTGGTAAAAAATCTCTGTCTCCAGACCCCATCCTCCATACTGCCAAAAGAACAACAACTGATCATATCAGCTCTTCCTTTCAAATTTTCAAAGGCTCCTCACCTTCCACCTGCATGACAAAAAACAAACACCTTACACAAGTCAAAAGGCCCTTTTCAACATCACTCCATTCCACCTTTATGGTTACAAAGTTCACCTGCTTTCCAAACTATCTTCAACCACCAACACACATGCGCTTTATGCTTCAATATTATCTAACACTATACTATACACCCTTGTGGTTCTCTTTGCAGTAGTCCCTGTTTTCAGCATGGACTATAAATTTGGTACTATTATAATTCAAGGCATTTTCATCCACATTCAGTCTCTTTCTGTGTTAGAATGACTGCATTTCTACAAAATCTTCAGAAATTTGCTGTTGATGTGGACTTACATATCAATCCAATTAATACTTTCCCCTCTTACTTCAAAGCTTGTTTCTTTCTTCTGGGACTCCATACTAAAGCCCCAAATTCTTTTTATAAAACTGGGAGGAGTTTTTAAAAAAGAGATAAAACTCTAAGTCAACCCAAAAATCAGGATCACTCCATCAAGATCGCCAGTGGAACCAAACATTAACTGTCCCGGAAGTCAGAATTAAAGGCATAGGTTCTTAACCAGAGGTCCACGGACTCCTCAGGGCTACAAGGTAGTTTTATGAAGCCCCTCAAATCGCATGCAAAGTATGTGTACATGCCTTTTTCTGGGGAAAGGGTCCATACCTTTCATCAGAGTTTCAAAGATATCTGTGACCTCCAAAAGGTTAAGAAGTGCTCTAGAGAAAAAGCAAAGACAAGCAAATGTGATTAAAAGAGTGAATCTTTTTCAGGCTGTCAGGAGTGCCTCATGTTCTCTCAGAATATAAAACCCGAAATCAGGTCAGAGGACATTATCCTATCAATATCAAATTTAATACACACCTGACAAAACAGATCGCATAGAAAGAATCACTCCATAAACCAATATAAAATCCATAAAGGCAAGTCATACAGCTGGTGACTTACTCCAGTGATTTCAAAAGTGGAATAAAAAGAAAATATTAAATCTTCTATTCATATTTCCTTTTTATCTCATTCACTCAAAACTTTCTTTCCTGTGCATGCTTTATAACATACATAACATTATGGCAGAACACAATTTATTTAAGTAACTACACATATGACAGAGGTGGTTACTCAATTTTTTTTACTCATATTAGGAGACCACAAATATGATCTACACATTTCAGTGCCACCAATTTAACAGTAACTCCGTGATCCATGAAAACCCACTAGCACAGTTTAGAATCCATGAGTAAGAAACCAGTTTTCACAGAAAGGTTAATTGGTGTCAACTAGTATGTGTCCTCTCTACACTTATTCTCCTTATGTCTTTATTTAAGCTCATCAAGCTTTAAAGCATCAGTTTTTAGCTTTGGCTAAATCAGCCTGGTTTGTCTAAGGTTCCCAGGATGTGACCAAAACAAGACCAAAACATCTGATGGGAAAGCTACTTGTGAAACCACAAATGGACAACTAAAGAAGTCCTCTTAATTCGCCCTAAAATTACTCTTTTCTTCTAGAAAAATAACAATCTCAATGTGTCGAAGCTACCAACATTCCTCAAAGATACAACTTAAAACCACCCTGTGACTGAGAGTGTCACCCAGTGGTGACACCAAGAGATGCAGGGTCCGGGTCCATCCGCAACGTGAAATGGGAAGAGCTAAAGCTAACCTCGGAAATGCTTTCCCAAAATATTAACAGCTATGACTGAGTTGTCTCTCTAGTGGTAAGGGGTAAGGGTAGGGGGTAAGGCTGGCGGGCGGAGAAGCGCGTGGGAGAATTCGAAAAACTTTTAAATCTGACCTATCTGTGCCTTTACTAACCCTTTAGGTCTCGAAACCCCTGGCTTCTACGGAGAGGCCTAGCTTCTGAGGCCTCTCCTCAAATTGCAAAGTTAGCTCCGAAGGCGTGACCCCACCTAAAAGAAAAAAGAAAAAAAAAAAAAAAAAAAAAGGAGTGGAAGCATTTTTTGGCTCCTGTCTGAGACCTGGATGGGCGGAAAACACAAAGGTGCCATCTGCTAACCGCAATCGCGGCTCTGGACAACAGACTGGGAAGCATCAATCCAAGGAAGAGATAGGGGTCCTGGCTCCAGCACGGGGCAAAGAGGAGGGGACCATTGACGTAATGCAGCTCTGACGAGAAACGAGAAGGGGGTATAACAGGTTGAAAGCACTTGCACACCCGGTGGGGAAGTGACACAGATGAGACAACGATGAAGAAAGAGTCAAAACAACAAAGATACCGTAAAACCATGCGGAGAAATGGAAAATTGGGGAAGGCGTAGCGGGGACGTAGGGAGGCACAAAAGAAAAGAACTACGGCGGGAGCCAGAAAACGAAGTGGAAAAGCCTGCAAGGTGAACACGTAGGAAAAGGCGCAAGCCACCCAGCAGAATTCAGTCCCAGCAAAGTCCAACTCAGCCCTTCCCCGCCTCACGGTACCTTCAGCTTATGGAGCTCCACCGTCTCCGACGCCATCTTGTTACCCCTCCAGTCCACCAGGCCCCCACCCGCAGCCTCGGCTTCCAGGAGCTCCCGCCTAGGCGCAGACAACCATGGCCGACCAATCGCTGCCACTCTTACTCCCACCTCACACTATCAGCTCTTCCCATTAGTCAACAGCTGACGTCGCTCTCGCTCTTCCAGGCAGCTTTCCCCACCTCTCTCAAAAGGTGGGACAGGGAGAGGGGCGGGTTCCGCACTTCCCGACCGGCGGAAATGGAGACCAATTGCGCGGCTCCATTGCAAACTGCCAACCAATGGGTGGTGGCAGCGCCGATTCTGTTCCACCAATAGAAAGAGCGCAGATGGGCGAGGGCGGCTGCTTCCTGGAGACCGCAGGTGTGGAAGCGATCGCCGCGCCTCGAGCCCCACGGGCTTCTGAAGCCAGCAGGTAGGGGCGGCCGGCCGACAGGAAAGGGGTGCTGAGGAAAAGTGGTGAGGGCCGAAAGGTGGGGGGGAGGAGGGAGACAGAGCAGCGGCGAGTTAAATACCGAGAGAGGAGCTCTGAAGAGAGCCTTGAGAACAGCCAAGGAACGACAAACGAGAGAGGGAAGCTGGGAGGAGCTTGGGGTGGTTTCATACCAGGGTGTGAGGAATTTAAGGGGGAGGGACGAGATCTGCTTCCCAAACAGACCTCAAGTTTAGAGTTAGCACGACTTCAAGGAGCCAGGTTCAGACGCTCAGAGCCGCCCCTGGACTCGGGGAAAGGGCTCCATCTCTCAGGATGCTGAGCGCAGGTCCCTTCGTAGCTCAATCCAAAAGTCACGGGTAAATACTTGGCAGCGCCCGACGCTTGAAAGAAGGAATTGGGATGCTGCCTGCTTACATGCCAAGGGGAGGAGAGACAGGACGGGCAAGCCCCAGAGGAAAAGGTGGGAATTAGAAGTAGTTTTATTACCACAACGTTTCTCAGTGGCTCCTTGTTTCCCATGACCTTCTAATGAAATTCTGGTGCATGTAACCTCTCTCTGATTTCTTATAAGCTTCTTCAGGAAAGTGAGATACCGGTTTCCCTTGCTGCTTGAAGTCCCTGCCCAAGCCTAGGCGTGCCCCTTCAAGTTATAGTTGAAGTGCAAGGATCAGAGTAAAGATTACTATTAATGTCTTGAAGAGTAGAGAGGACCCATCTCGTCTTTCAAGTTTTCTTCCCTAAGTCTTCAGTTTTTCCTTTGTGCGCAGTGGGGGAAGTTCCTTCATTCCCAATAGAGGTCAGGGGATTTGGACTATACAGGAGACAACTTGGGGGAACAAACTCAAAGAGGTGGAGAGGAAATTGAGTAGGACTCCTGCCTGATCCCCCACTGTGGTAGGATGAATGTAGGGGTGGCACACAGTGAAGTGAACCCCAACACTCGAGTGATGAATAGCCGGGGCATCTGGCTGGCCTACATCATCTTGGTAGGACTGCTGCATGTGGTTCTACTCAGCATCCCCTTCTTCAGCATTCCTGTTGTCTGGACCCTGACCAACGTCATCCATAACTTGGTGAGCACTAAACCACACCATTATACCTAACCCAGGCTTTTCCCAACCAAAACCAAAAGCACCAATTATTTGGGGATGTATGTCTTCCTTTGGGGATCTCAGTGTAATTCTTGGGCTGAAGGACCATTTTCTGCCTCCTCACACTGCCCCCATCCCTCTTCCCAGGCTATGTATGTCTTCTTACATACTGTGAAAGGGACACCCTTTGAGACCCCTGACCAAGGAAAGGCTCGGCTACTGACACACTGGGAACAGATGGACTACGGGCTCCAATTTACCTCTTCCCGCAAATTCCTCAGCATCTCTCCTATTGTACTGTGAGTCCAGGGGGAGAGGTGGGAAATGCTCCAAGTGCCAAGTACAAACACCCACAGGGAAGTTTTAAAAAAGCAGACTACGCACTTAAACACTTTGAAGATAAGGTATGATCTAAATCTAGGAAGAGCAGTAAAGAAATGGAAGACAGTAAATAGATTTTCTTTGCTGTCCCTTTGGTGGTAGGGGAATGGAGAAAGGACTAAGAAAATGCCAAGTAAAACCAAATGGTGTTACACTTCCAGAGGAAGTGAATGAATAAAGCAGAGATTATATAAATCTGTGAAAACTGTTGGGAATGGAAACAAAGGGACTCTGACATATAGGCTTCAGCTGTCATTTGCCACATGTCATTAACAATTAAAAAACACTCTAACTTAATCTCCAGTTAAAGGTGTCATCTGATTATCTCCCCAACCCCAAAGTAAACACTGTTAAAGTGACCGGAATATTTTCAGATATTCTAGGACTACATGCAATAAAACTGGTCATTTAAAATAGAAGAGAAAGTCACTGGAAAGGCATAAATACGGATAGGGAAGGCCAGCTTCATTCAACCCATTTCTTCTCTCCACAGCTACCTCCTCGCCAGCTTCTACACCAAGTATGATGCTGCTCACTTCCTCATCAATACAGCCTCATTGCTCAGTGTACTGCTGCCTAAGTTACCCCAATTCCATGGGGTTCGTCTCTTTGGCATCAACAAATACTGAAGGATGGGGCTGGGGATGACACTGGACCAAAGGGCTGTAACATCCTTTCCTTCTCCATACTGTCTTCTGTATCTTGAAAGCCTGAGAACTATACCACCTTTCCCAAACTCCCAGGAAGAGAACAGATAGGAAAATGGGCCTCCCTGGGCCCAGCCCTGCTAACAGCAGGTTTCTTTAAATCAGGAAAGGCGGGAAAGATAAGGGCCAAATCACTCTTTTTTCCACAGAAGGAAGCCAAGTTTGGGCAGCTTGTTTGGTGATTTAAGTTTTTCTAGATCTTCCACTCCCACTACCTTCCAGCTTTGTTTTACTGTGTATTTTCCTTATAATAAAGATAATTTTTTTTCAGATATGACTACAGTTCGGTCAGCATGAAGGGTTGGGAGATGTCCTCATAAGACTGGGGAAGAAATGACAGTAACTTTCTGTATAAAACTTCTCTAAGGTTTTTTTTTTTTTTAATCCCCTCTCCCTTGGTCCAGTAGGAGATGCCCTTCACTCTCAGCTAAGAGTAGGAAAAGGATTCTCAAGTGAGAAAAAGGGCTCCACTATATGGGCAAAGAAGAAAGGGAAGATACAGGTTGCCAGTTATATATTTATAGAAAGATAATCCCCTGGCTTTAAATAGATATGTACATACAAATATGAACAAACTTAAAAAAATACAAACCCTTGGATCATAAAGGGGCTGCTGGGAGCCCCTTTTTCCTTCCCTCTCACCCAAGGGCAGAGGGCATGAGTCTGCTTTTTAAAAATTATCAGTTTTGGCCATCCCTGCAGCAACAAGCATGAAGTTGGGTGATTACCCACAAGGTGAATGTCAGGAAAAATGTAGAGTTCCCACTCTTTGAATTCTATGTATAATCTCCTATAATTAGGGCTACATGCTTTCTTGTTCTGTCTTTTAACTAGTATGTTGGGGTAAAGGAGGGGGCTCCCTCCTGAAATGGGTCAGGAAATCAGATAGACTTACAGTTTTAAAAGAGGGGGGGAAGTGTCATCTGCTCTAGAAGCAAAAGACAAAGGCATACAGACCCCAGGGAAATACCCAGTTCCCATGCTACCATGGGAGATACTGTCCAGCCCAGATCCAGGCTCTAGGTTCTTTGCTCTAGCCACCCCCTATTTCTTTGGTATTGTCTAAAGACAAGTTTCAGTTCCTAGGTGCTGGTGGAGGAGGGAGAGTGGTTCTGGGGCTTCCTACAGGTACTGAGTGAACAATTTGAACTTAAAATTTTCCCTTTTTTCAGTATTTAAAAATAAAACAAATCAAAACTCCATCCTGTGCTATACACAGCCCTTTTGACTCCCTGACATTGATCTGAGGAAAGAAGAGAAGGGGTGTCATCGTTGGAAGGGCCTCCTCACTTTCTTCCGCCGCTTCGGTTTGGCTTCTCCCTTGGGTACTGTGCTGTTGGGCTTAGAGGCTGCAGTGGACCCAGGGCCAGGCTGAGGAGCTGCAAAGAAGTTCCCATTGGACATCTGGCCTGGGGGTACTTGAAAGATCCGGCTCAAGAAATCCTGAAGGTCTGCAGGAGGGGCTTCTGGGGCTGCTCTGAAGGGACAATAGAAAACATAACGAGGCAAGAAATACTGAGTTATATTGTTACCTGTTTATACCTAAGTTAAAGACATACTAAGTCAGTTGCCAGACTTCTTAAGGGTGAGACATCTAGGTGTCCTAAACGGCATGTCGTCTGAAATCATACTCAGAACTAGAATAGCAGGTAGATTGTTGAAAGAAATAACACTTACCTCTGCCGCCCACTGGTGCCTGGAATCCGAGAACCAAATGAGATGTGATAGGGGACTCTATGAGTATCTGGGGAGATTCCCACACGCTGGCATCCAGCCCACTCTGCAAGCATGAGAAGTAATTAGCCAAAACATTATAGTTTTGAGCGTACGTAAGCCCATATTTCTAGAGAACAGAAGTATACCTGTGATGTCATACACCTTTCCATCCATTAGCGCAAAATAGGTGATCTTGAGGCCCAACATGCTTGACTCTGCCCAAAAGTCTCCTTCCTCAGCAGGATGCAGTCTATTACACTCAGCACAGTATCTGGCACTTTTAGGTTCCCGGTCCATTTCAAACCTCCTACAACCCAACACAACAACAAAAATTCCTTAATTTGTCAAGCCTACGGTGTTGCTATAGTATCATCATGATCACTTCTCAGCCTTTTGGCTAAGATCAAGTGTATAATATCTTTTTTTGTTGTTGTTTGTTTTTGAAAGACAGAGACAGAATGCGGGTGGATTAGGGGCAGAGAGAGGGAGACACAGAATCCGAAGCAGGCTCCAGGCTCTCAGCTGTCAGCACAGAGCCCGACGCAGGACTCGAACCCACAAACTGTGAGATCACGACCCGAGCCGAAGTCAGACGCTCAACTGACTGAGCCACCCAGGCACCCCTAATATCATCGTTATTAACAAAGATGGCTGAAAGATCTAAAATTATCTCCACTCAGTTGTTACATATGCCTACAAACACCCTTACCCTCAGCCTTCTATATTAAATCTAAAAATAACTACTTTTTTTTTTATTGCTAATTCAAATCCCCAATCTCTTGATACGATGGCAAAAGCAGAAACCTCAGGGTCTTTTTACTCATCATCTATATCCCCCAACTACCAGAAATACAAGGAGGTCTTTGGCTACCCAATCCCTAAGTTGTGGCTGTCCCATTCCTGTCCTATTTCATACCTATGCTTTCCCTGGCATCGGCTGCACATCATAGTGTTCATTGCCTCTTTGAGGTCGTCCTGCAGCTTGGACAGAAACTCATTCACCGACCGGCTCAGCTCATTCTCTGCCATTCGTTTCCTAAGAGAAGAAAGCCTTTGTAAATGAGAGGGTATTGAGCAAGGGACAAAGGGAGATGAATATTTTAGCCTCTTGAGGCTCCTGGCCAGCTAGAAAGATAAGCAACCCCAATTCCCTCCACCTCAGAGAGCCTCCTCCAGCCACAAGTCCAGGGACCTCTACTACTGAAGATAACTCATTTACCCCACTTTCCTATTTTCCACTTACAATTTCCTATTTCCCACTTACATCTCATATTCCTTCCGCCTTTCAGGATTGCTGACAATGTCCCAAGCTGCCCGCAAAACCTTGAAGGCCTCCTCGGCCCGGGGATGATGATTTTTGTCAGGATGAACCTACCAAGACAAAGATTTCCTCACAAATCCATTCCAACTCTCTCCCCATCTTAGGTCAAAATAACCTCTTATCAAAGTGTTCTCTTTGACTACCCTTTTGGAGAGTCAATACACCTAGATAAGTAATTGCTCTAGCTCTGCAAATAGTTATAGGATCAAGACCCAGGTCTGTCACTATTAGCTATATGACCTAGAATATTGTATCTATCACGGATTATTGGAAGTATCGAATGAGAATACACATGATGTACATAGTACAGAATTTGGCATTAGGGTGATCCACCATCTCAGTGTGCTTGGGATTGTCCCAATTTTAGCACTGAAAGTTCATGTCTCAGGAAACCCTCGATCCCAGGCAAACAGGGATGTATACGCTACCTGGTATACATATACTAAGCCCTCACATTTTAGCTTTATCATCAATCATAAAGAATTCCAAGGATATTATATCCTCAAACTCATTCTTTTTTAACTAGAAAATTCTCATATATACTTCCTACAACAGTTTGCCTTTCTGTCCCAGAAATGAAATATAGCATATTGTGATCCTCACAGGCCTTTTACCCACTTTTCAACCTTTTCTCTAGGACAAATAGTATCCTTACTTCCTACAGCTTCTTGATTGTTCCCACCCTTATTTTCCAAAAGCACAGAATAAAGCTAGTCTCCTGATGATGCCAAATAAATAGAATGCTGCTAAATCTCCCACATATCCAAGCTTAGAGAACAGCCTTTTAGTCATGGTCACTCTGGGGCCTCATAAGAGCAGTGAGAGGTTCCGTAAAAGAAGCCCACAGACACTGGCCCAGAACAAGGAAGAATTCTTACATGTGTTACAGGTGTGTTGAAGATTGGGGGACTTAACTCCATCTCTACTCCAAGAAAGCAAGTTGAAAATGAAAAATTTTGTGACAATATTTCCCAAGAGAGGATTATCTGCTAAAAGACATGAAAGTGAGGGGCGCCTGGGTGGCTCAGTGGGTTGGGTTGGGTTGGGTTGGGTTGGGTTGGGTTGGGTTTGGTTGAGCGGCCAACTCTTGGTTTTGGCTCAGGTCATGATCTCGTTGTCATGGGATCCAGCCCCATGAGCCTGCTTAGGATTCTCTCTCTGCCCCTCTCCCGCTTGTGTGTGCTCTCTCCCTCAAAAAATAAAAATAAAAAAAAAGAAAGACATGAAAGGGAGAAAAGAGCTCTACTACTAGTATCGAACTGAGTGTAAGCTGTTGTTCCCCACTCTTAAGAATATGGCCCCGTCTATCCACTAAGGGGCATCAATTTCCCACCAAACTAATTTAGTCCTCTGCTAAGTTACACACCTGGTATATTACTGTGTCTTGAATAGTTAATGGACACCTTGGTTACTCATTCCTATTTGGTGTCATGCAATCATTGAGGTAATTTACACACCATGATTTTTTACCAGTCCAGTTCCATACACTCAAATAGGCCCCCAATGGAATTTACACACATTACTTAATATTCATAATATAGTTTAACTTACAGAAAATAGCAATAATCATCACATCTAAAAATAATTACCTAATATCTACTAATAGCAATTTGATTGCATGCTCGTGTTAAACCATTTCCCTGAAGCATATGGGGCATCACAACTGCCATCTGTACCACGCCCCCTTATCAACAAAAGCAACCCTATCTTGGGGTGCCTGACCAGCTCAGTCATTAAGGCAATTGTGACTCTTGATCCCAGGGTTGTGGGTTCAAGCCCCAAGTTGGGTGTAGAGATTACTTAAGGCTCGCTCAGTCAATTAAGCATCAGACTCTTGGTTTCAGTTCAGGTCACATGATCTCACAGTTAGTGAGATCAAGCCTCGCATTGGGCTCTGTACTGGCAGTGTGGAGCCTGCTTGGGATTCGCTCTCCCCCTCTCTCTCTGCCCCTCCCCTGCTCACACTCTAAATAAACATTAAAAAATAATTTAAAAAAAACCATACAGCTGTATCTTCACGTATGACATACATATGCACACGCCTCTCTATGGTTTATGCTCTGTTCTCTTTCCTTTTCCCACTCTATATTGCTGGTCCTGAAATACGTTTCCTTTCACCTGGTCCTGGAATAATCACATGCATTTCCTGAACTTTCCCACTCTAGGTCCACATTTGCCTCTCTGGGACAGATAGCTGGATTTCCCCATGTTCAAAAAACCCTCTTTTGTTCAAGGTAGAGGAATTGACAGGCTATCTGACTAGGCCTTTTCTCCACCCTAGTTAGAGGGACTTCACCTGGAAATTCCAGGGTGAGTGGTCCAACATTGAACCACTAGGTTCATTTCTTTTTATTAAGAATCTCATGACAATAAACTTAAAATGAAGGGAAAGTCAGATCCCATAGTGAAAAAGTCTTTATGACTGTTTCCTAAAAATTAAAGTTACTCCAGCTTCAAGTTGACTTTTTACTCTGCCTTCTCTTTATTCTACTCTCCCTAAAATTGGAATAGAAAATAAAATTTAACAAAAGAGGAAAAGGAAACAGAAGGGAAGAATACTCACCATCACTGCCAGCTGCCTATAGGCCTTCTTCAGTTCAGTATCTGATGCTGTGGCTTCAACCCCCAACACATGGAAAGGGTTTAACTCATCCTCAGGAACCCCAGCCATGGTCAAGAGTCGAGCCACTTCTTCTTCAGGCTGGCAGTAGCGACCACCAGCTATAGGTGCATTCCCCTGCCTGTCAGTCCTTGGCTTGACCCAAGGCAACTCCAGCCAACCCCACTGAAACATTTTTACCAACTGTTGCCATGGCCTGCTATCTCTCAGCAGAATCAGGCGACGCTGCAGGGTGGGAAAATCCAGCCAAGAAAAGAGCCAAGTGGCTTTACCCCTCCAGCCTAACCTGTCACCCAGTCCCACCAGAAACCGCCAGCCCAACTGTAGACAGCCCAACAAGAGGGCCAGAGCCAAGAGGAGCAAAGCACCCAGTAGCCTAAGAAAACGGGTTAATAGCCCTGCCCCATAGCAACATCCTTGGCTCATAAATTGGAACATCACCTGGGCCCAGCCCCGCAGCCGCCCTGCCCAGACTCCCACCCAGACTCGAAAAAGGTCCAGATCACTGCCTTTCAGCTGCCTGCATGCATAGATGAGATGGCCACAAGTTTCCACATACTCTCCCACCAATACCAGCAGTTCAATCAGCCACCAGAAGCCTGCCTGTCCAAGCTGACACAGTTCCTCTGCTCCCCATAATCCCAGGCCTCTGCGCTTATCTGCTTGACTTCGTTTCCGGCCCAGCCTATGTCGGCCAGGGGACCTGGGATCTCTGCGTCCACCTTCCCGAGTATCCTCCTTGGCTGGAATGCGGTGCCGCTGTCTCCGGGGTGGTTTCTTTCCACTGGGCACACGTGAAAAATCACTGGGGAACTTAAGAGTTTCCTCATCATCATATTCCTCTTCCAACTCTTCATCTTCCCCCAAAACTGGAGAGGTACAATGGTGGCAAAAGTTGCTAGAAGAGCTATCTCCTCCCTCAGAGTAAGGCCCTTCAGGGATTCCAGGGGTTCCCTGGCAGTTGCAAGCAGATGGAATGGAAAGAAAAGAAGGGTTCCCATCCTCCTGGTACCCAGCCTCATTCTCTCTTGAGAGTTCCTGGTCCACTCCTGACTCTTCTTCTGAAGATGCCTCACTCTGATCAGGGTCCTCTCCATCCCTAGGGGGTCCTGGACCCCTTGGGGGGCCATGGCTTGGATCCGACCAGTGGGCTGGGTTTGGGGGCTGTGTGTACTTAGGACTAGAGTGCTCTGTGAGGCAGCGGGTACCATTAGAAGCAGGCCTCGCTGAGTCCCTGAGTCCTGAGAATGAAAGTATTTCAGGGTCCACAGAGGATCCTAAAGTCCTGAGGGAGGCGCCACCACTGTGGTGGGCTCCACACAACCCTCTTTCTCCGGGGTGCTTCTGGGCCATGACCCCGGGGCTTCCTGAGGATTTTAGGTCACAGCCATCATGGTAAGTTCTGAAGCCTGTAACAAAGGTATTAAGGTGGGGATGATCAAGTATAGGACACAAAGAGAGGGGCTAAATAATCTTAAATTGGGGATACAGTTAATGCACCCACCTCCCTTGTTTTCTCAGATTCTTCTGGAGCGTTCGTTGTCCCCAGCAATAAGCAAATACTCCATTAACCACAACCATGCTCCCTCCCCTCCTCCAAATCCCCTTAGTTTTTCTTCTTCCCCCAGAAAGCTACAAACCAAAATTTGGGAAAGAGGGAGGTACCGTAAAGGGTGTGGTCCTAGGGTTACTCGTGGGGGAAAAAGGGAAAGACGACCGGAAAGGGGTGCCGCAGGCTGCCCGAAAGGGTGGGGACCTCGCGGCTCTTAAGAAAAACCTGGGGGACCGAGCTTAGGGTTGCAGCTGAGAACGACATCCAGGAAACCCTTGGGCTGGGTAGAGGGGGTAAAGGTAACGTACCGGAAGAGCGGCGGTAACTCCTCCCCCTCCAGCAGCTGGGCCTAGGGCCAGGGGGAGCTACGAGAGCAGCTCCCCCGGCTCCGCCTCCCGCTCACGCTCAGCTTCCGCCTTCCGTCCCCGCCGTGGCCACCGACCTACGGTTACTTCCACTTCCGGGGTCACCAGGGAAGAGACGGGAAGGAAACGAAAAAGCGGTTGGCGGAGGCGCTAGCCAGTCCAGCAAGCGCTGAGTCAAATCGGAGGAGGCGGTCCTAGGGAAAACTGGCCCCTCCCCTTAAAGGGCTCTCTGCTGCCGCCCTCCGAGTGCTGGAGTCCTATCCCCGCTGGCTGCACCGCTGGTGGGCGCTGCAGCTGTGCCTGCGGACTGGGGGCAGATTTTCAGGGTTCCTCTGGCTGTATTCTTGGGCTTTGTAGAGACTGGGAGATAGAGGATAGCCACCGAGCCACAGTCTGTTTCTTTGCAGACAAAACCAGGGAGCGTAGAGGAGCCACCGCCCCGATCCTTTCCCTGCTGCCTGTAGCGAGGACAGAGGACCTTTTGTATCATGCGGAGGTGGAGCGGCGGGGAGGACGCCCCGGGCTAGCCCCCACCCTGGCCTCCCTGCACTGCCCCTTCTTTCCCAGCAATCTTCGGCCTCCCCAGCGCCAGACCCAGCTGGCGAACTGCCCGGTATAACTACAGCTCCCACGGCCCAGACCCACCCCTCAGGACGCAGCTCCCAGGCACGGTCACGGAGCGGTTCCAGGCGACCAGGAACGTAGCTCCGCTGGGCTCAGGACCCGAGCGGAGTGCCAAAAAACACTGCACTCATCTGCATGCTGCTTTGCGTCTCATTTGCATACCGAGCTGCTCTCGGTCGACGTCGACACGCGCCCCCGCCCCCACGCAGACCAGGCTTGGGTCCCCTCTCTGTCGGTCCCCTCCTCTGCACACGCCTCTCTCGTTAGTCCCCTTCCAGACCCCGTCTTGCTCCGCAAGTTTTTCCGCCCATGAGCCCCTCGCCGGCGCCCCCAGTCCTGTAAAAGCCCCTTCCCCGGGTCCCCGTCTCGACCACCAGGTTCTCCAGAAGACAATACTCCAATTCTCTGGGAAGTGGAAGAAACCAAGCCGGGACTAGGGGGGCGCTGGGACCCCCGTTGGGGCTTTGAGAGCTTCTAATTGTCGAGTTATCGCCTAAGTATTCAGAGACGTTTTCTTCAACTTCGTGTGGTGCCCCCAAACCCTTCCCTGCTATGGTTGCGAGGGTCTCTGGTCCCATCTTAGATCAGTGGGCAAACTGGGTCCCCCCACACATAGGGAAAAGAGTTGGAGGGGCCCGCCCCGTGATGTCACCCCCACTCCCCCACCCTCACACACACACCCTGTCCCCTTCCTCCACCCCCTAGGCTGATTGCATTTAGCTCTCAGGGCTTGGGCTACGACTTGCAAGAGTTTAGGGGGGCAACGAACAGAGTGGCCCTGGGGGTGCCCACGCCCGACAGCCGCCCCGACGCCTAGGACCTCCGGGCAAGGATGCAGCAAGGGGGTTAGGGAAGCACTTCTACCCCCTCCTCTCCTGAGTCCTGGCAGGGTGGTGAGTAGTTAACACTCCTTCCCCAACCCTCTCCTTATTTAGGGTCCCTAGACTTCCAAGCGGATTGAGGTGAGGAGCCCCAGGGATTCCCCACGCCAACCCTCCAGCCTGTTAGGACCTTGATGTCCAAAAGAAGACAGATGAAAGTGCCTGCATCCACCCTACCCCACTCCCACAGTGCTCCCAAAACCAGCCCTTCCTTGGTGTTCTCCTTTCAGGAACTGAATTCAAACCCCACTGGCAACCCTGACACCCCTGGGGAAAGGGGAGCGGGTAGAAAAAGTCCCACCAGTGTCCTGAGGGGAGGAGCAAGAGGCTACCAGGATGTGAGATGTCTGCGGGCAAGGTGCCTGCTTAGTCCAAGAGGGACCATGGGAATTGGACTGTGGCCGGATACCCCTTCCCCCAACTTAACTCCATCTACCTATGAAGCCGAGGCTTCAGAACCTTGACAAAGTGCGGGAACTGTCTCTGATTCCTTGTCCCAAACTTTTTTGATATGCTTCTTTTTAAGTCTTCCTTCCCTGGGGTTGGAGCAGCTGTCCAGAGACCCCACTATGACTCATTCTCTCCTGTTTCTCCTCCTCCCCCCAGGATTAACCCCACCTTTCCCAGTCCGGTAGGGTCGTTTTGAGTTCCAGCTGCAGATTGGGCAAGCTTTGTTTTTAGCTCGAATAGGTGGCTGAACCTTCAGTTCCCAGTCCCACTAATGCCCCTGGGCCCCTCCTTCCACCCACTTAGGACTTCTGACTCTTCCCACCCTGGAAAGCTAGGGAACAAAGTCTCATTACCTTATAAGAGTTTAGTTTAAGTTTCACTTAGTGTCCTTGTTTCAGAGGTTAGTAAAGAGACAGCCAGCTCCCCTTGACCCACTCCTGTAGATTTTTTCAGTTACCCCAGCAAGTCCATGCTCCCTCTTGAAATGGGCCTTTCTTCGTAAGACATAGAGGTACAGAATCCTCAAGATTCATGGGCACCTAAGTTCCTGCCCCCTACCCCCTTGCAGGTTTCCCAACCCCCTCAAGACATTCATGGATGGATGAGAGAAGCTGACACTGACCTTCCCCTCTGTGATCACCTTTTCTTCGGCCATGGAGGAAGCCTTGCTGCCCCTGGCCATGACCTCTGACCCCAGGCCCTTTAATCAACAACTCCCAGAGCCTCCAGACCCAAGATGTGTCTTGGAACCCCAGGACAATCCTGAACTGGCACCCGCCCTGGTGTGTGCTCTTTGCTGCTGCTTTGGAATCATCTACTGCTGCTTCGGTGAGGGCAGGGCCAGGATTCTGGGGGGCAGCTGCCCAAGACTCTCATCCTCGAGGATGATGGGAACTTTCTTCTTTGCTCCTAGGCCACCTCTACTCCTCTATTAGGGGATGCCTACCTTCAGTGTAGCCCCTGCTGCTCTTGCCAGCTCTTCTTGTCCACCCCCCACACACACACACATCCATGCCCCCTGACTCTGACCCCTGGCAACTATCACTTGCTTCACCCTTCCCTCCTACCTCAAAACTCCGTTCCCACATTATCCTCCATGATTCTTCAACCCTTCCCCAATAACCTGAATCAGCCTGTGCTGATTCCTTCTGCCATCCCTGGAAGGACTAAACCTTTTTTCTATAGTTATTTCCCTCAACATGTCCATCTTTCCTCCTAATTTTTCCTCCCACCCCTCACAGGTTTTGAAGGGTCCCTGCCCTCCCTGAGATGATCCCTTTTTACCCCTTGCCTTTTGGTCCCTGGGTTGCTGCTCCTGTCTTCTGCTTCTCGTTAGCCACTCCTCTCCCTTGTAATTCATCAGAGTCATCCCTGTAGATGCCCCCTTTCTGTCTCTCAGTGCCTCCTGCCTCCCTTCCCAGGCTACCGCTGCTTCAAGGCAGTAATGTTTCTCTCGGGCCTGCTGTCAGGAGCTCTGGTGATCTTCCTGCTGTGCCACAAGGAGCGAGTGCTAGAGACACAGCTGAGCCTGGAGGTGAGCGCGGGCATTGCGCTGGGCATCGGACTCCTCTGTGGCCTGGTCACCATGTTGGTTCGCAGCGTTGGGCTCTTCCTGACTGGTCTCCTGCTAGGCCTAACCCTGGGTGCCGGGGCCCTGCTGGGCACAGAGCCCATCTACCAACCACCTTCAGCCTGGGTGCCAGCTGGGGGGCTGGTGGGGCTGGCACTGCTGGGAGCCCTGCTCACGCTTCGGTGGCCACGTCCATTCACAGTTCTGGGCACGGCCCTGCTGGGTGCTGCGGTGCTGGTGGCCTGTGCTGACTACTTCCTAGAGGGGCTGGCACTGGGCAGTCGGCTGGGCCAACGCTTGCAGGCACTTCCAGCCTTGCCTCCTCTCTGCTGGTATAGCTGGGTCTTGCTGGGCACCTGGCCAGCCCTGGGGGCCCTTGGGGCCCTGGCCCAGTGGAAGCTCATGGATGAGGAACATGGAGGCCACGCCAATGGTGAGTTAGTGCCATGGTACAGAAGCAGCTAACCTGTGCCCATGTCCCCAGTTCCCAGACTTGATGGGAGGGAAGAGGGGGGAAGTGTCTAAGGTGAATGGGGCAGGGCATCGGAAGAAAGTTAGAGTTGGAGGAACCAACGGTCTGGGTGAGAATGAGGAAAAATTGTCAGAGGGAATAAGGAGGAGTTAGTTACTGGGGACCATTACAGAAGGAAAGGAATATCTCAGGGAAGTCCAGGAGGAAAGTGTAGGAGGATTCCAAAGAAGAGTTTCTTTTAGAATAACCAGGGGAAAGATGAGGTTTGAGAGACCCAGAACAGGAAGAACAAGTGGGTTTCTGTCGAGGGTGAGTGTGTTTGGGGGTGGGATTTAGGGTCTAAAGAGGCCTGAGTCTGTATTGCCCCCTCCCAAGCAGTGGTCTTGAGCCACCAGCGAAGGCATCTTCAACTCCTTCGGATCCGCCAGCAAGAGGCCAAGTGGCACCGAACATCCCCTGGGGTGGGGCTCTGTGAGGGCAGTTACCGGCGCCAGCTCCCCCACAACGGCCGGAGCCCTGCTGATAGTCTGGCTCCTGTGAGTGAGGGGAGGGGCACACCTGGGGATGGGGCAGAGGGCACTCAGGGCTGGTCGGGGTGGGAGGGGGGCTCTGACCTAGGCCCTTCCTTCTGCCTTCTCTGCCCTGTGCCTCTCCAGAGTTATCTCCAGAGCCTTCGAGAGCGCCAACTGGGACCAGGCACCCGGGCCACAGCCCCGCACACCGTCCTGGACTTGGATTCTGACTGTGGTTCCACTGTACCCCTCACCACACCTTCTGGTTCCACCCATACCTGAGCCTAAACCTCCACTGAGGCTTCCACCCCAGCAAGAGCCTGGGAACACCCAAATGTGCAAGGCCTGAGCCCACAGGACACACACACAAACTTCCCCACCTCTCAGATTGGGGATAGAATCTGTACTCCAACCCAGACCAACCCTGTAGGGATATGTTTCAGGGACAGGTAAAGGAGAATCTCGTGGGGAGGGGAGAAGAATGGAAGTAGGAGAACCTACCTCTTCCAAAAATAGAGGTGCCCTGGTCCCTAAAGTAACTGACTTTCTAATTCCCTTTAAACCAAGGAGAGCCCTTACCCAAATAGCCTTTTATATACTTGCCTTGGTGTGCCTCACAATGGTAAAATAAGGAGTTTTGTTGTTTTAGGACCTATTGAAAATCAGGAAGCCCCCTAAAGCACTTGATAGCTTTTTGATGGGGAGAAGGACACAGAGGAACTCTAGGATCACCTAATCCCTAGGCCTCTCTCATTAAAAGGTAGTTGGCTTCCTGGTTAGCCTTTACTCCTGAGTCCCATAGGCTCAAGCCTCCTTCTCCTACCTCAGTTGGGAGTACTGTCCTCCATGGTGCTTCCTTTTCCCTCCTTAATGTAGGGAAGACGATGGGGCAATGTATGGAACAGCACCTGCCTCCCCCAAAAGCTGGCTATTTGCCCCAAGGAGAAAGCATTGGCCCACATGCCAGAGTCTTGCCCTTTTGCCCAAAGTAGCCTGGTCTTCAAGGCTGCACAGGAGACAAGTGCCTTCTCTGCTTCTCATTGTAGGTGATGCTAATCTCCTTAACTAGAACTTTGTCCCACCCACTAACCCATTCTAACTCTCCCTCCTCTGATTCTCCCGCTCAAAGTCTGTTTCCTGGTTCTCCAGACAGCATGAAGGAAGATATATTCCTCCCCTGGGCAACAAAGCTAGGATGGGTGGGAAGAAGAACATGGGAGCACGTGAATAAAATGGCATTGAACACTGAACCAGGGAGTCCAGCCTCTGCTGTTGCTGTTTTTTTCTTTTTCTTTTCTTTCTTTTTTTTCTTTTTTTTTTTTTTTTTTGCATCCCCAGTTAGCCAGACTGACAAGTCCTCTGTCCCCTAAAGGTCTGATATGATCTTATCAGATTGGACTATGGTACACACAGCTACACACACACACAGCCAGAGGAAGAACTGTTCAGTCCTCCCTAATGAACATGGAGTTAGCCTTTATTAAGCACAAATGTGCCAGACACTGTGCCATATACTTCACAAATAGTATTTCATTTAATGCAATAACCCTGCAGGATTGGTATCCACCTTATTTTGCAGATGGGGAATCTGAGGCTCAGTGAGGTTAGTTAACTTGTCCAAAGTCATCAGCAAGTAAATGTGATTCTCAAGTGTTCCAAAGCCCTTGCTCATTTTACTGGCCATGCTGTTTCCTTGCACTTTATCTAGGAAGAACCGGACCCAGGCATTTAGCTTCCCAGCTTTGCTGCCTGTAAGCCAGGGGCCTGAGTGGTGCCTTCCTTCTACCACTGTCTTCCAGAGAATAGATAACACAGCTGGAAGTGCTATCTAGGATGGAGGAAAAATGTCTAGAGGCTGACCCAGAGTTAGGGAGTCACTGCCCAGGAGGGAAAGAGCACAGAGGAGTGGTGGCTAGGAGTTAGAGGCCTGGGGTCTATGGCATGCCCCTGGTGCAGCCCTCCTGCCTAGTGAGCAGACATTTGCTTCACATCTTATCATCTGTGAGGGTGACATTACCAGGGAATGAAAGGGTGGTGGAGACTGTGGCTGAGGGGGTAATGTCCAAGGTTGGGTCTCTGGCTGAGGGGGCTGTGTTCAGGGTGGTATCTATGGCTGAGGAAGTGGTATCCAAGTTTGTTCCTATGGCTGAGTTGTCAGTCCCTGAAGGAGTGGTGTTCCCACCCAATGGAGTATTGTCTGAGGTCTGGGGACGACAGTGCATCCAATTGTGGGCGGTATCTCTGGGATAGCCTTTCTCTACTCGAAGCTGCTGGTTGAGGCGCCAGTACTGTTTACCCTTGAAGAAGTAGACATGGCCATCCCGCCAACCCATAGCAGCAGAGGGCTGGTCTGGCACTCCTGTAAACAATCCCTTGATTGGTTTAGGGTAGTGGCTGAAGTCAGTTCGGGCCAGCTCGTCCCACTGCCAGTACCCGGAGCCCTAGGTGTGGGGTGGGTAGGGAAGAGAAGAGGATGAGGAGAGAGCTTAAGGATCCCCAGAGGTCTAACCCCAACCCACCGCAGCTGCAGATGATCTCCCCTCAACAGCAAGTTGGCTTCTCAGTGTGAGGTAGCCCACCCCTCCTAAGAAGCTGTTTGCCCTTGCTTTGAACTGTTTACCTTAAAGAGGAACACCTTTTTATTGAAAGGCCAATAGAGAGCTGCATCCAGGTGGGGGTCTACCCTATTCAGCTTCTTGGGAAAGCCAGGAGACATCTTGAAATTAATATAGCGCCACACCTTGTCTCCTGAGTGCATGTAAGGAAAGAACAAGTCATCTCTGTCTTCAGGTGATAGCTTTCGGTCCTCCCATTCCACCCTTCAGGAACTTCTCATCTCTCCCTCCCTTTTATGGCTTCTTTAATGGTAGGCCCTCCTCAGGTAACACACTGTAAACTAGTCCCTTTACCCTTAAAGAAGTGAATCCATTGTGTTCGAGGAGAGTAGACAGCAGCATCTAGGTTTCCTGGGAGCCCCTCCCAAAGGGCAGACACTTGGAACAAGGGACCCAGCCCTGAATCTGTCACAGTCCACACGTAGTTCCCCTTGAAGGCATAAGTCTTCCCACGGGGCCCTGAGAGCAAAAGTGTGTCAAGTCAAAAAGAGATGGGTCAAATAAAGACTTGTGGATACCTCAGACAAGCTGATAATCTGCCTTCATCCCACAGGCTGGTCCCTCAGAAATTCACTCAACATTAATTCAAAGAGAAGATTAAAGGTAGAGAAGGAAGACTCCGGGTTCAGCCTCTTTGCTGTTCAGAGCAGCTTAGCTCTGAACAATAAAACAAAAGCCCTGCAGGTAGCTGTTCCCCTTTGGGGACCTCACCTTCCATTCCAATAGCTTCCAAGTTGTCCTTCCATGCATGTATAACACGCTCTCTAATAGACATTCCAGTAAATATAGTTTTCTCCATCTTGCTAGATTACCAGATGTGTTTTAGTGACCCTTATAGGGAGGCAACCGAGGTAAATGCCTCCCTAACCCACCTTTAATTTGGCTCTGAAGCCTCCCTCCCCATGCCACATGCCTCCTTCCATGGCCACTAACCTCTGCTGGGTATCTAACCCCTGTTGCTCATGCTGAGGTTCCATGTCATTCCCATTTGTCCAAGTCTCAAGTGAGTGGGCTGCTGCCACTGCCCACCTATAGCCTGAAAGGGAAGGGCCTCACCCAGCATCACGGCATCCAGTTCACCACTGCAGGGGTCTGGCATGGGACTGGGTTCTGTAGGCACGTGTGGTACAGTGGGGAGCTCCATCTCTTCTTCCTCATCCTCTGTCTCTGGGCTCTTCTTCCCTGCAAGGTAGCATGATGCTGTTCAAGGAGAGAACTCATAGCAACTGACCTCCCCCCACTCTTCTGTAAGTTTGGCTCAGAGGCCCTGTATAAAGGGGAAAAGGGAATCCTAGAGTGTTTCTCTTGATGGGAAGCAAGATCATATTGATATCAATTGATAGTGTTGACAGGCACCAGAAAGGGAGAAGGAAGTTTGCTGGAATATTCATTCTTCATCCCCAAGAAAGGGAAAGAGGGGAGAGAGGCCTGGAAGGAAGATCAGACATGGAAGTATCAGAAAAACAGCTCCTGAAAATGAAGATGCCTGAATAACTGGGTAGGAGGAAGAGAAGAAGACAAGTCATTTCCTGCCATGGAGGTTAGACCTGTCTCTATAAGCCTGAAGAGATGCTGGTCACACTGACCCTCATGATCACTGGGGGAAAAGACTAACCATATAGAGCCTGAATCCCTGCCACATCATCCGGGTGCAGCTTGAAGTGGGGCCGATAACCAGCATAGACAGGGGCCATGAGGGCCTGTGTATATCGGGAGTGCCCAAGCCCCAGGGCATGGCCCAGTTCGTGGGCTGCAATGATGCGCAGGTTCACTCCCCGGTAAGTCCTCTCCGTCCAGAGTTCATCTTCATCAAAGTGCACACTGCCCAGCTCTGGGATGTCAGCATGGGCCAGGACCCTCCCTGGACAAAGGCAAGGGTGAACAGGAATGAGGTCAGAGTCTTCTAGGCTAGAGCATCCCCTGCCTATTATAACCCCCAATTTCTCCATTCCCTTAAAATTCCATCTACTTTCAGTCTCCCGCATGCCTCTCTCTCTCTCACCTTTCAGATCCCCTGTCATCACCCACTTCTCTCTGGGATGCCCATCACTCTGTTTCTGTACCTCCCAACCACTCTCTTCTCTCTGGCCCAATCCTCTCTGAGATGTGCCTTGAGAAGGGGAACTTAGACCAAGGAATAAGACATAAGCTTCAAAGAGGAGGCTTGATAAGGCCCCAGGGAGGTGACCAACTGCTCCCCAAAGGAATATTAGAAGATAGTTAGAGAGTGTAGGGTGCAGTTGGACATAGGCGGCAGACTGAACATTAAGGTTCCAGAGTCACTAGCTCAAGGGGACAGAGATAATCTCGAGGCCTGTGATGTGGGAGCCAAGAGCTGGTACCTACCAGGCCCATCAAAGGAATTGGAGCAGTACCGGCTCTGGCGGCCATGGAAAGAGAGGCGGATGTCAGCCCAGCCAGCCTGCACCTCCCGGAAGGTCAGGGGAGCCACATTGCTCCAGTACTGGAAAGCTTGAAGCAGGGCTGCCCGGGCTGTGTGGGGTGGGAGGGTGGAAGGCAGGTTCAAGATGCGGAAGGTCAGGTGCTTCTTTCTCCAGCGGCCTGGTTATTAGACCAGAAAATAGGTTAGAAACACAGATCCCTTGCCAGCCCCAGAAAGATCCCCTGAGTCTGGGCATTCATTCAGCAAAGCTATGTCTCCAGGCAGGTGATGATCAGGTAATCACCAGGTGATCATCCATTCAACACTGAGCTGTCCCAATGTCACCTGTACTCCAGAGCCATGCCACCCCCTCCTTTCCCTCCCTTTCCCAGTCTCAGTCCTCACCCAGCAGGAGGTATTTAAGGGTCTTCTGGTTGAAGGGGTCCTCCAGGCCACAACGGGGCTGCCTCATGCGGGCCCTTGTGGCATCATCCAGCTGACCTGACACTGGCAGCTCAGATGCTTCCTGAAAAGCTCTGAGAAGAGGAAGAATGATGGGCCCAGCAGAGCAGGGGAATCTGGAATGACTGGAAGCTGGGGAAAGCTCTCTGGCCACCTGCTGCCCAAAGTGGTAGCAGAGAATGGCACAGAATCTCTGAAGCTGATGGGATCACTCCAGTATCCAGTCCTCATAACTAGGACTTTCTCTCCAGTTCTGCAGAAATAGTGATACTCCAGCTTCATCTCCTCATCTTCCGTCTCTTATTTGTGTTAGGTTTCCCTCAGGTGTAGCCCTCTTCCCCTACAATTTCTAACCTTCTCCTGAGGAAGTGTCCCGTCCCCCTGCTCTGGAGACTCTCCCACCTCTGATCCCACCTGAGGGCCTGTCCTCCCTCAGCCTTGTCCTCCTGGCTAGACAACCCCCCCCCCCAGCCCAGCCTGCTCTGGGGCAATTTCATCCCATAGGCATGTCAGGCATCGTGGTTTTTGAAGGGACTATAAACATAACCGAAAGCAGAAAGAAAAACTATCCGTTAGATCCAAAATATAAAAAGAAAACTTCAAAATATAAGTAAATGCTGACTTAAAAGTCTACAAAAAGCAACATCATGTCAACAACTCAACTCCAATTCAACCCAACTCATAGCTTTACATACAAATCATACTTCATGTGGGATGTCGCTAATAGTATATTGGATATGATGTGGAATGGAGCCCCCAAAGCGATGCTTAGGGCTTAGGAAGACCCAATGACTGCTCCTCATCTTTGATCCCCATCTCACTCCACACCTCACCACCCAAACTGTGGTGTGTCCTATTCCCTAGATCCCTGACATGGATTTGGGTCAGGCAGAAGTGGGCCTGGGGAGAGGAAGAGATGAGAAGAAGGAAAGATGACCTTGCAACCTCAACCTTTACAGCATGTGCCTTATGACCTCTCACCTCAGAGCCTCCATGATATCTTCTGGCTTGAAGTCATCAGGTCCTTCGAGAGGCTTCTGTAGGTATCCATACTGCAACAGGTAATCCTATGATGGGGGTCAGGGTAAGCAGAATAAAAAGGGAGTTAGTCTTAGGGTAAAGCTTCTCAGTGATCCAACAGATCCATAAGGATAGGGGAGGACAGACATGGAAGGATTAAAGGAGAGAGGCACCTTCAGGAAGGGGCTCAGGTAGAACAAAGGCAAGGAGTGGGAGATGGGCCAGAATAGATCATAAAGTAAAGGAAGGGAGAGGCACGTTGAAGTTCAGGATGGAGGCCTAGATGGGACTGTGGCGCAGTACCCCGATCCCTTCCTAGGCCTTGGTCCCTCTTTCCCCGGGAGGGGTGTGGAGAACTCACCACGGCTGCCTCCTTCCCTGAAGGCCCCAGGGTCCGGCCTGAGACTGTCATAAGGAGTAGGAAGCCCAGCCATAGCCACTGCCAGTTCATGGTCCCACTAGGCAGGAACTCCAGAGGCTGTCCTTGTCCTCTGCCCTGAGATTTCTGGGAGCCTGGGGAGTCGGGCTTGGTGGGGGGCTCTTGCCTCCAGTTCTTTCCACTCTCCAGTCTCTGGCCCTCTTTACAAAACTTAACGGGAGGGGAATTGGGGGGAGTGGCAGTGGGAGGTGACTAAGCCCAGAGGTATGTTGCAATTCTCCATTAACCCCTGCCCTGCCACAGAGCTTCCATCAAGAAGGGCCCCCAGCCCATTCCCACAGGGTCCTCTGCTGGAGATGGGAAGACTTTTCATACTGCCCTGCCCCAGGGGTGGGCATCCTGGCAGGATGAGAAGCAGAGTCTCTGCAGAGCTAGGGATGGGGACCATGGCTATCCCCTGGAGTTGGACATTCCTGTGCCCCAGGAACCCTGGGCAGCAAACCCCTCATCTTCAACCTTCATAGGTCCCTGTCTGCTCTAGGATAGGAAAAAAATAAAATAAAAGTGAAGAGGTAGGAAGCAGCTTAGGTGCTCAGGTTTCAGGTGGAGGAATCAGAGATGAGGTCTCAATTTCTTTGTACTCAAGACCAAATTAGGAATTTAAATGTTCTTGAAGCCTACTTGTGTCTGCTTTAACAAAAAGTCATTATTTCAAGCATTTCATGAGCCCATAATGTCAGGGTGGGGGTGGGGGTTAACAAGGGTACAAAGAAGTAAAAGGCCAGAGCTTGCCCACAGGAAGCTTGTGGAAGCTTGTGGCAAGGCTGACCCAAGTACCCGAAATGAGGGGAACCAGGATGCCAGGCAGGAGATGCCCCATCCTAAGGATCATGGGGCCGTGGGGAGGTTCACCAAGAAACCAGGCTTTGAAGCCTGGCTAAGAATTGGATGGAGTAAAACAGTACCAAGGGACACGGACAGTGCAGGCCTTGAGTAAAAGTGCAGAGCTGAGAAAAGCCACTGTGCTCACTGAGTGGTTTTCCAGGGTCTGGATTGCTTCATTCACCACTGACTCCCTAGTACCTACTTCAGGCCAGCTCAATGCTTCAGGTGGTGCTTAATGAATCTTTGTCAAATAACTGGGGTGGGAGAGTGGTTGGGAGCCAGAGTTTAGAGGGGGTCTTCAGTGCTATTTAAGGAAGAAGTGAAAAACTTACATTTTATTTATGAAAAAAAAAAGTTTATTTTTTATTTTTTATTTTTGAGAGACAGAGAACAGACGCTTATGTGAGAAGGACCAGGGGGCAGAGAGAGAAGGAGACAGAGAATCCAAAGCAGGCTCTATCAGGGCAAAGCCCAACATGGGGATCAAACCCACGAACCGTGAGATCATGACCTGAGTCAAAGATGGATGTTTAACTGACTGAGCCACCCAGGTCCTGAAAAACTTACATTTTAAAACACTTAATTTGTGTTGGGTGATTTAACTATTATCTCATTTAATTCTCACAACCCTCCTAGGACAGAGGAATTATTCTGGCCTTTTTTTTTTTTTTTTTTTTTTTTGGACATTTTTTGTAAAAGAAAATGGAGACCCAGAGAGGGAACTTGGCTAAGGACACGGAGCTCCCAGTTGATCTAGGCTATATTCAAATCCCTCTGCTGACTCCATAACCCATACTCTTTCCATGCACCACACTAATGACTTTCAGAGTTTTGTTCTTTAAATGTTTAGGGGAAACTTTAGGGGCTCCACTATTACTTATGCATCATACAATGTTGTGCAGGGAAGTAGGGGTAAGACTGGGAGAAAGGGTTACTGAACTCATGTTCTCAGTAGGATCCCAATTCTGAGCCCTTCCCCACACCCTAGGCTATAAGGCTGGCAGGCTACAGGGGGACACTTCACACTCCAGGGTTGAGGTGGGGGAGACGCCTGAGTCATATTGTTTCCTTTGATGACGCTGATCCCCCTGACCCATCCAACCCTCAACTGGGTAACAATCAGCTGACTAAGTCCCAAATGGCCAGTGACAGGCCAGGAAGAACAGAGAGCTTCTGACTGATGAGTGACAAAGGCCATGACTGAAGCCATCACCAAGGCTGATGTCCCCAGGAAATGACAGAGTTTAGGAACCAGCTCCCATTCAGCCCCCCACAGGGTTGTTTCTCAACCTTGCCCTTCTCTCCTGCTTTCCATCCTCCACCCCTCACTCCCTCTTTTTTTGAGAACAGGACATGGTCAAATTGAGTATTATAATTTCTTTCTGATTAAAGTCTTTGCTCTTTTTTTCTGAACAAAAGCTATCCTTTGCTTGTTGTCGTAAATTTGGAAAATACCAAAATAAGCAAGGAAGAACACGAAAACCACCACTAAATTCTACGCTTCTACCCAGAAGAGAGTCACTAGCAATATTTTGACTCATTTACTTGAAACTCTGTGGTTCAGCTCTAGCTCCGCCTGCCCAGACTCCGCCCCTGGAGACTGGGGCTGGGATGGAAGAAAAAGTGGTAAGAAATAGTAAAAATAATGGAGGAGGAACAGGAGCTGAGGGTGATGGGGAGAGAGGAGGACACAGGCAGGAGGATATGAAAGAAAGGAGATGAATGTGATAGCAGACTACTCTCTCCTCTCTCACATAAGTAAAAAACAAAAACGAAAACAAAGACAAAAACAAACAGAACAGGGCAGACGCTTAAGACTGTGTGACAGAATGTTAGTGAGATGATTATTATTATGAAAGGTAGGTGCTCACTCTGGCCTGCCTTGGAAGACCCCGGGGGAATGAAACCACATTCTAGATGCTAAGGAGCCAGGAGAGAATAGAGTAAACTAGTAAAAGCTGCCAAATAATTTACCTCGTTTAAATCTCAACAACCAGGCTGGTATTATCATCTTCTTACAGAAAAGGAAACCAAGTGTCTAGTAGGTTACTTCGGGTCACACAGCCAGGAAGCAGCAGAGGCTCAGGCTCAAGCTATGATGATGTGAGCAGCTTCCCAAGAGTTTCCACACGCACCCAAACAAAACCCCCCTACAGAGCCAGGAGCTGCAGGCAGGGCATCTGGTCAAGGACTGCATGACTAACTCTTCCCATAATGGCATGGTGACCACCCCTTCCGCCAGCCCCCACCCCCTGAGCCAGGCTGGCCAGCTCTTTTTGCCTCTGAATTTGTCATCTCTCACTGGGGGAGATATGGGGATGTGTGCAAAGGGTTAGGGCATGTGGTCTGCCTGCCCCCAAAAGAGAACAGGAGTCTGAGAGAAAGAACTCCCAAGTTCTTTGGCTTGCTTGCTCCCTTCCTGCAAACTAGTTTCCCTCTCTGCCCACAAATTGTGGTGGAAGAGTTTGTATAGAAATATTATTAATTAAAATATTTGAAACGGTAGCAGGAGGAAGTAGGTTAGATTCTGAGAGTATTTTCTAGTGATCAGGGGCCATGGGGCAAAAGTTTGCAGAAGTCTCTAAATCCAAGAGAAGCCAATGTGTAAACCACCACCCACCCTCTCCGACAGCTACCCTTATCCGAATGGGGTGGCTCCTAGGGCTGGGCATCCTGGTATAAGGGTAAGTCTGGGAACTGAAACTGGAAACTGGAGGTGAGAAAAACATAAGATATAACTCACGGGCACAGATACTGCTCTTGATTTAGAGAAATGTGGTGTTAGCCTCTGGCCTGTTTCCCCTGAGCCCAGAGGGAATCAGGAGAGAGGGAACTTTCCCTGGCTGAATGGGATTGAGTTTTCCAAGCTGTTACCCTGGAAACCTCTGTTTTTAAGAGGACCTCCCCCCACCCCCCAACACACACTCCTTTAATTAGTCATGAGTTCCTAGAAGCCAGATGGGAAGCAATGGGCTAGATCTTGCACAGCTGGAACTGGTTAGTGACAGGAGAAGTGGGAGGGGTTTGGAGATGGCTCATGGCCTGGGCCAGCTCATTCTGTTCCCAGGATGCTCCAGACTTCCTCAGAACCTACAAACATTCCCCTATCGTGGGCATTCCCACCCACCCATAGCTCTTCAAACATGCACCCACTGGGGCACTGGCCTGAACTGGCTCAGCTGAGAGGACATCAGACCCAAATCCTTAAGTTCTTTAGTTCCTGTGAGGGAGACCAAGATCTGCTCCTTGACCCCAATTCACAGAAGAAAGTATTATCCCACAGCACTCCCCTGGAGATTGCTGGAGGCTTCTGCTGGTTATACCATTACCCAGGACAGTGCCAAAAGGATGCATGAAGGGATCAATGCTAGCCTCCAGAATAAGGAGGGGAGTAGAGGAATAAAAAGCTTAAGTGGGAGCACCTGGCTAGTTCAATCAGTACAGCATACACTCTTTTTTTTTTTTTATGTTTATTTATCCTTGAGAGGGAGACAGAACAAGAGCAAGGGAGGGGTAGAGAGAGAGACAGAGACACAGAATCAGAAGCGGGTTCTAGGATCTGAGCTGTTAGCACAGAGCTCAACACGGAGCTTGAACTCATGAGCTGTGAGATCATGACCTGAGCCGAAGTCAGACACTTAACGGACTGAGCCACCCAGACATCCCTATAGAGCATACACTATTGATCCTGGGGTCCTGAATTCAAGCCCCACATTGGGTATAGAGTTTACTTTTCTTTTTAAGTTTATTTATTTATTTATTTTGAGAGAAAGAGCAACCATGAACAGGGAAGGGGTGGAGAGAGAGAGAATCACAAGCAGGGTCTGCACTGCTAGTGAGAACCCACAAACCGTGAGATCATGACCTGAGCCGAAATCAAGGTTCAGACACTTAACCAAATGAGCCGTCCAGGCACCCCTCAAGTTTACTTTTTCTTTTTGAAGTGACTAAATTAAAGGGGAAAAAAAAGCTTAAGTGTTCTTTCAGCATCTAGGATTATAACGAAATGATGATATCACAAAGGATTTTTGCTCCTTCTGGGAATGACTATTTTTTCCTTAATGAAAACCAAACTAATTTTTGTTTTTCGCAAGGGCAGTAGGATATGGGGGAACACTCTGGCCTCCTGTTCTCACTTTGTGATCCCAGGAAACAGATCTGTTGTAATGTTTGGGAACTGTCATGGGCGTGGAAAGTTCATGTTTGGCTCCCTTATGTATTGGCAAAAAGCTCTGATAGGGGTTTGGCAAAGGAAGGACTTCAGCACTGACTTCCCCCTTTGAAGAGGGTAGTAACTAGATGGGAGAAAGGAGACCCAGGGATAACCCAGTTCTGCATCCACCAGGCCAGCAACCGCAGAGAGGGCTGGGGGGGGAGGGCGGGGTAAGAAGGCTGTGCTTGATGGGCGAGGCACGTAGGCAGCAGGCTCTCCTTTGCAGCCCATGTTTTGTTCCTAACTTACTTAAGAAGGATAGTGGAGGGTTCACCAGTCTGGTTCTGTTTTTATTTCTTAGTGAATTCATTAATTGACACTGGAGGAAGTATGTCCTGCAGATAGTGAGGAAGAAAGTGCTAAAGGATTTTAAAGTGTCAAAGGGTCAAAGTTCCAGTTTAAGGGGCGCCTGGGTGGCTCAGTTGGTTAAGCGTCCGACTTCTGCTCAAGTCACAATCTCACGGTCCGTGGGTTCGAGCCCCGCGTCGGGCTCTGGGCTGATGATGGCCCAGAGCCTGGAGCCTGCTTCCGATTCTGTGTCTCCCTCTCTCTCTGACCCTCCCCCGTTCATGCTCTGTCTCTCTCTGTCTCAAAAATAAATAAACGTTAAAAAAAAAAATTAAAGTTCCAGTTTGAGCAGCAGGCAGCTTTGGCATAATGAGCACTACCCCTCAGCTGCGAAAGAAGTTTTCAAAATGAGAACTATAGGGGCGCCTAGGTGGCTCAGTTGGTTGAGTATCTGAGTCTTGATTTCAGCTCAGGTCATGATCTCACAGTTCATAGGTTCAAGCCCCGCGTTGAGCTCTGCACTGGCAATGTGGAGCCTGCTTGGGATTCTCCTTCTCCCTCTCTCTGTCCCTCCCCCACTTGTTCTCTCCCTCTCAAAATAAATAAAAACGAACTTTAAAAAAATGGGAAATAGAAAAAGATAATGGAAAAAGAAGACTGTGGATCCTAAAGAAGGCTGTATTCTCAGATTTTTTTTTTTATCCAGAAGCTATTCTTAATGATGTGTGCATTCGCCTGTTGCCCGTTTTTGTAACACTCCTTAGCGTGTCTTTGCGTGTGTGTGTGTGTGTTATTATAGGAGTGATGCTCCATGTTGTAAAAACTTGAGATGATACATAACTTCCTGCTTTCAAAAAGGAAGCCAGGGATGCATGGGTGGCTCAGTCAGTTGTCCAACTTTGACTCAGGTCATGATCTCATAGTTCATGGGTTCAAGCCACACACTATCAGCGTGGAGCCTGCTTGAGATTCTCTCTGTCCCTCTCTCTGCCCCTCCCTGGCTCATGCTCTCTCCCTCTCTCTCTCTCTCTCTGTCTCTCAAAATAAATAAACAAACAAACAAACAAACTTAACAAAACAAAACAAAAAGGAAGCCAGATATTAGTGGGATAGGAGCACACCGGGAGGAAAGATTTGGAGATATTTAGAAACAGAAGCTGGTGGGGTGCGTGGGTGGCCCAGTCAGTTGAGCGTCTGACATCGGCTCAGGTCATGATCTCAAAATCCATGAGTTCGAGCCCCATGTCAGGCTCTGTGCTGACAGCTTGGAGCCTGGAGCCTGCCTCAGATTCTGTGTCTCTGTCTCTCTCTGCCCCTCCCCTGCTCATGCTCTGTCTCTCTCTGTCTCAAAAATAAATAAAAACATTAAAAATTTAAAAAAAGAAAAGAAACAGGAGCTGGAACAGATATAAAAATATCTAGTTGATCACTGGCCACAAATTAAGGCTGGCCACTGACCAGAGTAGCCATGGTGATCAATAAAATCAGATGAAATTGATAAGCAAGCATGTTAACCCTCTGATATGAGGCCAATGGTGGTGGCCAGAGACAAAAGAGAGTGAAAAAGAAACAAGTAAAAGGGTGAGAACTCAAGGAGTCTAAGAATCCTAGCTTGGATTAAGGGCATTTATTTGAGGGCAAGTAGAAAGAGTTGTTTTTCTGACTAATCAAACTGTACCCTTGCAAATAAAAGAACTGACCATTGGCAAAAATTGTATTAATTTGTCATTCGCTGCTTCACTTACTGAATCTATTGGTGTTTCTTAAAATTTCTACCAAAATTCCCCAAGTAGATTATGAAAATACATGCTTAGAGGTTAAAGGTATATGTATGTAAATATGGTGGGAAATTTGTCCGTCTCACGATGATTACCTCTTCTCTGTCCCCCTTCCGCATGGTCAAATGGGTGACTGCAAGCAGCCATATTTATGTTATGTAAAACTCTGTCCTTCAGACCTGCTAAGTGAACCAGAGATAGACAACGGAGTCAAGCAGTTTTATTCCTCCCAATCCCCCAGGAGTTGGGTCTGAAAAAGAAATACATTTATCTCTTTATGTGACTGGATCTGAAACATGTAAAGCTCAGGCAGTAAGTTGTGGCTATTTTCCGCCTCTCAAGACAAAAACGAGAGGAAGCCTATTGCTAGGAAAGAAAACAAAAAACAGAAGGTTGGAGGCAAAAGGAGAGGAGAGATGGGAAGAACACACCTGGGCTCATGATAGCTTCTCTTCTGGTTCCACAAGAACAGATGCATCCTTGCTCTTGGTTCTTTGTAACACAGAGCTATGCTGAATAATGGCCCCCAAACATGTCCATGTCCTAATCCCCAGAACCTCTATATATGTTACCTTGCATGTCAAAAAGGGCTTTACAGGGGTGCCTGGGTAGCTCAGTTGGTTAAGCATCTGACTTAGTCTCAGGTCATGATCTCACAGTTTGTGAGTTCAAGCCCCGCATCGGGCTCTGTGCTGACAGCTCGGAGCCTGGAGCCTGCTTTGGATTCTGTGTCTTCCTCTCTCTCTCTCCCTCCCCACTTCACACACACACTCTCTCCTTCTCTCTCTCAAAAATAAAAATATTTTTTTTTAAAAAAAGGGCTTTACAGATGCGATTAAGGATCTTGCTGTGGGGATATTCACATGCCAAAAAATGAATCTAGACATACACTTTATACTCTTCACAAAAATTAACTCAAAATGGATTATAGACCTAAATGTAAACATAAAACTATAAAGTTGCTGGGAGAGGGGCGCCTGGGTGGCCCAATAGGTTAAGTGTCCACCTCTTGATTTTGGCCCAGGTAACGATCTCACGGTTTGTGGGTTCAAGCCCTTCATCAGGCTCCGTGCTGGTTGTGCAGAGCCTGCTTTGGATCCTCTCTCTCCCTCTCTGCCCCTCCCTGATTGTGCTCACTCACTCACGCTCTCTCTCTCAAAAAAAAAAAAAAAAACTTAAAAAAAACCGCTAGGAGAAAATGTAGATGACCTTGAGCATGAGCATGGCAAAGAATTTCAGAGACAATACCAAAGGCACGATCCATGAAAGAAACAATTAATAAGCTGGACTTCAGTAAAATTAGAAACTTCTGCTGTGAGAAAGACAATGTCAAGAGAATGAGAAGACATGCCACAGGTTGGAAGAAAATATTTGCAGAAGACACATCTGATAAAGGACTGGTATCCAAAATATACAAAGAACTCTTAATAATTCGTAATAAGAGGGCCGCCTAGAAGGATCAGGTTGTTGAGAATCTAACCTGAATTTGGCTTAGGACATGATCTCATGGTGGTGAGATTGAGTCCTGCATTGGGCTCCAAGCTGGGTGTGGAGCCTGCTTAAGATTCTCTCTCTCCCAGGGTGCCTGGGATGACTCAGTCAGTTAAGCATCTGACTCTTGATTTTGGCTCAGGCCATGATCTCATGGTTCCTGGGGTCAAGCCCCATGTCAGGCTCCATGCTGACAGCTCAGAGCCTGCTTGGGATTCTCTCTCTCCCTCTCTCTGCTCCTTCCCTGCTCATTCTCTCTCTCTCTCTCAAAAATAAATAAACTTAAAAAAAAAAAAAAGATTCTCTCCCTCTCCCTCTGTCACTCCCTCTCTTGGGCCCTCTCTCTGTCTCTCAGAAAAAAAAGGTTAAAACAAGCAGAATTTCATGAAATTTAACTTAAATAATTTAAAATTCAAAAATAGTAATAGGAAAATGAACCATCTGACTTTTTAAAATGGGCAAATGACCTGGACATCTTGTCAAAGAAGGCATACAGATAGCAAGTAAACATATGAAAACATCTTCAACATCCTATATCATTATGGAGCCGCAAATTACAAACAACAATGAGGTATCACTACACACCAGTTAGAATGGTCAAAATCTAAAACGCTGACAACACCAAATGCTGCCAAGGACGTGGAGCAATAAGAAATCTCATTCATCGCTGGTGGGAATTCAAAATGGTACAGCCACTTTGGAAGACAGTTTGGCAGTTTCTTACATAACTCAACATATTCTTACCATAAAATCCTGCAACCACCCTCCTTGGTATTTACTCAAATGAGCCAAAACTTGTGTCCACACAAAAACCTGCACGTGAATGCTTGTTTATAGCAGCTTCACGCATAGTTGCCTAAACTTAGGAGCAATTAACACATCCTTCAGTAAGTGAGTGGATAAATAAATTGTAGTGCATCCAGACTGTGGAATATTATTTTTTTTTCAAGTTTGTTTATTTTGAGAGAAAGAGCGTGTGCAAGTGGGGGAGAGGCAGAGGTGGGGGAAGAGAATCCCCAGCAGGCTCCTCGCTGTCTATGCAGAGCCCAACACAGGGCTAAATCACAGGGACCACAAGATCATGACCTGAGCTAAAACCAAGAGTTGGACACCTAACCCACTGAGCCACCCAGGTGCCCCTGGAATATTATTCTATGTTGAAAATAAAAAGAGCTATCAAACCATGAAAACACATGGAGGAACCATGTTAGCATATCGCTAACTGAAAGCCAATCAGGAAAGGTTACATATGACATTCTGGAAAGGCAAAACTACAGATACAGTAAAAATGTAATGTGGGATGTAAATAGTGGGGGAGGTTTTGCATGTGTGGGGACAGGGAGTATATGAGAACTCTCTGTACCTGATTAATCTTTCTGTGAACCTAAAACTGCTCTAAAAAATAAAGTTTATTAATTAAAAAAATTACTAGTGTATATATGGGAACAAAAATAAAACCTTTCCAAAGTTAGAAATAATATTACCCATTAATCAAAGAAACAACTTTTTTTTTTAATTTAGCCCATATAATAAATAGGGTATTTCAGGTCAGTGAGGAAAGAGTAGATTTTTCAATGAACAGAATTAAGGCAATTATTTGTCATTAAAAAAGAAAATCAAAGGGCGTCTGGGTGGCTCAGTCAGTTCAGCCTCTGACTCTTGATTTCAGCTCAGGTCATGATCCCAGGGTTGTGGGATGGAGCCCCGCTTCAAACTCTGTGCTAAGTGTGGAGCCTACTTAAGATTCTCTCTCTCTTTTCCTCTGCTCCTCTCCCCCATGTGCTCTCTCTCTAACATTAAAAAAAGCAGGGTGTCTGGGTGGCTCAGTCAAGCATCCGACTTTGGCTCAAGTCATCATCCCACTGCTCGTGGGTGGGTTCGAGCCCAGCATCAGGCTCTGTGCTGACAGCTCAGAGGCTGGGGACTACTTCTGATTCTGTGTCTCCTCTCTCTGCCCCTCCCCTGCTCACGCCTTGTCATTCTCTCTCTCTCTAAAATAAATAAACATTACAAAAAATAATAAGTTAAATTAAATTTAATTTAAAAAAAGAAAGAAAAAGCTAGATCTTATGTCATTAAATGAACTGAAATAAATTGCAGACCAAACAGTGATCGAAATGTAAATTACTGGGGGCTCCCTGAGGGCTCAGTCGGTTAATCTACCAGACTCTTGGTTTCCACTCAGGTCTTGATCTCACGGTTCGTGGATTTGAGCCCTGCATTGGGCTCTGTGCTGCCAGTGCAGAGCGTGCTTAGGATTCTCTCTCTCTCTCAAAATAAATAAATAAATAAATAAACTTAAAAAAAAAGAAGAAATGTAAATTAATGAACCATAAAAGTATTTTTAATATATTCTTTTTATTTTTAAAAGAGATAGAGCACAATCTTATATAGCTTATATAAGATCCCCATTCCCATGCTTCCCATGTGAGATCATGAACTGAACTGAAGTCAGACACTTAGCCAACTGTGCCACCCAGGCACCCCACATAAAAGTATTTTTAAAAGGTATTTATTTCTGGGGCACCTGGGTGGCTCAGTCAGTTGAGACTCTGACTTCGGCTCAGGTCATGATCTCACTGCTTGCGGGTTTGAGCCCCACATTGGGCTCTGTGCTGACAGCCCGGAACCTGGAGCCTGCTTCAGATTCTGTGTCTCCCTCTCTCTCTGCTCCTCCCCTGCTCATGCTCTCTCTCTGTCTCTCTCTCTCTCTCTCTCTGTCTCTTTCTCTCTCTCTGTCAAAAATAAATAAACATTAAAAAAAAGGTATTTATTTCTAAAGCATCGGGCAAAATCCAGAAGCCATTATGATCAAATAAACATTTTTAAAAGTTTGAAAAGTTAAAAAAAAAAAAGTCCAGTTAACCAGGCAAATGGAACACTCTCTCCTCTAAAATGCTAGTAAAAGAATAAAAAAGTAAATAAACCTACAAGGACAAAGAGAACTGGAAAGAGGTCAACAGTAGATAGGAGATAACACATTTTGGAAATCAAATGGAGGAGTGATAACTTCACAGTTTGGTGCAAGATGAAGCCTAAATGCCCATAGTGGGTGAAACCAATAAGAAGCATGCCAATTTACAACTCTGCCCCATCCCCTCATTCCAGAAGCCTCAGAACTTGGAGGCACAAGTCCCTCAGATTGCAAGAGAAAGGGACAGTTTGTATAGTTTGTATAAGATCCCCATTCCCATGCTTCCCCGGCCAGCTAACTTCTTCAGATAACTTCCCAGAAGGAAATATGAAGTTTTTTCTCCAGAGAAATTGAGCCAGAGGACCCAGAGGAGACCAGGGCACTAAATCAGAATGAGAACAGGAGTTTAAGTGAAAGTCCCTGTATTAGTTTCCCGTAATGGCGCTATCAAATTATCATAAATTTGGTGGCATTAAAGCAATAGAGATTTATCCTCTCATTGTCTAGAGACCAAAAGTTCAAAAGCAAAGTATCAGCAGAGTCACATGCATTCCAAAGGCCCTAGGGGAGAATCTGTGCCTTGCCTCTTCCAGCTTCTGGTGGCTCTAGATGTTCCTTGGCTTATGGCCTCATCACTCAGATTTCTGACTCCAGCTTCACATTGCCTTCTCCTCTGTGTGGACCTCCATCTAATCTTCCCCTGCCTCTCTCCTATAAGGATATATATAATTACATTTAGGATCCACCCAGATAATCCAGGATAAACTAACTTTTCTTTAGATCATTAACTTGATCACATCTTTCCATACATGGAAATAGTCATTCTTTTGCTATATAATATTCACGGGTTCTGGGCACTAGACAGTGCATATATCTTTGGTGGGGGTGTGCATTTTTTGTGTGTGTGCCTACCACAGTTGCTACACCGAAGAATGAGACAGATCCCTTTTCCTTCCCAGCCACTAGCATGCTAGCACCCAGAATTTCACCCGCCTCACAGAAAACTGGAATGTTCTTCTCTGGAGAGACTGAACAGCTCCAGAGAGACTTACAGCTACTGATACTTGGGTACCCCCCAACAAAAATCCAACTCACTGCCTGCTTCTCCCCACAGTGAAACTCATCTATCAACATACCTCTCTGAAACACAGAGCTTCTAATCAGTTTTTTTGGTTTCACGCTCTCACATATAAAGGAACAGTCAGTTTGCAGAATAATCCAAGAAAGGCTTCCAATAGGGAAAACTCAGACTAAAACAAACAAACAAAAAAGGAGGGGCGGGGCTTGGAGAAAACAAAGAGACTAAGCAACAGGAAAAGATTTTAAAATATATATATAATTTATATCTTCAGAGAGATAAAAAAAATAATACTATGAAACAAGTACAGGACACTATTTTTAAAAAATGAAAGAAGGGGTCCCTGGGTGGCTCAGTTGGTTGAGTGTCCGACTTTGGCTCAGGTCATGATCTTGTTGTCAGTGACTTCCTCGGTCAGTGAGTTCCAGCCCATCGTCGGGGTCTGTGCAGACAGCTTAGAGCCTGGGGCCTGCTTTGGATTCTGTCTCTCTCTTTCTCTACCCCTCCCCTGCTCATGCTCTGTTCTCTCTTAAAAATGAATAAATGTTAAAAAAAATTTTTTTAATAAAAACAAAAAAAAGAAGAGGGGCACTTAAAAAAAAAAAGAAGAAGAAGAAGAGGGGAGCTTGGGTGGCTCAGTCGATTAAGCCATTGACTTTGGCTCAGGTCATAATCTCACAGTTCCTGAGTTTGAGCTCTGCCTGGGGTCCTGTGCTAACAGCTCAGAGCCCGGAGCCTCCTTCAGATTCTGTGTCTCCCTCTCTCTCTGCCCCTCTCCCACTCACACTCTGTGTCTCTCTCTCTCAAAAATAAAAAGAAACATTAAAAAAAAATAAAGTCTTTAAAAATTTCTTTTGATACAAATATCTTAAAAAATGTACAGGGGCGCCTGGGTGGCTCAGTCGGTTAAGCGGACGACTTCGGCTCAGGTCATGATCTCACGGTCCGTGAGTTCGAGCCCCGCGTCGGGCTCTGTGCTGACAGCTCAGAGCCTGGAGCCTGTTTCAGATTCTGTGTCTCCCTCTCTCTGACCCTCCCCTGTTCATGCTCTGTCTCTCCCTGTCTCAAAAATAAATTTAGGGGCGCCTGGGTGGCGCAGTCGGTTAAGCGTCCGACTTCGGCCAGGTCACGGTCTCGCGGTCTGTGAGTTCGAGCCCCGCGTCAGGCTCTGGGCTGATGGCTCGGAGCCTGGAGCCTGTTTCCGATTCTGTGTCTCCCTCTCTCTCTGCCCCTCCCCCGTTCATGCTCTGTCTCTCTCTGTCCCAAAAATAAATAAAAAACGTTGAAAAAAAAAATAAAATAAAAATAAAATAAATTTAAAAATGTTAAAAAAAAAAATGTACAGCACCTGCTGCCAAACAGGTTTGAAAGTGAAAAGTGAACTGAAATAAACCAGGCGGCTTCTGAGCATGGAACAAAAAGGACGTGTTTAGGGAATTAAGTGGAGCCATCAAGAAATTCCATAATAAGAAAGCACCCTTAATCTAGATAATCCTCCATCTCGCCAACTCAGTCATAGTCTTTAAAAAGAGTTAGTTTGGGGGCAGCTGGTTGCCTCAGTTGGTTAAGCGTCTGACTTTGGCTCAGGTCACGATCTCACGGTTTGTGAGTTCAAGCCCTGCATCCAGCTCTCTGCCCTCAGCACAGAGCCCACTTGGGATCCTCAGTCTCCCCCCTCTCTCTCTGTACCTTCCCCGCTTGCTCGTGCTCTCTCTCTCTCAAAAATAAACTTTAATAAATAAATAAATAAATCGAGTTAGTTTTACATGGCTTTCTGGTTTGTTGTTGTGAATATTACTTAATGAAAATAGGATTGCAGAAACCCTGATTCTTTCCCTTTCAATTCACATATTACCCACATATTCCATTACTCATTTTCAATACTTTAACTTTCATTAAAAACATCTGATTTTTTATTTATTTATTTTTTTTTAATTTTTTTAATGTTTATTTATTTTTGAGACAGAGAGAGACAGAGCATGAACAGGGGAGTGGCAGAGAGAGAGGGAGACACAGAATCTGAAATGGCTCCAGGCTCTGAGCTGTCAGCACAGAGCCCGACGCGGGGCTCGAACTCACAGACCGTGAAATCATGACCTGAGCCAAAGTCGGACGCTTAACCGACTGAGCCACCCAGGCGCCCCAAAAACATCTGATTTTTTAAATGTTTATTTATTTTTGAAAGAGAGAGAGAGAGAGAGGGCACGAGCAGGGGGAAGGGCAGAGAGAGAGAGGGAGACTTAGAATCCAAAGCAGGCTGCAGGCTCTGAGCTGTCAGCACAGAGCTCAATGCAGGGCTCCAACTCATGAACCTTGAGATCATGAACTGAGCCGAAGTTGGATGCTTAACTGACTGAGCCACCCAGGTACCCCAAAAAACATCTAGTTTTTAAAAGGAGGTGTAGGGATACATAAGTAAATATATTAATGGCATTTGTCTAAATAAGCTGTCAACATGTTTGTTGCAGCCTTGTTTTTATTAATAAAATGTTGGAAATATCTTGAATAGCCATCATGAGGGAACTGGCTAGATAGATATTGATACATAAAAGAATAAAAGCATTAAAAAGAATGAAGTAGCTCTATATGTACTATCATGAATGGTTTCCACTACAGCATTCAGTGAAAAAAGTAAGATGCATGGATTGCATGGGTGGCTCGATTGATTGAGCATCTGGCTCCTGTTTCAGCTCAGGTCACGATCTAATGGTCATGATCTTGAGGTAGTGAGATTGAGCCCTGTGTTGGGCTCTGCAATGAACATGGAACCTACTTGGGATTCTCTCTCTCCCTCTCTCTCTTTCTCTGCCCCTCCCCACCAAAGTAAATAAACATTTTTCTTTAAAAAGGTAAGTTACAGAACATGTATAATGTGAAATCATCTATGCAAAAAACAAAAATATATCCAGCTGTTTGACAGTGTGGAAGGATATTTACCAATATCTGAGGAGGGGATGAAGAGAAGGGAATTTCTGCTTTTTGCTTTATACCTATCTATGATATTTAAAATGTTTTTACTGGAAATATGAATCAAATTGTAAAATAAAGAAAAATGCAAACCTAGGAAAGGACAGTAAGTGCATAAAAGGTATACATAGGAACAGAATATTGATATTTATATTTTTCATTATGCTGTTTTTAAAATATACTCTGTTTAGAATTTTATATCATGGGACATAGTATATATGCTTTCTAAATAAAGTATATTTTCTTTAAATGTTTTTATTTTTTTATTTTTAAGAGAGACAGAGACAGAGACAGAGCAGGAGAGGGGGAGGCGCAGAGAGAGAGGGAGACACACAGAATCTGAAGCAGGCTCCAGGCTCTGAGCTGTCAGCACAGAGCCCGACACAGGGCTCAAACTCATGAACCACAAAATCATGATGTGAGCCAAAGTTGGACAATTAACTGACTGAGCCACCCAGGCACCCCATAAAGTAAATTTTCTTTTAAAAAAAAACACAAAACAAAACAACAAAACAACAACAAAAAATATTGAAGCCAGAAAATAAAGAAACAATGCCTTCAAAATTCTGAAGAAAATTCTTTTCAATCTAGAATTTAATACCCAGCCAAACAACAAACTAAGTGTGAGAGTAGAATAAAATAATCTTCATTAATGTAAGCTCTCAAACAATTTATCTTCTATGTGCCTTTTCTCAGTAAGGTGTTCTCCACCAAAAAGATGAAGCCAAGGAAGAGGATGACCTGAGATCAAGGACACAAGAATTTATACATGAGACAGTTGACAATCATTCCCAGGATGAGGACAAATGGAAGTCCCAGGATCTCAAGTATGTAGCAGGCCCAGACAGCAACCAGTCCAGACTAATAGGCACAGAGGTAGGTTCCAGAGGATGTCACTATGAAAAAAAAAAAAAAATGGAATCAATAGATTATCTAAGACATGAGATCTTGTGAAAGATTTCACTGAGAGATCATTGGAGGCTGTAGGAAGAATCAGGCCTAGCAGAAATTGGCTGAGGTAGACTTACTGTGAAGCTAATGAATTTTAAACTTCAGGCTCCTTCATCTAAGTGAATCCTTTCCAAGGTGCTCTAACTAATTTGTTCCAAAAGTATGTATTCTATGTAAGAGGTTCTCTCAAAATGCACAAACTTCAACCTTATAAAACCTATATCTCCCCTGGTGGTGATTTTATAATTCCATAATTCCTTCTGATCTTATTATCTGTGATTTTTCTAAAAAAAAAAAAAAAAAAAAAGGAAAGAAAGAAAGAAAGAAAGAAAGAAAGAAAGAAAGAAATTTCCCTTATTAATTATTAGGTAACCCTGAAATACATTCCTTTACATGTCAGGATATGTTTTATTCTTACTTCTATTTATAAATTCTTAGGACTATTTAGTTAGTAACATAGAAAACCTCTAAAAGTGACCAAGTTTTTCTTTGTTTGTTTCAGGGTTTTTAAGATATAATTACAAAATCATGGATTAAAGTATATATATTATGGGAATGCAAGCTGGTGCAGCCACTCTGGAAAACAGTATGGAGGTTCCTCAAAAAACTAAAAATAGAACTACCCTATGACCCAGGATTGCACTACTAGGTATTTATCAAGGGATACAGGTGTGCTGTTTCGAAGGGGCACATGCACCCCCACGTTTATAGCAGCACTAGCAACAATAGCCAAAGTATGGAAAGAGCCCAAATGTCCATCGATGGATGAATGGATAAAGAAGATGTGGTATATATATACAATGGAGTATTACTCGGCAATCAAAAAGAATGAAATCTTGCCATTTGCAACTACGTGGATGGAACTGGAGGGTATTATGCTAAGTGAAATTAGTCAGTCAGAGAAAGACAAAAATCAGATGACTTCACTCATATGAGGACTTTAAGAGACAAAACAGACGAACATAAGGGAAGGGAAACAAAAAGAATATAAAAACAGGGAGGGGGACAAAACAGAAGAGACTCATAAATATGGAGAACAGACTGAGGGATACTGGAGGGGTTGTGGGAGGGGGGATGGGCTAAATGGGTAAGGGGCACTAAGGAATATACTCCTGAAATCATTGTTGCACTATATGCTAACTAGTCTGGATGTAAATTTAAAAACATAAAAAATAAAATTAAAATATATATATTATATTTATATAAATATAAAAATATATCAAGCATCCCAAAAATTTCCTTTGTGTCCCCTTCAGTCACTACCTCCAAATGTAACCACCATCCTAACTTCTTTTCTTTTTAAGTTCATTTATTTATTTTAAGAGAAAGAGAGAGAGAGAGGGTGGGTGGAGGAACAGAGAGAGAGGGAGAGAGAGAGAATCCCAAGCAGGCTCCATGCCACCAGCACACAGCCTGACTCAGTGCTTGAACTCACAAACCTTGAGATCATGACATGAGCCAAAACCAAGAGTCGGACATTTAACTGACTGAGCCCCTTTCCACCATCCTAACTTCTAACAGTAATAATTGGTCTTACTTATTATTGAATTTATATAAGTGTAATCAGCATGATTTCTTTTTCTGTTGGTTTGGGTTTTTTATTTGTGCTTTGGTTTTTTTGTCTTGTTGTTGTCATTGTAACACTTTTTTAAAAAAATTTGTTTTTAAATATTTATTTTTGAAAGAGAGAGAGAGACAGTGAGTGCAAGCTGGAGAGGGGCAGAGATAGAGGGAGACACACAGAATCCGAAGCAGGCTCCAGGCTGTGAGCTGTCAACACAGAGCCCCACATGGAGCTCAAACTCACAAATGGTGAGATCATGACCTGAGCCAAAGTCAGACACTTAACTGGCTGAGCCACCCAGGCCCTGTAACACTGTTTTATTAAGAGTGAACTATTTTTGGAGGCACTTGGGTGGCTCAGTCGGTTAACCATCCGACTTGAGCTCAGGTCAAGTGATATCATTGTGATATCAAGCCCCGAGTCAGGCTCTGACTGACAGTTCAGAGCCCGGAGCCTGCTTCAGATTCTGTGTCTCCTTCTCTCTGCCCCTCCCCCACTCACACTCTGTCTCTCTCTCTCTCAAAAATAAACAAACATTAAAAAAAAAAAGAACATTTTCAGTATTCCTAAACTGTAAACAATGGGAAACTGAAGTATCAAAGGAGACACATCAGGGGTCATATGTTATATATATATATATATATATATATATATATATATATCTCATATATTACAGACAATAACCTTTAAATTTTCTTATTGCCTTTATACAATCAATGCATAATATTTAAGTAAAACTGAAATAACTGAAACCTTTATTAGGCAAACATTTTTGCATACGCTGCCTTCTCTCCATCTTTCTGTGCCTTTATCTTTTGTTTAACTTTCAACAATTCTGTCTAGATAGTTGTATCTTCCAGTGCTGTCTCCTGAGCTTTCTTAAGATCAGCCCATGCTTGATCATATTCCTTTAATCCTTGCCATCCTTGAGCTCACAGTACAATGCTTTGGTATTTAATGGGTCTATTTCAAGAGCCTCCAAACAGCTGTCAATTGCTCCCTGCCAATTTGGCATCTTCAGTTTATTAGCACCAATATTCAGCATGCAGCTTAAAGCTATAGGTTGCAGCTTCTATCTGTCCGTTTTCTCAATAACAGCGTTTGAACCTTCCATATATCTTAAAACTTTTGTATATTTTTGGGGGCGCCTGGGTGGTTCAGTTGGTTGAGCGACCGACTCTTGATTTCACCTCAGGTCATGATCTCACAGTTCATGGGATCAAGCCCCACGTGCTGTCAGCGCAGAGCCTGCTTGGGATTCTCTCTCTCTCTCTCTCTCTCTCTCTCTCTCTCCCTCCCTATCTGTCCTTCCTCTGCTTGCTCTCTCTCAAAATAAATAAATAAACATTAAAAAAACACTTTTGTACATTTTTAATAGCCATCTCCCACTTCTGGATTTGAAAAAATATATTTCCAATTTTTTTTAAGACTTCTGTTATTAGTAAAATTTTATCTGCATCTTTTAAATCTATATATCTGCATCCTCAGGGAAATCTGGACGACTGTCACCAGAACCATCTTTTGGGAATATCATCCCCTTCCTTCAGTTCTCTGTATTCTGCAATAATGCATAATTTGGCAAGGTTTTCACCTTTCACTTCTACATTTTCCAATATCCTTGCCATACCCATTCCTTTAATTACTTGTGCCAAACACCACATGTTTCCCATCCAAATGAGGAGTGCAAACCATTGTGATTAAGAACTGAGAACCATTTGTATTGTAGCCCACATTTGTCATGCTCAATAATAGAAATTTTCATCTTCACATTTTTTACCATCAATACTTTCTCTACCTGCCCCTTTTCGATATGAGAAGTCTCCACCCTGAATCATAAATGTCTTAATAATTTGATGGAAAGGGCACCCTTTGAAATGGAGAGGTTTCCCAGTAGTATGTCTAATCCCTTTTTCTTCTGTATGCAATATTCAAAATTTTTCTGCAGTTTTGAGTACAACATCTGCAAACAATTCTAGGACAGTTCAACCAATTTGCTCCTCTCCAATGTCCACAGCAAATAAGATGGGGTGGGGGTGCGGTTTATTGGGGTTGGAGGGCTTAGTTTGGGGGTCCTGGTGCGACACTTTGAATCCCAGATGTTTGGGAGTGGACTCTGATTTCTTTTAAATTAAAAAGCTCTCCAGGGCACCTGGGTGGCTCAGATGGTTAAGCGTCCAACTCTTGATTTTGTCTCAGGTCATTATCTCTCGGTTACACGGAGCCTGCTTGGGATTTTCTCTCTCCCTCTCTCTCTACTCCCTTCCACTCGTTCTCTCTCTCTCTCTGTCTCTCTCTAAATAAATAAACTTTAAGAAAAAAAAAACCTCTTCTCTATTCTCTTATATGCCTAGAAAATATTTTGCATTTTTTATTATATTATTATTTTTATATTTATTTATTTATCTGAGAGAGAGAGAATGAGAGACAGCACATGAGAGCAGGGCAGAGGGATAGAGGCAGAGAGAAAGAATCTCAAGCAGGCAGAGCTGGAGGCAGGGCTTGATCTCACTAACCCTGAGATCATCGTCTGAGCCAAAACCAACAGTGTGATGCTTAACCGAATGAGCCACCCAAGGTGCCCCTATAGGCTTAACCGACTGAGACAACCGGGAGCCTCTACAGGAATAATATGTTAGATGATTAGTATCTTAGGTTCAAACTGTCTCCACAAGAACACTTCAACAATTTACACCACCAGAAATATGAGTATACCCATTTCCCTGATAACCACGCTGAGATTTTTTTTTTTAATAACGTAAGAGTAAATTGTATCTGGTTGTTTTACTTTTCATTTCTGATAAAGACACACTGCATATAGGGGCACAAAGATGACAATATAATTCAGAAGAAAATTGAATGACGTCTTTGAAGTACTGAAAGAAAAAAATGTCAACCTATAATTCTATACCAAGTGAAAATTGAGTTATCTTATTTCTGACTATGACAAAGTAACTGGTATCAGACTAGTCCTCCCATCACACACACACACACACACACACACACACACACACCTAGAAAACTGCCCAAAATATATGAAACAATTGTTTTAAGATATTGGGCAAAGGCAGCATAGGGTTGTAATCCCTGAGGGAAAAGGAAAGAAAAATTGTGTGCACCTTCCAATTATCCCAACTACCTGCCCATAAATACTCTTCACACTATAGCACAGGGATGGGAAACCCAACAAGAGTACAGGGGTTTTGTTGAGCTGAGGAGACAGAGATTAGATTTTGGGGAGGCTGAGGAGGCAGATTCTATGAGAAAGTCCTAGAGAGAAGAGAGGTATGCAAAGAAAGAGCTCCACAAATTTGCATAGTGGTCCAGTGTCTTTGGCTGAATAGCAGGCTACATATGCATAGCGTGACAGAGGAGACTTCTTGAAACTGACCAAAAATCAACTACCAGGTAAAGAACAACTGCTGGGGAATTATAAAGTGAATAATTACTGGAGTTCACACAGGAATGGAAGAAATTAGAGTTCCAACCAGTCAGACTGGAGAGACTGCGTCAAATATTCGGAGCATTCATTAGATACCTTAAAAAAGCTGTCTTAGGAGTAGACTCCTACTAGCCCAAGAGTAAAGTTACTCTAGACCTTCCTTCACAAAGTTTAAAAACTTGCCTCAAATGAATCAAGCTGATATGAAAGTAATTAGCTGCCTGCCAGAACAAAGCTTAAAGAAAGACAATAAAATCCAGAAATTCGATGATGTAACATTTACAATGTCCAGCATCTAATAAACATACTCCCTCCAACCACCAAATAAACAAATAGATAAATAAGCAAAAGAAAAAAAGAAAATGTGATCTCTAGCTGGGAGAAAACTTAAACAATAAAAACAGACCCAGAAATGAAAGAAATTATGCAATTAATAGGTAAAGACTTCAAAACATCTTGATATAAGTTCAAATATTCCAAGAAAACCATAAATCCAATGAGGAAATAAATGGAGACTATAAAAAAGAAATGAAAAATACCATTGTATGACCTTTAGAGAAAATTAGATGATAAAGTTGGAAAGGTCAGTGAACTTGAAGATGCAGAAGTAAGAACAACGTAAACTAAAGCACAGAGAGAAAAGGAAGATGGAGGGGAAATAAGCAAGCCTCAGCGACCAGTTGGATGATATCAAGCATTCTACCACACACATAATCTAGAGTACTGGAAAACAAGGGAGCAGGAAAGAATATTTGCAGAAATTGTGGCAAAAAATTCACCAGATTTCATGAAAAAAATATTAACACCCAGATCCAAATAAACTGATGAACCTCATGCAGGATAAACACAAAGAAAATTATACCTAGACACAGCATAACCAAATTGCTGAGCACCGATGATAAAAAATAAATCTGAAAAGAAGACAGAGAGAAAGATATATGGCATCGACTGAAGCAAAGGTTAAGTATAAGCATTAACTTCTCATCAGAAACAGTGCAAGACAGAAGATAATGGAATAACACCCTTAAAGTGCTAAATGAAAAAAAAAAAAAAAAGCCAGCCTAGAATAGTATTTCCAGTGGATGTAAAAATGAAGACAAAAAAGACATTTTAAGACAAATAAAAGCTGAAAAAAGTTATCACTTATAAGAAATACTACAGGAGGTTCTTCAGATGGAAGAAAGATGATATCAAGTGAAAACTCAGATGAACACAAATAAAGGGAATGGAAATAGTAAATTTGTGGGTAAATATAAAAGGCACTTTTTATTAAAAAAATTTTTTTTCTTAATGTTTTTATTTATTTTTGAGACAGAGAGAGACACAGCATGAGCAGGGAAGGGGCAGAGAGAGGGAGACACAGAATCAGAAGCAGGCTCTAGGCTCTGAGCCACCAGCCCAGAGCCCGACGCGGGGCTCGAACTCACAGACTGTGAGATCATGACCTGAGCCAAAGTTGGACACTCAACCGACTGAGCCACCCAGGCGCCCCTAAAAGACACTTTTAAAAAGTTCTTTAAGGGGAACCTGGGTGATTCAGTCAGTTAAGTGTCCAGACACTTGGTTTCGGCTCAGATCATGATCTTATGGTTGGTAGGTTTGTGCCCCAAGTCAATTCTGCACTGACAATGTGGAGACTGCTTGGAATTCTCTCTCTCTCTCTCTCTCTCTCTCTCTCTCTCTCAAAACAACTAAATAAACTTTTAATAAATACAATTTATTTATTTTGAGAGAGAGAGAGAGAGAGGGAAAGAGAAATTGCACGAGCAGGGGAGGGGCAGAGAGAGAGATACAGAATCTGAAGCAGGCTCCAGGCTCTGAGCTGTCAGCACAGAGCCTGATGCAGGGCTCAAACTTGTGAACTGCGAGATCAAGACCTGAGCCAAAGTCAGACACCCAACCGACTGAGTCACCCAGGTGCCCCAATAAATAAACATTAAAAAATTATAATAATAAATTAAAAAGTTGTTTAAAAGATAATTGACTCTTTGGGGTACCTGGCTGGCTTAGTCATTAAGAGCATGCAACTCTTGATCTTAGGGTTGTGAGTTCAAGCCCTGCATTTGGTGTAGAGATTAAAAATAAAATCTAAAAAGGGTGGCTGGGTGGCTCAGTTGGTTAAGCCTCCAACTTCAGCTCAGGTCATGATCTCACGGTTCGTGAGTTCAAACCCACATGCTAACAACTCAGAGCCTGGAGCCTGCTTCAGATTCTGTGTCTCCCTCTCTCTCTGCCCCTCCTCTGTCTGCACTCTGTCTCTCTCTCAAAAATAAACATTTACAAAAATAATAAAATAAAATCTAAAAAGAAGATAACTGATGCTTTAAGACAAAAATAGTAATAATATACAGTGGGATATATGTAGAAGTAAAATGTATGACAACAATAACAAAAAGGATGAGCGAAAGGAAAATGGAAGTATACTATTGTACAGTTTTTACATTACACACGAAGTCATATAATATTTGAAGGTAGTCTGTGGTAAGTTAAAGATGCATATGGTAAGCCTTAGTGCAACTATTGAAAAAAAATATATATATATATAGTTAATAAGAGGAGATAAATGAAATACCAAAAATACTCAAAGATCAGCAGGAAAACAGGAACAAAAATAGATAAGACAAATATAAAACAGCATGGTGGTAGATTTTAATCCAACCACACCAATTAAAATTGTCTCTTCATGCATTTTGCCATTTTTTCTATTACAGTGGTTGTCTTTTCTTGTTGATTTGCAAGAGCTCTTTACATATTAAAATATAAATCATGTCATGTATGTTTTCTGCCTTTGATGTTATCTTTAGGAAACCTTCCCCTTCCAAACGTAGATAGCATTTTGACAAGAAATATGAGAAGAGTATAAACGTAGACACTGAGGTAGAAAAGCATAAGCTATATTTGGGAAATAAACATTGAGTAGAAGAGTTTGGCTATAAAAGGCATTTTAGGGAATCACACAATATAAAAATAGAAAGAGTCATTCAGGACCAGAACATAGAATGCTGTCTTAAACCATTCAGGCTGCTATAATAAAATACCACAGACTGGGTAACTTATAAACAAGAGACATTTATTGTTCACAGTTCTGGAGGCTGAAGTCCAAGATCAGGGTGCCAGCATGGCCAGGAGAAGACCCTACTTCAGGTGACAGACTTCTTGTAACCTCACGTGGTGGAAGAGTCTAGGAAGTTCTGTGGGATCTCTTTAATAAAAGCACTAATCCCGCTCAGGAGGGCTCCACTATCAAATCCTAATCACCTCTCAAAGTCCCCACTTATTAATACTATCACCTTTGGGGGTTAGGATTTCAACATGAATAGGGTGTCGGGGTGGGGGGGCACATTCAAACCATGGCAACTGACTTGACTATCAGATAAAGGAGCTTGGTCTCCATTGGGTAGACCAAAGGGAACCTCTAAAGGTTGATTTTCTTTTCTTTCTTTTTTTTTTTTAATTTCTTTTTAACATTTATTTATTTTTGAGACAGGGAGAGACAGCATGAACTGGGGAAGGTCAGAGAGAGAGGGAGACACAGAATCTGAAACAGGCTCCAGGCTCTGAGCTATCAGCACAGAGCCTGATGCGGGACTTGAACTCACGGACCTCGAGATCATGACCTGAGCCGAAGTCGGATGCTTAACCGACTGAGCCACCCAGGCGCCCCTAAAGGTTGATTTTCAATACCATAAACATTGGGAAGATAAATCTTGTTGAAGATCTAAGTGTATAGGACAGACTGGAGAAATGGGTGGTAGAGAGAGATCTAAGTTGGAGACCAGCTAGTATACTTTTGCAGTAATTCATACAGGAAGTGATATCCACCCATATATTGAATAAGGATAAAAATTATATGATTACCATAAAAATCAAAAGCCTTGATCCTCTTTCAGTGCTTTGTTTTAGACAAGTTGAATTTGAACAATAACATTCAAATAGGAGGTACTGGATGGGCAGGTTTTGGAGATGACAGGGCTAGGGAAACATTGAGAGTTATTAGCACAGAGGTAATTGTTGAAATAATAGGAGTAAATGAAGTCACCAGGGGAGACTTGTGGATTTCTAGGATATTGGAAGGCTCCTAGTTATCCTTCCAGAATGAAAGCCTAGGTGTCATCTCTTCTAGGAAACCTTCCCTGATCACCATCTCCCTGGCCCCCCCACCACTACTGACTTAGGGGTCCTTTCTCTGCTTCCACAGAGCCCTGTGTATGCCCCTATTTATCACACTGTATTATTGTTGAGTGTTTCCTGTTTTCCTTGAGCTTCTAGAAAGCAGGTTCTAAATTTTTTTTTTTTAATTTTTAATGTTTATTTTTGAGAGAAAGAGAGACAGGGCGTAAGGGGGTGGGGCAGAGAGAGAGGGAGACATAGAATCCAAAGCGGGCTTCAGGCTCTGAGCTGTATGCTGTGCAGCGTTGGTGGTATAGTGGTGAGCATAACTGCCTTCCAGGCTCTGAGCTGTCAGCACAGAGCCCAACACACGGAGCTTGAATTCATGAGCTGTGAGATCATGACCTGAGTCGAAGTCGGTTGTTTAACTGACTAAGCAACCGAGGCGCTCCAAGCAAGTACCAAAATTTTTTTTAATAAAAATTTTTAAAGTTTATCTATTTATTTTGAGAGAGACAGAGAAAGAGCATGAGGAGGGGAGGGGCGGGGGGGGGGGGTGAACCCCAAGCAGACTCTGCAGGGTCAGCGCAGAGCTGGATGTGGGACTCAAATTTATGAAACTGTGAGATCATCACCTGAGCTGAAATCAAGAGTCAGATGCTTAACTGACTGAGCCACCGAGGCACCCCAGGTACTTAAACTTACTCAACTTCGTGTTCTCCTGGCCTATAGAAAGCTCTTGAAAAATGTTTGCTGAATATAATCAGATTCTACGATTTGTTGCTTTCCCAAGGAAGATATCCTTTAGTATCTCCTCCCTTCCCTCCTCTCAGCCAATTCTGTTGCCCCATAAACCAGTTATTCTTTTTGGGGTATAACCTCCACCTTTTTCCACTGCAGTTCAGCATCTTCTTTGATCTCTAGGGGAGAATGGAAACCATTTCTGATCTCTTTTGAGAGATGGCAATACTGACAAAAAATTTTACCTTCTTGATCCCAGATTCTCTAACCTCCTCAATTTGTAAAAGGAAGTTATAGTTGGAGAGGAAAGGGAAATCTATATGCCCTGTGATGGAATGCCTGGGAACTTGAAGAGAAAAGATTTTCTGACTAAGTAACCCTATCCGCTAATTTCAAAACAAGCTGGAGTCTAGAGACAGGCTAACTTGCAAATACCAGCCCCTCACAGCACCACCTAGTGGATAAAAAGAAACTAACACGGAGTGTCTGGGTGGCTCAGCCCCTTGAGCCACAAACTCTTTTATTTTGGCTCAGGTCATGGTCCCAGGATCCTGGGATGGGTCCCTGCCCTGGGCTGAGCATGGAGCCTGCCTGGGATTCTCGTTCTCTCTTCCTCTGCCCCTCTCCCCCACTTGCACTCTGTTTCTATAAAAGGATAAGATAGGATATGATATGATATGACATGACACGATAGAAAAAATAAAAAAATATATAAAAATGAAATGAAATAATAAAATAAATAAAATAAAATAAAGTAAAATAAAATAAAATAAAAAATAAAGTAAAATAAAATAAAATAAAATAAAATAAGGGCTCTGAGACCATGAAGGTAAATGGCCAATTCTAAATTAACTCACTTTCAGATCTCTAGAATCTTTGCTATTTACACATTAGGAGGAATCATCAGCAAAGGGGAAAGAATTGCCAAATAAATAGTAATATAGCTTCAAGAGTATAAAAAAAGCAAGGAGCTAATTTACTTTGCCATAAGCTATAAGGGCCCATTGGGGAAATAATTAAACTAATAACCTTCTACCCCAACCATCCCAAAGAGAGAGACCAGAGAGAGAATGTGTGATGCCCCAGCCCCTTGGTATTGATTTTATCAGTGGCTTTCAAATGTATTTTTCTGCAAACCAAGGCAAGGAATGCATTTTATATCCTCACTCAACACTGGAAACAAAATTATCATGAGACATATTTATCCTTATTAAGCATCAGTCTCTGCTATTTTCTAGTCTACTCCACTTAGAAACACCACTAGTAGGGTGCTTGGCTGGCTCAGTCAGTAGAGCATATGACTCTTGATCTTGGCGTTGTAAGTTCAAGGCCCATACTTGATGTAGAAAATACTTAAAACCTTGAAGAAAAAAAAACCCAACATCCTACTGGCCAGAACTTTCTAAATTGATTTCATGACTCACATTTTGAAAAACACTAGCCAGTTTATGTGTAAATTTTCATCCTATATCAACACTGATGTTTTGCTAAGGAAAAGTGCCCCTACAGAATTGAAACCAAATTCACCATATCTCTTCCATGCTGCCAAGCCTTTGTGCACAGTTGCTCTCCCCTACCTGCCTTTGTTGAGATATGAGTCATAATCTTCTTCAAAATCCAACACCATCATTAAGTCTTTCCATTCCTCCAATCAGAAGAAATTATTTCTCTCTTAGTTCTCCCTCAAAACAGTGCTGGTACCTCTACCCTAGCACTTAATTAATGTGCCTAGTACTCAATTAGTGATTTACACAACTTATAGCTTCCTTAAATGAAGGTTCTACATACTCATAATTGCATCCCCTGTATTCATAATTGCATCCCTCCAGACTGGCACAATGACTAACAGGGCCCAACAAATATCAAAGTAAACTTGTATAAAACTACTTAAGATCCAGAAAATTTAGGGGCACCTGGGTGGCTCAGTCGGTTAAGTATCCAACTTCGGTTCAGGTCATGATCTCACAATTCATGAGTTCGAGCCCTACATCGGGCTTGCTGCTGTCAGAGCAAGGCCCACTTCAGATCCTCTGCCCACCGCCCCCCCGCCCCCGTCCCTAACCCACTTGTGCGCTCTCTCTCAAAAATAATTAAAAACATTAAGAAATACATTTTAAAAATAATTTTAAAAATAAAATAAAGATCCAGGAAATTCAAAGGTTTACTGAGGTAAATCCTTTTGCAAAGCACTTAATCTCTCCCTAGTAATAGTTAAGTATGATGCCTCTAAAACATCTGAACTTATAAAATATCAAATATCTATATACATAAGCCAATTAAGCCTTCTTTATAAAATTTTCGTAATTGTGCAGGGGTCCTACAGAAGGAAACTCAGGCTTTTAGTCTCACACTGAGGTGCCCAGGCAAGTCCTTACTAATGAGCTCAGCCATTTGAGGCACAAATTATCCTTCATCTTCTGTTTCTACACATGGCTTGTGGCCTTATTCATTCAGTTAAGTATTTGAGAATTTACTATTTGGGGTAGTGTGATGCAATGATAAACAGTCCCAGGGCTGGATGAGCGCAATGATCTAACAAGGAGGAGGAGGGCTAACATGGAACCGAGCATAACATAATATAATAAATCCCATCACAAACCTAAGTAAGGAAGCAAGTTCAGAGAGGCATCTAAATTAATATTTGAAGCTTATGGAAGTCTTCCTAGAGAGGATAACACTGAGATTCAAAGGCTAAGAGTTGACGAGGCAGAAGGGGTCAGCAAGAGTATTATAAGCAGAGGGATCAGAAAGGACAAAGCCTCTCTGAGGCTCAGAGAGAATATGGCTCTTTTAACAGAAAGTAGTCAGTGCACTAGGGAGCACATTTTGACCAGAGCTGAAGAATGGCAAAAAATGAGGCTAGATTGTATGGGACCTTATGAGTCAGGCTAAGAACTCTGAACAACGGAGGCAGTTCATTACAGTTGACTTCCCTTCCATTGGTCTCTACACTAGCAGCTGGCTAGAAAGAAAGATTGTGGTGAGGGTGTGGGAATCAGATATGCAAAAATTAAGTGACAGCTCTAAATGCCTCTTCTTGTATTAGTTTGTCAGACAATGCCATCTTGGGGTAGCATCTAAGAAGGTAAAATTTCAGAAGAGCTGCCCCAGTGATGCTGTGAAGTGGATTATTTTTGGAAAGAAACAGTAAGGAAGGTACAAAGGCCCCACTGTTATGCAGCAGGATAGTAATGACACATGTAAATTAACATGTCAAATTCAATTTGTTCTAAGTTTCCTTTTATTATAACCTAATTACTATTCACTGAAGTCTGAGCAAATAGGTACAGAAATCAGGGTCACTAATTTGGTCATACACTCACAATTTTTAAAAATTAAAAGGAATAGGGGGCGCCTGGGTGGCTCAGCTGGTTAAGCAGCTGACTCTTGATTTCAGCTCAGGTCATGATCTCACAGTTCATGAGATCGAGCCCTGCCTGGGGCTCCACACTGGGCATGGAGCCTGCCTGAGATTCTCATTTTCTTTCTCTCTCTCTCTCTCTCTCTCTCTCTGCCCCCTCCCCCTGTTCACATGCTCCCGGAATGCTTTCTCTCCCTCTCTCAAAAAAGTTAATGGCGGGGGGGGGGGGGGGGGGGGGGGGGGGGGGGGGGGGAAGGGAACCTGGGTAGCTCAGTTGTTGAGCATCTGACTCTTGTTCTCAGCTCAGGTCTTGATCTTGATCACAGGATCATGGGTTCAAGCCCGGTGTTGGGCTCCACACTGAGCATGCAGCCTACTTGAAAAAGAAAAAAAAAAAGGAATATTACTCTCAATATTTGTCTTCCTGTACCAAACTGGAGGAGATAATACACCTACTGGAAGCTGGAAAGAGGGACAAAGCCAGACATGTTGTCTACTTGAGTTTATTCTGTTCTTTAAAAAAAAAACAAAAAAAACAAACAAAACCAAAAAAACAAAAACAAAAAAACGGTGAGGGATGGCGGGGGAAATAACCCATAAACACTGTGAACAGGAACCAAGACTCCGACTTGAGTGTACTCCCCCTACCCTCAACCTCAGTTCTCTAAGACATTCCCACCCGCCCAATTTTCTTTTAAACAAGACACCCAAATCAGCAGCAAAGTTACCTGGGGTAATCACTGAGATTTTGAACACTGGGAATGGGAGGGAGAAAAGTCCAAAAAATAGGAGTTGGGAAGAAGAGGGAAGGAATGACGGCGAGGCTAGGCTCTGGAGGACGGAGTTGGGCCACGAGAAGTGGAAGTGAGTCAGTAGGGAGGGGGTACCCCCTGACTGCTGCTGCCCACATTCCCCAGGCCCCCAGAGAGCCCCATGGTTTTTTCTGCAGTCCATTCCCTGCTCCCCAAAGGCCTCACAGGCCCAGCTCCAAGTCCTCGAGCTCCTCCTCTAGCGCCCTCCTCCGCGCTAGCTTCTCCAGCTGCTCTTTGCTGGGCTGGCTGATTTCCCCAGCCTGGATCCGTTGCTGCAGCTCTTCCACCTGCCGAAGCTTCTTCTTTAGGTTCTTTATCTTCTTGGCCTTCTCGGTGGTGACGGCTGAGTCAGGCTGGTCAGAGGCAGCTGCAGGGGCTGCCCGGGAGCCCTGCGGAGCCGTGGGGAGTGGGGCAGTCTCTCCCAGGGACACCTTATCGAGAGTCCGGCTTAAGGCCTCTGCCTCGCCTTTCTCTTGCTGCTGCCGCCGCTTCTCCTTCCGCTTCAGGTTGCGTTTGGCTGTCTTGGAGAGGCCTGATTCGCCACCTTCTGGCCTGGATGGGGTGGCAGGAGCAGTGGCCTCGGGGCTCAGACCTGGGGGCAGTTCGGGTTTACTCTTGAAAAACTTCACATACTTGTTCTCATACCTGCAGGGAAGAGATGCCAACAGTTTCAAAGAAGCACTGACTTCTGGAGCCCTTTTCTTAACCTTCCAAATCAATCCACTCTTTTCATTCTCTCGCTTCCTTCCTCTCCTATGGTCCCTCCCCAATTTTCTTCTGTTCTGCAGGCTGTGGGAAGGTCTCTAGGCCTCATAGTTCCATATCCTGAATGCTGTTTGGAGATTCTGATAAACAGAGGCCAATAGGAACAGAACTAGTCACTTGTAACCCTCACTCATCGCTGTATCCCAGCCCCCTCTCCTCTTCTTTCTCATATAGTTGCTCCCTCCTCGCATTTCATGAGATACTGGGATCAGGAGATTCTTCTTTTCTGTGGATTCCATTAAATACCCCCTCCTCATGCCTAACCACGCACACTGGGACCTCCTCCTGGGGCACATAGCCTTCTTTCACCCTCCGCTGCTTCCGCCAGGTCCCGTCGGGTCGTTGTGTTGAGGCAATGTATTTGCCTGCAATGAGAGAATTAAGTTAGACAGTTACTCTAACTTTCAAATAGTTCCCAATTTGAAAACATGAGTGAATGTATACAGCTTCCCTGGGCACCCATCCGTCTATTAAATGCAGCCATTAAGGCACCCTTTTCTCTTATCAACCCTCAACGCCCCTCTCATCATTATTTACCGAGTGCACATTATTTACTGAGGTATAATACACCATCCCTGCCCTCAGGAGTTTCTATTTTTACACTATTTTCTATTTTTAATCTAGTTGGCAAGAGGACAGGCACAGAGGAAGAGTTTTTAAAAAAAACACAAGACAATAATAGCATTGGGGCATCAAAAGGCAATAACTGAAAAAGGGGCCAAAAGAGGGCAAAAACAAGAACCGTAGCAAGGAGAAATGACAAGAGAAGATGTAGACAGGGGAAGCTTTATTAAGATGGGTCATGAAAAACAGGTCAACTTTTAAGAATCCATACTAGATATAAAAGCACCAGTACACAAGGATATTTGTAAAGGATGTTTGTTGCTACATTATTTAAAACAGCAAAAACTGAGGCAACTTGAATGACCACCAATAAATGAACAATGGAATACATGTGGATCATCCACAGGATGGAACACCATGCTCTTATGAAAAAAGAATGTCAGATATAAATGCACTGACTTTCTTTGCTGCCAGTTATACGCTGTTGTAAGTTAGAAAAAATGAACAGCAACACTGAACACTAGAAATGCACTTTGCTCAGTAATACTTGAGTTGTTGCAATATTTGATTATCCGTTTGGTTGTTACAGAAAAATTCTTAACTGTAATGATGGCTGTTGCTGTAATTGTATATTGCCTGTATTTCTACCTCTATTAATGAGCTTTATGTGCTAGATTTTAATATCCTTGTGCCTGGGCAAGTACACAAGTCTTTAAAAAACAAACATGGTTTACTTGCACAAAACTGATCAGTTTTGACGGATCGTTAATGCCCCTGAAGTGGTTTTGAGGGTGTGAAACAAATGGTGAGAATCTGAATTGGTCCCTCTTATTACAGAATTGAAATTAAGTCTACTTACTTTATCAAGTCATGTTCATGCCCTGATTTTATATAGTTGCATCTATCAATAAACATTGAAAACAAAATAAAAATAAATAAATGCATTGACTTTGGCTTGAATGGTGTTCATGATACACTAAGTGAAAAAGCAAGTTGCAGGATAACATATAGAGTAGTTATCCTCCAAGTTTTTTTATTTCAGGATCTCCCTTCTGCTTAGTTTGCAATATTATCCATTTCACCATGCAATATTTTCTAAAAAACCATATTCGCTAATATCCTCAGAAAAGTCTTTAGTGGGAAGCTGTCAAGCTGGCAGTGGCAAATATAACTTTTCCAAAATTCTGATTTTTACTTGAAGCCTTGAATTTTACCATCGGCAAAAAATACTGTCAGTTGTTTTCCTTGAAATGACGGGTTCACTTCCTTCATTTTCAGGAAAATGCCAGATACCCAGTTCTGAATTACTGGTTTGTCAGTGGTTCTTTTAAGTAAAAATGGGTGTTCCATGAAAAGGAAGCTGTTTAGCTTGTGACTTGCAGACAATTGCACCAGTGCTTTTCCTTAAGACACCACCTTACTCCAGTGTGCAGTAGTGTTTCATCCTTACTTCCCAATTAGTCCACAGAGAACATGAAAGAGATGAGTAACTTCCAGTTACAAAATGAGTTAAGTTGTGAGGAATCTAAGGTACAGCATGATAACCATTATTAACAGAACTGTATTGTATTCTTGAAAGTTGCTATGAGAGTACAGTTTTAACAACAAGATGGATGGCGATTACGTGAAGTGAAGGATGTGTTAACTAACCTCATTGTGTAAACATTTCACAATATATACATGCATCAAATCACACTGCACTCCGGAAACCTACACAATGTTATATGTCAATTATATTTCAATAGAGCTGGAAAAAAAATAAGTAAAAAGAGGTGTATTCAAGGGCCAGGTTTTAATAAAATTAGCAAATCTTACTGCATAAACAAGGATATTCTTAAGTGAAACTGGCCTTATTTACTGCAAGCATGTGGCGGCAAAGAACACAATGACTGGTCGTTTGGTGCAACCACCTTGATTAGTGCTAAGGGGCCAGCGGTTTTCCCCACCTTGGCTTTTGCACCCTCAGAGCAAATGTCAACCCAGCAAAAAAAGACAATGAACACCTTAGTCTATAATAAAACCAGTTATGCTTGCAGACATCCTTAAAGTGTCTTAGGGAACCCGCAGAGATCCTGGACATTCTGAGAACTGCTGGTGTAGGGTATGCTCCCGATTTTGTTGGGGCAAAAGGAGCAGCACTTAGTAGTCCATACAGTCTGGGCACATGGGGCAAAGAGAAAGGTGTGGAAGGACACATACCAAGATACCAAGCCTTTAATGCTGGTTATTTTAAGAGGGATAACCTGGAAGAAGAGGTAATAGAAACCATTAACCATTAGGATATATACTTTTTGCCCTTATAGATATCTTTATTTTTATAATTTGTTTTTAAAAATCTTATATATACATACATATCTTGTATTACTTTTTTTTTTTTTCTTAAGTAGGCTCCACATCCAACATGAGGCTTGAACTCACAACCCTGAGAGCAAAAATTGCATGCTCTACCGACTAAGACAGTCAGATGCCTCATGTATTATCTTTTTTTTTTTTTAAGCATTACTTTTATAAAAAGAAAGATTTGTAAAAGAAAAGTAAAAAGTTAAGTCTGGGGCCTTCCACACAGATTATATATTGTTCCATGAATTGGCTTTTTTTTTTTTTTTTAAATGTTTACTTATTTATTGAGACTGGGGGAGAGGCAGAGAGAGAATCCCAAGCAGGCTCTGCACTGTCAGCACAGAGCCCAACCCAAACTGTGAGATCTCACAAACTGAGATCATAACCTGAGCAGAAATCAAAAGTCGATGTTTAACTAGGGACCCCTGAATTGGCTTTCTGTTCAAAATGCAAATGTCATTAATAAAATTAAACTAAAAGCAAAAAAACTGTTAAAGAAAATGGTTAAGATTTGAAAGGTAGAAAAGATGGGACAAAGAACAAAAAAGCAAAAAAAAAGCATGGATGTGGGAAGGGGGTTGGGGTATTTAAAGAATAAAAAGTAGAGGAGTCTAGTCAGACAGCTCATGTTAGGTACTAAAAAATGGGGCCAGATCTTGGAAAGCATTAAACAAAAGGTCAAGGAATTTGAAGTTTATCTGGTGAATAAAACGAGAGCCACTTGAGGATACTGCTTGCTTAAATCCAACAGTTTAAACACAAGAGTATAAATTGAAGAATCAAAAAACTGAGGTTTCATGGAGGGAAGACTGAGACCAAACCTGGGCTTTAAAGAGTCAAACTAAAGGAAATGAAAAAGGAGGCAGATTGAATTCTAAATAGAAGCTCATTCTAAAACAAAATGTCACACATGGGAATGGAAATGGCATGATCAGGAGATGGTGGGTGAGAGGGCTGATATAAAGTAAATGAGAGGAGGGGCGCCTGGTGGCTCCAGTTAAGCATCAGAGTTTGGTTCAGGTCATGATCTCACAGTTGTGAGTTTGAGCCCCACATCGGGCTCTGTGCTGACAGCTCAGAGCCTAGACTTCTTTGGATTCTTTATCTCCATCTCCCTCTGCCCATTCCCAGCTCGCATGTGCGCTCTCTCTCCCTCTCTCTCTCAAAAATAAATAAACATTAAAAAAAAATTGGGGGGGGGGGCACCTGGGTGGCTCAGTTGGGTTAAGCGGCCGACTTCAGCTCAGGTCATGATCTCGCAGTCTGTGGGTTCGAGCCCTGCGTCAGGCTCTGTGCTGACAGCTCAGAGCCTGGAGCCTGTTTGAGATTCTGTGTCTCCCTCTCTCTGACCCTCCCCCGTTCATGCTTTGTCTCTCTCTGTCTCAAAAATAAATAAGCGTTAAAAAAAATATTTTAAAAAAAATTTTTTTAAGTAAATGAGGGGAGAATGTTCAGACCTTGAAACGCCAGTTAAGGAGTTTAATATCTGGCAGGTGGCACACATTCAGTAAATACTTGTTAATGAATGAATTCAAAGCAGTGTTTTAGGGCAATTAATCTGGCAGGATGAAAAGGTGAATTAGAAAGTGGAAACACTGGAGACGTGGAAAATCAGGGAAAAAAAGGGTGCAATAACCCTGGCATGTGATAGAATTGGCTGAAACAGTGAGAAAGGAAGAGACTTATGCCAAATCCATTATCAAAGAATCAACATTTGGGAATTTGCTGATGGGGGAGGGGTAAAGGGTTAAAGTAAAAAATAATTTGGGGCTCCTGGGTGGCTCAGTCTGTTAAGTGTCCAACTTTGGCTCAGGTCATGATCTCATGGTTCATGGGTTTGAGCTGCATGTCGGACAGTACTGGCAGCATGGGGCCTGCTTGGCATCCTCTGTCTCCCTCTCTTTCCGCCCCTCCCTCGCTCATGCACACTCTCTCTCAAAAATAAACATTAAAAAAAAAACTCTTAAAAAAATAATTCAACACTTTATTTTAGTAATTCCAACCTTGAGAATTTAGCATAAGGAAATACCTCCAACAGGAAAAAAAAAACAAAGAGGAAAAAAAGGAATTGACAGTGAAAATTATGGCATTATCTAAAAAGAGCTAAAAATTAAAAACAAGCTTCAAGTCCAGTTATATAGGAATGGTGTATAACACATCCATTGCAAATGATAACAGGGTCGCCTGGCTGGCTCATTCAGTAGAGTGTACAACCCTTGATCTCAGGGTCAAGAGTTAGAGCCCCACGTTTAGTGTACAGATTACTTAAAAATAAATAATCTTTAAAGAGACAGGATATAATTCTTTTTTTTTATTTTTAAAATTTTTTAAAATGTTTATTTATTTTTGAGACAGAGACAGAGCATGAATGGGGGAGGGGCAGAGAGAGAGGGAGACACAGAATTGGAAGCAGGCTCCAGGCTCTGAGCCATCAGCCCAGAGCCTGACTCGGGCTCGAACTCACGAACCGTGAGATCGTGACCTGAGCTAAAGTCGGACGCTCAACCGACTGAGCCACCCAGGCGCCCCGACAGGATATAATTCTTAAAAATGATAATAAAATTTTAAATCATGTAATGTGACATAATGTAAACCATAATGAAATTATATAAATATACTATGATTTCAATTATTAAATGTTATGCATATTTTTAAATCTTTGTTTATTTGAGAGAAAGAGAGCATGAACTAGCAAGGGAGGGGCACAGAGAGAGAGAATCCCAAGCAGGCTCCACACTGAGCGTTGAGCCTGACGTTGGGCTCAATCTCAAGAACCATGAGATCATGATCTGAGTCAAAACCAAGCGCTGGACACTTAACCGACTGAGCCACCCAGGCGTCCCATTAAAAATAAAATCTTTAGGGGCACCTGGGTGGCTCAGTCGGTTAAGCGTCCAACTTCAGCTCAAGTCATGATCTCGAGGTTCACGAGTTCTGTCCCCGCGTCCGGCCCGCGCCGACAGCTCAGAGCCTGGAACCTGCTTCAGATTCTGTGTCTCCCTCTCTCTCTGCCCCTCCCCCGCTCACACTCCGTCTCTTTCTCTTGCTCTCAAAAATTAAAACATTAAAAGAAAAATTTTTAATAAAATCTTAAAAAAAGATCTAATTTTAGGTTTCAAACCTGAATGGGTTGGAGAATGGGTACACAATGAGAGTGAAAATACTTTTGACCTGGTAATTATTATAAAGATTTTGTGGAAGACACAGATCTGTTGTAATCTTTGGAAGATAAGCAGGATTTAGACAGGTGGAGGTGGGGAGTGTGGTTACAAGAAAAGAAAGGGAAGTATTTCAGGAATATGGGACAATATACGCAAAGGGACAAATGAGACTAGTCAGGACCCTGCTAAAAATTCTTTCTGGATTCCTATTGTCCTCAGGGTATTTACATGGAGGACAGGACTACACACAAAAGGCCAATCCTCTCAGCTACTAGTCACTCACACTCTGCTCCAGCTGACTGAAATACTCACAAATCTCACCAGACCTGTGTCTCTATTTTCTATGCCTTTTTGCTTTTGCTTCCTTTGGCCTGGAACAGGCTTTTCTTGATTCTTATCTTAGTTAATTCCTGTTGGTCTTTAAAGGTCAAGTTCAAGTATAAACTCCAATTCAGTTCCTCCTTCCCACCCCAGGCCCTTTGTATACAACACCTGTTTTGGCCTTTATCATGCTCTGATGTTTAACATAATTGTGTACTTCCTTGAGCACTGGGACTTTGTCTTTGATCTCTGAAGCAAAGGGCCTGGCGCATAGAAGACTGTAATTAAGTCAAATTAATAAATAAATAGGGGTTCCTGGCTGGCTTGGTTGGTAGAGCGTGTGACTCTTGATCTCAGGGTTGTAAATTCAAGCCCCACATTGGGTGTAGAGATTAAGAGAATACTTAAAAATAACATTTTCAGGACCCCTGGGTGGCTCGGTCAGTTCAGCCTCCGACTTCACCTCAGGTCATGATCTCAAGGTTCAAGCCCCACATCAGGCTCCATACTGACAGTGCAGAGCCTGCTTGGGATTCTCTCTCTCCCTCCCTTCCTCTTTACCCTTTCCCCGTGCTCTCTCAAAATAAATAAACTTAAAAAAAATAAAATAAAATCTTTATGGGCACCTGGATGGCTCAGTTGGTTGAGCATCCAATTCTTAGTTTCAGCTCAGGTCATGATATCACTGTTCATGGATTTGAGCCCCATGTCAGGCTTTGCACTGACAGTGCAGAATCTACTTGGGATTCTTTCTCCGTCTCTCTCTCTGCCCCTCCCCCACTTGTATTCTCTCTCTCTCTCAAAAAATAAATATTAAAGATAAATATTAAAAAATAAATAAGTAAAATCTTTAAAAAATATTTTAAATAAGTAAGTAAATTTAAGTATCATATTAGAGAGCAAGAACCTAGAATATTCTGGGCAAAAAGCACATGTAATGGGCAAAGACACTAGAAGTAAATTAGTCAGAATATGAAAAGTAACCAATCTTCTCTGGAGTTTGGACTTAAGCTTCAGACCGTAGAAGAGCACTGAAGGCCAAAAACAGAATACAGATATGCTCAAAGCAATGCTTTCAGATTAACCTCAAAATGTGTAATATAAACTAAAGGTAGAAAAAATGAAAATAGCTAAAATAGAGAAAAACTGATTTAGATGGTCTCTGTGGGTATTGAAAGGAAAATGAAAGAGAAATTCATTGTGAAGAACAAGTCAACAGACTTGAAGTCTATTGAGATTTGACTGCCAAGATTTGAATTAGACGAAATAATTGAAACAGTGCCACCGTGGGTTTGATCTGGTGCTTTGCACATGTATGCTCTTATTTTCACAACATACCTGTGGGTAAATAGGGCATATGGTAATAATATTTCTTCACACATGGATTTTAAATGTTTATTGAGCCACTTGGGTGTTGTGCCAGGCACTGTAACAGGAGCTAGGGATACAACAATGAATAAAGAAAATGGTCTTGCCTTTTTGTAGCATACATTCTAGTGACGAAGAAAGGTAATAAATAAGAACACAAATAAATAATTACAATATCACTCTTGAATGTGCAAAATTTAGAGAATAAAAATCACTGATATGAAGAAAGCCCAACACCTGAAACTAATATAACACTGTATGTTAATTATACTGGAATTTAAAAAAAAAACACACACGAAGTCCAGAGAAGATGACAACTTCGTGAAAATAACTAATTCAATTCTAGACAGGCAGTGTCTTACGTGAAATTAAGGAGAAAAGGACAATACTAGAAACATATTTAAGAAAAATGCACAAAGATTATAGCTGAAGACTTAAGATTAATAAAGATAGAAAATGAGGAAAAACAGGTCAGAAGTTTCTTGAATGGCCATCCTAACTGGAAGCCCTGCGATCCAAACAGCCAACTGTCACAAAGAAGCATCTATTTTATGTTCTCTTGGTTCCATTCTCTTGACTTCACAGTATCCAAAGGTAAAGTAAAAAAAGAAGGGAGTGGTTTGGAGATTCCTACCCATAGAAATAAAAAACAAGGGCAGAATATCAGGATTTTCAGGTAACCCCCTTGGGAAAGTCAGAAACTACAGATTAGAGATTGTTATAAGAACTTGGTAAACTTACTTTCTCACATTTGCTATTTGATAATCCTTAATCTGTTGCCTTAAACTGTAAAGGGCCTTGTTTTCAGGGGTGGCAGGAAGACAGTGAAGAGACAGGACAGCAAGCAAGGCTTGCTGGGAGAACTCTAAGGGGTTATATGGAAGTGACTGTTAAAGGTGTGTTGAATCCCTGGGACCTGCTCAAATAAGAAAGGAGATCTACAAGACAGAGCTGAGCCTAGGGGTGATCTCAGGGCCAACAATTATTATAATGCCTGGATGTGGTTTCTAACACCTAGAGACAATATAGAAAGAGAAGATCCAATTTGGAGGAATGAGCCTGGAAAAACAGTCATGATCATCTTCCTCAACAAGGAAAAGGTGTCGGCAGCAACAGAAAATAATAATTCTGGAAAAGAACCAGGAGAGTGTTATGCCATGAAGACCAAAAGAGTTTTAAGGGCAGGTGGTAAACAGTATTGAATAGTGCACAGAGATTAAGGAAAAGGAGAACTGAGAAGAAAAAGATACTGATGTTGGCGATTTGCATTTTCTAGTTATCTCCAAGAATATAGCCTCAGAAAAGTACAAATTAATGAAATGTAATAAACACTGGAAGCCTCCTAGGACACAAGTACCCTACTAAGTGATACAAGGATTATCAAGATTGAGTAAAATGGTCCCTACTTTCAAGAAATTTACAGTCTAAGTAAGGAGAAGGGTAGGCAAGTTAGGCAAACAAAGAATAAAACAAAAATATAAATGTCTTAGGTATCTTAAGAGACTGATACATACTGGTAACAAATTGCAAGAGAATAAATAATCACATCCTGTTTGATGGGGGAAGGTAACAGAAAATCAAGAAAATCTTAGGGATTTGACATTAAATACTAGGTAGAAGTAGTAACAATAACAGTAACAAATCAGTGGCTGATATTTCTGCAGACAGAGAAAGGAAGGGAAAGGGCCTTCTAAGAGTAACAACAAATAAAATCATAGCAGTGGAAAACTCACAGTATGCTGAGAACAGTTAGGAAAGAGCATTTATTAATAAGTATCTACATTGCAATAAGAACTTTACATACATTACCTTATTGAATCTAGACAATGGGTAGGTATTACCATCTCTAGCTGAGGTCAAGAGTCTTCAAGAAGTTAAATATATGTCCAAGACCACAAATGCACAATACTATTCCACCTTATACTACATAGTCCAGTTTCACTGGGAGTTATAAAAAGAGACCTAGTATGTGGTGATACTATACTGAAAAGTGGTTTGTGCTCATATTAAAGAGTAGTATCTAAGCTAATGGTACATATGTGAATTTCACAGTCAATTCCAAAAAGAGAGTAGCAGCTACCATTGTGTGCCTCCTTAATGCTCAGGACAGGGCTGTGTTTATATACATGACTTATTTCACTTTCATATCTCCATGAAGGATTATTCTAGTTTTAATAAAATTTATTTATTTATTCTGAAAGAGAGAGAGAAAGGGAGAGAATCCCAAGCAGGTTCCATGCTGTCATCACAGAGCCCGGTGTGGGGCTTGAACTCACAAACTGTGAGATCATGACCTGAGCTGAAACCAAGAGTCATATGCTTAACTGACTGAGCCACCCAGGTGCCCCTGGATTATTCTAGTTTTAGAGATGATGAGAAATTTAATAGCCTGCCCAAAGTTACAAAGTCAGCAAACTGCAGAATTCAAACCCAGGCTGTAGGTTTGTTCCAAACGTTGTGCATTTTACACTGTTATTGCATACTGTGTTATAAACAAACAAAAAAATACAAAAAAGGCCAACCATACTAATAAAGAAAATATAAATATAAAACATAATTTTCATCTGTCAAAGTAGTAGAATTTTTGGAGATGATAATAGCAATGCAGTCAAAGATGTGGTTAAACCAGCATAGTCATATATTATTGGTCGTAAAAGTCTTTAGAAAGCAATTTGGCTTAACATAGAAAGATAACATAAGGTAATCCTATCTTTTACCAGCATTTCCCAAAGCTTTTGTTATACAAGACACTTATGGAAAACACTTCCATAAGATAGTAACAAGAGTTACCCAAAAAAATTGTTAAATAAGTGGGCACTTCTGGGTTAAACATAGAAAAAAAGGGGGGCACCCGGGTGGCTCAGTTGGTTAAGCATCAACTCTTGATCTCAGCTCAGGTCACGATCCCACAGCTCATGGGATTGAGCTGTCAGGCTCTGTGCTGACAGCAAAGAACCTGCTTGGGATTTTCTTCCTCTCTCTGTCCCTCCTCCCCTGCTTGTGCTCTCCCTCTCTCTCTCTCTTAGAAAGAAAGAAAGAAAGAAAGAAAGAAAGAAAGAAAGAAAGAAAGAAAGAAAGAAAGAAAGAAAGAAAGAAAGAAAGAAAGAAAAGGAAAAGAAAGAGGAAGGGAAGGGAGGGAGGGAAGGAGGGAAGGAGGAAGGAAGGAAGGAAGGAAGGAAGGAAGGAAGGAAGGAAGGAAGAAGGAAAGAAAGAAAGAAAGAAAGAAAGAAAGAAAGAAAAGAAAGAAAGAAAGAAAGAAAGAAAGAAAGAAAAAGAAAATTTGTTCTTATTGGCAGGACTTAAATGAGGAGTTAATGTGTTCTTATTCGTGTGAGTATCCACAATAGGAATGTGATCCACAGTATTTCCCAAATTTATTTGACCAAAGGAACCTTATTTTTATTTTGTTATTTTGTGTTTACTTATTTTGCAGTACATCTCACAAGACTACTAAGCATTCTGAGAATCATATTTTGGGAAACAGAGCCATTTGGTATGATCCCAATTATGTAAAATATAGATATGCTACATATGTACACAGACAGAAAAACTAAAAAGAAGTGTAACTGTAGTTATCTTTGGGTTCTGGAATTTCCAAGCATGCATGTGACCTCTATTTTATACTAATTACAAAAACATTTTCTAAGTTAGCTACAATCAACATGAATTAATAAATAAATAAATGTTTGAACCCCCCCAACCCAGTAATTCTACTTCTGGGAACTCAATCCTAAGAAAATGACTTAAATGCAGGCAAAAATTTATGCACAAAAATGTTCATGGAGTTCTTGTAACAAAAATTCTGGAAACAATCTAAAAGCCCAGTAACAGAGGCACCTGGGTGGCTCAGTCAGTTGAGTGTCTGACTCGTGGCTTCGGCTGAGGTCATGATCTCACAGTTTGTGAGTTCAAGTCCCGCATCAGGCTCTGTGATGACAGCACAGAGCCTGCTTAGGATTCTCCTTCTCCCTCTCCCTCTCTCTCTCTCTGTCTCTCTCTGCCCCTCCCCCACTCTCTCAAAATAAATAAATAAACTTAAAAAAATTAAAAAATAAAAGTCCACTGACAGATGAAACATGAGAGGGTACATGCCCAAACAGTAAAACTCTGCCAATATTTTAAAAAATATTTAGAGTTTTTAATAACAAGAAAAAATATTTATGTCATAAGGTTAAATGAATAGGCAAAATGTAGGTGTATATACCATCAAATTCAAAAACGTTTTAAAAATGTACAGAAAAAATAAAGATCAGAAAGATATGTGCCAAAGTAAACAGTAGACTCTGGGTGGATGAATTATATTGAGCAAATATTACATAAGTAAATCTATACTTAAGGAACAGTAATCTGGCAACAGTGTGCCAAATGAACTGGAACAGAGAGGGACTGGAGACAGGACAAGTATTTAGGAGGTCACAGAAATATTTGCAGGATAAAGGAAAATGGAATTTGATCAGGCATGCAGAATGACCCAAGTACTATGCTTGATATTTTGCATTTATCTCTTCTAATCCATATAATAATCCTTACATAACAGTAATTATTACAGAACTATTTGCCAGGCACTCTCTATGTGCCAAACATATACATTATTTCATTTAAATTTTAATTCTCTCAATAATCCTATGTTGTAGGAGTCATTACTCTGAATTCATTGATGAGAAAACTAAGGCTTAGTTTCCCAAGTCTTAAAATTCCCAAGGCCTGGGGTGCCTGAGTGGCTCAGTTGGTTAAGTGTCAGACTTCCACCCAGGTCATGATCTCACACTTCGTGAGTTCGAGCTCCACATTGGGCTCTCTGCTCTCAGTGCAGAGTCTGCTTCAAATCCTCAGTCCCTCTCTCTCTGCCTCTCCCACCCCCTCTCTCTTTTTCTCTCTCTCTAAATAAACAAACTCAAAAACAAATAAATATACAGATAAATAAAATACCTTCTTTACAAAAAAAATTGCCAGGGCACCTGGGTGGCTCAGTCGGTTAAGTGTCCGACTTCGGCTCAGGTCATGATCTTGTGGTCCGTGAATTCGAGCCCCACATCAGGCTCTGTACTGACAGCTCAGAGCCTGAAGCCCACTTCGGATTCTGTGTCTCCCTCTCTCTCAAAAATAATAAACATTAAAAAAAAAATTCCCCAAGGCCATATACCTAACAAGTACTGAAGATGAGATAAGGATAATAGCAGTAGGAATAGAATGATATTTTGACAATTGGTATGTGGTGGAGGATGGGGAACAAGAGAGGAATAAAAGATGATACCACAAATATAACAATATCTAGTGCTCGCATCTTGGTTTCTTGATACTATTCTTCAGTAACAGGAACAAGGGCTCCTTGGAGAAATGTCTGATTCTAGGACTGGGATAGGAAAGATAAAAGATGAGCCCGGAGCACATTCTAGACACAAGAAAGTAAAGAAGAGCTAAAAACAAAAACAAAAACCTACACTGGTGGGGGTATGTCAAAGGGACACAGAGCCAACTAAAAGAGCTCCCAATGTCCAAAGCTGGAACATTTAGAGCAATAAAATAAATAGAATTAGATTATAACCCAAAGTCCATATTGATATAAGTAAATGATTGAATAAATGGAGAAGAGACAAATCTGCAGAAATATTCCAAATAACATATGTAAATACTCCATCCTTAAGGAAGGAAACGTAACTTCCCCCTCTTTAAGTATAGGCTGTGAATAGACACTTTCTTCTAAAGACTGTAGTATGGAAAAGAGAAGGAAAAAAGGATAACTTTATACTGGAGAAAGCTTACAAATACGACTTCAGCCAGGTGACCACAATCATGGTCAATATCAACAGTAAAAACATTATGATATTGTACCCTTGATATGATGAAAATGTCACTTTTCCTCTGTGATTGTCCCCTAAAAACACATAACCCCAATCTAATCATGAGAAAAACATCAGATAAATTCCAATAGAGGGGCATCCTATAAAATACTTGATTAGCACTCCTCAAAATTCCTCAACAAAAACAAGGAAAATCTGAGAAACTATCACAGCTAATGGGAGCTTAAGGAGACATGAGAACTAAAAGTAATAGGGTACTCAGGATGGGATCTTGGAACAGAAAAAAAAAAAATTAGGTAAAAACTAAGGAAATCTGGGACACCTGGCTGGCTCAATGGGAAGAGCATGCAACTCTTGATCTCAGAGCTGTTAAGTTTGAGACCTATGTTGGGTGTAGAAATTACTTAAAAATAAAATCTTGGGGCACTTGGCTAGCTCAGTCGATTAAGCATCTGACTCTTGACTTCAGCTCAGGTCATGATCTCACTGTCCTGAGACTGAACCCCGCATCAGGCTCCGTGCTGAGTATGGAGCCTGCTTCATATTCTCTCGTTTTCCCTCTGCCCCTCTCCCCAGCTCACGCTCTAAAAATAAATAGGGACACCTGGGTGACTCAGTCGGTTAGGTGTCTGACTCTTGATTTCAGCTCAGGTCAGATCTCACGGTTTGCTGGATAGAGCCTTGTGTTGAACTCTGCGCTGACAGAGTGAAGCCAGCTTGGGATCATCTCTCTCCCTCTCTGCCCCTCCCCTGCTTGCACACACTATGTGTGCACACATGTGTGTGCACACGGGTGCACTCTCTCTCAAAATAAACATTTTTTTTAAATAAGAAAAATAAAAATAAAAGGGGCGCCTGGGTGGCTCAGTCGGTTGAGCGTCCGACTTTGGCTCAGGTCATGATCTCCCCGTTTGTGAGTTCAAGCCCCGTGTCGGGCTCTGTGCTCAGAGCCTGGAGCGTGCTTCAAAGTCTGTGTCTCCTCCTCTCTCTGCCCCTCCCATGCTCATGCTCTGTCTCTCTCTCTCAATAATAAAGAAACGTTAAAAATTTTTTGAAAAATAAATAAATAAAAATAATTTTTAAATAAAATGAAATCTTTAAAATATAAGGAAATTTGAATGATGTATGGACTTTAGTCAATAATAATGGCATCAATATTGGTTCATTAACTGCAATAATGGTACCATACTAATGTAAGATGTTAATAATAAGGGAAACTGAATATATGGGAATTGTCTATCATTTTCTCAAGTTTTCTATAAATCTAAAATTGTTCTAAAAAATAAAGTCTATTTAAAATTAAAAAGAGATGGTACAAAAAATTGATCTTGGGTTGGCTAGGACGAGGATGCCATTAACGAAATAAGGAAAAAATGATATTGATTTTGGGCAGATTGAATTTAAGGTGTGACAGTATATTCAAGAATAAAAGTTATTCACCAATCTATTAGAAAAGGGAAATAGCAACTAAGGAGAGAGGTTGGTGCTAGAAACAAAACTGTAAAAAGCTAAAGGACAAATAAGAGTGAGAAAATGAAAACAGTATGGGTAGACCTGATATTCAAGAAATCGGGCTGTGAACAGGAAAGAAACAAATGCTAGGCCTTGACTTTTCCATGAAATAGAAAGTGAAGACATCTGCTACAAGAGGGGGGAATTAAAAGGGAGGTCACAGAGTGCTGGAAAAGGTTGGGGAAAAGCCATGGTAGAATGTAAGCAAACCAAGAAAAAAGAATTTGAGAGAAGCCATGATCTTGGCAGAAGTTAACACTAAGTTATATTACACTGAATGTACAGGTTTTGCACTTTTTCACTAGCCATGTGCTGTGGGTGGTCTAGACACGGAAGCCAAAAAAATAGGTGATGAGTATGATTCAAGATAACAGAAGTGCTTGCCAAATACAGAAGATCAAAATGAATGAAGCAAACAATGAAGATAGTATCAAAGTGGCTGATCACTAAGGTCTAGCAGAGCAGCATCAAAGATAGTCATGAAGGTACTGGTAGACTCAATGAAATGGGAAAAGTTAAGAACCTCAGAAGGGCAAAAAGTGGAATCTGTGGATGGGAAGGAGTGAAAAGGGTAACTGGTAAGGAGGCTAAAGTGATAAAGAGCACCTGAAGGGGAAGTAGCGTAATAGGTCCAGGTTGTAGTGATCTGATGTGTAGCTACTTTAAAAATACAAAGGAAAGTCAACTGTCTTGTGCTGAGGAACTATAAGATCAGTATTTCAAAGATGCTGGAGACACTGAGAATAAGAGCAAGAAACAGTGGAGAAAAAAGTATGATGCAATAGGTCTGGGTCCTTGTGGGCAATAAATGATGGCCCTGAAGTTTTAGAGACAATGCTCTAACTGCATGGCAATACCTTCACAGAGATTAGAGTGACGGTGGTAGGTCAATGATCTGGAAGTAGTAGGGGAAAGAAAAAAAAGCAGTGTGATTCCTTCTCTTCTACATAGTCACAGAGAACAGAAGATACGTGTTTAAAGAAAATCGTTAAGAATAAAGAAAAGTGTACTGGACGATGAGCAATATTTTCGAAGCACGTATTAAAAGGAGCTGGTAGAAGAAGGACCTACTGAATAGAGAACAGAAGTTCTGTGTACCACTTTGAAATGTGAGGCTGAGGAGAGGTAGCAGAGAGACCTGGCTTGCCATAGGATACCATAGGAGAGGTGGACTGAGATGTAAGGAACATGGAAAGCAGCAAAGCAACAAATAAAGGGCACATTTTTAAAAGACTGTATGTACCAACCACAGTATACGCAGTGTCACTTCTACAGAAGACTACACATACACAGTGAAGGCTACAAAAAACATTAACACCTTGCCTTGCACAGCATTTTATAAATTGCTTGCACATACGCTATCTTATTTAATGGTCACTAGGTAGATATCACTACGCCCATGTTTCTACAGATGAGGAAATAAGGATGGGACAAAACCAAAATGAAAATATTGACTCTCAGTTTTCAACACATAAACCTCCATACACAGTGGACACTTCATCTCAATCAGCCAGGCTGGAAATTCTTCTCTAGGCAGAATTTATAGTGGGTTCTATGAACTTGTCAGAGGGCTTGAGAGGCCATTAGACACCTCTTTTTGCCTTCTTCCACCTCAGATCCCTCAATTTTTATCACCATCACCACCAGAAAAGTACAGAAAGGTGGTGCCATCAAAAAGAAAACTCAAGTTTAAAGTTATACTAGGTTAGTGTTCCATTCACACCTCTGAACCTCAGTAACCCAACAATGAAGATGTGGGAGAGAATGGAAAAAGCATTATGCAGGAAGTCTACATAAAAGCAATGAGGAAGTCTTCAACAGATACAGCTTCAAGAATAAGAATTAAAATGGGGCTGGGTAGGGCAGAAGGCAGGTACCGCTGAAAGATGGGGGAGGGGAACAGGAGAAAAGCAGGAATTGGAGGGAACTGAGAGTGTAAGAGCTCCCAAGCCTGGAGAAGCCAAAAGAGATACGAGATCTCCAGCTGCTGAAGAAAAGGTAAGGGACTGTGAGGGTCCTGGAGCAGGAACCTGCACTGGAGGACCCCAGGGCTTGGGTGACCGGAAGCGGAGACCCCCAAACACGAGACCAGAAGGGGGCGCAGGTGACACCCCATAGGAGAGAATGAATGGGGAAGGCGGTCCGGAGGGCGGGGCAAAGGAGGGGCCCCGGGATGGGCGGGGCACAGACCCCTTTCCAAGTCCGAACCCCTGCCCCGAGAGCCCGGGGAGAAGCGGCTCCGCGCCTCCCGCACTCACCGCCGGTCTCGTCAGTTACATAGGGAGTCGCCATCTTGAAAACGCAAACCACTTCCGGCGTGAGCGGGCTGGGGTCCCGCCCCCCTCCCCACCGGAAGTGGAGTCCTGATCGTAGCCAGCCACCATTTTAGTCTTAAAGGGAGAGTACACCGTTTCGTGGACGGAGAAGGAGGAAGAGAGTAGAAGCTAAAGACTTTCATAAAATAAAAGCCGCAGACTCTAGTACTGCCACTGAATCCAATATTGGGCTTCTGCTCCGTGTAAAACAGTCCTCTGGGCACCGAGAGAAGTTCTGGGGCACGGCTCCTCTCCGTCCAGGACCTTCGAGGGAAAAGGGGGCAAGGCCCACCTGCACCCCGAAAGTGGGGCTGATAAATGAGTTAGAGTATTCAGGCCCTAACCTGCACCCAGGTCCCAGAGCGGCTTCGGGACATGGGGCGGCCAAACTCCGGTAACGCACCAATCTTGTCAGGGACGAATGGAAGACCCCCAACTGACCCTCTCTTAGAAGGTGGAGAGGTCGAAATCGCGTGTCGATTGCCCTCGGCTACCCAGCTCAACCCTCGGGTCAGACCCGCGAAAGGGGCGTACAAGGCAGGGGGTGCTGCTGTCCGGTCACCTGTCCCCGCAGCCTAAGGGCTGCCGGCGAATTCCACGACCGAGGAGGCGGCGGGCCGGGTTGGGCGGGCAGCCCTGGCTGGCCCTGCCCCTGGGGCGGCCCGGAGGATTCGGGCGGCGAAAAGACGATGGCCCAAGTTTGCTCTGGCCTTCGACCCCGGGAGCCTCCTTAGGCTGGGCCCCAGGGTCGGAGGGCAGGGTGAAGGCTTCTGGGCGGAGCCAGTTAATATTCTAATTAACCTCGTGTAGGTCTGGGCACTGAGGATCCAAAGCCCCGGGCAACTCGCCAATGGTCCGGGCTTGTACGGTCACTCCCTTTGCAGTCCTGCCCTGCCCCTTGCCTCCCTACTCTTTAGATGTACCCAAATGTTTTCCCTCCCCCGCTCTTTGCAGCGGCCGTTGATCCTTGAGGGCTAAATCCTGCTAAACTCGTTTCCCCCGCAGCCTGGGAGGGACCGACTGCAGGTTCCTCTCCTCAGGTGTTGGCTCTGCCCTCTCCACGCTGCTCTTTCCTTATGGACTCTTTTACCTTCCTCCAAATCCCCCATTTTGGTTTAGGTTCATGTCCAACTGTACCTCTGGAACCCGTAGAGAGGGGCAAATATTACGATCTCCAACACTAGGCTGTATGCCTACTGAAAAAACAAAAAAGGTGAGAAAAGAAAAAAAAAGTGAGAGCAATGACGGACTAGGAACTTCCTAAAGGGTTGACATGAAACTTTTGAAGTTTTCTCAGGTCTCAGCTTGTCTTCTAGTCTATGTTCCACCTTCCTGACTTCCACCAGAGGCCCAACTCAGAAGGTCTCAAAGAGACTCCTTTAAAAATTGATTTGCATTCAGTACACAACATTGCAGGTGTTGTAACGCTGCCATCCTTAACCCCTGCTCTCTTTCAACAATTGTGCTTCAGCCTCACAGGATCAGCATCCTGTCCTTAGCCTTGTTACTGATGATTATTAGAGGTGAGAATGTGGGAGGAAGCCTTTAAAAACTAGAGGGATGTATTGGTCTTGACTACCTGAGAACTAGAACTAGTGGTAGTAGGCTGCTCAATGAATGGAATCCTAAAGTGGCCCCAGTTGACTACCCAGCACAACCCCCCCACCCCCACCCCCACCATGCCCCCTGATGTCTTGCCTCAGCTCTGGGGTTGACAGGAAGTGAAACTCAGTTGTCTGCCCGGCAAACCTGCCTAGGACCCAGCCCTGGGCCCCGGATGTGCCCCCCCCCCCCCACACACACATACACCCTGAGAAGGAAGAGGAGAAAGAAGAGCCTGGGGAGAACAAAGCTGTTGTTTTTTCCTTTTCCTTTGTTCATTGCGGTTTCTTTCTTTCTGATTTTTATGATGTGGTTGGTTAAAGAAATGAGCACCTGGAACAGTAGGCATTATACGCCTCCTCCTTAGAAGTTTCTGGGCCTTTCTTCCCCTCCCATCCCCACCAATAACTGACGAGGTATGATGGAGTAGAGATCCTAAAGAAGACACAAAGAAGCCTAGAGTATGACTGGTTTCACTTTATTCCTTGTTAGAGATCACCCTATGCTCCACTTTGAAGTCTCAAAAAAAAAAGAGGTCTTTAGAGGAACAATTTAACTTCAAGCAAGGACATAACTGAGGATGATGGAATGAAAAACACAGGTCATATGTAGGATGGTATCACTGCTAGTGATATTTGCAAGGAAAGCTGAGTGCCTTAGGCTTGGTATCATTCCAGAATTTCTAGATGAAGGGTCCAGGAGCAGAAAACTGGAAAAGGTAGTATGGGACTTGTGCTTTCTTATATTGTTTGTTTATGATGGCTTAGAGTCATAAGGCTTTACACACACACACACACACACATACACACACATGCACACACATACACACACACACCCCCAAGCTACTTATTGGTGCAGTCCTTAAGCTGGGCTGTGTCTTTGGCTGTCCTACAGAACTAAGTACAGGACCTGGTGCATAATGGGCCTTCAAAAGTGCTCTTGACTCCTTATGACTAAAGAGGTCGTATAAGAAGGGGAGATAGGGGTGCTTGGCTGGCTCAGTGGGTGGAGCATGCAACATTTGGTCTTGGGGTTGTAAATTCAAGTCCCACATTGGGTGTGGAGATTAGTTAAAAATAAAATATTGAAAAAAAAGGGGGGGTGGATAAAGGATGGGGAGTGGCAGGGCCCTTGTCTTTTTAAGACTGGGAGACAGGAGCAGAGAGACAGACTTTCTCCAATCCCTTTCATCTCCCTCAGATTTTCAGATGCAACAGTACTCCCAAACGCTATTACTCAGCAGCTATATTTCTGATAAAAATGGAGGACTCTCTTCCAACAAGCCTGTCTGGAAACAAACAAGAACTGCTTAGATCCCTCTGTTTCCACTAGAGGGCCTCATGTGTTCATTCCTTCTCCTCTCCACCCCCCTCCAAAAGTATGTATATACTGTGTGTGTGTGTGTGTGTGTGTGTGTGTGTGTGTGTGCGTGCACGCACACATACACAGCATATATACACCACACACGCACAGGCTTCCAGTCAGAGCTTTCCCCTCCCCCTCTCTTCTACCACCAGCTGTTAAGAGGAAAGATTCCAGGAAATCAAGCCCTTGTTACTGTGCCCTACTTCAATGAGGGTTAGGAGGGGTTAGCCTGGGTTGGGGCGGGGCCAAGGAGCAGGATGCCTGGGTCCCCAGTTCCTACCAGTTAGTCCTAGGCCTCTGTCTATCTCCCTTGCACTACCAGCCTCACCATCATCCATGCTGCCCTAAGAGCCTTAACAACTTCAGAAGTTTCCAGACAGGAACTGCTGAAAGGATCTTCTTTCAACCTTACGTTTGGCCAGGGCCTTCTACACCACCTGCCAGGGCCAGCAGGTAAAATGGGAGGGTTAGGGCATGGAGAAAGAGTGGACACAGACCAGAGTTCTCTTTGCACCTAAACCACCCCAGAATTAAGGGAAGGCCTTGAGTCTTGAGACAAGGAGGTGTACTTACATTGGGGAAAACAAGTCTGAGCCATCTGGGGTTTGGGTTTTAGGGAGGTGAGGAAACTAGAGGTAAAGGTAGGCCTCAAACACTGTTAAGCAGTGCAGAGCCCATGGGAGGAGGGAGGCGTTTGTGTGTCAGGATGTAGAGTCTGGGACTCTGGGCTTGCTGCTGTGGGATCTTTTGAGTATGAATTCGGTCAATGGATGATGGAAAAGAGTTGGGAAGGGAAGTCCCCCAGATGGCAGCAACTGGGAGAGGGTTAGACGTCGCCTAGGTGTGCCGCTGCCAAGCTGTGCCATCATCGGCCCCGCCCCCTATCTTGGCCTCCCAGGGTTGGGATGAGGGGAGAGGCTGTGAATGATTAGAAAAAAGGGCAGATGGATAGAAACCGAGCTGTCCCGAGGCGGGAAGAAGAGAAGCGCAGGATGTGGAGAAAGTGGCGCAGACCAGAGCCCTACAGATATTGGGGAGGTGGGAGGATCAGGCTTGGCGAGCTGGAAACAGGGACCTCTCCAGACTGGAGTTCCCGGAGTTGGGGGCGCCGGGATTGGGCGCTGGCGGGCCGGCCGGGGTCGGGGGCGGGCAGCTGTGTCGTCAGGAACGGGGCGGCCTCGCGGCAGCCGCGCCTGCCTGGTCCGTCCCCTCCAGCCCAGCTCGGGCTCCAGCTCCCGCGCCGCGCTTCAGCTCCCACCGCGCGCCCTCCGCAGGCAAGGTAGAGACCCCGCGAGCCCCCCGCGCCTCCCTCCCTCCCACCGGAGCAGGAGGGGGCGGGGGCCGCGGGAGGGGCCGCTGCTCGGGCTGGGGTAGGGCTGCTGGGCCGAGAAGGAGGAAGCCTGACAGCTGGAGCGGGTAGCTAGAAGGGTTTGCGCCAGGACTCGGGGGGGCAGCGGGAGAATGGGCCAGAGCCCCGCAGGCAGCGTCTCCCCTAGACCTTCCCCTCCATCCCTCCTGCTCATTCGCAGGGATGGTGAAGCTCGGCTCCTGGGGACCCGAATGGAAGCAAAGTCCGTTTTGGAACCTTCACAACACTGCATGGGTGCAGAAGGATTCTTGTTTGGCCTCCTGGTCCCCAACTTCCCACCCGTCCTTTCCACACCTGTCACCGGGAAGTTTCTGAAACTACCTGGATCTGAATCCCACTTTTCACCTTTAAATGGGGGGACATGAACCTCACTGAGGAAGAAATGTGATTATTACTGGGCATCTCCTCAGCCTCAGAACGTTTGAGCCCACATCCCCCAACCATGCCAACATCGTAACTTCCTCCTGTACTACACATTGACACATGCGGGCTCCCGCGCGCGTACACACACACACACACACACACACACACACACCACCCCTTAATCAGGCAACACTCCCATCTGCAAGATGTATGTAGGCTTACCGAATTTCGGGACTTCAAGCCAAATGATTCCTTAGGGGGCAGGGGGCACTGACTTGTAGCAGGGATGGGCAGGAAAGACTAGACCCTCCGTCAGTCCTGGGAAAGAGGAGGAGGGTGCAGGCCCTGGTGTGGTTAAGGGATTCAGAAGTCTAGGTAATCAGGCCTGGGCTTGCTGCTTGGGGTTCCTTGCTGGGTCAGCCTGAATGTTCTGGGGACATAGCTCATTCTTCAGTAATGGTAAATCTATATGACTTGAAATGGGAGTGATGAATGTTGAAGTGAAAAAGGAAATTTTAAATGTTTGCACTGGCCTTGGAAATCATATGTACCTCTTGGTTACCAGCAATTTTAGTGTTTACTGTTTAAAATAAGATCTAGAGGGGCGCCTGGGTGGCTCAGTCGGTTAAGCATCCGACTTCAGCTCAGGTCACGATCTTGGCGGTCCGCGAGTTCGAGCCCCGCGTTGGGCTCTGGGCTGATGGCTCAGAGCCTGGAGCCTGCTTCCGATTCTGTGTTTCCCTCTCTCTCTGCCCCTCCCCCATTCGTGCTGTGTCTCTCTCTGTCTCAAAAATAAATAAAAACGTTAAAAAAATTAAAAAATAAAATAAAATAAGATCTAGAAAACAGAGGCACTGAGATTTAATGGAGGTCTAGAGTCTGGGTGTCCCTGCGAGAGTGGCTCTCTGACTGGGCCTCAGTTTCTTGCTCTGTAAAATGTGAGAGTTGGTACCTCCCAGCTCTGAAGATGTTCTAGGATTCTCTGCCTCCAAGTCAACTTACTTTCTCACCCCAGGTTGGTAGGGGCGGGCAGGGAAGCCAGGGGAGGGAAGGGAAGGGTGAGTCACAAAGAGCTGGCAGGCGGGCAGCAGACCGACCGCACCCTCCCAGCCCTGGCATTCGCCTAGACTAGCCCAGGTTATAGCCTCAGGGTTAGTATGGAGCAGGTAGGACAAAACTGGATTTGTTCCAGCTCTAGGGTCCAGGATCCTATAGTTTATTGCGATTCGGCAACAGGGGCAGCCAAACTTTCAGTGAGGGAAGTCAAGAGGACAACTGAAAAGATACCAGGAGCCCTTATGTCCAAGGTCCCAGCCCAGAGGTATCCTTGGACCCTGATGGTCTAGTTTCTCACCACCTCCTCACCCTCCCAAAGGCAAAATGCAGTATCCTAATACTACATGTCTGTGCCTGAAATAACACAATAAGGGCAAGTGTACAACTGGGCTTCACTGCTGCTGGGAGTCCTTAGAATTTATGCCTTCCTGTGTCAAAGACATCATTTTTCCTAATTTCCAGATGTGTTTCTCTGTGTACCACCCTCATATAACTAGAACAACAACAATAACAGCAACAACAACAAGAATAGCTAACATTTACTGAGTTCTTCTTCTGTGCCATGCCGTTTGCTAAGTATATTGCATGTATTATCTTACTTAATCTCCATGCTGTGACTGATTTCTCTATGTACCCATTTTACCAATGAGGAAACAGGTTCAGGAAGATGAAATAACTCACCCAAGAGCTAGGATTCTAATCCATGCCTGTATAATTAAAACATCCATTCTCTTAAGCTGTACTAAAAACTACATGTAAGATGTGGGGGGCTAGGAAGGGTCATTGCGAAAAGAGAGACATGTCCTCTTTCCTGTTCATCGTCCCTCCTTTGCTCTCTCCTTGTCACTTTCTCTCTCAGATTTCATTTCCTAGAACCTTGGAGCCATTTAAGAATCCCCAGGGGTAATCAGAGAGGCTAATTAAGCCATACAGGCCCAATTAACCCTAACACTATTATGTATTCATTAGATCTGTTGGCAATAGAAGTTGGATTATAGTCATTGAAAAGAGCCAGATGGGTGGAGTCCTTTTCCCCAGAATATCAGTGTCCCAGAACTCCCTTCTTATTGTTCCCAGAGAACCTCAGAACAGGAATGGTATACTACATAGACAGGGACAGCAGAGATGTCCCAAGGGCAGAGGCTGCAGAGAAGATTCTTGCACCATCAGAAAGGAAATTCTTGTAGGCCCTAACTGCCTCCTTGAGCCTTACCCAACTAACCCTAAATGAGTGGGCAAAGGGGAGGCAGGAGCCCTAGATGGAGTGCCCCAATAAGTGCTTTTTAGCATCATTCGTTCATTTAACAAATATCTACCAAGCACCTCCTAAATGTGTTCCAAATTGTTTCATATTCCCCTGTCAGGACGGACACTATGGAAACCCATTTAACCACATTTGGACTAGCATTTCCAACATATGGCTCCCTAACTTTACACTACTATTTGTACAACCAATATGGAGCACCTACAACATGCTGAGCGCCAGTCAAGGTATTGGGGATATAGTGGTGAACAACACTGACAAGTTCCTGCCCTTGTGGAATTTACAAGTTCTTGCCCTTGTGGAAGGCGAACAGTAAACAAAGAAGCAAATAAATTAGCAAGATAGTTTCTGTGTGCGATAAGTACTATGAAGGGAACAAAGGAGAGTGCTGTGCAAAGGAGGGGGGCTACTTTAGGAGAGAATGATCAGGGAAGGTCTCTTGAAGAAGCTGACATTTCAGCTTAGGCAAAGAAGTCAGCTCTGCCAAGAAGGGAAAGGATGTTCTAGGCAGAGAGAACAGTAAGTTTCATGGCCCTGAGCAGGGAAGAACTTGGTTTAAGGAACAGAAAGGAGGGCAGTGAGATTAGAAGGCAGTATGTGGAGGGGAGAGTAGAACAAGAGGAGGACAGGGAGAGGCAGGGGCCCCATCATGTGGTTCTTGGGGTAGAGCTTTGACTCCTCCACTTACCACCTGCCTTGGGAAGTCCCAACCTCTTCAAACTCCAGTTTCTTCGTGTGTGGAATGGCTCTACCAGTAATTTCTTATCTCATGGGATTTGATTATAATTGTTAGTGCCGTGAGAACTACCATTTCTTGTAGGCCTTCTATATGCAGGTGTTACACTGGTACTTTTCATACAGGATTTAACTTCATACTCACAACTGTGACAGATAGGTGTCATTCTTCCCATTTTACAGATATAATTTGTCCAAATCACACAGCAGTATCAGATCTAAGGATGGGACCTAGATATGACTAACCCTAGTTTTGCTTGACTCCTAGACAGTGCTATACTATACTAATGTAAGATATAACTGTTATTGCTGTTATTGAATCTTCAAGCCAAGTTGCCCTCTGCTACTTGGCCCTTGTTGTCAGTGGTCAGCATGATCCGCGTGAGGGTCCCTGGGTCCCAAGGCTGTAAGTTAGGGCTCCCTAAACACTGGTAATCTAGCAGGGTGTAAGGAAAAACCTGAATCTGAGACTCCTGCGCTCAGCTCAACCCTCCTAGAACTGGGAGGCCAGACGGATAGATGTTCAGAGACTTCTCCTACCTCCTTCCAGTCGCGCGCCAGCCTGGGGTCCCCGCCCTTCCCCAGTAGAGCTCTGCGGGACTCAGGCGAGGCGGGGCCAGGGCTGGGGACACGGCCAGAGCTGGTTCTGTGTCGCGCGCGTCAAAAGCGCTAGAGGTCGTTGAGGGGCGTGGGTGGTTCGGGAAGTGGGCGGCTGAGTAGTGCTGAGGACCGAGGCCCGAGGCGGAGCAAGATGGGATCGTGGCCGGGGAGGCGTGCCACAGCCGCTGTGGGAACGGCCGGAAAGGCAGAAGGGCCGGGACTGAGGGATGCGAGATGGGAGAGGGAGCGGCTCGGAAGAGACTGCAAAGACTGGGGGTGGTGGGAGAAAGGGTAGAAACAGGAGAGGGACAGGGACACACCCACAGAGACATACATAGACTGGGAAAGCGATGGGGGCTGGAGGAGTGGGAGTTGGGGAGGGGTGGGGGGAGGATAATGAGTGTGTGGGGAGAGTGGGAGATGGATTGGGACAGATGGGTGAGAAATCAGAGAGCTGGAGAAGGATCCAGAAATGGAGGGGAAAGAGTCAGAGATGAGTCAGAGAAACAGAGACATAGGACAGACTCTGTAAGGGAGAGACAGACACATGGGAGAGGTACACGGGGAAAGGAAGAGACTGGGAAGGGACTCAGAGAAAAGGAAAGAACAGAAATAAGAGTAGGAGTGGACAATGAACGGAGCACAGAAGGAAAGACGAAGACAGCTGGCTCTTCCCACCACATACTCTTGCCATCTCCCTCCAGAGTTACCCTTGGAAGCAGAGGCCCAGGCAGAGGTATTACCAAGTCATCTTTGTGGCCCTCCTTCAGAATAAAAGAAAGATGGCCAAGGAGAGGGGCCAAATAAGCCCCAGTGATTTTGCCCAGCTGCAGAAGTACATGGAATGTGAGTCTTCCTCTCAGTCCTCAAGTTCGGCAGACTTACCCCAGAGAATCCCTGCTCCACATCCCTGCTTCCTCGAGTTTCCCCAGCAGCCCAAAGCCAGCCATAGGCATGGGAAAGGGGGGAGAGAGAGATGGGGAGACATCTGCGGTCTCAGCTTTCTACCCACCCTCTCTGAACCTTAACAGCCTGCCCCAAGTCTCAGAGAAGAGATGTAAAGAGAGGTACCGCTCTGGAGCATCTGAAATGTTATCCTCGCGGTATTTCTCTGTGCATTTCTGTGTTTCTTCTTGGAATTCTTCTTTCTTTATCTTACTTGACTCTTTTTTTCCTGTTGGATGTCTGGGTGGGACTCTGGCAGAGGGCAGGGAGAACCAAACCAGACTAATGCACTTCTTTCATCCTCTTCACACCCTAGACTCCACCCAAAAGGTCAGTGATGTCCTAAAGCTCTTTGAGGATGGCGAAATGGCTGAATATCTCCAAGGAGATGTGAGTGACATCTGGGAAATCCTCTCCTTGACCAACCCCTCCCATCTTTGATTTTGCTATCCCACTGGGATCCCCAATTTCCAGTGATTATTCTGGGCCCACCCCTTGCTATCCTCCCTCTAGATACCCCTGTGTCCACTGTTACTACAGCTATTGCTATAGGACAAAGCAAGAGATTCTGATTCAGTACTCAGCCTTGAGAAGAAACTATATTTCTGCCTTGGATGCTTCTTGGCTCTGCAACTTACTGTCTCTGTCCTCACTACTCCTAATTCTTCAGTCCTCAACTCCCATCCTGCATACTTCCTAGGGTAATGCTTGTTCTCATCATAGGCCATTGGGTACAAGGGATTCCAGGAATTTTTGAAAGTCTATCTGGAAGCAGATAATGTTCCCAATCACCTAAGTCTGGCACTGTTTGAATCCTTCAAGACGGGTCACTGTTTAGAAGACACTGTGAAAAATGGTATGATCATGTAGGTGGGACAGGGCTGGGCTTCCAAAAGAAAACTCAAATTAGTATGAGTGTTGGGGTGAGAGTTTAACTGAGTCACGTGTTGGGGGCAGGGTTGGGGAAGAGAGGTAGAGGATAGCCATGCTGGTCTGGGAACTGGAGGGAGGAAAGTTAAAGGGAAGAGTTGGAACAAAGGCAAAGAGAAGAGCCACGGTGGAGAGAGGCCCAGCCTCAGAAATACTGTACTTTCTGTAACCAGATCTGGTATGTCTCAGTGATGTCTCCTGCTACTTTTCCCTTCTGGAGGGTGGCCGGCCAGAAGACAAGCTAGAATGTGAGTTGTAATCCTGGACTGGAAGAGGGGAAAAAAGGAGAGGGAAGAGGAGGTGTTCTCCAGCCTTCTTTCCCCTATTTTTTCAGGATTCCTAAGGGCTGACGGGGCCAGACAAAGATGGGGCCAGAGAATGGACCCATTTCCTCTGTTCCCTCAGACTCCTATACCTAATGCCATCTATCATAGTTATCCCAGTTCCCATGTCCTGTATGTTTTAATGTGGGTATCCTGGGGGTGTTCTTGGGTTGTGGGAGGTGTGTGTTGTCTCCCCAATCAGATTCACCAAGAGTGGAATCCAGGCCTGTTTCCCCTCCCTTTTTGTCTCCTTTCTCAGTCCCAGCACCAGGCTCTGGGCTCTTCATCTAAAAGTTCTCTCCCATGTCTTTATTATTCCTGTATTCTGTTATTAATTTTTTGGGTATCCCTCACAAACTGACCCTGGCCCCCCTAAAACACCCCACAGTCACCTTCAAGCTGTACGACACGGACAGAAATGGGATCCTGGACAGCTCAGTGAGTTGGGGGACCTGTATGCTGGCCAAGGGAGTATGTGTCCATTTGTCTGTGCCCTCCTGTCCCAACTCTTCCAAGATCCTTAAGAAGCAGAGGAAGCTAGAGGGATAAGTCAAATCCTCCAGGACTAAATTTGGGAGTGGGTCCCCAGCTCCTGCCTCCTAAAAGTAGAGGCTAGAGACATGAATTGGGGGCTGCCTTGCAAACATACCAAAACACATAGACACTCGTTTACTTGGCAGAGACACCTGAGAATGAGAGGTGGCTCTCGGGGTGGAACCCAGGAACCCTGATTTCTAGAGAAGAGTTGAATGGTGGTAAGGAGGTGGGATATGGCTGTGGCTCTTACCTTTTGGCCCCCAGGAAGTGGACAGAATCATCATACAGATGATGCGAGTAGCTGAATACCTGGATTGGGATGTGTCTGAGCTGAGGCCGGTAAGGCGGTTTTTCCTTAATGTCCCTCCTTGTGCCTTTTCCCTGGTGAGTCCTATATCTACCTTACCCCTTTTCTGACAGGCAGCTCGGTTCCCTGGGCTAGGATAGCAGTGGGCTGGATTGTCTAGGAGGCAGCACCGAGAGGTGTCAGATCTGAGAGGCCATTCACACTAAAAGTCCCCTCCATTCTCTGCTCAGATTCTTCAGGAGATGATGAAAGAGATTGACTATGATGGCAGCGGCTCTGTCTCCCTAGCTGAGTGGCTCCGGGCTGGGGCCACCACCGTGCCACTGCTAGTGCTACTGGGTCTGGAGATGGTGAGTAGGAGAGACTTGTGAGGATGGGTAGGATAGCTGCTCTGGGATGTGTTTGCCAGAGGCTGGCCCTCTAAGGGCTTAGACACTCCTTACATCTGTTGTGCCCTCCCAGACTCTGAAGGACAATGGGCAACACATGTGGAGACCCAAGAGGTTCCCCCGACCAGTCTACTGCAACCTGTGCGAGTCAAGCATTGGTCTTGGCAAACAGGGGTTGAGCTGTAACCGTGAGTGATGGGGCCTGGGAGTGTGGGAGCAGAGGGGCACCCTGGCTATCTGCAGGACATGGTGCTTTGAACTTAGAGACAGCTGGGTTTGAATCCTGGGTTCTGACACTGACTAATTATGTGGGAAAGCCATACACTTCCTCTTTCTTTCTTTCTTTCTTTCTTTCCTTCTTTTTCTTTCTTTCTTCAAATACAGTTGACACATAATATTACGTTAGTTTAAGGTGTACAACATAGCCACATAACTTCTTTAAGCCTCAATTTAAAATGAGGTTTTGGGGCGCCTGGGTGGCGCAGTCGGTTGGGCGTCCAACTTCAGCCAGGTCACGATCTCGCGGTCTGTGAGTTCGAGCCCCGCGTCAGGCTCTGGGCTGATGGCTCGGAGCCTGGAGCCTGTTTCCGATTCTGTGTCTCCCTCTCTCTCTGCCCCTCCCCCGTTCATGCTCTGTCTCTCTCTGTCCCAAAAATAAATAAAAAACGTTGAAAAAAAAAATTTAAAAAAAAAAATAATAAAAAAAAATAAAAATAAAAATAAAATGAGGTTTTAAACTAAAAATGAGGTAATTGTGAGCATTACGTAAGTTGATGCACGAAGAGTAGTTCACAAGGTGCGTGTACATATTATTGAGTCTACAGTAAAAATTAGCTGCTATTATTATTATTATTATTATTATTATTATTACTATTATTAAATCTGGGCCTCCTTGGCATCTTTCAGCTGAGTTCCTGGCATTTGGAAAGAGTGGGGGTAGGCATGTGGTAGCAATTGCTCTTTTATGGGGAAGAGTGAGAAAAAGGCATGGGTCTTGGAGGTGAGCCCCCACCTCAAACTTTAATTCTCTACCACACTCTCACAGCAAGGGCTTATACGTCTTGTTTCAGTGAATGATCCCGCCTTACACCCAGGTAAGGAGGAAATAGAGGGAGGGGCTGCAGCTAAGGCTCTGACCTTCTTCCTTCTTGCCCAGTCTGTAAGTACGTCGTTCATGACCAGTGTGCCATGAAGGCCTTGCCTTGTGAAGTCAGCACCTATGCCAAGTCCCGGAAGGACATTGGTGTGAGTGATCCCATAACCACCCCATTACCACCTGCATCCTGGCCCTTGCCCTAGGCCTTGGCCACTTGCTGCCCTCAAGCCCTTCCACTAGTCTCTGCTCAGACTCTCTCAGACAAGGGATTGCCTTTCTCCCCAAGGTCCAATCACATGTGTGGGTGAGAGGAGGCTGTGAGTCTGGCCGATGTGACCGCTGTCAGAAAAAGATCCGCATTTACCACAGTCTGGTCGGACTGCATTGTGTGTGGTGCCACCTAGAGGTCAGTTTGGGAGCTGTCCTCCAGCCTATGCCTTGGGGCCCCTTCCTAAACTGCCCTCTCTGCACTGGCCTCCCTGACTGCATCTTCCTGGCAGCCACCGTTGCCCTTGCTCCCAAGGGCTCTCTTTCCAGCACTAGGCCCTCAAGTTGAGAGGTGTTGGAGTTCTCTCCATGATGTCTGCATGCCCACCTTGTCTTTCAGATTCATGATGACTGCCTGCAAACCATGGGTCATGAGTGTGACTGTGGGCTGCTCCGGGATCACATCCTGCCTCCATCTTCCATCTATCCCAGCGTCCTGGTGAGACCCTTGGGCAGTGCCTAGGAGGGGGCAGGAAGGGTGCTTCCCTGATTTAAGCCCTCCCCCCGCCCCCCGCCCCCCACACACACCATGCCGTTTAGAGCAGAAAGCCTATACCTTTTAGGATTCAAGTCAGACTCTCATCTGTTTAGGGATTCACACACAATCCAGTTTTCCTTCCCTTTGCTTCCCTCCCTTTCTAGGCCTCTGGACAGGAGCGTAAAATTAACAAAGCAAGCCAGAAGACCACAGATGATTTAAGTTTGAGCACCTTTGAGGCTCTGCGGGTACATGTTGGGGGTGGGTTTTTCTTGGCTGGAGCCCTCATGGGAGGAAATTAAGTGGGAAACCTGGGGAATGGTGCCTGTTCTCCAGAAGCCCCACTGTGGTAGGGGAGGGGGAAGCATTGTGGGGGAATGTCAGCCTTCTGCCCCTGTCTCCAGGGTCTATCTTAACTCTGACAAAATCCTGTTTTCGTTATCTTTGTTTTTTCCCCAAATTCAGATTGACCCTGTTTCTAACACCCACCCACTTCTGGTCTTTGTCAACCCTAAGAGTGGCGGGAAGCAGGGGGAGAGGTGAGAAGAGATATACTGGGTCTTCTAAGATGGGGAAGGAGGACTGACAGAGGTTGGGAATTCTGTGTATATGGAGGGGGTGTACTTGAGGAGGACATCAAAAGGGTAGAGTACAGAATATCCATCCCCCGCCTTGAACTTTCCTTTTTCCCTCACACAGGGTGCTTTGGAAATTCCAGTATCTACTAAACCCTCGACAGGTGTTCAACCTCCTAAAAGATGGTCCTGAGCCAGGGTGAGTATAGGTTAGGGGCTATATCACAGTGTTTGTATGTGTCTGCTTGTGTATGTTGGGGGAGAGCAGAAAAGAGTACATGTTGGAAGGGCAGGGCTAGGGGACCTCAAGAAACCAGAATTCAGAATGCTGCCTTTATTAGTATCACTGGGTATCCCCCATCTCTGACTTCCCTGGTTCATCTTTGCTCTGCTCTCAAAACATAAAGGTGGCTCAGTAGGTTAAGCCTCCAACTCTTGGTTTCAGCTCAGGTCATGATCTCACAGTTCATGGGTTTGAGCCCCATGTTGGGCTTTGTGCTGACAGCAACAGAGCCTACTTGAGATTCTCTGTCTCCCTCTCTCTCTGCTCCTCCCCGGCTTGCTCTCTATCTCTCTCTCAAAATAAATAAACATTAACAAATGTTAAAAACAAAATAGATACCAGTTTCTCCCTAACCACTGGGGAGTGTCTATAACTTTCCCCATTGTATTTTTTCTCTGCCCTTAATAGAAACAAGTCTTTTGACAAAGGGAAAGGGGGTCATAAGGAATGAAAGATAAGAAGTAATCTGCCCATCCAGGAGTTGGTAGCCTCGGTCCTATTGTCCTTCCTCATCTTCTCTCTTACCTTTTGTCTCAGGCTCAGATTCTTCAGAGATGTTCCTGGTTACCGGATTTTGGTGTGTGGTGGAGATGGCACAGTAGGCTGGATTCTAGAGACCATAGGTCAGTGCAGGGAGAGGCTCTGGAAAGGGTACCGGGGCATTGGCCTTCTAGAGCTAACTCCCTCCATCCATCTCCTGACCTGCCTCCCTAGACAAAGCCAACTTACCAGTTGTGCCCCCTGTTGCCGTGTTGCCCCTGGGCACTGGAAATGATCTGGCTCGTTGCCTAAGATGGGGAGGAGGTAAGTGATTAGAAATTGTTTTCCTGGGAATTAGGGGGAGTTGGGTAGGAAGAAAAAAGCACATGGATAAGGCGTCTAGGCATCTGTTGTAGAAAGAGCGTTGGGGAAGAAGAGAGGCACAGATGGGATGTTACCAAAGTGGATTGTCCCAAAGGAAGAAAGCTTTGGAAGAAGCAAGGACCACAGTCTGAACCTAGAATGGTCAGGGGTGACAGTCCCCTTCCCTGTGTACCTAAAAATATCCTTCTGTTTTTCCCAACCAACTTTTAGGACTCAGAGAATCAAGGAATATGGAAGTAGGGGAGGACAATGTGGGAATAAGAAAGATTGTAAGAGCTAAGTCAGATGCTTAGTGATGGAGCTAGCAGGGAACTTGGCCATGATTCATTCAGTCAATCAACCAATTAATCAGAGGTCATTTGTTCATTCATAATCATTTCTTCCCAAGTCAATTGCAACAGTCTCTTAAATATAGTCTTTGATTTCTAGTCTCTTTTTCCGTTCAAACAGAAAGAGTTTGAGGGATGATATTGGTAGATAAAGAGGCCAGGGTGGGACAGGTTGAGTTTGAGGTGTCTTGGTTTGAGGCTATTGGATTCAGAGTCCAGCTCTGAGATCATGCAGAAGATTCTGGAATAGGGGACTGCTAAGGACAGTGAAAGGCATTCTAGGTGGAAGGAGTTGTGTAAGACCAGAAGAGCCACCAAATAGCATGGTAGTGCCTCCGTCAGGGAAAGTGTGAGTCATTGATTATGACTGGGACATGCAGTGCAAGGTGGGGAATGGGGAAGGGAAAGACTGAGTTGAATAGCGTGCAGATTATGGAGGGTCATGAATGCTGTGCTGAGAAGTTTTTAACTTTACCCTGCCAGAGACTGAGAGCAGACGGCCTACAGAAACGATTAATATTGTTTTGCATTGCTTGCCTGGAAGTGTGTTAAATTTTTTAAACTTTGGTTATTTCTGAGGAGTAGGTCATATGTTCTTCAGTTCACCACTTTTTAGCTCCCTGCTATTCACTCATTCACTTTACCTTTCTAGCCACTGAGGCATTTGAATGTGCAAACCCTGAACCATGGGGAACACTTGAACTCATGAAAAATGTAACTCAAAGAGAAAATAGGTATATCTATAAATTACATTCTCTCTATATAATAAAAATTCCTGTGTATATAAAATATTATTTCAGAATGTAAAAATATCTCTGAATGCATACTGTTTTTTACATTTCTATTTTTTAAAGTTTTACTATTTAAGCAATCTCTACACCCAACGTGGGGCTCAAACTCACAACCCCGTGACCAAGAGTTGCATGCCCTCTAACTGAGCCAGCCAGGTGCCCCTCTCTGAGTGTATATAATAATCTAAATCTTGTATATAAACTATATGACCAGCTTTGGGAGCCAGTTTTTATTTTATTTTATATTTTATTTTATTTTATGTTTAAAGATTGTATTTTTAAGCAATCTCTACACCCAATGTGGAGCTGAAACTTACAACCCTGAGACAAAGAGTTGCACGCTCTACCACCTGAGCCAGCCAGGCACCCCAAGCCAGTTTTTAAATCTTCAATATCTAACTTTGGTTTTACTTACAATATTAGACCCTCTGAAATTGTATATTTGGGGTCTTCACTGTGTGTTCTGCAGATGAGACTCTCATAGAAGTTTCTTCCAATTCAATCTGAATCATGAAATAATGATATAAATACCACACTAATGAAAATTTGTGTTGATATTGAAAAAAATCGTAAGACTCGAAGAAGAAGAGATGAAAGAAGTACCACAGTGGGAGCTCTGTGGAGGATGGATTGGAGGAAGGAGACAGGATAGAAAATTACCTACATTGCAATAGTCTGGTCAAGAGATGCTGAACACCAAAGCGAAGGCAACAGCAGTGCAGTTCATGAGGTAGAAACCACAGTACTTGTAACTAATGGGTTGTGGAGGAGTCTTAGGACATTTTCTAGGTTTGTGAACTGAGCATGTGGGATGCCATTTAACATAGAGAATACAGGAGGAGGACCAGTTTAAGGAAGATCAATTCAGTTTGGGCACATTAACTTGAGGTGTCAGTGGAGCATGTGAAGGAGATGGAGATGTGTGGTGGGTAGTTACAAACAGATGTTAGGAAGATACACATTTGAGAATCATCTGTTTCTAGGAGGTAATTGACATCCTGAGAGTAGATGAGTTACCCGAGGAAAGAGGTGAAAAGAGAAGATGGACAAGGATGGAACACCCTAGTAAAACATCCTATTTAACAGTTAAGCAGAGGAAGATGCATTATTAAAGAAGTCTGTGTTCATGTACTATTGTTGCTGCAACAAATCACCATGAGCAGTGGCTTAAAACAACACAGGTTTATCATCTTACAGTTCTGGAGGTCAGAAATCCAAATAGGTCCCACTGCACTAGAATCAAGGTATTGATTGGCAAAGGTTGTGTTTTTTCTAGAAGCTCTAGGAGAGAATTCTTTGCCTTGACTTTTCCAGTTTCTAGAAGCTGCCTGTATTCCTGGGTTCATGGCCCAGCTTCCAACCAGCAACGTTATCACTCCAACCTCTGCTTCCATTGTCACATCCCTTTCCATGAGTCTTCTTTCTCGCCTTCCTCTTTCACTTAGAAGGACCCCTGTGATTATATTGGTCTTGCCCAGATAATCTAGGATAATCTCCCCCATTTAAAAATCCTTAATTTAGGGGCACCTGGGTGGTTCAGTTGGTACAGCATGCAACTCTTGATCTCCAGGTCATGAGTTTAAGCCCCATGTTGGGTGCAGAGCTTACTTAAAAAAAAAAAAAAAAAAAAAAAAACAACTTAATTTAATCCCATTGGCAAAGTCTCTTTTGCTTTGTAAGGCAACATGTTCACAGATTCCAGAGATTAGAATGTGGACATCTTTGGGGCGCCTGGCTGGCTCAGTCAGTAAAGCATGCAACCTTGATCTCGGGGTTGTAGTTTTAAGCCCCACATTGGGTGTAGCGACTACATACATACATATATATGTACATACATATATATATACATAAAATCTTTAAAAAAGAAAAAGGATTCAGACATATTTGAGGGGCCATTATTCTGCCTGTCACAGACACCAAGAAGAAACAGAGAGGGTCCTCTGTAGCTTAGAGAATGGTATTTTAGAGGCCAAGTGAGGAGTTTCATGAGTTAAAAATGAGAACTAAAGATATACTGTTGGTTTTGGCAGGAATTATTGGCAATCTTTGCCAAAACAGTTTCAGCAGGGTGGCATCGGGAAAGGCAAATTACAGTGAACTGAACTATCAGTGGAATGTGAGGAAGTGGATACTTACTTTTTTTAATCGTTTTTTTTCCCCTGATTACAAAAATAATACATGATTGTGGTAAAAAAACAATTCAAACATTTCAGATATACATGCCAAGAAAGTTCCCTGTAATCTACTTCCTAAAGTTTTGGAATCTATTCTTCCATGTTTTTCTTTCCAGACATACTCATATGTACTTAAAAAGATCTTTCTATTGATGATGTTTTTCTTCTTTGTTTTAACTAAACCATTCATCGTGGTTATCCTTATATTTCAATATAGTCAGGTTTACCTCACTCTTTTTATTACAGAGTAGCATTCCATTTCTCTAGGAAATATTTCTAGAAGTAGAATTGCCAGCTCAAAGAGTATGAACATTTTACATTTTACTAGTTATTTTCTTTTTAAAACTTACACAAATGAGGGTCACCTGGGTGTCTTAGTCAGTTAAGCATTAGACTCTTGATTTCGATTTAGGTCATGATCTCACAGTTTGTGAGTTCAAGCCCCGCATGGGGCTGTGAGCTGACAGTGCAGAGCCTGCTTGGGATTCTCTGTCTCCCTCTCTCTCTGCTTTTCTCTCTTTCTTTCAAAAATAAATATATAAACACTAAAAAAAATAAAAGTTACACAAATAATATATCAGTACATTCTCATTGTAAAAGACTTTAAAAGTAAAATGTGTGTTTTCACATATAGGTCTCCTCCCCCTACTCCCCACCAAATTCCATGTGCCTCCCCAGAGATAACCACTGTTTCTTTTCTTGCACTCATTTTCCTGTTTTTACATGCATGCATACACACGCACATACACACGCACATACACACATACACACACAACTTTTAAACAAACATAAATGGGATCATACTACAGAGATTGTTCTGGGACACTTCTTTTTTCATTAAATAATATGTCTTGGGATCTTTCCATGTTAGTACACACAGATTACATTTTATATTCAATGGCTACACATTATTTCTTGGCATGAATTTGCCAAAATTTATATAACCTTCCCCTGCTGAAGGACATTTAGATTGTTTCCAATTTTGTGCTGTGTTAGACAGTACCTCAGCAAACACCCTTGTACACACATCTCTGTTCACATGTGTGTTTGTTTCTATAAGAGAAATCCTAAAAGTGAAATTGCTGCATGAAAGTATTTTCATAAAATTGGATAACATTTGGATAAAAATTGCCAAATTGCCTTCCAAAAATAAAGATCAATTTATGCTCCAACTAACAGCAAATAAGAGTGTTGGCTTATTCATAATTTCACTAACACTTGGTGTTCTCAGTCTCTATGCATTTTGTCAATTTGATAGGCAACAGAAGTTAACTAATTGTTTTAATTTACATTTCTTTTAATTATTAGCAATACTGAGTGTCTTTAATGTGCATATTGGTCATTTGTATTTCTTCTGTGATTGGCTTATTTGTGTTATTTGCCCATATTCTACTAACTTTAGATTTAGTGATTTATAAGTATTTTTTTGAATGTTGAGGAAGTTAGTCTGTTATATGTGCTGTAGATATTTTTCCCCAGTTTGTATATTTTTTTCGGTGTGTGTTTATTTAACCATACAGAAGTTTTAAATTTTAATATAATTGTATTTATCAGTCTTCGACTTTTTTGGCTCCCTGTTTTGTATTATGCTTTAGAAAGGAAGGACTTTTCCACTCAAAGAGGACAAAAACATTCACTCATGTTTTCTGCTAGAACAAATTCGGCTTCATTTTTTTACATTTAAATTTTTTTTCATGTTTATGCATTTTTGAGAGACAGAGTACAAGCAGGGGAGGGGCAGAGAGAGAGGGAGATACAGAATCTGAAGCAGACTCCAGACTTGGAGCTGTCATGACCTGAGCTGAAGTCTGACGCTCAACCGACTGAGCCACCCAGGCATTGTTTTTTACATTTAAATTCTTTGACCTGTCTTGGGGCACCTGGGTCATTCAGTCGGTTGAGCATCTGACTTCGGCTCAGGTCATGATCTCACAGTTGGTGAGTTCGAGCCCATGGGCTCTGCACTAACAGCTCAGAGCCTGATTCCTGCTTCAAATTCTGTGTCACTCGTTCTCTCTGTCCCTGCTCTGCTTACATTCTTTCTCTCTCTCTCAAAAATACATAAACATTAAAAAAATTTTTTAAATAAATTCTTTGACCCATCTTGAATTAATTTTGGTGTAAAGAGTGACATCTACATCCAGCACCTTATTTTTTTTAATCTTAGAGAGAGAGAGAGAGAGAGCAGGGGAGAGGGGCAGAGGGAAAGAGAGAATCCCAAGCAGGCTCTGCGTGAGCTCAGTGTAGAGCATGAGGCAGGGCTTGACCCCATGACCGTAAGATCATGACCTGAGCCGAAATCAAGAGTTGGATGCCCAAATGACTGAGCCACTCAGGTGCCCCAATCCAGCACCTTTTTTTATTGAATAGTCTATCTTTTCTCCCGTGTCTTTGAAATGTCATCATATACTAAATTCACTTATATACTTGAGTCTATTTCTGGACACTCTGTTCTTTAGTATTGAACTTTTTATTCTATTCACTGTGTCAGTATCACAGTGTTTAAATACCACTGCTTCATATTGTGTTCTCTCTGGTAGAATAGGGAAAGGAAGCATGAGAGAGAGAAAGAGAATCCTTATTCATCACTCATCTTTTCCAGCAGTTTATATTTCCTTTTTTTTTAATTTTTTTTTTTTTACATTTTCTTTATTTTTGAGAGAGAGAAAGACAGAGAGACAGAGACAGAGTACAAGTGGGGGAGAGGCAGAGGGAGAGGGAGACACAGAATCCAAAGCAGGCTCCAGACTCTGAGCTCTCAGCACAGAGCCCGACATGGGGCTCGAACTCACAAACCATGAGATCATGACCTGAGCTGAAGTTGGACACCTAACTGACTGAGCCACCCAGGAGCCCCAGAAGTTTGTATTTTCTTGGCTGTTTTATTAATCTTTCAGATGAATTTGGTGTTATTGCTTTTTTGTTTGTTTGTTTTTTAATGTTTATTTATTTTTGAGAGAGAGAGAGAGAGCATGAGCAGGGGAGAAGCAGAGAGACAGGGAGACACAAAATCCAAAGCACGCTCCAGGCTCTGAGCTGTCAGCACATAGCCTGACATGGGACTCAAACTCACAAATGGTGAGATCATGACCTGAGCCAAAGTCAGATGCTTAACTGACTGAGCCACCCAGGCACCCCTAATTTGATGTTATTGTTAGATGCATATATACATTGGCAAGATTCACTCTCCATGACAGTGTGGAGAAAAGGGCCAGCAAGGGGCTGACCTTAAGATTGGTCCATGGGAGGGGTATCTGGCTGGATCAGCCGATAAAGCATGCGACTCTTGGTCTCAGCGTCATGAGTTTGAGCCCCACATTGGGTGCAGAGCTTACATAAAAAGAAAAAGAGAGAGAATGGCCCATGGGAGCTCTGACCAAGCACCCTGCCCCTTCACTGGCTAGGGCTAGGAGGGTCTGCATAACTAGGGCAGAGGATCTCTGGGAAGTTGTGGGGCTGGGAGCTAAGAAGAGGGCCCTCTGAGACCCAGGGCTCAGTACTAACCTATCTTCTTCCCCATCCTTAGGATATGAGGGACAGAATTTGGGGAAGATCCTCAAGGATTTAGAGATGAGTAAGGTGGTACATATGGATCGGTGGTCCGTGGAGGTGATACCTCAACAAACTGAAGAAAAGAGTGACCCAGTCCCCTTTCAAATCATCAATAACTACTTCTCCATTGGTGTGGTCAGTGGAGTGGGGTATGGGGGCTAGGGAGGAAGTAGGGGTTAAGAAGGGAAAGGCTAGAGCTAGTTAGAAAGAGAAGGTAGAAGTTAAAGGGGCTGTGACACAGGGAAATGAGGGGTGGGGTACAGTGGTGTGAGTTGCAAGAAAAGAACATGGGACATACTGCTGCCAAATGGGGAAGTTAAAGAGAGAGTATTCTGTGCTGAGAGAAGAGGCAGGCCTCTGATCTTACATGCCCTGAATTCCCTCCAGGATGCCTCTATTGCTCACCGATTCCACATCATGCGAGAGAAATATCCTGAGAAGTTCAACAGCAGGTAAGGGAAAGGGGGGTGGGTGCGGACATCCACAGTGGCAGGGACCAGGTTATGGCCAAGTTTTTTTGTTTTTTCGTTTTTAATTTTTTTAATGTTTATTTATTTTTGAAGGAGAGAGAGAGCGTGAGGGAGGGGAGGGGGAGAGAGAGAGAGGGAGACACAGAATCTGAAGCAAGTTCTAGGCTCTGAGCTCTCAGCACAGAGCCTAACTTAGAGCCCCATGTGGGGCTCCAACTCGAAAACTGTGAGATCATGACCTGAGCCAAAGTCAGACTCTTAACCAACTGAGCCACCCAGGCACCCCATGGTTGTTTTTTTTTAATTTATTTTTTAGTGTTTATTTATTTTTGAGAGAGACAGACAGACAGAGTGCAAGTTGGGGAGGGGCAGAGAGAGAGGGAGACACAGAATCCGAAGCAGGCTCCAGGCTCTGAGCTGTCAGCACAGAGGCTGATGTGAGGCTCAAACTCACGGACCACAAGATCAAGCCAAAGTAGGATGCTTAACTGACTGAACCACTTGGGCGCTCCTGGCCAAGTTTGACTCAGAGCACTTAGATAGGCAGTGGCACCTCTAGGAAGCTGCTCAACCAAGGCCATCCTTTCCCTGAGAGGTTGATGTCTTTCCCTGTCTCTTAGCCTTCTTCTGCCAACACTTGTGTAACTTGTCCTCTCCCTATTGGGCCTTCTTTCGGGTCTGATACAGAATGAAGAACAAGCTATGGTATTTCGAATTCGCCACTTCTGAATCCATCTTCTCAACATGCAAAAGGCTGGAGGAGTCTTTAACAGTTGAGGTGGGTGTGATGAAACCCGATCCTACATGCTTTTCAGCTTCTTATAACTTTGTTTCCCCCTCCACAGGAACCTTCAGAAACTTCCCCTATTCTTGAACATGTACTTTGACCTCCCAGCTGTCCAATCCCGATTTCCCAGGTGGCATGTGCCACCAGGCACATGCATGGTGGTGCCTATTTCCTGCCACCCTTTGTAAACCTCCAACTCCTGGCCTTCGCAGTTTGTCATCTGGTGGAGGGAGGGCTCACCTCCATGATTATGCCATGATTTGTGCTCTCCCCCTTCTCAGATCTGTGGGAAACCACTGGATCTGAGCAACCTGTCCCTAGAAGGCATCGCAGTGCTGAACATCCCTAGCATGCATGGTGGTTCCAATCTCTGGGGTGATACGAAGAAACCCCATGGAGATATCCATGGGATCAACCAGGCCTTGGGCGCTGCAGCTAAAGTCATCACCGACCCTGATATCCTGAAAACCTGTGTACCAGGTGAGAGGAGCAGCCTTGGGAACTGAGTGGGCAGGACCCAGGGGAAGGTGTGGCTCCCTTTGGAGGCACCCTGCTTCTGCAAACCTTATCTCCTTGCTTCCCACCTCCAGACCTAAGCGACAAGCGGCTGGAAGTGGTAGGGCTGGAGGGTGCAATTGAGATGGGCCAGATTTATACCAAGCTCAAGAATGCTGGACATCGGCTGGCCAAGTGCTCTGAAATCACCTTCCAGTAAGGAAAACTTTGGCCAGGGGCTCTGAGGGAAGGAGTAGGGCCAGGAGAGCAGAAGGGTCATGGGGATGGTAGGGAGGAGCTGTACTAGATTTTCCTCAGTAACAAAGGGTTTCAAAACCAAGCCAAGAAAGAGTTTTGGTATTCAGTTGGTAAAGAAATCTCCACCAATCTGTCTTGGCCTCCCACAGCACCACAAAAACCCTTCCCATGCAAATTGATGGAGAACCCTGGATGCAGACACCCTGTACAGTGAGTATTACCTATGCCTGCTCAGAATTGAACCCTCAGGCTTCATGGATCCTAAATCTCCATTCCATTGCTTCTCTACCCTTTCCCAATGTCTGAAGTTCCCCTGTGAACCATTCCTCCCAAATCCTGATTTCTTAGCCCCTGGCCTTCCTGCCATGGCCTCTCTAGGACCCTGGTAACCCCTCTGAACTCCATAGATTTTCCCCAAAATCTCTACTGCTCCAGCCCCAAAGAACTAGGTCCTACCTCTGAACATGCCCCCTTCCCTTCCAGATCAAGATCACCCACAAGAACCAGATGCCCATGCTTGTGGGCCCACCCCCTCGCTCCTCCAATTTCTTTGGCTTCTTGTGCTGAAGGGGACACCTCAGCCTCCAAGCCAGCCTTGAACCCACCTCTTCATCCCTGGACTCTACTCCTAGGCTCTGTACATTGCTGCCACACCCTCCTGCCAGCTCAGGAGAGTGTTTCTTCACCCTCAAAATATTTATTATCCTGCACCACTTCCACTATTCGCCATGCACATGTGCGTGCGCACACACACACACACACACACACACACACACATACATTGAAAGTGCCTCATCTAAATAAAATGACTTTTTCCCCCCACTGGGATATCTGTTAAGTAAATGGTACACCTCCTTTCTGTATACCTCCACTCTGTAAATGATATAGATTCTCCCAGAAGCAAGAACATAAAACAGCACGAGGTTCTGAGTATTTATTTCAGTTAATGGTAGTTTCCAAGGGAGGACTGAGAAAAGATAGGCATTGCTGTCCACCCTCGGCAAATCACAGCATCACATAAGAGTACTCAGACCTGCTGCTGCCCACTGAGGAGGGGCCTGTTCTCACCAATGGGGCAAGAGCGGAAGACCCTGGGCAGCCGCAGCCAGTGGGTGCTACCACGTGGCAGCTGGGGAAGGGGGAGGGCTGAGCCCTGCTTCAGAAGTCTTCGCCTGATTTGGGAGAAAAAGAAGAAACTGATTAGCAATGGACAAGGGAAACCTACCTGTGCTTCTCCAAAAAAGAGGACACACCCATATCCCAAGTTTCCTGGGCCTTGACCCAAGGCCCCTCCCCTTCTCACCAATAGGGTTCATCTTATCTTGTTTTTATGGTAACCTCTGTCCATTCTTCTCTCACACTACAAGCTTCAGTGCTTTGAGGACCTTGGCACTCCAGGCCTGGGGATCTGCCCTTCTCACAGGTAGAGGACTCAGTTCACCCAGTTTCCTCCACTCTTGATATTATTAATAACAACAGTCATCAGTATCATCATTTATTGCACTCTCGCTTCAGAACTGGGTGCTTTACCACCATTGTCTCTAATCCTGACAACAGCCCCATAGGGCAGGTATTAGTTTTCCTATTTTTCAGAGGCCCAGAGACATTAAACTACTTTCCCAAGGTCCCACCAGCAAGACTGCAGCCTGGGTCTGTTTAACTTCCAAGTCTGGGCTCTTTCCTGGATACCAGGCTTCTTCAAAAAAAGTGGTGGTTCCCTCTCCTCTTGAGGAAGAATGAGTGGTGGTAATAAGGGATAAGAAGGTGTGATCTAGATGGTGGGGCCCTCACCTATATATCAGAGATACAAGCACCATAGCCATCAACACCAGCAAGATGCCCACGAACAGGGGAGCCTGTCCAAGGCCTGCTTCTCGACCTATGAACAGAATCCCAGGCACAGTTTCCGTCAGTGTCTGCTCCCTACCAGATAGCCTCTTCCTGTTCCCCCCTTCTCCCTACTTCTTGTCCAAGTACATACCGGGCATTACAAGCTGGGTGCTGACCATCGCCAGGCTGTTAGCATCAGCCAAAGACACATTGAGGCAGTAGGTCCCTGAGCCACCCTTCAGTGCTTGGTGCAAAACTAGCTGGCAGGCTGGGCTGGGTGGCACAGGCTGACATAGCCGCTGGGCAGGGGGCTGGCACCCTGGAGATGAGATGTCCATACAGGCTTCCTTGGGCAGCCTGCGAAAGGTGTCAGCTTAGGTCAGGGCAACTGGGAGGGAACATTAGACACCAGAGAGCGGGGCAACATTCAACCCAAGAGTTCTCAGGATAACCAGTGGGACACTCACCCGCCTTGGCAAGACACGGTCAGCTCAAATGCATCTCCTTCGCTGGATGGCACAGCCTGCAGGATCTCAGCACTCTCAATACCCTCTGCAAAGTTGCAAGATTTTAAGTCTGGGTACAATGTGGGATTCCTCTACCAGGCCTCCCCAAAGGCCCACAGACAGGAAAGCCCTAGGGCTACTTCCCCAATCCCATCCTCATGCCTTCAAAATAAAAACCCTGGGATCTGGATATTTTTGTCCAGGTGAGTAACTCCTTCCAAGGTATGCTTCCACTGGTCAGTCTTAGGCGGTACACACCTCCCTCCACCAGCCCCCAAAGTAGTCAAGACTCACGGACAATGTCCAGGGTGAGAGAAAAGGAGCCATATCGATACAGCACACAATCCAGGGGGGTTTGTCGCTTCACCAGGATTAAGGTAGCTGCACCATCCGGCAGGGGGCTCTGGGAGCCTGGCAGGAGAGGATTGAAGAGGCAAAGTCAAGAGACAAATGACTCACCTGGAAGTAGAGGCTACGCAAGCGTTTTTCCAGGTACAGCCAGAGCTATTGCACCCGGGCTTGGCATCAGGCAAGGCCTGGAAAATCTCATTTTACAGATAAGGAAACTGAAGCCCCAGAGGAGGAACGAGCACCCCAGAGTCACAAAATTAGGAGTAGCATTGGAGTTTTAAGAAACCCCAAATGCTTATCATACTCCACACTGTGCTAGGTCCTGATCTAGACACTCGACAAAAGTTAACTCTTCCACGTGCCACCAGGTCATTCCTACCTTTTCAGTGTTCCTACCACAATTTCAGGTTGACCTGCTTTGGGAAAGGAATCCAGGGTTGGTAAGTGGTGCCAGAATCTAAGACGGAATCCTATGCATTTATACTTGCACAGAAAGAGATACAAATTACTATGTAAATGACCACAGTCTGTTCCCTGGCAGAAGCCTCAGGGAACAGCTCTCCTGAGACACAGAGAAGCAACAAGCTCTCTCCCAGCGGCCGAGGGGCAGACCCTGGTTTTCTTAACTCCAGATGGATTCCATGTTCTTAAGAGGGACTTGAGGGCTTAATAACAGTGAGAGCTCTGATGAAACTCCATTGCTAAGCAAAGGATTGGGTAACATCTGGGGCCTGGGTAAGTAGAGTAGCTCTTTAGAGTAGTGACAAATAACCCACCTCAATGAACCTCGTTCACACTGACCCTCTTACCTGTAATACCTTCTGTAGGCACGAATGGGCGGGCATCTGGACCCTCAGGCTCACGGGTGGGTACCTCTCCAGCTGTGGGCTCTACCAGCTCTCTAGTTGTTACCTGTACAACTGTGGTTCCAGAGGGCTCTGTGATTGACACTTCAGGTGTTGTACGTATGGCCTCTGCAGTTGGCATCTCTATGGGTGTGGTATCTATGACCTCTGAGGTCGGCACCTGCTCAGTTGTAGTACCTATGTCCTCTGTAGTTGGCACCTGTACAGGTGTAGTGCCTGTGACCTCCGTGGTTGGCATCTTCACAGCTGTGGTTCCAGAAGGTTCTGCAGTTGGCACCTGACCAGATGTAGTACCTATGACTTCTGCAGTAGGCACTTGCCCAGCTGTGGTGCCAAGGGCCTCTGCTGTTGGCCCATGCCCATCTGTGGTGACTGGAACTGGGGAGGAGCCACAGGAAGTGAGAGGAATCGCAGCCTGTAACACCACCTGGGCAGTGACTGGGCCAGACTCTAAGTAAGTGTGAGTGACCACAAGTGCCCGAGAGATCAGGGTCCCAGTATCATCTCCAAAGTCCCAGGTGTAGGAGAGGTCGGCCCCAGACAAATAGCCACTGGGGTCATGAAGCCGGAGGGCAAAGGTCAGAGGATGATTTCTCAGGAAGTGCTTGTTCCCTCCATCCAAGGCCTGAAGCTGGGATACGCTCACAGAGAAGGGTACCTGGTCTGAGATAGGAGCCAGAAAAGGTGAGAACCAGACCTGGGCGGAGGGAATGTTACACACCAACTAAACTCAAGCTGACTGGCCCTTCACTGACTCTAAGCCCCACCTTCTTCTGTCCAGGTCTTCCTGGCTCTGCCCCTTTAAGGTTACATACCATTTCCCCTTTCCCCTCTCCCCTTACTGGTCAGGCCAACCCTCCCCATCTTTTACTGTTCTGTGACTTATTCCTTTGCCCATTCCTAAATCCTTACCAGTAATGGTGAAGGCTGAGCAGGAGTGAGCAAGGGGCACGTAGCTCTGGGACTCCCGGCGGTGGTAGACAGTCACTTCCATGGTATGTGTGCCCAGCATTGCCTTGCCTGTCACAATGCTCAGTCCCGACACTGGGCCCCCCAGAACTTGCCAGTACTGGCCTGAGGTTTTTGAAAAGAAAAGCAAGGGTCAGGGAGGTACTGATCCAAGGGAACTGAGGGGAAGGATTAGAGACAGGGCAGTACAGAAGGAAGGTCGAGAGAGATGTATTGAGTAGGGGTCAGGAAAGGAGTCCTAATGAGGGGTTCCATGGGATGGCACAACAATTCGGGAAGGGCCCCCAGAAACAATATAGTAGAGAGAGTTGGAGCAGGCTATGTGCTATGGAAGAGGAAAGAACCATGGGGGCAATAAAGGTTAGGGAAATTCACAGCAAAACAAAAAGGGGATCAGGTAAGAATAGGTGAATCGAAGTGTGGATGACTCACCCCAGGTCTTCCAGACATAAACAAAGCTTCGTGTCTGAGACCCAGGGCCAGATGGGCAGGCCCTCCCATCAGGGAAGATGCAGGTATCATCAGGTACCTGGGGATACACTGGCTCTCCTCCCCACACCTGGCTCCCTGAAAGATCAATACAGAGTCACCCTCAAACCCTGGCATTCCCTTCTGTACACCAAAACTCCTCATATGGCTCCCAGAGAGGGGCTGTGGGAATACTCCTTAGCTACAAAGTACATTCCCCTTGGTATAACCCTTTTGGGTGGCAGCAGGAAGGATGGAAACTGGAATTAAAGATTCATATGTACTTAACGACAGACATAGGAAAGAAATTAGAAGGCCATATATCAAAATATTTAGAGTGGTTTGCTCTAGCTAGTAGGATAAAAACAAAAATAAGAGCCACCAGCTAACATTTTTTGAACCTTGCCTTAGCCTAGGGCAGGCATTATGCTAAATTCTTTATATACAATCACATTTTAATCCTTACAACAACTGTTCAAGTAGGTATCATCCCCATTCTACAGATAAGGGAATGGAAGTACAAAACAATTAAGTAACTTGCCCAGGGTCACATATTATTTACAAATTTAAATCCATGTCTGTCTAAATTCTAGGTCCCCTAGGTCTTCTGCCGGCAATTTTGCATGCTATGTATTTTTTTTTTCTTTTTTCTTTATCTGTGTTTAAAATTTTTTTCTACAACGAATATTATAGAATATGTATATAATTTATTTTTTAAGAAAAGTAGAAAGGAAGAGAATACTTTTTGAGCTCACTGGGGACACCAGGGAATCTGAGCCCTTAGAGTAAGGTCCTAGAGCAGAGAGGTACTCACCATTGATGATGGTGTTGTTGGCCCAGATGACCTGCCCATCTGGCAGCACCTTTTGGCTTTCAGGGAAGTGCAGGGCGATAGAGAAGGAGGCATTTGCCCCGACCAGTGTAGGGCCATCATTACTGACCTTCAAGGACACCTGGCCACCTGGGAAGGACAGCTCCATTAGCTGAGGCTCCTTGTTTTTTTCTCCCCTTATACCTTTCCCCTTCCTATCTTCCCAAGCTCCATTCAACCCAGTTCTTGCTCCTCTACCCACACCCTGCCCTCCCTGGAAATTGCTAAGTTCCCACCTCTCCAGCAATCAGGCCCCTGGATTTCTGTCCACTCTGGATACAGCTGCCTGTTCCAGGATTTTGTTGTGAGCGGCCTTGAGACACCCAGCCAGTCCTGGTCTCTGGGTCCTAAAAAGAAGGTACAGTGAAGGTCCTAGGATCGCGCCTCAGTCCCGTGTCAGGGAATAGCACTGTCCCATGTCACCCTATTCACTCTCACATTCAAAGTGCATCTTAATTTACTGAACACCCACAACGTACCAGGCACTGTAATAGGTACAAAGGACTTAAGGAACGAATAAGACACGGGCACCTGGGTGGCTCAGTCGGTTAAGCATCCGACTTTTGCTTGGGTCATGATCTCACGGTTTGTGAGTTCGAGCCCTGTGTGGGGATCTGTGCTGACAGTTCAGAGCCTGGAGCCCACTTCAGATTCTGTCTCCCTCTCTCTCTGCCCCTCCCCTGCTCATGTTCTATCTCTCACTCTCTCAAAAACAAATAAACATTAAAAAACAAGAACAAAACCAAAAACAAACAAGACATGACCCTGAAGGGATTCAAGGTAAAGTATTGGAAATAGATACATCCATAAATTATAATAATTGAAGGCACTGTTCAATATGAGTCGTTGTAGACATTCACAAAGTACAACAAAATGACAGATGAAAAAGATTAGTTCCACTCTGGTGAATTGGGAAAGACCATCGGCTTGATGAGTTGGCCTGTGGGATAGAATACTCTGGGCAGAAGGACCAGCATGAGCAGATGCATGGAGGCATGTTAGCATGAGGCATGACAGGGACTACCAGTGTGGTTGATGAACACTGTAAGAGATGAGGCCAAGAAAACAAGTGGAGGCCCTGAATGCCAAGCAAAGGAGTTTGGCTTTTATTCTGTAGACAAGGCCATGGCAGAAGATTTTGTGTCATTGACATAATTCCCATGCCAAAAAAATTCACCCTTCAGAAGCTTTTTTAATATGATCAGATCTGTATTTTAGAAGGATCATTATAGCAAGCAATGTAGAGGATGGATCAGAGGCAGGCAGAGGTTGGGAGTGAGGACCAAGCAGACAAAATTATTATAACTGACCAAGAGAAAGGTCTGAGAAAAAGGGGTATGAGGGATCTACATATACCTCACCCAGATACAAAAACTATCCTTTTTCTATCCTTTGTTATTGTTGTTTATTTATTTGTTGGCTAAAGTATTTAGAAGTAAATCCCAGACATCTTGTTATTTTAACCCTACAATTTCAGTATATATCTGTAAAAAATATGAACATTTTCTTGAATCAGCACAATGTCATTTCACACTGGACACAATTATCAAACCCAATTCATATAAAATTTCATGAATATCTAACATGTCTTATGATTAAAAAAAATCATATCTAAAAAGTAAGCACAATCTTTTTAAGAGGGTCAGGTGGACAAGTATGAATAGAATGTTTCCAAAATACAGTTAGGAGCATAGTAAAAGAAAAAGACTTGAAACTACAGCACAAATGAGGGAAGTCAGATGAAGGAGAAGCTCCTAGAAGTCTGTGAGACCAGGGATCTAGAGAAAGAAAGGGGAGACTGGGACATGATATCTATATTTTAGCACAGGAGAAACTATCTTTGCTCCATTTCTAATGTATACTGGATACTTAGCTGAGTCTGCTTGGGGAGGGGAGATCTGGAATCATTTCATAGAGCATCCTACCACTAGAGCAAGAGAATCATAAGATGCCCCATTCTTTCTTCATTCCCAACCCTCCCTCCTCAGAGCAGCACGGGACATTCCAGACCCTCTCACCACCCACACCCCCACCCCTTGCTCCTGTCACGAGGCCCCAATCCCCCAGAGCCCTTTCATGTGATGCTCAGCTGAGACCCCTCTGCCTGTCTCTTCCAGCCCCAGAACAAAAGCCTGAGCTATGTTCACCCATCCCCATCTCAAAGAGGGTAGGTGGTACCTCCTTACTTTTTCAATCCAATACCACATTCTCTCACTTCTCACTTCAAATACCCTATCCCAGGCACCTAAGTCATTGCCTAAAAGAGTCTCCCACTCGTTTCACTTTTGAAGCCCCTACTTGGACTCACTGCCCAAGGGGCCTCAGGATTAGGGCTACAAAGACCCACTATCCTTGTGCCCTTACAAGCAGATGGTATTATTCTCAGGCTCAGTCCCAGATCTCCACATAGGGAGGGAGCTCAGATGCCCATGTCCTCACTAACTCAAATGGGTGGGAGAAGCCTGAGATATTGCTGGTATCTCCCATAAAGAGGGGAAAAACCAGAGTAGGTGTGCAACCCCAAATTCACACTTGTTCATGGCAATACTCCCCACACTCACCTTCTGTAACCCCCACAGCCAGAAGAGCACTCATCATAACCACATGGAGAAGGCATTTTCTCAGCACCAGATGCATCCTGTTCTTTCTTCCAGCAACCAAAGGCGCTGGGGGGCTGGGGCAAGCCCCTATATAGGAGAGGGGTGCTCATTTGCATAGCCCTTCCTCTTCTCCATCCAGAGGAGTCTTGGGAGGGGCAGGAGGACGGAGAAAGGCAGAACTGACAAGGGATCCTGGTCCCTGAACATCCCGCTACTCAACCACAGTTTCTAGTTTCACTGGGTCGCTCTCTTCTTGACTGGGAAATAATTGACTGAAGGGCAGGTGCATAACATGTACCTAACACATACGATTCATCATAGGAGAGTGAATCAATCTGTTTTTGTTTTTTTAATCAAATCAGGAAATCTTTCAAAAAAACAAAGACCCTGCATCCCAAAAGAGAGAGTATAGAAAAGACAGAGGGCGGAGGCAACTGCATCTCCGGGGCCCAGAAAACCCGTACAATGAGATTCCCAGTTTCCTGCTTTTCAAAGGAGGCTCCCTGGGCCAGGTGGAATTTAATCTTAGGGAGAGACACATTTTCCCTACAGGTGGTGAAACGGCGAATTAGAGATCAGGAAATCCCTACAGACTCAGGACACAGGTAGGAAACGCGAGTCCAAATCAGGTACTTGGAAAAAGACATTTCGCTTCCCCACAGAGGCAGAAACTTGTCTTAAGTATCCTCGTTAATAAACTTGCGTGAGGTGGGGTCATTTGCTGCAGCTAGGCGCGCTGGGCTCGCCCCCCGCCGCTCTGACGTTAACCAATAGGAAGGGCCGGGGGCGGAGCTAGGGAAACGCGGGAAGGAGGGGCGGGGCCTCTGGTGGCGGTAGGGAACTGGAGGGGAGGCGGCAACATTGTTTCAAGTTGGACAAATTGACAAGAGCGAGAAATACACTGCGTTCCATCCCGACCTGGGGCCGCGGAGCTGGGCGCGGTTTTCCCCTCCTCCACCCCCCGAGAGTCGGGGCCCGCCTTTTGCAGGTTTCCCAGGCCCCCGCTCCAGGGCCGGGCTGACCCGACTCGCTGGCGCTTCATGGAGAACTTCCAAAAAGTGGAAAAGATCGGAGAGGGCACGTACGGAGTTGTGTACAAAGCCAAAAACAAGGTGACGGGAGAAGTGGTGGCGCTTAAAAAAATCCGTCTGGACACGTGAGTGGCCTCTGTACCCGGGACTCCTAACTCGGGAGCTCCTTGAGTGCCCCCTGCCCCCACCCCAACAGGCGGGTAGCAGTCCAAGGACCGGAAGGTGGCAGGGAGGGACTTCTTTTTAAGTGGAGAGGTGGGTTGGAGGACAGCGATGGGTTTCCCGGTGGAGAGTGTAGGGCACTTAGAATATATGGGAAACTTCCTCCCCAAAGTCGAGGGATGCCCCCAAATGTGCAATCAGAAAGACTCAGAAAGAGGAAGGAGGCCTCTGAGATGGGGTCCAGGACTCCCCGTGGAGTTGGGTTTTGTGGGAACCAGTGAAGAGCACCTTTCTGAATGAAGAGTCCTCCTGACTGCCCCAACCCCACCCTCATCTTAGAATTCTCTACCTCTTTCAAAAGAATGGCAGTTGAACCTCACTGGCCCTTCTAGGGAGGCTGGGTGCTGCTACTCCTATTTTTTTCCCTGTTTCCTTCTCTCTTCTTTACCTCCACCAGGAGGCTTTACTTACCTACCGCTGGGAAAAGAAGAATAATGACCTTAATATATCCCCTGTCCAAAGGCGAATTAACTCCTACAGCACCCTTTCTCTTCTCTCACTTCCCTAGGGGATGCTGGGGTGGTGTCTCATTGGGAAGAAAAGAATGACTGAGCTGGGGGAAAAGGAGTGTTTGTAACCACATTCCTATCTCTGCTTTCTCCACTTCTCCAAGTGAGACAGAGGGTGTACCCAGTACTGCTATACGAGAGATTTCTCTGCTTAAGGAGCTTAACCACCCTAACATTGTCAAGTAAGTATATCTGGGAGGTGTTCTGACAGTAAAGGAGGTGTTCTTGTCTGTGTAGCCTGGGTATTATTCTTCCTCACCTCCATTCCTGGACCTCCCTTCCCTAGGCTGCTGGATGTCATCCACACAGAAAACAAACTCTACCTAGTTTTTGAGTTTCTGCACCAGGATCTGAAGAAATTCATGGATGCCTCTGCTTTGACTGGCATTCCTCTTCCCCTCATCAAGGTAATCCTTCTCATTAACTCCTCCCCAGCATGGGCATGTTTTGGGGGGACTGAAGGCAGGCAGTGCAGACTGAGTGATGATTTGTGATCTTGGCTTCCTTCCCAGCCCTCATCCCCCTGCACACACAGACACAACACACACACCCCTTTCTTTTGTGGCTCTCCCACTGCTCATTATGCTTATTAACCCTAGGGCTGGGTAGGAGAATCAAAGAAGTTGAAACTCTAGTGAGTCAACTTCATAGCTCAGGTGGAAGGTCAGATGAAACACAGATAAATGGGACTTGAGGGCACTTGGTAGGTTCCTCCAAGAAGCCCTTCCACCTGTTTGGTAGGAGACATAGCCAGTGAGTTTCTGTTGTCTGTTTTAGGGCTGGGTTCTTTACTCCCCGAGTTATTTTCAATCTCTCAACAAACGTTTATTCAATGCACATTTATTGAACACCTTCAATGTATTAGGTACAGGATATGGAAAAGAGATGCAAAACTGAAGAAGAAGACCTGGTCCTTATCTTCACTAGACTGATAGTCCAATGGGAGATACAGTTTATAAACATGTAATTATAATCTAATATAGTAAAAGGCTTTGGTAGAGCTTTGCAGGCACAGAGCAGATCCTAGTAGCTCACTGTGGTAGAGAAAGTTTTCTCTCTCTCCTTTGTCAGAGCTATCTGTTCCAGCTGCTCCAGGGCCTAGCCTTCTGCCATTCTCATCGGGTTCTGCACCGAGACCTCAAACCTCAGAATCTGCTTATCAACGCAGAGGGGGCCATCAAGCTAGCAGACTTTGGACTAGCCAGAGCCTTTGGAGTACCTGTTCGTACTTACACCCATGAGGTGAGACCCTCTCTGCATTTCGTCTCTGAACTTCCTGGGAGGTGTTAACAAGAACATTCACAAAATTTTAAACATCTCTGGCCAGCAGTTTCTCTCTCACTACATGGAAAGTATCTCTGGCACTCCAAGAGGTTTTAGAGTATGTACCAAGTTCCAGTTGTGGGGAACTGGGCTTTGATAGATGCCAAGCCAGGAGAGCTGGATGGCACACTATTAAAATTATGAGCACTTTTCTCAAGTTTTCCAGGAAGGTTGTAAATTCTGGGTTCAGAAAATATGGTCCCCAGAGACTAACTCTGGTTTAAGAAGTTGTATGTAGTCATCTATACTTAGGGGAAGTCAGAAAGATGGGAAAGATGGAGGGAGAGAGGCTGCTTGTTAACAGGCTGAGAGTTAGCAGAGTAACACTGAAGAGCTGAGATACGGGAATCACCATGCCCCACGCACCGCCCTTCCCCTTCCTGCTCTTGTCCCCAGGTGGTGACCCTGTGGTACCGAGCACCTGAAATCCTTCTGGGCTGCAAGTACTACTCCACAGCTGTAGATATCTGGAGCCTGGGCTGCATCTTTGCTGAGATGGTACGGAGGCAAGCCCGAGTTCCACCCAGCTCACTCCCCCACATTCAGGAACAACAGAACTGTTTCTTGGCCTAGACTCATGGCCGTTCTATATTATCACAGGGTTCCTTCTCTAGAGTAGCACCAAGGTGGGTAGGGGGAAAGGATAGGACTGTTGTCCCTGATGTCAACCACAATGTTAGTATATCCTCAAACAGCCTTAGCATCCAATACACATCTCTTATACCCAAATTGAGCGAAATTATTTCTGCAGCTGTTTTTAGTCTGCATGTACTTGGGAGAATGAGTACCAATTTAGTGCCTCCTTCATTTGGCCTGTAGACCTTCTTGTAGGGTTCCAGGATTATGGTGAAGTCAACTATGTTCACCTTATTCATACTTTTATTTAAACTGCAGGCTTAAATCATGTCCTCCCCAACCTCTGGCTTTTCAGTTTGAAAGATCCCTGAGGCCCAGACTTTTCTGGGAGCTCTCATTTTCTTTAATATAACAGTGGAGTGGGCTGAGTTTTCAAATCAAATCAGCAATTTGTTTTATGGTCCTTTATCTGGGTTGTAACTGGGGGCTTGGAGACCATTAACCTATATATAAAATGTGCATTTATCCCCCAGTACATTACCTTACAATTGCCCATATTCCTCTCTCAATTCATCAAAAAATATTTGTTAAGCACCTAGTGTGTACCCAGCACCATGCTAGGTGCTGTGGGGAACACAGAAGAAATGGAAGACACAGTCTCTGCCCGCTGTGCTCCTATCTAGAAGTGGCTGCATCACAAGGAGGGGGGATGACCGCAGTGTCTACCCCACACCCCGTGAGTGGCTTGGGATCCCTTTGCTACATGTCAGTGGCACCCCAGACATTCACCCCCTCCCAGCCCCACCCAGCCTTGGGGATCTGCAAAGGCATGGTTGGGGGAAGGAAGGAGGGGGCGAGGAGACAGATGAAGGGACTTCATTGTCTCAGGCTCTGTGTGACTGACCCCATGAAAGGCCCTGGGGAGGGAGTCATGGGGCCCTCCTGACCTTCCACTGCCTGTGGGAACCTCCGGTGCACAGGGAGCAGCTTTGACTGACATCAGTGCGGGTCTTGGCCTTTTCTCTTTACCCATTTTCAGGTGACCCGCCGAGCCCTATTTCCTGGAGATTCCGAAATCGACCAACTCTTCCGGATCTTCCGGACTCTGGGGACCCCAGATGAAGTGGTTTGGCCAGGAGTTACTTCTATGCCTGATTATAAGCCGAGTTTCCCCAAGTGGGCCCGGCAAGATTTTAGCAAAGTTGTTCCTCCCTTGGATGAAGATGGACGGAGCTTGCTGTCGGTGAGAGTTGGGAGTGGGCACCCATTTCCTCTCATTTACTCCCCCAGGGCAGGTTTTTTTCCAGGATGTAGGAAGGATGAGACCCTGGACTCTGGGTCTTGGCATTTCCTTAGTCCCTGCTTCTCTCTCCCTGTTGGCACACCCATTCAGATGTAGGGAGGAGGGAATTGGGAACCCTGCTTGGGTAAAAGGAATTCTGCTTTCCTGATTTCTCGGAACACCTGCTGCCCATTTAGTCCAATGTCACATCACTGAAGTCAGCATACATCTTTCCCTCCAGCAAATGCTGCACTACGACCCCAACAAGCGGATTTCGGCAAAGGCAGCTCTGGCTCACCCTTTCTTCCAGGATGTGACCAAGCCAGTGCCCCACCTTCGACTCTGATGTCCTACCCCAGTCTCACCCTCTCCTCCAGTGGGGGCCTGATCTGCCTTGGCCCTGGGCTATTTGCCCTCTGATCTTGTCTGGCTGCCTTAACACCTCCCCCTCTTAGCCAGCCAACTCTGAGGATATAAGGGGTGGAGAAGAGAAATAGGTGAAAATGAAAGGAAGCTTCAGTATTAGATGCACTTAAGTCCCTCCACCACCCTCTCCCCCTCTTCTTAGTCATTGCTGAGGAGGGCTGGTATTTAAAAAGAAAAGAAAAGACTGCCCTCCACATAGGGCTTGCCATCCCAATCTCTGAAAGCCCTGAAAATTATTATTTCCTGTGTTCGGGATGACAGACACCCCAAGCCTCGCTCGGCCACTGCGTTTATAAGGTCAACTGATAGCAGAGAACCTAAGTTGGGACTTTAGAAAACCAAGCAAAACAAAACAGAGGGAGGGGCCTGTTTTAAAGAATTAGGTTAAAAAATAGATCCAACCAGTTTATACCCTAATTTTAGTGTTTCATCTCACCTAACAGTCTGGGAGACTCAAGACTCCCAGTCTCTGCAGTCTTGATGAGACTGCAGTAGAAACAATTGCCCCTAGTCCCTCTATCTGTCCCAACTATGGGCAAGAGGTATCTGGGAGGCTCTAGGACAGGGATTATACTTCACCGTGGCCTTATGGGGCAAGTAAAAGTTGTCTGAATTTTTCTCTTCCTTTTAAGACTCTTGGTTCTTCACATGCCAGGTCCCATCTTCCTCTGAAGGCTACCCCCATAGGAGTGGAAGTTAGGGTTTAGACATCATTTTGAAAATGCTGACACTTTTTTAGGGCTGTGACTGAGCGAGGGCATTGGGAAAATTTTTTTCTTTAAAAGAAGGATGAACAATTATATTTATATTTCAGGTTATAGTGTTTTTTAAGTGGGAATGGGTGGATTTGTTGCCATGTGCACCTTGGGGTTTTGTAATGCAAACGTTTTAAAAAAAGTATTTTTTTTCTTTTTTTGATGTTTGTCTCCCTTCTCCCACCTCTTGTCTTCGAGTGTTCATGCTATTAACATTATTTGTAATTTAGTTTGTGATTCATTAAAAACAAAAGTTCTTACTTTTATAGTTAATCTCTTTCCTCCTTTACTTAGGTGTATTTATTTACACAAAGAGTGATGTGTGAGAGAGAATATGAATGTGTATATGTGATAGTTGGTTTCAGAGCTCCCCTCTTCCTAATTTCTGTGCAGGGCTATCCACCTCACCCCATCACCCCAGTTTAGCTTCTATTATGCAATTGGGATAGTGCCCAGGGTGGACAAAATGGGAATTACTGCCCCATTTTAAGGCAAGGTTAATGGAAGCCTACTTCACTTTCCCCACGAACCTGAATCATCCCCTACCACACACATGTACACACAGGGCGGCAGTTCCTGGATTTGAGGTTTAGGAGGGACTTAGGAGCAGCATGTGGTTGGAAGTGGGCTCCGTGGGAATTCGCCTTGACACTGCATTTCCCAGTAAGCTCGTCGTTTTTTCCTTTTTGTTGCGTATCACAGTTTTCTAAAGATACTTTAATCACATTTACATATAGTTCAGAATATATAAATCGTCTGTATGAAAAATCATTAAGGGGGCTAACGTCCCCCCACGCTACCACTTGTTGGGAGTTGCCACTGTCTCAACCCCACCAAAAAACATCTCAGACCGCCGGCGCGAGCCACCCGCAAAATTCCTGTCTTCTGGGGTCGCACAAAAAGGAGGACGCACCGACGTGAGCTATATTTTAATTCCCGGACTCCGGGTCCTTAGGTGAGGTATTTCTCTTTACGCCGCCAATTTGTCATAAAGGGCGGGGAGCTAGAGTCAGCCCCCGCCAAATTCGGGGGGAGGGGCGAAGGTCAGTAGCGGCCTTCCTAAGGCTACTTTCAACCCGCCTTGCCTGCCATTCAAGTTCCGAATTTTCCCAGTACTGGTTAAATCTTCACTTGGACCCGCCTCCATCACTCACCTGATTAGATGTTTATGAGTCAGAAGGCGGGGTCATGAGGGCGTCGAGATGTTATTGGTTGATATGTACGCCTGTCGGCAGTGCACCGCCCCCTGTCTCAGAAAGCTAGCTCCTTACTGGCTCCTCACTTCGTCCATCTTCGAGGTTTCCCTCTCTCTATTGGTCCGGAGCCCCGCCTGTCCAGTCCCTCGCTGGTACCCGTTGGTGACGGCGCCGGAAGAGGCCCGCCTTTCTCCAGAGGATTGGCGGATTAGTGCATACATCGCCCACCCTTGGTGGTAGGCGGGTAATCGTGCTATTGGCTGGGGCCCCCACCCCAAGGCGAGGAGGAGGAGGAGGAGGAGGGGCAGGAGGTTTGGTTGAGCTGCAGCTGTTTGTCTGTTCGACACAGGCTTGGGCCCGACGGGGGAGACGGAGCCCCAGGTACCGGGCTGATGGAGCCCACAAGGGCAGGGGCGGAGGCGCCCAGGAGAGGAGAGCGGACTGGCCTGAGAGCAGAGGCGGGTCTGGACCTCAGCGAGGGGTCAGGGCGGCCCACTGGAGAGGGGAGCAGGGGGCCGGGCCCCGGCAGGCCTAATGGGGGCGCTGAGGAGGGGGCCGGGCGGGCTGGGAGCCCGAAGTTGGTGAGGCCGGGAGGCGGCCGGGTTGTGTTGGCGGCCTGCGGGGGCCGAGGGCCGGCGCGGGAGGCCCGGGGCTGTGTGAGGGCAGGGGCAGGCCTCATTGAGCAGCTCTGAGGAGGGAGGAGCTGAGGGAAAGGGACGGGGCAACGGGTGAGGTAAGCCCATTTGCCGGGAGGTGCGGAGGGGTCAAACCAGACGCCCGGGCCGCGAGGATAACCGGGGCTGAGGCTTTCGAGCTGTCTAGTTGGAAGGGCCTGAGAAGGCATCTTAGTTGGGTAAGGGGCATTCTCTTCAGGGAAAGTGGCTATTATGAAAATAACTAGGGTGCTCTGAATTGAGCTGAGAGGGATTTGGGTTCATTGAGGGAGAACTGAGGCAAAGGAGGAAAGCTTTTCTAATCTAGAAGACTAGTTGGAGAAGTGGAAGCAGGGCCTGGTATCAGTTATGGGAGCTTCTGGGAATGCTCATGGGTGGACTGGAGGATCTGGGTCTTGAAAGGACCCACTCTTTTGTTCCTCTTAGTGGTGAGTTGTGGTGACTCGAAGTTTTTTGGTACTCCCGGGGTAGCGAATGAAGACAAAAGTTAAAAAAAAAAAAAAAAAATTGTGACTGTTGGCTGTTCCAACTGTTCCCTACACTTTTCCTTGGCTTCAACTTGTTTAAGGTGCAGTCTGTGTTTCTTCTTACCAACCTCAGCTGGGTTAGGGTGCAATGCTGTCTAAGAAGTAAGAAGTTGGATTTGGGGGGTGTTTGTTCTCACTTAATAATCTGATCTATGGTGATTACAGTATCTCTGACCTAGAAGCAGGGGATCAGCGATTGTATTATCTGCCCTGGAAAGGGGCTTAAGAGATCCCCAGCCACAGATCTTCTGACCATAGTCGGTGAAACTTTTATGGGACTTCAACTTGGGTATTTCCCAGGCAGGTAATGGTTAGGTGGAACAAGCCTGGAAATATGAGGTGATATCACTGAGGAAGGGATTTGAGGAAGAGTGAGAAATTCCATTCCAGAAGGTTGGCATCACCCCTATTCTTTGTCTACTTCTTCAGGAGCCCAGGTAAAAGTTGGGTCAAACAGTGAGGCATATGAGGAACGGGTGAGTAGAGAAAAAGATGGATTACTAAGGCACAGGAATCACATTCTCCACCCCCCCCCCATATATTTTTAATGGTCTTCTGATCTCCTTAGTCCCCTATAGTTGGAGTTTATTGGATTTTCCCTTATACTTCCTCCTTTTACCCTCTTATACAAATGTATTTTATGATTATATTTCTTCTTAATTACACAAGTAATATGTACATATTTTTAAATATTCAGGCTGTACAGAAGTGTAAAAAGTGTAAATCTTCACACACATACTTCACTCATTTTATCCAGAAAGGTCAGAGATAAGAGACAACAGATCAGACTAATCTTACTTTGGGGGATGTGCCACCAAAGGCAATTCTGTTTTCATGTTCCCACTAAACTCTGGTTTCTCATTCTTTCCAGTTTTCTCTTCTGGAATGATACTCTCTTATTTATTGTGCTCCTTTCACAGATCATTTTGTCTTCTACCAAATTCACACAAGCAGAGAGCTATACTTTGGGTTATTCCTCCTCACCTTAAAACACAGAGCACCGCACCTCCCCCCCCCCCCCCCCCCCCCCCCCCCGCCCAGCATCCCCCAGTTGTGCATTAGGTATCCTAGGAAATGCCCAAATAGATGGCCAATACTTTTTTTATGGGCAGGAAAGAAGCATTGAGGTAAATCTTTTTGTTTGGGAGAATTATTGGCATCTTTGCTAAAGTGAGGAATTTGAGACCTCCATCTTCTGGTTCATGGCCTCTGCGTGTTCAGACATTCATTGAATATCTTTTCATTAACCCAAAAGAAGACAATGGCTCTCCTAAGGGGCCCCTGTATCTGTCTTTCTGTAGTGATGTGAGAAGCTCTCAAGTTTCTCTGGATTTGAAATTGGTTTTCCTCTAAACCTCAGTACAGCTAGGACATTTCATACTACCACCTTATTAATTGAATTTGTTCTTACTGGCTCTAGAAGCCCTCTAATGTGCCCAGCCTTTGTACAGAGCCCTCAGAAACTTCAATTATGTCCCCCAGGAGTTTTTCTTTTCCTTCTGCAAAGCCAGTCCTAGAGAAAATTGTGTGGATATGTGTCTATGTGTGTGTTTTAATCCTCTACAGGCTTTGCCATTTTCTACATCCTGGTGGTATCGTGTCCCTTTCTTCTAGACTTTTTTTTTTCTTTTTTGTCTTTTCCACCTTCTTTTTAATCCAAGTCTACCTTCAAGAAACAATCTGACACAGGGGCGCCTGGGTGGCGCAGTCGGTTAAGCGTCCGACTTCAGCCAGGTCACGATCTCGCGGTCTGTGAGTTTGAGCCCCGCGTCAGGCTCTGGGCTGATGGCTCGGAGCCTGGAGCCTGTTTCTCATTCTGTGTCTCCCTCTCTCTCTGCCCCTCCCCCGTTCATGCTCTGTCTCTCTCTGTCCCAAAAATAAATAAAAAACGTTGAAAAAAAATTTTTTTTAAAAAAAAAGAAACAATCTGACACAGATCCAGAATTATAAAAATGTATTTGGAGAAGAGGGCTTTCCCATTGTCCTTCAAGTCATACCTCCTATCTTCTAACTCTCACCTTGCCCAGGAGCAAGGATTGCTTTTCTGTAGTTTGCTTATTTGTATGCATTGATACGAATTTGACTTCTGAGGATATATAAGTTAGGAGAAGCAAGTGTGTAGGCTGCTCCCTAATCCTAAAGCATTTCAGATTGGAAAGTAACCAAAGTGTAAGACAGTAAACTCAAAATAAGGAAATGCAACAGCCCTCAAGGAGGAAGGATACCTTAAAACCCTACACAGTACACTCCCACTTCCCAAGAGTGTTTTAGGAAAGAATTAGTCATTGAACAGTAACTGAGCTTAGAAAGGAGCCAACCAGGTGGGCAAAGTGTATGCAGATTTCTGAGCCAGGCTGTAACTTTGATTTAGGGGCAGTGGATACCTTTTCAGAATGTCCTCTAACTGTGGTGGTGTGATGGTGGGTTTTTTTGTTTTTTGTTTTTTTAACTTGTGTTTCTCAAGTTCAGGAATTAATAGAGATAATGACCCAAAGTTTTTTGAACACTTAACATTAACTGAAAACTCAGGGAACTTGTTTTAAGCCACAGTTGCTTCAGTGTTAAGGTGGGAGGGCCACATATTGGGTGTGATTAGGCCATCTGAGCATAGTAACGGGTGACAGGAAAAGCAGTTAGCCCATGTGAGTTGCAACAGTACTTTGTGGGCTGGGTCTCAAGGGGGCCCTCCATCCAAGGGAGATCACAAAGAGGCCAGGGAGAGAATTGGTATTCTGAGGACTATTAAAAACATTCCCAAATGGAACTGAGTAAGAAGCTATCCAGGTGGCACAAAAAGGGGAAGAATAGATGGAGGAAAGCAGGACTGCTTTAGCCTTAATTAATTTAGAGAGCATTTAATGAACACCTACTAGGAACCAGGCATTGTGCTGGAAAGTCAAAATGACATAAAAAAAAATAGTAACACTTTTTGAGAGGTTGATAGTTCAGCAGAACAAACACACACAATTAACTCATATAATGTAATAAATGCTGTGATAGAAATACCGTCGTAATTCTAGGGGACCCCAGAGGAAACTGATGAATTCTGCTGGGTGAGAAGGTGTCTCACAGAGAAGGTGACATTTAAGCTTGGCCTTAAAAGATAAATTACGAGTTTACTCTCACAAAGTGGGGAAGGACATTCCAAATCTTTCCTAGGTCAATAGAGTTTGTACTACCATACTGATAAGAGATAAGTATGCTTTTTACCTCTTAGGGACATAGAAGGGAGAGTGGGGGGAAGTGGAAGGACTCTCTCATTTAAGACAGTGACTCATTAATTAACATTGGTCAACACAATGAAAGAGCTGAGCCAAGTAGTAGAACTCTCAGTTCAAGATTTTAGTAATTTGGGGTCTAAAAGAAGTTGAGAGTTGAAGGTATTCACTGGCTTTTGTCCTATCTTCCCTAATCATTAAATCTCTTACATTAGTCCCCAGCACACAGACCCTTGTAAAAGTTACCACTCTTTCCCTATCATTTATTCCATTAAATCATTTCTATTTCAGCCTTCCTGGCAGGGTTGGTCAAGACCTTCTAGAGAGGCATGGTAATGAGTGAATTGTTCTGTTAGAAGAATATAGAACTGGATTCTAGTTCTCAGGGAAGTCCTGGGTCTGTCTACCTGGTTTTAGTCCCAAAGGAAGTACTTATCTAAACTGAATAGAGGCAGAAACTATCCAATCTAAGCTCTTGATCCAGTCCTGGTGCCCTCTTCAGGGTTCAATTCAGAGTTAGCATCTCCTGCTTCCTTAAGAGGTATAGTGGTATACTACTAGCAAGAGTACATGACTTGGAGTACTTACCAAAAAGAGATTTAGCTGTCTGTATGGTAACACCTGGCAAGTTGATTAATAATATGTGCCTCAGTTACCTTACCTGTAAAATACAGAGACTGGACTAGACCTCTAGACTGCCTCTTATCTGGCAAACTGACCTTATGGGACTGACATTTGAGTGTGGGCTAGACTCCAGTGGCAATGTATCTGGAAGTTAGTCTCTGTTAATAGGTGATAGTCTTCTAGAGGCTTCATAATGTGTTTGGCTCAGACACTCAAAGATACCAAGTGGAAGGGGGGCTGAAGAATAGAGTCTTGCTCTGCTGGAACCAGCAAACTGAGAAACCTTTCCTATGCATACTTTTCCTGAGCTTTTAGGGGAGCTACCCAAACTAATGAACGGACCCCTTCATCCTCCACCTTCCCCTCCCCAGTGGGCTGATGCCATGGTCAAACCTCAGTCCTCCCTAGTCAATGGTCATTTGATAAACCATTTTTGTGGAGCTGCACTTCTAAGGGAAGTTAAATCTGATTTTTTTCTCTCCCAATCTGAAAGGGTTGAAGGGAAGAATAACTTCCTTGTCCTCCCTTTTTTTGCCTCAGGTTTGAAGGTAATCATCACACCACTTGGCTGGGTGGCAGTGGTTTATGTTTTGTCTTTGAACGGATCATTTGCCTACTGTCAACTCTTAGGAAAAAAAAAAAAAGTCACCACTAGGAATCATTTGAATCTTATGTATATTACTTCATATCTGTACCCCTGATCTTTTGAAAGTCTAGCTATTGCATAGAAAACATAATAGCCTTATATACATGTTGGGGTTGAAGATCAAGGCACAGTGATGGGCAGCCCATCAATTACTGTGAACAGGGAAGGTAAGACATATTATTGAGGTGACGCATCGGGTAGGAGGTAGTTTTTTCTAACCCACTAGTTTCTAATCTGTGACAATCCAAGGTTGCTTAGTAGCAAGAAAGTTTGCTGATTTGTCTGTGGGGGTAACAAGGGTTTTGCAATCTGAATGTGCTTGTGACTTTCCTATCTCCACATTTCCCCTACTCCCTACTACTATTTTCCCAGGCCTAGAGCCATGTGCCTATGAAAATTCAGTCCATTCTAACTCCCATGTTTTCTCCTTGTAAAGTAGTAACATTGAGGCTTAGTGTTCTGCCCCTTAGATCACATGCTTTGAAATAGTTGAAAATGTAAGCAAATAATTGGGGCACCTGGGTGGCTCAGCGGGTAGAGCATGCAACTCTTGATCTTGGGGTTGTGAGTTCAACCCATCTTGGATGTAGAGCTTACTTTAAGAAAGAAAGGAAGGAAGGAAGGAAAAGGAAAGAAAGAAAAAGTGAGCAAATAAGTCAAAGAATCTAGTAACTTTTCCTGTTGTGTCTTAAAGAATATAGCATATGTATGTCACCTAAAGGAAACTTGATCAGCTTATCATCTGTTTTTTCCTATTGTGTCATCTGTTTTCTGTTCTAAAGTGTAGAGTTATAATGGCCTATCTTTTCTTATGAAACAGTGTATATGAAGTGCCACACAAATATGTTTTTAAAAATCATTCCTCACAGATTCTAAGAAACTCTAAGGGAAAGAAATTTCTTTTTTTTAATGTTTATTCTTTTTTTTTTTTTTTTAATGTTTATTCTTGAGAGAGAGAGAGAGAGAGAGAGACAGAGCGCAAGCAGGGGAGGGTCAGAGAGAGAGGGAGACACAGAATCTGAAGCAGGCTCCAGGCTCTGAGCTGTCAGCACAGAGCCTTGACACAGGGCTTGAACCCATGAACCATGAGATCATGACCTGAGCCGAAATTGGATGCTTAACTGACTAAGCCACCCAGGCACCCCAGGAATTTCTTAAATGTACCCAGAACTTTGGAAGTGAATTCAAATTTCACTCTTTACTACTTTTTCCAACCCCCTCCCTCCCCAAAGATCCTTATAGATAAGGAAGCCAGGGCTCAGAAAGGCAAAGGGAGTAGCGTAAGATCACAGTGGATTATAACTGGCAAAGCAGAGTGTAAAACCCAACCTTGCTTGATTCCAAAGCCGTTACCAGCACTACACGGGACTGCCCCTGTCTAATTTGACTCCCCATTTTCATAATTGTGTCATAACTTCAGTAGCAGGGTTGAAGAATCCTCTGACCCCTGGAGAGCTATAGTCAGCCCTCATCTTAATTTCATCTAGATGTTTTATAACAGTAACCATAACCTATAGGCTGGCGAGAGACTAGACTTCCTCCCATCCTTATTAACCCCTCCTTCCTTGTCAGGCCTCTCCAGAGCAGTTTTTTAAACTTTTTTTTTTTAATCATGACTCCTAATAAAACAAAACATTTTACATCATAATTCAATGTGTGTACATAAAGTGAAACATTCTCACAAAATGATTCTTATTTACAACATACTTATTTTTTTCTTTAAAAAAAATTTTTTTTAACATTTATTTATTTTGAGAGAGAGAGGAGAAAGAGAATCCCAAGCAGCCTCCACACTGTTAGCACAGAGTCTGACATGGATGGGGCTTAAACTCTTGAACCACGAAGTCACGACCTGAGGCAAAATCAAGAGTCAGATGCTCAACCAACTGAACCACCCAGGCACTCCCCCCCCCCACCCTTTTTTTTAATATACTGATCATGATCCACAAGTGATTTCAAGGTCATTATTGGTTTACAACTCCCAGTTTGAAAAAGAGCTAAAGCATGTGACTAGTGGCTAAGAACCTAATTAATACCGATTCTTGGAGTACTGGATCCCAGAATTTAGGATTTTGTGGACCAATTTAAATTTGAGGGTTTTTGTTTTCCCACATACTGGTATTTAGAAGTCTTACTATTGCCAATCAACACCATTATATTTTTAAAGCATTAAAACAGTTATTTAGAAAGCTTTTAAAAAATATGCTTCCTAAAAATATAATTAAAAAAATATATATTTCCTCTTTAAAAAAAGAAAGAATTTGGTAGAATGAAAACCTCTTAAGTCCTTCACATAACACCCTCCTCAATCCTACTCTCCTCAGAGAGAGGTAACAAAATTGTTAACAAATTTGTATGTATTCTTCCAAAATGTTTTATATGCAGAATTTTGTTTTACATATGTAGGATCCAACCATGTGTTTTGTACTACAACTTTTTAACAACAGGTGTTAGAGGTTTTTCTATATAATACATATTTACCTTTGAGAGGAAATTGATACTAAGAAAGTAAGAAGTTAGAAGTCTTGTTACAGAGAATATTCTTTTAAATTGAATAAATTTAGCTTTATGAAAAACTTGCTATATCGTCTTTATTTTTACCATTTCCTCATGAACCACTGAAAACACCACAAAATAGCCTGTGTGTATCTGGATTCGTAGGACTCACTGGCCTGGGGAATATAAAATACCCAGTAGAATCAGAGTAATTTCTTACATTCCTCTGTCTTAATCTAGTCTACTTTGGGACTTTTTGGAGTTCTCATTGATCTTTTCTGTAAATCAGGGCCACTAAATAATACTTACTTTTTTTTCCTCAAGTTTATTTATTTTGAAAGAGAGAGTGCGAACAGAAGAGGGGCAGAAAGGGGGGAGGGGGGGTCGATTTCATGACTGAGATCACGACCTGAGCCAAAACCAGGAGTTGGATGCTTAACCGACAGAGCTGCCCAGACTCCCCAACAATACTTATTTTTTAGCACTATGCTAAATATATCTTTTCCTTAATCTTTATTGCTACTCTGTGAGTTAGATGTTTTTTCCATTTTATAAAGGTGGAAGGAAAGGCTCAGAGAAATTTCTTGATGTCGTTAATAATGAGGAGTGCCTGGATGGCTCAGTCGGTTAAGCATCCAACTCGATTTCAGCACAGGTCATTATCTCGGGGTCCAGAGATAGAATGTCAAGCTTTTGCTCCACACTGGGTGTGAAGCCTGCTTGAGATTCTTTCTCCTCTCTCCCTCCCCAGCTCACACATGCACACTCAAAAAAAAATGATTAGTGGTTTAATCATGAAGCACTTTTTGCCGCATATTTATTTTTTAAGTTTATTCATTTTGAGAGAGAGAACATGCGCATGCTGGGGAGGGGCAGAGAAAGAGGGAGAAAGAATCCCAAGCAGGATCCACACTGAGCATGGAGCCCAAGGCAGGGCTCAATCTCACAACCATAAGATGATGACCTGAGCTGAAATCAAAGAGTCAGAAGTTTAACCAACTGAGCCACCCAGATGCCCCTGTCAATACTTATTTGTGTTATCTCAGTCCTCACAACAGCTTTATGCAGCCCATAAACTATTATCCCATTTTACAGATGAAAGAAATGCACAGATAGATTTAGTAATCTGCCCAAAGCTTCACAGGTAGTAAGCAAAACTGTAAAATAAACCCAGTGAATTAGACTTCATAGTCTTTGTTCCTCTGCACTGCCTCCTGTATAATTTTTCTCTTTACTATCTTTATTCTATCTTTACTAGAATTACAGATTGTTAACGCTGATTTGACTCCAAAGCATCTTGCTATAGTGACAAAATAATGTTTCCCCACGTGCCATAAAGTATGTTTATGGAGTTATTAGAATCAGCCTTGGAGAACAGAAAGATTAATTTGAACAAAGTACAACCAAAGTAACGCTTAGGTTTTGGACAGAAGTTTTGCATATTCTAATCATGCTAACACCTTTGAATCTTATAGTTCCTTTCCCCTCAGAATCAGAATGATGAAATATATTCAGGTTTGGATGATTAGACTCTCAGAAGTCTCCACTTCTGTCTCTGTCTCCTCTTCTACCACCAGCTTTCCAAGCTCCTTGGGAGGTTAAAAAAAAAAAAAAAAAAAAAAAGGTGGTTCAGTTTCTTTTCATCAAATGTTTATTGCTTGAAAACTTATCCCTGCATCATCCTCTGGAGACTCCTGCTTGTGTCAAAAGGTACACCTTTCTCTGCTTCAAATTTGGAGGGCTACAGCTGTTAGGCCCATTTAGTGTGGAGAGTAATCTAATCCCTAGGCACCAGGAAGACAGCTGCAAGTTGAGAGGTCAAGCCTACTGATTCTTAGACATGGTAGATTCTTAGACTCAGAGAGGTGGCAGAAGCAAAAAGAAAGAGTTGATCCTGAATGCGGTTTGTTAGTTGTCTATGGTCTATTTCTCTACTCACCTTTGACCAGAAATGATAAAGGGACAGATTTCTCTGGCAAATGGACCCTGGTTAGAGTTTCAGAAACATCAAGAAGACTGGTTGTGTATGAAGGATATGGACCCAGAAGCTACCCCTCTGCTCCTAGGGAGGGGTGACTCATCCCACACCCCTAGAGTGCATCTCTCATTTTGAAAGCTAGAAAAAAGATGGGGGTGAGGGGAAGGACAGCACCAGGGATACCAAGGAGATACTGGGGGTCTACGGTACTTGTGGGTAGATTTGGGTGTTCTTCGGGCCAACTAAAAATTGATCAATTTGCTGTTTGAAGATCTGGTGGAAAAGTAATGGGAAATAAACTTATTTCATACCATTTTCAGTCTCTCCATTTCAGCTCCCTTAGCAGTTGGAGATTATGTAGTAGGGCAGACTCCACTTCCGATGCAATTTTTATTTTATTGTTCTGCATTCTTACCACTGAGTGTCAGCCACCTGGGACCCTCTCCATGGGGTTGATGGGGTTAATTGGGTTGATTTTAATTATTAAGTCCTCATAGGAGCAAAGAAATTAGGAGATTTATCTTTTCTCTAAAACTGATTGCAGCAGCAATGGCCCGGTGTTTAATTTTACCCACTTTTTTTTTCTTGCAGGACTGTTGAAGCCTGAAGTCCCCTCCCCTTCCCCCTTCCCCCTTTGCCGCTTTGTGGCATCCCCCCTCCCTCCACCCTTTCCCATTCGGATAATCTAGCCATGACTAGCAGAAGCACAGCCAGGCCCAATGGGCAGCCCCAGGCCAGCAAAATATGCCAGTTCAAATTGGTCCTGCTGGGTGAATCTGCAGTGGGGAAGTCTAGTCTGGTATTACGTTTTGTCAAAGGGCAGTTTCATGAGTACCAGGAGAGCACCATTGGAGGTGAGTACCTCAGGGAAAGAGGAGGTTCAGTGTGTAGTGAGGCTTTTTGAAGGGAGATCTAGAGACCTGATTGTGGAGCTGGCCTTTTTAGCTCTCTGGAACGGAAATCCTTTATAAAACAGAAGAAAAAAAAATTGTCATAATGGCAAAAAATAGATCTATGTTTGTCCTCTTGCTTCCTAGAAGAAAATTAGAAAGGTTGACCTTTGCACACCAAGAAAATCACTAATTTTTTTTTAATCTGTTTGTCTTCTTCCTCTCACTTTCCTCTTAATCCAATTGAAGTTTAGTTGAGTGTCATCTTGAGCAGGGTTGGCTTAAAGCAGTGATTCATAATCAAAAGTGTACATCAGAATCACCCGGGGAACATTTTTATCCTGTCATGCTTGGGCCCTGCCCTAGATGTACTGATCAGTATGGGAAGTAGGGTGAATTTGGTGGAGGTGTAGACATGTATGTTTGGAAAAGCTCTGTAGAAGAGGCTGGAACTAAATATAAAAGATAAAAGACATCTGCCTTTCCCACCTTTGCTACCTTCTCCCTTCTACTATTCCCAAGGGCAGTAATTCAGTAAAAGATCTTTTATGAGAACTCTCATGTTACACCTTCCCTACTTTTACTAGTAACCTTGGAAATGCAGTGTTCTTGGACCAGCAGAAGATTATATAAAAAAGTAACAGCCAAATTATATCGCTAATAGTGGGATCTGTCATCAGTCTTTAAAATCTTCTAATTAATTATTGATGTGACCTTTATTTGAAACTTATTTTCTGTCATTATCCCTTATTCCTCTATTTTGGTTAGAAGAGAGATAAGTGTCAGCTCCTCTCTCTAACATTCATAGCTTATGTGCCCCCACTACTTAGAGGAACTTCTGGCAGGAAGGACTTAGCCAAGGGCAGTCTTAATCCTGGTTCTAAGACCTATACATAAGGAGAGGAACTCTAAACCTTTTCCTTAGCTGAATGACCTGGTTGGTAACTGGTCTTAGACTGAGAATGGAGATACTATGAAGGGGGCTGGGATTTTCCCATTGATCCTCCTACTTACAACTTCTTCCCCTCCATTCTCTCATCCACAGCGGCCTTCCTCACCCAGTCTGTTTGTCTAGATGACACAACAGTCAAGTTTGAGATTTGGGACACAGCTGGGCAGGAGCGATACCATAGCTTGGCCCCCATGTACTACAGAGGTGCCCAAGCTGCCATTGTGGTTTATGACATTACTAATCAGGTAAGTGGGCTGTGAAGTTTCTTGCTTTTATTAATAGGAATTAAATTAGGTGGGGAAGAAAAAACAAGTTCTTGAAATGGCAAAATAAAATAAGAGTATAAATTCTACTCCCAAGTGCTGGTAAGACAGAGGTAATGACACAAGTGGTTTCAGTGAGGGAAGGTTGCCTAGAAGAGGTGAGTTTTGAGACAGGGTTTTGAAGGTGATGGGCCTGGGGCACCTGGCTGGCTCAGTTGGTGGAGCATGTGACTCTTGATCTTGGGCTTGTGGGTTCAAGCCCCACGTTGGGTATAGAAATTACTTAATAAAATCTTAAGTTAAAAAAAAAGAAGGTGATGGGCCTAGATTGGCAGTCATTCTAGCCTACCTTCTCTTCCTCATGTTTTCCTAGGAAACCTTCGCTCGAGCGAAGACATGGGTAAAGGAACTACAGCGACAGGCCAGTCCTAGCATCGTTATTGCCCTGGCGGGGAACAAAGCTGACCTGGCCAATAAGCGCATGGTGGAGTATGAAGTAAGTTGGCCCATAGAATCCCTCTGTAACACACTCCCTCTGTACTTGGGATCTTTAGTCCCCAAACCTGCCCTCTCTGAAAACCTCATCTGAGGACATTTATCATCTCCATTCCCCAGTTCCACACCAGGCTAAATACAACAATACTGTGACCCTAATGACAGCTAGGAGATTTTAGAGGAGTCAGAAAAAAACTTTAGAGCAGAGGGGTAGGGGAGTACCAGCTACAGGGGTATCAATGTGAAAACAGGAAAGAGGGAGCAGGTGAATTTGAGGTAAGGGACTATTCAAGTGTCACAACCTAAAAGCCCCCAACCAATTTACCTTCTCCCTCATTATCAAGATTCCTGATATCTGCTTGTTGGATTAAATGGTCTAGACCATGAGTTATCCTTGAGGAAGTCGTCACCAAAATATGAGTCCAGAGCCAGCTGGCTCAGAGGGCAATTAAACCTAGGATACTACCTAGCTCTGGTGCTACATGGAAGTGGAAAGACAGTACTTGTTCCTGTCTTACATTCTGAGTACCAGTATACCCACCCCTTGCAGGAGGCCCAGGCGTATGCAGATGACAACAGCTTATTGTTTATGGAGACTTCAGCCAAGACAGCTATGAACGTGAATGATCTCTTCCTGGCAATAGGTAAGGTCAGAACAGCCTGGGGTCTTCCTGTCTTTTTGCCTTGCCTCTTGGCAAGATCACTAGCCCAAGTCATAAAGACAGAGGGGAGTGTCTCCTCCTGTGAAAACTTTAGGTATGGAAATAACTTTCCATTATGACTTCCATCCTTTGGCTACAGCTTTAGCCCCCATCCCCCCACATCTTTAATGTAGTTTACAAAAGTGAACCTTCCCCTCTTCAAAACATTCTTTTAATCTCTCACATTTCCCCTTTCCCCATATCACTCCCCCACCCAATAGTCTTTTTGGAGAGATGAGTAAAATCTACCATACTTTTTTCCCTTCTCTTTTTATCTCTAGCTAAGAAGCTGCCAAAGAGCGAACCCCAGAATCTGGGGGGTGCAGCAGGCCGAAGCCGGGGTGTGGATCTCCATGAGCAGTCCCAGCAGAACAAGAGCCAGTGTTGTAGCAACTGAGGGGGTGGCTAGCAGCAAACAAGTATGGAGCTAGCACGAGAGCTAAGAAATAACCTCCATCCCCACCCCTCAGCACACAGCCCCTACGGTAACAGCACACTGAGCCCTGGCTCCCAAGGGCTGCCTCCTGACAGCTCCGTCATGGCACTTTTTAACGCTTCAGCAACCAACACCAGGCAGCTGTTGCCACTGGCCTCCTACCCCTACTCTGGGGCTTGGGGGTCAGATCCCCCAGGACTTACCTTCCAAAACAAACTTTCTTCACTTTGTATTATAGGTGCAAGACAGTGACCTACTTATCTTTCCTCCTCCTCCTCCTCCTCCTCCTCCTCCTCCTCCTCCTCATTTTTCCAGAAAACATTTTTTTGTCTCCTGCCCCTTCCCCTTCTGCTTTTGGTCAATCCCTGTTCTTGATCCCCTTTTCCTCCTCTCCCCAGGATGGAGAAGGTGGTGAACCCAGGAACTGAGGAAGGAGGTTTCCAGTTCAGTCACATTAAAGGGCCCTGGGGGAGAGTAAGGCTCAGAGCGGGAGGGAGTAAGGAAACCTTTCCTTTTTGTTTTTATTTGGTTGGAGTTTCTCGTATTTGAAAACACTGCAGTCTCCATGAGTTGGCCTTGTGGAGGGTGTTTCTAGGTAGAGATGAGAATGGGAAGGCAAGCTCTTGGGTACCAGGTGGGAGTTGTGTTGTTAGCTAACTGGGCGGAGGTAGAGGAGGTGGAGATGCAGTGTCACCTGTGGCTCTGGAACTGTTCCAAGGCCTGATTTCCCCCTCACCCAGCCTCTTAGGTAGCTTCTCCCCCATAGTGGGGGAGACTCTGGACCCCAGAGTCCTCCAAAGAATCTTCACTGGTTGCCTGCATCTTTGGCTCTGCTGTGATCTAATTAGAGGAGGGACCAGTTTCTGAATCCCATCCTCTGATTTATACATATGCATTTTTTTCTCTGGCCTTTAGATGGCCTCAGCCCCAGCCACTATATTCCCCTGCAGTTTGCACTTTAATTGGTGGTAGTTCAGTTGGGATACTTGTTTTATGGGGGTTTTGATTGATTTACCTGCCCTCTCACCTTTTTAATTAAATGGAACCCAAGGTAGTATATATATGAGGTTTGGGGAGGGGCTGTAGAGAACAGGACCAGTGGCAGCTACTCAAGTCCAGTCTCCATTGCTTGCTTCCTCCAGCTCTGACTCTTAACCTATATTCTTGCCAACCTAGCTCTCAAGTATAGGTTTGCCTTTCCTGGGGAATTAACTGAGCAACTGGAGAGTGGTCTCGGGATAGCCTAGGCCATTGTATGGGAGTGAAGAGGGGTGTCAGGCAGGAGGGAGGAGTTTTCTATCCTTTCCTAGGGTTCACATTCAATTTGATCCAACCATTACTGTGTCTTTTCTACTTCCCTGTAAATAGGTATGATCTTTATTCCCATTGTACAGTCTGTTCTGTCCTCCACCTCCCATCAATCAGGCCCTGTTTCTTTTCTCCTTTGTTAGTATCTTCCATTTAGTCCCTCAATTCTTATCCTCATACTCACCCCCAGCCAGTGGTTTAATCCATGTACCACTAGAAGTTAATACCACAGGCCTACTTGTGGACCCCTCAAATCATAACACCTGTTCCTGTGGACAGGGAACAACTGCCACTGAAGGTCCGTCACAGCTGTCTCACGTCACCAGAGGATGTTGGTCCCTTCTAAATCTCTAGCCACTCTTCTTGGCCTCTCTCATCTGGTGTTCTAGCATATCTTTGTGAAGCCATCAAGGCAAGAGAGAGCTCTAAACTCCTTCTTGTTCCAGCCCAGAATTTTGGGAAAATTGGGGGAAGTAAGATAGGAAAGGTCACAGTGACCTAGGATTGGAACCTTTCTACCCTTTGATTTGCAGACTGCCCTCTGTCCCAGAGCAGCTGAGAAATCCTTGAAGCTGAGATTCCGAAGGACCCAGCTTAGGTTCTTCCACTTAGGCCTCAATTCCCTTCCTTTTCTAGGGGCAGCCTTAGTTCCCGTGGCCCTGAAACACATATATTTTTCTCTTCCTTTCCCAGCACCCACTAGCCCCCCAAAGCACCCAGTGCATCCTTATAAGTGGAAGAACTAGGATCGCTCTCTTAAATTCCTTAGAAATGAAGGGGTTTTTTTTTTGTTTTTTTTTCTCTGTGCATCTTTCCCCCTGGAATGGGAGTGAAGTGGTTCATTGCCTTGGGGCTGGGAAACCATTTCTCCAGGCTTTTTCTCCCCTCCCCAGCCCCCTTAGGAACAGGATTGGCCTTAGCTTTTAGGCCTATCTGCTGCTTTCCTTCTACTTCCTACCAGTTCTTCTGCTTTCCTTTGAGCTTTCTTGGGCTTGGGGATCTTAGTTTTTATTTCCCAGCTCTTCATTTTTTTTCTTCCCTTCTGATCAGTTTTTTTTTTTTTTTAGGCGGGGGTGGGGGGGTGTCCTTTTTTTTTTTTTCTTCTAAGAAAGCATTTGCCTTTTTTCCCTTTTCTTCCTCTCCCAACATAACAATCGTGGTAACAGAATGCGACTGCTGATTTACCGATGTATTTAATGTAAGTAAAAAAGGAAAAAAAAAAAAAAAAGAAAAGTGTATTGGAGTGTTGCTTCTTTTTTTCTTTTTTCTTTCTTTTTTCTTTTTTTTTCTTTTTCTTTTTTTTTTTTCTTTTGCTATTTGATACTAGAAATTTGGAAGAAAGGGCATTCAATGTTTTCGTGAATCAGAAATATACCCTCTCCTACGTCATCGTACTTCCTTATAAGTTCCCTTTAATCTTTCTTGAATAGTGAGATAGCCCAATTTGGAAAATATTCGCTTTATTGCTGTTTAATCACTCCTATTCCCAAGCCACTAGAGAGCTCATCAAATCTGACATAACTTATTTTTATAGACCTCTTAATACATATTGGGCAGGGTGGGGTGGGGGGTGTGGTCTGTGGACCTCTGGGCAAACAATTGATGAGACTGGAAGGAAAGGTATTTGTGAATCCTTTGAAGTATTCTGCAAAAGTTTATATGCATTTCTCCAGGGAAAGTGTGCCTTGCTTGCCTTGCTAGTATCTTAGAGGGGTCCGTGACCTAAAGAAGGTTAAAGAAAGCACTAAATTTGTATTTTTAATTGATGATTTCCACCCCAACAGGAAAATCTCTCCTAGATCTGCTCTTGTTTGCTACTGTACTTGAAGCCCTTCAGTCCATCACAGTCTAAATGAAGGTGGGTGGGAGAGAATGACACAGAGAAAGATCAGGCATGGTTGCAGAAGTACAGGAAGAAGGACTGGTGCCAGACAGAGCTGGCATTACAATCCCATCTACCAACTTATCAGCTGCGGCCTTGACCTAGGTACTTAACTGCTCTCTGCCTCAGTTTCTTCTTCTGTAAAATGAAGAAAAGTTGAGGTTCAAAGGTCAATTGTGTAAAGTATGTGTGGAGCACACAAGATGACACTGTTATTATGGAGAAGTCTTATCCTGCAGCCTCAGACAGTCCCTAACTGATTTCTCTGTATTCTTGGTCTGAGCCCAATTTTCAAGGCTGGTAGGATAGGTTGGGCATCAGACCTCTCCGATGATTTAATTGAACAGGGTTGAGTTGGAATTTCCAAAACCCTCAGGGCCAAACTCACCTTTTCACTGTCAATTCCCCTTTCCTTCTGTCTCTTAGTACTCCCCCCAGGGCTCAATGATTCTTGACAAAAGCTCTAGTTCACTTTAGGAGAGCAGAAAGGGAGAGGAAATGATCTTCCAAAATTAAAGATGAAGACCTTCACTTAGTAAGGTTGTAGTTCAACCTTTTGGCCTCTAGAGGGCAGTGTGGACACGTTCGCTTCAGGTTCACAGCCAGCCAATAACAAAGTAAGTTTTCAGTACTGCACCAAAGGATGAAAGGATAATGGCAAACGTATTCTTAGTGCTCTCCACTGTGTGATTATGAGCGATTATAATCTTTATACTTGGGGGTATTAAAATATTGTTCTAGTTATGACAATGATTTTTTAATTGGCTTAACTAAAAAAAAGTCGGTATTTGTATTGTTCCATACTTTGGGAAGAAAATAGACATGTCCAAGGGAACTAGTCTTTGAACCACTATTTAAGCCTCGTTTCTGTATTTATTCTTGGATATAAGAGAATTGAGCGCTTGACCTTGTTTTCACTAAAAGGCAAACCGGGCTGTTTTAGTTGCAACACATGTTTGTCAAAAACAGGGTAGAGGTGGAGCTCACAGCCGGGAGAATGCCGGCTGGATTCCCAGGCCTTCTCAGTGAACGCACCTTGTGTCACAGCCGTAGGGGCAGGGCGGGGGCGTCTCAAAACCTCCCACCTCTCAGCCCAAGCTTTGGAGTCCTCGTCACCTTCCACTGCCCAGTTCTGGACAACAGTGAGAGTCCCATTCCTTGTCGAGCGGGGACTGGAAACAAAAAACAGCCAGTCTTAGCTCCGAGCCCTCGTGGCACCCCTCCTGCCTCCGCCTCCAGAAGGCGGGCACAGCAGCTTGCAGGCGCGCGGCCAGCCAATGGCTGGGGGACGAACAGAAAGCCGAGAGTGCTCCTTCACTAGGCCCCAACGTCACGATGCTGGCCCCGCCCCTTCGCCAGCAGTCTCTGGGAGCCGGGCGGGTGAGCCAGCCGCCCTGCGGACGCCTGACGCCGAACCCGAACCCGGTAAGGGGGCTGGGGACTGGGAGTGGGAGGAGGAGGAGGAGGAGAAGGAAGGACTGGTAACCTGGGAGATGGCCAGGGCCTTGGGACCCGGGGGTGCTCCGAACCCCATGGGTTCGAACAAAAACCCACCACCACCTCCACTCCCGCTGCTCCTCTTAGGAGCACAGTGTGTTGCTACGAGACACTCTTGTACCAGCTGCTGGGCAATGGCATTGGACTGGGTGCTTGTGCTCTGGAGTTGGACATATCCTCCTACCTAAAGTGCCCCCCGGGGGGTGAGGCGTCACCACCCGCAAAAGGGAGGTGGCGTCTGTTTTGGAGCAGAAGGCTGCTTCTCCCAAACCTGGGACACTGGGTTTACCAAGTTTACCCGCAAGTCAGTCCTACCTGGACCACTCCCGTCTGGTTCAAGTGGGCTGCTGGGACTAAGGGCAGGTGGGAGGGAGAGTGAGGATCCCATGGCCCAGGAGTAAAATGCAGACTGCTCCTGTTCCTATCTCCCTCACAGTTTCTTGGCCTGCCCCCCTTTTTAGCATTTCGCCAGCAATTGGGACTCTTCTTACTCTTCCTGGATTTGGCCTTCCTGGGGTCAGTGAGCTGCTCAATGCTGTGAGGAACGAACTGCTGCAGGGCAAAGAGGGGAAAAATTACTTCTTTAGCCCACTCCCTGACACCAAAGCCATTAACTTCTCCATTTGCTGAGTTCACGGGAATGGCATAGACAAGGTAGGGGTGAGAACCCTAGGTTGGAGTCCAGTTCCCAGCCAGGTTCAATTTTCTTTTTTCCTAAGGTTGGTAGAAGGAAAGGAAGGGACTGAAAGGCCTTCAAAAACCATGTTATTATGTGTTTGCTCCTCACAGCCGCTCTGCTAGGTAGATCTCATTTCATAGATGAGGACATAAGTTCTGAGAGAGTTGGTATTTTGCCCAGGAAATGGGGCTGGTTAATGGTAAGGCTCATTTCACAAACCCAAAACAGTTTGACTCCCCAGAATCTGAGCTGGTTCACCCTGTTAGGCTGCCACTGCCTTTTTCATGTTTTTGTCCCTAAGTTGGTCTGCCTCTCATTTGTCCTCTGCTGACTTTGGAAATAATAAACCAGCAAACTGGACGGTCGACATTTTGGCTTCTGACCTTTAGGCCCATGGCCCTGAACATTGGTCTCTGTAGTGGATAGAGTAGAGAATGGAGGATGGTGATTCTAGAAGCCCCCTACCCACTGCCCCATTCCCTTCCATCCTGTCAGCACAGTCTCTTTGAAGTCCTTTATGTTTTCTCTAAGGACCCATTTGGACCTCCCCACACACATAGCCCCTTCCTTTGGCCTCATTACCACAGAAAAAAATCTCTTCATTTGCCCAGAGAGCACCTTGCTGACCTCTGTGTCTTCCTTCCACTCATTTCCTCAAGTTTCACTAATATCATCCCCTCCCAGAACTCCTTATCTTGATCCTGGAATCTTTTTCCCACAGGTCTGTCACAATGCTGCTGCACAGGGCTGTGATCCCCCATCTCCGACAGGCCTGCAGGTAGGCCATCGCATCCTAGAACTTGTCTCTTAGCCCATATTCCCCACCCCCAGTATCTTTATGACATTTATCTACCAGATAAGATAGTTGAAATACTGGCTACTAAGGAGGAAAGGGAAAGCCATATCTCACCTGCTTGTTCCACTCAACCCTGGAGAAACTTAAGTCCCAACTGAAGGAACCAATGGCCAACCTGGTAAACCTCAGGCCTTCACTGTCCCTTTCCTATGATCAGGAGTGTGCTGCTAAGAGGACCTCTCTCTCTTCCAGACTCAAGTCAGCCCCCTCAAGGCTCTATATTCGGGCTTGCTCTACAGATGATTCACTTCAGCCCCAGTGCCCCAGCCTTGCCTTCTCTGGTGATAACTCCAGCACCGGGGGATGGAAAGTCATGGGGACTCTGCTAGGCCTGGGTGCAGTGTTGGCCTATCATGACCACCGGTGCAGGGTAAGTGGGGAAGAAAGGGACTTCACTGTCAGAACAAGGGGGCCCTAATAAACTCCCCAGGCAACCCAGGCTATTACCATAGAGCCCATGGTGATACTGTCTTCATGCAGAGTAAAGATGAAATCTGCTACCTCTCTTTCACAGTGGCCATGACTTTATGGTTTGGGTCAGGGTAAGCAAGAGTGATTCCTTCTTACTGTTTATGTTTCTTTTTGCCTTACCCCTGCGTTGTCTGCAGGCTACTCAGGAGTCACCACACGTATACACAAGAGAGGAAGTGAGATCTCACAGCAGCCCTGAGACTAGGATCTGGGTGACTCTGGGCTGTGAGGTGTTTGATGTTACAGAATTTGTGGACTTACACCCTGGGGGGCCATCAAAGCTGATGCTAGCAGCAGGGGGTCCTCTAGAGCCCTTCTGGGCCCTCTATGCTGTTCATAACCAGCCCCATGTGCGTGAGATGCTGGCTCAGTACAAGATTGGGGAGCTGAGCCCTGAAGACAAGGTACCTTCCACCTTGAAGACCTCTGACCCCTACATTGATGATCCCGTACGTCACCCAGCCCTGAAGGTCAACAGCCAGCGCCCCTTTAATGCAGAGCCCCCCCCTGAACTTCTGACGGAAAACTATATCACACCTAACCCTATCTTCTTCACCCGGAACCATCTGCCTGTACCTAACCTGGACCCAGAAACCTATCGTCTGCATGTAGTAGGGCCACCTGGGGGTCAGTCACTGTGCCTATCCCTGGATGACTTGTACAAGTTCCCCAGACACGAGATCACTGTAACTCTGCAGTGTGCTGGCAACCGGCGCTCTGAAATGACTCAGTTCAAAGAAGTGAGAGGTCTGGAGTGGAATATCGGGGCCATTAGCACTGCACGCTGGGCTGGGGCACGCCTTTGTGATGTGTTAGCCAAGGCTGGTCACCAACTCTGTGAAACTGAGGCCCATGTCTGCTTTGAGGGACTGGATTCAGACCCCACAGGGACTGCCTATGGAGCATCCATCCCTCTGGCTCGGGCCATGGATCCTGAAGCTGAGGTCCTGCTGGCATACGAGATGAATGGGCAGCCTCTGCCTCGTGACCATGGCTTCCCTGTGCGAGTGGTTGTTCCTGGTGTGGTGGGTGCCCGCCATGTCAAATGGCTGGGCAAAGTGAGTGTGGAACCAGAGGAAAGTTACAGTCACTGGCAGCGGCGGGATTATAAAGGCTTCTCTCCATCTGTGGACTGGGACACAGTAGATTTTGACTCAGCTCCATCTATTCAGGAACTTCCTGTCCAGTCAGCCATCACAGAACCCAAGGATGGGGAGACAGTACAATCAGGGGAGGTGACTATCAAGGGCTATGCATGGAGTGGTGGTGGGAGGGCTGTGGTCAGGGTGGATGTGTCTCTGGATGGGGGCCTAACCTGGCATGTGGCAGAGCTGGATGGAGAGGAACAGCGTCCCCGAAAGGCCTGGGCCTGGCGACTATGGCAGCTGCAAGCCCCTGTGCCGGCTGGGAGAAAGGAATTGAACATTGTTTGTAAAGCTGTAGATGACAGCTACAATGTGCAACCAGACACCGTGGCCCCAATCTGGAACCTGCGAGGTGTGCTCAGCAATGCCTGGCACCGTGTCCATGTCCATGTCGCCCCATAAGAAGGTGAAATGGAATTACCTACTCCCCAGAATCATCATCTCAACCCCTTTCCACACACATCCTTTTGCCTTGTTACCACAGGAAAACCTTTCCTTCCACCTCCACTTCTTGGATCACAACCCTATACTATGCCTTCCTAAACCACACACAGATATGCACATTGCACATTTCCACCCAGACACCAGCTCTCCTTTGACACTATGTTACATATTCCTATTATGCCAGAAGTTGAGAGCTGTTGAAGATGGAGGCTAGAAGTGGGAAATTTCTGTAAACAAGCACTCTTCTCCTCCTACCCCACCTCCACTTCTAGTGTCTATCATCACTTTATTTTGCTTTTCCTCTTGGGAGTCTTCAGAAAATGTGTGTGGATATGTGTACAAAAAGTGTATATGCAACTTTCTACTGACTTTCTGGTTGCCAGGGGTCGTGAGAGGTGCAATCCTGCCCCTTTATAGTTCCACTTTTCTAAACGCATCAATAAAGTATCTGTTTAAGACACAACTCCGAAAAAAGAAAAGATTATGACTTTGGGGACTTCTTGAGGCTGGAGCGTGAGCATATTGCAGGAGGGAGGTGCACTGGTACTGGGATATGTAGTGAGATAATCCCAAACAAGGTGGGGGGGGGGGAGGGAAAAGGGAAGTAGGTGCAGGGAAGTCAAAAAGTGGGGCTTCCTTCTCCGAGGTCCGCCAGTATCTGTAGCGTTGCTTAGGTGACTCACCTAAGAATAGCCTCAAGAGAGATTTTTTTAAATGGCATTGTTAAGCTCCTCCCGCCCCTCCCCATTTCTAAACACTTGGCAGGAAAAGCAAAGAATTCTAAGAGGCTAAAATCAATATTGCCATAGCAGAGGCAGGGCAAAACTTGGCACTAGGGGCAGATATGCCACGGCAGGTGGGGGCATCCAAAGTGCGCCTAGCTTACAAATCAAACGCAGATGCAGGGGCAGTCATCGAGTTACCCTCCGCACGCGACCGCTCCTTTCCGACTTGAAGCTTTCGGCGCTCGGCTACTCTCCCCTAGCTCTTTTTCCTTTCCCCAGCAGTCTCCCTGGCTTGGGGGCGCTCGGTGTTCGGCCACGCCGCCTGTCGCCTGGTAGTGGGACCGGAAGTTGTTCGGGGGAGGGGGGACGGCTCTGGTGGGGGGGGTTGGTGGGGGGGGCCGGTCCCTCCTCAGGTGAAGCCGCTGATGGAGATGGAGCCGCCGCCGCCGCCGCTGAGTGCCCGGGTCCCGGGTCCGGCCCGATTGCCGCCGCCTCAGTGACCCCACTCCCCCCGCACTGGGCCGCCCGGGCCAGAGTGGGGGACCCCCGCCGCCCCGCCCCCCTCTTCCCCAACACCGTCCCCTCTCCCTCACCCCCCCCAGCTTGCGCGCGCGCGGAGCTGCCTCAGGTGAGTGAGGGGCGGGGCTTGGGCGAAGCGCTGGGGGCGGGGCCTCGGTCGCCGGGGGCGGGGCCTGAGGGGCTTGGGCGTGAAGCTAGGGGAGACCCGGACTGGGGGCTGGCGGGAAGAGGGTGGCCGCCTGGGCTGTGGCCCGAGGGGAGGGAGCTGGCCCAGCTAGTGGGGGAGTTAGGCTCGAGGCTCCAAGGTTGAGGGGAAGGTAACGGAGAGCCAAAGGGTCCTAAAAAGGCGGGAGACGGGTCAAGACATCCAGGAGCTGGGTGCGCGAGGCTCCTTGGTGGGGTACCGCTGGGGTAGAACAGAAGAGGGTGAGAAAGGAGAAGCAGAGAGGGTACCTGGGCAAAAAAGCGAGAGGACTGGGGGGGGGGGGGGGCGGTTTGTCGAGAAGGTTAGAGAGAAGGACATAGGCCTCGGTGGGAAGATCTGGGAGGCAACGAGCAGAATGAGAGAAACAGTAGAGAAGAAACTTAGAGTGCAAGTGGAAAGTGCGGTCTAAGGTACCATGTAGGGTGAGACGTCTAGGGAACCTGAGAAGCAGGGCTGGGAAGGAAGAGATTCACTGCATATGAGTCCTAAGAAAGAAATGTAACAGAGGAAGCCCTGGGTCTGAGGACTCTAAGGAGAGACAGACTTTGGGAAGCAGTTGTAAACTAAAATAGGCCTCCGTGTACCTCTTCGCACAACCCATCCCCAGTTTTCTTCCCCCTTGTCCGCTAGAGTTGTAGATTCTCACTTTTGAAATTTTCATTTGACTTCTCTACTTTTTAATTTTTTCAAATTTTTAATGTTTATTTTATTTTTGAGAGAGAGAGGGAGACAGAGGATCTCAGTCAGGCTCTGTGCTGACAACAGAGAACCCAATGCAGGGCTCGAACTCATGAACCACAAGATCATGACCTGAGCCAAAGTCCCCTGCTTAACCAACTGAACCATCCAGGTGCCCCGCTTTTTAAATTTTTTTAATCGTGACTGGTCCTGTCATGAGGACCAGTTGGAGTCCTGTCATGAGTTGGGTTTTAATGGAACACAGATCTTTAGGTATAAGATGTTTAGGAAATAAAGTACCCCATTTCTTTCTCCAGGGTCAAGAATTTACTAACTCTGCTTCCAGGAAGATTTGATGCATTACCAACTATATTGTGTCAAGTTTTGCATACCTTCTTTCATTTCAGTCCTTTCTCTCATAAGCAAAACTGCCAACTGTTGTGACTCTTACAGATCCCCCACTGACATGTTTCATAGCCCCACCTGTTTCCCAGTCTACCCCGCCTGAACCCTTAAAGCATCAGTGGTGAGCTTAGAAAGTTTCTGACTCCCTCACATATCAACGCTAGGCCTTCCATCATCAAGGCCAAGCAGAAGACCATTTGAGGCCAGGGCACCTGGGTGGCTCAGTTGGTTAATTGTCCCACTTGGGCTCAGGTCATGATCTCACAGTCTGTGGGTTTGACCCCCGAATCAGGCTCTGTGCTGACAGCTTGGAGCCTGCTTTGGATTCTCTGTCTCCCTCTCTCTCTCTCTCTCTCTCTCTCTCTCTCTGCTCTCCCCTGCTCATGCTCTCTCTCTCTCTCTCTCAAAAATAAATAAACGTTAAAAAAATGTATAATAAAAAAACATTGAGGCCTGCTGTTTCCCCTTACTGCTATTTGTTCACTTTATCTGTGTGAAGGTACATGTTGATATTCTTAGGAAGCATTAAAAACAGGTGTCTGACTACCTAATAATTCCACCTAAGATAACTGTGATTCTGAGGACAAGACCAGGACAAGTCCAAATCAAACAATCGTTGAAATTGTAGCTTCTTGTTTGGTAGAAGTATCTCCTCATTGGTCTGTCAGTAGTTCAGTTAATATTGCTTTGTGGTGTAGGGAACTTCAGCCTTGCCTGAACACCCGAAAGCCAGAGAATCCAGACAGCTCCCTGGATCATGAGAATAGTCAGAAGAGTGGCTCATGAGATAAAAACAAAGTCTTAAAAGGAGAAAATTTAAAAAAATAAAATAAGAAAATAGTGTAGCCATTGGGAAGCAGGATAGATCTCACTGGAGCTTCTAGGGTGGGTCCCAGGTGGTGGGAGCTGCCCTCAATTTGGCAGGGTCGGAATTATATCTTGCCCTAGTCAATAGATGCTGATGTCTCAAGCACAGAATATAATGTCTTTGTTGCCCACTGAGTGCAGGTAGTTCAGTTGTAGCTTTTGGGCAATCCCCTTCCTCTTAGTAGGTTAAGGGCAAAGCATGTTTTGGGACTTGGCTCAGAAAGAAGTCCTGACTTTTTTCCAGTGAAAATGCAACTGAACATTTCTTCTTTATTTTCTCCTAGTTTAAATCTGCAGCTTGTACTTCCCAGTGTGGGAGGAACATTATCCCACCTTTTACCTCCTACTAACATCCACAAAGAAATTATTTTCTCCCAAACTGGCCATCTTTTTTCCTTCAACATACACACAAAATAACCAAGGAAAAATGAAGACAAATTATTGTAGGGCAGGTATTTCTGGGCTCATTTTACTCTACAAGAACAAATAAGAATGTGGAGCTCTGTGGGTGTAGACAATGCTACAGGCAGAGGGACTCTCTTTCTTTGTTGGTGTCATGACCCTGCCTAAAGAAGGCTCTGAATTCCCAGCTGTTTGATTTGCCTCCTTCTCAGAAGAGTTGTAGATTCTGTATTGGAAACAGGGAGATAATTTCAAGGTTTATCTGACGAAAGCATCTAAGAAAGGATAGTGCTGATATGAATGGCCTGTCCCCTCCTACCCCACCAGTGGGAGTGGCATCAACCTTGTAGACTCTGCTGGAATACATATGCTGGTGTAATCCTTGAGCCAAGGAGGTCTGTTTCTACCTTAAAGAGACCTAGTAAGGGCCTAGGTTGGCATTTCCCTCAGGCTCATAATCTCTAAAAAGAGACATGGGAGGGAGAGGATTATTTTTTCTTCCATCCATAAACCAGTGTTTCTAGTTTAAGGATTTAAGCCACAAGATGCAGACCCCCAAACTTTTCATTTCAACATCCGAGAAAGAAGGTAAGCATGGGTGGTCCCAAACCTTCCCACTGTGGCAAAATTTAACTTTGGGCTGTAGTAGAAAGACTGGTTACCAGACTGATAACCTGGGTTCTATTTGGTCTTAATTCTGTCACTAACCAGATAGGTGACTCAGCTTAGTTTCTTCTTCTGTTAAAAAACAAGAGATTGGAGATCATCTCTCAACTCCATTCTAGCTGCAAGATTCCCCAGGTCCTACAACATTCCTGCCCTAGGCCCTCCACAAGAAGAGAGGCTTACTTGTCAGGGCAAGATTCTTTGTTAGCAGAGGAGCCTGAAAATATCTGTCCCGCCCAAACAACAGTGAGCCCTTTTGATCAGCATGCATTAGAGGCTTCTGGTCAGGACTGCCACCAAAGGCAATTGTTCCCATCTCTTCCCCCTTTTTGCTACTCTATACCAGTCAGGATAGTTCACTGAACCTTCCACGTAATTTCAAAGTTCACTTGAGCTAACTTTGTTAGGGGCATCTTTGGCTTCAAAACTAATTATTAAGAAACTCAAATCGAACACTGCTGGCCTACTTTTCTCACCTTTACCCAAACATACAGTTGAATAGCAGTGACTTTGTGGGGCCTTTCTATAAACACAGGGCTCAAATACTTCAGGGTATACCACAAACCCAGAGAGTATCAGCTCGTGCACATCACCTAGTGATTTACCTGTTTAGTTTAGCCCCTCCATAGTTTCTTAAGTCCTAAAATGAGACATGGGAGGGTACGATTGTTTCTCCTCCCACCTATAAACCTTAGCCTTCTCTCTCTTCTGCAGTCTACGTGGGGAGGACAGGGAAGCGCAAAGAACAAGAGAAAATATTCATCCTTCTGAGATCTAAAAGGAGACAATGAGGTGATATTTTCCCACTCCCCAGACGTTGTGTTTCCAGCTCATACCCCTTCTTTTTTTAGAGACTGGTCATTCCTAGGATTACCTGGGAATTCATCCCCTCAGCACTGCTCCCCAAGCACTTGGATAATGAAGCTGAGCTGTCTTCGTCTGTCTTATATGTAGACAGAAGGTCATCATCTACAGCCTGGTGAAAAAAATGAGTCAGACCTTTCTGCTATAAAGACAGACACATGAGCTGAGAAAAGGTTGGTGGGTTTCCTTCAGAGAGTACTAGGTTGACCCAAAGATCATTTCAGAGCTGCAGATTGCTCAATGTCAAGGTCTGTTTCCTGGAAAGGGGCACGTAGTCAGGCTGCAGACAATGCCTTATTCCATCTCTTCCCTCAACCATTTACTTCTTTCCTGTCCCCAGTTATGCAAAGCCCTGATAGACCACAGAACCAGCTATGTGACTCCAACATGTTTTTGTGTCGCTTTCATTCAGTTCATGGAGGTACAGACAGGAGAGGATGATGCTGTGGGTTTGGTTTACTTGCAGTACCTGAACTGCTCACTCCCATGCAGGTGAAAAGTTCTGTCTTGCTAATAATCACCGGGCTACACTTCAGGTCCCAGGTCCTAAGAGAGACCAGAGAAAAGATTGCTACTCTCTGCTGCAGTTCCGGAACAATAACCAAAAGGATGGCACAAATCCTTGCCACTCTCTCCACCTCCACTTTCTTTCCCAACAATATCCTCCTTGCTACCTTTCTACACACTAGACCACATGGAGTATATTTTAAATTCCAATTTTGGAGTGTCACTGGATCAAACAGGATTCTTTGAAGGATTTGAAGAGCTTTAAATACTTGTGATATCCATCTTATTTCAGGCTTTCAGAGCTACCACATACAGAAAACTTGACTTTCTGACATTTTTGTCACCCAATAGTGAAAGCCGTGGGGATGTTTTTGTGGAGATGAGAAGCTGGGGGTGGTAGCTGATGCCTGACCTGCCCCTGGAAGTCAGACTTTGGATTGGTCATGACCTGGTACTTGTCTGGAAGTGTGGTGGGAAATCTTCTGTCTAAAAGGAATGTCCATTCCTGCCCATTCCTGTTCAAATGTGATACTGTGTTGATGGGAGAAAGCCAGGGCCATGGAGGACTCTTATTACAGTGCCAAGTGGATTCAAAAGAACAGGGAAGAAAACCTTTGTCTCCGGAGGTTACAATGACCAACCTTTCCTCCCTCACAGAGACGCTTCCTTTTGAATTAGGAGACTAGCTATTTCTAGTTGCTTTGTATTCAGCTCACTGAACTGAATTTACAGTACATATGTGCCTACCTCCATCACTGAATGATGCCTATGTTGCTATAAAGCCGGTTTCTTTCCAAGATCTTTGAGCCAAACCTGTCTTGTGTAACTAACTTCTCTCTTTTTATGCCTCCTCCCCCTGCGGTATGTCTCCAATTGGCAGTGCCTAATTTGACCCAGTTCCTCTAAGGAGACACTAAGATCTGCCTGCCTGGCCAGGCAGGGGAGGAGGTGCTTTGAGGGGCGGGGAGTGGGGAGGTTGGGAGGGATGTGCTGCCTGGAGACTTGAACAAACAGTGAAGTACATCTACTGATTTGCTTCTGGCTCTCAGAGCACCAAGATTGGGAACAGCAGAATCTCGATCCCCTCTCACTTCCAGGGTTACCAACTTGGCATGTAGACCTGTTAGAGGCAGCCAAATGCTGATTTTGCCCAAGATGTGTCATGGAGCACCTGTTAAGAGCAATTAAGAAGCAGAAGAGCTCAGTTTGCTGCTAGGAACAAAGTCCAACTCAGAAAACAACTCCTTCAGACCCTTCTGGAAATTGTTTTGGGACCATTTGGGCAGGTGTCCAAGAATGAGATGTACTTCCTGAGCCAGTGCTAGCTGAATGCTATGCTTCAACTGTTTTGCCTACCTAGTGCTTATCTAGCCCCTGGTTCCTTAGTGTTCTCTCTCTCTGTCTCTGTCTCTCTCTCTCACACACATACACACACCACACACACATTACATTAATATATTTCTCCCTGTAGAGCCTGCTCTACTTTTTCCTCCTTTTTAAGTAACAGACCCCACTCCCACGGAGGTCATACCAAAGGAAAAGATGCCTTAATTGATGTTAGAACCAGGGGAAAGCAAGAAGATCCATGAAGGCCTTGAGTATTCTGACTTTCCAAAAGAAACAAGACAGTGGGGCACCTGGGTGGCTCAGTCGGTTAAGGGGCCGACTTCGGCTCAGGTCATGATCTCACAGTTTGTGGGTTTGAGCCCTGGGTCGGGCTCTGTGCTGACAGCTCAGAGCCTGGAGCCTGCTTCAGATTCTGTGTCTCTCTCTCTCTGCCCTTGCCCTGCTTGTTCTCTCTCTCTCTCTCTCTCTCTCTCTCTCTCTCTCTCTCTCTCAAAAATAAACATTAAAAAAAAATTATTTTAAATAAAAGAAACAAGATGGTTTAATGGGAAGAGCACAGCTCAGGAGAACTGTGTTCTTTTCTTTTGTTTTGTTCCAGTCTCACCATGAGCCCAGAGACAAGTAACGTCACTGCTCTGAGCCTCAGTTTCTCCAAGCAGAAAATGGAGGAAATCTTGCCCATTCTTGCTTCTCCTGTTTGTGTGCATGTGTGCGTATGTGTAGGGAAGTCACATGTGGCATCTTAGCTCTGCAGTAGTTTTGAAAAATCCTAAAAGGCAATTATGGAGCTAATGATTCAGAAATGAGAGGGGCCCCATGAGTACCAGACCGCCCTTCCTCATTCTTTGAATCTCTGACCACCACAGTTCTATGGCTAGTTCCAGGGGGTATGAGTTTGCTAACCACTGTGGACTTGGGCTCTTCTAATCATTACCCCTAAGGGAACCTTCAAGGAACCACTTATTATTGTGGCTTGGTCTAGCAGTCTGATCCCAAAGCTGAGACCATCTCAGGGAGGGTGTGAAGAAAAGAAGAACTGAAAATAAATTTAGATAAATTTTTCTTCCACACCCAGGTTTCCTGGGTGAGACTAGGACTCTCTGATGAAATCTAAGGCAGAGCTGCTTTGTGAAGTGAAGGAAAGCCCATGTTTCAGGCTTTGTCTTGAGACTTTTCAGAAGAGTATGATGTCTCTCGGCGCAAGAGTGACCTGGGGGAAGGGGGAGACAGGGTAATAGATACTTTTCCCCTGTGCATCCTCCAGAGTCCCCGATCCTTGCCTCTAACAGTATAGTATTACAAGCAAACCAAATTTCCATCCATCCACCTCAGAGAGATCCTTCAAAGAGACAGGAATCCTGGTGGCAGCTCCAACTGTTTCCTTTCCCCACTCTTGCGCCCTCAAATCTGCCCCTGGAGTATTTATTTTTCATTAGGTGACTGGTGAAATCAATTTTGGAGGTATGTAAATTTCTACCAAAGAGATTTTTTTTTTTTTCTTCCTCCCACAGGCTCCTAAAGAGAGAATTCATTGCAACAAATTATCACTTTTAATTGTTCTCAGTTCTTGATTTGTTTAATACTCTACTGCCAATTACTGCTTGCTTCTGTCAAATAGACTAACCTGCATTTTAAATTCAGGGTTCCCACCCTAAAAAATAAAATAAAATAAAACATAGCAACGTAAGTGACAAGAATATGGGGAGAAGCCACTTGAAGATTTAATTTGTTTATTATACCTTCAGTAGTGGACTCCACTGAACCTGAGGTGGGCTGCTCTCCTCCATATTTACCTTCCTGTCCCCCACCCTCCCCCACATACCCCCCCCCCAAAAAAAAAGAATCCCCTGAGACAGAATCCTGTTTCTTCCTTTTATTACTACCCCATCCTCAAGGTACAGAGCTTCTATGGAGCTGGTTTCTGTGCCTCCAGAAAGCTGGGCTGTAACCTGTCTCCTTTCCCACAGCATCAGCTCCACCTACAGGAGGAGGGGTCTACTCTCAAAACAACACAACCAGGACCACTCTGGAGTAAGACATTGTTTCCACTTCGGAGGCTGGGGAAGCCTGTAGAAGTTGTGGGTTGGACAAGACCCTGGGGTCTGTAAGTCAGGGTACATTGTCTTTCTCATCAGGACAAAGTATGAGGTTTTTCATCTTTAGGATAGGGTCAGAACACACTTGCTAATTCCAGAATGTTAGAAACCTCCTCCCTTCCCAGATCTGCCTTCTGATAGCAGCTATTTTCTCTTTCAGCAGACTCTAAGATGGATATAGAAGACTGCAATGGCCGCTCCTATATGTCTGGTATGCCCTCTTGTGCATTCTGTTTGTAAGGGGCTGGGAGCAGACACTCGCCTGTGGAGCAGAGTGGAGAGCCTTCAGCCTAGCACAGGACCTCTGAGTGCCCCAGTCGTCACAGAGCTGCCACTCATGCTTGGTTTGCTTGGTAGTGTGCATCTATTTTGGTCATTTTACATTCCCTAAATAGTGATTCTCTTCCCAGACTTCTTGGAGGATAAGGGTAGGGGAAGGGAATAGGAGGGGAATACGAGTGGAGACTAATAGAGAGGAATGATTTAAAAGTAAAGAGATTGAAGGAAGATGTGATTCCTTCTCCTGTTCTCTGAGGTCACCAGCCAAACAGGATATTCTATCCCAGCCAGGTAGACAGTGGAGCAGCGTTTCAAACCTCAGAGGCCTGCAGGAGCCAGTTGGGTATGTAAATGAGTGAACTGGGTTGGGATAATGAGCCGAAGAGAATGTGGGGACTGTCATGGACAGAGAACACATGTCCTACCTCAAGGAGCAACTGCTCCTCAGTGTCCACCAGTTACTGCCATGCCAGAATGTGTATCTGGTGTGGCCAAAACTTCCAATTTTTCAACAGAATTCAGAAATCCATATTTTATGTGAAATGTCTCCATTTTAGAATAATGACTCAATATTTTTAAAAAATGTTCCATGGAGCAAGCCAAACTTATCTATGGGCTGAATTCAGCCAGTGGGCCAACAACGAAGAGCCTTTGAAGGAGCGATATAGAGCCCACTTCTCATTTCCCCCAGTCCTTTGTCATGGTCATAACATGCTATGGCTTTTCATACCTGCCAAATACTCTTACTGAGGCAGAAGAGATCACTGCTTATACTACAAACGGCTTTTAGAGATATGAGAGTAATCAGGGTCCTCTCAGAGTTTAACAACAAGGTGAAAAAAAAATGCGGAATTTTATCTGGCCCCCTCTCTGAAGGTGCAGAAAAGGGCCTAAGACAGAGTTTGTCTCTAAGACGCCAGGACTCCTTTTTTGGATCATTAGAATGTCAGGGCAGGGAATGATTATAAGAGATAAGGGGAGCCAGATTTGGGTTTTGACATGATGAGTATGCCCATCAGAAATCCAAGCACCATTGTAGAAATGACCCATAGCATTTTATTTTTTATACCCTGAAGTGGGACCAATGGAATTATGGGTACATTCAAAGATGATAGCTAGGTGGGTCAGACACACATATAAGAGTCATTGGCAGCACGTGGGTAACATAAGGTAAGACATTGACTCTGACCCCTTTCTTGTTTAAGGGGGAAGGAGTTGGAATGGATTAAGGCATTCGATACCTGCCACACGCTGGACACAGTGACAGGGATCAAGTGGACTGATTTAATTGAAAGAGATTTTGTTGGAACTAAAATCATGGCCCTTCTGAGGAACCACCCAGTCCTTCTATCTCCTGCTCAGTTAGGCCTACTCAGAAAACCACTACTGAGCAACAACCACACTCAGGACGCTGTTTTATTGCTGGGGAACACTCAGATAAAAACCAGTCCCTGCCCTAATGTAGGTAAATGAGAAACTGAGAAAGTGGCTGGGGAAATATCCCATGGAGCTCTGTCTCTGGAGAATGCTGGATATTAGAGGAAAGCCCCTAGGGTGGTTGCTTCACTGTGCTATGAAACCAAATTTTCCCCGCTTTCAGCGGGTTGACATTTCCTAGACAAGAGAAGCCTCTGCACAGCATAGTTTTTGAATGGAAGTAGAGGCCAGAAACCCCTCATCTGTGTTTCGGGAATTCTAGGTGCCAGCAGCCACCTTAAGGAGAAGGAAAAGGGAAAGCCAAGGCTAACATTAGTTCTGAAAAGTAGCCCCCGCAGGAATGGGTATGTCTGAGACAGTCCATTTGAGGGGCATCTGAGAGTCTCTAAATGACCCATCTCTCCTGGGCCAATATGCAAGCAGTGGGAAAGGCTGCTGTGTAGACCCCTCCTAAAGCACACTTTGGCCCTTCAAGGTCATCACAGCTCTTCTGTCTTCATACCAGGTGGCCTTCCCTCACCTGGCCACTTGATGAAGGGAGTATCTCTCCTGTTCTTTAAAGAGATTTTCCCACCTCACAGATCCTGATTCAGAAAATCCAGCTTCTCTCCCTTTGTCTCTTTCTAAAGGTGCAAGTCAGTCCCTCCTGAGGGAGAGAGGGAAGAGAAGGGATCCACTAACTTACCACACAGATTTTCTCCCCACCTCCATTCCCTGTCTTTCAGGGGAAACTGAGTTGCTCAAACCCAGCTCATGCAATTAATTGACTGAGCAGTGCTTTTCACAAGTTTTCTGGGACTGTGAACTGTTTAAGGGAACCTTCGAAAGGGATCCAGGGGTAGGCAGCCCAAAGTTTCACAGCCCCTCCCACCCCCAAATTCTTGGAATCAGAAAATCTAGTCTCCAAAGTAGGTCAGCACGTCAGTGAGCAGCTCCTCTGGAAGGGAAGGGAGCAGAGGCCTTGTCTTGATAGAAGGCGGATTCATCCAGGGCTGTCGGCTGCCCAGGCCCCAGGGGCACAGGAGGGAGGGGAGTGGAGGTGGGGAGAAGATACCAGGATTTTGCCCGGGATCTGAAAAGCCTCAGGGCCACAGAGCAACACTAGCCTGAGACCAGACTGCTGGGCCTTCTCGCTGCTGGGAAGGAGGGGGCTGTCAGTCCCCAGATCTAAAGAGCAACCTCCCTCCTGGAGGAGGAGGGAAAAGAGGGAATCTGAGTGCCTGAGTTTAGTGGGGGAGGGGCTTTCTGACGATCTGAGAGCCTTGAAGCTGCCCCATGTCCTGGGCCCCATGACCTCTGGGGCCTTGGCTTCCCCAGCTGGCAGAGGATTGGGCCTTCCCTGGGGGCCCCCCTTTCTCCCTCCCACCCTGAGGGCCCATCCATCTCTCTCTCTCTCTCTCTCTCTTGCACACACTCTTGCCTCTCTCAGGCATTTGTTGTGCAGTTCCTCTTTGTCTGCTGGGCACGAGGGCAACGGCATCTGCCTCCCCCTCCCTGTGCACACCCCCCCCACCCCCACCCCTTTACTGGCTTGGGAAAGGGATGCTGTAGCCTAGCATCCCCCCACCAGACACACATATACATTCTCTCCAGCCCCCTCCCCAAGCACATCCAAGCGTGCTCTCGCTTGCTCTCTCTCTCCCTCTCTCCCTCTCTCCCTCTCTCCCTCTCTCTCCCTCTCTCCCTCTCTCCCTCTCTCTCCCTCTCTCTCCCTCTCTCCCTCTGCCTCTCTCTCTCTGCCTCTCTCTCTCTGCCTCTCTCTCTCTCTCTCTCTCTCTCACACACACACACACACACACACACACACACACACACTCACACACATACACCCCGGGCTGAGCTCTTCTTGTTGGCTGCAGCCGTGGGCCCCTGCTCACCGTGCCGCTGCCTGCGAAATGACGGCGGTTCCCCTCACTTCCAGGAATCCACGCTTCCTGGAAGGTGAGTGGCTGGGCTCACCCCTGCCTGCCACCGAGACGCAGACATGCACACACCACCCGCACTCCCTCGCCGTTTCCAAGGCGGCGGCCGCGTTCGCACCCCAGGGTCTCACCGGCAAGGGAAGGATAATGTAAGTTCAGGCAGAAGGTGGCTAGTGGAGGGGGAAGGGGGGTGCCGGGGCTAGGGAGCCAATTCACTAACAACTCCCAAGCCTGAGGAGAGGGAAAGGATGGGGGCTGTGTGTGTGTGTGTGTGTGTGTGTGTGGCGGGGGAGGGGGCGTTCCTCCTTACACTTGCGGAGGATGGGAAGGGTGTTTGGTGTTGCTAAGCAAAGACTGCGACTTGGACAGTGGGAGATTGTGGTGACATCTTGATTAGGCCTTGGGGACAGATGTAGAGCTGCCCTGGGTGAAATGCCGAGACAGGCCTGGGTGGGAATGGGTAATAGAATCTAGGTAAAGAGGAGCCTTGGCAGCAGAAGCCTCAGCCTCGAACAGAGAGATCCGAGGGCCCTCAGCCTCTTCCCCACAATAGAGCTGGGGATGGGCGTCTTTCTTTGCTCCTGTACCCACTGTTCCCTGCTAGCAGGCTAGCAGGCTAGCATCCTGCCACCCTGGAGCCCATGGTCAAGACAGGGAAAGCAGTTAGGATAAGATTCCTTGCTGATAAGTGTGGAGGTTCTTAGACCTCATGGCTGTTCCCTAGAGGCAACCACTCTTTGAAGGGATCGAGGAAGGGCAGCAGGAGTGGAGGGCTTGTCTCCTTCAGCATGTGAAACACATTTAGCTGGTGGGACCTTGCCCCATTTCCTCTCTCTCCCTCCTGTTTTTCTGCCCCATACCCGCCTCCTTGTTCCTCTGATGTCAACCTCATGATTTGGCTTTGCCCTCTGGGGGTTCAGCCAATCTATGATGACTTTGACCAAGAAAATTTATCTGAGACCTGAGAGTGGCCTTAATTCTTGGCTTTGACAGTCTGGGGTTTCTTGGGAGTCCCAGGCATTTGAAGTTCCCTCACTGGGGTTTCTGGGACTGACAGAGGAACTGCTGAACTTCCTAAATCTGACTCTAGTCCCCTTCACCCTCCGGCTAGAACTCAAAATCCCAGGGTCCCCGTAAAGACTTTCTGACCCCTAAAACAGATTCATTTTTACGTATTAGTGCCACAAAAGTAGACTTGAACCTGTTTTCCCTCTTACCTTTATCCTAGGGAGGGCAATGGCATCTAAGACCCACTCAGACTAACGGTGTGACTGTGGAGGCACCTACTCTTCCTCCTGTTCCCAGGCCTTAATAAGGAAGGGACAAAGGATATTTTCCTCTTAATGTCCCTAAATATTCCTTTAAGCATATTTTCCCCATATGTCAAGCCCAGTAGGCTGGGACTAGAGATGGATTTCCAGCAAGTTCACTCATTGTTTTACGGTCCAGGGCTCAGCACCAGGGCCCAGAGCTCAGTTCTTCCCCCATTACAAATATCAAGTGATTTAGGGCAAGTTAGCACTAATGTCTGAAAAGGAACAAGGAGACACTCCTTTTAGCCCTTTTAACCATAGTAAACCCTACACTCTGTTAAAGGACGTATTGTAAAACTGGGTCTGAGTCTACACGTCTCAACCCACAACTCCTGAGATGCTTACTTTGATGATATGCGTGTGGTTCTGACTTGGGCAACTTTTCTAGATAACCATGGTTCATCTAAAGAGCCCCAGCTGGGAAAACTGAAAATGCCATAAGGCATTTTCTATAGATAGTGAACAAATTTTCCTCAGGCTTTGATGGGATAGAATGGGGGAAATGGGACTTTTAGAAGAGGATATGAATGGGAAATGGTCCCAAAGTCCTGAGTGGTTGTTTTCTTCCCACTGACCAAGCTGGAGAGGGATCCCTCAGGAGGGTGTGTTCCGGATTTCTTGCCTCAGGCCCAAGACTCCAACCATTTTATAATGGAATCTTTATTTTGTGAAAGTAAGTATGTACATAGCTGGGAAATTGGGTAAAGTACTAATAGGTGGACTTTAGGGATGAATTTTAGGGTTTGTCTCTCTCTCTCTCTCTCTCTCTCTCTCTTCCATATTTAGGCTTGTGTGTACGCATCCATGCATGTTCATGTTAGCAGATAATGTAGAAGGCTATGGGTGTGTTTACCCCCGTAGGTATGTTCTCTTTATGTGTATCTACATGTGTGATATATGTCTGTGTTTCTGTGTGTGTTTACCTACTTGTATGTTTTTTTTGTTTGTTTGTTTTTGTGGATTTTTTTACCTATAAATTTGTGCAAAAGATTGCGGGGAGGAGGGATTTTTTTTTTTTTTAAAGACATGATTCATATCTTCAGATATGTTAACTAATTTTTAAAGACATAACCAAACTCTCAAAACTCATTTTTACAAAGCAATTTATCAACAAGTTAACAATGAATATATTGAGAATAAACTTATGTCACTGTCAAGGGAACATCAAGTAGTATTTAGGTATTTGGAATCATATCAGATTGGAGGCTTTCTAGAGTAGTCAAATTTTTACTGATTTCAGAAGAGAAGATCTAATGGGCCCAACTCTCCTCTGCTGAAACAATGACTCTCAACTGGCTGTGTAGAGGGTGGCTAAGGACATGAGTGCTTACTGTTTATGTTCCATCCGGGTTCCACCACTATCAGCTATGTCACCTTGGACAAGTAACACAGCCTCTTTTGTGCCTCAGTTTTCTCATCTGAAAAATTAAGACAATATTGGCACCTGCTTCAACAGGGTTGTTCACATAAAGTGCACAGAACAATACCTGGCACAAAATAAGCACTCAATAACACTCAGTAAGTGTTAGCAGCTGTCATTATGATCACTTTTATTATCATTAGACTCAGGGACAATTCCAGCTGCCCTTCCTACAGATCCCGAACCTGGGTGCTGGGGGCTCCGGAGAGGAACAATAGGGAAGAGCATCTGTCCTGAACCACCTCCCTTTTGAGGCCCTCATTTTCCTCTCCACCCTGGCCCGCCCAGCCTCAGCCTTCCTTCCTGTAGATGTCAGGCAGTGATGCTCTTCCCCTCAGGCCTAGAAAAAGGTAGGGTGAACAAGATGCAGCCACTGAGCTTGCAGAAGTCAGCACTGGGCACCAGGCTGACAAGGGCACAAGGTGATGAGGGAGCATCAGTTAAGCTGAGGACAAAGTACAAGCTAGCCTCCTGGGCCACTCCCCCCCACCCCAGGTGGAATATATGTGCTATTCCTCAGACACTCCTGGCTACCCAAGAACAAAGGAAAGGGGCTTAAGTGCTTACCATGGTGATGTGGGAAACAAAGGCAAATGAAAAATTAAATTCCCTTACTGCCTACAGCCCATTGACAAGTCCTTGAAACAGGCAGAGTGACCTTCCTCTAGAGCTCAGCTGCCTCGATGATGACACTTTGCTATGGGCAAAAGAGAATCTTAGCTTAACATTATCCCAACCCCCAGGATCCTGTAAGTCTACTTTAACATATAAAAATTCCTTTGGAAACTTCCTTTATCTCAACTCCCCCAAGATATATGCTGGCAATCATACCCCAAGCTTATGGTCCTCTGATATACATCTGAAGGGTCATGATTGAGATTTTACTAAATGGTAATAAATGGCATTTTCCTAACAGTATCTGGCCCCTTGAAGTCCTGGAAAGCTTGCTTCCAAAATTCCTTGGAGACTTACTCTGTCCCTAACCCCCTCCCAATCTGAGGGTATATAATCAGTTACCCGTAGCAACCCCAGTGCAGCTCTTCCTGCCCACGGGTCCTGTCCCCGTGCTTTCATAAAATCACCTTTTTGCACCAAAGACGTCTTCAAGAATTCTTTCTTGGCCGTCAGCTCTGGACCACCCCACCATCACCCCAAAACTTCATCACAAGGTATGGTGCTGAACGTATAACACTGCCTTGTACATGGCTACAAGATGAGTGTTTGCAAAGCATAACAGAATTTTGAAAAGGTGAGGCAATGGACAGTAAAAGGCCTGGCTGCAGCTTCACCTGTCCTCTTATTCTCTCCTCCAAGGTAGCGGGGACTCATCTCTGGAGAAGGAGTTCCTTGGGGCCCCGGTGGGGCCCTCGGTGAGCACCCCCAACAGCCAGCACTCTTCTCCCAGCCGCTCCCTCAGTGGTAAGTGCAATCTCCTGCCCTGCCCTGGCACTAGGCACCCTGTTTGTGTTTGGCCCTCAGTTCACCCTCCACTGGCAGCCATTTCCCCATTGCTGCCTCCCTCTGGTTTCCTGCATACAGCCTCTAAAACACTAAGGAGTTCAGCATCTAGGGCCCTTCTGACTTCTGGAAGGAGAGTGGTCTCTGCCAGATAAGGGTAGAATTAAAAGAAGCACGGGTGGGATTAAGCTAAAGTCTCCAAAGAGAAACCCTGGAGTTGGACAAGCAAGGACATAGGAATGGTCACAAGCTAGAGTCAGACAGGAAACAGAGATGAGAGGGATCTCCTCATCACCACCAACCCAGCCCCACCCCCATTCTCCTGCCCGGACAGGGTCCCCATTACTGCCTCTTCTAGCTGGCCCTAGATCTGTGACATTCTCTAAATGGTTGGAATAGCCAGGAATGTAGGTCAGAGCTAGAGCCAAAGCTTACTCCTCAGTGGCTCCTCCCTCCTTCATCCCCCTCTCCAGATTTTAATGGAGGGGAGTAGAGGGGGTTCACTCTTATGGGGAGGGAGGATAATGTGAGCCATGTCTGTCTTCCAGTTTTGCTCTCTCTTTAGCCTGCCGTCTCTTTGGTCTTCCTAGGACCATTTTCCCGCCACTGTTACTTGCTGGCTTCCTGCCCAGGGCCAAGCCAGACGTCTTTCTTTATGACAAGAGAGTGGAGAAAAAGGCTCTCCTTAGCCTCCTCCTCTCCCCAGTGGGACAGAAGACATCCAATGTACCCCAACTTCTTTCTCTTGAAGCCTATTTGCCTGGGTGGTGAGATAGAAGGAAAAGGTTGTTTCAGGTCCCAGCAGGAGTGCCATATCACCACCAAGGATACCGAGGGTATTGGCCACTTTTAAAGCCCACGTGTCTCAGGGCCGGGAGAAAGCCTTCTGGACATTGGGAGTGACATTCTGGTCTGCGGGCAGGTTCCCCCTTTGCCTGTCTCTGTCCTAAACACCATCCCACCCTTCAGCCAACTCCATCAAGGTGGAGATGTACAGCGATGAGGAGTCGAGCAGACTGCTGGGGCCAGATGAGCGGCTCCTAGAAAAGGACGACAGTGTGATCGTGGAAGACTCGTTGTCAGAGCCCCTGGGCTACTGTGATGGAAGTGGGCCAGAGCCTCACTCCCCCGGGGGCATCCGGCTGCCCAATGGCAAGCTCAAATGTGATGTCTGCGGGATGGTCTGTATCGGACCCAATGTGCTCATGGTGCATAAGCGCAGCCACACGGGTGAGTAAGCCAGGGGGTTGAGGAGGAGCTCCCAGGGTAGGCTGGAAAGGCAGAGGCCCACAATGCAGTGGGACAGCCTCAGAAAGGGAAGAGTCTCTCCCAGCACATTTTCTAGCCAATGAAAGAAAGGGGGGATGGCGTTTGGATTCCCTCCACACTGTACTTCTTTGGCACTCTCATCAGCTGTTGTTATAAAGAAAAGCTGGTATTTTTCTCAGGAGGTGAGGGAGAGGTAGATGTAGCCTCAGGATGAATCCTACAGCCCAACAAGGGTAGGACCCTGTTTGGGCCCTGTTGATTTAGACAAACAAACATACACAAACAAAGAAAAGGAAAACAAAAGCCTCTTCTCAGCTTTCTCAGCCTTTGGGCTCCAGGGGCAGAGTGGGTCTTATAAGGCTCAGTTTTGGGTTAATGATCTTTTGGCCCAGAGTTCCAGGCCTGGTGCCCTTTGCCCTGCCATTCATCCTGATCCACACCTTCCCAGGGTAAGGCTCTTCCCAAGAGAATCTTTAGAAAGCAGGAATTTCCTGTGCGTGCCACAGCTCTGCCTCTCAGTAATTGTTCTGAGCACCGTCCCTTAGGCAGGGTGGGGCAGAGGGTGACAGAAGAGGTTCAGCCTTCAAAATTCCTCACATGCAGTCCTCAGAGATCTGTTCTTTCTCTTGCAGGTGAAAGGCCCTTCCACTGCAACCAGTGTGGCGCCTCCTTCACCCAGAAGGGGAACCTGCTGCGCCACATCAAACTTCACTCTGGGGAGAAGCCTTTCAAATGTCCCTTCTGTAACTACGCCTGCCGCCGGCGCGATGCTCTCACTGGCCACCTCCGGACACACTCGGGTCAGTTACCTATTTAGGGGGAAGGAAGAGTGGGACCTCAGTACACCCAGAAAATAGAGCTCAGTGACCTCTCTGACATTTGGGGAGTTACAGTGTCTGTCACTGAGGAGGGCAGAGCACTCACAGAGCAGATAGGGCCCTGCCTCTCTCACCCCTCGTCTGGGCAGCAGGGCCCCATGGGGAATTTGGGGGACTCTTTGGTGAGGTATTTTACATCTGCCACACTGTGACTTGGAGCAAAAGGAGCAGGGGTGATTTTCTTGGCTCTTAACAGTCACTCGCCCTTTGTTTTTTAAAGTTTCGTGCTAATGCCAGAACCATCTGTGCCTTGTCACCCCCCACACACACACATACTTCTAAGCATCAGGAAAACCCTTCCTCATACTCCCCTGTGCTCGAGGCCCCACACTCATCACCATCATCACCTCCCTCCAAAATACCAGATGTCTCGGACAACCACTGTCTGTCCTCTCCTTTACTTCCTACTGGTTCCTGAAAATAGCCGTGGTCCTCTAAACTGGGAGAAAGGTAGCCTAGGAAAAACCTCTGTTCCCCATCCCAAGAGGTTGTCACCTTCCCAGAGGCAAGAACAAGTCATGAGGGTGTCTAGAGGGTAGTGTTTGGATCAGTGCCAGTGAACCAAACTACCCGGGTTTCCTACCCCAGCCAAGACTGTTTGAGTCAACATCTGTCTGAATCAGCTGGACAGATAGCACTTTTGAAGCATCTTACTAAATTTTAAGTTTTTGACTTGGCCTTGTGAAGAGGCCGGGAGTCACGCTGGCAGGAAGGAGGAGCTCAAGAGTGGGGAAAGGCTGGAAGAAGGGCAGAGGGAAAAAATTAGTAGGATTTGTCCTTGGAAATGTTCCTTGCTATTTTTCTCTTTTCCTAAACTCTCTCAGGCCAGGATGTAAGGGGACAGAGCAATCACCTCATCACCCTTTTCCCAGCCACCTACCGTGTTCTAGGTTCTCTCACCTTGGAGGTGAGTAGAGAAACAGGGAGAAAGGTCATCGTTGATTCAGGCTTTATAATCCACAAAGCATTTTGCTTGTCTTTTCATGTGATCCTCATAACGACTCTAAGGTAGATGGCATTATCCTTGTTTTGCTGACAAGGATACTGAAACTCTGGGGGAGAAAGAAAGGAAGAAAAAAAAAGATTTGCTGGTCACAGAGCTATCCTGCAGCCTTCCTGGACCCCTATAAATGTTCTGTGTCAAAGAATCCTACTCCTTTTCCTCAGAAAAGGGGCGGCTCCCCCTGCTGGTTTGGAACAAGGATGGCTTCTCCCTAGAATTCTTGAACCAATAGCAATGAGGCCAGCTGGGTAAATTTTGGATGTTGTTCTGTAGGAGACTTACTAGGGACAGAATTAGACACAGGTATACCACTGGGTCCCATCTCTGTGATATGCTTTCTGTTATAACCCACACTATAATGAAAAAAGGGGCTCCTCTCCCAGATGTTAAACCATTTCCCCCAAAGTCTTGAGTGGACAGGGACCATGGCATTCACCTCATCTCCCAAATACTAGGATTTACAGAGCAAGGTCAAAATGGCATTAGACTGATTGAATCAAGGCCCAGTTTATGGGTGTGTGTGTGTGTGTGTGTGTGTGTGTGTGTAAGGGCCTCGCGGCTAGTATTACCAGCCTCCTGGAGACACCTCCTATCTTCCTGCTCAATAGTAGCAAGATACATAAAATAAAATATACAGTACCTTGTTTCTCTCACTTTCCTTCTCCTGTCACAAATATCATCTCTCAAAAGTTGTCTTTAAATGAAGTGTCCATCTTAGTTTTCCTGACTTCTTCAGTAGAAACAAAATCTTCTTTTTTTTCTTTAAGTAATCTGTACAGTCACCATGAGGCTTGAACTCACAACACTGAGATGAAGGGTCACATGCTCTCCCAACTAAGCCAGCCAGACACCCCAGAAAAAATCTTTATAACTTGTTCTTTATTTAAAAAAAATTTTTAAAGGCCCTCAAAGTTGTTGTTTCTCTTCCTTTTACTCATCTCCTTTATTCTCCTCTCTGTCCTTTTATTCTTTTTCTCTTCTCGGAATTTCTCTATCAGTGATAGTTGTTCTGGGGCTCTCTTGGTATCTCAGTGTAGAGAGACAGAAAAATAAGCAGTAGAGGTGCCTGGCTGGCTCAGCTGGTGAAGCATGTGACTCTTGATCTTGGGGCTGTAAGTTCTAGCCCCAGATTACTTAAAAATAAAATCTGAAAGAAAGGAAGAAAGAAAGAGAGGGAGAGAGAGAGAGGGAGAGAGGAAGGGAGGGAGGGAGGGAGGAAGGAAGAAAGAAAGAGAGGGGGAAAGGGAGGGCGGGGGGGCGGAGGGAGGAAGGGAGGAAGAAAGAGAGGGGGAAAGGGAGGGAGGGAGGGAGGAAGGAAGGAAGGAAGAAAGAAAAAGAAAGAAAGAAAGAAAGAAAGAAAGAAAGAAAGAAAGAAAGAAAGAGGAAGAAAAGCAGTAAAACTAGGCTAAGGATGGAGGTAAAAGTATAAGTAAAGGTCAGTGAGAACTGTCCCTCCCCCCATTGACAGATCTAAGGGCTCTCATTTCTGTTACCCCAGGTCACCAATTTCCCTCAAACCGAAGCAGATAACTCATAAGCAAAAAATCCCCTTGTCTGATAAACAGCACTTACACCCGCTTGCCACATGGAAAGGTTAAACCACAGTCTGGGCCCCAGAATCTGAGACCCTGGGGTGGGGCCAGCCTGCCTGCCAGGGACGATCCCCTACAAAGTCCCTGGGTCCTCCCTTCCGTTTTTAGCAGCAGTTTGGCCATCGTGAGGCCCACCAGCAGTCCAAAGCTATATGACCTGGCTCGCCTCTGTCCTCCCATAGCTGCGCACTGGCCCTCTTCTCCACAGTTTGGTTATCTGTCCATGCTTGCAGCTGGAGTCGGGGAAGGAAAGACAAGCCGAACTCACCTGAGCGACATCCCTTCCTCCTCAAGCCCATGAGCCTTTGCTCCTGGATGGTTTTGTAGAGCCAGGGTACAGGGAGAAGTAACTCATGCCATCCGTCTCCTGTCTCCTCCACAGTCTCCTCTCCCACGGTGGGCAAGCCCTACAAGTGTAACTACTGTGGCCGGAGCTACAAACAGCAGAGTACCCTGGAGGAGCACAAAGAGCGGTGCCACAACTACCTACAGAGTCTCAGCACTGAAGCCCAAGCTCTGGCTGGCCAAGCAGGTAGGGCTGTAGGCAGGCCTGTGGGGGAGTTGAGGGCTGGGTCAGAGGGAGTGCAGGACCAGGATGATTCCAGCATCTACCCCCTCTTCACAAAGGGATGCGATCTGTGGAAAAAGGACAGTTACCTCAGTAAATCTGCCAAGCCCTCCAGTCGGTGCAAAGCCCTGTGGTAGGTGCTGCAGGGAGATCCAGGGGTCAGAGAGGATTTGATCTATGTCCTCAGTGTAATGGGAGAGAGAAAACACAAGGAAGTATAAAATCAAGCGTCACATGTACATAATTGTCCTTAAGTTACTTGAAATGTTGCTAGGATGAGCTCTGGATGGGCGGGGAGTGAGCAGAACCTAGTTTTCCAGGTATCGGGTATGACCTTCCTTGGCTACCGACCTGCTGATTTTCTCCAGGCAAAGGCTGCTGGGCTAATGCTACCCCCATTCAGCTATTACTTGTCTCCACCTCCTTTCCCCCAGGTGATGAGATACGTGACCTGGAGATGGTGCCAGACTCCATGTTGCACTCATCCTCTGAGCGGCCAACCTTCATTGATCGGCTGGCCAACAGCCTCACCAAACGCAAGCGTTCCACCCCCCAGAAGTTCGTAGGTAAGAATCCTGTTGGAGAGAAGACATCAGCTTTAAGCCACAGCTCATCTAAATCTGAGCTCTGGTAGCCATTTGACCAGCTAGGTCTGGAGATTTGATTTGGAAAAGTGGTCTGGTAGTCTCTGGTGCTCAGAAAACATCCCCAGAGAACAGGAGGGGAGTGAAGAGGGAGAAGGTACCTCAGGAGGGTGGAGAGAGGTCAGTGTTGAGGGGTCTCGTGGTAGTTGTAAGAGGAAGGGGTCAGGGAGCTCAGGTTCTTCCAGGTTTTGAGAATAGCAAGGACTTCAGCCTGTGGGAACTGAGAGAATGACTCTTAGTGTCAGAGGGAGGAGGTGTGAGTGTGGGGTCCACCCATCTGGCCTTGATGGCCTTGTTCACTCTCTAGCTTTATAAAGAGTAATGAAGGAAGTTTTAAAGATCAGTGGGCTGGGACTGAGTCCTTCCCTAAGATTATAGCCTGGAGTTGGGGAGTGGCCCCAAAGAGGACCTGACCTTGAGGGAAGTAAATGAGGGGTGGTAAATAATATTACAGCCATCCCCATGGTAAGAAAACAAAGAAGTAATCCTGGAAGAGCTTGGGAATTCTCCAAACCCAGCTCTGCTGAGGTCCTCTTCTCCACAGGTGAAAAGCAGATGCGTTTCAGCCTCTCAGACATCCCCTATGATGTGAACTCGGGTGGCTATGAGAAGGATGTGGAGTTGGTAGCACATCATGGCCTGGAGCCTGGCTTTGGAGGTTCTCTGGCCTTTGTGGGGGCAGAGCATCTGCGTCCCCTCCGCCTTCCACCTACCAATTGCATCTCAGAACTCACACCCGTCATCAGTTCTGTCTACACCCAGATGCAGCCCCTCCCCGGCCGACTGGAGCTTCCAGGGTCCCGAGAAGCAGGTGAGGGACCCGAGGACCTGGCCGATGGAGGTCCCCTCCTCTACCGGGCCCGAGGCCCCCTGACCGACCCTGGGGCATCCCCCAGCAATGGCTGCCAGGACTCCACAGATACAGAGAGCAACCACGAAGATCGGGTTGGGGGGGTGGTATCCCTCCCTCAGGGTCCCCCACCCCAGCCACCTCCCACCATTGTGGTGGGCCGGCCCAGTCCTGCCTACGCCAAAGAGGACCCCAAGCCGCAGGAGGGGTTACTACGGGGCACCCCAGGCCCCTCCAAGGAAGTGCTCCGGGTGGTGGGCGAGAGTGGTGAGCCCGTGAAAGCCTTCAAGTGTGAGCACTGCCGAATCCTTTTTCTGGACCATGTCATGTTCACCATCCACATGGGCTGCCATGGCTTCAGAGACCCTTTCGAGTGTAACATCTGTGGTTACCACAGCCAGGACCGGTACGAATTCTCTTCTCACATTGTCCGGGGGGAGCACAAGGTGGGCTAGCCACCTGCTGCCCTCCCCTCAGTCCGCCACTCCACTGCCCTGCCTACACGAGTCTAGCTCTGTCCCCACTACATCCCAAGGAGTTTTGCTCGGTAGCCCCCACCACTGGCTACCTGACTTCATACTTGACCCTGACCCCTCTTCACCTATTCTCCTCTACCCTGACTGATTTAAGCATTGTGATGAAACAGGCTTTTTTGCTTACATTTCTCCTTTTCCTCTTCTCCTCTCATCCCAGCATATTCAGAGTTATTTATTAATACAATTTGTGGATGTTTCTTTTGCTTTTTTCTCTTAAATTGTATCAGTCGCTTGCCACTCCCCCCACCCTCCTGCCCACAGTCCCTTGCCACTTTAGACCTCATTTTTTTTTTCTTTGATCCAGCTTTCTCTAACAGCCCTAGGGGTAGGAAGCTCCTCTTAGTCCTAAGAGTTCTGAGCTTCTTGTGTTAAGTCCTCACCTTTTGCTTTATCTGATTCTTCAGTTTTGATGCTGATAGCTCCCTCTGGCCCTCCGTTTGCTCTGTGGCATTATATCTCCTCTCTGGGACCCTCCAACCTGGTACTCCATACCTCTTGTGCCCTCTCACTTTAGGCAGCTTGCACTATGCTTGAAAAAATGAAGCTTTCCTCATTTGGAAGTAGGAGGGGCTGAAGAAATTCTCCCCAGGCACTGTGGGACTGAGGGTCCTCTTGATGTTCCCCTAGTAACGTGAGTTCCCCAAAGCCCACATTCGGGAATCTCCCTCTGGGATGTGATCTATCTCTTCTCTCCTCAAACAACCCCCAACACAGCTACTCTCTTCAACCTCCTCGTCTACTCAGTGGTGGTTTTTCTCTCCTTGGAGTGCCCCAATTTTATATTCTCAGGGGCCAAGGCTAGGTCTGCAATCCTGTCTCTGACACGTTGGGAGCCACAGGTGCCTAATTGGGAACCAGGGCATGGGAAGGGGGTGGTTTAAAATTCTTCTCTTTCTCTTCCACCTCTAAACTTCTTCACTCTAGTGACCTTCCTAGGCTCTCAGGGGCTCCTACAGTCCTTGTCCTATGAGAAACTAGTGGGTTGCTGCCTGATGACAAGGGGCATCTCAACCCCTCAGTCATGCTGCCTTCTTCTTCTCCCCGCAACCCCCTGCAAGATTCACCCTCATTCCCAGGCTTCTGGGCCCTGTTCTTAAGATCAGTGGCAGGGAGAAAAGGGTGTCTCTTTTCTCTCTTCTAATTTTCAGTATAACCAAAAAATTATCCCAGGATGAGGAAGGGCATTTGCCCCTCACCTTATTCCATTCTTGTCCCGGCAAGAATGGGATGGGCACAACTGAACTGGGGGTCATCCTTTACTGCCCCCTTCTATACTCAGTTCCCAGATGTAGGGCAGGAGGGGGCACTCTCCTCCTGGCTACAGCAGAGACCCCCTGGCTTTTTGGGTAACCTAGTTAGTGAGAAGGGGGCAGGAGGAGATAGCTCTACTGCAAGTGGAGGTCTCTTTCTACAAGCGTTTTCTGCCCCCAGGCCACAGCTATCCCATTCTCTGCTTCCTTGAGATTCAAACCAAAGGCTGTTTTTCTATATTTAAAGAAAAAAAGAAAAAAAAAGAAAGTAAAAACCAAACACAACACCTCACAAGTTGTAACGCTTGGTCCTCTCTCTCTCTCCTTTTCTCTTCCCTTCCATCTTTCTTTCCATATGTCCTTTCCTTATTGGCTCTTTTGCCTCCTACTTTTCTCACTCCCTATCAGGGATAATTTAGGGGGATGGTGAAGGGTTGGCTAAGGAACAGACCCTGGGATTGGGGCTCCAAAGGGCTCTAAGAAGAGTCTACCTTACCCTCTTATGGGAAGGGAGACCCTAGAAAAACTTCTCCTCTTTTTCCTCCTTTTTCTCCCCCATTATGTAGTCTCCCTGAGAGAACCAGATTGTCAGGAAGGGGCATTGTGGGTTGATTGTTCCTCCCAATGTAGCAATAAACAGATGCTGCCAAGGGCAGAGGATGGGGGAGTTAACTGGAAGGAGAGTGGTCTCTAGATAAGGGGAGAGTCTTCTCAACAGCACCCTAGGGAACTGGCTCCTTGTTTCAGGATGGCAGCAGAGCTGAGATTAATATCTAGGGTTCTCCTCAACTGTTCTGGTTATTGAGCCCCTTCCTGTTAAACTTACCCCTCACCACCTCTTCTGCGTCTGCTGTGTATTTGGTGACACCTCATAAGGACTAGTCCCTTCTGAGGTATCAGAGCCTTAGGGTGCCCCCATCCCCTCCCCCAGTCAGCTCTGGCACCTGTAACCTCCTGGAACATGAAGGACTATGCTCTGAGGCTATACTCTGAGCCCATGAGAGCAGAGACTGGAAGGGCAAGACCAGGTGCTAAGGAGGGGAGAGAAGGGCACTCTGTCTCTCTCCAGACCATCACTGCACTTTAACCAGGGTCTTAGGTACAAAATCCTACTTTCCAGAGCCTTCCAACTCTGGAACCTCAAACATCCTCATGCTCTCTCCCAGCTCCTTTTGCATAAAAAAAAAAAAAAAAAAAAAAAAAAAAGTAAAGAAAAAGAAAAAAAAACCCACATTGAAACCCACATGGAGAAAAGAGGTGTTTTCCTTTTATACTGATATTCAAAACCAACACCACACACAAAAAATTTCTAAATAGACACTTTTCCAGACCTTTGTTTTTTTGTGTGTCAGTGTCCAAGCTGTGGATGGGATTTTGTAATACTTCCAGCAGCTTCTTTCTTTGTGTACATAATATATATATATTATATATATTTTTAATCAGAAGTTATGAAGAACAAAAAGAAAAAAAAATAAAACACAGAAGCAAGTGCAATACCACCTCTCTTCTCTTTCTCTCCCAGGGTTTCATTTGTAGCCTATGCTTGGTGTCTCCTTGGACCGTACCCTTTCACCTCCTCCTCTTCCTTTGGTTTCCTCCAACCCCCTTTTTTAAAGAGTTTTTCTCCTTTCTCAAGGGGAGTTAAACTAGCTTTTGAGACTTATTGCAAAGCATTTTGTATATGTAATATATTGTAAGTAAATATTTGTGTAACGGAGATATACTACTGTAAGTTTTGTACTGTACTGGCTGAAGGTCTGTTATAAATAAACATGAGTAATTTAACACCCTTGGTTGTTTTTGTAGACTTCCTTTGCTGTAACTTTCTGCTGGGAGGAAGGGGGCCTCCTTGCTGTATATTGTACTAACTACTAAACGTTTTGAAGGTGAACAAGTCTAAGACTAAGAGGAAGCCAAATAAGAATGCTCAAGTTGTTCCCACAGAAGAACAGATTTTTCGACCTACAGTGGGAAGTGGAGATTTTCCTACCAGGAGTGCCTTCAGGATAGAGAAAGCCCAGCTTGCCTATCCGTCCAAAGTAGAGATTCATCAAACATTTGTAGAGTACCTACTATATGCAAAACACATTACATGCCTAGGGAGATACAAGTTACAATAATATGAGAGATTAAAACAATAGGATCTACCACTTCCTGAGCATCTCATAAATGCCAAGCGCTGTGCCAAGTATTCATTTAATAGTAGAAACCACCTACAAATAAATGATCCATCATTACTAGTGAAGAAATAAAAACCCAGAAGAGAATAAATAACTTGTCCGAGACTCATCAGCCAATAAATGTCAAAACCCAGATTTGAACCCAGGAGTGTGTAACTCCAAAGTCTGTGTCCATACCTTTATGCCAGGGAATGCAGCCACTGAAACTCCTAGGTTATAAAAATCCAAAGAAAAGCCAAGATAGGAACATTAACTTGATTCTTAAATCTTAATTATTTTCTGTCCCCTTCACGCTGCACTTTTTTCTGTTTTATCTCACTGCCAATCCATACACTAACGTCTGCCTTCTGTTTTCCATGAGACTATATTGAAGTGAAAATTGAAGACACTTCCATCTAAAGTCTGTCATTTTCTGTGCCTCATTAAAACTAACAAATTCAAAATTGGGAGAGACCATGAATATAGTTGTTCTGAATCCAAAACAAAGTTAGAAAATAAATTTTAACCCCAATAAATTGGATTAGAGATTAAAAGAAACTGAAAGAAAAGAAAAAACAAAATAAAACAGATGGGTTTCTTTTGAGAGAAAGTAACTGGTGTTCAGACTCCAGAATGAGTCATGAATGAATTGTGGATCTCCATCTGTACCATCTTGGGTCTGAATTCTGGGAGGTCCACTTGACACTCTAATTTTTTCATATTTGGAGACAACTGGGTGGTTGGCCGCCCATGGATAGCATTCCGGCTCAAAGCTGAAGACTTTCTGAAGACTCTTCAGAGGTAATTGGAACTTACATGAATGAAAGTATGTTTCAACCATAGGCCAAACTCATCACTGAGTGATGAAATCACTTCAGTGGGGCTTGGTCAACATTTATTAAAGCAAAGTATAAAATAGAACATATCATTGCACCTTACGTCCTAAGGCAAGTACTGTTTCATGAAGTCTGTGTTTGCGTTTTGTAGGTTTGTGTATTTGTGTTTGTGTTTGTATTAAGTACCAACGTAAAATATATTTCTACTATGGGTGGAATCAAAATTGTTGAAGTTACTGTTCCAGACTATATACCAGCATCCATTTTTTGTTGTTGTTAGGTGGGAGGCAGCATAGTGGAATGGAGCCAGGACACCACCTACTAACTCTGTGACTTTTCGGCAACCTCAGTTTTAACGGCTCTACACCTCAGTTTTTCAATCTGCAAAGTGAGGATAATAATAGTACCTCCCTTACAGGTTTGTTGAAGGTAAAGTGAGTTAATATTTATAAAGCGCTTACTACAGCGCTTGACACTATGCTAACAGGATCCAGGGATTTTTTTTTAAGTGAATAAAAAACAGCCCTAACACCCACGTACTTCCCAACGGCCCTTCAAAGGGTTTTGTCCGTATTGGAAGGAAGAATTAACAAAATGTTTTGTTCCCCAACCCACTCCCGTCCTCCGTTTCTCAATCCCACACCAAGTAATATGACTGTCAGAGAAATAAGCCGAGAGCGTCCCCAGGTGGCGTAGCTCCGCTTTCGTTCTAAGTGGTCGCAGCCAAGGGCCGGCCACCTTCGCACTACAACTCCCATGCATCCCGCCAACTCTGACCTTTAATAGTACGGTTTGTGGTCTAGCCCCGGGCAATATCTGCGTATAGCGTCGCAAAAACCAGATAATTACAACGCCCAGAATTACTTCCGGGGTAGGGTGCCGTGGTGCTTGGTGGGAAACGTATAACCTTAATTTTCTTCCGCCAGCTGGTTAAATAGTCCCACGGTCACTGTCTGCCACGGATAACTAAGCTCGAGAAACGCCTTTCTACCCTAGATTACAGCGTAAACGCGGGATAATAAAGAAAATTTGAGTAACGTGGGTGGCCGTTCTTGGTATGTGTCTCCTAAATAGTGTTCCTGTGTGAGCGGAGGGATTTCGTGCTATATAAAAGAGCCGGGCTGAGCTCAACATCCTCTCTCGGGGTCTCGTTTCCAAGATGGTGAGTAGTGGCGCGTGGTGAGTGCGGGGGTCCTGGTGAGGCCCGAGAAGAGCAGATTTGGGAGGTTTGGGGATTTCAAAACCTGGGCCATGGTGGGGAGGACACAGAGTGTGTATATTTGTTCCGAACTTGGAGGGATTTGCGGACGGACTGAAGGTCTCAGTGGAGCCTTTTTAGGGGCTGCCGGCGAGGATTGAAGCTGGTAGGAGGCTAAGGTTGGGAAAGTTGCGTCCCCTTTATAATAAAGACCTTCATTCTGATGCAGACCAAGAAAAGAAGGAACAATGGTCGTGCCAAAAAAGGCCGCGGCCACGTGCAGCCTATTCGCTGCACCAACTGTGCCCGTTGCGTCCCCAAGGATAAGGCCATTAAGAAGTTCGTTATCCGGAACATAGTAGAGGCCGCCGCGGTCAGGGACATATCTGAAGCGAGTGTCTTCGACGGTGAGTGAGCTCTTGGTGCAGCCCTTCCCCACTTGCAGGCTCTTTTCGTCGGCGCGTTTCTGCCGCGTCCCAGGTACCTTCTATGCACATTTAGAACTGTTGACGGTTAAAGAGAACGGTAGTTTTATTATGTATCGTTCTTTTTTTGTTTTTTGGGTTTTTTTTTTTTTCCCCCACCCTTGACTGGGCGGTGTCTTTTATAATAGTGCAGTCTTTGGGTCATCGTTTGTGACTCTTTAGAGAGTGAGATTCCAATGTGATAAATGTAGCAACCTTCACGGATTGTTGAAGAACGTTTGAATACTTACGAAAATGTACAGACTAAGTCTTTTGAATAATGTTTCAAGAATGAGGGTAGTCTCATTTGGTCAAGGGTAGACTTTTTGTAGCAATAGGCTTCCTGTGGTTTTGGTCACTTTTTCTTATGACAAATTAGTCTTCCTAGGGAAGGAAAAGGGGCCCAAGGGACAGACAGTGGGATTGGTGCAACTGTTGAAGGAACTGGATTGATTCTCTGTTTATAGGCTGTGGATTTGGTACCCATGATGACAAGATGGGTTAGTGTAGGGGTCCGGGGGTGTTCATTTGTGAAAATGCAGGTGTGTTAAATTATCAGAAACTGAACAGTTGCTTTCCAAGTGCAACTTTGTACCTATGCATGAGAGACACTTAACTGTTTGTTTTTAACTGATAGAATGAAGGAGAGAACAAGTGCAAAGTGGGTATGATATCTACTGTTACGCCTCTTATTTTCTGTCTCTTAGCCTATGTGCTTCCCAAGCTGTATGTGAAACTGCATTACTGTGTGAGTTGTGCCATTCACAGCAAGGTAGTCAGGAATCGCTCTCGTGAAGCACGGAAGGACCGAACACCACCACCCAGATTTAGACCTGCCGTAAGTATCCTTAAAAAGATGTGGGAGGCAGAAGGGTGATGGACAGAAGATAACATGAAGATCCAGGGAATATCAAATTAAGCCCCTAAGTAGGTATGGTAGATGTAAAACATCTGCTTGAAGTCTCTTCTGAAGAATTGTTAGTCCCTTTCCGGTGGAGTAATGTGAATGGTGCACACCTACCAGTTTTCCTTGCATCTATGGCCCAAGTGCATTGTCAGTGCTGGGAGGGTAGTTGTCAAGTTCTTTGAGGGGGTATTCTTTCATTGATGTTTTTAAAATTTATTCTGTTTTTTTTTCCCCTCCCCAGGGTGCTGCCCCACGACCTCCACCAAAGCCTATGTAAAGAGCTAAGTCCTTAAGGATTGAAGAAAAACTGTTCTCTGGAAAAATAAAATAAAACAGATTGTACTTTATAAATGTTGAGTGTATCTGTTGTCAGAGTGGGAGTTGTATGTGTCACAAGTACTGTAATTACTTTCCATTCAAGTGTGGAGTGCTACATGGTCTTTTCATGGGGGAGAGAGTTTATCCATGTAAGTAAAACCTTAACTTGGTTTCTTTTGTATTTGTATCCTTGGCCTCCCCAACTTGCATAGCATTGTGGGGGGTGGGGGTAGGGTTAAAGGTACCTCTGGGTGTTAAGTCAATGCCACGTGCCTAGTGGATTAAGTTGGTGTCTTAAAAACGGGTCACGAGGGGTGCCCTGTCTAGGTGGCTCAGTCAGTGGCGTCTGACTCCGTTTTGGCTCAGGTCATGATCTCGTGGTTCGTGAGTTTGAGCCCTGCATCAGGTTCAGCACTGCTGGTGCCGAGCCTACTTGGGATTTTCTCCGTTTTCCCCTCCCTTGTTCAGACGTGCTCACTCTCTTTCTCTCTCATAGGATAAGGAACTAGGAGGGTAAGGGAAAACTTGAGGAGTACATCAGGAGATGCTTTAGACTAAGGTTGCGTTTACCTCTAATGGGGGACATAAAGACTTTAACAGGAAGTACATGACTTGGATAGCTTTTCAGAGGATCTGTATTTCAGATCCTTTATAAAACTAACCTTTTTTGGGATTGGTCTGCTGCTGGGCTTGTTTTTGGCCAGCTTTCACCTTTCTATGATGTATTTCTCTGTGGAGTAAAGATGTGCAGGATACCAGAAGCATTCCTGGGAACTTGTAGTCCCACAAGAGAAAAGAATTTCCATACAAAGTATGGAAGAAAGCTGTATTTTACTTTGTGTGACAGTGGCTCGTTTTTTCTGGAGTTCAGAAATTAGAAAGTTACTAGCTATGAATATATATGTTTGAAAAATCCATTTGGGAGTGGGTTGATAATCACTGGTTTTGCTAGTTAGGTTATATGATTATTTTCCGCCTCAAACTAAACTAAACCTGTAGCTTGGAAGTTTTGATTAAAATAACACATTTTGGGCATCTGGCTGACTCAGCCACTGGAGCATGCGACTCTTGATCTTGGGGTTGTGAGTTCAAGCCCCACATTCGTGTGGAGATCACAAGTTTAATTGATTTATTTTGAGATGGCATGTGCAGAATGGTGAGAGAATCCCAGGCAAGCTCTGCACTGTCAGCACAGAGCCCAATGCAGGGCTCGAACTGTGAGATCATGACCTAAGCTGAAATCAAGAATGGGACACTTAACCAACTGAGCTACCCAGGCGCCCCACATAGAAACCTTTTTTTTTTTAAGTTTTATTTTGAGAGCATGCCAGTAGGGAAAGGAGAGCCAAGAATCCCAAGCAGGCTCTGCACAGTGCAGATGGAGGGCTCAAACTCCCTGAAAGGTGAGATCATGACCAGAGCCAAAGAGTTGGATGTTTAACCCACTGAGCCACACAGTGGCTTTTTTTAAGATTATATATTTCTTAATGTTAGTTTTGGGGGAAAGTTTGCACACAAGCTGAGAAGGGGCAGAGAGAAAATCTCAAGCAGGCTCTGTTCTGTCAGCAACAGAGCCTGATGCAAGGCTCAAACCCATGACCCAAGCTAGAATGCAAGAGTCACTCAACTGAGCCACCCAGACACCCTGCTGTTTATGTTTATTTAGCACATACATGATCAGGGGAGGAACAGAGAAGTGGGGAGAATTAGAAGCCAGCTCTGCACTGTCGGCACAGAGCTGGATGCAGGGCTCCAACGCAGAAACCAGGAGATCATGACCTAAGCTGAAATCTAGAGTTGGATACTTAATCAACTAAGCCACGCAGGCACCCCAGAGGTAACCCTGTTAATTGAATTCTTTAACTAGGGAAAAAACCCAGAAACTGCTGACTCCCAACTTTGCTCATGGTCAGCATACCAATGCATATGCTGAAATAGCAGTGGTAAATGCTGAATTTGTCAGAACAATGTAGATAAGAATATCTGCATCCTTTGGGGAGGCCCACGATACCATCTGTTTTGTTCCTGTAGGCCCTTTACACCAAAGGTAAACAGTGGATAGAACACTGAGGTAAAAATGGATGCTAAACTGGTGCTCTAAAACCGTAGCTTGTTCAGTAATGCCAGGTTCAGGTAATAAATCAAGGCCATATAACTACTCCCAGGATCTTTTTTTTTTTTTTTTCCAGAGTAGGTTTTAACTGAGTTTTGCGGAACTGGGAGTTTAAAAGTTGATTTGTGCTTTTTTTTTTTTTTTTTTAAGATTTTATTTTTAAGTAATCTACAACAACTTGGGGCTCAAACCCACAACGCTTTAAGATCGAGAGTAACCTTACCAAGCCATTTAGGTGCCCCTGGTTTGTGCATTCTTGGTGCGTGTGTGCGCACACACGCGCGCACATGTATACATGCTTAAAAAGTATGAACCTGCGGCACCTGGCTGGCTCAGTACAGTGTGCAACTGTTGATATTGGGGTTGAAAATCCAAGCTCTGTGTTGGAAGTATAGGTTACTTAAAATCTTAAAAAATACACAGTGATCCTGTCTCCAGGGATTGTACATTCCAGAGCCTAACCGAACTATGAATAGGTTTAGCAATTTCTCTACTTACAGATAATCTCAAATTCATTGAAATTTTGGAGTGCCAGAGATGACAGATAAAAAAGCTTTTCATGTGCTTCAGGCCCTAAAATAGCCCCATTCCACCTCCCAACCCAACACCCATTGCAAATAATTCAAATTCACGCCTTGTCTGGTGGAAAATCAGGTTATTGCTCCCATCTATGGGAAAGATCACATGCCGTGCCACCAGAAGTGACCCACAAGTCAGCTTAAGGTTCTCCAGATGTTGACATTGCAAAATGAACAGCCTGCTGTGCTTAAGCTATTGTGGACTAAAGTTGTAGCAGTTGGTTGCAAAAAAGGTGGTAGAGTCATCTGAGTCCCCACCTCCCACTCCCATCTAGTTTGAGTGGACTTATTTTTGAAGAAGAGAGAGTGTGAGCAAGGGAGGGGCAGAGAGAGACAAATCAAGCAGGCTCCAGGCTCTGAGCTGTCAGCACAGAGCCTGATGTGGGGTGTGAGATCATGACCTGAGCCAAAGTCAGTGCTTAATCAACTGAACCACCCAAGTGCCCCCCTAACACTTATGATGTATCCTCTAGTCTCCATTTGTAAAGTATTCAAGCCAGGTAGAGGTCTCTGGGATATTCCAGTCTTTGGTTCTTTTCTTTAGTTTATACATTTAGCTTATTCTTTCAGTAACTATTAGGTATAGAGGAGTGTCTACTTCATCTGCATCAACAAGCTAATAGGCTTGTCAAAGGAAGCTGAACCAGCGGATGAAAGAACAGGCTAGAATCTAGATTCACTCATTTATTCAGTAAATGTTACTTGCTGATATGCTTGGCACTTTGTTTCTCAAGCCAAGTCCCCCACATTAAACAGCTGTCTGGTTAAGAACCTAAGAGTGGACTCTTAGATGTGAATCTTCTGCTTCTAGCTCTGTGACCTTGAATGAGTTACCTAACCTTTCCAATTTTCTTTTTCTTTTTTTAAGTGGGCTCCATGCCCAACCCACAACTCTGAGATCAAGTCATAAGCTCTACCAACTGAGTGCCAGCCAGGCACTCCTCTCTTCAATTTTCTAGTTTTTAGGTGGCCATTTTTTTTTATTATTATTAATTTATTTTGAGAGAGAGGAAGAGGGAGCATTCCAAGCAGGTTCTGACAGAGCCCAATGTGGGGCTCCAACACAGGAAAGGTGAGATCATAACCTGAGCCAAAACCAAAAGTCATGCTTAAAACCTACTGAGCCACCCAGGCGCCCCCACGTGGTCATTCTTATTTCATAGTATTTTTGTGAGGCTTAAGTGATACAAAACATTTATTCAAGAAATACTGTGTTAAGTTTATTTATTTTTGAGAGAGAGAAAGTGTGAGTAGGGGAAGGGCAGTGAGAGAGGGAGAGGAAGAGAGAGAATCCCAAGCAGGCTCTACACTATTAGCGCAGAGCCTGACACAGAGCTCGAACTCATGAATGATGAGACCATGACCTGAGCCAAAACTAAGTCAGAAAGAAATATTTTTTAAAAATGGAAAAAAAGGGAGCACCTGGGTGGCTCAGTTAAGGGTTTGACTTTGGCTCAGGTTATGATCTCACGTTCGTGGGTTCGAGGCCTACGACAGGCTTTGTGCTGACAGTTCAGAGCCTGGAGCCTACTTCAGATTGTGTCTCTGTCTCTCTCTGCCCCTCCCCTGCTCACACTCTCTCTCTCTCTCTCTCTCTCTCTCTCTCTCTCTCTCTCTCTCTCTCGCTCTCAAAAATAAAACATTAAAAACTTTTTTTAAAGAGGGAAAAAAGAAAAATATTGAGTTTCTACTATGTGCCAGCCATCTAAGTTTTATATAAATGGCCTTATACTGATAAGGTTGATAGATAACATTTGATCAAAAAACTGAAAAAAGTGAAAGCAAGCCATTTGAATAAATGGGAAAGAGCTTACTAGCAGAGGGAATACCAAGTGTAAATGTCTTCAGGAAACTATGCCTGGCATGTCACAGAAAAAGCAAAGCAATCTGGCTATATTCAAGTGAACTAGGGGGAAGTGGTTTAGATATATAATCCTTTATATGAAATCCTTAAGACTTTACTTGCTTTGGAATTTATTTTTACTTTAGAACAGTAATATAGAGCATATACTATTTAATATATAACATCCTCAGAGGGATCTGGAGCAGCACCCAGGATAAAACACATTACTATTTCTGCAGCACAACGCAAGAACAGTCATGTAAATTACCCAACATGAGTTTCGTGTCAGGTTTTTTGCCATATGCGTTCCAAAAATCTTTGGTTTAGAGCTGTTTTATTTGTCAACTTCAGATAAGAGATTGTGTATCGGGGTGCCTGGGTGGCTCAGTTGGTTAAGTGACCGACTCTTGGTTTCTACTCAAGTCATGGTCTCACAATTCATGAGTTCAAGCCCTGCGTCGGGCTCTGAGCTAATGGCATGGAGCCTGCTTGGGAGTCTGTCTCCCTCTCTCTCTCTCTCTCTGCCCCTCCCCTGCTTGTTCTCTCTTTCAAAATAAATAAAATAATATTAAAAAAATTATGTATCTACGTATGGTATACAAAGTTAGATCATGTAGGTCCTTATAGGCCCTGGACTTCACTCAAAATGTGATGGTAAACAATGAAATACTACTTCACACCCACTAAGATGGCTATAATAAAAAAGACAATAACAAGTTCTGGACAATGTGTGACAAAGTTGGAACCCTTGTACACTACTGGTGGGAATGTGAAATGGTACAGACACTTTGGGACACAGCCCTCAAAAAGTTAAATTTACCATATGACCAAGGTATTCCATTCCTAAGTATATACCCAAGAAAACTGCAAATATATATTCACACAAAAACTTGTACATGAAATGTTCATAGCAGCATTATTCATACTAGCCAAAAAGTAGAAACAACCAGGGTTCCTCACTGGTTCAGTTGGTAGAGTATGCAATTCTTGATCATGAGTTCAAGCCCCACATTGGGTGTGGAGCCTACTTAAAAATTTTAAAAATAAGTAAATAAAAAAGGGGTGCCTGGGTGGCTCAGTTGGTTGACCATCTGACTGCAGCTCAGGTCATGACCTCACAGTTCATAAGTTCGAGCCCCTCATAGGGCTCTGTGCTGACAGGGCAGAGCCCACTTCAGATCCTCTGTCCCTTTCTCTGTCTGTCCCTCCCCAGCCTGTGCTCTCTCAAAAATAAACATTAATTAAAAAAAAGTAGAAACAATCAAAATGTTCATTGGCTTGTGAATGGATAAATAAAATATAGTATGTCCATACAAAGGAATATTTGACCATAAAAAGGAATGGAGTGCTGCTATGTGCCACATTGATGAACCCTGGAAATATGCTAAGTGACAGAAGCTAGTCATAAAAGACCACATGTTGTATGAGGGTGCCTGGGTGGCCCAGTCAGTTAAGCATCTGACTTGGCTCAGGTCATCTCATGATTCATGAGTTCAAGTCCCGCGTGGTGTGAGCCCCACTTCTCTCCCCCACCCTCTCAGCCCCACACTCACTTGTACCCTCTCTCAAAAACAAAACAAAAAACACATGTTGTATGATTCTATTTACATGAAATGCCCAGAATAGGCCAAATTATAGAGACAGAAAAGAGAATAATGGTTACCTAGGGATAGGGAGGTTGGAGGAGAGAGGAGTGACTGTTAAATATATGGGATTTCTTTTAGGGGTAATGAAAACATTCTAAAAGTGATTGGTGATACTTGCACAGCTCTGTGAGACATACTAAAAACAGCTGAATTGTACACTTTACATGAGTGAATTATAGCTATATGAATATAGCTCAGTAAAGCTGTTACAAAAATAAAGTGATAGTAATCCATTGGGGGAGCACAGCGGTGACATGATCTGACTTAGATCTAGTGAGTTCATGATAAATCTTGGCTATTCTCTTTTTTTGTTTGTTTTAGAGAGAGAACACGGCCTGGTGGAGGGGGAGAGGTGAGAGACAGAGAATCTTAAGCAGACTCCACACTCAGCAGGGAGCCCAAGGTGGGGCTCAATCACAACCCTGGGATCATGACATGAGCCAAAATCAAGAGTGGACTGAGCCACCCAGGTGCCCGGCTATTTTTTTATTATACCACAGCTACCTCTGAAATGCTAGATGAGTATTTCCCAACTTCAAACATTTGTATACTTCTGTTGGTATTTCTGTCATATCTAAAACTGTCATTTTCTTTAAATTGATTCACCTTTATATATATTAACCATGAAAGAGGATTCTATATGATGAAATTAGTATTCTAAATGAAAAACTAATAACTCTTGCCATAAATAGAAGGTAATGCTTTTTTAAAAGCAAACTACATAATCTTTTAAGTTAAAAAAAAGTTTATTGCTATTTTTTTATCCCCAAAATGGTTTTTATCACTGAAGATGGTACCGCCAAAGTCATCCCATGTATGTCTATGGGAAATGTTTCTTGAGCTGTAAACTTAAGAGGTCAGAGACAATGTCTAGATGGTCAATTATATTGCCTGACATACAGCAGGTGCTCAACATTTTGAATAAATAAATATTGCTAGGCTTATTGAAAAGTCAGGGATGAATGAAATAATCTCCTAAGATTATTTCTGCCAACTGAATAAAATTCATTCCTAATGTCACCTCTAAAAAGCAGGATTCAAAGATCTTGAGGGTATGGGGCACCTGGCTGGCTCAGTCAATAGAGCATATGACTCTTGATCTTAGGGGTCCCGAGTTACAGTCCCACGTTGGGCGGAGAGTTTACCTAAAACATCAACAACAAAGATCTTGAGGGTGGAGTTTGGGACTCTGCATTTTAATAACACCCCAAGTGATTCTGATACAAGTGATCTGCAGACCATACTTTGAAAGATATTAAAGAATTGTTCTAGGAGAGCGCCTGGGTGGCTCAGTCGGTTGAGTGTCCGACTTCGGCTCAGGTCATGATCCCGCGGTTTGTGGGTTCAAGCCTCTCATCGGGCTCTGTGCTGACAGCTCAGAGCTTGGAGCCTGCTGTGGATTCTGTGTTTCCCTGCCCATCCTCTGCTCATGCTGTGTCTCTTTCTCTCTCTCAAAAATAAATAAATATTAAAAAAAAAAAAAGAATTGTACTAGGAAAAGAATATGCAGGATTGGTTTGCTCTAGTTTGGGAATATAAGCATGGAAATTACAGTGCTACTTCAGTCATGATTGGTGGATGGAGAAGTCCAAGATCAGTTGGGAGAAAGGGGAACCAGAAAAGAACTGATTGGAAAAAATAAGGGTGGCTGAGGGACTGAGGGTGTTGAGCAAGAAGACAAGATCTGAAGGTGTAGGGGAAGTGGTAAAACATATAATGAAATATTTAAGACACACAGCAGATTGTCTATATATCCACCTCCCAGCTTAAGAAAGAAAAGGTTGCCTGTAGAATTGGATTTCTCTGTGAGCTCCCCACTGGTTGCATCCCACTCTCTTCCTCTAAGTGGTAACCACTAAACTGAAGTTTCATCATTCAAATGAATTTCTTTTTTAAAATTGTTTGGTTAGGCTCCACACCCAGCATGAAGTCCAGTGTGTGGCTTGAACTCACAACCCTGAGATCAAGACCTGAGCTGAGATCAAGAGTTGCACGCTTAACTGACTGAGCCACCCAAGAACATGAATTTCTTTGTACTGATATTGTGTATGTATATATTTCTTCACATCCTATATCAAAGCGAAAATGTAAAGTAGGCAGCTGGATATAAAGGTTTGGAATTTAAGGGAAAGAGGCCTACATTGGAAATAAAAATTTGGGGATTATCACTTTATTATTATTATTTTAAGTTTATTTAGAGAGAGAGAGAGTCTGTGAGTGTGAGCGGGGGAGGGACAGAGAAAGAGAATCCCAAGCAGACTTTGCATTGTCAGCACAGAGCCCCATTTGGGGCTTGATCTTGCAAACAGAGAGATCATGACCTGAGTCGAAATCAAGAGTTGAAAGCTTAACCAACTGAGCTACCCAGGCACCCCTAGGGATCATCACTTTATAATTTTTTTTTAAGTGTTTGTTTATTTAGAGAGAGTGGGGAGAGGGACAGAGAGAGAGAGGGAAACAGAGGATCCGGAGTGGGCTCCACACTGACAGCAGAGAGCCTGATGCAGGGCTCAAACTCATGAACCATGATCATGACCTCAGCTAAAATCAAGAGTCAGATGCTTAACCAACTGAGCTACTCAGGTGCCCCTATAATTGGTTTTTAATTCACAAAACTGGATGAGGCTATCTAGAAAGAGAATATATAGATAGGGGTAGGGGGAGAGAGAGAAGTCTAGAGACTGAATCCTATATACTACTGTAAGGTTTAATAACCAGGGAAGTGAGAAGAAACCAGCAAAAGAGAAAAGGAAAGGCCAATGATGTAGGAAGAGAACTAGGATATCATGAGTGAATAAAATGTTGCAAGGAAGAGCAAGTAATTAACTGTGCCAATTGCTGTTAATAGATTAAATAAGAATTGAGAAATGACTATTGGCTTTAGCAACATGGAATCATTACTGACTTTGATGAGAAGTTTTAATGAAGTGGTGTGGACAAAAGCATGATAAGAATGGGTTCAAAAGAGAATGGGCAGAATGTGTCTAACATATATTATTGTTAAATATGATAATAATTGTAAAGAGAGAGAGAATGGGAGGGGAGAACATTGGAGACATCTTTTTCAAAGAGTTTTGCTGAAAAAGGAAGGAGGGAAATAGGGCAGTGGCTGGAGGAAGAAGTGGGGTCAAGAGAGGGATTTTATAGAATGGTAGAAATGTCAGCATGGTTGCTTGAGGATGGGAAATCGAGGGAAATAGAGAAAAATAGACAGTGTAGGCAACAGAAAGAGCCATGTCCTTGAGCAGACAAGGGGTGGAGTCCAGGGCACAAGTGGAGAGGTTGGCCTTGGATAGGAGCATGGACAGTTTATGTACAAAAACAAGAGAGAAGATAGAATATATAATCCAAATGAAGTAGGAGACAAGGTCATCACCTGAGAATGAGAATACAGGGAAGGGGAGTTGGAGGTTTGAAGAGAGAGAGAAGAAAGAATGAAACAGGTATCTGGGGAGTGGAAAGTGAGTGGACTAGGGAATGCAGTGTGATGTAGTGTGATTGCCCAGCAGCACTAGAGGTTAGAGGGCAGGAATTTAAAGTGAGACCAGTTGGCATGATCATGTACTTTTCTCCATCTATTCAATTGTATGAGTATAGATCCAAAATGGATAGAGAGTTGGATTTAGCCAGAGCTGTGGGTTAGCCAAATGAGCACACTGAAGTGAAGAGGCAAAGGAATTGAGAGTATATTCCAGAGAGTGGCTATACTGACGGACCATGGAAGTTAAGGTAGATAAGGAGGAAAGATAAGGCATGGGGAGGGTGAGGCCCAATGGAAAGGGCATGATCAATGGATTTGAGTTCTGGTTGGAGTTAGGACAGTAGAGCTGATAAAAATAAGAGGTCAGAGAGTAGGATGTTTATTTTTTTTTTAATTTTTTTAACGTTTAATTATTTTTGAGACAGAGAGAGACAGAGCATGAATGGGGGAGGGGCAGAGAGAGAGGGAGACAGAGAATCGGAAGCAGCCTCCAGGCTCCGAGCCGGCAGCCCAGAGCCGGCAGCCCAGAGCCGGCAGCCCAGAGCCGGCAGCCCAGAGCCGGCAGCCCAGAGCCCAACGCGGGGCTCGAACTCACAGACCGCGAGATCGTGACCTGAGCTGAAGTCGGATGCTTAACCGACTGAGCCACCCAGGCGCCCCGAGAATTGGATGTTTAAAATGGAAATTATGGTGGGTTTTCAGTCACTAGTCAAGGGTCCTTTGGGGAGATCCAGGTTTCCTTTAGAGCCAATGGTGAAAGGAATGTCGAAGATGGGGGATTTTACTGATAATGAACTCTGACTTCAGAGGGCTGTGAAAGAGGAAAATAGGAAACAAACAAACAAACAAAAAACAAAGAGAAGTTCTAAGGGTACATCCTTTTCTCCAAGTTAAAACACTACCCAGACTACCAGGGTAGTGTTAAAGTTGGGTTAAAGATGATGTATGTCAGAGACAGGAAGCCAGCCTCATAATTTCAGTACTGAGGAGTGTTCATAGTGGCAGCCTAGTGCAGCAGTTAGGAGCTCAGTTTTGCAATCTAACAGACCTGAGTTTGAACCCTTCTTTTGCTGTGACCTGGGGTAAGGTACTTACTGAACCTCCATAACTTCATTTAAAACTTGCAGGGGTGCCTGACTGGCTCAGTTGGTAGAGCATGTGAGTCTTGATCTCAGGATTGTGGGTTCAAGCCCCACATTGGGTGTAGAGATTACTTAAAAATAAAATCTTAAAAATATATATATGGGGTACCTGGCTGGCTCAGTCAGAAGAGCATTCAACTCTAGATCTCAGGGTTGTGAGTTTAAGCCCCACATTGGGTGGAGAGATTGCTGAAAAATAAATAAACAAACTTAAAAAAAATTGTAGCAGTTAGGGGTTTGCCAGACCGCCTCAGTCAGTAGAGCACACAATTCTTAATCTCGGGGTTGTAAATTCAAGCCCCATCTTGGGTATAGAAATTACTCACAAATAAAATCTTTAAAACAAAATTGTAGGGGTGCCTCGGTGGCTCAGTCGGTTAAGCGGCCGACTTCGGCTCAGGTCATGATCTTGTGGTCCATGAGCTCGAGCCCTACGTCGGGCTCTGTGCTGACAGCTCAGAGCCTGGAGCCTGTTTCGATTCTGTGTCTCCCTCTCTCTGACCCTCCCCGTTCATGCTCTGTCTCTCTCTGTCTCAAAAATAAATAAACGTTAAATAAATAAATAAATAAATAAATAAATAAATAAAATTGTAATAGTTACATTTCAAAGCACTGTTTGGAGAATTAAATAAGATAACATATGCAAGAAACTTTCCATAGAACCTGCTAGGTAATGTAACATTACAAACGGCAGTAGTTATTATTCCTGGCCCAGTCTTCAGTTTTGTTATGTCATAAAAACTCAATTTTTAAAATTGCTTTATTAAGGGTAAATGATATACAATAAACTGTAGATATTTAAAATATATAATTTGAAAAGTTTTGACATATGTGTATACCCATAAAACCATCACCATACTCAAAATAATGAACATATAGATCACCCCAAAAGTTGCCTTTGCTTCTTTGTAATCTCACCATCCTATCATTTCCAGCCCTTTCCTGAGGCAACCACTAATCTGCTTTTTGTCATCATAAATTTGTTGGCATTTTTCTAGAATTTTACGTAAATCATACAGGGGTGCCTATGTGGCTCAGTCAGTTAAGCACCCGATCTCAGCCCAGGCCTGGGTCTCAGGGTCATGAGTTTAAGCCCCACATTGGGCTCCACACTGGGCATGAAGCCTGATTTAAAACTAAATAAATAAACAAGCAAACAAATGATTAAATCATACAGTATGTACTTTTTAAATCTTGGCTTTTTTCACTCAGCATAATTATTTTGAGACTCATCATTGTTGCATGATTGCTCTTTATTGCTGAGTAGGATTTCACTGTACGGATGTGCCACAGTTTGTTTATCCATTCATCTGTTGATGGGCAGTTACGTGTGTTTCTAGTTTTTTTGGCTATTATAAATAAAGCTGCTATAAACATTTATGTACGAAGTGTGTGTGGACATATGCTTTTGTTTCTCTTGGGTAAATACCTGGGAATAGAATCACTGGCTGGATGAGCCATACTGTAAGTGTATACTTAACTTTTAAAGAAACTGCCAAAAAAATTTAAAAAAAAGATGCTGCCAAATTGTTTTCCAAAGTGATTATACTACTTTACATTCCTCCCAGCAGAGTATGAGAGTTCCAGTTTCTTCACATTCTCTCCAGTACTTGTTTTGTTTTGTTTTTTAATTGTAGCCATTCTAATAGGTACATGGTGTAACCAAACCAACATGAGTTTGCACCATGAGCCAGAAACTGCACCAGGCTGAGTTGTCCCACAAAGAAAACTTTTATTTGTAGCAAAAGATCACGGGAATGGCTTCCAAAGCCTTGACTTCCCATGCCTTCCAAAGCCTTCACTCCCCTAGAGAGGGTGAATGGGTTCCTTTTGTTTAGGGTTAGTACTAATATTTAAATGGGGAAACCCTGTCTACCTATGTAGTGGTGGGCGCATAAGGTTATGCATGCACATTAAGGAAACATGCTTATACATACATCGGATGTGATATAAATGAGGCTGAGGCTCCTCCTTGGACAGTGATTTTAGTACTATAATGAGGTAAAGGTAATTGTAGGTCATTCCGGAGGTCACCCCATGATCCATCTGTGCAGGTGCCAGTCAGTTTCTGCTTAAAAGTCTGGGTGGTCTGGGCTATGGGAGGTCTTGTTAGGGCAGTTGCCATCACCTAGGGGGTGGTTTTGTGTTTCATTTGTCTGAGTTAAGGAGAAAGCAGAAAGAAGAGCTTAAGGAACATGTAAGACAAAGGTTAGTGAGTACAGGCAGGTGGGCAGTAAAGGCCTGGTCATGGGGTCTAGCTGGTGATAATAGTGCTGTCTCATTATGGCTTTAATTTGTTTATCCATAATAACTAATGATGTTGAGCATCTTTTCAAGTGCTTATTTGCCAGATGTATATCTTTTTTTTGATAAAATGTCTTTTCAAATTTTTTGCCCATGTGTGTTTGTTTGTTTTAAGTTTATTTATTTATTTTGGGAGACAGAGAGAGAGAGAGAGAGAGAGAGAGAGAGAGAGCGCACAAGCAAGAGAGGAGCAGAGGGAGAGGGACAGAGAGACTCCCAAGCAGGCTCTGCACTGTCAGCATGGAGCCTGATGTAGGGCTCCATCTCACAAACCTCAAGACCATGACCTGAGCTGAAATCAAGAGTCAGACACTTAACGGGTTGAGCCACACAGGTGCCCCTCTTTTGCCCATGTTTTTAAAATCAGTTTGCTGGGGGCGCCTGGGTGGCGCAGTCGGTTAAGCGTCCGACTTCAGCCAGGTCACGATCTCGCGGTCTGTGAGTTCGAGCCCCGCGTCAGGCTCTGGGCTGATGGCTCAGAGCCTGGAGCCTGTTTCCGATTCTGTGTCTCCCTCTCTCTCTGCCCCTCCCCCGTTCATGCTCTGTCTCTCTCTGTCCCAAAAATAAATAAAAAACGTTGAAATAAATAAATAAATAAATAAAAAATAAAATAAAATCAGTTTGCTTATTTTATTGAGGTCTATTTATTTTATTTATTTATTTATTTTTTAACGTTTATTTTTATTTTTGAGACAGAGAGAGACAGAGCATGAACAGGGGAGGGGCAGAGAGAGAGGGAGACACAGAATCTGAAACAGACTCCAGGCTCTGAGCGGTCAGCACAGAGCCTGATGCGGGGCTCGAACTCACGGACCGTGAGATCGTGACCTGAGCTGAAGTCGGACGCTTAACCGACCGAGACACCCAGGCGCCCCTTTATTTTTTTTTTAAAGTAATCTCTACACCCAATGTGGGGCTCAAACTTACAACCCTACTATCTTGAGATCAAGAATTGGATGCTCCATTGACTGAGCCATCCAGGTGCCCCTTTACTGAGTTTTGAGAGTTCTTTTTTTTTTTTTTAAATGTTTATTTATTTTTGAGAGAGAGAGAGACAGAGACCAAGCGTGAGTTGGGGAGGGGCAGATAGCGAGGGAGACACAGAATCCGAAGCAGGCTCCAAGCTCCGAGCTTGTCAGCACAGAGCCCGACACAGGGCTCAAACCCATGAATGGTGAGATCATGACCTGAGCCGAAGTCAGATACTTAAACGACTGAGCCACCCAGGCACCCCAAAAGTTTTTTTTAAACAAGGTTTTATTGAGAGCGTTTTGTTTTTGTTTTGTTTTTGAGAGCTCTTTATTCTGAATGCAAGTTATTTCTTAGATATGTGATTTACAAATTTTTTCTTCCAATTTGTGACTTATTCTTTCATTCACTTAATAGTGTCTACTGAAAGCAGAAGTTATTAATTTTGCTATAATCAAATTTATTTTCTTTTATAGATCATGCTTTTGGTATTGAATCTAGATAGTTTCCTTATTCAAGGTTATTGAGTTCTTCTCCTGAAAGTTTATAGTTTTAGGTCTGTGAAGCACTTTATAAGTTTATTTTTTTTTAATTTTTTTTTTAATGTTTATTTCTGAGGCAGAGAGAGACAGAGCATGCGTGGGGGAGGGTCAGAGAGAGAGGGAGACACAGAATCAGAAGCAGGCTCCAGGCTCTGAGCTGGCAGCACAGAGCCCGACGCGGGGCTCGAACTCACAAACCGTGAGATCATGACCTGAGCCAAAGTCAGTCGCTCAACCAACTGAGCCACCCAGGCTCCCCTAAGTTTACTTTTTTTAATTAAAAAAATTTTTTTAATGTTTATTTTTGAGAGAGAGAGAGAGAGTGCAAGCGGGGGAGGGGCAGAGAGAGAGGGAGACAGATTCCAAAGCTGGCTCCAGTCTCTGAGCTGTCAGCACAGAGCCCAATGTGGGGCTCAAACTCACAAACCGGGAGATCATGATCTGAGCTGAAGTTGGACACTTCACCAACTGAACCACCCAGGTGCCCCAATTTTGTCTTAATTTTTTTTTAAGTTTATTTATTTTGAGAGAAAGAGAGAGGGGGGCAGAGAGTGGGGGAGAGAGAGAATCCCAAACAGGCTCTGCGCTGTCACCACAGAGCCTGATGTGGGGCTCAATCTCACAAACTGCGAGACCATGATCTGAGCCAAAATCAAGAGCCACACACTTAACCAACAGAGCAACCCAGGCGCCCCAGGTCTGTGATGCACTTTAATTTTTGTATCTAGTATGAGATATGGATCAAAATTCTTTTTTTTTTTTTTTTTTTTTGCTTATGGATTTCCAATTGTTCCAGCACCCATTTGTTGAAAAGACTATCTTTTCTCTATTGAATAGTCTTTGCACTTTTGTCAAACATCAATTGACTATATTTGTGGAACTATTTCTAGACTCTATTCTGTTCCATTGATCTATTTGTCTATCTTTAAACAATACCGTTGTCTTGATCACTGTAGCTTTATAGTGAGTCTTGACATCAAGTAGGGTAAGTTGCCAATTTTGTTCCCCTGGCACTTTCTTAAAAAAAAAAAAAAGTCTGAGATTTTATTGGGATTGCATTAATGTATAAATTTGAAGAGAATTTGACATCTTAATGATATTGAATCTTTCTACCAATGAACACAGTATATCTCTCCATTTATTTAGGTTTTCTTTAATTTTTCTCAGTGGTATTTTGTAGGAAAACTCAGTTTTGAAATCTCACTCAGAGTCAAACTAGCCATACACTCTGGGTCAGAAAATTAGCCAAATCATTGAAGGTGTAGACTCAAGTCACAAATGCCTGGGTTCAAATCCTAAATTTTACTGTCTATATTATATTGGGCAAGTTATTTAACCTTCTGATGACCTAGTGTCCTAATCTGTAAAATATGAGTAATAGTAAATTCCTTACGTGTTTTGAAGATTAAATGAGGTAATATGTACAAGGCATTTAGTATAGCAGCTGACACACATTAAGTACACAATAAATATTACTTATCTTTTTTAATAAGGTTATTTACTTATTTTTTTTTTATTTTTTTATTTTTGAGAGAGAGAGAGCATGTGTGTGAGCAGGGGAGAGGGGCAGAGGGGCAGAGGGAGAGAGACAGTCTTAAGCAAGTTCCATGCTCAGCATGGAGCCTGACATGGGGCTCAATCCCACAACCTTGGGATCATGACCTGAGCCGAAATAAAAAATTTGGATGCTCAACCAATTGAGACACCCCAGTGCCCCAATAAATGTTACCTATTATTACTATTTGCTAAGCACTTTATAATAGTTTTCTCATTTACATCTCAATTCCTAAGATACCTCTCCTTTTAGATTCAATCTTTGATGACATAATCTTGGCTTTTTTTTTCTTTTTCTTTTTTTTTTTTTTAGTAAGCTCTGCACCCAGTGTGGGGCTCGAACTTCTGACCCTGAGATCAAGACCCGGAGATCATGCTCCACTGACTGAGCCAGCCAGGCACCCCAGACACATTCCTAGCATTTCAAACATTCCCTTTAATGTTAAGCCTCCCCTTTACACTAAACACAATCTACTGGCTTAACTTCCAGTGAAGCTAAAAGATTTACTGCTCTTTCACTGTATCTGTTGATTTTCCATCATTAGATCAGGGCTTTTATTTTTCTGTTTTCCACTATTCTAATAAAACCTTATAAATGGCAAAATACAATGAAACTATGATTTTCCATTCTTTAAAATTTTTTGTTAACGTTTATTCATTTTTGAGACAGAGAGACAGAGCATGAATGGGGGAAGGTCAGAGAGAGAGAGGGAGACACAGAATCTGAAACAGGCTCCAGGCTCTGAGCTGTCAGCACAGAACCCGACGTGGGGCTCGAACTCACAGACCGCGAGATCATGACCTGAGCCGGAGTCGGACGCCCAACTGACTGAGCCACCCAGGCACCCCTGATTTTCCATTCTTTAAGTGGGCAGAATCCTTTCTTCAAGTGAACAACTCTCAGAAGCTTAATATGTAACTGGTTAAAGTTTGCTTTTTCTGAAGCAAGATGTATTTGTGTCTATGAGGTGCTTATACTCTTCCCCACTTCCCTTCTTACCCCCTGAAACACCTCCAGGGTGCCCAGGAGCACAGTTAGAAAAATACTGGAAAGAAAGAATGAAAGAAAGAAAGAAAGAACGAAAGAAAGAAAGAAAGAAAAAGAGAGGGAGGGAGAGAGGGAGGAAGGGAGGAAGGAAAGAAGAAGGGAGGGAGGGAAGAAGGAAGGAAGGAAGAAGGGAGGGAGGGAAGGAAGGGAGGGAGGGAGGAAAGAAGGAAGAAAGGAGGAAGGGAAGGGAGGGAGGGAGAGAGAAAGAAAGAAGAAGGTAAGGAAGAAATAAAGAAAAGAGAGGGAGGGAGGGAGGGAGGAAGGAAAGAAGGAAAGAAGAAGGGAGGGAGGGAAGGAGGAAGGAAGGAAGGAAGGAAGGAAGGAAGAAGGGAGGGAGGGAAGGAAGGGAGGGAGGGAGGAAAGAAGGAAGAAAGGAGGAAGGAAGAAGGGAGGGAGGGAGGGAGGGAGAAGGGAGGGAGGGAGAGAGAAAGAAAGAAGAAAGTAAGGAAGAAATAAAGAAAAGAGAGGGAGGGAGGGAGAGAGGGAGGAAGGAAGGAAAGAAGGAGGGAGGGAGGGAGGGAAGGGGGAAGGAAGAAGGGAGGGAGGAAGGAAGAAAAAGAGAAAGAGGGAGGGAGGGAGAGAGGGAGGAAGGAAGGAAGGAAAGAAGAAGGGAGGGAAGGAGGAAGGAAGGGAGGAAGGAAGAAGGGAGGGAGGCAGGAAGGAAGGAAGAAAAAGAAAGAAAAAAGAGAGGGAGGGAAGGAGGAAGGAGGGGAGGAAGGAGGGAGGGAGGGAAGGAAGGAAGAAGGGAAGGAAGGAGGGAGAGAGGGAAGGAAGGAGGGGAAGGAAGGGAGGAAGGAAGGGAGGGAGGGAAGGAAGGGAGGGAGGAAGGAAGGAAGAAGGGAGGGAGGGAGGTAGAAGGGAGGGAAGGAGGGAGGGAGGAAGGAAGGAAAGAAGGAAGAAGAGAGGGAGGAAGGAAGGAAGGAAGGAAGGAAGGAAGAGAGAGAGAGAGAGAGAAGGAAGGACAACATTTAAATGCTATAATTGCATACCTGCTCCAAAAGCAAAGAAGATAACATTGCAGAAAGCAAACTGTTGGCTGTTTTAGGAAGCATCTTCATGTAACTATATGATAGGAATAATTCCTCTGCTGATGTTAGAAAGGGAGTTAAGGTGCAAATAATATAATATGTGAAAGCACTGGTGTGGAGAGCTGAGCATAGAAAAGTTGAGGACCCCTATGTTCTTCATCAGAAAGCCTCTGGGGACAGGGGCATAGCATTCTGCTGCCCACGTCCTCTGAGAACTTTCCTTCCTGGCCACTCTGTTCCGTTGGCATGCATCTGCAGTGCCACCAGCTCTCAGTATCTTTATGTCCCAACTCTTGCCTAGGCCAAATGTACCCTGCCTTCTGTATGAAGGTCATGGTTTTCTGGTCACTTGTGTTCCCCCATTTATATATGTTTTAAACACAAATAAATTACAAAGCCCAGATTTGGAGCTAATTCCAAATTTTGTCTTCTTTGTGTAGCTGTCCCCTAAAGCCAAGATGCCAATCTGTATTTTTCTAATGGCACCACTCTGTAGCAAAACAATTAATACAAGTCACTTCCTTGGGACAGTTCTCCCTGACAGTTAAGTTAACTCAGGAGATGAAACAATAAAACCAAGGGTTGTTCAATCAGTACAGGATTAGGACTGAAGTGGTAAATTGCCCTTTTCTACTCTAGGGACAATTTTATCTAGTAAGATAATTTCTTACTTACAACATACCCTCTTATGACTCTATAAGTAGGCTACATTCCTACTAACCTTCCCAAATTCTCATAAAAAAGAATTTTTTAATGCATTTACTGTATTTGTACATGGAACATTTCTAGAAGGATCTCCAAGATAAACAGTGGATTAGGAGGTAACAATGGTTGCCTCCAGGGGGAAGAACTGGGTGACTGAAGGACAAGTGGAAGATTTCTTTTTCAGTGCTATGACTCTGGTCCAAGCCACTATTGCCTCTCACCTAGATTACAGCAGTGACCTCATAACTGGTCTTCTTGCCCCGACTATTACCTGTCACAGTTCATTCACTGCATAGTGACATTTATTTTATTTAAAAAAAAAAATCCAATCTGTGACTTCCCTGCTTAAATCCTTCCAAAGGCCTCCTTCTGCAATTAAAATAAAATCTTCCCAACTTCAGGGAGCCTGTGTGGCTCAGTCAGTTAAGTGTCCAACTTCAGCTCAGGTCATGATCTTGAGGTCTGTGGATTTGAGCCCCATGTCAGGCTCTGTGCTGACAGCTCAGAGCCTGGATCCTTCTTCGGATTCTGTGTCTCCCTCTCTCTGCCCCTTCCCCACTCATGCTCTGTCTCTCTCTCAAAAATAAATAAACTTAAATTTTTTTTAATAATACAAAATAAAATCCCAGCTCTTTACTATAGATACAAGCCTCTGCGTGATCTGGCTTTTCCCTTCCTCTCTGACCTCCTCCCCATTATTTTTTCTGCTCCAGTCACATGGGTCTCTTTTCTGTTCTTCAGGCATTCCAAGCTCATTCCTTTCTCAGGGCCTCAGATCAACATACAACTTGCTCCTTCTTGGAGCATCTGGGTGGTTCAGTCAGTTGAGCATCTGACTCTTGATTTCAGCTCAGGTCATGGTCCCAGGGTCATAGGATCAAACCCCCCATCAGACTCCATGCTGAGCACTAAGCATGGAGCCTGCTTGAGATTCTCTCTCTCTCTCTTTCTCTCTCCCTCTGCCCCACTCCCCCGGGGCGCTCTATCTCTCTCTAAAATAAAAAGAAGCTTTAAAATTTTTAAAAACTGGCTCCTTCTCATTCAAGGCTTGGTGCAAACATCATCTCAGAGAATCTCCTTCTGACCATTCTGACTAAAGGAACCCCTCCCCACACACACCAGTGATCACTTCCCAATACCTTGTTTTGTTTTCATCATGCCACTTCCTGCTGAAGTTATTTCTTGAATTATCCATTAAATGTCTACCCTCCCTAGAATATAGACTCCTTGAGGGTAGAGGCCTTGTCTTTCATTTTACTGCTGTTTCCTCAGCATTTAGAACAGGGCATGGTACTGAATGAATGAATCAATGAATGTATGAAGTCACGTAGGAAGGTCTTGGGTGGGGGGCTGTTGTATTACTTACTATGGTTGCTGTAACAAATTACCACAGACTCTGTGGCTTAACACAACACAGATTTATTATCTTACACTTCTAGACATCAAAAGTCTGAAATGGGTCTTGCAAGGCCAAGATCAAGATACTAGCAGAACTGAATTCTTTCTGGAGGCTCTAGGAGAGAATCCGTTTCCTTCTCTTTTCCAGCCTCTAGAGGCTATCTGCATTCCTTGGCTTGGGGCCTCTTCCTTCATCTTCAAAGTCAGCAACATAACACCTTCAAATTCCCCTGACAGTCATGCCTCCCTCTTCTAAGAACTGTTGTAATTTCACTGGGCCAACCCAGATAATGCAGGAAAATTTCCCCTTCTCAAGATTCTTAACTTACTTGCATCTGCAAAGTTCCTTTTGTCATGTAAGTAACATATTCACAGGTTTCACAGATTAGGATTTGGACATTCTTAGGAGCCATTAATCCACCTACATCAGCCATGAACCCCTGCCCTGGAATCTATCTTCGTTATCCTAACTCAAGCACTACATCCACCCTGAAACCTTGTCAGACCCTGTCCCCTGCAGAAACAGATAACCAGGCCTCCGTTTGTGCCTGCGTGGTGCTGTACTCCGAAACAACACTTACTGTACTTCATAGAGATCAACGAATCTATGTACCTGCCTGCCCTTTCATTAGGCCATGAGCCTTTTGGGGCAGAATGTAATGTTGTTCATCTTCACATCTTCAACACCTAAAACCCTGATTAATTAATTGATTCATTCCAAAAATATTTATTGAAGACCTCGTATGCTCAAGGTACTGGGGATATAATGCTAAACAAGCATAGACACGGTCTCTGCTCTCAAAGAGCTTGCAATCTCCCTGGAAAGAGAAGTAATTAAACCATCAATAACCATAAAAGGAGACCAATGATAGAGTAGGTGCAATGGGAGAACACAGAAGAAGCATCCACTCTTATTTGGAGGTGTCAGAGAGGCCTTCTGAGAGTAACATCCTGGTTCGTGCCCAAAATGAGAAGGAACTAGCCGTAAGTGAAATCTGAGAGAGTAAGTGGCAGCCCCCATAACCACCACTAAGGCAGCACCACTGCCACCATTGGGCCGCCCACACCAGATGGTCCACCCCAGTGAGCAGTTGCCCCCAAAAGTAGCCATACTCAAGTGATGCATTAGAAATGAGTGCTCCTGAGGGGCACCGAGATGGCTCAGTCGGTTAAACGTTGGACTCTTGATTTCAGCTCAGGTCATAATTTCACAGTTCGTGAGTTCAAGCCCCATGTTGGGCACGCAGAGCCTGATTGAGATTCTCTCTCTCCCTCTCTCTCTGCCCCCCCCCCAACTCATGCTTGCTACCTCCCTCTCCCTCTCAAAACAAATAAATAAACATTAAAAAACTATTAAAAAAAAAGAAATGAGTGCTCCAAAGGAAACTTTGGGGGTCATAGATATGTTCATTATCTTGATTGTAATGATAGTTTTATTTTTTTATTTTTTTTAATGTTATTTATTTATTTTTATTTTATTTTATTTTTTTTTACCGTTTATTTATTTTTGAGACAGAGAGAGACAGAGCATGAACGGGGGAGGGTCAGAGAGAGGGAGACACAGAATCTGAAACAGGCTCCAGGCTCTGAGCGGTCAGCACAGAGCCCGACACGGGGCTCAAACTCACGGACCGCGAGATCATGACCTGAGCCAAAGTCGGCCGCTTAACCGACTGAGCCACCCAGGCGCCCCTGTAATGATAGTTTTAAATACATATGTCAGAGCTTATCAACTTATACACTTGCAATTTATTGTATGTCAGTTATACCTCAATAAAGCTTTTAAATATTATAATGAACCAGGGTGTTTGGGCCAAGTGTCCAACTCTTGATTTCAGCTCAGCTCATGATCCCAGGATTGTAGGATCGAGCCCTATGTCTGGCTCCTGCTTGGGATTCCTGGCCTGCTTGGAATTCTCTTCTTTATTATTATTATTTTTTTTTTCTAGTAATCTGCACCCAACGTGGAGCTGAAACTCAGAACCCCAAGTTCAATAGTTGCTTGCTCTTCCTACTGACACAGCCAGACGCCCCAGCACAGGCCCTGCTAAGTGACTGCATGATTGCACAGATTGCCAGCCTGTAAAGCCAGCCCTGCATTACAGGGCAAATGGCATGTTCATCTTCCATATGAATTCCACATCAACTCAAGTCATAGAAGATTTACAGAAATGGTGAGCCCTGACTGTCTTTTAATCCTAATGGGACAGTTTTCTTTCTTTTCAAAATTTCACCTGGTATTTTGCTCTGGCCAAAATAATGACCAAATTGGAGATGATTCCAGCATTGAAAAAAAAAAACAATGAAACAAACTTATTGTATCAAAAGCCTCCTTAGGGCGCCTGGGTGGCTCAGTCAGTGAAGTGTCTGACTCTTGATCTTGGCTCAGGTCATGATCTCACAGGTTTGTGAGTTTAAGTCCCTTGGCAGACTCTGTGCTGACAGCAGAGAGCCTGCTTGGAATTCTTTCCCTCTCTCTCTACCCTTACCCCACTTGTGCGTGCATGCGTGCTCTCTCTCTCTCAAAAATAAACATTAATAATAATAATAATAATAATAAGTCTCCAGCCAACCAAACCCTGTGCCTCATGTAAGCTTCTTCATGTCAGAGAGAAGGGCCTGGTTATAGGATCAGGGCAGCTTCTTGGGAAAGTGTCTCCAACCATGATGACCCCATGTACCAGGACTGGTGTGTACCATCCGGCCACATCTTGGCACGTGGTCATGGATTCTGGGCAGAGCGGGCGGGGGCTGTGCTCTGAAGCTCCAACCTGCTGCCCCTGAGAGCTGAATGTGGAGTCAGAGCTTTGTGGCATAAATTCAGTCTCCAGAACTTCCCAATCCAGGTGGTGGACCTCCACTCAGAGGCCAGGAGCTCAGCATTCTCGGACTTCTTTAAAAAAAAACAAAAAAACATGGTTCTTAAAGGGCACAGAAATGAGAGAATTGGAATATTTCAGAGTTACTCATTTGCTTTAACCCATATTACACATGAAATAGTCTCAGAGTGACTAGTAATACTACCTCCATCAATTATGATTGCTGAAAACCAATACTTTTTTCTTTTTTTTTGCAAATACTGTCCCCATTCTCTTCCCATTTCTTTTTGTTTTTATTTTTTTAATGTTTATTTTTGAGAGGGAGAGAGAGTGAGACAGAGCATGAGTGGGGGAGGGGCAGAGAAAGAGGGAGACACAGAATCTGAAACAGGCTCCAGGCTCCAAGCTGTCAGCACAGAGCCCGATGTGGGGCTCGAATCCACCAACCATGAGATCATGACCTGAGCTGAAGTTGGACGCTTAACCAACTAAGCCACCCAGGCGCCCCTATTTCTTTATGGTTATAATATCTACACTGTTAGATCATATGGCCTTTATATACTATACTTTCTCTTTGAACCTTCATTTAGTCTCAGTTCTATAAGTAATTAATAAGTCATTAATAATGTTTACTTAGAGCCCATATGTTGTTTTCTCTGCAGACAGTTTGGTTGTCTGAAGTGCGTTCTCCAGTGGGCTTCTTAGGGAGGACTCATGGGAACAATATTCCCTGAGTTCCTGCATATTGATAATAATTTGTCTGTGTCCATTATAGTTGAAGTTTAGTTTGCTTTGGCTCACATGTCCGTGTCTTAAATATTTAAAATACATTAACTTCCTTTTCTTCTTGCATAAAACATTGCTGTCAAAACATCTGACAAGTATCTAATTTGACCCTTATGAGTCTATGCTCTTTTTGTCTGGTCAAAGGATTTTTTTTCTTTAAAGTCTTTAAATTTACTAGAATATGTGTTGGTGTTAGTCATTGTAGGTCAATATTTTTAGGTGCCTTCTATATTCTTTTTTTTTCTTGTCAAATGATTATACTTGAGTCAACAACTGAAATATAATTAAAAAATATTTTTTTTAAGATTTCATTTTTTTGTTTTGTTTTTGTTTTTGTTTTTATTGTTTATTTACTTATTTTGAGAGAATGAGAGAGAGAGAGAGAGAGAGAGCGTGCAGGAGGGGCAGAGAGGGAGAGAGAATCCCAAGCAAGCACTGAGAGCACAGAGCCCGATGATCTGAAATCAGGAGTTGGACACCCAACCGACTGAGTCACACAGGTGCACCTAAATATTTTATTTATTTATTTTTAAGTTTACTTATTTATTTTGAGAGAGAGAACAGGTAAGGGGCAGAGAGAGTTTCCCAAGTAGGTTCCAAGCTTAGCACAAGCCTGACACAGCTCTTGATCCCACGACCATAAAATAATGATCTGAGCAGATATCAAGAGTCAGACACTTGGGCGCCTGGGTGGCTCAGTCTGCTAAGCATCTGACTTGGGCGCCTGGGTGGCTCAGTCAGTTAAGCATCTGACTTTGGCTCAGGTCATGATCTCATGGTTCGTGAGTTCAGACTTGCTTTGGGTGAGCTTGAGCCCCACTTCAATGAGCTTGCTTCTCTCTCTGTCTCTGCCCCTTGTGGAATTCTCTCTCTCTCCTCACTCACTTGCGCCCTCTCTCTCTGAAAGAAAGAATCCACTCAAAAAAAAAAAAAAAAAAAAAATCAGACACTAAATTGACTGAGCCACCAGGCGCCTCTAAAGATTTTATTTTTTAAGTGATCCCTACACCAGATGTGGTGCTCGAACTCACAACCCCGAGACCAAGAGTTGCACGCTCTACCAACTGAGCCAGCCAGATGCCTCTGAAGTATAATTTCATTCAACAGGAAATCCCTCCCTTGGAGGGAAAATGGGAAAAAAACCTGAAAGCCAAACATTTTTTCCAAGGCAGAGCACTGACATTTCCAGATTGACAGCAGAATACATTTATTTCCATGAAACAAAACCATGAGTGCAAAGTTTGCCTTTGAAACGGTTTCCCACTTCGTCTCCATTTTTCAAGGCTCAGGAAACGATGCTTGTGGCCTTCTTCAGGGCTAGTTTAACCAGTAATGATGTCGGATGGCAGCCTCCAAATATAGGAAAATTCTTCAATGGTGCTTTATCTGGGGGGTCAGAGTAGTTGGCAAGAAGACCTGAACCATCAGAATAGCTTAGCTGGTTTAAAGGATGGAGGAGCATCAATCAATACTGAAGTAGTTAGGATCCTTCAGTTGCCACAGCAATGCCCTTTCAGAAGCGAGAATTTGTTTCAGGTTCTTCCAGGTTCTGTTCTTGCCAGCTACCGCGCCGCCATGGCCAGAGTGCACACAGAGTTTGGATCCTTAAATGCAATAGCTTGGCAGCTTTTTCCATAGATCCTGTACTGAAATCAGAGGGCACCACTTTATTTTCACTCACAGCTTCCCTGCTAATACCCCACCTAAAGCTAGAGGCAGACACTTTCTTTCTTCTTCCTGGCATTGTAACCCCCGAGCTGCTGCCCTTGGAAGGACTGGCTGGCCTCTTCCTGCTGTTTTGGGCTATTCCCAGAGTGGAAATCGTGGCCACAGTTGGAATTTGAGCCTCCATTCTTACCCTCTCTATGTTCTTTTATTTATTTATTTTTAATTTTATTTATTTATTTTTTAAATTTACATCCAAATTAGCTAGCATATAGTGCAACAATGATTTCAGGAGTAGACTCCTTAGTGCCCCTTACCCATTTAGCCCATCCCCCTTCCCACAACCCCTCCTGTTGTAACCCTCAGTCTGTTCTCCATATTTATGAGTCTCTTCTGTTTTGTCCCCCTCCCTGCTTTTATATTATTTTTGTTTCCCTTCCCTTACGTTCATCTGTTTTGTCTCTTAAAGTCCTCATATGAGTGAAATCATATGATTTTTGTCTTTCTCTGACTGACTAATTTCACTTAGCATAATACCCTCCAGTTCCATCCACATAGTTGCAAATGGCAAGATTTCATTCTTTTTGATTGCCGAATAATACTCCATTGTGTATATATACCACATCTTCTTTATTCATTCATCCATTGATGGACATTTGGGCTCTTTCCATACTTTGGCTATTGTTGCTAGTGCTGCTATAAACATGGGGGTGCATGTGTCCCTTCAAAACAGCACACTTGTATCCCTTGGATAAATACCTAGTGGTGCAATTGCTGGGTGGTAGGGTAGTTCTATTTTTAGTTTTTTGAGGAACCTCCATACTGTTTTCCAGAGTGGCTGCACCAGCTTGCATTCTCACCTCTCTATGTTCTTTTAATATGTAGTTTTGAAAAAATAAATTTTTTAAATGTTTTTATTTATTTTTGGGGGAGAGAGACAGTGAGCTGGAGAGGGGCAGAGAGAAAGAGGGAAACACAGAATCTGAAGCAAGCTCCAGGCTCTGAGCTGTCAGCACAGAGCCTGACGTGGAGCTTGAACTGGTGAATCACGAGATCATGACCTGGGCCAAAGTTGAATACTCAACTGACTGAGCCACCCAGGTGCTCCTAGTTTTGAAAATTTTTTGAATTTTTTAAATAAATTTTTAAAAATTAAGTTTATTTTGAGAGAGAGAGAGAGAGAGAGCGCACAAGTGGGGGAGGGGTAGAGAGAAGCAGAGACAATCCCAAGCAGGCTCTGCACCATCAGCCCAAAGCCTGATGTGGGGCTCCAACCTACGAACCACAAGACCATGACCCAAGCCAAGATCAATAGTCAGATGCTTAACCGACTATACCACCCAGACACCCCTAAATTTTTATTTTATTTTATTTTATTTTGAGAAAGAGAGAGAGGCGGGGAGGGGCAGAGAGAGAGGGAGAGAGAGAGAATCCCAAGCAGCCCCTGCAGTGTCAACACTGTCAGCATAGAGCCCGTCTCAGGGTTCAAACCCACACACCGTGAGATCATGACTGGAGCTGAAACCAAGAGTCAGACACCTAATGGATTGAGCCACCCAGGTGCCCCTAGTTTTGAAAATTTTAATTTCAGAAAAATCTTGAGTAGCTTTTGGGTTGCTTTTGTTTGGCATTTTTTTGTGTGCCTTTGCTTTGGTTTTCTTTTTCAGAGATTTCTATTAACCTATTAGTGGAGCTCTTGAAGATGCTCAAAGAAAGATGCCTAAGGGGATAAAAAGGTGAGCCAAGAATTTTGTATCTTCTATGTCTTTACTATTTGTCACTTTCTCTTGAACCATCTTTCTTCATTTTTTTTTTTTTACTTTAAAATTGTTTCCTCTTCAATATTTTTTTCTTTTAGGTAAACTCTACATCCAAAGTGGGGTTCAAGCTCATGACCCCAAGACCTGAGTCACATGCTCTACCAACTGCGCCAGACGGTGCCCCACATCTTTGATAATTTTAAGGCATTATTTATTGTGTTTATTTGCTCTAGTGTTCCTTATAGTTTCATCTTCATTTTTAAATGTTTTTTTCTTTTACTTCTAATTTTTCCTTGAGTTCTCTCATTTCAAACATTTTTTAGTTTTTTTAATATTCTGATTTGTGTTATTCTTTCATTTCTCATATCACTTTCTTGATGTCTTTTAGTTCATTTTGAAATAAAATATTATAATATTCTACTTTCTGAGCATATCTCTCTGGCATGCTTTCTTTTTGTAAAAACATTTTTCTGTTCTTCATTCTTTTTTCTTTTTTTTTTTTTAGTTTATTTTTTATTTATTTTGAGAGAGATAGAGAGCAAGTGGGGGAGGGGCAGAGAGCAAGGGGGGAGATAGAATCCCAAGCTGGCTCTGGGCTGTCAGCGCACAGCCTGATGTGGGGCTTGAACTCACGAAGTGTGAGATCATGATCTGAGCCAAAGTCAAGAGTTGGATGCTTAACCGACTGAGCCACCCAGGTGCCCCCCATTCTCTTTTTTCTTATAGTAATTTTGTAGAGCATTTATTTATTGTTTGTTTGTTGTACAGGATTTAATCTGACACTTCCTGTTGCTCATTTTTAGCTGAATTTAATTTTTCTGAAGGATTTGTTCAGGTAGCTTTCCTATTTTGACAGAGCTCCTGTTTCTGTTGTTTGGGGGTAATGTTAAAAAATACAGCTTGCTCTCAGGTTTCCTGACTTCATACCCCTACCCTGCCTTTATCTGGACCTTCTCTTCCTTTGTCTTTGCTGTCCCTATCCTGATCAAGTTTGATTTTTCTTTCAGAAGTTTCTCTTCACTATGGGACCTATCCTGAAAGTGAGCCCTGAGGGGCCCTCGGGTGGCTCAGTCAGTTAAGCAGCCAACTTAGGCTCAGGTCATGATCTCACAGTTTATGAGTTCGAGCCCCACATTAGCCCCTCCCTCTGTGCTGATAGCTCGGAACCTGGAGCCTGCTTCGGATTCTGTCTCCCTCTCTCTCTGCCCCTCCCCTGTTTGCGCTTTGTCTCTCTCTCTCTCTCTCTCTCTCTCTCTCTCCCAAAAATAAATAAACATTAAAAAAATGAGGGGGTGGGGGGAGCCTGGGATGGTCAGTTTGGAGAGCTCAAAGGGGTGAGGTTGTTCCTGCCTCTTTACGCCATATTGACATGTAGCAATTGACTTGCTACTGGAGAGGGCAAAACCTCTCTCCATTTTAACTCTTGTCAGAGTGGCCTGCCATGCCTTCCCTTGGTTGTTTGGACCATCTGGTCCATCTGTTCTCATATCCCTCTGACACCCTGTGTCTTCCTGTTTCTCCTGCATAAACACCCATAACAAGCAGGTCTTGTGGCTTTTGGGAGTTTGTTCCCACTGCTCAATAGTTTGGGTTTTGTGGTGATATCTGATCACCTAGTTTTGTTGCAAATGTTGCCCATGAATTTTTGGTTTTGCCAACTGGTTGCTCCGCTTTGTTTTTATTTTTTGTTTTGGTGGGGATTTGAGAAACCCAAAAACTAGGGTGCCACTTCCACTGATATTTCCCCTCCCCACCACCACCACCACCACACATACCTGTCCCCCTGCCCCCACCATTACCCTTGTCTGGGACCCTACTTGTGCTTTATTAGTATTTTTCTTCCATGTTATAATGATATGTGTACTGTCTATTATCTGTTTCTCCCTAGACTGTAAGTGATGTAAGAGGTCAGGAATAGTGCCTGGCAATATAGTAGGGGTTCAACAAATATTTGTTAAGGAAAAAATGTTTCAAAAGAAGCAGCATATTTGGAGGCTGAGAGAAAAGAGTCAGTTTGTGGCAGATACGGGAAGTGGGATGAAGAACTGGTAAGAAAGGAGGCACTGGGCTGGCTCAGTTGGAAGGGCATGTGACTCTTGATCTCAGGATTGTGAGTTCAAACCCCACATTGGGTGTAGAGATTACTTTAAAAAAAAAAAAAAGGAACTTGTTGGTAAGAAATAAAGCTGGACGATTGGGCCAGGTCAGTTTAGGGCTTTGTAAAGCATTTAAGGAGATTGTAATTTACCCTGAAGGCAATGAAAACCCTTTAAAAATTTTTTAAGGAAAAAAAAAAGATTTTAAGTAAGGGAGTGGTCTGATGAGATTTCTTTCTTTCTTTTTTATTAACATCACAAACTACAGTACAGAGAATGGATTCTGGGACATAAAAACTAGAGATGGGATTAGAATCAATGGCAATAATCCAGCATTTGAATATACATGGTAAATAAAACATTGAATTACAGTGATCTGATTTCAGATAACTTGCACAGTGGAAAATATAATCAGAATCCAAAAGGTAATAGAATGGCCAGAAAAATGATTAATCTGAAAAAGATGATAATTAGGCAAGATAAATGAAAGCTCATTCATTCAGGCCCCAAATTCATAACTGATGAACAAATATAGGCTGGTTTAATAATAGCTTGCAGAAAGACAAATTAGCAATAACATATTATGAAGTGATACTGTGATGAAACTAAGGATGTTAATTTATTCCTTTTATTTTGTTCTTTTTTTAGTTTATTTATTTTGAGGGGGGGTTGGGGAGGAGCAACGAGAGAAGGAGAGAGACTCCCAAGCAGGCTCCGCACTGTCAGCACAGAGCCCAACATGGGGCTTGATCCCATGAACGATGAGATCATGACCTGAGCCAAAATCAAGAGTTGGATGCTTAACTATCTGAGCTACCCAGGCACTCCAGTTTATTCCTTTAAAAATTTTTGTTTTAAAAATTTACATTGAGAGATAATTCACACATTATATAGTTAACCCATTTAAAGTGTACAATTCAATAATTTTTAGTAGATTAATAGATGCGGTGCATCCATCCAGGAGTCAAATTTAGAATATTTTCATCACCTCAAAAAAGAAACCCTGTATCCATTTCCTATCATTCTTCTATCCCATCACCCCCCTCCCTAAGCCCTAAGCAACTACTAACCTACTTTCTGTCTCCATTTTGGACTTTAATAATAATGGAATTACATAATACATGGACCTTTCTGACTGCCTTCTTTATTTAGCATAATGTTTTCTTTCTTTTTTTTTTAATTTAAGTTTATTTATTTTGAGAGAGAGAGAGCAGGGGAGGGGCAGAGAAAGAGGGAGAGAGATAATCCCAAGCAGGCTCCACACTGTCAGCATAGAGCTGGATGTGGGGCTCCAACTCACGAACTGCAAGATCATGACCTGAGCTGAAACCGAGTCTGATGCTTAACCGACTGAGCCACCCAGGCACCCCGTTTATTTAGCAAAGTGTTTTCAACATTCATCCAAGTTGTAAGCATGTGTCAGTACTCTGTTCTTTTTTTTATTTTTTATTTTATTTTATTTTATTTTAATTTTATTTAATTTTATTTATTTTTCGGGAGAGAGAGAGAGAGACAGAGCGCGCAAGCAGGGGACGGGCAGAGAGAGGGGGGCACAGAGGATCCAAAGCAGGCTTTGTGCTGACAGCATTGGGCGTGATGCGGGGCTCAAACTCGGGAACCGTGAAATCATGACCTGAGCTGAAGGTGGACATTCAACTGACTAAGCCACCCAGGTACCCCAGTACTCTGTTCTTTTTATAGGCAAATAATATTTAATTGTTTGGATATGCCACATTTTGTTTATGCATTTTTCTGTTGATGGACATTTTGGTTTTTTCCATTGTAGGGGAGGCAAATTTTACCCATCTTAGGTTCTCAGCTGGGGCTCTTTAACAAAAAGATAGATTAACAAGATAAAACGAACAAGCTTATTAATATATGCAGCACACATCACAGAAGAGAAAACTCAGTGAAAAGTAGTTCAAAGTAGCAGCTTAGAACTCTGGCTATTATAGCATCTTCAACAAAGAGCAATACATTTATGGACAAATGACAGGATGAAGGAGAAGAGTTTTAGGCTTCAAAGGACAGCAAACTAGGAAGGTAAACATATGGGAGGAAACTAAGGGAGGAAGGTTTGTTTGCAGATTTCTCTGGTGCCATCTCTGAACTGATAAGAGTCTAGAGCATCTCTAATAAAGAATTTATATCTGCCCTTAGGCAGAAAAGGAGGTTAGAGAGAGAGAGAGAGCTTTTTATGTGTTTGCTCCTTTTTTTTTTTTTTTTTTTACATTTATTTATCTTTGAGAGACAGAGACAGAGCATGAGTAAGGGAGAGGCAGAGACAGAGAGAGACAGAATCAGAAGCAGGCTCCAGGCTCTGAGCTGTCAGCACAGAGCCCGACGCGGGGCTCAAACCCACGAACCGTGAGATCATGACCTGAGCCAAAGTCGGACGCTTAACCGACTGAGCCACCCAGGCGCCCCTGTTTGCTCCTTCTTAATTGCCTTTTTAGGGAGAGAGCTTTTTATGTGTTTGCTCCTTCTTAGTTGCCTTTAGCTCAAAATAATTTTATGTCAAAGAGCATATTTTGGGGTGATGTATTCTGGTTTTCTTCACCATCTTTTGGCTATGATGAATCATGCCGCTATAAACATTCATGTACAAGTTTTTGTGTGGATGTATGTTTTCATCCAGCAATGGAATTGCTGAGTCATTTTATTTACTCTTTGTTTGCATTTATGGACATAGTCTTTAGGATGTGCTAAGTGATAGTCCCACCTGTAATCTGATATTCAGTCCTGGGCTATACACATTGACAAACTGGACCATGTACAGCTAAGAGAGTCCAGAGCAATAGAGAGGAGATGGTTAACTAAGTAACTTGAAGAATAAGGGGAGTATGTGGGAACATTTAGCTGGAGAAAAGAAAACTAAAGTGGAAAAGAGGGATGCCTGGGTGGCTTAGTCACTTCAGCATCTGACTTTGGCTCAGGTTGTGATCTAGTGGTTCATGAGTTCAAGTCCCACATCAGGCTTGCTGTTCTCAGTGCAAAGCCCGCTTCAGATCTTCTGTTCCTCTCTCTCTCTCTCTGCCCCTACCCCCTCTCAAAAATAAGTAAACACTAAAAAAATAAAGTGGAAAAGAAATATATTCAAAGATCTGAAGAGTTGTTATATAGAAGGGGGATTAGCCAGAGGGTAGAACTAAGCCCACTTGGTAGATATTTCAGAGCAACATAATAGGTCTGAAGATTTTCTTTCCTCCCTTCCTTCCCTCTTTCTTCCTTTCTTCCTTCCTGTCTCCTTCCCTCCTTCTTTCCTTTCCGATTATTTTATGTTTGACTACACAAAACATGAATAAAACGTAAAAAGTACAAAAGGATGCACACTGATATCTTGCATTCAGTTCCCTTTCTTATAGGCAGTTTCTTATAAATCCTTTGAGATATATTTTAAACATATAAACAGATTTTTAAATTTTATAAAAAGAAATTTAGTATGCTTTTAGAGAGAGTAAAAGCATTTCTAACTAAAAATTTTTTAAAATTTTTTAGTTATGTTTACTTATTTTTAAGAGCAGTGAGAGACAGAGCATGAGAGGGGCAGAGAGATAGAGCCACAGAATTCCAAGCAGGCTCCAGGCTCTGAGCCTGAGGTGGGACTCAAACTCGTGAACCGTGAGATCATGACCTGAGCTGAAGTTGGATGCTCAACCAACTGAGCCACCCAGGCGTACCATAAAAAAAAAAAAAATTTTTTTTCCAACTTTTTTTTTAAATTTTTTTTTAAACGTTTTTATTTATTTTTGAGACAGAGAGAGAGACAGAGCATGAACGGGGGAGGGTCATAGAGAGAGGGAGACACAGAATCTGAAACAGGCTCCAGGCTCTGAGCTGTCAGCACAGAGCCCGACACGGGGCTCGAACTCACGGACTGTGAGATCATGACCTGAGCCGAAGTCGGACACTCAACCGACCGAGCCACCCAGGCGCCCCTCCAACTCTTATAAATGGCCCAACCCTGTCTGTAATGACTGTTTCAGGCATTCTGTATCCTGGAGATATTTAGGGGAAATAGATAAACGATCATCAGTTAATTTTCTGGAGTATTTTTCTCCTGCAATTTATTTGTTGAAGAAACTAGATTGTTATCCTATAGAATTTCCCATGTTCTGGATTTTGCCAAGTGGTGTCTTTCCTTTGTTTTATGAATTTCTTGCAAATTGGTATTGGATTGAGAGGCTAAGATTCAGATTTGATTTTTTTTTAATTTTTTAATGTTTATTTATTTATAATTTTCTAGCAGTCACATTTTATTTTTTTTATTGCTGTGTACATATTTTATTTATTTATTTATTTATTTATTTATTTTAATATGAAATTTATTGTCAAATTGATTTCCATACAACACCCAGTGCTCATCCCAACAGGTGCCCTCTATGTTTATTTATTTTTGAAAGAGAGAGAAAGAGAGAGACAGAGTATGAGTGGGGAAGGGCACAGAGAGAGAGGGAGACACAGAATGTGAAGGAGGCTCCAGGTTCCGAGCTGTCAGCACAGAACCCAACATGGGGCTTGAACTCTCAAACCACGGGATCGTGGCCTGAGCCGAAGTCAGGTGCTTAACCAACTGAGCCACCAGGTGCCTCTGGATTTGGTTATTTTAGTAAGCCTACTTCATAGATGGTGGTGAATTCTTACATCAGGAGGCATATACTATCTGGTTATCTTTCTATTGTTGCTCAAAGTACTGATATTCTCATTGTATTATTCCTTCTTCACTTATTAGCTGCCATATTTTTATAATGAAGAACTTCCCCTCAGAGTAGTAGCTGAAAAGGCAAGATAGGGGCACCTGGGTGGCTCCGTCGGTTGGGTGTCAGACTTCTGCTCAGGTCACGATCTCACGGTTTGTGGGTTCGAGCCCCGCGTCGGGCTCTGTGCTGACAGCTCAGAGCCTGGAGCCTGCTTCGGATTCTGTGTCTCCCTCTCTCTCTGCCTCTCCCCAACTTGTGCTCTCTCTCTCTCTCTCTCAAAAATAAATAAGATGTAAGAAAAGGCAAGATAAATGTTTGATACTTTATCTAGAGTTTTCAAAATAGTGGGTTGGTACCCTATCATCTTACAATGACTAGTATTTTTTTTTAAGTAACATTATGAACTCATGAATTTAAATCTATTTAATGTGTTACACTGTGGTCATTATCTTTGTTAAATTGGGATGGCTATATTGGAAGCCTTGTAAGGTTGGCTCTTGAGTTCTTTTGATAAAACCTTAATAGTCTTCAATAGTTTCTCCATTTCTCTCTTCACTATACACACTATAAATCAAGTGTAATCCCTACCATGTGAGAGAAATTTGTCATCAAAAACCTCCATATGTGACCAAATCCCTGGCCATTCTCCATCTTCATCTTTCTTGCTGTCCCAGCAGTATGTGTGCCTGCTTATATATTTTTTACTTTTTTTTAATGTTTATTTATTCTTGGGAGAAACAGAGTGTGAGGCGGGGAGGGGCAGAGAGAGAGGGAGACACAGAATCCTAGCAGGCTCCAGGCTCTGAGCTGTCAGCACAGAGCCCAAAGAGAGGCTCAAACCCACGAACTGCAAGATCATGATCTGAGTGGAAGCTGGACAGTTAACTGACTGAGCCACCCAGGCGCCCCAGTGCCTGCTAACTAAAAGTCTTTCTTTGCTTGTCTTCTGAGACACTTCTTTTCTGGTTTTCCTCCTACCTCACTGAACATTTGCTCTCTGTCCTCTTTGCTGGATCTTCCCCCTTTCCTAACTTAGAAAGTGAGAGTAGATAGTAAAACAGTTCAAGGACAAACTCTAGAACCTTCCACTGTTTACAGGTTAAAAAGAAGAGGAAGATACAGCAAAGGAAGAGCAAACTAAACGAAAAGCTAGCAGATGGAAGGAAACAATAAGTATTAGAACAGAGATAGAGAATAGAAAAATAATAGAATAAATGAAACCTGATGTTGTCCTCGTGGAAAATAACAAAATTGACAAAACTTAGCTAGCTAGTCTAAGACAGAGACACAAATAACTAAAGTCAGAAGTAAAAGTGAAGACATTACTACCAAACTTACAGAAATAAAAAGGAGTGTGAGAGAATACTACAAACAATTGTACACCAACAAATTAGATTACCTATGTGAAATGGGAAAACCCCTAGAAACACAGGAATTACCAAAACTGACTCAAGCAGAAATCATAAAATCTGAACAGGCCTGTAACAGGTAAAGATAATGAATCAGTAACCAAAACCTCCCAACAAAAAAAGTCAGGACCAGATGGCTTACTGATGAATTCTACCAAACATTTAAAGAATTAACACCAATCCTTTTCAAACTCTTAAAAAAGAAAATAAAGGAGGAGGAGGAGGAACGTGCTAACTCATTCCATGAGACTAGCATTACCCTGACACCAAAGCCAGAAAAATGCATTACAAGAAAAGAAAATTACAATTCAGTGTCATTCAGTTCATTCACAATATTATGCAACCATCACCTTTATCTAGCTCTAAATCATTTTCACACCCCATAATAAAACCCCATGTCCATTAAGCAATCACACTCCTTATTCCCCCTATCCCCAGCTCTTGGCAACCACCAATCTTCCATTTTTACGGATTTAGCTCCTCTGAATAATTTATACAAATGGGATCATACAGTATGTGATCTTGTATTTTGGGCTTTCTTTCACTAAATATAATGTTTTCAAGGTTTATTCACATTGTAGGATGTAACAATAGTTCATTTTCTAAATATTTATTTTTGAGAAAGAGAGAATGAGAGCAGGTGCGTAAGCAGGGGAGGGGCAGAGAGAGAGGGAGACAGAGGATCCAAAGCAGGCTCCCTGCTGACAGCAGACAGCCTGATGCAGGGCTTGGACTCACAAACCTTGAGATCAGGACCTGAGTTGAAATTGGATGCTTAACCGACTGAGCCACCCAGGCGCCCCACCATAATTCATTTTCTAAAACAGGGAAAACTTTCAATATTTTACAGAGAGAGAATCCTAAGTAAGGTCCACATGGTCAGTGCGGAGTGATATGGGGCTCAAACTCAGGAACCCTGGGATCATGACCTGAGCCAAAATGGAGAGTCAGCTGCTTAACCGACTGAGCCCCCTCTATCAAAAATTTTTAAACTCCTATTTCTAGTTTGCTAATTTTTTTTAAGTTTATTTGAGAGAGAGAGAGTGCACCCATGTGGGGAAGGGCAGAGAGAGAGAAGGAGAGAGAGAATCCCAAGCAGCCTCCATACTGCCAGCACAGATCCCAAAGTGGTCCCACCAACAGTGAGATCATGACCTGAGCCTAAACCAGGAGTCGGCAACTTAACAGACCGAGCCACCCAGGCAACTCTAGAGCATGTGACTCCTGATCTTGGTTGTCAGAGCCACACCTTGGGTGTAGAAATTACTTAAAAATTAAAAAAAAATTTTTTTTTAAGATTTTATTTTTAGAAAATAAGCCTTTTAAAAAACATGGAGTTGTTCCTTTCACCACTAACGTGTGAATCTAAAAGAAATGTAATATTGTAGACATCAAGAGAATGGGCACTATTCAAAAAGGAATGCCCCACAAATGTTCCCATGGCAAAACTGGAGCAGTCTACAGTGTTACCCAGCATGCTCTTGGCATTGTTGTAAACAAATAAGGGCAAGATTCTTGCTGAGAGAATTAATATACATACTGCATTTAACAAGCACTCTAAGAGCTGAGACAGCTTCCTGAACTGTGTGAAGGAAAATGATCAAGAAAGAAGCTAAAGAGGGGCACCTGAGTGGCTCAGTCAGTTAAGTGTCTGACTCTTGATTTCCGCCCAAGTCATGATCTCACGGTTCATGAGTTTGAGCCCCCCAGCAGGCTCTACACTGACAATGCTGAACCTGCTTGGGATTCTCTCCCTCTCTCTCTGCCCCTTCCCTGCTCACATTCTCTCTCTCTCAAAATAAATGAACTTAAAAAAGAAAGAAGCCCAAAGAGAAAGGTACTTGGGTTCAATTGAAGCCCCAGCCTGTTTACCCAGAGAAGTATACTTTATGACAACCAGTAGAAAGGAGCCTGAGCTGCTGGAACCCATTCATTATGGATTCATGACAGGTGTAAAAAGAATACAAGACCCCTGGACTGTTTAAAAAACAAAAACAAAAACAAAAAAAAACAATGGTAATAGTCTCCATAATATCTTCATTTGATTCACCAATTTCTGGTCCTTGTGAAAACCAGACAGATACTGGAGGATGTGTGTGAACTATTGTAAATTCAGCCAAGTAGTAGCCTTAATTGTAGCTGCCTTGCCTGATGTGGTATCATTGCTAGAGCAGATGAACAGGTACATGGTATGCAATCCTTGAATTGGCAAATGCATCCTTTTCCATCCCTATCAGAAAGAAGAAAAGAAACAGTACACATTCGAGAAACAGTTCACCTTCACTTGGAAAAGGCAACGATGTACATTTATAGTCTTACCCGAGGGGCATGTTTGCTCTTCTGCTCTCTGTCATTAAACGATCTGAAGAGACCTAACCAGCTAGGCATCTCTCAGAGCATCACTATGTTGAGCTGCTATGTTGATAACATCATGCAACATGGACTGGTTGAGCAGGAAGTAGCAAGTATGTCACATGCCTTGGTAAAACACTGGCTCTACAGAGGGTCAGATAGTAACCTTTTTTCAGAGTTCCCTTCACAATTAGTTGAAGCACTGTGACTGCTCAGCAATCAACTTTTCCATCTGGCCAATCTTGCTTCCTTTCTTTCCTGCAATTGCCAATCCCAAGAGCAGTCACTAATAAACTGCCTGTCCTTCAATCTCGATCTTAGAAATGGCTTCCCAGGAGCACCTGGGTGGCTCAGTCAGTGAGGCATCCAACTGCAGGTTGGGTCACGGGTTCGTGGGTTTGAGTCCCCACATTGGGCTCCGCTGCTGACAGTTCAGAGTCTGCTTGGGATTCTCGCTCTCTCCCTGTCTCTCTGCCCCTCCTCCACTCTCTCTCTCTCTCTCAAAATAAATAAACTTTAAAAAAAAGAAAAGGGATGGTTTCCCTAAAACTGAATGTGTGATCAAGGGAAACACTTTGCCAGGATAAAAAATAAACATAAAACAAATTAGGGTTTTATTTATTTATTTATCTTTAAAAAATTTTTTATAGTTGTTTATATTTTTTATTACTTTTTAAATTTATTTATTGTTTAATTTACATCCAAGTTAGTTAGCATATGGTCCAACAATGATTTCAAGAGTAGATTCCTTAATGCCCCTTACCCATTTAGACCTTCCCTCCCTCCCACAACCCCTCCAGCCATCCTCTGTTCTCTATATTTAAGAGTCTTTTGTGTTTTGTCCCCCTCCCTGTTTTTATATTATTTTTGCTTCCCTTCCCTTATGTTCATCTGTTTTGTATCTTAAATTCTTCATATGAGTGAAGTCATATGATATTTGTCTTTCTCTGACTAATTTCGCTTAGCATAATACCCTCTAGTTCCATCCACGTAGTTGCAAATGGCAAGATTCATTCTTTTTGATTGCTGAGTAATATTCCATATATATATATATATATATATATATATATATATATATATATCTCACATCGTGTGTGTGTGTGTGTGTGTGTATATATATATATATATATATATATATATATATACCACATCTTCTTTATCCATTCATCTGTCAATGGACATTTGGGCTCTTTCCATACTTTGGCTATTGTTGATAGCACTGCTGTTAACATTGGGGTGCATGGGCCCCTTTGAGACAGCACACATATTTATCCTTCGGATAAATATCTAGTAGTGCAATTGCTGGGTTGTAGGGTAGTTCTAATTTTAGTGTTTTGAGGAACCTCCATACTGTTTTCCAGAGTGGCTGCACCAGTTTGCATTCCCACCAGCAGGGTGAAAGTGTTCCTCTTTCTCCACATCCTTGCCAACATTTGTCGTTGTCTGAGTTGTTCATTTTATCCATTCTGACAAGTGTGAGGTGGTGTCTCATTGTGGTTTTGATTTGTATTTCCCTGATGATGAGTGATGTTGAGCATTTTTTTCATGCATCTGTTCGCCATCTGGATGTCTTTGGAGAAGTGTCTATTCATGTCTTTTGCCCGTTTCTTCACTGGATTATTTGTTTTTTGGGTGTTGAGTTTGGTAAGTTCTTTATAGATTTTGTATACTAACCCTTTACCTGATATGTCACTTGCAAATATCTTCTCCCATTCTGTCAATTGCCTTTTAGCTTCACTGATAAAAAAAATTTTAATTTTATTTATTATTGAGAGAGAGGGAGAGAGAACAGATGAGGGAGGGAGGGGCAGAGATAGAGAGGGAGAGGGAGAATCCGAAGCAGGCTCTGTACTGCCAGCATCAGAGCCTGATGTGGGCTTGAACCCAAGAACTGCGAGATCATGACCTGGGCTGAAATCAAGAGTCAGACACTCAGTTGACTAAGCCACCCAGGTGCCCCAAAATTGGGGTTTTACTATGCGATAAAATTCAAGGCAAAAATTATGAACCAAAGAGATAGCATTACATAATGATAAAATAAAGAAAGCAAGAAAACATAACCAACATAAATGTGCTTGGCAATATAGGCTCAAAATATATAAATAGTAATAGTTAAGTGTTACCTGGCTGGCTTAGCTGGTAGAGCATGCACTCTTGATCTTAGGGTTGTTTGTTTTGTTTTTTAACTTTTTTAATGTGTATTTGTTTTGAGAGAGATAGAGAGCAAGGGAGGGGCAGAGAGAGAGGGAGACAGAACCCAAACAGGCTCCACACAGAGCCCAACATCACACAGAGCCCAACATGGGGCTTGAACCCATGAACCATGAGATCATGACCTGAGCCGAAATCAAGAGTCAGAGAGGCTTAATCAACTGAACCACCCAGGCACCCCATTGATCTCAGGCTTGTAAGTTCAAGGCTCAAGTTTTATGTAGAGATTACTTAAAAATAAAATCAGGGGTGCCTGAGTGGCTCATTAGGTTCAACATCCAACTCTTGATTTCAGCTCAGGTCATGATTTCCTGGTTCGTGGGATTGAGCCCAGTATTGGGCTTTGCACTGACAGCTTGAAGCCTGCTTGGGATTCTCTCTCTCCCTTTCTCTCTGCTCCTCCCCAACTCTTTCTCTCTCTCAAAATAAATAAATAAATAGATAGATAGATAGATAGTAATAGTTAACCGTATTGAGTAACTTCTATGTTACTCAGTAGAGCCAGGCATGCTCTATATAGGCTTTACATGTGGTAATTCATACTCTTCATTAGAGGCATGTGAAAAAGTACTTTTATTCTCCCCTTTGCACTTATAAAAAACAATAAATTTAGGAACAAACATAAATAAATCAACTATTGGAACTGGAAATGTTTACAGAGCTCTCTTAGAAACAGATGGATGAAGCAGACACAATAAGCAGAGATACAGAAGATGTGAATAATACAATGAGTTCAGTGTATTGTATATGGAGAATTCTACATCTAACAAACAGATAGTATGCTTTTTCTAGTACATGTGAAACATTACAAAAGATGACTATGTACTAACTTACAAAAGAAGTCTTAATATTACATTTTAATTTTTTCTAAATTTATTTTTATTCTTAATTTTTTAAGGTAATCTCTGTGCCCAAGGTGGGGCTTGAACTCATGACCACAAAATCAAGAGTTTGATGCTCCATGGGCTGAACCAGCCAGGCACTCCAATACTACATTTCAAAGCATCAGTATAACACAGCCTATGTTCCATGACTGTAACACAATCACATGGGAAATAACTAATTAAAGGATAGCTTAAAAAAATTTTTAATGTTTATTTATTTTTGAGAGAGAGAGATAGATCATGAGCAGGGCAGGGGCAGAGAGAGATGGAGACACAGAATCTGAAGCAGGCTCCAGGCTCCGAACTGTCAGCACAGAGCTCCATGTGGGGCTCAAACTCACAGACTGCAACATTATGACCTGAACTGAAGGCAGACGCTTAAGCAACTAAGCCACCCAGGCACCCCATGGATAGCTTTTTAAATCCCCAAATGTCTGGAACCTAAGCACATACTGTTAGTAAATCTTGAATTAAAAAAGGAGTAAGAGGGGAAAAAAAGGAGTAAGAGAAATTATGAAATTCTTTAAATAAAAGTTTGTCATATTTTCTAGGATACAACTATTTTTATTTATTTATTTATTTATTTTTAATTTTTAATGTTCATTTTATTTTTGAGAGAGAACATGCACGAATGAGGGAGGGGCAGAGAGAGGCAGAGACAGAGGACTGGAAGTGGGCTCTGGACTGACAGCAGTGAGCCCCATGAGGGCTTGAACTCATGAACCTTGAGATCATGACCTGAGCCAAAGTCAGACACTAAACTGACTGAGCCACCCACACACCCGTTTTTATTATTATTATTATTATTATTATTATTATTATTATTATTATTTTAATGTAGGATACAACTAAAGCTTTAATTAGAGATGTAGAATATTAAATACATTTGAAAGAAAAAAAAAATTTGGGCACAAATGAAAAAGCATTCAACTCAAGAATGAATCAGTGGGACGCCTGGGTGGCTCAGTCAGTTAGGTGCCCTGCTTCTACTCAGGTCATGATCTCACTCCTCGTGAGTTTGAGCCCCATGTCCGGCTCTGTGCTAACAGCTTGGAGCCTAGAGCCTGCTTCAGATTCTGTCTCCATCTCTCTGCCCCTCCCCTGCTCACACATGGTCTCTCTCAAATATAAAAAGTAAAACAAAAAAAAAATTTTTTTTAAAGAATGAATTAGTTATTAGAAAGAGATTTTAATTATCTGAGCAAATGGGTCAGGAAGAAATTCAAAACTTGAAAATGCCAACAAACATTAAAGAAAGTACAAAATATTTTTAAATGTTTATTTATTTTTGAGAGAGAGAGAGCGTGCACATACTCCTGCATGAGCCTCTTGTGCTCATGAGCAGGGGAGGGGCGGAGAGAGGGAGAGAGAGGAGAATCCCACCTGGGTGGCTGAGTTGGTTAAGCATCCAACTCTTGATTTGGGATCATGTCATGATCTCACAGTTTGTAGGACAGAGCCTTGTTTTGGGCTCTTTGATGACAGTGCAGAGCCTTCTTGGGAGACTCTCTCTCTTTCTCTTTCTCTCTCCCCTCCTCTGCTCGCTCTCTCTCTCTCTCTCTCTCTCTCTCAAAATAAATAAATAAACATAAAAAATTATCTCCAGGTGCCTGGCTGGCTTGGTCGGTAGAGTATGGGACTCTTGATCTCATGGTCATGAGCTTAAGCCTCACCTTGGGCATGGAACCTACTTAAAATAAATACATTAAATAAATAATTATTGCACACTCTTTTTCTGGTTCCTGAAAAACTCATAAAGTAGTGAGAAACTATTCTTGGAAGTCAGTAGAATATGCCTATAAAATCATTTGGGTTGAGACTTTTGGGTAGAAAACTCTTTGATTAATATTCTAATTTCTTGGGGCACCTGGATGGCTCAGTTGGGTAAGCCTCTGACTCTTGGTTTCAGCTCAACCTTGATTTCATGGTTGGGGAGATCAAACCCCACATAGGGCTCTGGGCTGATAGCGCGGAGCCTGCTTGGGATTTTCTCTCCCTCTCTCTCTCTGCCCCTCACGAGCTCACTCTCTCTCTCTCTCTCTCTTTCTCTATCTCAAAATAAATAAATAAAGCTTTAAAAAAAGTAAATAACACACCAATTAAGTTAACTGGTATTTTATTTAGAATATTCGCTTTTTTTTCCTTACAATATTTGTATGTATATACATAAGTGAGAGGAACCAATAACATTCATTTCATGCATTTTCATTATCTAGTTTTAGAACCAAGATAACTACTATTGATTGGGTAATATTGTGGTTGTAGCCAGAAATCTTTTTTTAATGTATGTATTAGTTCTAATTGCACATGTGTTTTTGTTTGTTCATTTTTTGCATTAATCACTCTCACAGGGGTTTTATGTAATATGAAACTTACTATACCTTTTACCTCTTCTGTGTATTTATTTCATAAGATCCAGTTCAAAGGAGTCTGTGTGTAAAACCTGAAACTTTCTTCCCTAAAAATAATGAAAAACAAATGCCCATTTTTACTATGTAGTACAGTTTGGTTTTTTTTTAGTATTACAAATCCACTATCAGTAAATAAATAGTACTCAAACAATTGGATATACATAAGATGTGGTAAGGCAGGGTGAGATTAGGAAGGAGGGATTACAAAAAGGTATGAAGGAATGTTCCTGGGTGATGGATAAATTCATTATCTTGATTGTGGTTATGGTTATATATATATATATCAAAAGTCATCAAATTGTGGACTTTAAATACACACAATTTATTGCAAATTGATTATATTTCAATTATACCTCAATAAGTGGGTGGAGAAGTCTTTAAAATTATCAAGATCACAAAACATAAGAAGTAATATTGATTAAATTATACCAAAATTAAAGATGTCTGTTCAATAAACAATATTATTTTTTAATGCTTATTTATTTATTTATTTATTTATGAGAGAGAGAGAGAGAGAGAGAGAGAGAGAGAGAGAGAGAGAAGGAGAGTGCGGGTAGGGGAGGGGCAGAGAGAGAGGGAGACAGAATCTGAAGCAGGTTCCATACTGTCAGGGTAGAGCCTGATGTGGGGCTCAAGCTCACAAACTGTGAGATCATGACCTGAGCTTATGAGATGTTTAATGAACTGAGTCACCCAGGCACCCCATTAAACAATATTATTGACAGAGTTAATGATGAAAGTTGGGAAGAAATATTTGCAATGTTTAAAATTAACAAAGGACTGATATCTGAACTATACAATAAACTGATGCAAGTCAATGGAAAAATATGGGAATCCCTATAGAAAAATTGGCAAAGGAAAACAAATAGGCAATTCATAAAAAAGAAAAACCAAAAGTAAGAAAAAAATTGAGAAGATGCTCAAACATATTAATGATTAAAGAAATGCAAGGAGGGGCACCTGGGTGATTGAGCATTTGACTTCGGCTCAGGTCATGATCTTGCAGTTCCTGAGTTCCAGCCCCAAGTCGGGCTCTATGCTGACCGCCCAGAGCCTGTAGTCTGCTTCAGATTCTGTGTCTCCCTCTCTCTGTCTCTTTGCCTCTCTCCCGCTTGTGTTCTGTCTCTCTCACTCTCAAAAATAAATAAACATTAAAAAAAAAGAAAAAGAAATGCAAGCAGATATTTTAAATTCATGGCATATTGAAAAATTGGAAACTTGAGTAACATGAAATGTTGGCGAGGAAGTTGAGATATAGAAATCCCACCATGGTATGACATTCCAGAGTGTGGAGCTCAATACGCATGAGAAATTATCACAGAACTGAAGGAGAAATGTCCACCTGCACCATCATTTGTGGTAGCAGGAAGCTGAAGGCAATCATGGGAGTAGTGAACAAATAAAGCACAGGGATCCACATAATAGAATATCTTGCACCAGTATTAGGAGCAAAGGACTAGAAGGCCATGTGGTCAAAAAAAGTTTGTTTTATTTTTTAAGTTGGCAGATATCACTGCACATTTGTATGCTAATGGGAATGATCTAGCAGAAAATTTGATAATATAAGAGAAAGGGAATAATACAGAAGAAAGGTAAAAAGGAATAGACTGAAGTATAGAACTGAAGGGTGGGGTAGGGGTGAGGGATGGGAATGGCGGAGTGACAGTTGGCTTAAATAGTGGCAAGAATGACTCATTGTAACAAGATGGAAGTCTATGTATATAAAAGAGGAAGGGGGGGTAAATTGGCCAGCTTGGTGGTAGAAAGATAACTATGTTTTCTTTCTTTTTTTTTTTTTAATGTTTTATTGATTTATTTTTGAGAGAGAGAAAAGCCAAGCGGGGAGGAGCAGAAAGAGAGAGGGAGACAGATAATCCGAAACAGGCTCTGAGCTGTCAGCGCAGAGCCCAACTCGAGGTTTAAATTCACCAACTAGGAGATCATGACCTGAGCCGAAATCAAGAGTCAGACACTTAATTGACTGAGCCATCCAGGTGCCCTACTATGTTTTCTTTTGATTACTTTTATTTTCACAGGAAAATAAGAACCCAAATCATAAGCTAAGAGAAAGGAAAAATAAGGGATGCTAGATGCAGAGAGCTTTTGTGAATAAAGCCTCCCTTTCTTCATTTATACGGTGAGGGCAGCACCCAACAGAGATGGCCCCAAAGGTGTCAGCTTTATGCAGCATTCATATCCCCTGATGCTTAGCATGATGTTTCTCTAAGCATAAGAATGTATACCAGCAAACACACCTTGGGATCTAGCTGGAGAGGAGAAAGGTGGGGTCGTTGACAATAGGAATAAATAGCATTCATTGAATGCTTCTTAAAGGACCAGGATGACACTGTAAGTAAGAGTTCTACCCACCTTTTCTCATTAAACCCTAACAACAACCTTACAAATAATACAACTGTTTTACAAAGAACCTAAGGAGTGTTTCCTCCTTCATAACCAGAGTCTCGAACATTAGAATGGTGAGTAACAAAAGGAAAGTCCCCTTAAAGATACTATTAGCTCAGATGCGACTCTAGATCTCAGGGTTGAAAGTTTGAGACCCATGTTGGGTGTAGAAATTACTTAAAAACCTTTTTTTTTTTTTAATGCTATTGGCTCAGTTAGCTAATGGGAACTTGATTCTGAGCAGATGAAGCTCCAATCTCTGTGATAGAAGAAACCTAGGCAAAACCCTAGCTCCCCCTCCTGATCACCTGACCCACTATTACAAGGTGGGTGACCTTGAAGGAGTCACACATTTCCAGTTCTGTAAAATGGAATGACGGATGTTAAGTGAGACATTATCTCAGTTTGAGAAAACTCTTGCAAATGAAATGATATATGTATGTATATGTTAATGTTTCCCTGTTACTATTACTATTATGACTGTTGCGTAAGCGTCCAGGACAAGGCCAACGCCTGAGGGCAAAGGTAAGTCTCCAGCAGAGAATGGGCCCTTTAGGGTGTATATCAATACAGACCACGTTTAAAGAATTTTAGCCGGTAGTCTTGGCTCGGTAGGGGGCGAAATTTTTCTTCATCAAGGCTCCACCGTTCTGAGTCTTAGGCTTGAAACTCTGGAGAAAATAATTAGGCTTCTCTGGGCGAGATCCGGAACGCCAGTCCTAGGGATTTGAAATGCGACGCTGGGTGGAGCCTCATTGCCACCCGTTTGGTACCAGGAGGCGCCCATCGGATCCGTTCTAAGACTGGCCCCTTGACTGGTGCGCCTGACCGACTATGGCCAGGATCTGGGAGCTGGTGCTGGAAGTGCCGGGAATCCGTGCCATTCTTGGACACAGTCCCTAGTGCCCTCTTTGCGTCCACCTTCGCCACACCCCCCTCCTTTCCAGCGCGAGTCCGGGCTTGGAAGGCGTGAGCGCCTGTGGTGGGGACCGTGTTGCCGGTGTGGGTCCGCCGAAGAGTGGCGGGAACTCCGGCCGCCCCGACGGCGCGGTGACTCCAGTGTGGAAGAGGCAGCTGTTCTCCCAGGCGGCCGTGGGGGGCAGCAGAGGGGACCGCGACAGGTGCGGGAGCCCCTCCCGGGGTGGAAGTGAGAAGGCGGGCTTCGGGTCTGTTCCCAGGCTGGAAACCACCCCCGCCCCCCCCCCCCCCAAATCCCCCGGAGAGGCAGGGCCGGCGCCGGGTCTGGAGGAGGAAGCGGCCGGAGACAGTGCAATTTCACGCGGCCTCTGAGGCTCGGGTTCCTCGGCAGGGTAGATGAATTATGGGGTTTCGACGGGTTTCCGGGGAAACTGAGGTGGCCGGAGCGTGAGGCAAACACCTCCCTCCTCAAAAACACACACAGAAAAAAACATTCACGTTCAGAAAGAAAATCCCGCAAGTGACCCAACCGGCTGGGGGAGTCGAGTGATTTGGTTAATGGGCGAGGCCAACTTTCAGGGGGCGGGTTTTGGAGCGCTCTCCCCACCCCCATCACCTTTCCCCTTTGGAGACATTTGGGGGCGTTTGGAATCTCGCCCCCCCCCCTTAGTCCAGCTCCCGAAGAAAAATTAGGGTGAGACCCATGCTCGATGTGCGTGGCCAAGCGGACAAACACTGGGGCGTGGGGCGCGCTCGGGGCGGGCAGCCGGAGGCTCCAGCCAGCTCCACGCCAGCCTCGCGCCGGAGGGGGCGCGGCCGTGACTCACCCCCTCCCCCTGCGCTCCCTCCTTCGCCCTCTCACAGACATACACCCCTCCCCTACTATCCCGCCCCGGACTCTGGCTCCGGCTCCTATTGCAGTTTGCAACCTCCTCTGCCGCCGCTGCTAAGTCGCCGGCGGCTCAGGTGGCTCCGCTTCGATGTCCTAGTCCAGCACGCCCCCACCCCCACCCCCACCCCGGGCCGGATTCGGCGGGGCTGCCTTCACCCTCTGCTGGAGTCATGAGGGCGAATGGGGCTCTGCAGGTGCTGGGCTTCTTTCTCAGCTTGGCCCGGGGCTCCGAGGTGGGCAACTCGCAGGCAGGTAAGTGGCACGAGGGCACCCGCAGCCTCGGAACCCAGGATCCCGAACCGAGTGCGCCGAATTCTGGAGGGCAGGGGCAGCGGCTGGGGCGGGGCGAGGCTGGGGGTGCCCACCCCCGGTCCGCTGGGACCACCTAGGCGGAGACCGTCAGGCTCGGGTTCTCGGCGTGGTCCGGACGGGGTCGGGATTCCTGAACCACACCCCCCACACCCCCCCACACACACACACTCGCTCAGCAGCGCGTCGCCGACCCTCTAATTCGTCTCTCTCGGTGGGGCTGATGCCGAAACAGATCACACTTCTGAGGGTCCCTGTAGGGAGGGGAGCTGGGACCTCCGTTCTATAAACGTGAGATGATGGGTGATTTAGGTCTTGGAGAAAGGGGTGGGGGGATGTCTCAGTTTGTTCCCCAACCGCGTCCCGGGGTTTCAGCACCTCCAGTTTCGTTGTTTTGCCGACAGGGCGGAGCTACGGAAGGGTTGGAGGGGGTTGTTGTTCTCTACTGTTGGAAAAACAAGACAGGCACCTCCTCTTCCGTGAGTTGGCCTGCCCTGGGAAGGGCTGAGAATAACCAAAGAGCTAAGTACAGGTGACATCAGGTGAGAGGCCACGCAGAGGCCGACCTCCCTCTTTTCCTCAGGATAATAGAGTGGCAGGTCCCCGACTTGACCAACCTCGTTTTGTCAAGACCTAGATCAATTCAACTAATATTTATTGAGCAACTACTATGTATAAGGCTCCGGGCCAGGAGCTGTAGGGTCAAAGAGGTCCAATCTGTATTCCTCTTGTTTGTCTTTTTTCTCCCCAACCTGAGACCCAACAGGGCACCTCTCCTAACTTCTGAGCTTCCTGTCCTGGGAGTCCTTCCTAGACCCAGCTTCTCCCCCACCTACATTCTCTTTATTGTCTGACTCTGTCTCTCTTAGAGTCTAACAAGAATCAGATTGCTCTTCTGTTCCTCCTGTCACTCCCATGCCACTGGAGCCCACCCCTTTGGGGTATCTCTGGGATTGTGGACACCTGAGGGTGCTGGTGTTGCTCACGTTGGAGGAATCCTATTGATCTCTTCCCCTCCCCCAGACCTCAGCTTGGGGTTTGGCACAGCCAGGGCCTCTTCCCCAGAGTGGGAGTGGGAGAAACACCTGTGCTTCCCCCACAGTTGCTGGGCCTAAATTTAGACCCTGGGATCTTGAGATGTGAACACTCCCAGCTGGTGAAGGGCGGGGGTGGGGGGGGGGTCTGGGGATTGGAGTGGGAGGGACTGAATAGAATGACTGTATCACTGTCCCATCCAGACCCTTGGAATATTCAATCAGGAACCCAGGAGTCCCACATCCTGGCCACCTTCCCTGAGGGAGACAGGAGGCAGGCATGGTTGGGTCTCTTTACCCTTTATCTGGATCCTGCAGCCTCTGGGCATCCGGCCCTGTCTCAGTCCTTCTATAGCCCCTTTGTCCTGGCTGTGATGGGGGTGGGGGATATTGGAGAGGAGGCCTCTGGTTGAGGAAGGGCTGGAGATTCTTGGTCTGACCCACCCCAGTGCTCTCTACCAAAGGAGTGCCCAAACCCCTCCCTGTGCCCCTGGTCCCTGGGTATTATCCCCTTCCCCCAGCCCTCCTCCCCACTCTGCCTTGTTCCTCCTTAGAGATGTTTTTCATGCTCTCTTCCCGAGGAGGCCCTTTGCTCCCTGTTTGTGTAATATGGACTTTACCCTCAGGGTGGCAGGGAACTGGGACCTCTAACACTGTAGCCTTCCAGACACATAGAGTCTTCACAAACACATAAAGGCAGGTGTGATGGATAGGGCCACCTGAATACTTCCTAATAAAGAAACCCAAGGACAGAACCAGTATGGATTTCTGGGCCAGCAGGGGAGCTGTGTACATGCTTGTGTGTGTCGCAAGTGCACGTACACGCACACATCACATACGTACCCCACTTCTCTGTGCAGAAATCTTGACTCCTCCCTTATCTGGGGACAAGGGTTGGCACCTTGACTTGTAAGAGGGGTTGTCCTTCCAGGAAGGGGTTTGGGGTGGGGCTGTTCCCGAAATGACTAACCTTCCTAGTCTCTTTCCTTTCAGCCCAAGGACCCTAGAGTTCCCAGGATCCTCTGGGAGCTCCCAGCCAGTTTACCCCTCTGCTGGGTCTAGCCTACCCCGTTCCCATTGTGGGGAGCGATAGGGAATGGGAGCGCTCAAAAGTCAACTGAGCAGACTAGGGGTGTATCTAGGAGGAGGGGTTGGGACCTCACTAATTTCCCTCCCTCCATTCCCACTCCCGCTTCCTAGGCTGCCTCCTAAACTGCCAGCGCCTCAGGGAAGGGTGGTTGGAACAGGTGGAATCTAACCCCCCCCCCCCACCCTCCCCACAGTCTTTCACTGAGCCAGAGGAAGGAGACAGGGGTAGGGCTGAGGGTCCAAGATTTTCCATAGCCCCTATGTCCTCCATATGTACAAGGTCAAATGAACCCCCAAGACTGGCATGCCTCGTGAGGATTGCCATGTTACAAAACTTTTTAATGAATCTTTTGACAATGGAATTGGGTGGAAGGCTTAGAATCGGGGGAAGCCTCTGCTGTTTCTCTCCAGGCTACTGTGTATTTGTCGGAAAGTGTGATGCTGAGGAGCTGGAGTGTGTTGGGACAGGGGAAGGGAGAAGGGAAGCCAGAATTTAGGAAGGGGGAAGGGGTGCAGGGTAGGCAACCAGCTCCTTATCTTCCAGCTTTAAAGACAAAGCTCACATTGACCCCCTCTCCCCACCAGAGCTCCCCCTTCTAGTGAGGTCACTTGTCTGAGGCCAAGGCTTGAGGGTGGAGGGGGGCGGGTGCTACTGAGGACAGGGTGTCTCGGGACAGGGTGGAGCAGCCCCCTCCTCCTAGATAGAATTGCCTCATTGTGGGCTGGACTGTGGCCCTGGGCACTGCCCCCACCCTCTGCCCCCATCCCACCCTCGGTAGACACAATAGGGGCTGTGTGCTAGCCCCAAAGAGATATTTATTCCAGGACCTAGAGAGAGGCAGGATGAGGGTAGAGAAGTAAGTACCCTGGTTGGAGAGGGGGAAGGGAAAAAAAGTGTAACGAAGTTGTGGTCATTTTCTAACCTCTCTGAGGAGAAAAAAAACCTCCTACATCCTCTTTCATTAACTCCTTAGTACCCAAAGTAGCACCTGAAAGAGGCAAGAGGAGGCCCTGGTGGAAAGGGGAAACCTGTTCACCTTCCTGTTCAGAGAGATAGTGAGGGGATTGTGAGAGAGGAGAGAGTTCAGGCTCTCCGTCCAACATGGGCCTTTGTGTCTGTCTCTGGGGAGGGGGGGTTGGGGGGGTGGGGTTGGAGGCATCTGCCTCTTGATCCTGTTGAATGTTACTGGAGTGGGGCAACCAAAGGTGGGGACCAAAGACCATCTGGGGGGACCGGGCTAAAAACTTGTGTCCAGCTCTCTGCCACTCTCTGCCAGTCTGTCCCGGGACTCTGAATGGGCTGAGCGTGACTGGCGATGCCGAGAACCAGTACCAGACGTTGCACAAGCTCTACGAGAGGTGTGAGGTGGTGATGGGGAACCTTGAGATTGTGCTCACAGGACACAATGCTGATCTCTCCTTCCTGCAGGTTAGAGTGCCTGACTCCCTATCTCAACCTGTTTCCCCCTTAACTCCACCCACAGAAGCCTTCATCCCTTCCTCAGGGCTATCCTCTGCTGGAGTTCAGCATTCCTAAAGCTCCAGAGTTCCTAAGATCCAAACCTGCGTGTTTATGGGGACAACGACTGGCATCTGGGACCTAGGGTCTGCCTCCGTAGCCAGGGATACACAGGAGCTGGCAATGAGAAGCGGGCAGGGGTGGCATTGTGTCCTGCAACAGGGGCTAATGTAGAGAGACCCCTGGGACCGATAGGCACTGGAAAGATCAGGAAGGGACTAAGCAAGGACCCTCCCGGCAAGAGGAGCTCTAAGAAAGAGAGGGTAGGAGACTAGAATTCCCCAGTCACTTCTGCTGCCTGTCTTCCTTTGCAGAAGGGACATGCTAGTGTGACACCAGCTCCTCCCCTACTCCAAAGTAGGAATCGGAAAGAATTTGAGGGGTTAGGGATTCCTTAATGCTTTGGGGAGGGAGAGGAGATTGAGGCTTTTTGTCCTGTTGTCCCTCCCACTGACATGGTCTCTGTTCCATCACAGTGGATCCGAGAAGTGACCGGCTATGTCCTCGTGGCCATGAATGAGTTCTCTACACTGCCACTACCCAACCTCCGGGTGGTGCGGGGGACCCAGGTCTACGATGGGAAGTTTGCCATCTTTGTCATGTTGAACTATAACACCAACTCTAGCCATGCTCTGCGCCAGCTCCGCTTTACTCAGCTCACCGGTCAGTTCCTGATGATTCCTTCTAGTCTTGCCCCTCAACCAACCTGCAGACAGGTGCCTCCTCGATGGTAACCCGAGACTGCTCACTAAGTGCCCCTTTCATGGGGCCCACCATGTTGAACATTGTAGTCTAAAGGTCCACTACTCCTTAAACCATATAGGGCCCTGATAGGGAGCAAAGGCGTCTGCGGCCCAGGGGGAAGGTCCTTATGTCCCATGGGTCTGGAGTTGGAGCTGGATCTGTTACCCACTCCTCTATCTTTACTTTTATTTTTATTAAACAAATTTTTTTAATGTTTATTCACTTTTGAGAGAAAGAGAGAGTGAGAGAGAAAGACAGAGGCATGAGCAGGAGAGGGGCAGAGAGAGGGAGACACAGAATCTGAAGCAGGCTCCAGGCTCTGAGCTGTCAGTGCAGAGCCCGACACGGGGCTTGAACTCATGGACTGCGAGATCATGACCTGAGCTGAAGTTGGATGCTTAACCTTAACCGACTGAGCCACCCAGGGGGTCCCCCGCCCCCACTCCTCTATCTTTATAGTACAGTGTAGTTTGATGTCCCTCCTTCCCCAGGAATGAGGATCCTATCTCCTCCCCCTCATAATTCCCCACAGGCTGGGGAAACATGAGAGTTAGATGCCGCATGGCTACCTTCTACTTCTCCCTGTCCCTGTCAGTTGGAAAACACACAGGTAGGGCGGGGGAAGGAGGTGGCTGAGTCAGGGATCTTCTCTCTTGCTTTCCCTTCCCCTCCCCCACTGGCTAAACCGGATTTGGACAGGTGTCTGAGGAGGCAGAAGTTTTCTTTTGGCCTGGCTCCTCCTCTACATTACAAGGCAAGCCTTTTCTGCAGTTCGGATTTAATTAGACATATTCATCTGTCCCTTCTCCCCTCTTTCTGAGTCTTGGGTGGCCTTTTGGGTTGGTGGGGTGTGTAGGGAAGAGGAGGTCTGCTGCAGCCCTTAAGCCTGTCACTTCTCTTCCCTATCTCAGAGATTCTGTCAGGGGGTGTTTATATTGAGAAGAATGATAAACTTTGTCACATGGACACAATCGACTGGAGGGACATCGTGAGGGACCGAGATGCCGAGATAGTGGTGAAGGACAATGGCAAGAGCTGTGAGTGAACATGATCAAGACTGCTCCCCTGCCCCCACCAAACCAGAGTGACCCCTTTCCCATCATCATTATATCCTTAATTCGAACCCACCTCTCCACTGAAAAAAACACCTCAGGCTCCAGACCCAAGGAGCCTGCGAGGAGGGAGGAGGTCAGTCTCCTAGAATCCAAACCCTAGAAGCAATATGTGAAGAAAAGGAGCAGAAGATCTGTTACTAAGTGAGGAAGCCAGATCTTTGGGCTCCATATCCACATCTTTTTCCATTATAACATTTTCCATTCTCCCTGGAACCTACCCTTGATCAAGATCTGCTGTCCCTGTCCACTCACACATACTCCTGCTGGGTTCAGTTTGCCAAGGAGGAAACAAGTTCCTGGGTTTGGACTGGGGCTGAGCTTGGCAATTGCGCCAGACTCACCCCTTCAGCTGCCCTGTGGGTGGTATGGAGGTGTGGCTCCACCCGTTGTTGACAGGTTCACTTGAGCCCAGCCTTGCTCTGGAAGGGCAAGGAGGGACACTGCCCTGGCTCTTTGCTTCCTGGGACTGGGGTGTCTGTGTGCTGACATCATACCCTGTTGATTCAAGCAAGGCTTTCTTAGCCCTGACAGCCCTTTGTGTTGCTTTCCTTCCCAACCAGGTCCCCCCTGTCATGAGGCCTGCAAGGGGCGCTGCTGGGGTCCTAGACTGGAAGACTGCCAGACATGTGGGTTTTCTCCCTTCTAAAAACTTCAAGTTCATGCACTTTCATATCCCTGCCCACCCCAATCAATGTTAACACTGGGAGTAGGGACAAGCCTAGAGGGCAAGAGAGTGAGCAGTGGTCTCAGAATACAGTCTTTTTTTTTTTTAATATTTATTTATTTTTCAGAGAGACAGAGAGACAGAGTGTGAGTGGGGGAGGGGCAGAGAGAGAGGGAGACACAGAATCTGAAGCAGGCTCCAGGCTCTGAGCTGTCCGCACAGAGCCTGACATGGGGCTTGAACTCATGAACCGTGAGATAATGGCCTGAGCCAAAGTCAGTCACTTAACCGACTGAGCCACCCAGGTGCCCCTCAGAATACAGTCTTAAGAGCCCTGACAGCCATGCTTTCTCTCTTTCTATAGTGACCAAGACTATCTGTGCCCCTCAGTGTAATGGTCACTGCTTTGGGCCCAACCCCAACCAGTGCTGCCATGATGAGTGTGCAGGGGGCTGCTCAGGCCCTCAGGATACAGACTGCTTTGTATGTACCACCATTTGCCTGCGTTCTGAAATGGGGATGTGGGCTTTGGGAGGAGGTAGGGGTACGTACATAACGTGAGTTTTATGAATCTCCTGTGTTCCTAGGCCTGTCGACTCTTCAATGACAGTGGGGCGTGTGTACGCCAGTGTCCACAGCCTCTTGTTTACAACAAGCTAACTTTCCAGCTGGAACCCAATCCCCACACCAAGTATCAGTATGGTGGAGTTTGTGTAGCCAGCTGTCCCCGTAAGTGTCTAAGGAGAGGAACAATGGTCGTGGAAACTAGATTTTAGACAACATTTGAGGAGGTAAAAGGGATCAAGTTGGGTGGTAAATAGAGGATGTGGGTTGTGATCATCTGACAACCTCCAGTGAATGATCCCTATGCCCTAGTCCCCCATCTGCTTCCCCATGATTTCTAGTAATTGCTCCTAGTTCTGAAACAAAGAGCAAAGGGCCTTTCTAATCCATAGGACAGTGCTTCAGGAGCCTTCGGTGGTAAGTCGGGGCAGATCCAGCAAAGAGCAGGAGGGAGCAAGATTCAGTTGGTGGTTGGCAGTGTTCCTCCCTTGTCACTAATGGTGCCTTCGTCTTTCCTAGATAACTTTGTGGTAGATCAAACTTCTTGTGTCCGGGCCTGTCCTCCTGACAAGATGGAAGTAGATAAAAATGGACTCAAGATGTGTGAACCTTGTGGGGGGCTGTGCCCTAAAGGTGAGTAGGAGATGGCGAGGAGTTGGCAAAAAGACCTCCTTTCCCCAGAGACCAATCAGGCCCCGCCCACTGAGCCTCTGTTGTGTTTGCAGCCTGTGAGGGGACGGGCTCCGGGAGCCGCTTCCAGACTGTGGACTCTAGCAACATTGATGGGTTTGTGAACTGCACCAAGATCCTGGGCAACCTGGACTTTCTTATCACTGGCCTCAATGGGTTAGAGACTCTGCTTTCCTTTTCTAATCCCTCACCCCATCCAGCCCCTCACAGTTCACTACATTTGGTTCAGCACTCCATATATGCAGCTGATTAAGAATATAAGTCATAAAATTTTAAAAGTCACACAGTACCTGACCATGCCTAACTCCGTCTCCCACCCAGGGCTTGAATCCCCTCAGAGACATCCCTAAGCAATCTGATACCATTTAGCTGAGTGGCAAGAGACAAGGACATGGTGTCCTCTTTTTTTTTTTTTTTTTTAAGATTTTAGTTTTAAGTAATCTCTACAACCAACGTGGGGCTCGAACTCACAACCCTAAGATCAAGAGTCTCATGTTCCACCGACTGAGGCAGCCAGGTGCCCCTGCCTGAATCAGTTTTTTTTTTATGTTTCTTTCTTTATTTTTGAGAGAGAGAGAGAGGGAGACAAAGAATGCCAAACAGACTCTGCACCCTCAGCGTGAAACTCGACGCTGGGCCCAAACCCATGAACTCGAGATCATGACCTGAGCTAAAATCAAGAGTCTTACACTTAACCAACTGAGCCACCCAGGAACCCCCTAAATCAGTTATTTAACGAGAGTTGCCACATGATGGTTTTCTAATTCCATTAGTCCTTTTACATTTATTTGTTGGCATTTCAGTGTTAGGAAGAGTCTCCCCTTCCCATTTATTTGTTTATTCAATAATACCTATTTCATTCAATTTTTTATAATCTTTTACAGTCATTATTTTGGTGTTCAGTTATCTCTGAACTGGCCAATGGGGGCACTTCCATACCGTTTGGCATAAGATGCTGTAAACTCATGTTATATTTTTCCTGCCCTAGCCCTTTCTCCAAGGAGCCCTGTTCCTTTTCAGTGGAGGATGGTGTTTAGAAACTAAGTTCTGAGCCTAGGCATGCTTGTTGCTACTGGGTTCTACCTCTACCTTGTCAACTGGTTTTTACTATTCTTTCCAGCGACCCCTGGCACAAGATCCCTGCCCTGGACCCTGAGAAGCTCAATGTCTTCCGGACAGTACGGGAGATCACAGGTGAGTGATCTTGTCTGAGAGGAATAGGTAAACCACTGGCACAAATTGCTACGTAACCACTTATAAAATCATGTCCCAAGCAACAGGGGAAGGACCAATAGAACCTGAGAAAGCAAGCGGCAAAGATTTCCCTGCTCACATACTTCTCTCTGGCCCCCCAGGTTACCTGAACATCCAATCCTGGCCTCCCCACATGCACAACTTCAGTGTCTTTTCCAACCTGACAACCATTGGGGGCAGGAGCCTCTACAAGTGAGTAGTAAAGAGTGTGGAGGTAATAGCATCTCCAGGCAATGAACCCTGTTTCATAGGCATCCTTGCGTGAAGTACAAGGTGTTGTGTCATACAGCAGTCCCAAAGGATCTGCCAGTCTGAAGAAGAAAAGGCAAAAGGAAGGGGTGTCCGTCTCAGTGATCTGACTGGCCCGGAGCAAATTTGTTGAATGAACATGAATCCACTGCATGGTCATTTTTCCCCCTTCTCATCCTGTCTCCTTGTTCTCAGCCGGGGCTTCTCTTTGTTGATCATGAAGAACTTGAATATAACATCGTTGGGCCTCCGATCTTTGAAAGAAATCAGTGCCGGGCGTATCTACATAAGCGCCAATAGGCAGCTGTGCTACCACCATTCTCTGAACTGGACCCGGCTGCTGCGGGGGCCTCCGGAAGAGAGACTAGACATCAAACATAACCGGCCCCGCAGAGACTGCGGTAGGGACACAACCCCCAGGGTGGTGGGAAGAGGAGGTCAGGGAGGAGAGAGTACAGTGTAAGGACTGTCCGCCCCGGAAGTAGAAGGGATGGGGGTGGAACCAAGGAGAGGGGTATGTCGAGCTGGAGGCGATTATGAGGAAGAGTTCCAAAGAGGGCATGTTAGAGCTCTGACTCCTCCTAACTCACCCTTTCCTTTCCAGTGGCAGAGGGCAAAGTATGTGACCCCCTGTGCTCCTCTGGGGGATGCTGGGGCCCAGGTCCTGGTCAGTGCCTATCCTGTCGAAACTACAGCCGAGGCGGTGTCTGTGTGACCCACTGCAACTTTCTGAATGGGTAATAGTGAGGGGCGAGAGAGTCAAGAAGGGATGGGGGGGGCGGTTGGGACCCCGGGATGGAGCTGTTCAGGTGGCACCTGAAAGCCGTTAGATGACTCTGCATATGCTTTGGTGGGAATGAAGAAGGGGACCCTGTGGTTGGGGGGTCAGGAAGTAAAGGTCAGGACTTAGAAGTGACCCCCTCCTTTAACCCTCCATTGCAGGGAGCCTCGTGAGTTTTCCCATGAGGCTGAATGCTTCTCCTGTCACCCGGAGTGCCAACCCATGGAGGGTAGTGCCACATGCAATGGCTCGGTACGGTAGCAACACCAGGATCTCTAAGGGAGAGAGGGCAAGGACAACACTTGAAGGTCCTGGGAATGATATGGCCAAATCCCAAGGCCAACACAGGGAGGCCAGATAACACTAGGGTCTATGGGTGAAGCCTCTTGAATGGCTGGGTTGGTCCTTGCTGGGAGGTATGAAATTGACATTGGCATCCCATCCTTCCCGCCCTTCTCTCTTCCACCCAGGGCTCTGATGCATGTGCTCAGTGTGCCCATTTTCGAGATGGGCCTCACTGTGTGAGCAGCTGCCCCTATGGAGTCCTTGGTGCCAAGGGCCCCATCTACAAGTATCCAGATTCTCAGAATGAATGTCGGCCCTGCCATGAGAACTGCACCCAGGGGTCAGTGATGGGCTGATGTGGGGGGAAGGGGAGAACATAAAACTAGGGAGAAAGTAGAGGGTAAAGGGAGCCGAAAGAAGAAAGGAACTATGACTTAAGAATCACTCTCAGCTGCATAATGAAGGATTGGAGAAAGGGAATCTCAGTAACAGCATACAATTATACCACAGTTTTGAGAACCTGGAATAACCCCAGCTCAGGGGAGTTTCATTCAAGAGAGGGACTCAGGAAGGGTTGGTAAGCTAGAGATGGGGGCCATGTCTTGGGATATGATTTGGGCTCCAGGATGGGACACTATGGTAGGATCTGAAACAGTGTTGTATGTTGAGGCTGTCAGAATTGAGCTTCCTATGGGAGTCTCCCAAGCTCCCATTTAAGGAGGTGACTTTGTTCTCCAGGTGTAAGGGACCAGAGCTACAAGACTGTTTAGGCCAAACACCAGCACTGATCAGGTATGATGGGCTTGGAGATAAGGAAGCTGGGGATATTTGGGAGAGAAGCTAGGGAGGCGGCAGTTACCTGCTGGGAAGAGATGACTCTATTCATTTTGACCTTCTATATACACCACTATCACTGGACTCAGAGACGCAAGAATCCAGGCTTCTGGCCTTCCCTTACGAAAATTAGCTTGTAGTAGCCTCAGGAGGTCCAGATTTAGGCTAACCCTTTCAGTGCTCAAGGACATGTGTATGTGTGAATGTTAATTTCTTGTCCCAGATCTGTACCATAAATGACATTTGTTTTTTTGTTTTGTTTTATTTTGGTTATTGTTGTTTTAAAGGATGTTTATTTATTTGTTTATTTATTTATTTAGAGAAAGGGAGAGAGAGAGTGCAAGCAGGGGAAGGGCAGAGAGAGAGAGAGAGAGAGAGAGAGAGAGAGAGAGAATCCAAGCAGGCTCCACACTATCAGTGTGGAGCCTGACACGGGGCTTGAATTCCCTAACTGTGAGATCATGACCTGAGCCAGAATCAAGAGTCTGACACTTAATTGATTGAACCACCCAGGCGCCCCAGCATAGGTGATATTTGTAAGGGAGGTGTAGGCCTAGGATAATGCTGGGCTTCTCTATCCCACAGCAAAACCCATCTGGCAATGGGTTTAACAGTGGTAGTAGGATTGGCAGTGGTTTTCCTGATCCTGGGAGGCACTTTTCTCTATTTGCGTGGGCGCCGGATTCAGAATAAGAGGGCTATGAGGCGCTACTTGGAACGGGGTGAGGTAAGTGCCTAGCCTAATCTTGAAAGGTACCCATACCATCACTCTTTAAGAGCCTCCTTTCCCAGAGATTTGATCCTTTTCTTCAAGGAGGTAGTATGGCCCATTAGAAAGAACTCTGGCCAGAGAAATGGGAGACATGCATCCTAGTCCTGATTTTGCCATTAATTTGCCACATGATTTTGAAGTTACTTTCCTTCTCTGTGCCTCATTTTATGCACATGGTACACGAGAAATAACATTCATCCTTACAGAATGGCTGTAAGGGTGAAAGGGGCTGATGTATGTGGAAATGCTTTGGAAAGCATAGGGAACTGTAAAGAAGTATTCAAGGTGACAGCATTAGCAACTCTTCCCCCTTCCCTCCATCAAAGGGGAAACCCAACCCTCTTAATTGCTGGTCTCATGAACACAAAAAACTTCCTCAGTCCTTAGGGTCTGTTACTCCCCAATAAGCTTGCAACGCTTCTTAAGACTAAAGACAATTCCTCTTCTTGCTCCCACCCCTTTGGGCTTTGTGGCTCTGAGCATCCACCTATAGGGAGAGAGTTGGGAGTGGGGCATGGCAATGGGCTTGAGTATTTTCTTCCCTTCTGCTCCTCAGAGCATAGAACCTCTGGATCCCAGTGAGAAGGCTAACAAAGTCTTGGCCAGAATCTTCAAAGAAACAGAGCTGAGGAAGCTTAAAGTGCTTGGCTCGGGCGTCTTTGGAACTGTGCACAAAGTGAGTGGCCTGCAGAAAGTCTGTGGAGGAGGAGGGGAAAGATCTAGGGTGAAGGAGAGAAAGATTGAGGGAAAGGGCTAGCCTGGGGAGAATGACCTTTGGCTGACTCCTGTCCAAAACTTCTTAGGGAGTGTGGATTCCTGAGGGTGAATCAATCAAGATTCCAGTCTGCATTAAAGTCATTGAGGATAAGAGTGGACGGCAAAGTTTTCAAGATGTGACAGACGTAAGTGAGGGAAGGGTGTTCTGTATGCCACTGGAAAAGAGGTCAATATTAGATACGCTTATGTAAAGGCATGGTCCTGTGTCAGTAAGTACTGTTAACCATACTGATGTCCTTGAATGTTGGGATAGCCCTGATCTGGGTGTACGTATGTGGACCTGTTTGATCCCTGGATAACCCCTCTTGTGTCTCTTAGCACATGCTGGCCATTGGCAGCCTAGACCATGCCCACATTGTACGGCTGCTGGGACTGTGCCCAGGGTCATCTCTGCAGCTTGTCACTCAGTACTTGCCTCTGGGCTCCCTGCTGGATCACGTGAGACAACACCGTGGAGCACTGGGGCCCCAGCTGCTGCTCAACTGGGGAGTACAGATTGCCAAGGTGAGAGGAACCTGGAGGAGTCCTATGACTGAACTGCCTGACTGATGGCTGGCAGGGAGTTGAAATTCGGAGAGGTGCCTTTAGGGTTTGGGATGATTCTGGATCTCAAGGAGCAACTCCCCCAACCTTGAGAATACTTCCTTCCTCTGTAGGGTATGTACTACCTTGAGGAGCATGGTATGGTGCATAGGAACTTGGCTGCCCGAAATGTGCTACTGAAGTCACCCAGTCAGGTTCAGGTGGCAGATTTTGGGGTGGCGGACCTGCTGCCCCCTGACGATAAGCAGCTACTACACAGTGAGGCCAAGGTGAGGTGACACAAAGGGCTGGGTAAGGAGGTGGGGGTGGAGTGAAGCATGGGGACAGGAAGCAGTCAGTGGTCTCCTTCAGAGGCAAAGAGATGCTTCATGGTAAGTTCAAAGAGAGGAACTTGGAGATGCCAGAAGTACGAGTTTAGAAAGCAACAGAGAAAAGAGTGATAGAGAACTTGGGGTTTAGAAGTGCTAAGAAAATTTTTAGAAATCAACTTTTGCCTTCAATTCCCCAGACTCCAATTAAGTGGATGGCCCTCGAGAGTATCCATTTTGGGAAATACACACACCAGAGTGACGTCTGGAGCTATGGTCAGTCCATCTGGATACCCTCCATATCATCACTGGCCCAAATCCCATAGTTGCCTTTTGAGAGACCCCTTAGAATTTCTAGGCCCTTCGGATCCTTGTGTTAGATTAAATTCTGCCTCCCCTTAGTCTTCATGCCATGTCTACTATTTTGCCATCAACTAGTCATGTCTTCCTATACCAGGAGTGACAGTTTGGGAGCTGATGACCTTTGGGGCAGAGCCCTATGCTGGGCTACGACTGGCTGAAGTACCTGACCTGCTAGAGAAGGGGGAGCGATTGGCGCAGCCTCAGATCTGTACCATTGATGTGTACATGGTCATGGTCAAGTGTGAGTTACCTGCTGATCCTAGCCTTTTTTTTTTTTTTACATGTTTATTTCTTTATTTTGAGAAAGAGTGGGAGTACGAGCAGGGGAGGGGCAGAGAGAGAGGGAAAGAGAGAATCCCAAGCAGGCTCTGTGCTGGCAGCATAGAGCCCGACTCAGGGCTCAGTCTCACGAACCGTGAGACCATGACCTGAGCCAAAATCAAAAGTTGGATGTTCAACCTCCTGAGCCATCCACGCACCCCTGATCCCCCAGCCATTTTCTAACTGACTTCCGTCCCTACTCCACTTCCCTCTTATGGCTCTACTTCTACATCTTACCCCTAGGTTGGATGATTGATGAGAATATTCGCCCAACCTTTAAAGAACTAGCCAATGAGTTTACCAGGATGGCCCGAGACCCACCACGGTATCTGGTCATAAAGGTGAGAAGGAACTAGTTGTTGTCAAGGAGATCTAGAGGAAAGCAGACTTGGCAGGGCAGGAACGAGGATCCACCTTAACAATCACCTGTCCCTACAGAGAGAAAGTGGGCCTGGAATACCCCCTGGGGCAGAACCCCCTGCTCTGACAAACAAGGAACTGGAGGAAGTGGAGCTGGAGCCAGAACTTGAGCTGGACCTGGACTTGGAATCAGAGGAGGATGGCCTGGCAGCCACACTAGGCTCTGCTCTCAGCCTGCCAGTTGGAACACTTAATCGGCCCCGTGGGGTAAGGAACTTCCCAGCGCTTCAAGACTTTCTGCACCCTGAGCCCTCTACGTACCTGCACCCTCATGAACCCCACTGATACCTAGATTAACTACTCAAAGGCCCCCATGGTGAGTAGATTTCTCCCTTAATCAAACCTCTTCTTCACTTTTTTTCATCCTAGAACCAGAGCCTTTTAAGCCCATCATCTGGCTATATGCCTATGAACCAGGGTAATCTTGGGGAGGCCTGCCAGGTAAGGTCTGTCTCTTTGAGGGGCTACTGCGAGGCTAGGTGGCAGTGTCTTAGGACCCATAGGGGCAGTGTGGGACACTTTAGAAACATTTTAGGGTTTTTTGTTTTGTTTTTTGTGGGTTTTTTTAAGTATTTATTTTTGAGAGAGAGACAGGGTGCGAGCAGGGGAGGGGGAATGGGAGAGAGGGAGACACAGAATTTGAAGCAGGCTCCAGGCTCCAAGGTGTCTGCACAGAGCCCAATGCAGGGCTTAAACCTATGAACTGTGGGATCATGACCTGAGCTGAAGTGGGATGCCTAACTGACTGGGCCACCTAGGCACCCCAAAACCTTTGAGGTTCAATCAGTGTCCTACAAAAAAAGGCTATGAACAACCCAGTCTCCTAAACAAATATCTCTTTCCTTGTCTCTGTGTAAATCCCTGTTTTACTTTCCTCCTTAGGAGTCTGCAGTCTGTGGGGGTGGTGAGCGGTGTCCCCGTCCAGTCTCCCTGCACCCACTGCCACGGGGACGCCTGGCATCAGAGTCTTCAGAAGGCCATGTGACAGGCTCTGAGGCTGAGCTCCAGGAGAAGGTGTCAATGTGTAGGAGCCGGAGCCGGAGCCCACGGCCACGTGGAGACAGTGCCTACCATTCCCAGCGCCACAGCCTGCTCACTCCTGTCACCCCACTCTCCCCACCAGGATTAGAGGAAGAGGATGTCAATGGATATGTCATGCCAGATGCACACCTCAAAGGTGCCTGACTCTTCCTAGGGTTTTCCTCAGATCTTTCTCTAATCCTTTCCCCAGGCTTATCCTAATCCTTTTATCTTCTCTGATCTTTTTTAACTTTATTTTTGAGAGAGAGCGAGGGAGAGAGAGCACTGCTCTTGCAAGCAGGGGAGGGGCAGAGAGAGAGAGAGAGACAGACAGTCCCAGACAGGCTCCACACTGTCAGCAGAGCCCGATGTGGGGCTGGATCCCATGAACCTGGAGATCATGACCTGAGCCAAAATCAAGAGTTGGATGCTTAACTCACTGAGCCACCCAGGCGCCCCTTTGTCTTCTCTGATCCTATCCCTCCCTTTTCATTTTTTCCTAACTTTCCCCCACTTCCCACTGCCTACTACCATGTTCTCCACATACCTAGCCTCTTTTCTCAATCTCCAGGTACTCCCTCCTCCCGGGAGGGCACCCTTTCTTCAGTGGGCCTCAGTTCTGTCCTGGGTACTGAAGAAGAAGATGAAGATGAGGAATATGAATACATGAACCGGAGAAGAAGGCACAGTCCGCCTCGTCCCCCTAGGCCTAGCTCTCTTGAGGAGCTGGGTTATGAGTACATGGATGTGGGATCAGACCTCAGCGCTTCCCTGGGCAGCACACAGAGTTGTCCACTCAACCCTGTGCCAATCATGGCCACTGCTGGCACAACCCCGGATGAGGACTATGAATATATGAATCGGCGACATGGTGGGGGAGCTCCTGGGGGAGATTATGCAGCTATGGGGGCCTGCCCAGCAGCTGAACAAGGGTATGAAGAGATGAGAGCTTTCCAGGGGCCTGGACACCATGCCCCCCATGTCCACTGTGCCCGCCTCAAAACTCTACGTAGTTTAGAAGCCACTGACTCTGCTTTTGATAACCCTGATTACTGGCACAGCAGGCTTTTCCCCAAGGCTAATGCTCAGAGAACATAACCCCTGCTTCCTAAAGTACTCAGGGAGCATTTCATGGCAGCTAGTGCCTCTAGAGGGTACTCGTCTTCTCCCTAGTCCCTCCCTCACAGGTCTCAGCCCCATTTCCCCAGTGCCAGACAATTCCATTCAACCCTTGGAGGCTTTTAAACACTTTGACACAAAATTCTTGTGGTATGTAGCCAGCTGTGCACTTTTCTTCTCTTTCCCATTCCTGGGAAAGGAGGTTTTCCCTATTTTGTGTGCTTTCCTAATCCCATTCCTCAGCTTCCTCAGGGGGACTCCCTGGAGATATGAAGGATTACTCCCATGTCCCTTTTTTTCAGACTCTGACTTGTTGAGATTAGGCTTTAAAGTGTGCTTGTGTTTCCCATCAGACTCCTCAGGAAGAGGAAACAGGGGTACCCGGGCAGGGGAAAGTATAATTTATGACTCAGTCCCCTGGAAAGAATGGAAAGCTTCAAATCTTGAGTGAAGAAAGAGATTGGGCATAGATATTACTATTAATTGAGCATTTACAATGTCAGCCATCATCCTAAAGTTTACCTACATTATCTCACCTGATCCTTACAACAGTTCTGTGAGCTAGGGATTATCCCATTTCACAAAAAAAGGAAACTGAGCCTTAAAGAGATTAAGTAAGTGGCAGGTTCAGGATTCGGAATCGTCCAATGCAGGTTTTCTTACTGTAAGATATCAAGGAAAACTGATATAAGTCAGAGTCCTTGTAAGGGGCGTTGTCTTATTTTTGCACTGAATCAAGCCCAACAACCACAGCCTCCTCCTACACCCAGGCTTCTCATCTCAGGAAGTGGGGGTAATGGGGTGGTCAGAAGGAAAAATAACTGGACATTTTTGTGTAAACCATAAACTACATGTGCTGTAAATGATCACTTCTCACCCAAGGGACAGATCATAACGGTCCCAAGAGCCACTTTTAGGGTCTATTCTCATCCAGTAGTGGGAAGTTTCCAGTTGGAATAGAAAGAGGACCCAGCTTCAGGCCTCTGTCCCCTTGGATGGGAAACGGGGTATCTTTTGTATCCGTGAAGTTTTTTGTTTTGTTTTTATACATGCTTGAATAAAAATACCAAAGTTTTTCAGCTTCCCGACTGTCAAATGAAGAAGACATTTAGTGTGTGGGATAGATCATCCCTTTGCTCTTCAGCAATGTATAGCTACCAACCACAGCATGCCGCCTTGTGTCTTCTGACAGTCCTACTACTCTGTCCCTTGCAGCTTTCTCCAGCCCTACTTTTCTGAAGACAAGCATAACACACAGTCCTTTTCATTTAAGACTTTTACTAGAAATCTCTACAGGGCAGCCACTTGGGAATAACAAAAACAAGAAAACCCACGTTTGGGAAAATAAGAAAGCCCGATAGATGTGGTCCCTCAAGAGATGGAACACTAAAACTCCCATATGTTTCAGAACTCTCATTCTCTTGAAAAAGTCTGTATCAACACTTCCCTCAAAGTGTTGCCATCAAAGCCTACTGTTGGAGCAATGGTGCCATCTTCAGTGGGAGTCTGGCCTCCGGACTATAGCTGCCCAGTTAGCCCCTACTCCTTGTACTCTTGGTCTCCTTCCATAGGAGTTCCATAGTTCTTGCCCCTCCCCGTTCTCCCAGCACCGGAGGATGATTGGACCGGCTGAGCCGGTCCCGCCAGCCGCTCCAGGGATCCGAGGAAGGACGCACCCAGCCTCCCTGCCCTTAATGTAGCCACTCCCTCCTCGCCTGGGTTCCACCCTGCTCCACCCAGCCCCGCTGTAGCTCCGCCCCTTCTCCCTTAGCCCGCCCCTCTCTATTACGGGTTCTCGCTCCGTGCTCCTGGTGGATGTGGTTTTTCCGGGAGAGACCACGCTTCCCATGAAGCTCACCAACTGCTCCGCCTTCCCGCCGGAGCCTGACCCTTCCCAGAGTGCTTGGCGATTCCGGCGTGCGAGGCCCTTGGAGGGCAAGGCCCCAGGGCCTGGCTTAAGAGCGCGAAAGGCGAACTGGGAATTGTAGTTCAAGAGTCCACAAAGTCGACTAGAGGCGGCCTGTAGAAAGGACTCGTTGTCCCAGCGTGCCTTGCGCTTCAGCCCGCGCGCTCGCAGCTTCTCGCTCTCGCTCGCCCGCCCGCTCCCTGGCTAGCTCGCGCTTTCGCTCGCGCTTTCCTCGCGGATCGAAGGGGCTGTAGGCACAGCCTGCGCGGCTGGGAAGGAAGACAGAGGCGGCGGCTCAGGAGGAACGAGGCTGCAGTGGTGGTGGTGGTAGTGGGAAGATGTCGGGCGAGGACGAGCAGCAGGAGCAAACTATCGCCGAGGACCTGGTCGTGACCAAGTATAAGATGGGGGGCGACATCGCCAACCGTGAGTGCGGGCCTTGGGGGTCCGGAGATAGAGGCTGAGAGGGGGAGGCAAAGGGGACGGTGCTGGGCTGGCCCCGGAGGGGTTGGAGCGGTGGGGTCATGCGGAGTGAGCAGCTGAAGGCCCCGCGCCGGTCCACCGTGGGTGGCGTGGTGGGAAGACTCCGTGTCGCGCCTGGGACCTGAGCCGCTGGGCCTGGGCTGGAGTCTGTGGAGGTGTGGGGCCCTGACCGGGAAGAGCGCAGAGCAGGGCCCCCAGCCGGCTCCGACCTTAGGCCGTTAGTCAAGAGGCAAGGCGCATCTTCTGCCCCTCACCCTTCGGTCCGGATCCCTGCCTCTTATTCTGCCAGCGGCGAGGCCACCTCGAAAAGGAAGCGCCCAGCTGTTGGCGACGGAAGCGCCCCTCTATTTTGTTTTGGCTCCCCGGCATCAAGAGCCCAGCCGGCACGTGTTGCCGGGTTCCCATGCGGATCGCCGGCTCCCTTCCTCTGCTACAGTCCCTGACACCAGCTTCCCTACCACGTGCTTTGCTGGAGTCTTTCGTTTTTTACTTCAACTCCTTCGCTGGTGGGGCCCCCTTCTCCTCTTGGGCCAGCTCAGGGATCGTTGGAGGACACCCCTGGAGCTCCTAACACAACTCTTGGAGATAATATCTGGCTTTTCTTGAAGTTATTGCTACCAACAATCTGTGCAGATAGCCTTAGCCGTCAGATTTGATCTCAGGGACTTGATAACGCTAGGAGTGTTTTGAGGTTCTCACCCCAGCTAGGCAGTCTTGTGAATGGTACTGAAAAGAGGGTGGGGGCTGATTTTAGGATCTCAGAAGTCATCCTTATTACCACTGTGCTGGGACTTTCTCAGCAGCTGCCTGCCAAGCTTGGCAGATGTCACACTTTCCTTTTTCTCTCTTTGCAATTTACCTTTTCACTTTAAAACCCAATTAGGGGAACAGAAAATGCTTGTGTTTGGGCTTTCAAATGGTTTTGACAATAAAGATAGGTATTTAGGATCCCTTTGCTCCTATGGCTGAAAACCTGAGTTTTTCATGCTTCCAAAGACTTGGATCACAAAAATCAAATCTGAAGTTCAGGATAGGCCACGGTGAGGGCATCCAGTGAACAGAACAATGCTTTATAACATAATGAACATTTAATATAGTGCCTTATTTGGAGTGCTTTTTAGTATTAGTGGTTTGAATCAAAAAATTTTTTTCCCTTGCAACTTATAACTTCTGAGGCACTTGTGATCCCAGATACTAGTTTGAAACTCAGGTCTTACACCTCTTTGAGATGTGCTACAAGCTGTAAGACATGAGCCTTTGAAGCTCAGGAACTTTAGATTAAGTCCCTTTGGTTTATACACCGGTTGATGAGGAAATACTTTTACACAGATTGAGATTACTAACATCTAATTGGGGTGTCTGAGAAGGGAAGAAGGTAGCATTTAACAATGCATCAGCTTCGAGTCAGCAATTCTGTGTCTATCTTCCTGTTGTTCCTGACGCCTATAAATTTCCAGTCTGCTTTGCATGTATGTTGGTCACCTTGCTGAGGTGAGAACCCCCTTGAAGTTTGTAACTGTCCTACCACGCCACTGATATCTTTGGAAAGTCTCCCTTCACTAGGGAGACAGATGGTGTTTACCCAGTTGTCACATTCTATAGGGAGAGAAGGGTGTGTGGCTTTTTTATTTTAGGAAAAGGAAGGTAGAAATTTAGTGATTATAAGTAGGTATATTCCAAGAGACAAACTTGTTCCCTCTTTCAGCCTTGGGCAATGGCACTAAGGAATATTACAAACGCTAACTTCTAGGTATTGTTTGGGTGGTAACTTAGACAACACATACAGGGCTGACATGGTGGGATTCTGTCCCCAGGGGTACTTCGGTCTTTGGTGGAAGCATCCTGCTCAGGTGTGTCCGTACTGAGCCTGTGTGAGAAAGGTGATGCCATGATTATGGAAGAGACAGGGAAAATTTTCAAGAAAGAAAAAGAAATGAAGAAAGGTAAAAAATCAATCCCCCCACTAATTTCCCAAGTTTGACCCTTACTCAGTCCTGTTTGTTTTATTGTAATGATGTAACCCCCACCCAAGCTCTGGTTGAGATATTTGGAAATTTGAAATGGCAGGTGGGATACAAGCAGTTTCCTACCCAGTCCAAACTGATTAAACAGGCAAGACCCTGAAGAAAATCCTTCCATTTTTCCGAGGGGCAGCAGGGCTCCAAAAGAGACATTGAGAGAGAGAGACAGCAGGGTAGTAAGGCTGATGATTGTCTCTTTACAGGTATTGCCTTTCCCACCAGCATTTCAGTAAATAACTGTGTATGTCACTTCTCCCCTTTGAAGAGCGACCAGGACTATATTCTCAAGGAAGGTGACTTGGTAAAAATGTAAGCTTAAGCCATTTTAGAGCACTTGTCTTTTTCCTAAGCATTTGCATAGTGCTAGTTGCTAATGCTGTGCTCTCCTCTTGCCTTTTAGTGACCTTGGGGTCCATGTGGATGGCTTCATCGCTAATGTGGCTCACACTTTTGTGGTTGATGTAGCTCAGGTAGGTGGTCTGCTTTGAATTTTTTTCCACTTGTGGGGAGGGTACGCTGCTGCTTCTTATTCCCACCCCTTACCACCATATACAGTTTGAGAGTGTCCCTAGAGAAATAAAAGGAGAAAAGTGTTGGCTGGCCTTGCATAGTGACCAGCTCAGTTAGAGTGATTTTCCAGGGAGTACTGATTACATTTCCTTATCTACAGGGGACCCAAGTAACAGGGCGGAAAGCAGATGTCATTAAGGCAGCTCACCTTTGTGCTGAAGCTGCCCTGCGCCTGGTCAAACCTGGAAACCAGGTAAGCTGTTTAGTCCAGTTCCAAACCCTGATAGAACGTAAGAAGCATTAGCCATTTATAGCTATTCTGTATTGAACTGTCCCCTTCTCCTACAGCCCCCTTATAAAATAGCTTTTTTTCTTTTAATTTTACTTATTTTGAGAGAGTGAGCACCAGTCGGGTAGGGGCAGAGAAAGAAGGAGAGAGAACTCCAAGCAAACTGCACTGTGAGCAAGGAGGCCAACATGGGGCTCAAACTCATGAACCATGAGATCATGACCTGAGCTGAAACAAAGAGTGAGATGCCACTGAGCCACCCAGGGCACCCCCGTCCCTTTCTTTTTAAAGCCCCAAAGTGGGCTCAAAAAAAGCCCGTGAGGTCAAGAGTTACATGCTCTACTAAGTGAGGCAGCCAGGTGCCCCTAAAACATACAGCTCTTTAAAATTCGTTGTATTGGGGCACCTGGGTGGCTCAGTTCATTAAGTGTCTGACTTTAGCTCAGTCAGATTTTCACAGTTCATCAGTTCAAGCCCTGCTTTGGGCTCTACGCTGACAGTGCAGGACCTGCTTCAGATCCTCTGTCTCTCTCTCTCCCCTCCCCCACCCTCAAAAATAAATAAACTTGTTTATATAAATGTTTTTTTATTTAGTGAGAGAGGGCATGTTGGGATGGAGGAGGGGGAGACAAAAAGGGGGACAAAGGATCTGCACAAGTGCCAAAGCAGACTCGGCACAGACAGCAGTGAGCCCCCTGTGGGGCTTGAACTCATAAGCTATGAGATCACAACTAACTCTGAGAGACTATCATAGATAAGTTCACATGCAGGTGTTTGGGGATATATGGTCCTTTCCTCATGGAGCCTATAGAGATCCTCTCTTATTCGTGTTTTGGATGTACATCTTTTCCTAAAATAATTTGAGGGATATCACTTAGAGTAAAACACAAATGTAAAAAAAAAACAACTTTTTTTTAAGAACTGTTTTTTTTTAATTCTTTGTTTAATTAATCCCTACACCAAACGTAGGGCTCAAACTCACAACCCCAAGATCAAAAGTCACTTGCCCTTCCAATTGAGCCAGGCAAGTGCCCCCAAAAACCCAATTTTAAAAGCTTATAACAGAAATCACAGTAGTACCAGTAAACTGGTGGCAGAGAGAGGCTAAAAGTTAGTTTTGTGCTTTTGCAAGACAATATTAGAAAGCCCAGGGATCATAAACTATCGTGAATTACTATAATTTAACATCTTAGGCTATGCATGGAGACATTTTTTTCTCACACTTCAGTCTCTAGGACCCTGTTCAATACTTAAAGCTTGCCTTTTTTTTTTTTTTTTTTTTTTTTTGCTTTTGCTGTTTTTCATTTCTGTTCTCTCTTATTCTTCTTTTAATTAGTTTGTACTTCACCGTTGTTACTCGTTTGCGTCATTTTAACTTAAACCTCTGTCTTGGTTTGCTTATAACGATACCTACTTCATACAGTTGTTATGAAGCATTTTGAACAGTGCCTGGCACATAGTAAGCACTTGTGTTGGCTCTTACTACTTTGTGTGTTGATTATTTATATACTTAGAATTGTGTTATCTTCACTGGAAGGTGGTGGTGTATACTGGCTATTGTATAGTTATGACATACATCAGGAATTTCTGGATTCTTGCCCTATCGCCAATGCTTACTGTTTAAAAATAACTTTTTTGAGTTCAAATTTCCTAATCCACAAAATAGGAAAAATGAAATTGTCACTTATTATCATAGGGTTGTTGTAACAATTGAAATGATCCATGTACAGTACCTAGCATATGGCTTAATAATATTAGTTATGATTACTTATTTTTCATTTTGTTTAAGAACTGTAGCTTAGGGGCACCTGGGTGGCTCAGTCGGTTGAGGGTCTGACTTTGGCTCAGGTCATGATCTCATGGTTCGTGGGTTCAAGCCCCGCGTTGGGCTCTGTGCTGGCAGCTTGGGGCCTGGAGCCTGTTTCAGATTCTGTGTCTCCCTCTGTCTCTGCTCCTCCCCTGCTCACACTCTGTCTCTCTCTCAAAAATAAAGATTAAAAAAAAAAAAATTAAAAGAAAAAAAGAACTGTAGCTTAGGTGGGGGTCAGATCACGTTTGAAAGGTAAGAAGGGGAAAATCAGAGTTTGCTGTTCCCTCTCAACAAATATTGTCGAATAAACACTGGATTCATCACTAGAAAACCTGGGTTTATCCCAGTTTCTTCAAGTTAACTGGCTTAAGCCTGGGAAAATCTTAACCTTTCTGTGCCTCAGTTTCTTCATGTTTTAAATCGGGATATGGGGTATAGATCTGCTGTATTCACCTTTCAGAATTGTCTAATTACACCATCTTTGTGAAAGCACTTTGTAAAATGATATGCAAACATAAGGTGTTTTTAAGTTGTAGGGATAATAACTTGAAATGAAAAACCAATGAGAGTCGTTGCTCTTGATGGAGGGTATTGGGACTATCAGTTTTTTATATTTTTCATTCTCATGGTGGAGAGCTTATTGGCCCCTTTATATATCTCACCTGTTATTTGATCTTGTACTTCTAGAACACACAAGTGACAGAAGCCTGGAACAAAGTTGCCCACTCATTTAATTGCACACCAATAGAAGGTGAGACCTCAGATAACAGGGTTGAGGGTCTGAGTGGTTTAGTAGAATTAAGGATTTTGCTCCTTCGAAGATCCATTCTGACTCTAGCACAGTGTAAGCCAAAACCTTTTCTCCCCTGAGTTTTCATAGGCACTTTTCCCTCACTGCCTGCCTCATCAACCTACTTAGGTGGGTGGATTTGGGAACCTTTTGGGATTCTAGATGGCTTTGTCCTGTCCTCAGGTATGCTGTCACATCAGTTGAAGCAGCATGTCATCGATGGAGAGAAAACCATTATCCAGAATCCCACAGACCAGCAGAAGTAGGTGCCAGTTCCACCCTTCGCTTTCCGCCCTCTGAGTCTAGTCACGAACATTTTCTTCATGCTCCCAGCTTACTCTTGTCTGTCTTACTTCAGACTCCAGGAACTACTTATTGTTTTTATGGTTCCCTTTCTATTCCTTTTAGGAAGGACCATGAAAAGGCTGAATTTGAGGTACACGAAGTATATGCTGTGGATGTTCTTGTCAGCTCAGGAGAGGGCAAGGTGAGGAGAGTTTACTAGAGCTAGCACAGAGGAGTGACTGAGGGTGTGTTCTAAGAGCACCAGCCCAAATGTGACCTAACTTTTTACTCTTTAGGCCAAGGATGCAGGACAGAGAACCACCATTTACAAACGAGACCCTTCTAAACAGTATGGGCTGAAAATGAAAACTTCACGTGCCTTCTTCAGTGAGGTCGAAAGGCGTTTTGATGCCATGCCATTTACTTTAAGGTACTACTACTGCACTTAGCAAGAACAGTGCTTGGAACCAGTCTGACTCCCTAGACCACACACATGTAAAAACTTGAGGAAAATGTTACTTGATAGGGAGTTAAGGATGCTTGAATTTGTCTTCCACCACCCAGAGCATTTGAAGATGAGAAGAAGGCCCGCATGGGTGTGGTGGAATGTGCCAAACACGAACTGCTGCAGCCATTTAATGTTCTCTATGAGAAGGAGGGTGAGTCCTAAGAAGAGAGTTTCACTTTGGAGCCCCTGATTACAGTCCTCCGCTCTAGCTTACAGAAAAGGAGTATGACGAGGGGACATTTTATCAAAACACTTCCTTTCTTCCATAGGTGAATTTGTTGCCCAGTTTAAATTTACAGTCCTGCTCATGCCCAATGGCCCCATGCGGATAACCAGTGGTCCCTTTGAGCCTGACCTTTACAAGTCTGAGATGGAGGTCCAGGATGCAGAGCTAAAGGTCAGTGTGTGACGGAAAGGGGTGAACACATTGCACGTGTCCTGGGAGTGAGGAGGAGGTGTCAGCAAAGTCCTGCAAAGGGCCGGGATACTGCGAGAGACATTTTGTGTTTCCTCAGCATTCCTCAAAATTTGTTTTCCTTCCTCCTCCTATTTTCCAGGCCCTCCTCCAGAGTTCTGCAAGTCGGAAAACCCAGAAAAAGAAAAAAAAGAAGGTATGATTATCCGTCTCTGGCAGGGTGAACTTGATCCCTCTTGAGTCCACCTTCCTGGGTGTTGTGGTGGGCATATATGTATCTGTATATCCTTACTTTCCCTTTCCTCAGCCTTGACCTAGAGCATTAGGATATTTTTGTCCTTGGTGCCCTGGATACTACCCCAGGTAGTTGGAAACTGACAAGTCTTCCTCTCTTTTCCACGAATATAGGCCTCCAAGACTGCAGAAAATGCAACCAGTGGGGAAACATTAGAAGAGAATGAAGCTGGGGACTGAGGTGGGTCCCATCTCCCCAGCTTGCCGCTCCTGCCTCATCCCTTTCCCACCACACCCCAGGCTCTGTGAAGTGCAGTTCGTCTTCACCACCCAGGACCGCCAGCAGAGCAGGATCTCCCTGCCCCCATCCCTGTCCCTACCCCACTCCCTGTCCAACAACAACCAGCTCCAACTGACTCTGGTCTTGGGAGGCCAGGCTTCCCAGCCACCGAAGACTACTTTAAATAGAAAAGAGAAATTGAATAATAAAATCAGGAGTCAAAATTCATCGTCTTCAAGCCCCTCTTTCTAGCCTTTTTCTACTACTCTCTGCTTTGGTCAAGGTTTATGACCCTACAACAGAACAGGGAGAAGGCTAAAGTAGCCGCCACCACTAAAAACTCAGCTGAAATTTTTTTATATCACTCTGGTGTCAGCATTTTCCCATCTGTTGGGGCTTGTTCCTCTCTTTTCCCATTCTCCCCAGGTATTTTATCAGGCCTCAAAATAAAGAGGAGCTATATTCAGATTGTTTTTATTCACGTGTGGCAGATTCCTTTCTGATCCAGACTGGTCAGGCCCCTCTCATTTTTAGGAGCTGGAGCCTGCATTTACCAAGAGATTCTCATCTGTCAAATGGATCCTCATTTGTAAATCTCTTTAGTCGTTTTTGTTCTGCAGGACTTTTTTTTTGTCTTCACAAAGCTGTAAAGAAGTAATCCATCTCCACCTTGTCCATTTCTTTGGAGTCGATGGGGGGGCATTCCCCTGTTTCATCTTAGACACCTGAGCTGGAAGCTCAACTGTGGTTTTGTTCCCTGTTTGAAATATTTTGACTTCCCTCCCTGAAAGAAAGACCAGGAACCAGAGGAGCAGACTGACTGAAGAGACAACTCCTGGCTTTCTGAAGCTGTGGACTTGGATTGGATGAATTGCTAGGGGTTTGGAGAGGAAGGCGATGAAATTCGGTACCTCTGGCATGCTGTCCCAGGGAACTAGGGCTCCCGCTAACTTATGAGGTTTTTAAACATGTTGAAAATGACATGGCGTTAAAATAAATTTGGATTTGCTCATAATCATGTGCCTTTGTGTGCTGTGCTTATTTGATAAAGATGTCAGTTGATGGTCATTTGGAACTAGTTTTCGATGTTGCCATATTCTGCCGTTCTAAAGAAATACTGTGGGTTGGGACAGTACATTTTTTTATGAAAGTTTTCAAAGTTTTTTTGAGTAAAAACTTACCCCTTGTTGCTGACAATTTGTTAAGGACAATTAATGTGTACTGCAAAAAATAAAACACCATGTTCAAGTGTTTGTCTTGATTTAGGAAACCAGGAAGAATGCCTTTAGTATTAGGCCCAGAAGCCTTAGGATAACAGCTGATTAATACATTTCATATGTTATATGCATTGTATACTCTTATTACAATAAGAGAAAGACGATGTTAAGAAAATGCTGAGGAAGAGAAATACATTTACAGCATTGTGTGTATATTTAAATAAAACACGTGTGAGTACCGATGCAGTTCAAAAGTGCGTTTTTCAAGAGTCTACTGTTCGGGGCAATCAACAGGTGAAATCCTGATCCTAGTGGACTTGGTAAAATGTTGCTGGAGTTTACTTCAAAAGCTTGTTATATTCTGATAATACTAGAACTACTTAAACACTTGGAAAGAGGGCCTTAGAAGTTTTAACTTTTAAAGTTTATTTTGAGAGAGCGAGTAGGAGGGCTGAGAGAAAATCCCAAGCAGGCTCCACACTGTAGGAGCAGAGCCCCTCAGCAGTACTGATCTCGTGAATCTTGAGATCATTACCTGAGCCTAGATCAAGAGTAATATGCCTAACTGACTGAGACATCCAGGCACCCTGAGGGCCGTAAGTACGTTTTTTCCAGAGTTAAAAAAAGTGAAATGTTGCTGTATAAAAAAACCATGAAAAAAGGATTGTCACGAAAAGCCTTACAGTCTCTTATTAAAGTAAGGTGAAGTCTATGGTAAACTGTTCTTTTTCATCCTTCCTAGCTCAAGTTTCCCGTAGCCAAATCTACAAGTATCTTTTCTGGGTGCTTCTGACCTGACCATACCATGAGACTGGGAAGATCGATCTTAACACCAAATATTCTCAGTCTACAGAAGACAGTTGATCTTGCTTCCTGTATGTACATTGGTTTGATCTTAACTCCTAAGTAGAGGCAGAATCACTGAAGTATTTTTCTTTTTTTAATGTTTATTTATTTATTTTTGAGAGAGAGACAGAGCATGAGCGGGACCGGGGCAGAGAGAGGGAGGACACGGAATCCAAAGCAGGCTCCAAGCTCTGAGCTGTCAGCACAGACCCGGTCGCGGACTCGAACTCACAGACTGAGAGATCATGACTTGAGCCGAAGTCGGACATTTAACCGACTGAGCCACTCAGGCGCCCTGAAGTATTTTTTGAACAAGATGTACTGAGCCAGAAATCTTGTGGCATTCAGCCTCATGTATCGTGGGGGAAAGACTATAGCTGAGAGAGAAAAAGCGTTCATCTAAGTAACAAAGCTCTCTTCGTAATATGACGGCTTTCTCAACTCCCCACTTACACGTTCTGGAATATTAACCCTTCGTAAGTTACGAGATAGAATCTCCCTGCAGCAATTTAAAAATAAACCAGTAAAACAAATTGGGAATTTTTGTATAGACCGCAGGTAACCATAGTAAAATGGAGGGTGCGGCCAGGAAACTGCAACTCCCATGAAGCAGCGAGAGGGAAAGCGGAAGTCGCTATCGTTTGCTTGTCTGCACCTCTCGGACCCACATTGGAAATATGTGCTCACGCTGAAACAACACAATATCTTCATAATAAAACTGAGGGAAGGGAGATTTTGTAACTCAAATTCAAAACGTCTTCCCAGAGAACTCCTAATTCAATCAATCTGCCACCTGAGACGAGCTGAATGCCATTGTTACTCTTCTTAGGCAGCCCCGCCCCTGGAGGGAAAAGTGAGATAACGGAAATGACGACACAGCTCCCTGTTAAATAGCTGTAGGCGGGCCTCTGGCGCTCTCTCCGCCTTAGCGCCATCTTCTTGGGTGAGTGTTGGTGCTGTTTGTGTTTGTATTCTGTGCTCAATCCATTAACATCTGATCTCTGCACTTGCCATCATTACACGAAACTAACTGTAGCTTTTTTCTCTTTACCTGTAGAAACCTCTCCGCCATGAGAGCTAAGGTAAGCAGTCCTTGGCAGTAAGCTGAGGCAGTAGAGATTAGTGATGGGGGGGCGGGGGACAACTAGGCAAGGGAAGTCCGCCATGGTTCCCGAGCCGCTGGGTTCTCAAGGGTGCCCAAGAGCTAGTGGAAGAGGAAGGCTAATTTGGGGAGAAGCAAAAGAGGCGGGTAAGTACTGTGGGCACAAAGGGCGGGAGTAGAAAAGCGCACGCGGGATTCGTATCTATTTTGGCGGGTGAGGGTGGGAGTCCAAATTATTGCTGGATTTACTGTGACTATACTTACATAGTTGGTCAAGAACCTGCCAGGTTCTAAATAATGCCCTTCACATCTCTGCCCAGATCTCTTATTAAAACTAATCTCTTGTTTTATTCTCTGCCTCTGGCTGTGATGGGTTGCAGTGGAGGAAGAAGCGAATGCGCAGGTATGTTGAGACTTGACCGGCCAACACAGGAAGAGGGAAATGTAGCGTGCCTTGGACAAAACTTGGAACGTTTGGTTTAGAAATCTGAAAGAACTTGAGGTGAAAATGTTATAAGCATTGACTTGCATAGTCGGGGATTGAACGCAGGATAGTAGAACTGAAGTGCTTGTCCGTTTTGCCACCCCATGTATTAAATTAGATGCACATTTAAGATGGGAGGGAAAGACTGAACTCGGGTTTGTGGGCAGGAGATGTATTCCCGTGTCTGCTTTTCAGGCTGAAGCGTAAAAGAAGAAAGATGAGGCAGAGGTCCAAGTAAACCGCTAGCTTGTCCACCCATGGAGCCACAGGAGCAGAAATAAGGAAAGCCAGAGGCCAGGGACGCTGGTACCAATTGTTGGACTGCATGCCTACTTTCTAGAGCTTGATTCAGTGGATCTAGAACATCCATCGCCATCTGATCGCAACGACCACCTTTGAGAGACTCGCCTTGTTCATATCAGAAGTCCCTTTTGGTCCGTTGCTCTGGACCTGTGACTTTTCGGGACTAATTCTGTTTTCATGTGTGGCTGAATGTAACAACGTATACAATAAATCTTCTCTTCTGCTGTCTTAGCTGAAGAAAAAAATGGTTTTGTCTGTTACGTGGTTTTTATTGGCTGGGGATTTTCTGTCAGTGCAGTAAGTAGGGCCTCTTGAACACCCACGCTGTAGAGCGTCGAGCGCGCTACATAGGCTACAGCCCGGGGTGTGACTCCCGTTCCTGGCCGACATTTGGTCCCCAAGCCCTGGGAGTCGGTAGATGCTGGGTGGCCCTAAACTTCCCAGAAAGGGTGTAGTATAAGCGAGGGGATAGGTTTGAAGGCGGTTCGCGGCCAAGTTAGGGGCAAACGGCACTGCTGCCCCAACTCTTACCTAAGCCTAGGTTACTAAGTTCCGCTTTTGAGACGCTACTGTGCTGTTGCGTTCGGTTGCTATGGTGACACCCAAAGCTTGCTGGGAACTTCCTGCGGCTAGTCGCACTAGTACTTCGCACACCATAGAGTAGTTCCGGGTCTGGTGGCTAGAGCGTCATTTCTTCCGCAGGAAGCGGAAGGGCAATAGGGTAGGCGGCTCTTTGTCGAAGCTAGAGGACCGGCAGGCGGCAGCAGCAACTACGGCGGCGGCGGCAGGTGAGGGAGGCGGGAGACTTAGGTGGAGGCCGCGCCCGGAGGGGAGGAGTCGGGGCCGGCCCAGCAGCTGGGCTCGGCTGGGCTACACAAGGCCCCCCAGGACCGAGCTGGTTCTTCCTCATGCCCCAGGGCCGAGCCCTTTTTCTGACTGACCCTGCTTCGCGAGCAAACGCCAGCTCCGTGACGTCACAGCCCTGCCCATCCCCGCAGCTTGATGTCACCTGGAGTCCCCCCTTTCCGCTTCACTTGTGCTCCCTTAGTGTCCTTTTCGCCTGGTCCACGGCTGAGCGCGGGTCGCACTGCACAGAACCTAGCAAGCTGGAAGACTTGCTGCATAAAACTCTTAGGACTTCTTTTCCAAACTCTGGGGTGTTGAGAAGCGTCATAATCACCGCCCCCAAGTCTAATCAGCCATCCCATTGCCCTGTCAGTCGCTGCTCTTGCACGACTCCGCATTCGGAGTTAACTAGCCTCAACCCTAGGCCGGGCTCTGATCCCCACATCTTCCTTCATCTTGAGGCAGAGTACCCCTCCCCCTTTGTTCACTCAGGGCTGGTTTTCCAACCCATCCTCCTAGGCTCCCAGATTAGTTCTATATTCTTACTTTTCTTGCCGACAATTCCCTTTGATAGGTGAAATTCAGTTTGAACTCAGAGGGAATCTTGGAAGTGCCCAGAGCTCTTGCCATTTTGTCAGACTTCTTTATTGTAACATAGTCCTCTGTTCCTACCCTTCTCCCACCAAGACTCTGTTTGTTTTTTCCTGTTCAGAACCCAGCAGTGATGTGGAGGTGGAGACCCACAGGAGCCCCGGACTTCACCTGAGCTACCTCAGGTATCGAACAATCCCAGAAGAATTGGGTGGGGAGGAGTATCATAGCTGATTATCTGCCTCTGGTGGGAGTTGCAGCATGGTTCAAGCTTAGATAGATGGTATTTATTTTTCCCTTTAAGTAAAAGTTTGTATCTTCTTTTTTACTACTCTTCTTTCTTGATTGTTTCTATTTGGGGACTACATGCCTTTGGAGGAAAAGGATCCTTCTCCTTTTACAGATTCTTCTGTAACTCTGGTCTCTCATCTGGTTGGTTCATTTTAGGGACCTCTGAAGGCAAAGTCAAGCCAGTAGGGAAGGTGCTTGGGGGAAATGAAGACCAAAGAAACCAGGAAAGATTTCCTTATACTCCAGGGGAAGCAATATGAAGTTTTCCTATATGAACAGCAGGGGGAGCCTGGTCACTGCTTAGGAAAGGCTTATGAGGTCAAACACGTGGTGGCAGGGACTCCCAGTTTTCTTGGGGGTGGGGAGAGGGGAGGGCTAGAACCAGGGCAGTGGACTGACATTCCAGAGCTCTCTTGGGAAAGAGGAGACTTAAAAAGCTTTTATAGAGCCTATAAATAAAGAGGATCTTTATGGGGTGAGGAATGGTGTGGTTTGATGTCAGTGGTATCTTCTAATGGGGAATAGGAGGGGGCTGTAGAATGGGAAAAGAACGGTCACTTGTTCCTGTGAAATTAACTCCTTCTTCCCACCTTGACCTTACTACAAATGTTTTTGTCCTTTGGGGGTGTATAAGTGGAGATCCCAGCTGTAGAACTCCCCCCTCTCCCCGAAATGGAGTGGAGGGAGCTGACCACACTGGTGTTGACAGCAGAGGTGAGCTGGGAGAGAATACTAAAAAATGATAGGTTTAGGAACTGCCATCAAGCTGGTGACACCAGTCTCTTCACTTAGGATTTCCTGGGGTCTAGAGTGCCCTCACCTGAGATCCCACGGAAGAGGGGTTAAGGGAAGTTTTGTCTGCAGTGTCCCATTATCCACAGCCCTAGTAAGCTCACCAGCCCATCTTGGCCACTTCCCAATCTCCTCCTAACTTACTGAGACACTGAGACAGCAGTTTTAATTTCACTTTCTCAACTTTAATAAGGTCAGCTCAGAAGGGGAAATAAAACCCAACACTGTTTTCTCCTTGCCCCTTCCTTGGCCTGTCATCATTAGTGAGATGAAGTGGCTTCACCCCAGCTCCCTCCTCCATTAGTCAGGCTAGTGTGAATCATTCTGACCCAACCAGGCGCACGAGGGCCTGGGAGAGACTTCTGACAAGCCAGCCAATCCAGCCAGAATTCTCATCCCTTAGATTTTCCATCTCCAAAGCCATTGCCTGTCTGGCCTGCCTCTTGCTGGACTGCCTGCTCTGTAGCTGAGAAGAGTGTGGCCTCTCTGGAAGACACCTGTTTGACACAGTTCTTCTCTTTCCTAGCGGTCACCAAGGGTGGCAAGAAGAGGAAGAAAGCCCTGAGTTGGGGGGGACCAGAATGCCTGACCGGGACAGCTATGCCAACGGCACCGGGAACAGCGGTGGAGGCCCTGGAGGAGGTGGCAGCGAGGAGACCAGTGGGGCAGGGGCAGGCAGTGGTGGGGCCAGCTCAGATGCCATCTGTAGAGACTTCTTGAGGAATGTATGCAAGCGAGGCAAGCGTTGCCGCTATCGTCATCCAGACATGAGTGAGGTATCCAACTTGGGGGTGAGCAAAAATGAGTTCATCTTCTGCCATGACTTCCAGAACAAGGAGTGTAGCCGCCCAAACTGCCGATTCATCCATGGCTCCAAGGAGGATGAAGATGGTTATAAGAAGACAGGAGAGCTTCCCCCTCGGCTGAGGCAGAAAGTGGCAGCCGGCCTGGGCCTTTCACCAGCTGACTTGCCGAATGGCAAAGAGGAGGTCCCTATCTGCCGTGACTTTCTCAAGGGTGACTGCCAGAGAGGAGCCAAGTGCAAGTTTCGCCACCTGCAGCGGGATTTTGAGTTTGATGCTCGAGGTGGAGGAGGCACTGGTGGTGGTGGTGCAACAGGCCCAGTCCCCCCAGGACGACGTCACGACCTCTATGATATCTATGACCTCCCTGACAGGGGCTTTGAGGACCATGAGCCTGGCCCCAAGCGCCGGCGAGGTGGATGCTGCCCCCCAGATGGCCCCCATTTTGAATCCTATGAATATAGCTTGGCTCCACCCCGAGGGGTGGAGTGCAGACTGCTGGAGGAGGAGAATGCCATGCTCAGGAAGCGGGTGGAGGAGCTTAAGAAGCAGGTCAGCAACCTGCTGGCCACCAATGAGGTACTGCTGGAACAAAATGCCCAGTTCCGCAATCAGGCCAAGGTCATGACCCTGAGCTCTACTGCACCAGCAACTGAGCAGACTCTGGCCCCCACTGTGGGCACTGTTGCCACTTTTAACCATGGCATTGCCCAGACTCACACTACTCTCAGCAGCCAGGCTCTACAGCCTCGCCCTGTATCCCAGCAAGAACTGGTGGCCCCCACTGGAGCTCCAGCTGCTCCCCCAACTAATGCTGCACCTCCTGCTGCTCCACCACCCCCACCCCCACACTTGAACCCAGAGATCACGCCATTGTCAGCTGCTCTGGCTCAAACAATTGCCCAGGGAATGGCACCCCCACCTGTCTCCATGGCTCCTGTGGCTGTATCTGTGGCTCCTGTGGCCCCAGTGGCTGTATCGATGGCCCAACCCTTGGCAGGAATCACAATGAGCCACACCACCACTCCCATGGTGACTTACCCCATCGCTTCCCAGAGCATGCGTATCACAGCCATGCCACACTGATGGGGCTAATGGACACTCCCCTGGTATAGCCTCCCAGGGCTGGGGTCGAGGGGCCCTTACCCACTCGCCTAGCCCTCCCAGGCCCTGTCTGAAGGGCTCACTCAAGAACTAGGACAAGAGACTACAAGGAGTTTGCTTCTGAGAAAGGGTTGGGCTGGTCTGTTTTCTCTCACCTCCCTTTTATGAGGGTCCTCTTGTCCATCTTCCTTCAAGCCTCACAGAGGGGGCTTTCATAGGAGTGCAGACTGAAGCCAGCAGAGAGGAAGGACTGACTGAGGGGCCGTATGTACCCTGATGGGAAGATGGGGACATCCCTTGTCTTGTCCTCTCTTCTGCATAGCACAGGTTCCAGCACTGGCTTTGGAAGGAAAAAAAAAAAAAAAAACCCTGCCCAGAGGGAAAGCCAGGAGAGATTGGGAAGTGGGTGGCCAGGAGAGAAGGCCTAATAGGAGCCTTCAGACAATTGGGGGTCTAGTTGAGTTGGAGAATACAGGAAACTGTTCCTGGGCCCAAGGGAAGGTGGGGACCATAGTACTCCAGTCCGAAGACTAGGGGAGCATCCATTACCTTGGCTTGGCTTGGAAATCCATAGGGCAGGGCCCACCACTTTCCAAAGAAATAAAAAAAGAATTATTTTTAACAAATGGAGGCAGTGAAAACTTGCTTAGATAAACCATGTGGAAGATGAGAGCAGTAAATATATCTCATGCCAAAATGGGATAAAGACCCCACCCTCACACAGCTTGGATAAGGTTGGGCAGAGGCCAGGTGAAGGGTAGGGACCCAGAGCAAAATTAAACGGCGCTTTGTGGGGTAAAAGCATTGGAGCCACCTAGTCTAGTTTAAAAATAGTCCCATCTGTTGCTGGTTTCTATCTGCATGATACTATTCCCAGGATACCTTAGTAACCAGGGCTCCTGGGGTCATTTAGGGGGGCAGGTACTAAGGAGGGGTGGATGTGCTGGGAAATGGGAATGGGATATGTATTGACAGATCCCTTATTCAAACAGCAGGGCAGGTGGCAGTTGCTCTCTGAGTGGTTGATGACAGTTAATGCCCCTCTTACCCCATCCCTTCCTCAGTTACCAATGCCTTAAGCCTTCAAGGCTTGGGAGGTGCTGGGAAAAGGAAAGTTCTCCTGGGGACACAAACCTCAGGGTTCATCTCTTCCCTTTGCCTCCATATAGAACCACAGAGGTTTTAAATCCAATTAAGAGTCCATAAGGCCAGGGACCCCAGTAGCCAAACCTCAGTTCCTCCTCAGCTCGTAGTTGATGTAGGGGAAACAACTCAGGTATCTAGTCTGATGAGACAGTGGATTTGGGATACAGAACGTGGTTCTGAGTTGTGCTTCCCCCATCATATCTGCTGCTACCTCTTGTTTTGTCTGGTTGATCACTCAGGTTACACCTGGGGTTGGAGATGGTGTGCTCAGTCAAGGCTGGTCACAAAAAAAAAAAGAAAAGGCCTAAAGACTAGAAGTGGTCAAATACGGAAATATTGTGTGTGGACTCTAGAAACCACACATTGATAAGCTTAATGTTGATTTTTCTGGCACAGTTCTGGATTATTAAAAGAGATGGTTTATGAGTATTTAGAGACAAATGTGATGATAGATACCAACATGAGTTCATCCCAGCCAAATCCTGACTATTTTCTTTTTGCCAAGTATCTCTAAAGAGGTAGATTTGGGAAACTGTAAACATTGTATCTTCTTGATTAACATACGCCAGCCAAAGACTGCCAGGAATACACCTGTAGTCAAACAAATTGGGTTTAATGCTCACTGCAGTTATGGAGAGTGTGCCATGGGACCCATGCCTAGCAAAGGGACATTAGAAAGGACTTTTAGGACTTGGGACTATGGTTAAGTGATTTGGGGGAAGGTTCAAGGAAGTGGGGCTTGGTTCCACTGGGTGCTGTCAGGGAAGCAGGGATAGTTCTGTGATTGGGTATCTTAACTAGGAAAAGAGCAGACTAGAGTGAAGCTGAAATTGGTAATAAAGCAGCAGTCACCCATTAGTTGGGAGAAGGGGATGTTTGCTATTTCATGACTTGCACACTGACCTTGTTTTGTGTTGAAACAAAATTGTGAAGTGTGATCTTGGTTTTTTTGCCTCACTTCATCACAGTCACTGAGTGCCATTGTGTGATGTTGGTGTTTCATGAGATTGTGTCCAGTAGGAGAACATCATTTCCTAGCTGTGAGCCCAGGTCAGCCCTTAACAACCCGAAGCCCAGCACTGCCAGGCCTGTCCCCAGATGGCAGGGCTGCTTTGCTCTTCCTCATCTGCTAAGTCATTGCAGATAAGAGAATAATTATGGGTCAGTTAATGGTAGAGTTTGGCGGAGTCAAAACTCAACATCTTTGTGTAGTAAATGTTGATTAGCACATTTTGTTAGAGAAACTTCTGGTCTCTAGTGATACACTCAAGGGCTATGTTTTATTTAAAAAATTTATATAAAAATATGAAAAGCCCTGTTACCAACATTAACACACGGAAATACCAAGTAAACCTGAAAGTGCTGTAACTTGGATTGACTGAATTAACCCAAGAGGTCAGTTTGGATCAATTTCGATTGACCCTCTCCCTAAAAAATTGCTTGAGCCTATCTGAGAAAGAACTGCAGAGAACTACATTAGCAATAATTCACATGAAAACAACACAGGACTTCAATTGGTTACAAAAAAATTAAACTCTTAGTCCTATAGTATGTCAATCCATAAATACTAAGAGCCTGCTATGTTCTAAGCACCTTCTGAGGAGCTCCAAAAGGGTAAGAGAACCATAGTAATACATTGTAAATATAACAGTTCTACCACGTCTTTTTGAGTGAAACCACTCTTAAAGGATTGTGTGTTCTAAGTGTAATTTTCAAAGAGGCCCATTGATAAATCAGTGGGGATAGCAGAAAAAAAAAACCTGACGAGACTGAGGGGAAACCTAATAGATGTCTTCAAATATTTGAAGGCTCTCCAATGGAGAAAAGGTCCTGTCTTGCCGCATAGGAAATAAATAGGGAGTTCTAGAATAATAGCTAACATTTACTGAGTACTTAATAATATAAGCCAAGGCACTGGGCTAGGCACTTTACATGCAATTTCTCTTTGACACAATGGGTACTGTTATACAACCCAGTTTGCAGAGGAGTAAGGCTTAATGAGAGTAAGCTGCCCAGGGTTCTGCAACTACTAAGGAATGGAGCCAGGCATTCAGGCAGACTCCAGACTTGGCATAAAAAAGTTCTAATGATAGACCGACTTTGCAGTAACTTTTGAGGAATAATAGAGGAAATTACCTCAAATCCTGTTGCCCCTTCCATCTTGGAGAGAGGGCAAGGACTAGGTTACCACATCTAATCCTCTCCCTCCCTGAGGATGTTAATGAAGTTTACATATTAAATGCAGATTGCAAATCCAGGAAGTTTGGGTATTCTCACTTAGACACTTCCTCGAACAAATGGCCATGCTTTCTCCTGTTACAGAGTTACTGCTTATCACCACCAGGTGGCACCTGGGCTGCAGAATTGTCTACTGGCAGGGACCCACCCTGTTTACTTGTTCTGGTGCCTGCATTGCAGCTGCAGCTCCTATGCCTCCTGGGCCTCAGCTGGGAAGAGACCTTCCTGAGGATTAGCTTTCATCTTCCATAGACTGTCTTTGGTAGAAGGGTCTGATGATCTAGATGGGGTGAGAAAGCAGAGAAGCTTGGAAAGAAACTCCATAGGTCACCCTCTCACCCCCCAGCCTAAGTGACCTGCTCCTCCTACTCTAGTGCTTGGCAAAATTCAGTTTACAGAGAGATTTCCCTCCAAGGAGGCTCATCCATTTTCCTGCTGTATTCTGCATAGCGAGCAGGTCACTCTTACCTCTTCCAGATTCCATGAGCTCCTTCCTACCTGCCTTACCTCTGAGAACACGGAAGATGTAAAAGGCAGAAAGTTGTTCCTTACAGTTCTGCACACTGAATGAAGCACTCTAGATACTGTTTAGCCTCAGGGAAGTAGAGAAGGGGAAGTCAGAAAATTTAAGATTAAGGGGGTTAAACAGAGTTGATGAAACAGTCTGATAGAATCTATGCCCTGCAGAGCCAGATAATATTTATCTGCTGCAGATCTAGTCTCTCCCCACCAATCAACCCTACTTTTCCTGTTGCTTCAAACAATAACACAACAAGCTCCACACATACTGCATTAAAAGATAATCATTTTATGACCAACTCTTCCCTCCTGAGCTTCCAATTAGTCTAGTTTCTAAGTCCAGTTAACTAGTAACAGTAGTCATCATCAATGTACCCTGCGCTTTTCCCTTCCTACACGTACACTATACAACATGGAATTGCATTAGTTCTACATGTGACTGTATTCCGAACTTTCCTTCCAACTCAGGCAAATAAGAAACAGAATTGTCTCATTACTCTTCATTTCAGTTCCTCAGGGTCAGGGAAATCATGGGAAATGTAATCAATTCCACTGCAGCCGAGGCATCTCCTCTCCCCACTCCCGCCCCCACCGTTTGGGAGCCAGTTTAATTTGCCCTCTATGATAAAGATAACTAAATCTTGGAGATTACTAATAAGAAATAAAGCCTCACTTCCTATACACACCTTTTTCTCTCTGTCTCTCTCTCTCTTCCCTGAAGGCTGGAGAATCCTAACTCTAATTCTCGTATTCTCCAGTTTTTCTGTAGCGTCTGTCGTTACACTGCACAAAGTAGAGGGCTGAAGACCGCATAGACAGAACCTTTCATTCCACATGGGGTGTTTTGTAAGGACAGCCACGGAAACCCCGAAGAATAAGAAACGTGCTTAGAATATAAAAACTACGGAAAGCTGACAAACGAACATGTAGGAATTCCAGACAAATCCTGCCAAACCGTCCGAACGGAGTGGAAGTAAATCCTCATCCTCCACAACCCCTCAACCCCAAGTCCCTCTAAAACGGAGTAATTGGCGGTGCGGCTCCGCATGACGTCATACCACAGGCACTCCCATTCCACTTGGGGGAGCGCCGGGGCTTCATCTCTTTAAATGGTACACCACGCCTCCTCTTTCTGACCAATCAAGTGCCGCTCTTTTAGCCTCTTTCCTCCTTTTCCCGCCATCCCAGACTGCCCATCTTGACACTCGGTCTAATCAGGGAGGTCCTGCCTCTCCCGAGCCCTAGCGCCTCCCGGCGGAAGAGGGGCAGGGTTTCTGTCTTTTGACTCCGCCTTGGTCTATGCAGCGCCGGCCAACCCGAGCCCTCAGAAAGAAGGGGCGTGGCTTAAATTCCCCTCCCCCAGCCCAGGGGTTACGGTTTGTTGGGGGCAGCTGGTCGCTAGGCTAAGCAACCTTCTCCTGGTCTCTGGGTCGGGCGGGTCCTCCCAGAGGTGGCACCATGGAGCGCTCTCCTGGAGACGGCTCCAGCCCCAGCCCCGCGGATCAGCCCTCTGCTCCCTCCGACCCCCCTGACCAGCCCCCCGCTGCTCACACAAAGCGGGACCTGAGTTCTGGGAACCAACCTGCCGGCCCAGGCGCGGCGGGTGAGGCCCTAGCGCTGCTGACTTCATTCGGGCGGCGGCTGCTTGTGCTCGTGCCGGTGTACCTGGCTGGGGCAGTGGGACTCAGCGTGGGTTTCGTGCTCTTCGGCCTCGCCCTCTACCTGGGCTGGCGCCGGGTTCGCGACGAGAAAGAACGGAGCCTTCGGGCAGCGCGGCAGCTGCTGGACGATGAGGAGCGGCTCACGGCGAAAACACTTTATATGAGCCATCGAGAGCTACCTGCCTGGGTGAGCGAGCACCCTCAGTGCTGCATAGCCCCCTCATAGCCCCTCGGCTCTAGGGCTCTCCCTCCCTGTCCCTAAAGTCAGCTTCCCACCCTGGGGCCATGGGAGGGAGACTCCCCTCTCGCCCCGCTAGCCGGCTGCCTGCTAGGACGCGCCACTCTTGGGACCCGGTAGCCACTCTTCCCCCTTTCCCCCTCCTTTCCGCGTGCCCAGATCCTGATCCTTCCACAGAATCAGGACTTCTTCCTCTGCGCTTGGGCAGGAGCAGTTATACCATCTGGGGAGCCTGTCGCAGCTGTGGCTCTCCCTCCTAGCCAAGACGCTTGAGCGTTCCTCGCTTCTGGTGCCACTCGCGCCTTGCTGCTCCCGGACATCCCCGTTGCGGCTCAGAGGGTTCCCTCGTCACTCCAGTCTTCCTTGGGACTTTTCTCTCTCTCTCTCTCTCTCTCTCTCTCTCTCTCTCTCTCTCTCTCTCTCTCTCTTTTTTTTTTTTTTTTTGCCTATTTAAGGCCATAATGTTCTCCCTTTTCTCGCTCTTATCTCCGGGTACCCGCCGGGACTCGACCCCGGGAGCACTGCTCGGGGGAGCCACGGCATCCGGACAGACCCCCGACCCTCGCCTTGCAGCCCCAGGCAGCTGGGCCGCAGCGCAGCGGAGGCGGCTGCGGGACTCAGGGCGGGGGGTGCGGGGGAGGGGGGAGGGTAGTCCGACTGACTGCTGCAGTGCCCGCTGCCCACACTTCACCGCCCCTGGCCGGCCCCACCCTTTTCCGGACTGCGCGCTGCGCTTGCTCGGTTGGGACCCGGGCCCTATTTCTGCGCCCCCTCACCCCCCCCTGCCTGCTCTCAGCCCTCGCCGGGGCAGAGCCCGTTACACGGCCCCTCCCTGCCCCCGCCTTCCTGCCCCTCCCAGCGGAGGTGCGGTTCTACGGGGGAGAATGGCAGAAGAGCGGAATCAAAGTTGACACTAGACAGATACAGCCATGCTGCGCAGGCCCAGGGCTGGAGAGGGGAAAGGGGGAGAAATGGTCCCAGGGGACATGTAGCCCAGGCAGCAACTGGCTATTCCTCCTACTCCTCATCATGGAAAAGCAGTCTTCTTCCTGAGGCGACTGTCCCTCCTCCTCCGCCAATACAAACCACAGGTGTCCTTCTTTCCCATAAAAGGCACACTAACGAAATAAAGAAGATGAAGAAAAAAACAAAAACGGCCAGCACTTCTGGCCCCTCAAAGAGCCGCTTCCCTCTTCACCTTCTTGGTGTAGAAGCCCCAGTCCAGGGTGAAGTGGGAAGGCTGCAAAACGGAACCAAGACTTCTCTAATCCCAGGGTTTCCTCCTTAAACTCTGGTTTGTCAGGACCTCCCCCTCCAGAAAGAATGTTGCCCTTCTCCTCCCTCCCTCTCTGCTCCCCCAGCTGTCTTCATTTCACATCCCCAGCTATCCACAGAGCAACTTTGGCCCACATGCCGTCAGCGCCCCTTGTCAGAGAGACCTCAGAGCCCGGAAACCCCGTGGAGGGGTGAATCCTCTGAACATCCTAGCACCTCCCGGCCAACCCCTGGGTGTGAGGAGGCCCTGTCACACTTTGGTTTCCTTTCCTCTGTGGGCACACCACCCAGCATCTTAGTAGGAGACCACAGGTGGAGGCTGTGCTCATCCCTACCTCTCCCTTCCCCACCTCTAGGTCAGCTTCCCAGATGTGGAAAAGGCTGAGTGGCTAAATAAGGTGAGCATGATGGTCTTGATTTTTATTTTTCATGAGGAAGGAATGGGGTTCGTTTCTCTTGCCAGACCCTGCCACTCGTCAGGTCTGGCCCCAGTGCTCTCTGCGAGGAGGATTCCGAAGGAACTTGCCTTTAGGAGGAAGATTGGGCTCTCCTGTGACGGGTTCCCTCTCCTTCCAGATTGTGGCCCAGGTCTGGCCTTTCCTGGGCCAGTACATGGAGAAGCTTCTGACTGAAACTGTGGCCCCGGCTGTTCGAGGCTCTAACCCCCATCTGCAAACATTTACATTTACACGAGTGGAACTGGGTGAAAAGGTATGTGTGTAGGAAGGAAAATAACTGGATGGAGGAGATGAGCCAGGGAAGGTGGGTGGCCCAGAAGATACTCCTCCGTTTCCCTCTTCTCTCTCTCAAGAATTCATCTCTCTGCAGCCACTGCGCATCCTAGGAGTCAAGGTTCACCCTGGCCAGAGCAAAGAACAGATCCTCTTGGATTTGAACATCAGGTAACACCACTCACTCTTCTTGCTTCCCCTTCAGCAGGATCCTGATCACTCTGCTTCACTCCCCTCCCCCCATTTCAGCCTAGTACTAACCCTCTTCGTTCTCTTCCTTATCAACCCCTAGCTATGTAGGTGATGTGCAGATTGATGTGGAAGTGAAGAAATATTTCTGCAAAGCAGGCGTCAAAGGCATGCAGGTGGGGCATGTGTCAGGGGCACCCATAATAGGGAGACTTTGCCCTAAATTTCATCGGATGTGGGGAAGTGGAAAGTTGGAAAAACCAAAGCTGGGGAAGTTTGGGAGGGAAAGAAGTCCTTTTGTAGAGAAATGCTTTGATCTTCTTTTTTGGCCCCAGCTACATGGTGTCTTGCGGGTGATTCTTGAGCCGCTCATCGGGAACCTTCCTATTGTGGGGGCTGTGTCGATGTTCTTTATCCGACGCCCGGTAAGGGAAAACACCGAGCTGAATGGGGAAGCAGGGAAAACAGAGAGGATTGGGAGGGAGAGAATGGCCAGCTCTGGGGCATGGGGGAGGGAAGGCTGAGGGGTCTGGCAACTGTTGGATGGGTGTGGCCATACCAGCTTGTGCTCTGTGCTGATCTCCCTGCTCTTTCCTTCCAGACCCTAGATATCAACTGGACAGGGATGACCAACCTGCTGGATATCCCAGGACTCAGGTATCAAGGATTTATTGAGCACCTAAGTGTTCCAGCCCTGGGCTGGGGGTTTTCGGGATACCAAGCAGTAAAAGATACAGCTGATATCGTCCAGGAGCCTTGATCATCCTAGCTGGAGAGAGAAGACAGATACCCCTGAAAAGTTCCATGCTGTTATTTTTCTCCTGTGGGGGAGCATGCTTGCGGATAGAGAAGGAAGAGGGCTGCAGAAAGCTCAGCAAGAGGAAAAAGAAAAAGAAGAGCTGGGACAGTAGTGAAGAGACAGAGCAGTAGGTGGGGAATTAGGGTGGAAGAGTAGCAAAAACGGATTTTGAAGAAAGGATGTCCCTCTAGCGTTAGGTCACTCTCAGTTGTGGAGAAGAAAGCTGGGGTTGGGGGGTGGATATTGGAATTTGGGGCCACGTTCAGCTCCTTTTCTACCCCCCCATCCAGCTCCCTCTCTGACACCATGATCATGGATTCCATTGCTGCCTTCCTTGTGTTGCCCAACCGATTATTGGTGCCCCTTGTGCCTGACCTTCAGGATGTGGCGCAGTTGCGTTCTCCTCTTCCCAGGGTATGGCCTCTCCAACATCAGATAGATCCTTCTTTCAGGAACCTCATGCTGGGTCCTTAGTTTTTTACCATCTGATTCCTATGCCCAGGGCATTATCCGGATTCACCTGCTGGCTGCCCGAGGTCTGGGCTCCAAGGACAAATACGTGAAGGGCCTGATCGAGGGCAAGTCAGACCCCTATGCACTTGTGCGAGTGGGCACCCAGACATTCTGCAGTCGGGTCATCAATGAGGACCTCAACCCCCAGTGGGGAGAGACTTACGAGGTGGGACAGCTGAGGAGTGGGAATTGTGTCAAATGGGGGAGGCCCTGGGAGGCTGTGAGAGAAGATCCTGATTGGATGATCCTCACAGTGTAGCCCATGAGACCCTTAATGCTGTAATGTTCTTCAGGTGATGGTCCATGAGGTCCCAGGGCAGGAGATTGAGGTGGAGGTGTTTGATAAGGATCCAGACAAAGATGACTTTCTGGGCAGGTGAGACTCTGCCTGTGTTAGGATTCTAAAGCCCCAGTGCTACCACGGTTGCAGAAGCAATTATAATCTCCTTCCAGGCCTGGGAATTGTGTATCATTTTCCTTCTTAACACCCTCTTCCTGCCTTCACCTGCCTTCTCTCTCTCTCTCTCTCTCTCTCTCTCTCTCTCTCTCTTTCTCTCTCTCTCTCTCTCTCTCTCTCACACACGCACACACACACACACACATCTGCTGAGTACAAGAAGGGAGTCTGAGATTTGCCGTTTATTTCTGGGTGGGTGAGTGGAGGGCCAGTGACATGCTGTTAATTACAACACATTCTCCTTTTTCCCCCTCTCGCTGTCCCCTCCCCACCCCCTCTAGGATGAAGCTGGATGTAGGGAAGGTATTGCAGGCTGGAGTGCTGGATAATGTAAGTTGAGAGAAGAGGAAGAGGGAGGGTGGTCTCACCCATTGGGTTGACAATAGTTGCTACACTGGTAGAGAAGAGGTTGGGTAAATATCTGATCTCTGTTATACCTCACTTTCTTCTATCCCTCCAGTGGTTTCCTCTACAAGGTGGGCAAGGCCAAGTTCACTTAAGGCTAGAATGGCTGTCACTTTTGCCATCTGCAGAAAAACTGGAGCAGGTAACCAACCTGGCAAACAGGAAGCTGGCAGGGGAGAAACAGATGACTGGAAATATGGGGAACTGGAGGGCAAGGGTCTGACTACCGACCCCTTCCCTCTAGGTTCTGCAGTGGAATCGAGGAGTCTCCTCCCGACCAGAGCCACCATCAGCTGCCATCTTAGTTGTCTATCTGGACCGGGCCCAGGATCTTCCTGTGAGTGTGGCTTCTGAGGGCAGCTGAACAGGAAACCCTGGATGCAGCATTCCCATACCCTGTCTTGCCCCTGCCAACTGGGCTTCAGAAGCAGCAGCATGTAACACAAGGGTTCCAAGGAGGGGATCAGAGCCACCTCAGGGAAAAGATTCTGATGAGAGCCCTACTTCACTCACGGAGACAAAACCAAAAACACCAAGATGGTGACTTTCTAATTCTTCCCCCACAGCTAAAGAAAGGGAACAAGGAACCCAATCCCATGGTACAACTTTCAATTCAGGATATGACCCAGGAGAGCAAGGTGAGGGCCAGGATATCATTGTGGGAGATGGTGTGTGTGTGTGTGCCCACGCACGCGTGCCTGGTGGGGTAGGGGAGGATTGTTCTTGAGATGAAGTCTCCCCTTTAGGCTGCCTGTAAAGGCAAAGGTTTTCTGGAGAAACAGGAATGGGTACTGCAGCACGTAACCTTAATCCCATCCTGTGCGTCTCCAGGCTGTCTACAGCAACAACTGCCCGGTGTGGGAAGAGGCCTTCCGGTTTTTCCTGCAAGACCCTCGAAGCCAGGAGCTTGATGTGCAGGTGAGACGATCACCCCACTGAGCTCCTTCTGAATACCCTATTCTGCCTTCCCAGGTCTGTATCCCCTTCTTCCATCTGCCTTTTGATCACTATTTCAGTCCATCTACATGGACTCTCCACCTCCTTGAAGCACTCCATTCTTCCCCAACTATCTCTCTAGAATCATTCTTTATAACTGAGAATTGTATACTTAAAATGAGTGATTTTATGGCAAGTTATGCCTCAGTGAAATTATTTTTTAAAAAAGAACATATTGAGTACTTAGCCTTTTATATTTTTCCTTAGTTTAATTGTAACAAAACAACTTGTACACTTCTAACATTTAAAACTAAGCATCATCTTTCCTTTTCAGTGGAAAAAGAAAATGTGAAAATAAACAGAAGCAAAATTACAATAGAGAATGTCAATTCCAAATAAGATTCTACAGGTTCTAGGGCACCTGGTTGGCTCAGTCAGTTAAGCATCCAGCTCTTGATCTCAACTCAGGTCTTGATCTCAGGCTTGTGAGTTCTGACTGGGTGTGAAGCCTACTTTAAAAAAAAAAAAAAAAAAAAAAAAAAAAAAAATATCTTACAGGTTCTGTCGATTCTCCCATCAAGTGGCAGGGCTCAAGTCATGATTAGAATTTTATTTTATTTTTTTAATTTTTATTTTGCAAGAGAGTGTGTACTCTTACATGAGCTGGAAAGGGACAGACAGAAAGAATCCGAAGCAGGCTCCACACTGTCAGCACAGATCCCGACTTGGGGCTCCGTCGCACAGACTGTGATATCATGACCTTAGCTGAAATCAAGAGTTGGTTGCTTAGCTGACTGAGTCTCACCCAGGTGCCCCAGGAGAGAATTTTATTTTAAAAGTGTCATCTTAAACTGCAAGAATGTCTGTTAAACATCACAATTAAACATGCCAGAGAAGCCATGTAGACATCTAGAAGCTTAAAGTTCACAGAAAAAAACATGAAACAGTATCTGCCTTCATGAAGTTTACTGGCTAGTTTCACAGACAAGACACATATGTATAAAACCATCCAGAAATTATTAAATATTAACTAATGGGAATAAAGTACCCATAATGTAGTGCTAAGGATAGCCAAAGAAAGGTACGGAGGCTTGAGCAACTAGAGAGATTTTGTGAAGAATTTTAGGTGGGCCCTGAGTGATTAATAGGATTTAAATAGGCAGGGGGAGGGGAGGGAAAATAAGTAAATAGAGTAAACTAAAAAAAAGTAACAAAAATTTTTAAAAAATGGGTAGGGGGAGGAGAATGAGAACTTTTCAGATAATGGGAACAGGATGAGCAAAGGCAGAAGGAACGATGGAGTAGGTGGACTGTTAAGTTGGCTAGAGTAGGACAAAAGGTGATTGGCACAGAGCAAATGAAGCTGGTGGTAGGTTACAATTTCCCCAATAGGTCTTTTTCCTAATCTCTTCACTACATCCCGTCTTCCTGTGCCTCTAGGTGAAGGATGACTCCAGGGCCTTGACTTTAGGGGCACTGACCCTGCCTCTGGGTCGCCTGCTGACTGCCCCTGAACTCACCTTGGACCAGTGGTTCCAGCTCAGCAGCTCTGGCCCAAACTCCAGGCTCTACATGAAATTGGTTATGAGGGTATGGAGACAGAGGAAGCACTGAGGGTGGTAAAGGGCCTTGTAGACTCCTTGGTATTAAGAGTAAGGAAGGGGAATCCTCTAATATGTGTGGAAGAACCTATCAGGCACACAAAAGTGTTTGTTGACCTAACCTGGGGAAGAAATAGTGTGTGAGTAGGAAGAGTGTGGAGGGAACCTTCTAGAGATGAGCCCAGCCAAAGCAGAAACCTGTTTTCTCGGTCAGAGCCTCTGCTCTGCCCCCCCCCCCACCCCCACATACCTTGCTTGCAGGTGGTCAGCTGCACTTCTTTGATTTGACAACTACACTACCCTTCCCAGATCTTGTACTTGGATTCATCAGAAGTGCACTTTCCCACCGTGCCTGGAACACCTGGTGCTTGGGACCCGGACAGTGAGAGCTCCCAGGCAGGCAGCAGTGTGGATGCCCCACCTCGACCTTGTCATACTACTCCTGATAGTCACTTCGGGACTGAGGTGAGTCTATATCTAGAAAGGACTAGGGTCGGTTGCCTAAGTGTGCAAAGCCTGTTTTTCAGGGCTGGTTTTGTCAGGTTTATCTCTCACAGCCATCTGGTGCCTCTGTCTGTCCCTTTTGCAGAATGTGCTTCGGATCCATGTATTAGAGGCCCAGGACCTGATTGCCAAAGACCGTTTCTTGGGGGGATTGGTAAAGGGCAAGTCAGACCCCTATGTGAAACTAAAGCTGGCAGGACGAAGCTTCCGGAGCCGTGTTGTTCGGGAAGATCTCAATCCCCGCTGGAATGAGGTTTTTGAGGTCAGAATTGAGCAGCTGGGACTCCTCTTGAGTCCCTTCCCCTTCTTCCCTCTAGCTCTGAGAGAGCCCCAGGGTCAGAAAGCCCTCCGGGGTTCAGGTGATTGAGGGGGAGGTTCCTAGTCATTTGGGAGAAAAAAGGAAAGAATCCCCTTTGCACTATTCTCTCCCACTAGGTGATTGTCACATCGATTCCAGGCCAAGAGCTAGACATTGAAGTTTTTGACAAGGACCTGGACAAGGATGACTTTCTGGGCAGGTGAGAGGATGGGAGTCTGGCAGCGAAGACAGGCTAGGCCTCTGTAGGCCACGGAAGTCTGGCTCTGGGGAGACAGAGTCATGGCTCTGACCGTTGGCCTCTTGTTTAAATCTTTCTCCTCTACAGGAGTAAAGTGAGTCTCACTGCAGTCCTAAACACTGGCTTCCTTGATGAGGTGAGCAAGAAATTAGAATCAATAATCCTTCCTGATCTTGACCCATGTCTCACTCTTCTAGTCCCTCTGTCCCCACATCCTCAAGCCTTAACCCTGCCTACTTCCTCAGTGGCTGACTCTGGAGGACGTGCCATCTGGCCGCCTGCACTTGCGTCTGGAGCGTCTGACCCCCCGGCCCACTGCTGCCGAGTTAGAGGAGGTAGGGAATGGACTCCAGATGGGTCAAGGCGAACTCTTGTGTCAGCTTCCGAGGTGTAGGCCAGGCCCCAGTATGTCAGTCACCACTCCCCAAGCCGAGTGTGTCTTCCCACAGGTGCTGCAGGTGAACAGTTTGATCCAGACGCAGAAGAGTGCAGAACTGGCAGCGGCCCTGCTGTCCGTTTATCTGGAGCGGGCGGAGGACCTGCCGGTGAGATCTGCTCCCCACGCCCCATAGCTCCCTGGCCCTTGCTCCGCCTCCCTCAGGTTTGGATGCCCCTGGTGTATTTGGAATAGTAAATTCCAAATTCCTCTTTCCCAGGGTGGCGCTGGGGTGGGAAGAATGGTCTGTTTGAGGCCAGGAGGGTGGTGGCTGTCAAGTAATAATGGGGACCTGGTCACTGGCTGTGGATGGAATTTGTGAGGGGAGCAGGGGATCTGCCTAACGAGGTCTAAATTTAAGACCGTATTTAACACAATATTCTGTCTCTTAGCTCCGAAAAGGTACCAAGCCTCCCAGTCCTTACGCTACTCTCACTGTGGGAGATACTTCTCACAAGACGAAGGTATTAGAAAATGCCACAGGGCTGTCTGGGAGGGATGAGAGATGCAGAGGAGAGAGTTCCAACCACTGACCGTAACCCTTCATCTCCACCAGACTGTTTCCCAAACTTCAGCCCCTGTCTGGGATGAGAGTGCCTCCTTTCTCATCAGGAAACCAAACACTGAGAGCCTGGAGTTGCAGGTACTATAAATTCATTCTGTGAACATTCTGCCATCACGGGCTGGGCACTGAACCAGGCACAGGGCGTTCAGAGATAAAAGATCTAGTTCTTATCTTTATGGAGCTCACACTCTCTTTTGGGAGAAAAATAACCACGGAAAACTTCCAGACTGACAACTGCTGACGAAAAGGCACCGTGGGGAAAAAAGGAGGGCTTTCATGTCAGACTAGGGGAAAAGGTAAAGGCAATAAGAGAGGCATCCTTAGATGACCTCTGAGCTTAAGGGTAAACAAACTCTGACCAAGAAGAGAAGGAAAAGTCTTCAGGCTGAGAAGAGAAGGAGCAGAAAGAAGGCAAATTATAGATAAGAGAGGCAGACAGAAGCAAGATCACAGGGGCTCTTGAATATTATGCTAAGAATCTGGATTTATCTAAAGGCACAGGGAAACAGTTGAGGGAGTGAGGGGAGGGGTAGGGCAGCCTGGATGGCTGAGCGTCTAACTTCGGCTCAGGTCATTATCTCACAGTGGTTTGAGAGTTCCAGGCCTCACATCGGGCTTGCTGCTGACAGCTCAGAGCCCACTTCAGATCCTCTGTCCCCCTCGCTCTCTGCCCCTCCCCCACTCGTGCACTCTATCAAAATTAAACATATAAATAAATAAATGAGTGAGGGGTGACACACCCAGATTTGCACTTTACAGAGATCATGCTGATAGCAGGATAAAGAATGGACTAAAGGAAGATGATGCTGGAGGCAGGGAAATCAGTTAACAGTCTATTAGAGTAATAAACAAGAAATGACCAAGCTTGGATGGTATTTGGTGGTGGTTAATTTGACATGGGGGGAGATGGAACAAGGAACAGTCGAGATGCTAACTCCTGGGTTCTTAGCATGGGGTAGCTGGACAGAGAAGGGTGCCATGGCCAACACAGGGAATGCCCAAAGCAGGAGTTTAAGAGTTTTTTTAAAATGTTTATTTATTTATTTTTGAGAGAGAGTGGGGGGCAGGGGATGGAGAGAAGAGAATACCAAGCAGGCTCCATGCTGTCAGTGCAGAGCCCAACAGGGGGCTCGATCCCACAAACCCTGAGATCATGACCTGAGCCTAAATCAAGAGTCTGATGCTTAACTGAGTCACCCGGGCACCACCAAAGCAGAAGTTTTTGAATTTGAGATCTCTGAGACCATGCAAGGGGAAAGAGCCATCCAGAAGGTGCATCTATGGCCCACTATGGTGTTCCTCCCTCTCCCTCTTGTTTGAACATCATGAATAAGCACCGTGTAGCGACTGTAGCCGTGGGTATGAGGAGCATTCTTAGGGATGTAGGGTGAAAAGAAGACCAAGGATGGACACATTGAGCATGGCAGCAGTGAAAGGGCAGGCAGAGGAAGAAGCGCCCTTCAAAGGGCCTGCAGCGTGGCCAGGGCAGTGGGGTGCGCACCAGGAAAGAAAGGGTTAAGGAAACCAAAAGAAGAATGTATGAAAAGATAAGAAGTAGCCAAATGTTACTAAAAAACAAAATTAGGGCCACCTGGGTGGCTCAGTCTTGGTTTCGGCTCAGGTCATGATATCATGTTTTATGGGTTCGAGCCCCACATCAGGCTCTATACTGACAGCCCAGAGCCTGCTTGGGATTCTCTCTCTCCCTCTGCACCCCCCGCCCCACCAACTCATGTGCTTGTGTGCATTCCCGCACTCTCTCTCTCTCTCAAAATAAAATAAATATAATAAAAAATTAGATGACCAAAAACTATTGATTGACTTTGAAAATGAGGTCACTGATTATTGGAGCAACTTCAATGGCATGAAGAATGAAGGGTGAGCAAAAGTAAAGAGGTATGGGAGTGGGGAGAGGGAGGTAATATAGGGGTGCCCTTCCCCTTCTGAAGTGTGAAGAGTCAGATACTTTCTAAAATTGATAAAACAATAAGTAGAGAATTATACAAACAGAAACCAATAGAACTTAATGGAACTATCAACAACACAAGCAAAGATAGAGAAGAGATGCAAATGAGCTCAATTCTTGACCTTGCATTGCAGGTCAGTAGACACCAAAGCTGACAAATCACAATAAAGTGATATATAGGCATATTAGTTAGAATTATGCTAGAACTAAGAAAACAGAAAGGGTTTACAGGTAGTTACTTAGGAATAAGGAAATGGGGTTGGAAGGGCAGGAAACATTTAATTCCATTTTTACTGTTCTTTTTCTCCACCTATGCAGCTATTACAGCCCTTGGGCATAATTTGTGAATGCCTGGGAAGTACAGATAGCATGGTCCACTCTGGTTAGGAAAGGAAGGGAAGCGGGACCAGCAACATGGCTTCTCTGTCACAAAGGGGAGTCTCTCTCTGAAACCACCCAAGTGTCCAAGCGTTTGGAACTAGAACACCAGGGTTAAATCATTGACCTCTTGACTCCACAGGTTCGGGGCGAGGGGACTGGTGCACTGGGCTCACTTTCCCTGCCCCTCTCGGAGCTACTTGTGACTGACCAGCTCTGCTTGGACCGTTGGTTTACACTTAACAACGGACAAGGGCAGGTGCTGCTGAGAGCACAGCTGGGGGTGAGTGCCAGGAGATGACGGGCCAAGGGCCACGCCCTCATAGCAAGGGAGTTGAGCACGAGTCTGCCCTGCTCACGGCCTTCTTGCCTACCTAGATCCTGGTGTCCCAGCACTCAGGAGTGGAAGCGCACAGCCACAGCTACAGCCACAGCTCCTCATCTCTGAGTGAAGAACCAGAGCTCTGGGGGGGGCTGCCTCATATCACTTCCTCAGCCCCAGAGCTCCGGCAGCGCTTAACACATGGTGACAGGTAAGGGCCTTGGACAGAAAGATGGGGTGCAGTCAGGAATACAAAGGATAAGCCACAGGCTCCCGAAGTACGACCTTCTTCCAACACTATCTCCATCTCTCCATAGTCCCGTTGAGGCTCCAGCAGGGCCCCTGGGCCAGGTGAAACTGACTGTCTGGTATTATAGTGAAGAACGGAAGCTGGTCAGCATTGTGCACAGTTGCCGGTGAGACCCTATGCTCCGGGTTCCCACCCTCCCTCCCCCCATCTTGGACTGCCTTCTACCTTCATCTCCCTGTTGCAGGGCCCTTCGACAAAATGGACGGGATCCCCCGGACCCCTACGTGTCACTGTTGCTACTGCCAGACAAGAACCGGGGCACCAAGAGGAAGACCTCACAGAAGAAGAGGACCCTAAATCCCGAATTCAGTGAGCGGTCAGTCAGGCATTCAGGGGGAGATGGCAGGCTTGGGAAGGAACCCCTGCCCCTAAGACCCAGTCCCTCCCCAGGTTTGAGTGGGAACTGCCCCTGGATGAGGCCTTGCGGCGAAAGCTGGATGTCTCTGTGAAGTCTAATTCCTCCTTCATGTCAAGAGAGCGTGAGCTGCTGGGGAAGGTAAGAGGGTGAGGACAAGCAAGGCAAAGGTAAGACTTAGAAGCTGCTGGTAATGAGGCTATAGTCCCTCAGGGACTTAGGAAGGAAGCACTGAAGGTGACAGTACTATACAGGTGGTCTGCATAGTACCAGACCGCCGCACTGCACTGGTTTGGACCAGGAATATGTGATGATGGGATGTGGTCTTTGGAGATGTCAAAATAACACCTTGCTCCTACCATCATCCACACAGGTGCAGCTGGACCTTGCAGAGATAGACCTTTCCCAGGGAGCAGCCCAATGGTGAGTATCGGATAGGCGGGGAATGGGCCTGGATATTTAAGTAAGAGAAATCCCAATCATAGGAAGGGAGAAAAGAATGCATTCTGAGGTGAGAACTGTTGATTCGCTGAAGTATAGGAGCGCTTGGGTCATGTTTCATTTATAAGAGGACACAGGTCACCTTTCTACCTGAGCTTCCTCTGCGTGTTCCCACAGGTATGACCTCATGGATGACAAGGACAAGGGCAGTTCCTAGGAGCCAAGGATTACCAGCCTGACTACTGTCTCCTTGCCTTGCCTCTTGCTGCATCACCTCAATGTGATGAGCCTACAGCTAGGGCCCAAGGGCAGAGCCTGTGCCCCTCACCCTCTCACCTCCCAGGCCCATGCCAGGGCCTTTGCCTGACCAAAGAGGAGGACCACAGGTTACCCTTTACTGCATGGCCTCAGGCAGAGACCTGAGCTGGCTATTTCCTGCTCTGCCTGCACATTCTTCTCCTTCCCTCCCAAGTCCTCAGGGCCTTCTGTACCTGTGCCTGGCCACTGGCAGCACCTGCAGTGGCATCAGCTTATGCCAAATATAGCTTTTGGAAAGACCTTTTTTTCTTTAATTGGATGCTCACCTTCTTCCCCACCATGAACAGTCAGGGAGGGTAAACACATAGGTGGGAAGGTGGACAGGCTAAACACTCAAGAGTCTCTTAGACTATTGCATGTAGTAAATGTACAGCAACCCAGGCCCACAGGGCCAGTTCTGTCCCCACTTTTCCTCAAGTCTGTCCTGCAAACTACACCTGCTGTGATGACTAGGGCAGTCTCTTCACTCACTTTGGGAATGAGAACACTTAGATCCTATCCAAGCCTTCAAGTAGTGGATATCAATCTTGGAACCTCTAGCTGGTGCTGTGCAGAGGAACTCGGAGGACTCGGGCCAGCAGGGCCAATGTTTTGCCCAGGTGCCTAGGCTGTTAACTCACTGATGAGAACTGAATCTCTTGGTTTTGCACCAACTCTGCCAATCCACTGTATCTTACATTAAACATTATAATCAAACCAGCTGTGGCTCTTTTCCTTAAGGACAGGGAATCCAGCTTCTATCACTATTTGCAGATGACATGACATTCTATTTAGGAAACCTTAAAGACCACCAAAAAAACCGTTAGAACTCAAAATTCAGTAAAGTTGTAGGATACAAAATCAACATACAAAAATCTGTTGCATTTCTAATTAATCAGGTACATTAAAACAATCCCATTTACAGTGGTTTCAAAGAGTGAAAGACCCAAAAATAAATTTAACCAAGGAGGTGAAAGACCTGTACGCTGAAAACTATAACACTTTAGGAAAGGAACTGAAGACAGATAAAAGACATTCTATGTTCATGGACTGGAAGTATTGTTAAAATGTCCACACTACCCAAAACAACATAGAGTCAGTGTAATCCCTATCAAAAATCCAATGGCATCTTTCACAGAAATAATCCTAAGATCTGTATGGAACCACAAAAGTCCCCAAACAGCCAAAGCAATCTTGAGAAGGAAGAACAAAGCTAGAGGCACCACATTCCTTGATCTCAAAGTATATTGTAAAGATATAGTAATGAAAACAGTAAGGTATTGACATAAAAAACAGGTCAACACAACAGAGAGCCCAGAAATAAACCCACACATACAGGTTTCCTCTGCTATCTGAAGGTAGAACATTCCGGTGAAACCTTTCCTAATCTGAAATAATGTAAAGTGAAAAATTAATTCCCATTAATTTATATGGAGAAATTTCTTTGAGAATTCCCAGACCCCAAAAATAGTCTCTTCTAGGCTTCTCTGACCCTTGAGGGCACATCTTGCAAACAGATGCACAAAATAAATTGAAATAATGCACAGACGCTTATAGTTCAAAGCTATGGCCATTTGATGCTGAGTACAGTTCCCAGGGAAGAAGCTTGGTTCTCCCTGCTTGGGATGCCCGCTCCCCCTATAATAGCTCACTGCAAAACAAAAGCTGAACACCATTTTTGCTTTTCATTTTTTCATAAAAGCAAAAATCCCCTTTGTAATTCTTTCGGTTAGTGAAAGATACTAATATAGGTATTTCTTTAAAGTGGCCTAAGGGTGCCTAGATGGCTCAGTCGGTTGAGCGTCTGATTTTTTTAAGTTTCTTTTTATTTATTTTGAGGAAGAGATAGCAAATACACCTCAGTAGGGGCAGAGTGAGAGGGAGAGAGAGAATTCCAAGCAGGTTCCACACTGTCAACACAGAGCCCGATGTAGGGCTCAATCTCACAAACCGTGAGATCGTGACCTGAGCCAAAATCAAGAGTGGGACGCTTAACCTACTGAGTCATCCAGGTGCCCCTTGACTCTTGATTTCAGGTCAGGTCATGATTCCAGGGTCATGGGACTGAGCGCCACTTTGGGATCCTCGCTGAGTGTGGAGGCTGCTTAAGATTCTCTCCGGGGCACCTGTGTGGCTCAGCTGGCTCTTGATTTGTCATGATTTCACAGTTCATGAGTTCAAGGGCCATATCAGGCTCTATGTTGACTGCAGAGCCTGCCTGGGATTCTCTCCCTCTCTGTCCCTCCCCTGCTCGTGCTCTCTCTCTCAAAAAAAAAAAAAAAAAAAAAAAAAAAAATTTTAATGGATTAAACACTTAGATATAAGACCTGAAATCATAAAAACTAGAAAAAAATATAAGCGATAAGCAACTTGACATAGATCTTGGCAACGTTGTTTTTGAATATGACACCCAAAAGTAAAGGCAACAAAAGCAAAAATAATCATCTACATCAAAAGCTCCTGCAAAGCAAAAGAAACCAACAAAATGAAAAGGTAAACTACTGAATGGCAAAAGTATTTGCAAATTCATATATCTGATAAGGGGTTAATATAAAAATATATAAAAAAAAAACTTTTACAAAACTCCATAGCAAAAAAACCAAACCAAACAAAAAACCAAAAAAATCCAATTAAAAAATGGGCAGCTCTGAAAAGACATACAGATGGCCAACAAGTATCTGAAAAGATGTTCAAGATCACTAATCACCAGGGAAATGCAAATTTAAACCACAATTACCTTATACCTGTTGGAATGGTTATTATCAAAAAGACAAAGAGGTAGTAAGTGTTGGTGAGAAAAGGGAACCCTTGTATACTGTTGGTAGAATATAGATTGGTGCAACCACTAGGGAAAACAGCAATGGAGGATCCTCAAAAAATTAAAAACAGAACTGCCATGTGATCCAACAATTTCACTTCTGGGTACATATCTAAAGGAAATCAAATGATTATCTCAAAAAGATACCTATCAGCTGAGAATCTAGCTGGGGGCTCTGGAGCCGGTGGGTGCCTGGGGCCAGTGGAGGAGGAGGAAGCCGAGGAGGTTGGGGTGACTGCTTAGGTGACATCTGGTGAAATTAGTGAATAAGCAAATCAGCTATGTCTTACACTCCGGGTATTGGTGGTGACCCTGCCCTACTGGCCCAGTGTATCTCTTCCAATATCCAGAGGATCACACAATGTTGCAACAGAAGCAGCAGTATACTACCCAACTTGCCAAAGAGACCAGAGTTTGGATCCCTGCCCACCACCCCCAGCGAACAGCGTCAAAGGAAAATACAGAAGGATTGCTTAGTGGCTCAATTCACGACATCACTGACAAACTTTCAAAAGGTCCAGAGGGAAGCTGCTGCGAAAGAGAAAGAGTTTGTTGCTCGAGTAAGAGCCAGTTCTAGAGTATCTGGTGGTTTTCCTGAGGACAGCTCAAAGGAAAGGAATCTTGTATCCTGGGAAGGCAAGCTCAACCTCAGGTGCAGGTGCAGAATGAAGAAATTACAGAGGATGACCTCTGCCTTATTCATGAGAGAGAACCTTCCATTAGGCAACTTGAAGCTGATATTATGGATATTAATGAAATATTTAAAGATTTGGGAATGATGATTCACGAGCAAGGAGATGTAATAGCATAGAAGCCAACGTGGAAAACGCGGAGGTGCACGTTCAGCAAGCAAACCAGCAGCTGTCAAGAGCAGCAGAATATCAGCACAAATCCAGAAAAACCCTGTGCATCATCATTTTTATCATTGTCATCTGACTTGTAATTCTCGGTCTCATCGTATGGAGAGTGAAAGGCTGAATTATAAAGGAGCACACTGTTGCACTACATTCTCAAATTATGTACGAAATTTCCTGTAATCATGGTTTATTACATTATTATTATTTTAAAGCTATTGCATAAAGGATAGCTCCCATACTTTGTCATTTTTATTTGGCAGGGGGAAGTTTCTTTTGGATTCAATCTGATATTTTCTAATACTGAAAGTTTTTCTCAGTATCACTGCTGGCATAACTCCCATGCTTTTCCATCTAGTAACTCTGAGGTTTTGTCCACAATGTATATGCTTTTCATTTATAATTTATTTGCCCTGGTGACTTAGCTTTTGGAATCAGTAAATTTAAAGGTAGGTGTGTGTGTGTGTGTGTGTGTGTGTTCTGTGTGCATCTGTCTCTTGTCACAGAGTGACATGCACCCAGATTTGTGTGACTTCAATAAAAAATCTCAAATTTAATTTTGATATGGGCCAGCAGAGGAAATATTCTCAATAACTTAAAGTTAACCCACCTGTTTGTGGTGTTTTGTTTTGTTTCGTTTTCTGGTTCATAACAGCACAAATTATCTATTTAACTTTTATTGTTGGTTTTCTCTTAAGACCTTTGTTCAGTCTAAATGAAATCAGTGAGTAATTTCCTAGAATATCTCATCCTCCTGATGTATATACACTAAACATTTGCTGTAGATTGCCTAGTAAAACACTAAGGATAATTGTTTTTGCATAGGACCTGTTTAAGTCTGATGTTTGCTGGGGTATGTGTAGTCACTATAAATGTTTAATGTAATTTGGAGGAAGAGTATGAAAAATGAGTTCATACTATGTTAGAAATCTGGAGATCCAACTTGTTATTCTGCTGTGTCCTTTCATAGCTATTAGGATGGAAAACTAATTACCTTCCCTGAAATCCTTCAGAATTATGGCTACATGTGTATCCTTGGGTCAGAATTACTTTTGGGGAGCAACTTTCCCAGAATTATTGTTTTTGAGCACTAACACTTAAAATTTAATGTTTACCCTGCATACCATTTTGTACCATCCTTCATTAGAAAACAATGTGGATGTTTGCCAATTAACTACTTGCCTTTTTAAATCAATGTTGTTTTTGATGCACTAATCTGAATACTGTAAAGAAGATTGTCTTACTTTATAGTTTGTATTTTATAACAATGTTCTTATATAGCAGTTTGATAGTGAAGTCAGTGTTTTACATGGCAAGCTATGAGACTCCAAATGGGAACAAATAAAATATTAAGTAAAGCGTGTCTTTGCAACCAAAATAAAGATGATTTTTTAAAAGTGAAAAAAAAAAGATACCTGCACCCCTATAGTCCCTGCATCATTACTGACAACAGCCAAGACAAGAAAACAACCTATGTGACCACTGAAGAATGAATGGATAAAAAAATGTAGCACATGTGCATGGCATGTGTGTGTATACACACACTATGGAATATTATTCAGCCATAAAAAGAAGGAAATCTTACCATTTATATCAACATGGATAGACCTCAGGGGCATAATGCTAAGTCAAATGAGTCAAATACTAAGTGATCATACTTATATATGGAATCTAGTATACTAATAATACTAAAAAGAGCTCATAGATAAAGAGAACAAACTAATCGGTGATTGCCAGAGGTGGGGGTTGGGGGTTGGGGGATGGGAGAAATGGGTTAGGGTGGTCAAAAGAAACTTTCAGTTAAAAACTAAGTCCTGGGCGGGGTGGGGGGGTTTCTGGGTGGCTCAGTTGGTTGAGCGTCCGACTTTGGCTCAGGTCATGATCTCATGGTCTGTGAGTTCGAGCCCCACGTCGGGCTCTGTACTGACAGCTCAGAGCCTGGAGCCTGCCTTGGATTCTGTCTCACCCTCTCTCTCTGCCCCTCCCCCGCTCATGTCCTGTCTCTCTCTCTCTCTCTCTCTCTCTCTCTCTCTCTCTCTCTCTCTCTCTGTCAAAAATAAGTAAACATTAAAAAATATTTAAAAAACAAAACAAACAAACAAAAAAAAACTAAGTCCTGGGGATGTAATGTAGAGCATGGTGATGACAGTTAATAATACTGTATCGTATATTTGAAAGTTGCTAAGAGAAGAGATCTTAAAAGTTCTCATCACAAGGAAAAAACCTTTTTTGTAATAATGTAAGGTGATGGATGTTAACTAGACTTTATAATTTTTTTAATGTTTTTATTTATTTTTGAGAGAGGGAGAAAGAGTGGTAGAGGGGCAGAGAGAGAGAGAGAGAGAGAGAGAGAGAGAGACAGAGACATGCAGAATCTGAAGCAGGCTCCAGGCTCTGAGCTGTCAGCACAGAACCCAATGTAGAGCTCGAACTCGTGAAATGCAAGATCACAACCTGAGCCAAAGTTGGAAGTTTAATTGACTGAGCCACCCAGGGGCCCCAAGACTTACTTTATTATTCTGAGATGTATACAACTATTGAAACATTATGTTGTATACCTGACACTAATTTAATGTCATACATCAATGTTAATGTTTTTAAGTAAAACGGGAAAAAATGAAAGTTAAAATTTTTAAAAAGCCTTTCAATTTATGAACCATGCCAGTTTAAGGAGTGGTCAGAATGTAGTGTGGTTGTGGCCACCAAGAAAGTTGGTTCTGTTGGAGCATGTGGGTGGCTCAGACAGTTAAGTATCCGACTTTGGCTCAGGTCGTAATCTTATGGTTTGTAAATTCGAGCCTCGCGTCGGGCTCTGTGCTGACAGCTTGGAGCATAGAGCCTACTTTGGATTCTGTGTCTCCCTCTTTCTCTGCTCCTCCCTCGCTCATGCTTGCTCTCTCTCTCTTCCCCTCAGAAATAAAATAAACATTAACAAATTTTAAAACAAAACAAAAAAGAATGTTGGTTTTGTTGAGGGTGGTCAAGGAACCTGTGTGAAGTAGCTACTGTTGAGTTTCCAATCGAGTCTGTTACCCATCTGTTGTCTGCTGACCATTATGATCTCATGGGCTCTCCAGGGAAAGGAGTCCTAAAGCCAGTGAACCTGGAAGCTCTGTGCTACAGCATGGGCTCAAAGTGTGTCTTAGTAGCAGGGTTAGCCATATCCAAAAAGGCTTCAGGCCTACCTGATGGGCAGCAAAATGAGAAATATTTTACAACCATTCATATATGTTCACTTTTAACTCTTCCTCTTTTGGGACGCTTCCTAGAATGCAAGCTGTAGAAGCTGTACCCTATCTGTTTCAAAAAAAATTTTTTTTTAATGTTTATTTTTGAGAGGGAGAGAGACAGAGACAGAGAGAGAGTGAGGAAGGGAAAGGGAAAGAGGGAGACACAGAATCTGAAGCAGGCTCCAGGCTCTGAGCTGTCAACACAGAGCCCGATGCAGGGCTCAAACTCACAAACCATGAGATCATGACCTGAGCCAAAGTCAGATGCTTAACCGACTAAGCCACCCAGGTGCCTCCCATCTGTTCTAAGTACCACATGAAAGGAGAGTGAAGTGGACGAACAGTGAATTACTGAAAACAGGGTCAGTGGACTAGGAACTTGGAGATTTCATAACTGCATTGGGAGTGGGGGTGCTTTATCATCTTCTCTGGAAGAATATAAACCTTAGGAGGCTGTCTGTCCACTAGGAGGAGAGGAAAGGCTCAGGGGGGAATAAAAAAGCATTTATAAACTCAGTTCCACAAGGAGTTGTCAATTTCACCTTATTAGCAAAAGCTGAATTTAAGTTTCATGCCATCTACTAACTCAGCTCCTATTTTTTCAATAACTCTTTTGTACTTGCTGCTGGTTCTTCTGCCATCTCTGTTTCCTTCCCATCAACCTAAGAGGATTCTTAAGCCTTGGTCATGAGCCAGAGGTCTCAGTTGCCCTCCCCCCGACCCAGAAACTTAAGGAAGGAAACCCAAAGAACACAGGGCAGAGGAAATTACATGTCTAAAGTTTCTGGTCTACAGATGGACTTGACAGATACATTTAGAACTTTTCTTCCTAAAGCAGCAGAATATACTTTCTTCTCGAGTGCACATGGAACATTCTCCAAGACAGACCACATACTGGGTCACAAAGCATCCCTCAATAAATATAAAAGAATTGAGATAATATCTTGCACACTTTCAGACCACAATGCTATGAAACTTGAAATCAACCACAGGAAAAATATGGAAAACCTCCAAACACATGGAGGTTAAAGAACATCCAACTAAAGAATGAATGGGTCAACCAGGCAATTAACAAAGAAAGAAGAAATTAACAAGTATATGGAAACAAATGAAAAGTATAACAATCCAAACCCTTTGGGATGCAGCAAAGGCAGTCCTAAGAGGAAAATACATTGCAATCCAGGCCTATCTCAAGAAACAAGAAAAATCCCAAATACAAAATCTAACAGCACACCTAAAGGAACTAGAAGCAGAACAGCAAAAACCCCCAAAGCCAGCAGAAGAGAAATAATAAAGATCAGAGCAGAAATAAACAATATAGAATCTAAAAAACAGTAGAACAGATAAATGAAACTAAAAGTTAGTTTTTGAAAATATAAACAAAATTGATAAACTTCTAGCCAGGCTTCTCAAAAAGAAAAGAGAGAGGACCCAAATAGAAAAAAATCATGAATGAAAATGGATTAAAACCAATCCCTCAGAAATACAAGCAATTATCAGGGAATACTATGAAAAATTATATGCCAACACACTGGACAACCCTCAAAGAAATGGACAAATTCCTAAACACCCACACACTACCAAAACTCAAACATGAAGAAATAGAAAATTTGAACAGACTCATAACTAGTGAAGAAATTGAATCAGTTATCAAAAATCTCCCAACAAATAAGAGTCCTGGACCAGATGACTTCCCTGGGGAATTCTACCAGACATTTAAAGCAGAGTTAATACCTATCCTTCTCAAGCTGTTCCAAAAAATAGAAATGGAAGGAAAACTTCCAGACTCATTCTACGAAGCCAGCATTACTTTGATTCCCAAACCAGACAGAGGCCCAACAAAAAAGGAGAACTACAGGCCAATATCCCTGATGAACGTGGATGCAAAAATTCTCAACAAGACACTAGCAAATCGAATTCAACAGCATATGAAAAGAATTATTCACCATGATCAAGTGGGATTCATTCCTGGGCTGCAGGGCTGGTTCAATATTTGCAAATCAATCAATGTGATACATCACATTAACAAAAGAAAGAATAAGAACCATATGATCCTGTCAATAGATGCAGAAGAAGCATTTGACAAAATACAGCATCCTTTCTTAATAAAAACCCTCAAGAAAGTCAGGATAGAAGGAACATACTTAAACATCATAAAAGTCATATATGAAAAGCCCATAGCTAGTATCATCTTCATGGGGAAAAACTGAGAGCTTCCCCCTGAGATCAGGAACATGACAGGGATGTCCATTCTCACCACTGTTGTTTAACATAGTGTTGGAAGTCCTAGCATCAGCAATCAGACAATAAAACGAAATAAAAGGCATAAAAATTGGCAGAGAAGAAGTCAAACTTTCACTTTTCGCAGATGACATGATACTCTACATGGAAAACCCAACAGATTCTACCAAAAGTCTGCTAGCACTGATACATGAATTCAGCAAAATCGCAGGGTACAAAATCAATGTACAGAAATCGGTTGCATTTTTATACACCAATAATGAAGCAACAGAAAGAGAAATAAAGAAACCGACCCCATTTACAATTGCACCAAGAACCATAAAATACCTAGGAATAAACCTAACCAAAGATGTAAAAGATCTGTACACTGAAAACTATAGAAAGATTATGAAGGAAATTGAAGAAGACACAAAGAAATGGAAAAACATTCCGTGCTCATGGACTGGAAGCATAAATATTGTTAAAATGCCAATACTATTGGAAGCAATCTACACATTCAATTCAATCCCAATCAAAATTGTACCGGCATTCTTCTTGGGGTGCCTGGGTGGCTCAGTTGGTTGAGCGTCCAACTTCGGCTCAGGTCATGATCTCGTGGTTGACAAGTTCAGGCCCCACGTTGGGCCCTGTGCTGACATCTCGGAGCCTGGATCCTGCTTCAGATTCTGTGTCTCTTTCTCTCTGTCCCTCCCCTGCTCATGCTCTGTTTCTATCTCAAAAATAAAATAAAACATTTTTAAAAATTGCACCAGCATTCTTCTCAAAGCTAGAACAAACAATCTTAAAATTTGTATGGAACCACAAAAAACCCCGAATAGCCAAAGTAATACTAAAGAAGAAAACCAAAGTGGGAGGCATCACAAGCCCAGACTTCAGCCTCTACTACAAACCTATAATCATCAAGACAGTATGGTATTAGCACAAAAACAGACACATAGTCTAATGGAATAGAATAGAGGGTCCAGAATTGGACCCACAAATGTATGGCCAACTAATCTTTGACTAAGCAGGAAAGAATATCCAATGGAATAAAGACAGTCTCTTTAGCAAATGGTGCTGGGAGAACTGGACAGCAACATGCAGAAGAATGAAACTAGACCACTTTCTTGCACCATACACAAAAATAAACTCAAAATGGATGAAAGACCTCAATGTGAGACAGGAAACCATCAAAACCCTAGAGAAGAAAGCAGGCAACAACCACTTTGATCTCAGCCACAGCAATTTCTTACTCAACACATCTCCAAAGGCAAGGGAATTAAAAGCAAAAATGAACTATTGGGACCTCATCAAGATAAAAAACTTCTGCACTGCAAAGGAAATAATCAACAAAACTAAAAGGCAACCAACGGAATGGGAGAAGATATTTGCAAATGACATATCGGATAAAGGGCTATTATCCAAAATCTATAAAGAACTCACCAAACTCCACACCTGAAAAACAAATAATCCAGTGAAGAAATGGGCAGAAGACATGACTAGACACTTTTCCAAAGAAGACATCCAGACGGCCAACAGACAACATGAAATGATGCTCAACGTCACTCATCATCAGGGAAATACAAATCAAAGCCACACTGAGATACCACCTCACACTAGTCAGAATGGCTAAAATGAACAAATCAGGAAACTATAGATGCTGGCGAGGATGTGGAGAAAAGGGAACCCTCTTGCACTATTGGTGGGAATGCAAACTGGTGCAGCCACTCTGGAAAAGTGTGGAGGTAACTCAAAAAATTAAAAATAGAACTACCCTATGACCCGACAATAGCACTGCTAGGAATTTACCCAAGGGATACAGGAGTGCTGATGCACAGGAGCACATGTACCCCAATGTTTATAGCAGCACTCTCAACAATAGCCAAATTATGGAAAGAGCCTAAATGTCCATCAACTGATGAATGGATAAAGAAGATGTGGTTTATATATAGAATGGAATACTACTTGGCAATGAGAAAGAATGAAATCCTGTCATTTGCAGCAACGTAGATGGAACTGGAAGGTATTATGCTAAGTGAAATAAGTCAGTCAGAGAAAGACAGATATCATATGTTTTCACTCATATGTGGGTCCTGAGAAACTTAACAGAAGACCATGGCGGAAGGGGAGGGGGGAAAAAAGTTACAAACAGAGAAGGAGGGAGGCAAACCATAAGAGACTCTTAAATACAGAGAACAAACTGAGGGTTGATGGGGGGGTGGGGGAGAGGGGAAAGTGGGTGATGGGCATTGAGGAGGGCACTTGTTGGGATGAGCACTGGGTGTTGGATGGAAGCCAATTTGACAATAAATTACATCAAAATAATAATAAATAAAGTCTCTGGTCTAGTTGTTCAATACTGGGCATATGGCCCAAGGCCCGCTGTTCTAGCTGGCTTCAGATAATATAAACAGGGATCTTGCACTGTGTGATTTGAAGAAGCACTCTTGACCTAGTTCATCACTTCAAGTAATTACATTTCCAGAAAACTAGAGGACATGGCACAAATTCTCCCATCCCTGAAGGGTCCCTAATCTTTCCTAACCTTTTCTAGTTCAGGATATATAAGGGAGGTATTGATTTACATATTAAATGCAAGATGAAACATAATTCAGTACATTGTTGTACTTAATATATAAGAAGATGGAACAAATTAAGGGTCATTAATCACAAGAAGTAAATAAATGCACATCTGTTATTTCTCAAACAGCTGGTCTTGGTTACTAACACATACAAGATGCCTGCCTCTTCCAGAGAAAGGCAGATACAACTACATATGGGTACACTGTCACAGATGTTTGCAAATACTACTCTTGAAATGTGCCTTTACTGGCCCAAAGTGCCGTAGTTAACTGGGTGTGGCAATACAGTTGCCTACCCAACAGCCATTTTCCCCTTACCCACATACAGAATCCCAGAGAATTCCTGGTGGCAGTGTGCCAGCCTTAGAGAATTAATCATGATCCTCTTTGTTGTATACTCTCTCCCAGCCTCCCCTGTAACTTGGGGTGGCTCTGTGTGACCCCAGATCTGGTCAATAAGATGTGGGGACTGGAGTGTCAACAGAAGAAAGCCTTCATTGCCTCCTTCCTTTCTGGTTGGGTCACTGTTGGAAGGATGTGATGCCTGAAGCTGCAAGAGCCTTCTTTAAGACCACGAGCTGACTAACACAAGGAGGAAAAGCTAACATGATTACAGGAATATATATTTTATAAATTAAGGTCATGTGGTACATACATACAGTGAAATATTACGTAGCCATTAAAAAAAAAAGGAACTCTTGGGGCGTCTGAATGGCTCATTGGGTTGAGTGTCTGACTCAGGTCTTGATCTCAGGGTTGTGAGTTCAAGCCCCGCATTGGGCTCTGCACTGGTTGTGGAGCCTACTTAAAGATAAGTAAATACAGTCAGGCTCTGTGCTGACAGCTCAAAGCCTGGAACCTTGTTCAGATTCTGGGTCTCCCTCTCTCTCTGACCCTCTCCTACTCACACTCTGTCTCTCACTCTCAAAAAATAAATTTAAAAAATAAAAAAATAATACTGAATGAGTGAATAAATGTATGAATGATTGTTTTAAAAAATTGGGTGCCTGGCTGGCTCAGTCAGTAATGCGTTCAACACTTGGTCTCACTTGAGTTCGAGTCCCACAATGGGCATAGAGCTTACTTAAAAATAAATAAATAAATAAATAAATAAATAAATAAATAAATAAATAAATATTTCCAAACTTAAAAAGAAAAAAAAAGCTCGCTTTCTTCCACTTGTGGTATAAGGATATGATACCTGTGCAACCTAGCCAGATATGGCTACAGGAGGGAACCCAAGTAAGAAGCTAACAAATGGGAGGACAGTGGCAAGAAAATTAGAAAATGGATCCTTTTGTTATGTCATTAAATTCTGGATCAAAATGAACTTTTTATTTTTGAGAGAGAGAGAGAGAGAGAGAGAGAGAGAGAGAGAGAGAGAGAGAGAGAGAGAGAGGCAGAGAGAATCCCAAGCAGCCTCCACGTTGTCAGCACAGAGCCTGATGTGGGGCTCAAACTCACAAACCATGAGATCGTGACCTGAGCTGAAGTTGGACATTTAACTAACTGAGCCACCCAGGTACCCCTGGATCAAAATGAACTTGAAACCCATCCTACCTCTTGACTTTTCAGTTACATAAGCCAATAAATCCTCTTTATTGGTTAGCTAGTTTTAGTCAGATTTTTTGCTACTTGCAATTGAAAAAGCCATAAGGCACGTTCTCCTCAGATCCAAATATCTTCACCTCCCTACCCTTTCAATCATTCACTCCATGGCAACTCAACCTAGTTCCTGTCTTCCTCTATGTCCTTTGAAATTTTCATCTCAAAAGCACTATTTTCTCCAACTACAGCTCTGAGATCTCCAACCATCTTACTTCTTCAACCTCATTGAGACTCAAGCCTGTTAGTGACTTTTTACATTCTCTCAATCTAATAGGATTTTTTTTCCTTTTTTTCTTAGTTGTTTTGTTTTGTTTTGTTTTTTGTAAGCTCTACTATGGGGCACCTGGGTGGTTCAGGTGTTTAAGCTTCTGTTGGTTTCAGCTCAGGTCTGTTTCATGAGTTTGAGCCCCATGTTTGGCTCTGCGCTAGCTGAGTGGAGCCTGCTTGGAATTCTCTCTTCCTCTCTCTCTGCTCCTCCCCTGCTTGTGCTGTCTCTCTCAAAATAAATAAATAAACAAACTTAGAAAAACAATTTAAAAAGTAAGCTCTATGCCCAATGTGGGGCTTGAACTCACAACCCTGAGATCAAGGGCCACATGCTCTACCCACCGAGCCAGCCAAGAGGCCCTAATAGGCCACTTTCATACTCACTCCTCTATTTGGCCTGGACCACAAACCCTCTTTTACTCAGACTCTCAACTTCCTTGCCTCTGTGTTCATCCATCATCCCTACTCCACAAAACTCCAACCCATTATCATGCCAGCTGCCTCTTTGCTCTGGCTCAATCATCCAAGCAGCTGAGTACTGCTGGAAGGAGGAAGTAACTGCCTCATGAATTGGTATCGCTACAAATTCATGATCTCCTAGTACACCCACCCTCCATGCTGCTCAGCAAGTTTATGTAAGAACACAGACTAGGCACTCAGTAAATGTCAAATGAGTATTTGTGAATGGTTTCCAGGAAACTGTCTCCCACTTTTCATAGCACCTATTTCAAACCTTTACTACTGTCTCAAGCTATCTCTTCCTACTTCCTTTTTTTTTTTTTTTTAATGTTTATTTATTTTTGAGAGAGAGACAGAGTGCAAGCAGGGGAGGGGCAGAGAGAGGGAGACACAGAATCTGAAGCAGGCTCCAGGTTCTGAGCTGTCAGCACAGTGCCCAATGAGGGGCTCGAACCCACAAACCATGAGATCATGACCTGAGCCGAAGTCCGACGCTTAACTGACTGAGCCACCCAGGCACCCTATTCCTACTTCCTCTTCTAGCAAATTAATCATCTCATATTCTAATACGTGGCAAAAATACATGGGATCTCTCTCCATATCCCTAATCCCCAATCCATCTCCTTATCAACTTAGTAGTATCAGTGTCCATCCTTGACTCTTCCCTTTCAGTCAGATAGCCATACATTTTACAGATAGTTGAGTGCCCAGTACATGCCAGGCACTGTACTCTGCTTGGCCCTGGAAAGTGTATGTGTGTTGGTAGTGAGAGGTGACAGAGACTTAAAAGACAGAGGCAACAACCTGAGAAAAGGCAACATGACACTGAAGATCTGAAAGATAGTAGGTGTGGCTGGTACACCACTGCTGGGTTTTGTGGGCCAACTAAAGATTTAGTCTTTATCAGAATACATGGATGGATTCTAGGTAGATGACATGATCAAACGTACATTTTGAAAGATCACTCCTCTTATTAAAGCTGTACTTACCTATGTTAGTTTGTTCTCTGTCCTTCCCAGTAGCTAAAAAGATTCCAAATAGATTCCCAGGCCCTAACACAGACCTAGAGTCAGAATCTTTGGGGGCAGTCTGGAAGTCTGTCTGTTTACAAAGCTCCCAGGAGATGCTGAAGAACAGCTAAGTCTGAGATCCACTGTCTTAGAACATTAAAAAAATGAAACTTAGCATACAAATTTATTTTTCTGCTTGTATCTTGCATCTAGTCTGGGCCTATAAAAACGGGTCTTGGAAAAGACTTTATAAACTACCCATCTACCATAAAACATTCTTTTTATCCTCCTTCTTTCTATTATGGGTTACCATGAATACCACTTCCTGGTCAAAATGCCAAAGGACCGAAGATATTTTTCTTAACAAATTCTTTCCCATTTACATAGGAAATAATGTTCTCTCTTCCTAAATGATTATGCATCTTAACACATTAGCTAGTGTTTAAAGAGCTAGTTAAGCTCTCTGGGGTGAACCCACAATTAAGCTCTACAGGGTGAACCACAATTATTCAAGTAACTGAAGATCTATAGTGCTGTATGATTCCTAAAGTTGTTCTATTAGGGTTTTGCTTTTTTTGTTTTGTTTTTTAGAGAGCATGAGCAGGGAAGATGGTCAGGGTTGGAGGAGAGAGAAAATCTCAAGCAGGCTCCATGCTGGGGCTCAATCCCATGACGCTGGGATCATGACCTGAGCCAAAATCAAGAGTCAGACACTCCACCCACTAAGCCACCCAGTAGCCCTGTACTATTAGGTTTTTTAACATGCATTTTTCTTTTAAAGATGTGCCCTTCCCAATTATGTTCAAACTAATCTTAGAATAAATATGCAATCCAAAAAAAAAAAAACCCATATTAGTCACATGCTACACGAGAAAAAACAGATTTGTCACAGAAAATCCACATACAGGCTGTATAGATCACTTATGCCGAGTTAAGATCATGTTCAGTTCAGTTTGCATTATTTATGATTAAAAGACAAGAATAGTACAAAAAATGAAGGACAGTCCTCCAATCTGTTTGCCAAGAGTCCTCATCTTTTCTCTTTGCTCTACTTCTCTATAAAGCAGACAAAAATGCCAGAAAGTCAGATGATGCCATAACTGCTTTAACTTGGCAAAATGCCAAAGAAGGCTACAGACAGACCAAGAGGAAGAGGAAAAAAAAAAAAAAATCAGATAAACTACCTCCTCCAAATCAACTACCGCAGACATTTTGAAGGACACAAAAAGGCATCTGTAATACAGTTCTTCCCCAGCCTTGTAACCAAACACTTATGAGAAATGTATTTCTTCTTGCTCCATCTCTTCATGCCTACTAATGATCCTTTACGGGTGTAAAATGGGGAAATGCCAACTATTTCATATGTTGGGAAGATTAAAGGACATTTATTTCACGAAGGCTTATATGCTACTTACTCTGTACCAGGCTCTTCTATTTTACAGATATTAACACATCTAATCCTCCCAACAGCCCTATAAGGTAGGTACTACTATCCTTATTTTACAAATGGAGGAATTGAGGCACACAGATATAACTAAACTTGCTGGAGTTTATCAGCAAATACCTGGCAGAACCTGGATTCCAATCTAAGCGGAGTAGTCTTGAGCTCATTTTTCCTTAGCTCCCTCTTTGCTACAGGAGATAATTTAGCCCCTCAATTGAGCAGTAAGGGCTTGCTGGACGCCTCCGGGGATAGTTGCTAATATCCCCCCTTCATCATCATTGTGGTTTCTGTTACACAAGCCATAGAAGAGTAGTACTCTTCGGAGCAGCTTTCCCCAACCAACAAACACCACTTACTACTGCCGGTGAAGTTCATTTAGGCCTCACCCTCCCAACCTCTTAGGGGCTTTCTACTCTGATCCTCTGTCTGCACGCCCACGTAGCCCCAGCCTCCAGCACCAATGGCGCGGCCACGACCTTTACAGACTCGGGGCCTAACTGGGTTGGTTCCTTCCCAGCATGAGGGGTGGGGAGGGTGCTCTGATAATGGTGTGGGGAATGAGATGTCCAATGCTGGCAGAGGTGTCACAGAGTGAAGGGCTGGAGGGCTCAGCCCTCCAATTCCTGGCGGACCCGTGAGGTCCCGATGGGGTGCCGGATGCATGCGCGTCCGCTGTATGGAGAAACTTCACCTCAGGAGAAACTGAGGCAGGAGACCAGGCTTAATTCCAAATCTTAACCTATACTTCAACTACCAGCTCATTTCAAAAAAAAAAAAAAGGAGGAGGAAGAGGAAGAAGAAGGTGAAAGAGAAGGAACAGAAGAAAAGAAAAACTTTGAAGGTACTGTTCCAAGACACACAGCAACTCAGTAGCCTCTGCTCTCTACCAAATCGCAAGAGTAAGAGAAGGAGACCGCACCCCTCTCTCCCGGCAATGCTTCCCATTGTGCCTTCCATCCAGCCGGCAGCGGCTTCAGCCTTCCCCCCGGTTCGGCGTTCTCCCACCGGCGGATCAAGGGAAGTATCCCAGCCCACACTAAGCGGGGAACTCACGGCTAAGCAAGGGAGATATCCTGGCAGGGGCGGGGGGGGGGCGTTGTCGCACGGTTTTAGGGTCAGGGGAGGGGTCTGTAAATTGCTCAGTGCCTTTTAGGTCCGGAACAAGAAGGGCGCCAAAAGATCTTGAATCACCAACCGCTGCCACCTGCCGGAAGCCACTGCTTGGGCGTGTTTCTCCAGCTGGAGAGAGGCATATCCCGTGAGCCCGCGAGCGCATCCCGTGAGCCCGCGGGCGTTCGAGGACTACGACTCCCGGCATGCTCCGAGGCCTCTGGGGTTAACCCTTCGGGACCCGCAGCCTCCCAGCGCCCCGCCTCCGCCCTTACCTGGATGCCGCAGGGTGAGTTTTTGGCAGCTGGGGAGGGATTCTTTCCTTTCATTTAACCTTTATTGAAGGTGTGCGTGTTCGTGTGTGTGTGTGTGTGTGTGTGTGTGTGTGTGTGTGACTGTGATGTATTCTGGAAGGGTGGAATGATTCTGATTTTTCTAAAATGGGACAATGTTCAGTAATGAGATTCAGACGCATTTTTGCAAGTGGAAGACCGGGCGCCAACTCTCTGAACCCCAGGATCTACGTGGAATCACTATCTTCCTCGGAATGCTGCCTAAATCCTTTTCTTCCTTACCCCTAGAACAAAAGTAGCTAGCAACACCTCCTGTATACCTATGGCCTCTGACTTAGACCCTACTCTAGTGTCCCCAGCAAGGTTTGGAAGCTAGCCCCAGAGTCAGGGTTTTTATTGTCCCTTTGGTTGGGAGATGAGTACCCGTGGAGCCCATAGGACCTCCCACATCCTTTCAGATTAAAGATTTTAGAATTTAGGCCCTTTGGGTCTCAGGGCCTACCCTTCCCTTCAGGTGCACCACAGAATCCCTGTAGGTTCAGCAGGCACCCTGCCTTTGTCTGACTTGCATAACCATGGGCTTGTGGAAAAAGGTATGGGTGGTGGGCGTTAAGCCAGATCCTGACCCCCACCCTCATCCTTAAGACAATCCTAGGAACAGGAGACAATGGGGGTGTCACACTCCTCTTTCTATTACTATTCTTTATCTATATTGTGCACAATTCCAGTTCTGGGCTGGGAGGGAGGGGGACAGGGACTGTAGGTATTGGGGATTAATACACTGTGGGGTCAACTACCCCTACTCCTCATCTGTGGTAAGAGAGGCTTTTTTCCCACCTTTTACTGCTCTTGGACCCCCCCCCTTTTTTTAAGATTTTATTTTTAAGTAGTCTCTACACCTAATGTGGGACTCAAACTCACAACCCCCAGATCAAGAGTCACATGCTCTATGGACTGAACCAACCAGGTGCCCATCACAGACCCCACTTTAACAATTCCAGTTCATAAGGCCTCCCTCCCTGCCTCAGCCTTGAAGAGTCTAAAGCTACTAGAAAAAAGGGCTACTCTGTGCCAGGGGGTTGAGGCCTGGAATGCCTGGATCCCCTTTTTTGCTTCACCCCTGTATCAATGTCTGTCACTGGCAAGCATCCTATCCTTATCCCAGAGGTTAACTCCCCCATTCTGGGAAGTTTCTGGCTTCCATCCCCTGCCCCCAAAGGGGCCATTGTTCTGGCCAGCATTTGGGGCTGAGTGAACAGAAAAGAGAAGACCTTGGGGCAGGAGTCCTGAACCATAGGAGTCCAGGACAGGCCAGCATATCTCTCCTCTATCTCACCCTCCCCACCGCCAACTGGCTCCCTGCCCCTGCCCCCGCCCCTTGACATCCCAGACTCCCTGGCTATTTAAACAGAGATGGGTGCCCCCATCGGCACACTGTCCTTTGGCCACCGGACATCATGCCTCCCAAGAAGGATGTTCCTATGAAGAAACCAGCAGGACCCTCTATTGCCAAGCCTGCTGCCAAACCAGCAGCAGGGGCTCCTCCAGCCAAGACCAAGGCTGAGCCAGCACCAGCACCAGCACCAGCTGTCCCTCCAGCCCCTCAGAAAACCCAGGAGCCCCCCATTGATCTCTCCAAAGTGGTGGTGAGTCCCAGGAAAGTGAGGAAGGAATTTGGAAGGGGTGGTACAGGGTGGGAAACAGCCTAGGGGATTGGGGTATCTGGAAGATAGGGAGTCAGCAGCATTGGAATGATATTGGAGATTCCTCTCAGTCTCCCATTTGAAAGCATCAGGCTTATGACTCTGATGTTGTCTTTGTTGTTCTCTCCCTATAAACTATCATGTGTGTGGGTACATGCACACACACATACACACACACTCTCTCTCTCTCTGACCCCCTTGCTGGAGGCAGGGATTGTGACATGGGGAACATCTGGGTTCTGAGGACAATTTCAAGGTGAAGGGAGGGAGCTGCTGCCTGTGCCTGACTGACTGTTCAATTCTAAAAGCCACAGCTCTGAACCCCAGGAGGGAAGGCTGAAAAGGACAGACTTGTTAGACAATCACAGCTGGGGGCCAGGGGTAAATTTAGCCTTTGTTCAGCCCCCAGTTATGTGAGGGATGCAGGGCTCAGGGCACTGGAGGGAGGGGAACAGGTGGCATGGGATTAACCCTGTTCCCAGGAAACCCTCCCCCCATAATTCCTCCTCTTGGGATTCTCCCAAGGTCCAGAGCTGGGAATGGGACTGAGGTGGCTGGGCTCCCAGCCTGGTCTCTTTGGGCCCCTCCCCAGAAGTCGCTGCCAGTTGGTTGGGAGGAGTGCTGGAAACAGATTGAATGAGCCCTGTCATCCCTCCTCACCTGCTCTTTTCTTCCACAGATCGAGTTTAACAAGGACCAGCTGGAGGGTGAGGAGAAGCTGGTCCCTTAAGCCCCACTGTCTAGTCCCAAGCCCATGGTCAGATCCTTTTTCTGTTCCCCTAACTCCGGTCCCAACCTTAAAACTTTCCATGCTAGTCGTCTTTGTGTCTCCTATTCTGCCCAGCTTTAGCACATAGTTTCTGAACCTACTTTCTGTCGGGGGGTGGGGGTGGGGGGTGGATGGGAACCTCTGGTCAACACTGACCCGCTCTTTATACTTCAGAGTTCAAGGAGGCCTTTGAGCTGTTTGATCGAGTGGGGGATGGCAAGATCCTGTATGGCCAGTGTGGGGACGTGATGAGGGCCCTGGGCCAGAACCCCACCAACGCCGAGGTGCTCAAGGTCCTGGGGTATCCCAAGAGTGATGGTGAGGGGGATGCCTGGAACAGTGCGAGTTTTCAATGTGGTGGTGGAACTGAGGAATGTTGGCAAGGTCGCAAAGGATGCTGGGGTGGGTCTCTGGACTTAAAAAACTGTCAAACACAAGATAGAAAAACATCCTGGATGTTGAACAGAATGAAAGCCTTCGTGGTGGGAACGGGAGCTGGGTCCAAGGTGACTCTACAGTGACCTCTCCCTCCCCTTTCTAACTTCCAGAGCTGAAGTCCCGGCGTGTGGACTTCGAAACTTTCTTGCCCATGCTCCAGGCGGTAGCCAAAAACCGGGGCCAAGGCACATATGAGGACTACCTGGAGGGCCTTCGGGTGTTTGACAAAGAGGGGAACGGCAAAGTCATGGGAGCAGAGCTCAGACATGTCCTCACTACCCTGGGTGAGGCAAGGACCAGAACTCCTGTGGGTTGGAGAGAAGGGGGTGGACCAAGAAGGTTAGCCAAATAGGCAGAGCCAGGGAAGAATAATGGTCCTGTAGGTCATGGGCAGAAGACTGGGAAGGTCAGAGGGGGCAGAATCTAAAGGGCTTCTTCCTGCAGAAGGTAAAGTGAGGGTAGATGCGGATGCCTCCCAAAGGACAGAGGAAAGGGGATGAGCTGATTTTCTGTTGTGAAAGAGATGCTTGTGCTCTGTGATCTGGTAGCCCCTTAACTCTCTGGAATTCAGTTTCCCTCTGTCAGAGCTCATGCAGGTGAAATGGAAAGCAAGATGGAGGAACACATTCAAGGTGTTAGCATTACAAGGAGAGGATTCCTTCGGGGTTCTGTTGCTATGAACCAAGTATTCAAGGGTGGGAGAAGAGAAGCTATCATCCAGAAGAGAGTGGCCTGGTTTGGGAGGGAGGGCAGGCACTAAAATGCTGTGTCTGTGGCTCAGGAGAGAGGATGACCGAAGAGGAGGTGGAGACTGTTCTGGCAGGACATGAGGACAGCAATGGCTGCATCAACTACGAAGGTGAGGGGACAGGGGAGAGGAGGCAGAAGGCTCGCGGTATGTGGGTGGGGGGACCAAGGGCCTGGATTATCTAAAATCAGATGGATTATCCAAGGGCCTGCTTCTGAACCCCTCTTGCTTCCTCTCTGCAGCCTTCCTGAAGCACATCCTAAGCGTCTGAGCCCTCCCACTCCGACTGGGGAGGCAAGTTTCCTATCCTTCCCTCAGTCTGGGTAGAAAAGTAGGGAAGTGCGTTTTCATGTCCTGGGGCGCGAGCGCGACAGGCCTTGGCAACTTTCATCTTTTTCCACAGATGCAGTGGGGCCGGACACTGCCCCTCCCCCCCTTCCCCGGCAGGCGGAAGCACGTTCCTGCCACTGGGAGGCCACCTATTGTTTCAAAATAAAGACACAGTTCAACCCTCCTTTGGCGTCCGACTCTTGCTTTCTTCAGAGGTGGGGAGGGAAGGGAGGGTTCTCCTCTCCCCAATCCGATATCCCCTGATCTTCCTGCTGCAAGGAGGAGCAGAATCCTTGTGCCCTACCCGATCCACTTCTGCAGTTTCTTCCCCTCAGGTAGGGCTATTCTAGAGGAAGGAGAAGCAGCGGGCCCCGCCCACCTCATTACTAATGTAGCAATATTATCTGCATAAGGCCAGACCAGGATTCTTATTGGCCGGATCAGCTGAGGGTGACGTCATTGGAACGCACGAAGACTAGGGTTGGGCCGGGAGCCGGAGCCATTACTGCAGGAAAAGGTCCCGCAGAGCAGTCAAGATGGTGGGGCCCGGGGCCTGGAAGGATGAGCGGGATGTGGGGCAAGAGGCGGGAAGTCGGGGGTAGGGGCTTGCAAAGGGAACCTGAGGGCTTGGAAGGTCGGAGGTGGGGTTGGAAAGTTTGGGGGCCTGTCCTGCCGGGAAGTGAGTGAGTCCCCAGCATGGAACAGGAGTTAGTGGTTCAGTTTGTGGGACTGGGATAGAAGCTTGGGGGTTTGGAGTTCAGATGCTGACCGCTCCCCTCTTCTCTGAGCAGTGTGACTTCACCGAGGATCAAACTGCAGGTAGGTAATCTCTGACCCCTACTGAGGTCATGCTTAGGGATTGGGACCCCCGCCTCTAGCACCTATCCCATAACCCCACCTGTCATCTCTTCAGTACCCGCAGGGAAGTACTTCCTGGATTCCCTTCTCTTTCTGGATCCTCCATTTTCTTTTCTCACTCTTTCTTCCTCCCTCCCCTTGCACTCTAGATTCAAGCCCCAAGCCCCGGGTGAGTTTTAGGTGGTGTGGGTGTGTGAAACAACTTGGTCACCTAATGCCTGCTGTGTGTGGAGTTTGGGGAGGGTGTATTAAGTTGCCTGCGCTCCTCTGTCCCTTAATCAGCTTCTGCCTCTTTTCTCCTCCTGTGATAACTCCCCTCCCCCAGCTTGGATTTGTGAAGATTGTAAAAAGCAGTGACCTGGAATTTTGTGAAACTGGGGACGGGGAATTTGCTGAGGATACTTCATAGTTGTATCCTCCGAATGTCTCTTTCTGTACAGTAGGGGTGGGAAGTGGCAGGCTGGGATGACCCCTGTCCCAGGCTGCTGCTCCCACTTCCTTATAAGGACAGGACCCAGACAGGGCGGTGGCAAATTCCTGCCCTGAGTAGAGTTGTGAGGAGGCTGGGCAGGCTTGCTGTAGGCAGAGGGGGCGTGTAAATGGATGTTACTACTCTGCCAAGGTGGGGGAAGAAGGCTGTGTCATTATGTGGGACACCTGAGTTGGGAGACAGGGACATTAGATCCCTCTTAGCGGACTTCAGTGTACAGTGGTATAAATATCTGGTTTCCTCAGCATGATCAATGTTCACTGGGCAGAAGGGGATGTCAGGGAGGTTTTGGGTTAACCCCCACATGCCCAGTGCTGATGTGTATCTGAATCTTCAGAGTTCAAGGAAGCCTTCCAGTTGTTTGACCGAACAGGGGATGGCAAGATCCTGTACAGCCAATGCGGGGACGTAATGAGGGCCCTGGGCCAGAACCCCACCAACGCCGAGGTGCTCAAGGTCCTGGGGAATCCCAAGAGTGATGGTGAGGGTCTTCAAGAACAATTTCTCAGTGTGGTAATGGGCCTACAGTTCTTCAGCTGAGAGCTTCCCTTTATCTTCGTAGGCCCAGAACTCAAGCAGGTTTGTCTCAAATAGCAAATCCCACTGATCTCTCCTGCCTTGTGTGGGAGCTGCCTGCTCACTTGTGATCCCTGTAATCTCCTCAGTTCTGAGAACCTGTGTGACTTTCCTTCCACCTTCTTTATGGCAGAGATGAATGTGAAGGTGCTGGACTTTGAACACTTCCTGCCCATGCTGCAGACTGTGGCCAAGAACAAGGACCAGGGCACCTACGAGGACTATGTCGAAGGCCTTCGGGTGTTTGACAAGGAAGGGAATGGCACCGTCATGGGTGCTGAAATCCGGCATGTCCTTGTCACACTGGGTAAGGCTCTGCCCTTGCTCTTTGAGCAGTGCCGCCTGATAACACACCTGCTACCCAGTTCCCAAAATGTTTTTCTTTCCCTTTGCAGGTGAGAAGATGACAGAGGAAGAAGTAGAGATGCTGGTGGCAGGACATGAGGACAGCAATGGTTGTATCAACTATGAAGGTGAGGGATGAATGGGGCTCTTGTGGAGAAAGCAGTTGTATAAGCAGGTCACGCCCAGTATTTGGGGCTTTCTCTGTCCCTGGGCTCCAAAAAGAACGAGGCAAGGGGCAGGGCCCAGCCCAGCCCAGGAGTGGGAGGCCACAGGGGTATGACAAGAAAGGAAGGGATAATGTGTGAAGGGTGGGGAAAGAATGGGAAGTAAAATAAAGGGAATGTCTGTTCCCCCACCACCTGACCCCTTCACCCCATGTCTGTGTCTTGTCTTCACCATTAATGTCTCTTCCTTCCTGCAGCATTTGTGAGGCATATCCTGTCGGGGTGACGGGCCCATGGGGCGGGTACGGCTCCTCCCAGCCTCCCCTTCTCTAGTTGCCCTCCCTGGTGTTTTTCTTCCCAACCTTTGCTCTCTAGCCCCTGCCCTTCCCCTACTACCATCTGACTTCCCCCTAGCATGTTTCTGCATGGAGCTGACTGGGGAGGGGAGGGGTTCCTCAAAGAGGAAGACAGCCTGGGGGTGTGGTACCTCCTTTTCTCCTAAAATGGGCTCTGAGGTTTTGCTCATAGGGCCCAGGGTGCTGGTGTCTGGGAACTCACACCAGCCTGTCTCCGTCTTGCTTCAGGGTGATCCTTTGGCCCTGGCGCACAGGTGGTTGGCATAGGGGGGTTGGTTGCCTGCCCCATTGTGCTGCTATAGCTCAATAGTCTTTTCTTTTTCCTTCTGCTGGGCAGCTTGGAGGTACCCTAACCCATACCTCTGTCTTCTCCTGCCAATGGCTGACAGTAGCTGTAGGTGTAGTTGAGAACTTTCCTGCCTCTGCTGTGTTCTTGCTGCTCGGGGAGACGGTGGGGAAGCTAACAGCTGGTGGGAGGGAAGCTGGGGGCTGAGAGAACTGGGAAGACCCAAGGTGGCCTCTACAAACCCAAGGTTGGGTTCTGTGGGCATGTTCTTATGCTACCTTTGTGGTCTTGTGGTCTGCTGGCCCCTGGTGGACCCCTCCCCCTGCCCTACTACCTGGCTCACCCCTCTCTTCTATCCACAGAGCTCGTCCGCATGGTGCTGAATGGCTGAGGATGTTCCTGGTGTGCCCAAGCCCCATACCTTCCCCTGTGTTGATACTGTGCATGTAGCTCTAAAGGTCTCCTAGGTCCTCTTGTCACAAGCACTTTTGCTAGCTTGTCTCTCTTGGATGTTATTTGCGTTCAGCATTCACCAAATAAACTTGCTCTGTGCCCCTAAGTGCGGTTCTGCTTTCCTTCCCAAGCAGGGTGGAGGGGGAGAGAGGGTCAATAGACCAGGGGTTGGGAAAGCTGGGAAAGGGCTTGAAGGATCCATCTTTGTCATTGAAGAAATGCTGGCCCCATTCATTTATGCTACAAAGGCTACCCCTTGGGGGATTAAAGAAGCCATAAATCCCTGTAGGACCAAGACTGGCAACCCTCGTTCTATCCTATCCAGCTGAGTCCTCTCCTAGCCCTCCAGCTGGCTAAACCCAGCCTTTACCCTCCCAAGCACTGAAGTCCTTTTGTGGAGGAAGCCCAGGGAGTGTCTGAATGGAGCTAAAGCCAGGCCATATTAGCACAGCCTGAGCCTGTCCGTCACCTTGGCAGGGCTAGGGGCCAATAATAACAAGTCTGTGAGATGCCTGCCTTCTTCCCGCCTAATAAGGGAAGGAATGGAGCCATTACTTCTGAAAGGATAAGTATACAAAATCTCCAGGTTGTGAGGATGTCCTTCCAAGTCTCAAACAGCTATTTTTAGGGCAGGTGAGAGCCTCTGCCCAGCTCCCATACCAGTGCACAGTCCTGACCGCTGTGCTGCCTTTAGCCTGTTGTGGAGAGAGGCCCAGTATCTGTGCCTGGCTTGCTCAGTGCCTCTCCAGCCGAGGTGCGAGCCCCTGGGAAGGACTCCTGGAAGACTCCCCCCCCCCCCCCCACCACCCCCAGCCCAATCCCACTGCCTGACAGCCACAGGTAAGAGAACACAGAAGGCATTCACAAGATGGAACTGAAAGCAAATTAATTTATAAAAAAAAAAAAAAAAAAAAAAAAAAAGAAAGAAAGAAAAAAGAAAAAGAAAACAAAAGAAAAGAAAAGAAAAAAATTTACAGAAAACTTTTGAACAGAAGAAAGGTGCGAAGACGCAGAGGAAGAGAAACACGGGACGTGAGGAACAAAGCTTGGTGGGAGGGACTGGGAAGGAACTGGTGGAGAGCCTGGAGTCCCATCTGCCTTCACATCAAGGATGTGGAAGGGAGAGACGGTAGGGGAGGCAGTGGAATCCAGGGAGCAGACCCTAGCTGCAAGCTGGCAGTAGGCACTACCCTAGGTCGGGCACCCCTCCACTGTCCCTAAATCCCAGGGAACCCCTAGCTACCAGTCAAGGTTCTGATGGTACTGGGGGAAGAGGGAAGAGGTTAGAGGGGTGACCCACCAAGTCATAAGGAGGTGCTTAAGTGCTTTTTGAAAAATTCAGGTTAACAACTCCCCATCCTCTCTAGCTCCCTTCTCCATGTCTTCTAGGAGCCCAGTGACAGGGCCCAGGGAGGAGGAAGAACAGTGCCCTTTCTTCCTCTATTACCTACCACAGGAATCCCCAAAATATGTTTCCCCACCAAATACACATACGCTGACATCAACTACGCAGGTGACTTTTAAAAACACAAAACTGACATTCAGAGGGAAAGGGGTCATTGGCTGAGCTGGGGTGGCCTAGAACAGCAACACTGAGGAAGCAGCAGGAGAGATTAGTAGGAATAAACTGGGGATGGGGCAGCTGAGGGGGGTGGGGAATTGATTCGGTCACTAACGGTGGGGGCTGGAAGAGACAGATTCGGCACCCTATTCTATCCCCAGAGCTCTCCCAGAACCTTAAATCCCCCTTTCCTGTCACCTCCCTCCTCCAAAAAATGTAAAAGTTGGGTGGGGTGTTTTTTTTTTTTGTTTTGTTTTGTTTTGAGTGGGTGGAGGAAGCTGCAATGTGGCTTTTTTATCTGTCTACTTCCTTTAAAGGGCTTAATTTTGTTTTATCCATAAAAAATGCAGTAGCTTTGAGGGGGTGCACCCTTAGAAGTGGTTAATTAGAACCTTGTAGAAACACTTTTCCCCAGCCCTTTCTTCAAGGGCAGCATCCCCATCCTATCCTCTCTCCCAGAAATTAGAAACATCTTTTAAACAGAAGTCCTTGAATAATCCAATATAAAAATGCATGCCCCTGACAGGCATGGCGGGGGCTTTGGAGGGGCAGGAGGAGCTTTCCTTACGTAGTGATGAACTCTCCAGGCTGGGGAAGGGTCCCAGTGGTGGGGAGAGGGCTGTTCCTGGAACCTTGATCTCCATAGGGGGTGAGGGAGAGAGATGTCTGGCTGGCTCCTCACTGTGGAGGTGGCACAGGGGTGACTGTGCCTGGGCTTGGGGCCGTGGGGTCTGGAGGCAGGGGGGTACCTGGGTCTGTGGAGAAAAGGAAGACGAATCAGCTAGGGTGAGCAGGAGAGGGATCCAGACGCAGGCCACCACAGACAAACAGAACTGGGCATGGCATGCAATGGGTGGGTAGGTGACTGAGGTACCCACAATGTACAACTTCATTTCCCAACACCCTCTCCCACCTCATACTGGGAAAACTGAAATACCCCAAATCTTCCTGCCCCCAAGGAAACTCTCTAAATGGGACATTCGAACGTGATGGGAACAAGCAAAGGGGATGCCAATCATCATGCAAACAGGTAGCTGTTTTTCAAGTTTACAACTGAGATGCTGTGCCTTAGGACTCCTCCGTGACCCACCAGTGAAAGGCCCCAACGTCATCCCAGAGGTGGCAGCTGCCAGGGTGGGGACTGGTGGAGGACAGCCAGAGAGGCCCTTCCCCCTGTATTCTAATTTACCAGAGCGTTCAAAAAGGATTGTGGAGTTCTCGTGCCTAAGCCCTTCCCCCTACCTGCCCCCCATCCCTCCATGTAACCCCTCTCCCTCACCCTTCTCCCCTCCAGGACCCTTCTCACCTGGCAGTGGGCTGGCACTGGGCAGGAGGTTGCCCTGAACAGCTGCCACAATGGCAGGGCTCTGGGCTGCGGCGGATCCGAGCCCCGGCCCGAGAGGCAAGGAAGATGGCATGGTGGTGGTCGCCGGCAGGTTAGGATGTAGAGGGTTCGCCATGGACACAGGCAGGTTAGGTGGGGGAAGAGTGCCCGGGGCAAACGGGAGATGGTGGTGATGCCCATGCAGGTTAGGAGGAGGGGGCAGGTTAATACTGATGGAGTCAGCTAGACTACCAAATGGGATGATGGATGGAGCGGGAGGAGGAGGAGGAGGCGGCATGCCAAAAGGCAAACCCAAAGGAGCATTACCCGCCACGCCTGGGTGCCCGCTGCCTGGCACTGCCCCTGGCATCATTGAGGGAGGAGTTTGTTGGTTGGGGAACGGTGAGGGGCCTGGAAACACAGAGGAGAGACCAAGGAGGTTAGAGGCATAAAACCTCCCTTACTAACTCACTGTCCCAGCAAGGATAACCTAGCCACTCCTCAGCACCACTTTTCCTGATACGAGAATAAGTGATAAATCCCTGGAATAAAATTCCAAAGCTCTGGGTCTGGGGCAGGATTGCTGTTGTCTCAAGGATATAACAGAGGTGAGAGAGAACCCATCTGCAGAAACTTCCAGTCCTGTCACAGATCCCTTTTGAGGGAGCCCTCTAGTCAGCAAGGGTTCCAGAACCCAGAACTTACCATGGGGTCCAGGGGGGGGTACCCCTGGCGGAACCGCCCCAGGCTGGGGGGCTCCAGCTGGCTGCTGCTGCTGCGGCCCTGCCGTTGACCCTGCGGGCCCAATCTGTTCAGAGGGGCCCATGCTTCCAGGAGGGGCCCCGCTGCCAGCAGGAGCAGGGGCCACAGAGGCCGGAGCCATGGCCAAGCTGTGAACTGCGGGTGGCCCAGCAGTGCCCGCAGGTGGGATAGGCTGGGAGCCTGGGGGCAGGGCTGGTGGTGGCTGCTGCTGCTGTTGGTGCATTTGTTGGAAGTGCTGCTGCCGGGCCCTCATCTCTGCGTACTTCAGCTGCTCCATGTGGAAGGCTTGTCTGTCGGCCAGGAGCTGCTGCCTCTGATACTCCAGCTGCCAGTGCCAATTGAGTACCGTTACCCACGTTCACAAGATCACAAAGGTAAACACCTTGCCCCCTGCTTTGTCTTCTGACAAATCCAGCCTCTCATTCTGGCAGTTCCCCACATCACATGTAAATCTTGTGCTTGGGCTTGCCCTGCCCTCCCCTGTCCTCCCCTTAAGAATTCCCATGACCATGTCTTCTGGCTGCCCACATGGCTTCTCACTGCAGTGGAGTTAATCTAGTGGGGACCCTTACTCATTTCAGCTTTGAAGCTTTGAATCTGACACTATGTTCATTTGGAAAACGCTTCCAGTTCCTCTTGTCAACTTGCGTTTTCTTCCCCCAAAATTGGCTAAAACACTCACCATTTTTAGGAAGCCATCCCAGATCAACTCATCAGCCTCTGAGCTTTGCCTTTATTTTGTTATATCTCAGGACTTATATATGTGATTTAGAATCTTTTAATTTGAATTTGTCAGATACTTTAAGCATTCACTTTTTGATGCCTCTGTATTGAATACTGGATATCTCCAATTAAACTGCAGGTTCTCTGAGGTTAGGATCCCTGTTTTCTATTTCTTTTTATATGGTCTCATAAACAAAATGGTTTGGGGTGCCTGACTGGCACAGTTGGTTAAGCATCCGACTCTTGATCTCAGCTCAGGTCATGATCTCACATTTGTGAGTTCAAACCCCACATCAGGCTCTGCGCTGATGGTGCAGAGCCTGCTTGGGATTCTGTCTCTGCTTCTCTCTGCCCTTCCCCTGCCTGTATGCGCGCGCTCTCTCTCTCTCAAAATAAATAAAATTTTTTAAAAAATGGTTTAATACATTGTCTATCCCATCCCCCTTCCAAGTTTACCTCCTGGATCTGAAGCCCCCTCCCCCTCATCATCCCTTAAACCTGCTCACTCACTCAACGATATTCACACTCTACAATGGGTAAAACACTGGTCGAGGACCTGGAAATGAGGCAATCAAAAAAATAACTAGGTGGTTAAGCGTCCAACTCTTGATTTTGGCTCAGGTCATGAGCTCTGCAATGGGGTTAGAGCTGGGCATGGAGCCTGCTTAAAATTCTCTCTCCCTTTCCCTCTGTCCCTTCCCTGCTTGTGTCTTGCTCTTTCTTGCTCCCAATAAATAAATAACTAAATTTAAAAAACAAAAAAACCAGGGGGTGCCTGGGCTGGGTGGCTCAGTTGGCTGGGTGTCCCACTCTTAATTTCAGCTCAGGTCATGATCCCAGTGCCCAGGGAACAAGCCCTGAGTCAGGCTCCATGCTTAAGCCTGCTTAAGACTCTCTCTCTCTCTCTCTCTCTCTCTCTCTCCATCTGCCCCTCTCCCTTGTTCATGCTCTCTAAAATTAAAAAAATTAAAAAAAACAAAAACAAAAAACAAAAACAACTAGGATCTCTGCCCCATGATGCTAACATTCTATGAGACCTCAGGCTCCAAGCTTCACCTGTGGGTCACTTGTCCTTAACTGCCTGGAGTTAACTCCTCCTGCTCCTCTGCTGTGAAGCCCTGTTACTCTCAGGCTTTCTGCACTGTTGCTCACCCCCATCCTAAACCAAGGTATAGCTCAGAGGCAAGGTGTGGCCCTGGGTTCCACTGGCCAGCAGGGGATGCTACTCACTGCCTCTCGCTCCCGGTCCATGATCGTCTCCAACTCTTCAAAGTGCCGGAGTTTGATCTCCAACTTTTTCATCTGGGTCTCCACCAGCAGGGCCACCAGCGATTTGATCTTCCTCTCCTCCACGGCGGCCAGGTGCTAGGGAAGGCGGGGAGGGCAGCACATGAGTGGGAGGGCCCCGCAGGAGACATGCCAGGGAGAGGGTGGCAAGGTGGAGGCTGGCAAGTTTTAAGAAAGAACTTGCTGTGGTCACAACCCACAGAGTAGCAAAGCATTCATATTCTTAAAAGAATATGAAAGAAAAAAAAAAGAGAGTGAGTGGCAAAGGATAAGACAAAATCAAATAATTAGAGGGTAAAAACAGGCCTAATGCTAAAAAGCTTCAAGAAGCTTAGAAAAGAGATGACCAACTCTCCCTCTCAGGATCAAAATGAGAAGAAAACAGACCAGGATCATGGAAGTGAGGAGCACACAAAGATATCCTCCAGATGAAGGGAGATCAGAGAAGGGGGCAGCTCCGTCCCTGGGGGTCTTCTGGGTCTCTGGCCCTCACCTTGGCCTTCACAGCGGCGGCAGCCAGGGCAGCAGCAGCAGCGGTGGAGAGATTGCCCTCGCCGATGTCCCGCTCCACTTTCGTCTTCCTCTCCCCCTCTGACTCCACCACTTCCTTCAGCACCTCCTCCTGCCCCTCCTTTGGTTCCTTCTCCTTGTCGGGGTCGACTGTGTCAGAAAAAAGGTGGGGTCAGCCCTACAGCCCCACTTTTCCTTCCTGGACCCCCAACCACCATGCTGGGAAGCTCACCTATTGGGTCCCCATCGCTCTTCTCTGACTCCTTCTCGCTGTCACCTTGTTTCCCTTTCTCTTCATCCTTCTTGGGAACCTCGCTGGTTTTCTCTTTCGCTTCTTCCTCGACAGCCCCAACTCCTTCCCGGGGCTCCTGAAGTCCCAGTGAAAGAAAAGTAGACAATATCAGGGTAGCTGCTACTCACACAAAGGGCCCAGACTGGTAAATGAATTTTTACCCCGCACTTTGGAGGTACCTGGACTCCAGACAACAGCCCCACCTAAGCCCAGCACCCCCTTCCCCACCGTGCCACCCCAGCACCTCCACCCTCCCAGCCCAGCTCATTGACACTATACCTTGGGCTCCTTCTTCTCCTCTGTGGCCTGGCCCTCCGCCCGTGCCTCATCAGTCCCGCTCTCCTCTAGGCCCATGGGAAGAGGAAATGGGAAATGTCTGATACAGAGACCGTCTCTGGGACACTTTTCCAAAAGCCCCCTCTCCTACCCAAAATCTTAGTGACAGGACTGACAGGGAGCCACAGTCCCTAAGATGGAGTCCTGGGGAAAATAAAAACCCTGCCAATTGTCCCCATTCAACAACTCGAAGCAGGGACAGCACAAGGATATGAGGTGGCTCTGGGTCTTCGTGACAGGGGAGAACTCTGGGAACTTTCCAGGTCTTACCGATCCGCTCAGGCTCATCAGAGGTGGTTCCGGCGATACCACTGCTTTCCAGACCGAAGGCTGGGTCCGCCTTGCCTGTCACTTTGGCGGCTTCCTCCACTTTCCGAACGTGGGCCTCCACCAAGGCTGTGGGTACTTCTTCCTTCATTTTGGAGAACTCTTCTGCAAGATCCAGAGAGGACAAGGCTGGGACGGGGGCAGGCAGGCAGTTCTAACTGTCCCTATGAAAGCGGCCTCACAAACCCATCTCTTCATCTAGACCAGCACGGAGCTAGACAGGTGCCTGAGCTGACGCCAGCAGCAGACAACGCCAGCAAGGCAGCCAAACTGGAGGGGCTTTCAAGGTCTGAGTAACCAGCCCTTCAAACCAAAGAGGCCAGGACCCCTCCACATTACCTAGGGCCGACTTCGCAGCAGCAGAGGCGACTCGAGGATCGACGACAGAGGCCAGGAAGGCAACAGTGCTCATAACAGGGTTGCCTGACTGACTGAAGGGGATAGGCTGGTAGGCCAGGGGGCCCAGGGAGGCCTCTGAGTCCTCCAGGTACGGGTCTTCAATGGGAAGACGAAGAAAATGCAAGATGCACTCATCCTGCGTGCGGCTTCCCACGTGTTCTGACACTTTGTTCCAGTCATCTTTGTACATTTCCAGTGCCTGGTGGTAGTGGTGGAGACACAACTTCCTTACTTAGCCACTTTCCTTGAAGGTCAACTCCCCCCATCCTACTAAGGGTAGCGGGCTTCAAAGATCTCTGTGTTGTGGTGTTTGTGGAGTCTGCTGGGTCCCAGGGGAATCTCCAAGTAGCACTAAGAAAGGATATGGAGTTAATGAAATGGCCCAAATGCCTGGCCTGGAGCTGTTCCCTGGGGCAGGTGCAGCAGGCAGCGGGGAGGAGACACACTGGGGACAAGATCACGCTCTCTGCACTCACAGGTGCAGCTGGCACCCTGGCCACTTCTGTTTTCATAGAACTCTCCTTTCCTTGCCCAAATTACCTCTAAGAGTAGCAGGGTCTCCTGTTCCGTCCACTCTCGAGTGGCACTGGCTGCAGCTTTACTCTGCAGGAGAAACACGCAGGTCAGAGAGAGGAGGCCATGACTTCCAGAGAGTGAAGGTGCTCCACCCCTGAAGTCGGCCCACACCCCTGTACCTTGGAGGGGACGTTCTTCTTTGTGTACATGTCTGTGCGCAGCCCAAAGTTCTGCATGTCTGTTGGTTTCTCTTTGCCTTTGTCAGGGAAGTTGAGCATTTGCTGGGAAGCAGAGGTCTGCTATTTGTGGAGGGAAAAGAAAGAGGTGAGTACAAGTGACCGCAGGAGCTAGGGGCAGACAGAGAGAGAAAACAGACAGAAGGAGTTTCCTTCCCAAAGCCAGGGACACCCCTGAGTGGGACTTCCTCCCTCACTGCTGTAGCTCCTCTGCTCTCATGTCTCTTCTTCCCCGAGCAGGGGCCCCCCAATAAAGGGGCAAATAAGAAGCCCAGCGGGGTCTACACCCCACCTACCAGCTCTGGCTTGCCCTTAGCCGTCTCTGGCACCAGGTCATCCAGCTCTTTGCCCTTTCGCCCAGCCTTGGTATCAGCATCAACCTGGCGGCCCTGGGAGACAGAGCTTGGCGTCATGGAAGCTGGGCAGGAAATGACCAGGCCAAGGCCCTGGAGGCCTCAAGACCAAATGCTGGGCAGCCCGCAAGCTCTGGGGGCACTCATGCCACTGTTCCATGTTCCCTTAATGATTAATTAGATCTGTAGTTGGCATGATACCCATTTGTATTCACAAATATCTTTACAGGTTCCCTTAGGAGCTGGACAATTTAGGTTCTAATCCTAGATTTGGTACTCTGTGATCTTGGGCAAGCCACATATTCTGTCTTCTCTTAATTTTTGTAATGTATGAAATGGAAGTGGAAAAAAATGGAAGTGATCATAATTATGAGGCAAAAACGGAAAAAAAAATGTTGGAAACATGACAAAGTTAAAAAATTTCATGCAACTTCATTTTCAGCCATCTTTCTCTATCTCTTCCGTGCCCTACCCTGGCCTGTCTGCTCCTCGAGAACAAGGAGCATCTCTTCTCCCTCAGCAAGTCCTCACAGTCTTAGGTACAGAGGCTGAGAGAGGGTGCTAAATACACGGGCTGATTCCTGTGGCCCTTTGCATCCCATGGAAAAGGAAGAAGCCTCAAAACACTCCTGAACCATTACCCTAAAAAACCAGAAAAAGAAAAGTCCAAAGAAGCCCAGTTTTTCCCAACCCGACCCTGCCCCACAGCCCCTCACCCTACCTGCGGTGTCTTGGGCTGCAGAGGCACCAGCCCTGACGGCGTGTCTGCCAAGACATGGAAGTGAGAGGTGGGCGGAGGCCCCATCGGGGTTGGTCGACTCTCAGCATCCACCTGGTAGTTAATAAGACCCCACTGCTCTAGGAAGGCATGGACCCTGGGAGGAGAGAGGTGGAGACAGGGTCACATGGGACAGCCAGAAAGGGGCAGAAGTGGGGCATAACACTCCCTCTCCTCAGCCCTCTTCTCTGCTCATTCTGCTCCCTGGGAGATCCCATCTCCTCCCACACCCTAAATGCCAGTGACCCCCAGGTCTACCTACATATCCAGCGGGGACCTCTCTCCATATCCACTCACCTACTAGACCTCTTCTCCTGGATAGCCAGTAAAATCGAAGCAGGATCCTTCAACTACAGACGTACTCCTTCTCCTTTTTCCCACATGCCAGAGAATGCCACTGCCATTCCCTCAAGTCACACGTGCCCTGAATATGAACTCTGCCTTTCTCTAGAGGTGTTTTTTTTTTTTTTTTCCTTCTTATTCCCCTACGCTCCTTGCTGGCAGCCCCTCTTCTGCCAAGAGACATCTGTGGGCAGACATCCTTATGTACCCCCTTCCCCTCAGCTGCAGACCCACCTCATGATGGCACAGACGTCACCCGCCAGGTTCCTGCGGCAGGCAGTGGAGGTAAGATACTCTTGGGGGTTCAGCCGGTAAGTGTCAATCATGAAGTTTCGATAAGCCAGGTAGCTTCGGAGAGAGACAGAAAGATGAACAAGAGGAAGAAAAAATAAGTCCATTGAGGACTGAAGGGTAGGAAAAGTGATAAAAGGGCTGACGATCCCTCCTGTGCGACAAAGAGGAAAGAGCAGATCATTTGCCTCGGTAAACACTGAGGGTTTACTAGATGCGAGGGCTTCAAACACTGCTACATTTTCCTTGATGGGGGGTTTTTAGCGAAATGAATTATCTCCTTGGCTGTAGTTAGGGGAGTTTTATCCAGCCTTTGAACAAGTAATAAAAACAGAAGAAAGGTGTCTTTATTTCCAAAAAGACAGGTGTTAAGGGGAGGTCTATCCATGCCTCCAACTAGTCAACATGATGTGGTATAAAGAATGTATGTTTTTGTTTTTTAATTAACTACACTCAGTTGAACTCACAATCCAGGGATCAAGAGTCACAGGCTCTATCTGGCTGTTGATAGAGCCTGTGACTCTTGATCTCGGGGTCATGAGCTCAAGCCCCACATTGGGTGTAGAGCTCACTAAAAAAAAAAAAAAAAAAAGAAAAAAAAGAATATATGTTTTGAAGGTGGAAAGATCTAAGTTCAAATCCCAGTTCTACCTGGCCTTGGGCAAGTTACTTAAGGTTTTTGAACCTCAGTCTCCTAATCTGTAAAGTGGAGTATCTGCTTAAGAATAGAAACGTCTACAGACATCTAGTACAGTGCCTGGCACATTTCAAGAGTTCAGTAAATGGTAGCTATTATGTGGTGTGCCATAAAGTTTGAGAACATGAGCCAGTATAAAGGATTCAGATCCTGGTTTTTCTACTTACTGGCTGTGTGATCTTAATCAAGTGACTTAACCTCTTTGTACCTCAGTTTCCTAATCAGTTAACTGGAGAGGATAATAGGACCTACCTCTAAAGGTAATGTGAAGATTAGTCAATGCATGTAAGACACATAGGATAGTGTGTGGGAGATAAACCTTCAATAGATACAGGCAATGATCACTATTTACTATCTTACATCAAGACCGCAAAGTGTAGAACAGTTCTAAATCCAACCCTGCCTACAGACCATGTTGAACTCATGTGACTGGGTCACCACCGCCTTTTCCTTTGGAGAAAGCAAGGCTTCGTCCTATACTGCTTTCCCCGGGAAGAGGAGAGAACCACACCAGGCTACAGGGAAAGAAACACAGTGGGAAGGCAAGATGGCCCCAAAGAGGGGAAGCTAAGGAACATCTGAGAAGCAGGCTCGTTCAGTTCTTAGGGGAATCAAAGCTTTCTCACCCTTCTCATCGTGGTATTTCTCCTGGAGCACCTCTAACCATAGAAGATTGTCAAGACTCATCCAAAGCCAAACAGGTTTAGCCTGAGGCAACACCTTGAAGAAGACAGAGACTTCCAAGCCCCAAGCCTGCACTTTACATAACACTTCTCTCCAGAGAGCCCTCTCCATCCCTTAATTCAAAGGCTTGGAACTTCAGAGCTCTTCCTCTTGTTTTTCTGTTAAAACCTACTCTCCGAGACCAGCCTGGTAATAGTCACTTACATTTTAGTCAAAGCTATTATTTATGCTAGGAGTATTTGCATTTTATTATTTATTTATTTATTTTTTAAATTTTATTGAAATGTTTTATTTATTTTTGAGAGAGAGAGAGACAGAGTGTGAGCTGGGCAGGGGCAGAGAGAGAGGGAGGCAGAATCCACAAAGCAGACTCCAGGCTCTGAGCTGTCAGCACAGAGCCCGATGTGGGGCCTGAACCCGTGAACCACGAGATCATGACCTGAGCCGAAGTCAGACGCCCAACCGACTGAGCCACCCAGGCGCCCCAGTATTTGCATTTTAGACATCTTAGTAACTATGGATTGGAAGGCTCTGTATTCTGTTGAAAGAAATGGAGGCATCAGAGCAGGTACCCATTTTGTACAGAAAACCATGCTTAATACTGCCCCCAGGCAAATCCCAGAGAGCATGCTACTGAGGCCCCAGTGCTGGGCTAGGGCTTCCTGTGGGCGGAGATCGTGTCTTTGTAAAAGTAGCATAGTGCCTGGCTCATAGAAGAAGCTCAAGAAATATTTGCCAAACTGGATGGTGCTAGATCAGGAAAGGTGATCAGGGACAGGAGGGAGAAAGAGAATCATGAGCTGAGATGCCCTTACATTTCTGGAGTCTTGGACTTGTTCTTGCCGTTAAAGAACTCAGGGAGAGCCCTCCGCTCAATGGCATGAACACTGTAAGAGAAAACGGAATCGATTAAGAAGACACTGGTGGAGATGAGAGCCCCAAAGAGAGGTAAAAGCTAGAAGGGAGGGAGGGAGAACACAGTTCTTCGTTCCTTGAGGAGAACTTCCCACAGGGCTGTAAGACTCAAAGACACCAGGAGCTCCCCTAAAACTGAAATATACCCCAGTCTGTCTGGCTAATGAAGAAATAACTTATTTGGAGACAGGAAGAGAAGGCAAGGAAATGGGGAGGCATGAGAAGATGGAGAAAAAATACCTATTATAGTCAAACCAGGCAGCATAGCTGGGGATAATGATGTGGTGGGTCTGTTCAGTCACATTGTCCTCATGCAGGTCCGGGTTCTTCGTCTGCTCTCCCTTGTTCCCTGTACTGTTTTCATCCTCATCCTACAAGTATAGAGGCTGCTAGCCACACAGCATTCCCATTTTGCCCCTGGCGACCCTCTGCTTCTCCCACACCCCAGGAACGTGGGCACTAAGGATGGGTATGCGAATGAAGAATATAGGCCCAGAACTTGGAAAGGGTCAGAGTTTTGAGTTTTGAACAATAGCTAGAACTAGTCTAAGGTGGGAAAACTTGGGGCGATGGAAAGTTCTGAGTATCAGGAACTTTATAAGCACAAATCAGAATCCCATAGAGAGGTAGAGAAGGCTTCTCTAAACTGGCTGCACCTTGCCCGTGGTCTCCATGCTTTCATCCTCCTGTTCATCTGAAAGAGAGAGGCAGTAAAATAGAAGGTTGGAGTCTCCTGTGGGGCAGGAGAATCCTACTTTCTGAAAAGCCGCGGCAGGCTACGGGAAGGTGACAGCTGCGCCCCCTCTCCTTCTTACCCAGGTCAGTCATGGTGCCTCCTTTGACTGGGGCTGACTCGGAATCCTTCTTAGTGTTTACTGCCAGGAAAGAGAGTCATTTTACCAGACAGGTTCTGCCCAAATCAAGCCTTTACCTCTCCACCTTTAACAAGTCTTAGAGATCTCGCTTTCTCCAAATACTTCTGTCCATCTAATCCCAAAAAGCAGTAACTGCCTCCAGGCACAGTCATTGTAGGGCTTGAATCTCACCCGCCACTTTCCCTCCTTCCCCCACCCAAAATTCACTTAACTGTTTACCTATAAGGAAGCATCTTTTACTCTATGGACGTGCATAAATCATTTCTGTCTTTGACAGGTCTCCTTATCTCCATCTATGTGTCTGTAAATTCTTTAATGGACAGAGTCTGACCAAATCACTCTGTAGAGGAATGGTACGATCTTCAACATTTTTTAAAGCAGAGGACTTGCTTTAACTGAATCCATACCCAATAGCTCGGGAAAAAACATGAATACAGAAGAGAGCTGCTGTGATTGATGAGGGGGTGGAAGCCAGAACTCCTCTCTCTCAGTACCCCCACCCCCACCCCCACCCCTGAAATACACTCCTGGATATTATTTGAGCTTGTCTATGGAATACAGATCATATTCCACATTTACAACTGTACAACTCTTTAGCACCACAGAGCAATGATCTCCAAGGTGGGGTTCTCACATAGGATACAAAACATGGTCCACTGGAATACAGGCAAAGAATAGTAGAACTTCTCTTTACGTTTGTTTTTTAATCTTATCTTTTACATTTTCCCATTTTTAGGTAATGTTTGCATGTATTTAATAGTGTTTCTAAAGTAATGGAATAACAGTAGATATGTACAATTTATACTTGAATACTTTACTGGTGGGGGTACATGATCAAAAACAGTTTGGAGACAACTACTGTCAGGCGTAAAGCACAGTCCACAACTCAGATATGGATATGATGTCAGAGGACTGTCCGTGGTGATGAAAATAATTTTAATAACCAGCTAAACTGAAGGGAGAGTTCCTTAAGACCTGGAGCTGGGCCTGGGAAATCAGCCCTCTCCAAAGGTGGGTCCCAGGGTTTGTTGTGGCCCATACCTGTTTTAGGCAATGTCACCTCCTCTACATTGGGGACTGGTGAAGGCTCATCCATGTCCTTTGTTAGGTCTTCTTGCTCCTCCTCTCTGTGGCCACGCTTTGACTTGGTGTAAGGTGTTGAGGGACTGGGAAGGGAAGGGAGTGAAAGAGAATCCAGTCATCTTTGGACAAAGAGTCCCTGGAAGTTGAGGTTCAAGGGGAGCAAAGCAAGAGAGAATCCCAAAGATGGAACTGAGCATACCCAGAAACCCATCACTATAGAGTACTGGGAAGTACAAAGGCTTTGCACTTGAAGATTTAGCTCTCTTTGAGTCTACTAGTGGCTGCAACCAGAATAACAACCAGGCAGCTAAAGAAGACCTCATTGTCCCTCTCAGGACATGGACAGGAATATGGCCTACCCAGGTCAGGGCCAGGTGGTTATGGGAAGCAATCTGTCCTCCCTTCCTTCAACATGGTGTGGAGAGAATGGTGAAGGTGGGGGCAGGGTAGGGGCTGCCATACCCTTTCTTAGCATTTTTCTTCTTAGCTTCTGGGGTTGGTGAAGGAGAGGGAGAGCGCTTCCTCTTCTTATAGTTCCCCCCTTTCTTGTCCCGTCGGTCTGAATCTGGGCTGTTCACCTGCAGGTTGCAGAATTGGAGCAAATGTCAGCCAACAAGCCCCACCGAAGACTTATTCCAAGATTAAGGGATCAAGGAAAAAAGAAGAGGAATTTTAACCTCATCTGTCAGTGTCTTGGCTGAAATCTTCTTTCGGCGGGAGACAGGGCTTTTGTCATCATTCACCTCGTAGTCTTCCTCATTCATCCATTCATTGAAAGTGTCTGTGTCCAGAATCCACTTCGCATGAACCTGAAGTACAAAGGCAGACTGTGCTGGAAAGAAGCCTGAAAGCCACAGCTCTGTCTGGGGACCCCGAACAGAAAAGCTGAAAGGTACAGGAGCCTGTGCTTCATCTCCAAATGGTGGTCTGGTCCTGGTATGAACCACTTTTTTTTTTTTTTTTTTTTAAGAATTTATTTTTGGGGCGCCTGGGTGGCTCAGTCGGTTAAGCGTCCGACTTCGGCTCAGGTCATGATCCTGTGGTCCGTGGGTTCGCGCCCCGCGTCGGGCTCTGTGCTGACAGCTCAGAGCCTGGAGCCTGTTTCGGATTCTGTGTCTCCCTCTTTCTCTGACCCTCCCTTGTTCATGCTCTTTCTCTGTCTCAAAAATAAATAAATGTTAAAAAAAAATTTTTTTTAATTAAAAAAAAAAAAAAAAAAAAGAATTTATTTTTAAGTAGTCTCTACACCTAACATGGGGCTTGAACTTAGAATCCTGAGATCAAGAGTCACACAGTCTACCAACTGAGCCAGCCAAGCACTCCCTGGGATACTTTTTGGGGTACTTTAGGGGACAAGAAATGCTCACCTTCCTAGGTTTCTCAGGAGTTGGAGCATCTTCCACAGATGCTTCAATTTCACTGGCTGGGATCCAAGTGTCGTAACTGCCATAGGAAATTGGTGAAGTCAGATCAATGGGATGGAGTTGTGGAAAAGTAAAGTGCAAATCTTTTACCTTTCTCATTTGCAAAAAAAGTATTGGATTGTTAGGTTATTTTTTGGTATGATTATTTTTCCAATTGATATTGGGATTCTTTTCATTATAAAATAATAAAAACAACTTCAGAAATAAAAAAAGAAAGAAAAGAGTCCCTTCAACACAACTGTTCAGTATATATTTTTCCCAGTAAATTTTTTCTGTACCATTTTGTTTTTACGTAACTGCAATGTCACTAGTGTTATTTTACAATCCTACTTTTTAGCATTTAATATTTATCTACAAATTATCCATGTTATTTCTATCAGTTCAATGGCTGCATAATAGTCCACTGAGTAGATAAACAAATTGCTGAAACATTTTCCCATTGTTAGACATTTAGATTGTTTCTAACATTTACTTATCATAAATTATACTGGAAGAGCCATTTCACACATAAAGCCCCAATCTTTTTAGCCTAAGCCTCATTTAATAAGTCCAAACCTCTCCCAAGACAAAATTCTCATAATAGATAGAAGAACAAATTAACAGACCTAAAAATAACCCCAAAAGAGAGCCTGCTTGCTTTGCTAGATGTTCTAGGGCTTCTCAGTCTGGCTCTCATACTTAAACCTGCCCTAAGACCCTGTCCTCACCTGTCAGGATAGTAGCCCCAGTGCAGAAGAACCTGCTTATCCCTCTTCATGACTGGTCGTACCCATTCCTCTGGGGGTAAAAACAGAACAAGGAGAGATGTAAGCTAAAGGGGTATACAGAAAATAACAGTACACAATTTGTGTTGCAGCCAGGGACCTGGAAATAGGGATATAAGGCAGTAGGAGGGCTCAGAGTTGAAAGGAAAGAGGAGGTGCCAAGGCACTGTGCGGGGGCTGAGCAGTGTCCCCACTGCTAGTCTAAGCCATTCACTGCAGTGGCCAAGAAAACCCAGGTCTCACCTTCTTCCAGGTTCCCTGGGACGGGATACACAACATGGGAGGCATTGCTCTTATCCTCAGTGACTGTTCCCTGCATGGCACAAGGAAAAGTAGGTAAATATGGTGCCCTCCGAATTACTCATGGGTATAAATAAACCAAAATAAGATTTAACCACAGACCTGCCTTCCTAATCATATTCTGCTCAAAATGGTATTAAAGTTGGCTTGCCTTTTTTAAGCACACAACAGCTGAGAGGCAGAGGGAAATGGCTGGGATTGTGCTAATAACAAAGAAAAGCAAAGAACTAAACGTTCCTGCAGATAATCCTCTGAACAGATAATCTACACATGGGAAATGTAAAGTTGACTATATGTCCCCAGCAGTGATATCTGCTTGTTATTATAGAGTTCCAGAGTAAAGGTTTCATTCCTCTGAAATCAGGCAATCTCTGGCTTTCCGTACCCCCAGGCCAATGCAGCCGCTAGGAACAGTGATCTAAACCTGTCAAGACTGGGAGGTGGGAGAAGCAGAGAAAAAGCAGCTCAAGGCTTTAAGCCTAGTCTTTTCCCAAGTAGGCAGAGGCACCTCTGCAGTAGAAGGGCTGCTTATTGTATTGAAACGATCAGGAAGACAGTCATGGAGTTTCCAAAGCTCTCCTGACCCACCCACTCACCTGGTGTCTCTTGATAATGTCCTTTAATTTCCCTAGCAGTTTGGGTTCGATTTCTGGGCACAGAAAAATGTTAGGTCGAGACAGGCAGTTATTCTGTGGGGAGAAGAAAGAGATGGGATGGGATCATGGGAAAGGCACGATTTGGATTTTCACTGAGGGAAAGGAGATGGACAAGGGAGGTTCTTGACTATTACCTGCACCAAGGATTTCTCAATGGTCATGAACATTTCCACGTTGCGGTCCATGCGTGATGGATTCTGGAAATCGTAACGCCGCCTTGAAAAGAGGCAATAACTTATAGTGAGTGTTATAGATCAGGTCTGAGGATGAGGTTAGGGTATATGACTTCTCAGTATGGGAAATCAGAAAGCAGTTTTGCTCACAATAGTTGCCAAAATGGCCTGGGATCTGGGGTTCACTAAGCTCGACTCCATGAATCATTTGTACTTAGTCCAAAAGGACAAAGAAAAGCTTGAGATGCCAACCTAAGAATCCCCTTTCCTCTACAACACACACATTGATGCACACACACATACACACATACATACTCACTTGCTCTTAGACTATTTTGGCTCTGATTCTCAGCCATTTTTCTGACCTAGCAAGTCACACCTACTGACCTAGCAAAGTAAGAGACTTGCAAGAAGGTCTACCTACGTTCTCCCATCCCAGAAAGACCCCAGGAAATCATAAAGGGGGAGTCCCTCTAAATGTAAGAAGCACAGAGAAGAAGGCATCTCACCATCCCTGGTCACTCTTAAATTTGTAGGCAGCTGCAAGTATGTGGCACAGGGAGCCTCCTGCTTTGAAATCTAGGAAACATTTGATCTACAAAATTGAAATAGGAAAAAAGTACGTGAGAGTTACATCCTAGATTCTCTTATTAACAATCCTTTCACAAAATCCCATGCAAAACTAATCTCTCTCTCCAAGCTGGACTTCTAACCCTTATGCCACCGTATCTTGTGGCCTGGAAGAAGGGGGAGAAAGAAACCAGTATTCACAAAGCCCCACCTTGTGCCACGTACTTACTGGTTACCTCATCACCCATTACAGAACCCCTACAAGGTAGAGATATTAATCCCATCTAGAGATGAAGGGCTAGATACTCAAAATGTTTAAATGACTTGCCCAAGATCACAGAGCACCAAGTGGCAGAGCCAGGATTTGAACACAAGCCTGTGCAAATCCAAATCTCATCCAAATCCCTTTTAACCATGCCATAAGAGGGGGCACCTGGGTGGCTCAGTCGGTTAAGCGTCCGACATCAGCTCAGGTCAGGATCTCACAGTTTGTGAGTTTCAGCCCTGACGTCGGGCTCTGTGCTGACAGCTCGGAGCCTGGAGCCTGCTTCGGATTCTGTGTCTCCCTCTCTCTGTCTCTCTGCCCCTCCTCAGCTTGCGCTCTCTCTCTCAAAAATAAATCAACATTAACCATGCCACGAGAGTTTCACGTATGAGCTCAGACACGCTGAGATAACCTACTGTACAAAGTATTTGTTTTTTAAGATTTTATTTTTAGGGGTGCCTGTGTGGCTCAGTCGGTGAAGTGTCCGACTCCTGATCTCAGCTCAGGTCTTGATCTCAGGGTCATGAGTTCAACCCCTGTGTTGGGCTCCATGCTAGGCGTGGAGCCTACAAACATACATACATAAATATCAAGACTTTATTTTTAAGTAATCTCTACACCCAACGTGGGGCTTAAAGTTACAACCCCCACACGCTCCAACGACTGAGCCACCCAGGCGTGCCTTGTTGCACAAAGTATCACTAAGACAAAGAGAGCGGTAAACTGGGGACTAGGGCAAGCCAGTAATGCCCTGACCAGGGATAGGGATGATAGGAAATTACTCAAATCTCAAAAAGTATAAAACTTACAAAACCCCCACAACTCTCTCTCCAGTTTGGAGGATTCCCCATGCATTTGCACTCACCGGCAGTTTAGTGAGTGGTGCATTGCTGACATGTTTGCCAAAAACTTCTTCCTGAAACTGTAGCAGCTGTACAACCAGGCTAGACAAGGACTTGTTGGTGGGTGGTTCAGCTTGTATATACTAAGGAGACAGAGGGAAAGGTAAGAAAAGGAGACTCCAGATGAATTGTCCATTATCTCCCTTATTTCTTCCCAGGGAGCTCTAGAAACATCTGGGGTAGAAAAAATAGGCTCTTCTTCCTCCACATGTCTACTTTCTATAAAGAAAATGGCAGAAGGGAAGCCCTCTAAGCCCCTCACCAGAAGTTGACATTCTGCTGCCCCCAGCCCAACCTGCCAGCATTGTTGGCCACGGAGACTTCCTATTCTTTCTCAGCTACACCCTGAAATTGGAGTTGAAAGACCCTGATTTCTAGTTAACAACACTGAAGGTGGTAAAATTCTGAAGGTTCCTTAAGTTCAGGCAATGGAAGCAACACCTTTGAGGCTCTAAGCGAGACAACAGTGTACTTCTTGGGGTAACTCTGTGGAAGGCCAAGACTCCCCCGTAGAATGCAGCTTAATACGAAAGGTGCAAGGAAGTGAGGCAAGGCAAACAGACTGAGAGCTGAGTTTGTGCATTCTGCTTCTACTAGGAACTGGGCACAAAAGTCTTTGTAGGCTCTCCTAGATGGCAAGGACCAGCTACTAAGACCCAGCCTGGTGAGAAAGAGCAAGAAAACATCTATCCTTTCGGGGGAAACTGTATCCGAGACAAGCAACCCTGGGCCTTTTTACACATTTCCATATTATGCTACCTAGTATCCTAGCCTTCTGTTCTAATTTAAATCTGAGCCAACAGGCTAACTTTCTCTTTACCTTCTGACCCCTGTTTCCTCAACCCTAATCACAGAGAAAAGTGCTCTTCTCAGTGGGAGATGTAAAGAGAGCCTTGAAGGAAAAGGTAACTGACAAAGAGCTAAGAACTTGAAAGCTGAATTTGAAAGCTCACAGGCTGTCAATCCCCCCAGGGCCAGAGACTAAGCCCCTAGACTGATCTCCCTTCCAAAAAGGTCAAAGGAAGAGGCTGGGGAACCAGAGCCTCATGCTGGGGTACAGGAAAAGCCACAGATCCAGCAGCTGTTTGTCAGGATTCTGACACTCAGAGAGACCTCTGAGACAGGGCCATAAGCAGGATCAGAGGGGCGTTCTCCTAAACAACCCATCACACTTCTGACAGGCTGCAAAGCTGGGCAGGAAGAACTGAGGAGCTGAAGGAAAACCAGAAACAGAACCTCTAACTGGGAATAGTGAAAAGGAAGAGGCAGACTATCTCCACAGAAAAACCCTATGTATAGATGTTCCTTTAAACGAGGCCTAAAGACAAAGACACCACCAGGAAGAGGTTTGACAGAAAAGTCAGGTAAGGCTTTTTGAACCCTTTGTTCACTACCTTATTATCTCCAGTTCCCAGCCGGGGGCCAGAGATATAAAGCTGTTCTAGCCTCTGAACCCCAAACCAAAGGCAGTGCAAGGCCAGGTGGCCCGGTGACTTCATTGTGAAGCTGAGGAATGGTTTAAGAGGTCGCTGCCCAGGAACTGCTATACCCTGCCTCCCAAGAGGTTTCCTTGCCCCTTGGATGAAAGTGGGGGACAAGCGGTAGAGACAGGTGGGCGGGGGGTGCTTCTTAGGGCTGATGAGCCGCCAAGGGCCTGCTCTGTGGCTGTTTACCGTCCTGCTTTCATCATCTCTCCGAACATACACAAAGCACTAGGGAGGCCTCAGCCTACCGGTACCTGGCTCCCTGGGGAGCTCTGGCGGGCACCGTGGCGGGCACGCTGGGGCGTGTGTGTGTGTAGGAGGGGGGGGGGGGACATCAGACACCCCATCCACCCTCGGCTGCCTCTCCCGGAAAAGCCGGGAAGGCTCTGGCCCAGGAGAGGGTGGGCGGCTGGCACCGGGACCCGCCGGGGCAGTGGAGAAAAACAAGGGGCAGAGGGCGCAGCAGGGAGGGCGGGGGCTGGAATCCCAGGCTGCAGGGCCGGGGGGGGGGGGGGGGGGGGGGGTGGGCGGGGGGGCGGCAAAAGAGGCTGGGGGGAGGGGCGCGGGGCGCCGGCGGGCGCGCTGGGGCTGCTCCGGAGGCCGCAGGGGAGGGGCCGCGGGCCGCCCGAGGGTGGGCAGGATCCGGGGGGAGCTGCGGGGCCTCGGTCCCTTTGTCCCGCCCCCGGCCCCCGCGCGGCCCTGCCCGCGTACCTTCTTGTAGTTCTTGCCGAGCCAGAGCCGCACGTTGTCGAACTGGGTCACGGTGTCCGCGGCCTCGTAGTACTTCACGTTGGGCCCGCCGTCCTTCTTCCGCACCGCCATCTTCTCGGGCTCGGGCCCCGCCGCCGCCGCCCGCCCCGCTCAGCTCAGCTCCCGCCTCCTCCGCCTCCTCCTCCGCCCGCCTCCCGCCGCCTCCCGCCGCCGCGGCCGCCGCCTCCCGCCGCCTGGGCCGGCCCCGGCCGGCGCAGCGCCCCCTGCCGGCCGGTCGGGCACGGCGACGGCCAAGCGCCGGGCGCGGGACCCACTCTGGCAGTCTCCCCGGCGGCGGCGGCGGTGGCGGCGGTGGCGGCGGAGGCGACGGGAGCGTTGGGGAGGCAGCCGCTTCCTGGAGGGGGCGCCCACTCCCCTGAGATCGTTCTGTGCCCGACGCGAAGCCTTTCCTCCCCCTTTGCCTCTCAGCCCAGGGAATGGGGAACCTTTCTATTCCTACCCCAAGGGGACGCCCCCAGCTCACAGCACATTCCCAACCCCTCATGGAGTCCTTAATTCCAAGGAACCCCAGACCCCTTTCCCCAAGAACTTCCTCTCTTTCATCCATCCCCAGAAGTTCCCCTTTTCAACTCTTCCTGAGTCTCCCTCAGCACCCCTCTCACTCCTTAACCCGAGGAGTCCTCTAGCCGCTACCCTGGGTCCCAGTCCCTTCCCTCCAACTGCTTCCTTCACAGGCCTCGCCATCGTTTTCTAAATAGCATACGCTCTTTAAGACCCCTCTTCCCTCCCTGAGTCACCCGGTCCACCCGACTGTTCTTTGAGTGGCATAGAAGCGAGGTAAGGGGCGAAGGGCGGGGGTCCCAGGATACACATCCTGTATGTGGTCGGAGTCGGCTTCCCATTGCCACACTCCCTCCCTGGTCGCAGTGTGGACCCCTTCTGTAAGCGCGCGGCAAAACATAGTTTTGGAAGTCACGGTGGCCGAGTGGTTAAGGCGTTGGACTCGAAATCCAATGGGGTTTCCCCGCACAGGTTCGAATCCTGTTCGTGACGGCCGCTTTTTTTCCCTCTCCCTCTCCTTCAGGATACGTAAAAGGAACTCCCCTCGCACGTGTCTTTCCAGCATTTACCTTTCTGTGTCAGAAATAGCTGAGAGGTCTCACCCCTGGATTGGGACGGATGGAGGTGATCATGGGAAGCTTAATTTGCACAACTGTATCGGCTGCTAGGATACTGGACACCTTCGCAGTTCTGTAACTTCAGGTTTGTTAGAGCTTTGACACACGTTTCATTCTTGGGGAAGGGAATAGCAAAGGATTTGGCTGAAGAAGGGTTAGGTTTTTGGAAATCTGAATGCCTCCTGTGCTGTAATAGTTAAAATTAGAATTTCCAGGAAGAGAGGGCATCTCTGGATTTCATGACCAGAAGTCTGATTATCACTGAGACCCAGGAAAAAGCATACTCTCATTTGGATTTCTTTGAGGAGGCGCATCTCAGAAATCACTGGGCTAGGAGGGAGTAGCCTGTCAAACATAACAGCTTATGTTATGAAACATAATGGCTGGAGCTGGAGTGTGGGGAGATAACACTTTTTACTGAATGCTCATTATGTGCTAAGTACTGTTCTAAATTTTCTGTGTATTAACCGGGTTAGGGAATTAATTCCTTCTCTGACCTCTAACCCTCCTGTACTCACCTTACTGGGTTCTTCCTCCCCCCCCCCCCCCCCACCAATTTCTGATCATAGGAAATATCTGGGATACTTGTTGAGGATGTTCTTTTTGTATTTCATTTCTTGCACAGCAGCATCTTCTCCAAGATGAATCTCCCCAAGTGCAGGGAGTTCAGTAGTAATTCATAGAGCTTTCCCCACACTTACACTTTGCAGTTTCCTGCCTTCATACCCTTTTTCATGCTCTTCTCTCCGAGATCACCCTCACCACTGTACCCTTCCCTCCTTCATACCCCATCATTTATCCCTTCCCATCCTGCACATCCTTTCATCTTTCCTCCTTGAAGCTCTTGATTCCTCCAGCTGGAACCCATCATTCTACCACCACCATCCACCTGGTTGCATGCAAGGAATCTCCTTTGACACACTTCTGTAAGAATTAAAAGTTATATTTATTCTGCTTCCTAAATATGTCTTAAGTCTGTCCATTTTTTTCAGGGTGAGGGCAGGCTAGACCCACTACTTGCTGGGGCCTTCATGAGGAAAGTAGGGTTATGAGGACCACATGAGTTAATATATGGAAAGCTGCACTAAAGCATCCAGTCGTAGCCAGAGACCTTAAACCCTTTCATGGCTGCTTTTTGGGTTTCCTGACCTGGTCCCTTTTCACTAACCATTCTTTCACATTCACTACATTCTATCCACTGGCATTCCTGGTATAGTATTTGTCTGTGTTCATTCTGTTCTCCGCCTGAAATAATCTTTCTCATCTTCACCTTCTACTCAACCTCTACTTCAATGTCAGTTGTCCTGAGAAGTCTTCTCTAGTTACTTGTCACCTACAATACCCCAATCTTCCCCAGTAGGACATAAATTCCTGGCACATATAAGCCACTCAATTAAAAAAAAAAAATCTTTGTTGAGTAAATGGATGTGTGGGTGTGTGTGTGTCTATGTCTATATGTCTGTGTGTCTGTGTTTAATGTCTATTTTGAGAGAGAGAGAGAGAGAGGGGGAGAGCGTGAGTGGGGAAGGGGCAGAGAGGGAGAACCCCAAGTAGGCTCCACATTGTCAGCACAGAGCCCAATGCAGGGCTAGGTCCTACCAACCATAAGATCATGACCTGAGCTGAGTGAGCCAAGATCAAGAGCTGGATACTCAACTGACTGAGCTACCCAGGTGCCCCTCGATGTGTTTTTACAGTAGTTACGTATACATGTTTTAATCTTCATTCAGATTGGACTGTAAGCTTCTTGAGAGTTTGGACTGTGTATTTTTTTTTTTTTTTTGTATTTCCTTTACTAGGTTTTTATATACAGATGTGAGCAAATATGTAGTGAATGAGTTAATAAACTAACAGGCTCAGTACTCAAGCTTCCTACCAAATGCCATTTTGCGCATGCTCTCAGATTTAAATGTCTGGAGAGTCAAGACCAAAATTGACCAGCAGAGGGCAACCAACAACTATATTGTGAAGGGAAGAAGGCACCATGGCTTACAAAATGGAGGATCTGGACGGAAAAGCTAGCAGAGGTTGTTTGGTGTTTGGAGATCATACCTTTCGCTCTCAAATATTTTCCCTGTAACTGTCATAGGTGAGAGGCCAAGGTTTCAAACCTTCATGTACAATAGATAAATTTCTACCATCCCCACCGCCCACCTGAACTCCTCAATTCCTTCACTTTACCCCTTTTATCCCAACAAATCCCCTATCCTTATACCTTTCCTTGACTTATATGATCAGGTCCCCCCAGGCATTCTGTAGTTTCTGGCTTGGTATTTGACTTTGCTCATTTGCCCTAAAGTTACCTTCTCCACGTAGGCTTGTAAAGCCCACTCATTTCAAAGTCCTAAGGAAACTTACATAAACATCCTTCCATAACACATTCAAATTGCACAGGATCAATCCATTAAATCAGAACAAAACTACACCTTTATTTGACAGTTCCAAATCATCACGTTGTTTTCTACTTCCTTCTATTTTTTCTTTAGATTATTTTATTTTATTTAAAAATTAAAAAAAAATTTAACGTTTATTCATTTTTGAGAGACAGAGAGCGAGCGGGGGAGGAGCAGAGAGAGAGGGAGACACAGAATCTGAAGCAGGTTCCAGGCTATGAGCTGGCAGCACAGAGCTCAATGTGGGGCTCAAACTCACTGACCACGAGATCATGACCTGAGCCGAAGTCCAACGCCTAACCGACTGAGCCACCCAGGTGCCCCTTATTTAAAATTTTTTAATGGGGCACCTGGGTGGCTCAATTGGTTAAGCGTTGGACTTCAACTTAGGTCATGATTTCACGATTCTTGAGTTCAAGACCCGAGTCTAGCTTTGCGCTGATAGCTCAGAGTGTGGAGCCTGCTTCAAATTCTGTGTCTCCCTCTCTCTCTGCCCCTCCCCCACTCACACTCTGTCTCTCCCTCTCTCTCAAAAATAAACACAAAAAAGTGTTTTATTTTTTTTATTTTTATTTAAAAAAAAATTTTTTTTTAACGTTTATTTATTTTTGAGACGAGAGAGACAGAGCATGAATGGGGGAGGGTCAGAGAGAGGGAGACACAGAATCCGAAACAGGCTCTGGGCTGTCAGCACAGAGCCCGATGCGGGGCTCGAACTCACAGACAGCGAGATCATGACCTGAGCCGAAGTCGGCCGCCCAACTGACTGAGCCACCCAGGCGCCCCAAAAGTGTTTTAAATAAAATAAAAATTTTATAATGCTTATTTATCCTTTGAGAGAGACTCAGAGTGTGTGTGTGTGTGGGGGAGGGGCAGACAGGGAGACGAAGAATCCTAAGCAGTCTCCAGGCTCTGAGCTGTCAGCACAGAGCCCGATGCAGGGCCCGAACCCATGAATGGTGAGATCATGACCTGAGCTGAAGTCAGATGCTTAACCAACTAAGCCACCCATCTCTACACCTCCACCCATCTCTACACCTATCATGGGGCTTGAACTCACAACCCCAAGATCAAGAGTTGCATACTCCACCAACTGAGCCAGCCAGGCATCTCTACTTCTGTTTTTTGAATAAAATGTATACTCTCTGCCTCTAGCTTCTTACTACCTTAATACACTGTTGTGAAAACCTTTGCTAACTTTGAAAACTTCGATTTCTTTTTTTTTTTTTTAATGTTTATTTTTGAGAAAGACAGAGAGAGTGTGAAAGGAGGAGGGGCAGAGAGAGAGGGAGACACAGAGTCTGAAGCAGGCTCCAGGCTCTGGGCTGTCAGTGCAGAGCCCAACGCTGGGCTCGAACTCATAAACTGAGATCATGACCTGAGCTAAAGTTGGATTCTTTTTTTTTTTAATTTTTAAAAAATATTTATTTTTGAGAGAGACAGCATGAGCAGGGGAGGGGTAGAGAGAGAGACACACACAGAATCCGAAGCAGGCAGGCTCCAGGCGCTGAGCTGTCACCACAGAGCCTGACATGGAGCCTGAACCCACAGACTGTGAGATCATGATCTGAGCTGAAGTTGGATGCTCAACCAACTGAGCCACCCAGGTGCCCCTGAAACCTTCAGTTTCTTAATGTTTATTTTTGAGAGAGTGAGGGGGGGGGCAGGGGAGAGAGGGGGACAGAGAATCTGTCGCTGACAGCAGCGAGCCAGATGTGGGGCTTGAATTCACGAACCAAGAGATCATGACCTGAGCTGAATTCGGATGCTCAACCGACTGAGCCACCCAGGAGCCCTGAAATCATTTTTTTCTCTTTTCTTTTCTTTTCTTTCTTTCTCTTTCTTTCTTTCTTTTTCTTTCTTTTCTTTCTTTCTCTCTCTTTCTTCTTTCTTTCCTTTCCTTCCTTTCCTTCTTTTCTTTCTTTCTTTCTCTCTCTCTCTCTCCCTCCCTCTTTTTCTTTCTTTCTTTCTTTTTTCCTTCCTTTCTTTTTTTTTAAACTTTTAAAAATGTTTATTTTTGAGAGAGAGAGACAGAGTGCAAACAGGGGAGGAGCAGAGAGAGACACAATCTGAAACAGGCTTCAAGCTCTGAGCTGTCAGCACAGAGCTCGATACGGGGCTCAAACTCACGAACCATATTATGACCTGAGCCAAAGTCATATCTTTTTTTTTTTTTTTAAATGTTTTAATGTTTATTTATTTTTGACAGAGAGAGAGAGACGAGCGTGAGCGGGGGAGGGGCAGAGAGAGAGAGGGAGACACAGAATTGGAAGCAGGCTCCAGGGTCTGAGATGTCAGCACAGAGCCTGATGCGGGGCTCGAACTCACAGACGGAGAGATCATGACCTGAGCAGAAGTCGGATGCTCAACCAACTGAGCCACCCAGGCGCCCCAGAGCCAAAGTCATATCTTAACTGACTGAGCCAACCCAGGTGCCCCCGAAACTATTGATTTCTTATTGGACTTCAGAGACACTCACTGTACTCTCTTTTCTTAGAACATTGTTTCTCCATCTCATTTGTTTTCTCCCTCCTTCTGTGGAATTCTGCCAAAAGCTCCATTCTTTTTCCTACTCCAAGACAAAAATCCCAAGCCAAACTGTGGTCCTGTACCTTCAGCTACCTATGACTGCATAGTTGACCTAATGTCACCCAAAACACAAACTGCTCCTTTCCCAAGATGACATTCTCGACTTTTCCCATTTCTGTTAATACTATTCTCTCAATTCCATCTAGTTTCCAATCTTAAGAATTAATCTGACATTTTCTTTTCTCCTATGCCCATGATTCATCAATCATTTCTTCTTCCATCACATCATCTGTTACAGTGGCCTTCCAGATGCCCCAGTTTCACCACTATAAGAGTCACATTGATTTGCCCTGAGGGTTCTCAGTGTTTCCATTGGTCAATTGCCAGAATTGAGAAGGAACTTGAAATGATACTGAAAGAACTGTGGGTGTTTAGCATGAAGAAGCCTTAGGAAGGACATGACAGCCAACTTTTCATCTAATTGGAAGGTTGTCACACAGAAACAGAATAACAGAAGATACTATTGGGTTTCAATAGGCTGAAGCATCAGGAAGGTAGATTTTGACTCAATATCTAGTAATAGAAGGTGTCTACCATGGGACTCAGATGATGGTCGACTTTCTTAGAGACAATCAAGCAGAGGAGATATAGAATCTTGTTCATGATTTTGGTTTCATGATGGTAGTTGATCTGGATGATCTACAGTGTTCCAGGCAAATCAAAGACTCTGAGCCTCAGAGCTATTTGGAAATCTGAGGGCTCCTGAAGGGGTTGTTTTAATGTCACTCTTGGTTGTATTTTGATCTGGAGGCTAACCAGACAACTCTTAAGCTTTCTTTTGCTCCATCTCATCTTGCCCTTCTTATTCTGCTCATTGGGGAACCTGAAACGAAAACTTAGTATTTGTGGGGGAAAAAAAAGTATTTGTAGAAGGGGAAGGATTAATATCGGCCCACATGTATAGAATGGAAGTGTTACACATTGAATTTTAAAATTACTGTTTTTACAAAGAAAATGGTAGGGAAGAGTTTTATTGGAAAAATTAAGATATTAGGTTTTATAAATCAGCAGTGTTGCTCAAGAGAGTAAATACTTTTTTCTGCAGTAACCACATTTAAATATCGTGAGATACATTTTTTTTTTTTTTTTATGTTTATTTAGGGGCACCTGGATGGTTTAGTCGGTTAAGCTTCCAAATTTGGCTCAGGACATAATCTCATAGTTCATGGGTTGGAGCCCTTGTGTTGGGCTCTCTGCTGTCAGCATGGAGCCTGCCTCAGATCCTCTGTCCCCCTCTCTGCCCCTCCCTTGCTCTTCCTCAAAAATAAAATAAACATTGGGGCGCCTGGGTGGCTCAGTCGGTTAAGCGTCCGACTTCGGCTCAGGTCACGATCTCGCGGTCCGTGAGTTCGAGCCCCGCGTTGGGCTCTGTGCTGACCGCTCAGAGCCTGGAGCCTGCTTCCGATTCTGTGTCTCCCTCTCTCTCTGCCCCTCCCCCGTTCATGCTGTGTCTCTCTCTGTCTCAAAAATAAATAAACGTTAAAAAAAAAAAATTAAAAATAAAATAAAATAAACATTAAAAAAAATACTTTAGGGGAACCTGGGTGACTGTCGGTTAAGCATCCAACTTCTCAGGTCATGATCTCACGGTCCTTGAGTTCCAGCCCCGCATCGGGCTCTGTGCTGACAGCTCAGAGCCTGGAGCCTGTTTCGGATTGTGTCTCCCTTTCTCTCTGCCCCTCCCCCACTCGTGCTCTGTCTCTCTGTCAAAAATAAACATTAAAAAAAAAGGTATTTTAAAACAAAAAGAGAAACATGCTTCTGTGATCAACACACCCTGCCTAAATTCAACCATTTTTAAAAAATCCTTAATTCTAGGGGCGCCTGGGTGGCGCAGTCGGTTAAGCGTCCGACTTCAGCCAGGTCACGATCTCGCGGTCCGTGAGTTCGAGCCCCGCGTCAGGCTCTGGGCTGATGGCTCGGAGCCTGGAGCCTGTTTCCGATTCTGTGTCTCCCTCTCTCTCTGCCCCTCCCCCGTTCATGCTCTGTCTCTCTCTGTCCCAAAAATAAAAAAATAAAAAAAAAAAATGTTGAAAAAAAATCCTTAATTCTTCCCAGCGAGATACCCCCAATTTAATCAGGCTGAGCATCTCCATTGACAACTTAATACCTTCTCTCATGAAGTTCTTTCTCTTATAACTGAGTAGCTAATGCCTTCCCCTACTAAACTTTTCAGCGACAAATTAGGAGACCTTATCCAAAATTGCTTTTATGTGACTATGCAGTGCCATCGTTGCACAAAACAGTTCTGGAACTCCTTCACAGCTAGTTTATGAGCCACATTTAAATGATTCATTACTTGTCAACTGTACTCAAGACGCACACACACTATAATCCTATTATCATACAAAAAAATCATTCTAAATCTTTTTTTAAGCTACAGCAGTAGCCAACTTTATCATGCATCTATTTCCAGAATTTATTCCAGATTACTTCTGGAATCCACCCACCCCCGGTCCATTCTTAGCCTTCATCCTGTCCTTTTGGTGTTGGCATTTCATTCCTAGAATTTCTTGACCACCTTTGGGCAGATAACTCCCAAATCCACATGCTTTTAAGCCCCAGATCCACGTTTCCATTTACTGGCTAAATACCTTTATGTGATAGTATTTACAACCCAACGTTCCCCACCTGAGCTCATTACTTCACCGTTGAAACCTGCTCATCCTCTCCTCCTGCCTATTCAGGTTAATAATGACCCTATCTTTCATTCTCACAGGAGAAATCTCAGTCTTTTATCTGTGACTCATCTTTGGTTACGTGACCCTGGTTACGTGCACTGGTTAGGAACTCAAGCTCCGAAATGACTTTCTTGGTTCAAATCCCAGTTCTAATCATTAGCTATGCGAATTTTGTTGGCTATTTCCCACATAGAAAATGGAGATGGCAATAGGCACCTTTTGATAAAAACCGTTGGGATGATGAGATGTTTGATACTTACAATAGTGCCCAAATCACGATAAATGTCCAACCTTCTTTCCTCACTGCCAGTATCTGATCTTGTTCAGAACTCCGTTCCAGTGATTCTTCTTTTAAAGGATTTTTTTTAAAGGTCACTTTTTAAAATGTTTGAGAAAGAGCAGGGGAGAGGCAGAGAGAGAACTTTTTTTTTTTAATGTTTATATTTGAGAGAGAGGAGGGAGGGGAAGAGAGAGAGAATCCTAAGCAGGCTCTATGTTGGGTCCAACGCTGGGCTTGAACTCATGAACCATGAGATCATGACCTGAGCCGAAATCAAGATTCAGACACTTAACTGACTGAGCCACCCAGGCGCCCCTAGAGAATCTTAAGCAGGCTCCATGCCCAGGACAGAGCTGGACACAGCGCTTGATCTCATGACCATGAGATCATGACCTGGGCCAAAAGTCAAGAGTTAGACACTCAACCGATTCAGCTACCTAGGCATCCCCATCCCTAAGTGATTCTTCTGAGAAGCATCTCACCGTTGGTAGTAGGTAGTTGAACCCTTTCCTCCTCATCATTCCATTGTACTTAGTCCTTATTAGCAATATATTATTTTACATTTCCTTTGTTCAAGTGTCTGTCACCTACTAAACTGCAAATTCCTTTAAGGACTTTTTTTCTCAATTATTTGTGCATCTCAAATACATGTCACGTGTGGCACATGACAGGTATGCCCTAAGTGTTGGCTGAGTGAATCTAGTGAGTTACTAAGGCCTGTCAACTTTATTCCCTGTCTCGTGTCCTCTTTCCTGCTCTTTCAAGCTCTCATCCTATTGCATGATTTACTGCAAAGCTTATTTGGTATTGTCACCAATTTTTCACTGTCTTTCCACTGCCACCAGAATCATGAGTTGGAGGTTACTCCTCGTCAAAAACTTACCTGAAAAATTAAAGACCAAATTCCCTGCCATGTATTCAAAGCCCCCCAAGAATTGGCCCCAAACTATTTCTAGTCTTATCTTCCACCATTTCCTTCAACAAACTCTATGCTCCAGATTGCACTGGTGTCTTCCTTCTTTAATATATCCTTCACCATAACTTGTTTTTATTCACACTACGGTCTCAACCTAAAAGCAGAGGTTGCAAACTGGTGGACCCTGTTTTTTATGGCCCACAAAAAATTTTTTTTTACATTAAGCCAACGTTGAAAACTTGTGGCATTTAGAATAAACATTAGGATGTCCAATGGTTCTTGAGAAGCAATAAGATTTGACAATATGGGGCCCCTGTTGCTGTATGGCAGCAACCCACCTGAACTACACTGCCAGCTGCCCCCTCCTCAGGGCACCTGAGCAGCTTTTAAAAAAACCTCTCAACCATATAAGTATACCATGAAGAGATCAGACTAATGGTGGGACAATTGGGCCTATCACCTGATGTTACACAACATAGAACAGCTCTCCTGTGATGTCTTCTATCCTCAGAACTACTTAACTTGAATCTCTCAGGCTCTGGATCAAATTCTGTTTAGCAAAAATAGGGTAGAGGAAGTTAAAGGGCACCGCGCAGAAGCAATCAATCAAATCCAAAAAGACCACTCTCCAGGACAACTGGCCCAATCTCTTCAACAAATCAGTGTTACAAAAAAGATTGTTGCAGGAGTGCAAGAGATAGTTAATACATGGTTCCTGGATTGGATCCAGGGCTGGACAAAAATTAGCTCTAAAAGTACTTTCTTAAACCAGTTAAGGAAGTGTGAATATAGATTGTTAATTTTAAGCATGTTATGTTGGCAATGTAGGAAAATGTTCCGATTCTTCAAATTAACACACTGAAGTAAAGAATCAAAACCAACCCTCTATATTTCCCCACCCATTCTCCTGACTTTAAAAGTCTACAATGGGCTGGCAAACTTTCTATAGGGCCAAGTAGCAAATGTTTTAGGTTTTGTGGGTCATAGTGTTGTGGCAACTACTCAGTTCTGCTGTTATAATCTCAAAGCAGCCACAGACAATACATAAACAAATGGGCATGGCTGGGTTCCAGTAAAACATTTTTACAGAATCAGGCAGCGGGATGCAATCTTCAGTTTGCCAACCTCTGATCTAGAATAAATACCACTTCTCCTAAACAAGTATTTCCTGGTACCCATCAGAATCGGTGCCTTTATCTTCCCTCTGCTAACATATTGCTTATTGCTCTACTTACCACATTTATTATTCCTATAAACTTATCTCCATTATGGAATACATTCTTTGAAAGTAGGTGCCATTGTGCTACATGACACCCATCCCGACCTGAGTTCCTTGCAGAATATTCAATGAATATTGTTTCCAAAAACCAAAATACCCTAAAAGATTGATTTGGCACCATTTGTGACATTCACAAGAATGAGCAACAGGTTCTGAAAGTAATTTTGAATAAGCTTCAGGGGAAAAAAAAAAGCACTCCTGGTATCACTAGACACTATATATATATATATATATATAGTGTATGTATGTATGTGTTCACCAGTGTTTTAGAATCAGACCTTGTGCACATGAAAGTGTAGCAGATTCAGAGCACAGGAATGTCCTTATGCCCTTTTGTTTTTTAACCACACACTAGAGTATCGAGGGTATTAATGGATTTACAGGAAGTGTATCATAAATGCTCAACAAATTGCAAATATACTACTGGGGGAAAAAGATTTTCTTTTTCTCATGGCAGGGAGAAGGTGGCAGCAGATGCCTGTGAAAGGGTTTATCAAGATTTGACAACCACACCAGGTTCCATCATTCCAGGTTCCTTTCCTCACATTTACTTCCCTGGCTAGGAGACACTGGGTAGTGGAGGCATCCCTGACTGCGATGGAATCCCAGATTCCAAAGCAAAGGTGCTTGTGGGACAATGGAGAAAGGTACATGCATCTCTTCTGTTGAAATTGTCCTAAAACCCCAGGAACACTTAGGGAAGACATGGAATTTGGGCAAAGGCAAACCCTGGGAAAAAAAAAAAAACACAGTTCAGGTCACTGGAGAGAACATGTTGGCTTCTACAGAACAGGAGACAGGAGGGAAAGTGGGAGGAGAGCACACAGAGCAAAGTGAGGTGCACACTCCCAGACAGACATCCTCCTAAAACAGAGGTTAGTTCTATGACAAACGTAGGTTATAAAGCAAGAAATAAGGGGAATCAAGGTGAGAGAAAGGGCAAAGCAGAGGAGAAAGCATCACAAGAAGGGGAGTGATGTTGAATTAAGAATTGAGAGTTGAGTAAAAGGTTTATTATTAGTGCAGTCAACACCATGGAACAGCACATATAACACAACCAGCAACCCGCAGAGACACTAGTGCAAAGGGGAGGGAAGCCTTAACTGAGCTTCCTGGCTCTGTCTGAAGGTGATGACAGGAGAGTATGGGCCTCAGTAAGGCAGGCAGGGTCAGAGGGGAGTGGAAGAAATGTAGTAACCAGACTAAGTATAGCAGCGTTTTCAAATTCCTGAGCACAATGTCCTGGAGCTGGAACACAGGACTGTTCCCTACTCCCTTCAAGCTGTATCCCTCCACCCCATTCCCAGTGGAGCCATGACCCAACTCCCCAGACCTATAGCAGGCAAGCTGGCCTGGAATAAAACTCCAAAGAGAGAAGAAACTGTTATATGGCCATATGTCTTCAACCCCACTCCCACTGGTATATTAGAATAATCACACCCTCTATCCCTCCCCTTCTCTAGCTCTACTAGCCACCCTAGCTAGGGATCAAGGAATGCCTGGGTAGCCTAAAATAGAGCTGAAGTTCTCAGAGGGCATGGGTAAGACAATGCACAGCCTGTACTCAGAGACACAGAGATATCATGTCTCTCCCATCTTGCCTGGTGAAGCTTAGAATCCAACTATGTATCTCCAAGGAAACTGGGGGTTGGGGGGATGGCAAGGTCTTCAAAATTAATACAGAGTTTTACAAGGAGACCCCTGGAAGGACTGGAGCAAAGTTCAGAGGGCACAGGCATTGATGTTGGACTGTCACATCCATCACTGGAATAACAAAAGAAGCGTCTCATCTCAGATGGGGTTATGGAGGGTTGGGGCAGACATAAGTTCAGCCAAGGACTCCCTTGGGCCCTTCTTATATTAAAGCCAAAGATTGTGCTGAAAAGGAAAAATATAAAACAGATCCCATCCCTGTCCCATCCCACCCTATCCAGAACCCCCACAATAGGAATATCAAAAGAAAGTTTTAAGCTTTGTTAATTTTTTTTTCTTTTTCCTTTCTTAAAAAAAAAAAAAAAAAAAAAAAGTAAATAAATTAGATTGCCAACAATGTGGCTGGACTGGAAAAGTAGGGTAGCCATAACCAGGCCATTCTAAAAAAAAAAGTGGGGGGGGGGGGAGGGAGAGAAGGAAATACAAACAATGGCCAAAGGAAATTATCAAAATAACTAGTTACAATCACAGGGCTGGAGAGGGGTCTATGGAACTATTACGGCCCATGCCAGAGGCAGTGCCTACCTGATTTCAGCAAAAGCCAGAGAGCTGCTTCTTGCTGAACACATCCACCTCAACAGACTAATCCCCTACTCCCAACCCTGTCATTCCCTAATTATGAGAAAATGTAGGAAAGAAGAGCTCATCTGGAAATTTTCGGCATCCTAACCTGCACACCTGCAGAACCAGCAGGAGCCTGCACCTGTAAGGTGGGCTGGACAGAGTATTGCTTGGCACAGAGGTCCAGTCTTTCCCTAAGGGCCAGTTACTGGCCTCATTATTTATTTCTAGGGTTTTGATTCCACCCTTACCATTTCTTCAGGATGTCTGCTCCCCAGAGCTGCCCTCTAAGTGCTGTTTAGTGTCAACAGGCCTGCCTGCTCTGATTCCCTGGTTTTGGAGGAGGGGGAACGATTAGATATTCCTCACTCCACCCTGATCCTCTAGAGAAAATTCTTTGTGCTTTCTAAAAATATCTAGAACCAGGGACCCTAGGCAGGAAAACAGATATAGAGGTGAGGACTTTTCCAAACTGACTGAAAATTTACAGACATCTTAGGGGAAGAAATTACGTAAAAGGAAGGAATCTGTGTTTCCCACCTGAAAGGCTGAGCAAAGTGCCCCGGGGCCCTTCAGTGCCAGAAGAGCAGGGAAACACGTGGCCCGTGTGTAAGCCACAGTACTATGGGTAGTAGGGAGGACTCAGGGACCAGCTGCTGGAGCGATGGGCTTTCTGACTGCCATCTCTTCCTGCTAGCCCGTCGAGATCTCCTATATCTCTTCCACACCATGCGCAAATATCATGACAAGCCCCGGCTCCTGCACCATGTCGTCACCCATATGCTGGTTCTCACAGGCCATCACGACAACAGCCTGCTTGCCAGGGATGCGCTTGGCCACGTAGTTCTCATAGTAGCGCCGGTTCATCTGTCTTGTCTCTAGTGTGGCCAGACCCTGGGGCCAGCTACGCTCGTGGGCATTTTCGATCAGCTCGTTGACGATAGAGGCAGGACAGCCACTCTCCACCAGGGAGCGCTTGATTACAGCCTGGAGTACAGCATCTGGGGTCGAGATCATCCCTCCCCAGCGGGTCACTCTTGCTGGCTGCAGGGAGTTCACCCACCTGTGTGGAGGGGGTTGAAGGTGGTCATTCCAGCTCATCCCCCTTTTCTTCATTGGCTTTTTCTCCTAATAGGAATGACCACCCACTTGGTGCTCAGCTTAACCCTAATCTCCCATCTTCCTTTTTCCATCACTAGTTCAGAAACTCTAAATCCTTCCCTAGTTGGTCCCGTGTGAGTCACCACATGTCACTCACCAGATGAAACTCAAAAGTGCAGAGTTTCTGTCATTTTTCTTAAAAATCTCAATACTAAACACACACAGTGCCTAGCACGTACTAAGTGCTCAACAAATGTTTACCGAATGAAGTGATTATTCCTCTATACTGTGTCCCATGCAGCACTGTTTACTCTCTATATATTGATTCACACTTAAGAGTTTAGTCTATGAATTGCATGGGACTCCAGCACTGAAAGGGATTCTAGACTTTGCTTGTTTATGCTGCATTTTAGATCCTTCCCCTGGATTTGCACTGACTGTCTTCTCTGGATTGTAAGCTACCTGACAACAGGGACAATGTCTATTTCTTTTTGGCCCTCCTAACACTCCACAGCCTTTAATACAGGGCTCTGTACATGTGGGTACTCACCTAAGTCTCAATGAACTGAATACTTGGGTAAGCTTTCCCTTCCATCCACCCAATAGAATAGGAGATCCTATAGTGGGGCTGGAAGTTATCCTCTTCTCCTTGGTCCCTATCCTTCATCCCAACATCTGAAAAGCGGTGGCCCCAGCCCAGCCCTTTTATTACCCGCCCTTCTGCCATCCCTTGCGCTTCCTCCTTTCAGGGCTAGGTGCCAGGATGTGGAGCAAGTGACTCCATGTCCTGAGTGACACTCACTCTAGGATCTCGTTGTATTCAATTGTTTCCTCCAGGTTCTGAAGGTTGGGGTTGACACTGCGAATTGCACGCATGTATGCCTTTAGCAGCTGGATATCTCGCTTCTGTTGGAGGGAAGGAGAACCAGGGATGATGGTTAGGGCAGACAAGAGATGAAAGACAGAAGTTAGTCTGAGAATGAGGGCAACTGAGAGATCTGAGGAAAAACCAGACCTATACACTTCAGGAAGACAGGGATATGACTATCTCATTCACAGCTGTATCCGTAGTGCTTAGCTGAGTACCTTCTTAGAGAAGGCATTTGATGAATGTTAGGTGAATGAATGACATTGATGGGATGAAAGAAAGGGAGACGAGCTCCAATCTGATTCCCTACCAAGCCAGAGGCAGAGTATCCACTCACCCAGGCACATAAGCACAGGCACCGAGCTGCAGGCTCACACTGGTGCTTCTCACCCATGGCTCTCTGCACATACACACAGACACACGCATGCAGTTACACATAGTCACACATCTGTTATATACACATGTCTGCATATTAAGGACAGGTTCTCCCCTATGTTCTCTGGGCCTTACCTGCTCCGCCAGCTGGTGTTTGTGCTCCGCTGAGGTCTTCTCCAGCTCTGCGATGCGTGTCTGTTGCTGCTGTACCACTGAGCGCAGGTGCTTAATGCAGTTGTGGTTTGGCAGCTCATCTTTGGGCATCTCCAGGCTGCCACCCAGGGTGGGAAACAAACAGAACAGAAACGCTCAATGGGACATGTGGGCAAAGGCACAAAACTGCTGAGTGGGCTTTCTTCTACCCCAGATTTCTAACATTCAGGCCTCCCCTCTTATTTATTCCTTTCACTTCCTTCTCCACAGCTCCCCCCACATCCTTTTGCTATCTACTTTCTCTGGGCCTCTTTCCCTTTCTAAGACAGTGTTTTATCTACCACATGGCTCTCCTTTCCTTCTCACTCATTCCTTCTGAGAAGCCCTAGATTCACAGACCTGGCTATCAGCATGTAATCAACTATTTCACACCCCAAAGAAAGAAAGGAACAGGGCAAGAGGAAATATGAGAAGGCTGGAAATTAGAGCAGTCAATCTGACAAAGAGAAAGTAGTACTGGGCTGAAAAGGAAGAATAAAGGAAATCAATCCTTAGTGTTAGCACACAGATTGGGAACTGCTGCCTCGTTTCTTTTATTAAAGCAAGAGCAAAAAGATCATAGTTGAAAAAGCAGCACGAAGTGACATCTTGGGGTAGAGAGCCAGGGAGGCCAAGGACACTCCTTGTGTATGTACACAGGAAACTGCCTTAGCTGGTGAGCAAGGGATCTGGGAAAAAGGGGTGGGGGGAGAGGGGGAGTTATAAATGGGAAGGTCCTTATCTGTATGGGGCAGGGGAAGGGAAGTAATCTCACCCGCAGCCCTGTTCACAGGTCACAGGCCGTTTGGGGTTGTGCTCACAGTCGCTGAGGTGAGACATGAGGTTGTCAAGCCGGACAACAGCACTACAGCCAAATACAGCGTTGTCGCAGGCAATCTGCAGCTTTGACAACATGTTCCGCATGATCCGAGGTACTGGGCGCAGGTGGGCGACCGTCACAACGCTACGGTCCACCGGACATGTCTGCTGCTGAGAAAACCACTGGGTGATGCAGGCATTGCAGAAAGCATGCTCACAATGAGGTGCCTAGAAGGGAGAGCAGGGCAAAAGGGGCACAAGAGAATTAGCAGGAGCTAAGATCCTGAATATGATAACTCCGCAAAGCTACTCAAGCCTCTGAGCAGCTTCCAGGGCCAGAGGTCCCTGGGGGTCACAGGGAAGGACAGATGCACTATGGGCAAGACACTGTGTAGGGACAGGCTTCAGATAGGTTTCCTGTGCTCAAGATTCCAAACGAATTGTGACATAAGACAAACAAGTAAAAAGTTATGTAACGATAAGAGGTATAAATAATATTCCAGGACAATAGGAGAGATGACACAAGGCAGTCGATTATTAATTGCCAACTGGATTGCATACACAATAACTGCCAAAGAAATCCAAAGGAGGGTGAGATCTTTCTAGGCTAGGTCAATCAGGGCACGTATTTATTATGGAGGACATAATTTGACATGGGTCTTAAAGGATGAGTAGAGAGGACACAGGGAAGAGATTTACTGGCAAAAATGCAATATAAGAAAGCAAAAAAAACAAGCACCTTGAACTCCTGGTGAGAAGTTAAGAGTCCTCTCTGTGTGGGCCCAGGTTCCTATTTTATGAGGGCTGACCTGAGGCATTGCCTTGAATCCCAATGGTGAGGCCTATCCTCCCAAACAGAGCCATTTTCTCATAGAGTCACATTCTTTTCAATTTCATAAAGATCGTATTTCAGCTTACTTCTTTGATAAATCAGATAACCTCTAAAGTTTAATCCCTCAAAGTGAGAGGATTCCCTGGCCTCTGGCATGGGACAAACACAGTAGGCATTTAGTAGTCGTTGATGAACGAATGGTGTGCTATTTCCCAAACACTCTGCTAGGTGCTTACAATACAAGACAGGTTCTGCCTCCAAGGTGCACACAGGCACCAAAGACCAAAACAAAGAAAGGCTTCGTAACAGAAGGAGTCATTCACAATGTCACTAATGCAACTGTCAATAGATTTTTATTTTTCACTCAAAGATATATTTCTTTCCAAAATCTTTACAGATCCTATCTCCAAAAAACAATCCTAAATTTGTCCACTTTTCCCCATCTGTCCTGCCACTAACCCAGTTCAAACTATCATCTCTCACCTATATTATTAAATATGTCTTCTAACTGGTCTCCCTACTTCTACCTCACCCCTTTATAATTCATTCTACATTCGTCAGCCACAGTGATCACTTAAAAATGCAAACTAGATCATATCACTCCTGCTTAAAAGTTTACAATGGCTTCCCTTTGTACTTAAAATAAGTCCAAACTCCTACTCAGGACCTATACAATTCTGCTTGATCTGGCCCTGTGCCTCTGACCTCTCTTCACCACACACCATGCTCCCAGTGCTGTGTTCAGGCCAGTCTGACCTCCTTTCTGTTTTTGTCTATACCCAGCTCACTCCTGCCTCAGCATCTCCGGTTTTGCAGCTTCTCTTTGCCCGAAATGCTCTTCCTCTAAATCCTAGCATGAACATCCCCTTGTCATTCAGATTTCAGCCCGACTGTCACCTCTTTCGTGACCATTCTATCCAATCTTGCCACCCCTGCAGAAATATACAGAATACGCTATGTTCCACGTAAGAAAGTTGGGCAAATGAAGTAATAATAAAAAGAGTTAACTGTGAGGAGATTATATGGGCTGGGACAAGGATGGAGTAAGAGTTCTCATGGTATGCCTCTTTCTACTCTTTTGGTTTCTGAACCATATGAACTTATCACCTATTCAAAAATTAAATAAATATGATGTAGGGATATCAGCATTCCTAGCAGATGCCTTCTACCCTTGGATATGTGTCTGGTAACCTGGCATCCTGAGGTCTTCCTGGCCTACTCCCAAAAGGTGGAGGTGGGGGGGCAACTCCTGACTTACAGTTATGAACCAACACTGACTTCTCCACACGTGACTCACCTCAAATGATAGTGCCAGAAAACAGACAAGGCCCTGCCAGGGGAAGGGAAGGAACTGACACACCCCATGACCTCTCAACACCACCAATAGCTTGCTCCACACCCAGCCAATAGTTCTACTGGCAGTAGGCTGCAAAGGCCCAGACAGGGTATAGGTCCAGGGCTAGCTGCCATTGGAATGCAGTCGGATTTTCAGTCAGCTCAGGCACCTTTCAGTCAGCTCAGTGCTCCTTTGACTGGTTGAACACTGGAATAAGAATATACTCAAAGGATCAAGAGGAGCCCCCAGGAGCTGTATAGCAATGAGTTGGGGAAGGGCCGTGAGACCTCACTGACTCGTGTCCTGGTTTGGAAAATGGGATTATGTCTAGCCAGCCAGGACTGCTAGAGGATTCATTGGTATTTACAGAGGGCAGGCAATAAGGACCATGCAGGATGATGTCCCATGAATGCTACTGTTAAGACTTCATCTCACTTATTATACTTGCCTGTTAATCACGAGTTTCTCCTCATTAGTTTTTAACAATTAAAAAATAAAAAAAATTGTTTTTTCCATGGGGCACCTGCATGGCTCAGTCAGTTAAGCGTCTGACTTCAGCTCAGGTCATGATCTCAGGGTTCGTGAGTTCCAGTCCTGCATCAGGATCTGTGCTGATAGCTCGGTGCCTGGAGTCTGCTTGGGATTCTGTGTCTCCTCTCTACTCTCTCCCTGCTCACACTTTGTGTGTGTGTGTGTGTGTGTCTCTCAAAAATGAATAAACATTAAAAAAAAAAAAAAAATTAAGGGGCACCTGGGTGGCTCAGTCCGTTAAGTGACTCACTGAGGCTCAGGTCATGATCTCGCAGTTCGTGAGTTTGAGCACCGCGTCGAACTCTGTGCTGACAGCTGGGAGCCTAAAGTCTCCTTTTATCTCTGCCCCTTCCCCGCTTGCACTTTCTCTCTCTCTCAAAAATAAATAAACATTTCAAGAATTTTTTAAAGTTGTTTTTTAATTGGTTTTTCCAGCAAGTCCCAAGAAGGAAATAGGACAGTACATACAGTTCCCTACTCCCTCTTTGTCAGAGAGTAGGGCAGGATGAAAAGGCTTGCAGGCAGACTCGCTGATTAACTGAAACACTACACCATCAAAATACAGAGAAAACTTAGGAGAGTCCAGAAGTTCAAACATGGTAGGAACATGGAACCTAGTCAGAGCCCCTACAAAGGGAAGTTCCTGAGCTACTGTCAGAAGACAGAAAACAGGTGACCATTTTATAGCAGAATAAATCTCAGAGTGACCTCAGAAGAAAATCTGAAGCGCTGGACTTCTGTGGCATCCACCTCTAGACAGACTCTGAAAGGCCCTATTCCTTTTGTAGCTGCCACTGCTCCTCTGCACCAAACCTCTATTCTGTATGTGTGTGTTGCCAAGGGGGTGGGGGAGGGGGAATTGGGGGAGGGAGGCCAGAACACAGTGACTTCCCACTGGTCCCATTACTTATGAACATTTTCATTAGCTCTACTATCATCTAGTGCCCCACCAAACCTGCCACCAGACCGACTCACCTGGACTGGCTCCTCCAAGACACCACTGCAAATAGGACAGATAAGGTCTTCGTCAACATCCCCCTGGAAACGGGTTACATCATACCCCATGTCTCATCACTGAAACCCAGGTCCTGGAAGGAGCAAGAGGAAAAAGAGGCCAATTCAGAAGAAGCCTACAAATATGTGCCAACCTGGAACTCATGGCCAAGATCCATTCATTTGTCCAACAATTATTCATTGAAAGCCTACTATGTGCCAGTCATTTGGGAGAAAGAAATCTGACTCAAGAAACTTAATTCTAATGGTAGAAGATATTACATAACCATACACTTAAAATATGAAGTGACCGGGGTGCCTGGGTGGCTCAGTCAATTAAGTGTCCAACTCTTGGTTTCGGCTCAAGTCATGATATCACGGTCTGTGAGTTTGAGCCCCATGTTGAGCTCTGTGCTGACAGTGTGGAGCCTGCTTAGGATTCTCTCTCTCCCTCTCTCAAAATAAACAAACTTTAAAAATTAAAAAAAAAAAAAAAAGAAGTGATAAATGTTTGACAGGGCATTATGAGGGCAAGAGATGTGGATACCTAACCCAGGCTAAAAGGAGAGGGTAGTTTTGAGTTTTACAGGAGTAGGTGTCACCAACAGGACAAACAAGAGTAGCTAGGTATTGGGGATGGGGGCAGGGTGGGGCATTAGCATTAGGGCTTTAGGCACATGAAACAGCACATTCAAAAGCCCAGAAGTAAGAGGGCATATGATTGGTTCAGGGAACTCTACATGGTTCAGAAAAAGGTTGACCTGAAGGATCCAAAGGAGGGAGTGACTAGATACAAGGCTAGAGTGGCAAGCAAGGGCCTTGCCATGAGAAGTCTTATGTAAGGAGTTTGGGCTTCACGAGTTTCGAGCGCCACATCAGGCTTGCTGCTGTCAGCATGGAACCTGCTTCAGATCCTCTGTCCCCCTCTCTTTTTGCCCCTCCTCCGCTCATTCTCTCCCTCACTCTCTCTCAAAAAAAAACAAAAAAAAAACCAAAAAAACTTTAAAAAGTTTAGCCAAAAACTTTACTGTAAAACAATCTACACAGTATTCAAATAACAAACACTTACTGAGTGCCATCTATATACCAATAAGCCTAATGAAACCTAGTCCCCCTGAGATAAGTGACGAGGAAGAGAAAAGCACAAGGTACTAGAGGAACACAGAAGAGAGAATTCTAAACCAGACTTGGGATGGTCAGAAAGACTTCTGACAAATGGCTCTCAAAGTATGTTTAGAACAAGTGTTCTCAATCACAGCACTGTAGTCATCTGAGCTAGAAAGTTCCTTGTTGTAGCGGTCTGGCCTGCACTGAAGAGTGTTTAGCAGCATCCCTGGCCTCTACCCACCAAAAGTTAGTAGTAGTCCTCCAGTTGTGACACCGAACATGTCTTTACACTTTGACATATATCCTCTGAGGGACAAAATCACCCCTGGTTCAGAACCACTGGTTTAAAGAATGATGAGTTAGCATTGTGGAGCAGGGGATGGGACTTTTTTTTTTTTTTTTTTTTAATTTACATACAAATTAGTTAGCATATAGTGCAACAATGATTTCAGGAGTAGATTTCTTAGTGCTCCTTACCCATTTAGCCCATCCCTCTCCCACAACCCTATGGGGCTTCTAAGGTAGATAAAATAGCATGAAGAAGCAAGAAGTCAGCTGAGAGTTTAGGCAGAGATGGGCTGGAAGATGAGTAAAGAGAGGTGGGCAGCAGCCAAGCACTGAAGGCCCTGGGACACTACACTATACTTGAAATTAACCTGAAAGCTATGGAAGTACCTGAAGGATTTCTTTTGTTGACATACATTTATATATTTTTATTCTGACAACTTCAGACTTTCAGAAAAGTTGCACAAATAGTAAAAAGACCCCATTTACCCTTCATCTAGATTCCCTGAATGTTAACACCCTACCATATTTTTTATAATCGCTCTATATAAATGTGAATAGATAAAAATTTTCTGAGCTACTGGAGAATAAATTATAAACTTGTTGCCTTTACCCCTAAATAACTTTACTGTGTATTTCCTAAAAATAAGAACATTCTCTTACATAATGATAGTAAAATTATAGAAATCAGGATACTAACATTGACATAATACTATTATTTACTAACCCCTTTCCAATTTTGCCACTTGTCCCAATAATCTCCTTTAGCAAAACAATATTCAAGACTGTGTTTCACTGAATTGTGAAGCTTCTTTAAACTCTCTTAATCTGAAAAAGTTACTAACACTTTTGGGTCTTTCATTACCTTGGTATTTTAAGAATATAGGCCAGTTAAATGAGAAGGTCTCTCAGTGTGGGTTTGTCTGATGTTTCCTCATGATTAAATTCAGGTTTCATTTTGGACAAAAATGCCATGGAAGTAATACTGTGTTCTTAATACATCACATAGAAGCATATGTTGATTTGTATCATTCCAGGTGACACTAACTCTAATCCTTTGATTAAGAAATTGACATGATCAGGGATTCCTGGGTGGCTCAGTCAATTAAGTGTCTGACTCTTCGTTTTGGCTCAGATCACGATCTCATGGTTCCTGGGTTTGAGCCCTCTATTGGGCTTTGTGCTGACAGTGCAGAGGCTGCTTCAGATTCTCCTCTCTCTCTCTCCCTCTGTCCCTCCCCCACTTGTGCTCTATCTCTCCGTCTCAAAATCAATAAATAAACTTAAAAAAAAAAAAAGAAATTGACATGATCGGTTTTCTGTTTGTCAGATAATTCTGGCAGCAGTGTAGAAAAAGTAGGCGGTAGGGAAGATAAGAGTAAGAGAAAGACCTTTTTAGGAGGTTACTGTAAAAATTCAGAAAAATATAAAGGCTCAACTGGGTGGCTCAGTTGGTTAAGCATTTGACTTAGGCTCAGGTCATGATCCCATAGCTTGTGGGTTCGAGTTCCGTGTCGGGCTCAGAGCTGACAGCTGGGAGCTTGGAGCCCACTTCGGATTCTCTGTCTCACTCTCTCTCTGACCCTTCCCCACTTGTGCTCTCCTTCTCTCTCAAAAATAGGTAAATAAACATTTAAAAAAATAGTATAAAGGCTCAAATAAAGGCAATTAAGAGAAAGAATCTATATTCTTTCTTCTTTTAAAAGAAGAATGTATATGACTCCTTTGTTTCTGCCTTAGATAGTTAATGGTGAATTCTTACTTACCAAAATAAGAATTTAAATAAAAAGATCAGAATTAGGGAATAAAAACAATGATCCTAGTGTTGGACATGTAGAGTTTGAGATTCCAAGTAGAAATCTTGAAGATGGTAGCTGACACCAGGGGTTTTGAGAGGCCACACAGGGAAAGTACACAGAATAAAAACAGAATATGAGGAAGGGTCTGAAGAATATAGAACCCTGGAGGGCACTGATTCTTTGCTTTATTTCTTACCTTCCTTTTTTCACAAGTAATACATGACTACATTCTCCATTCATTTATTTATTTATTTATTTATAAAAAATTTTTTTTTTGTTTTAACGTTTAATTTTTGAGATAGAGAGAGAGAAACAGAGCACGAGCAGGGGAGGGGCAGAAAGAAAGAGACACAGAATCCAAAACAGGCTTAGCACAAAGCCCGACACGGGGCTTGAATTCACAAACCGTAAGACCATGACCTGAGCCAAAGTCAGACGCTCAACTAACTGAGCCACCCAGGAGCCCCAGTTTTTTTTTTTTTTTTTTTTAAAAACTTTTGTTTATTTTTGAGAGAGACACAGAGTGCCAAGTGAGGAAGGGGTAGAGAGAGAGGGAGACACAGAATCTGGAGCAGGCTCCAGGCTCTGAGCTGTCAGCACAGAGCCCGATGTGGAACTTGAACTCATGAACTGCAAACTCATAACCTGAGCTGAAGTTGGACGATCAACCGACTGAGCCACTGAGGCGCCCCTATTTTTTGTTTGTTTGTTTGTTTATTTTATTTTTGAGAGAGAGAGAGTGTGAGCAAGGGAGGGGCAGAGAGAGAGGGAGGGAGGAAGACACAGAATCCAAAATAGGCTCCAGGCTCCAAGCTGTCAGGACGAGCCTGATGCAGGTCTCGAACTCACGAACCAGATCATATCCCGAGCCAGAGTCAGCTGACAGCTCAGAGCCTGGAGCCTGCTTCCGTTCTGTGTCTCCCTCTCTCTCTCTGCTCTTCCCCTACTTGCATTCTGTCTCTCTCTAAACAAACATTAAAAAAAAATTTTTTTTTAAATTCCAATCTACTGGTCCAAACATTGGTTACAATGCATTTTGCCATTCCCCTCAGGACTTACATTTGTCTGGTTGCCATTTTTTATCCCTGAAACAAATCATGTTGCAATTAACACTTTGGTAACATGATTTTTTTTGAGCACAAGATCAAATCTCTCTCCTAAAACAGATTCCCAGAGGAAAAACTGCTGGGTTGAATGACAGGACTATGATTTATTTTCCTAGATAATATACTCCCTATCATCTGGAAAGGCCTTTTCAGTTTATACTACCACCAATAGTGCATAAGAATACTTTAATAATGACATTTAAAAGGAAAGGGAAAAAAAAGAAGCCTACAAAAAAAAATTTTTTTTAAAGTCTGAGACTGACCAGAGATAAGAGAAAATTCTGGCAAGAAGAGGCTCATAAAAGTCAAGGGAGTTGGAGGAAGGGGAATTTTGTTTAATGTGTACAGAGTTTCAGTTTTGCAAGATAAAAAAAGTTCTGGAGATGTTTCATAACAATGTGAGCATACTTAACATTCCTGAACCGTATACTCAAAAACAGTTAAGATGGCAAATTTTACGTTATGTGTTTTTTACCACAATAAAAAAAAAAAAGTCAAGGAAGTGGAGTGCTTAGAGGAGGAAAGGAAGTGTCAAAAGCTGCAGTCAAGACTGATAACAATAAAAAAATCAGTATTTTCTCAAAGCTGTTCCCCAGGACATGGTGGCCCCTGTTACTCTGGAGGCACCCTTTGAACCATCACAGCCCCTAGTGACCGAGGGCTTTAGCCCCAGTGTCTGCAGCACTTTGGAAAGCTTCAGGGGAAAGTTCCTTTGCAAGACCCTCAAGAACCCAGTGATAACTGTAGGCTGGCTGTGCACGTCCGGCCGCCCTAACCTACAGCCTCTACTGCTTCCATCGGGGTTAGAGCCACCGTCCTCAGCTCATTATGTGCACCCAGACTGCTGTGCAGGGCTTCATGGTTGTAGCCATCTTTGCTTGGTCTGGCTCCATCCACTATGAAGTCTTGATCCTGAGCTCAAGACCTGGCCTTGATCTCCACAGAGATCAGGGCACCTGGGTGGCTCAGTCAGTTAAGCGTCCAACTTCAGCTCACGTCATGATCTTGCGGTTCCCAAGGTGTGAGCTCCATGTTGGGCTCTGCGCGGACAGCTCAGAGCCTGGAGCCTGCTGCAGATTCTGTATCTCCCCCTCTCTCTGCCTGTCCTCTACTCATGCTCTGTCTCTCTCTCAAAAATAAATTTAAAAAATTAAAAAAAAAAAATCCATAGAGATCATTCCCAGCTCCATCCCAGCCCCAGGAAGCAACCACTGATCCTGTCACCTGACTTATTCCCTCATCTCCCCTGATAAGCCCCTGTGTCAACAGGGGAGAAGTGGCCAACTGTGTAACCTAAAGATATTTTTTCAGGAATCTCAGATTTGGTTCAGTTTGGGTGTTACATACTTCTATTTGTGCCCCACTTTCTCCACTTCCTACTTAATAAACTGATCCACTTGTAAAAAAAGAAAGAAAGAAGGAAAGAAAGAAAGAAAGAAGGAAAGAAAGAAAGAAAGAGAGAAAAAGAGAAAGAAAGAAAGAAAGAAAGAAAGAAAGAAAGAAAGAAAGAAAGAAAGAAAGAAGGAAAGAAATGTGAGGATGTGAGGTGAGACCGGACACCAGGGCAGATAGCAGCTGCATGCAGCTGGGAGGCACTGTGAAGAGCCAATGTAGTGCAGCATGAAGTGGGAGCCAGACTGCAGTGGTTCTGAGTGAACAAGAAGGGAGGCAGAGGGGCAGGGGCTGCAGAGAACTCTGTCAAAAGCTTGATTTCAAAAGAACTACCTGGAGGATAACAGGAGGTGGAGGAAGTGGGTTGTGGGGAGGTGTTTTTCCTTCCAGTGAGAAAGGCCCATGGAAGTTGATGTACCAAGAGGAAAGTGCTAGCGAAGAAGGGGAAGTAAGACAGGAGAGAATCTGGTCACTGAGGCAGGAGTAGGCAGGAGATCCAGAAACATGTTAAACAGGAAGAGGGACACGTCTGAAGCAGGAAGGAAGAATGGCACAAAAAGCAGTCCAGATCAGTTCTCAAAAATCGTGCCAGCAAACTTTATGTGTACTTATAAATAACCCATACATTAAAAGACCAGAAAGAATCACTAAAACGTTACCAGTGGTTTTACTTGGGTGTGAGGCTAAGGATGTTTTTCTTCCACTTTTAGCACCAAATACTTTAGTAGGCATTCATTTTTTTTAGTCGCAATTCAATTTTAAATAGTCTCCTATATTATAAAAAATATATATACTTTTTAAATTTAGAAATTACTCGAGACTAAAAAATACAGGAATGCTTTTACTTTTGAAGTACAGAAATAAAAGACAGATTTTGAGCATACCCAGAAGTTTCTCCCATGGACCTGGTTAAGAGTCTTATGTTTGCTGAATTAGAATGGACTATAAGAGACCATCTGGTTTAACATCCAGGGCTGGAATCCTCTCCACAGCACCAAACAGTCAATCACCCTGTGCTTAGACACTCCTGGGAAAGGTCAAGATAGGGTGCAGCAAGAGCACAGATGAGAAACATCCAGCCCAGACTCATTTTTGTCACAGCATTCTAGAATACCTGTCCCTCTAGAACAGGGTACCCACAGCTCCGCATGCGGATTGACCAACATGGGCTACAGAAGGGCTATTACCACCTTTCTTCTCTACTTCAATTAACGCAACCTATGACTGGTTAGTCTGTCCTGAATAATAGCTACTGCCACTCTGCTAAGTCCAGACACACACACACAGAGTTGGGAGGAGGAGGAGGGGCAAGAGAAAAAGTCAAGAAGAGGAGGTACCTAAGGTAGCCTCTATAGGATAGGCAAAAATAAAATATCTGTAATTCATCTGTTCAACTGCTGACTTCACAATATCTAATTTAATATTTAATTAAATAAATTATAATTTGGTTTCTCTACAATAGCTATAACATTTATCAGAGGGGGGAGAAAAAGCATTGCTGCCTTTAAAATGCACCAGGTATGGGGGTCTCTGGGTGGCTCAGTCATTGAGCATCCAGCTCTTGATTTTGGCTCAGGTCATGATCCCAGGATGAGCCCCGAATCGGGCTCCATGCTGAGCACAGGATCTGCTTAAGATTCTCTCTTCCGCCCCCGCTCTGTCTCTATCTGCTTGTCCCTCAACCCCACTTGCTTGATCACTGTCTCTAAAAAAAATTTAAAAGGGGCACCTGGGTGGCTCAGTCGGTTAAGTGTCTGACTTCGACTCAGGTCATGATCTCACAGCTCATGAGTTCGAGCCCTGCATTGGACTCTGTGCAGACGGCTCAGAGCCTGGAGCTTGCTTCAGATTCTGTGTCTCCCTCTCTCTCTAGGCCCCTTCCCCACTTGCACTCTGTCTCTCTCTCTCTCAAAAATAAACATTAAAAAAACTTTTTAAATAATAAAAAATAAAAAAATAAAAAGCACCAGGTATGAAACAACTGCCAAGATACACCGTTAAGAGAAAAAAAAAACAGGGGCGCCTGGGTGGCTCAGTCAGTTGGGTGGCCGACTTCGGCTCAGGTCATGATCTCACAGTCTGTGAGTTCGAGCCCCGCCTCGGGCTCTGTGCTGACAGCTCAGAGCCTGGAGCCTGTTTTGGATTCTGTGTCTCCCTCTCTCTGTGACCCTCCCCCGTTCATGCTCTGTCTCTCTCTGTCTCAAAAATAAATAAACGTTAAAAAAAAAAATTATAATAAAAAAAGAGAGAGGAAAAAAACCAGAATAGTATATGCAAAGTATGCCATCAAGAGCACAAGAAACAGGGGCGCCTGGGTGGCTCGGTGGGTTAAGCGTCCAACCTCGGCTCAGGTCACGATCTCGCGGTTTGTGAGTTCGAGTCCCGTGTCGGGCTCTGTGCTGACAGCTCAGAGCCTGGAGCCTGCTTCAGATTCTGTGTCTCCTCCTCTCTCTGCCCCTCCCATGCTTATGCTCTATCTCTCGATAATAAATAAACATTAAAAAAATTTTTTCTTTTTAAAAAGAGCACAAAAAAACAACATGTATGTGTCATATGCTATGTATGTATGCATGGAACTCTCCAGAAGGATAAACAAGAAATTGCAAACAGTGCTTGCTGCTGAGGAGGGATAACTAAGGAACACGAATAGGAGGAATATACTTTAATTTCCTTAATTATCCCTTTGTACCTTTGAAAAAGATTTTCTTGGGGTACCTGGCTGGCTCTGTTGAAAGAGCGTGTCACTCTTGATCTCGGGGTCATGAGTTTGAGCCCTGTGTTGGGTGTAGAAATTACTTACTTACTTACTTACATACATACATACATAAATAAACCTTAAAAAATAAAAGATTTTCGGGGCGCCTGGGTGGCTCAGTTGGTTAGGCGGCCGACTTCGTCTTAGGTCATGATCTCACGGTCTGTGAGTTCGAGCCCCGCGTTGGGCTCTGTGCTGACAGCTCAGAGCCTGGAGCCTGTTTCAGATTCTGTGTCTCCCTCTCTCTGACCCTCCCCCGTTCATGCTCTGTCACTCTCTGTCTCAAAAATAAATAAACGTTAAAAAAAAAAAAATTAAAAAAATAAAAGATTTTCTCTCCGTGTGAATCCAATATTCAAATAAAGAAATAAATCTATAATTATCCTAAATTGTGAAAGAAAAGTGTTAAGGTTAAAACAAATATGTCCAAAACATTCACTAAATTAGTCATATACTATACATGTCTTAATAACATAACATACACACATAACATGTCTATACTATAATAAGGTCTGGAAAAAAGGTACTCTCGCAAGAAAAAGTTGATCAAATTGAATCACAACAAAAGAAGCAGTGAGTGGGGGTGATGGGTAAAACAGGTGAAGGAGATTAAGAGGTACAAACTTCCAATTATAAAACAAGTCATGGGGATAGAAGGATAGCACAGGGAATATAGTCAACAATATTGTAATAATGTTGCATGAGGACTGCACTTATGGTGGTAAGCAATGAGTGTACAGAACTGTCAAATCACTGTTATATATCTGAAAATAATATAACATTATATGTCAACTATACTTCACTAATAAAAATGTTTTAAAGAGAACAACAACAAAAACACAGTAAATATCCCCAAAAAGTATATACCCTTTATCTAGCAATCCTACTTCTAGGAACTTAGCCTAAGGAAATAATTAGAAGGGTGCAAAAACAATGTACTAGGTTGTTTCAGTGTTGTTCATAACAGCAAAAAAATCAAGAACACCACAAATATCCAGAATTCCTTACATCTATAAAATGCAATACCAGGAGGGGTGCCTGGGTGGCTCAGTCAGTTAAGCGACAGACTTTGGCTCAGGTCATGATCTCACAGTTTGTGGGTTCAAGCCCCATGTCGGGCTCCACGCTGACAGCTCAGAGCCTGGAGCCTGCTTCCGATTCTCTATCTCCCCCCTCTCTGCCCCTCCCCTGCTTGCACTCAGTCTCTCTCTCGAAAATAAACAAACATTAAAAAGAAAGAGATTTTAAAAAATGCAATACCAGGAGACATTAATATGACTTAGATATATTTGTTTCTTATTAATAATTTATTTAAATTACTTAAATATACTTTGTATATATCTTGTCTTATATCTTATTATATATTTATATGACAAAATGACATATTTATGCTTATTATATATGATATAGTACCGTTTTTGTTAAAAAGTATATTATGTGTGTATGCATTTATACTGGAGAGCTTCTAGGAGGATACAGAGAAGCTGTCTCTAAGTGTACTACTTTTAGTACTTTTTTTAAAAGTTTATTTATTTTTGTAACGTTTTATTTATTTTTGAGAGAGAGAGAGCACACACGAGCAGGGGAGGGGCAGAGAGAGACAGACACAGAATCTGAACAGGCTCCAGGCTCTGAGCTGTCAGCACAGAGCCCGACGCGGGGCTCGAACTTGTGAACCGCGAGATCATGACCTGAGCTGAAGTCGAATGCTTAACCGATTGAGCCACCCAGGCACCCCAGAAAAGTTTATTTATTTTGAGAGAGAGAGAGAGAGAGTGCACCCACGCGACAGAGGGACAGAGAGAGAGAGACAGAATCCCAAGCAGGCTCTGCACTGCCAGCGCACAGCCTAAGGCGGGGTTCAAACCCACAAACCAAGAGATCACAACTCCAGCCAAAACCAAGAGTGGGACACTCAACTGAGCTATCCAGGTGCCCCAGTATTTTTTTTTTTTTAAGAATTTTATTTTTAAGGGGGCACCTGGGTGGCTCAATCGGTTGAGCATCCAACCTCGGCTCAGGTCATGATCTCACTGTTCGTGAGTTCAAGCCCCAAGTCAGGCTTTGTGCTGACCATGTAGAGCTTACTTCGGATTCTGTGTCTTCCTCTCTATCTGCTCCTCCCCCCACTCATGTGGGCTCTCTAAGAAATAAGTAAACATTAACAAAAATTCTATTAAAAAAAAAATTCTGTTAAATAAATGTTTATTTTTGAGACAGAGAGCAGGCCAGTGGGCGGGGGCCAGAGGATCCAAAGTAGTAGGCTGGGGCTTGAACTCACAAACTGTGAGATCATTATTTGAGCCGAAGTTGGAAGCTTGACTGAGCCACCCAGTCTCCCCACTAGGCATTATTCTAAGCATTTCTTGAATATTAACTCATCCAATTCCTACAACTCTATGAGTTACTCTATGAGGTCGGGACCATCATTATCCACATTTTATAGATGAGTAACAGATGCACAAAGGTTAAAAAGTTTGTCCAAAATCATACAGCTAACAAGTGGTGGAGCCAGATTCAAATCCAGGCAGACTGGCTCCAGAGCCAAGCTTTTAACCACTGCTAAGCTGCCTCCCAATTTGAAAAATTCAAGTTGCAAAATGTATGTTTTATGAATAGTATGGTCCCTTTTTTTTTTAATTTGAGAGAGAGAGCATGGGAGAGAGGGGCAGAAGGAGAGAGAGACAGAATCTCAAGCAGGCTCCACGCTTAGTGAGAAGCCCAACATGGGGCTAGATCCTATAACCCTGCGATCATGACCTGAGCTGAAATCAACAGTCAGATGCTCAATGACTGAGCCACCCAGGTGTCCTGGTCCCATTTATATAAAAAACAATTTAAAAAATAAAATTAGGGAGACCTGGCTCAGAAAGGACTTAAAAATCTTAAAAAAATAAAACTTAATTATGTGTATTGTACACATTTTTAAAAATTTTTTGTGTTTATTTTTTTTTGAGAGAGAGAGAGACAGAGAGAGACAGAGCATGAGAGGCAGAGGGGCAGAGAGAGGAGACAGAATCTGAAGCAGGCTCCAGGCTCTGAGCTGTCAGCACAGAGCCCGACATGGGGCTCGAAGTCACAGAGTGCAAGATCATGACCTGAGCTGAAGTCAGAGGCTTAACTGACTGAGCCACCCAAGTGCCCCTGTACATATTTTTTAAACACTTATTTTAAGTTTATTTATGTGAGAGACAGTACGTGCACGTGAGTGCTTGAGCAAGGGAGAGGCAGAGAGAGAGAGAGAATCCCAAGCAGGTTCCTCATTATCAGCGCAGAGCTTGAAGTGGGGCTCGAATTCACAAACCATGAGATCATGACCTGAGCTAAAATCAAAGGTTGGCTGCTTAACCAACTGAGCCACCCAGGCTCCTTTAACGTTTATTTTTGAGAGAAGCAGGCTCTGAACTGACAGTAGAGAACTTATTCGGAAGCTGGAACTCAAGAACCACAAGATCATGACCTGAGCCAAAGTCAGACACTTAACTGACTAAGCTACCTAAGCGCCCCTATTGTATACATTAAAAAATTTAAATACTAAGAGGAGTGCCTGGGTGGTCGGGTCAGTTGAGCCTCTGACTCTTGATTTTGGCTTAGGTCATGATTTCAGTTTGTGAGTTCGAGCCCCATGTCTGGCTCTGCACTGACGGTGTGGAGCCTGCTTGGGATTTTCTCTTTGGGCTCCTCGTCCACTCATGCTCTCTCTCTCACTTCCTCTTTCTCAAAATAAATAAAAAGTTTTAAAAAAATCTAGATGCTAAGATTTTACTTTTGTTTTTATTTTATTTTTTTAGTTATTTTGTAAGAGAGTGCATATGCATAAGGGGGAGGGGCAGGGGGAAGAGAGAGAGAATCTCAAGTAGGCTCTGGGCCCAGTGTGGAGCCCAGTGTGGGCTCTTGGGGCTCATTCTCACAGCTGTGAGATCATGACCTGAGCCGAAATCAGGAATCAGACAAAATCAGGAGTCAGGCGCTTAACTGACTGAGCCACCTAGGCGCCCCTGCACTTTCTCTCTTGCACTTTCTCTTTTCTTTCTTTCCTTTCTTTCTTTTTCTTTTTTCCTTCCTCTTTCTTTCTTTCTTTCTTTCTTTCTTTCTTTCTTTCTTCCTTCCTTCCTTCCTTCCTTCCTCCTTCCCTCCCTTTCTTTTTCTCTTTCTTTCTCTTTCTTTCTTTCTTTCTTTCTTTTATTTAAATCCAAGTTAGTTAACATATAGTGTAATGGCTTCAGGAGAATTTAGTGATTCATCACTTACACACAGCACCCAGTGCTCACACTAACAAGCGCCCTCCTTAATGCCCATCCCCCCACCCAACACCCCTCCAGCAACCCTCAGTTTGTTCTCTGAATTTAAGGGTCTCTTATGGTTTGCCTCCCTGTTTTTATCTTATTCTTCCTTCCTTTCCTCTTTTTTCATCTGTTTTGTTTCTTAAAGTCCACATGAGTGAAATCATACGATATTTATCTTTCTCTGACTGACTTATTTCGCTTAGTATTATATATTCTAGCTCCATCCATGCTGTTGCCAATGGCAAGATTTCATTGTTTTTTTCCTTTTTTTAAATTTTTTTTAATGTTTACTTATTTTTTAGAGAGAGAGAGAGGAAGCAGTGGAGGAACAGAGAGAGAGGGAGACACAGAATCCAAAGCAGGCTCTAGGCTCTGAGCTGTCAGCACAGAGCCCAATGCAGGGCTCGAACCCACAAACTGGGAGATCATGACCAGAGCCAAAGTTGGAGGCTTAACCAACTGAGCCACCTAGGCACCCCTTTAAGTTTATTTATTTATTTTGAGAGAGAAAGAAAACAGAAGCAGGGGAGGGGCAGAGAGAGAAGGGGAGAGAGAGAGAATCCCAAGCGGGCTCCACACCATCAAAGAAGTGCCCAAAGTGGGGCTCAATCCCATGACTATGAGATCATGACCTGAGCCAAAGTTGGACATTTAACTGACTGAGCCACCCAGGCATCCCAAGATTTCATCTCTTTTTGATCGCCGATTAATATTCCATTGTATATATATACCACATCTTTATCCATTCATCACGTGATGGACATTTGGGCTTTTTCCATAATTTAGCTATTGTTGATAGTGCTGCTATAAACATTGAGGTGCATGTACCCATTCGAATCAGCATTTTGTATCCTCTGAATAAATACCTAGTTGTGCTTTCGTTTTATCTTTTTTTTTTTTTTTAACTCTTCTTAACATTTATTTATTTCTGAGAGAGAGAGAGAGTGTGTTGAGCAGGAAATGGACAGAGAGAAGGGGAGAGAAAGAATCTGAAGCGGGCTCCAGGCTCTGAACTGTCAGCACAGAGCCTGACATGGGGCTCGAACCCATGAACCGTGAGATCATGACCAGAGCTGAAGTCACTTAAACCAACTAAGCCACCCAGGCACCCCTGTACTTTCATTTTAAATCAATGCTAACAACATTGTCTCAAGGAGGAATACAAATTCTGCAACTTATCTTAATGGGGTCTCAGGAGATCTCCCATCCCAAAATAAACAGAACAGAACTTGCCTCTGTTAGCAAAGGATGGCCAGAGCGCATGGGAAGCCATGAGTCAGGGTTAGGAGCTACAAGTTTACCACCAAAAAGTCAGGGTTTACAAAGCTCTAGGGAGATGCTGGCCACTGTTCTTTCTAAATCAAAAGTCCCTCTATGTGCTCAGAGATTCCCCTGTTTTACCCACTCTTACACAATTGCATTCTTTCAGGGGTGCAGCCTCAAGAATTAAGGGGAAATTTAGATTTCTCATCTGAATAGGGTATTCCCTATTTGTCATCTGTAGGAAACAAACATCATATACAACTTTGGAAGCCAGCTCCTTGCCCTGCCCTCAAGCAGATAATCAAGCTGATGGGCTAGGCTCCTTGATTATTCTTTCTACTCTCTGGGACTCTGAACATGGCTATGAGGCTGTCATAGGAGCAGACTATCATTCCAAGGGGAATGCCCCACAAGAACTCAACTGCTCACTGCCCTGGAGGCAGAAACCTTAATAAAACTGAAACCACAGGGACCTCAAGAGTCACAGCCAGTGACCATAGCCACCGGAAGCACAGTTTCCTGGATATTTCCCTTGAGTTGTAGAACAAAAAAAGGCCTTGGAAGGTTTCACTCAACTGGGGAGCGGAACTACAGTAGCACTGAGGTGTCTGTCCCTTCAGGCTTATAGGAGTTTGGCCAACCTCCCTAATTTGAACATCCTAAAGACTGCATTCCCAGCCTTCTTTTCTGTAGGCCAGAACTCAATGTTATGTTACTTTATCTCCTTACTGTTACACTGGGGTCTCTCTATATAGTTCTGGTCAGTATTATAAAAATGCAAGAGCTTTCTCCTATCCCTTTCTATACCCTTTTAACCTGCTGTTGCAGTTGTTTCCTCTGGTCTACCTCTGGAAAGAGCTAGGAATTCAAAACAGATTGTTCCTAAAGGAACCTGAACATTTAGCCTCCTTTATTCAGGGTTTCTTGAACCCATGAACAGATGTGCAAATCATGCACACTGTCTCTTTCTGTCAGACGCATGTGAGCACCCACACACACAAAGATAAATATCAGAGAAGCCACTCTAACTATAATTCATATTTTAGAGTAAAAAGGACATGCTGTTACCAATCCTTGGCAAAAGCATAAAGGTAAAGGCCAGGTATACGTATCGTAGACTCACTTCTATCAATTCTCCCTTCTCCTTGCCCTGACTACAACAGATGTGCAGAGGCTGAGGATTCTCTAGCCCCAATTACTACAAACCACCAGACACATAGCTAGAGGGCCCCATAACCTGCTCCAGTGTAAAGAAACAGGTAATGTCTAGGAATTTCAATCTAGTGAATAAAATTAACTGGTGAAGGGTCTCACATTTCATTACAAATCTTCCTGTCTCTCGGTGAATGGAAAAAAAGGAAACTGAGTTGGGAATACAGAAACCTGAGACCCAGCTCTAGCTCCACAACGGACCAAATGTGTGACCTTGGGCAAATTACTTAACCTCTCTGGGCCTCAGTTTCCATACTCCACAAGAAATGAAGCATCTTGGACTACATAAATTCTAAGGTGCTCTACAAATTACATGATTCTGAGTTTCAGCATATAAAACAAAAATATCTAAATTAGGAGGTAGGGGCGTCTGGGTGGCTCAGTCAGTTGAGCAACCAACTTTGGCTCAGGTCATGATCTCATGCTTCGTGGGTTTGAGCCCTGAGTCAGGCTCTGTGCTAACAGCTGAGAGCCTGGAGCCTGTGTTTCCTATGTAGGATTCTGTGTCTCTCTCTCTCTGCTGCTCCCCCACTCCTGCTCTGTCTCTCTCTCTCTTGCTCTCAAAAATACACATTTAAAAAAAGAAAAAAATATTGAAAAAAATAAATTAGGGGTAATTACATTATACAAGGTGCCTTATGACTAACTGACCTTCCTCTTTTTAGGCAACTCTCTTGACTTTTTTTTTTTTAAGTTTATTTGAGAGAGAGAGAGTATGTGACCAGGGGAGGAGCAGAAAGAGAGAGAGAGAGAGAGAGAGAATATCCCAAGCAGGCTCCACACTGTCAGCGCAGAGCCCAATGTGGGGCTCGAACTCATGAACGATGAGATCATGACCTGAGCCGAAATCGGAGTCAGACTGCTAAAAGCAACTGAGCCACCCAGGTGCACCCAGCCCCTTTTTTAAAAATTTTCTAATGTTTATTTATTTCTCAGAGGGAGAAAGAGAGAGAAAGAGACAGAGCACAAGTGGGGGAGGGGCAGAAAGAGAGACACAGAATCCGAAGCCGCTCCAAGCTCTGAGCGGTTAGCACAAAGCTGGAAACAGGGCTCAAACTCGTGAACCGCTCAAACTCGTGAACCGAGAGATCATGACCTGAGCCGAAGACGGTTAAGGATACTTAACAGAATGAGTCACCCAAGTGCCCCGCCTTTTTTTTTTTTAATGTTTGTTTATTTTTGAGAAAGAGAGAGAAAGCGCATACATGGGAGGAGCACAAAGAGGGGGAGACAGAGGATATGAAGTGGACTCCACGCTGACAGCAAAGAGCCAAATACAGGACTTGAACCCACGAACCGTGACATCATGACCTAAGCCAAAGTCATACATTTAACCGACTGAGCCCACCCAGACACCTCAACTTTCTCGACTTTTTAAGTGAAAGGAAGTGGTATTTTTTTCTTTAAGCAGCAGAGTCCTTAGACTGAAGTCACTCCTCCTCTTAGAGAAATTACTTCTGAGGAACTAAATTTCCTCACTTGTGAGATGAGGGGATGGGCTACATTGTCCCAAAGGTTCTGTTTAATTCTAGAATGCTGTGATCCATACTAGATTTACCACAGTGAGGGTAGGTGGGTTGGTTGTTTGATTTATTTATTTATTTTTTTAGTAAGCTCTATGCCCAACAGGGGGCTTGAACTCATGATCCCACAATCAAGAGTCCCCTGAGATCAAGAGTCACATGGTCTACTGACTGAGTGAGCCATGCACCCCACCACAAAGGATTTCAAAATTAAAATTCCTTTAGCATATTTTAATTGGTTCAATTTACAAAAGAATCCAGAGGGCACACAATTCAAGAATGTACTTAACACTTGAAGGGAAGCCTACTAGGCCTCAAAGGGCAGCAAAGACCTTCCACTTAGTCACCAGCACCAAGCACTCTGTGTGGTTGCCCCAAATCTCATCTTCATTCTCTATACACAGCCCCCTTGCCAAAAGAGGCATGTAAAAGATACAGAAAACACAATCCTTGTCCTCAAACTAAGGTGTAGGCTTGAGTCCAATGAGTGAGTATATGCAAGATATAAAACACATTAAAAAAACATAAAATTTACTAAGCAGTTTTCCAAGTAAAGGTTACTGTAAGATATAAATAGGCACAGAACAGACTGATGTGGATTAATCACAGAAAGCTTTATGCAGAAGAATTTCAAGAATCAGGTTTTCAAAAGCAGAAGGAACTCAGATAGGATGAGAAGAGACCTGAATTCTGGAATGGGATTCTGAATCAAGGCTCTTTACCTTCCAAGTGTTGGGGGGTAGGCTCCCTGTTCACAAGGCTCCAACCCCCTGATGCCTCCACTCAGTGCCACTCAGGAGACGCTCCCAGTAACCCATCTTGTTGGCTATTCTCCGACTGAGTCTTCCTTCCTAGTGACAAGCTCCATCGCCAAGGGGATGGATGTGATGTCACAATCAGGAGCACTCTATTAATAGGAACAAGGAAGAAAAAGGTGAGTCAGGGGAACTACCTCCACTTGGCAGTGAGACTAGACAGATTGGATCTGGCAGTTGGTTGAGGAGGAGGAGGAGACAATTCCATTAAGGCCTACAGGTTTCAGAGCTGAGGACACAGCACTAACTTCTAAGGATGGAGGTTACTGGCTAAGAAATCACACACACACACAGTCCAAGAGATTCAAACAGAGCTGAGAGAGGCAGAGAAAGGGACAAGAATAAATATGAAGAAGAAGCACTGTTTGAGACAGAAAGATTCTCTTACTCGGTGTACACAACCACAAATAATGTCAATGATTCCAGATCTGTGGCTATACAACGCACAGATCAATGATACCTTATATGCACAGTATGATGCTTAAATGTTTCCCAAATGCTTTCACATAAATTACTGAATTCATGTAAAAAGAATTCTAATCCCACCCTCCAACTGGAAAATACTATTTCATAAGAAGATACTCAAGAATGTTCATACAGGTGTGATTCTACTTCCCAAGTCAGAAAATATTCCTGAGGGTATCAGGCTTTATTAAAAAGGTGGGGGGGGGGGCACAGGGGGGCGCTTGGGTGGCTCAGTGGGTTAAGTGTCCAACGGCTCAGGTTATGATCTCGAGGTTCATGGGTTTGAGCCCCATATCAGGCTCTGTGCTGACAGCTCAGAGCCTGGAGCCTGCTTTGGATTCTGTGTCTCCCTCTCTCTCTGCCCCTCCCTTGCCCACACTCTGTCTCTCTCTCTCTCTCAAAAATAAATAAACACTAAAAATTTTTTTTTCTTTTTTTAATGAAGAGACAGTGAAACAGGAAATTATTCCAGACTGGGCAACTGGGAATACTAGAGGTAGCAGTATGAATAGGCAGACTAGACTCTCATTACTAAAAGAATGGAACCAAGAGGGACAAGGCTTCAGATGAAGGGTGCTGAGAGATCTACTCAATACTACACAGGAGCATAGCAACTATTCCAACTCCTCTTGTCAACATCACATGGCTATCAATAGATTAAGGGCTGCATAACAAAGGAATAGGATGATGATAATTTTTATACATAAAACTGAGATTATTTCATCTTCTGAGCCTGGCACACACACTGATTGGTTCACTATACTCATCAGCCACAACACGTTTTAGCGTGGCATTTTTAAACTAACAGAGCGATAAATGTGCAATGCCAGACCCACTTTCTATTTGAGGGGTTGGGGGTGGGAGTTGTTTCTCCCTCATCCATAACACAAAGGAGAATATAATGCTGCTTCCATTTTGACAACACCCTATCTCCCAACAGCCTGACATATGCACCTGTACTCCACGAAATGCTTCCACGAACCACTGCTGTTGGCTATACTCAGTCTTCTACTGACAAGCTCCAGACTCAGAAAGCAAACTGTTACCCACTCTTGGGAAAAAAACAATCTTACTCTGATGCTCCCTTAGCCAGAACAAAACAGGATTTTTCAACTGAGAGGAGGACCAGGAGTCAGGAGACGGGTTGTGGTCCCAGCTCTGCCAACTGTATGACTTTAAACAAGCCAAGTATCCTTTCTATAGTTTTTAATGTCTTCACCCGACAAGTAGGGAAGATACCTGCCTTATCTACCTAATATGTTGTACTAGAACAATCAGAGACATAATAAATGTGAAAACATACTGAATACAGCTATGTCTCAGGTAAGGTTTTGTAGTAATAAAATGCAAAATAAATTTAAGAGTACTGAAGGCAGGTGAGGGAATGCTTGAAAGAAGCTTGGTTCCTTTTTAATTACTAGGAACCAGGCCCAGCCACAGAGTCGGCTGGACACACAGGGTAGTACCACTATCATATCACTCAGATTCCCTAATACTAGTCTACCCCATTCCTATCTGGAGGGAAACTATCAGCCAGCAACACTATCAGTTTCTTGTCCTATTGTCAGACTCTAAAACCACCTGTATAGGAAGTGATTAGACTGTCACTATCACAGCCCATCCCCCATGAACAGTGGCTCCTTAATAGCCACACTTGTTGTTAGGTGGAATGAAGTCAGTTTGTGAATGGGGAAGATGTCAGTCCCTCAAGCAAAACACTCTCACCTCTCTTAGTTTTCTGCTCCTTCTCCAGCCCCCTCCTTCCCACTCCCCAATTTCACAGAGTTCTGGGTTGGGGAAGGCTTTCCGGTGAGTGAAGTCTGCATAAAGGGCCTGGCTGCAAACCCAAGGAAGGGATGTAAGGAATGTGAGATTCCTTCACGGAGGGGGGGAGGGGGAGGGGGGGGGAAGGAATGGAGAAGGAAGACAAGGCTGCCAAAGACAAGGCACGGGAGAGGAGCCAAGCTATGGCGCTTCGAGGGCGGGGGTTCAGGTTCCGCCACCCCTGCCCAGGCTGGCCCCCAGAATATTCCCTTCCTCCCCTCTCAACCCGTCAACACTGCCCATTTAAATACCACGTTGCAACCCCAGGTCCCTTCTTTCCTGTCCTCCAGCCAGCCCAGACCCCCTCCCGCACTTAAGGCTACCCTACTCCAATGGACCTCCCCCGCAACCCACCCTCCAGCGCCCCTTTCTCACCTCCCGACTCCTCCCTATCCCTGTTCCCTTGCTCCATTTTTCATCTTTACGCCTAACCCTTCTCCTGACCTCCAATATCTCGAACCCGTGCCCCAATCCCGGTGGGACATCGCCCCCTCCCCTCCCACACCCTCTTTTAGGTGGGAGCCGGCGCAGGCGCAGTACGCACCGCCCTGGAAGCGGTCTGGACTCTCCGTACCCCGGCCCGGCTGAAGCTGAGGCCGCAGCGGCCACGGAATAGCTCGGGTGCCGGGTCCCAGCCTTTCCTGGGAGGGGAAGGGGAAGGGGAAGGAGAGGAAAGGTTCCAACCACTCGTCGCCTTGTGAGACGGATCCCTTGCCCCGCCTACCACTGCTACGCAACCCGGCGGAATCTCGTCACCAAACTCCGCCTCTCTGTTTAACTCGGACCTAGACTAGACGCCAAGAGCGACCAACGAGGAGGGAGGAAGGTTAGCCGGGCCTCCTCTCTACACCGGAAATCTTTATGATCCCAACGAGGACTATATAGCCATCTGGGAGGGAGAACTCTATGTTCTTCCCAGCATGAGTGTTGGGGGCGGAGCCGGAGGCTAGCTCCCGGGAGGCAGAGGCTACGCTTTGGAGAGGTGTACGTGTCCCATCTCCTAAAGTTGATGCCACGAGGTGCGAGATCGTTGCGAGGAGGCTGGCCTGCAGTGTGACCTGCCATCTCCCGTTACCAGAGTGGTGGTCAGCATCCCGGAGCTTCCCGAACCTATGACTTATAGTCACGGGAGTGGATACGGCGACCACGGGGTGGAGAATTGGAGTGTCTAACCGCAAAGCTTTAATCTAGCGTGCCCAACGGGTTCCCTACCTCTCCTCGCCGCACTCCTGTTGTGTCTACGTTGGCTCTCCGGACACTCATAGAGTTCCCTGAAGCACCTAAGGGCAGGGAAGGGAGATAAAATGTCCCTCTTCCTAGGTTGTGCCTTGATTTCCTTGGGATACGACACCGTAGTTGAGGGGTGTGGGCAGGAGAGAACCTGGGATCCGAGGAAAATCAAGGCGGAGCCTAAAGCTCTCTAGAAGGTAAGGGATTAATTAAACCAAAGCATTACAACTACATGACCTCTTAAGCTAATCTGATATTAAACAGTATTTGTTATGGATATTCGCTAAACAAATGGTAGTGCTTTGTACATATGTAATTGGTTTATACACAACATTACAGAACTAGAACCTTTTGTTGATTTTCTAACAAATCCCAAGGGGAACTAAAGGTTTGGGCCTCCTCTGTTAAATCCTCTGGGGTCTGGGAGAGGAGGCGGGCCGGACCCTGGGATCTAGTGAGGTAAGTACATTAGGAAGAGGTGTCTTTCAGACTCTGAGAGAGACTAATGCAAATGCTGTTCTCTGTGCCCCGGGTTCCATTCTTTCAAAAAGGGTGTCTGCCTCTGGTGTGAAGGCCACTTTTTCCAAAACCCTGACAGCGCTGGGTCGTGCATTAAAAATGAGGACCCCAGGGGCGCCTGGGTGGCTCAGTCGGTTAAGCGGCCGACTTCGGCTCAGCTCATGATCTCACAGTCTGTGAGTTCGAGCCCCGCGTCGGGCTCTGTGCTGACAGCTCAGAGCCTGGAGCCTGTTTCAGATTCTGTGTCTCCCTCTCTCTGACCCTCCCCCGTTCATGCTCTGTCTCTCTCTGTCTCAAAAATAAATAAACTTTAAAAAAAAATTTAAAAAAAAATGAGGACCCCAAATCAGGAATAGAGATAAGGATTATAGCAGTGGGAAAAGAAAGTACCTGTGTGCTAAGCACTGCCTTTTATATAACTTACGTTTTCTTGTCTGCAAAATGCAATTACATATTTAAGAATTATCGAGAAAACAAGTGCGGAGCCTGTTTCAGACTTTTGACCACCGTGTTCCAAAACCTCTGGTCCTTTCTCCAGTGTCATGTCTTAAAGAGAAAATTTCGGAGCCTAGGTACATCCTCCCAGTAAAGGAAAGGAAAAGTGGGACTGGAGGCGCCTCCTGGTGGTCAATCTTTCTCCTGGCCAAGCCAACCACCTACCAGGCTCCTTTAATACCTAAAATCCGCCCCTTTTGCGGCGCGTGAATCTTGGATCCCGGTTGGCTGGGCGGGGTCCAGCGGCGGGCGCGGGGCGCGCCGGGACAGTGCTGATTGGTCCGAGGCGGCCAGCCGGAAACTTCCGAGAATGTCCGTACTCCCGCGTTCCACCGCGCTGCATCCGGCGGCAGCGGGGCCTGTGGCTCCCCCTGCGGGCGGCTCTGCTGCGTGCACTGTCCGGCCTGCGGGCTGGGTGGGTGGTGGGTGGTGGGCTGTGGGTGGGGGAGGGGATGGACCGAGTCCTGAGTTGTCCGGATGAGGGTTCGGGAAGGTTTGGCGAGTAAAATTCCATTCCTTGGGTCTGCACCAGTTTCCCTACCCCCCCCCCACCCCGTCTCCGTCGGCTCCCCGACTTCTGGGCTTGAGACTGAAAGAGCATCCCGGGACGGGGCCTTCCAGTCCCGAAGCAGCCTATACAGAGACCCTGAAATTCTGATCTTGAAGTTGGAGGCTCCTGGGGAAGTTGGTTTATAACCTTTTAGAAGAATTAGAGGATTTGCGGCTGCCTGACCCCAGCCTAGTGTGGTAGGTAGGCCTTGGGAAATGGAGCATAAGGGCAAAGACTCCAAGCCTTGAGCCATCATTCCCCTTTCCCCCTTCTAGTGTAGTGCGGAGGCTCAGGCAGCATGACGACGGAGACCTTCGTTAAAGATATCAAGCCTGGGCTCAAGAATCTGAACCTCATCTTCATTGTGCTGGAGACAGGTGGCTATTCTGGGATGGTGGGACCCCTGCGCGGGGGTTCTCAGGGTTGGGGAGGGGGCAGGAGGGGAAGAGCACCACCTCCTCTGTTAATTAGCTACCGGGATGTCAGGGTGCACCCCAAAACGCTGCTTACGCGGAATCTCCTACACCCTGGCCTGGAGAGTTGTAGTCGAGTGCAGAGTAGATGGAACTCGCCAGATCCAAGCCTCCAGCGCCACTCAGGCCTCTTTCCACTCAGTGCCCTCTCCATGGTGCTGTCCCTCCACTCCCCCTCACCCACCCATACCTAGATCTCATCCCTCTGACCCTCCCTTCACCTCCACCCCAACATTTGTCTGTTCCTTCCAGGCCGAGTGACCAAGACAAAGGACGGGCACGAGGTTCGGACCTGCAAGGTGGCCGACAAAACTGGCAGCATCAATATCTCTGTGTGGGACGACGTGGGCAACCTGATCCAGCCTGGAGACATTATTCGGCTCACCAAAGGGTAAGTCCTGGTTATTCCTGGCTATCCAAGGCTAGTAAGTCAAGGGGGTTAGAGTTAACAGTCCCTGTAACTCTTCTGAGTACTCTGAGTCCTACTTTTCGTGCCCCCACAGGTACGCTTCAGTATTCAAAGGTTGTCTGACACTATACACTGGACGTGGGGGTGATCTTCAAAAGATTGGAGAGTAAGTGTTTTGGGGATTGGGATGCAGAAGCACCAGCCAGCATAAGGGTATATAGTCCATGTCTTGTATCTAGACCTTTCTCAGGCCTCCAGAGGCTGGGTCTGAGGCTTCAACTAATTTCTCCCTTTGCAGATTCTGTATGGTTTATTCTGAGGTTCCTAACTTCAGTGAGCCAAACCCAGAGTACAGTGCCCAGCAGGCACCCAATAAGACGGTGAGTCCCATGGCCTTGATATGGGGAAGGAGGGTAGGTCCAGCCAAGAAGCATGGTAGGGAACAAGGTCTGAGTATTTAATTTGTGCCTTCAGGTCCAGAACGACAGCAGCCCTACGGCTCCCCAGCCTACCACCGGACCCCCTGCCGTTTCTCCAGGTAAACCTTTCCCTTCCATCTGCTGGTTCTCTCCCTAGCATGGAAAGATGCATTGCCCTCATCCTTTTTCCCAATTTGTCTTCTTTCCATGTATCCCCTTCCACCTAATTCTCCCAGTTCTTTTGTAAGTCCTTGTGGGGAAAATATTTGGGGACCTGTTTCTGTCACTGATAGGGCTCTGGTACTCTTTTGCCACTACCACTCAAGGACACAAATGAAAACAGTTTATCCAACAAGATTGCACTCCTTTATTCAAGCTTGTTTCTCTCTGCTTCTTCTCTGGCAGGTCCTTGTCCTTTCCCCCTTGTCCTTTTGACTCATTACATGGCTCTAACATGGATGTATATGACTTAACATGCAGTCTACACTGTACAGAGTTAGGGCACCAAGTAGTTCCCTTTGGGGAGTCACCACTCTTCTTGAAACTAAAGACCCTTCTTCTAGCCTGTGGACCTCAGGATTATGATTCTTCCATCTGATATACTGCAAGACCCTGTTTTTTGGTCTCTTGCTTTTGATTAGAATCACCCACCAACACCACCTCCTTCGTCCCCTGGCTTCTCTTTAGGAACTGGGTTTCACTGGTCTTTTTCTCCTTCTGGGTAATCTCCCGGCTGAGCCTACTACTGCCTGGGTGTTCGACTCCTCTTGCCTCTGATCTGTGTCTTAGGTTTCTCCCTGTGACACTAGGCTTCAGGCTGCTTCTACCCTTGCTCAGTCTGTGTCTACATCCCTAGTTACCATGGTTTTCAGAATTGTTTGTGTCAGAACCACTGGGATCATGGTTTTTTTGGAAACACCATGAAATAACATTTAATTCCACCATAAAAATCAGCATCCATATTTTCACTGGAAAATATGACTGTTACATATGTCCAGGTCTCCATAACTATAACTTATAAAAAGTATTTTAAATAAGGTACATTTAAGCCTGTTTGGCCCTAATGCTCATTTGCCAGATGTTTGTTCACTTTGTTATCTGCTAACAGGTGCAAAAGTCTTAATAAAAAGCATGTCTGGCGTAAGAACTTAACATTAACTCCCTATGTACTCCTAACTTTTTCTGTGAATTGAGGAAAAGGCATTATTTTTCCATTCTGGCAACAGATATCTTAGTCTGGTGGAACAGCCTGGGTCCAAGCAGATATGTGGTTTAAGAATCACTAGCCTATGACTTCTACCCCTTTTAGGGTTCATAGTGCCCTCTGTATAAGAGACACAGGCCTCTGTCTTCATTTGACAAACATAGATGAGGAATGCCAAGGAATAAAAACACAGCACCTGCCTTTAGGAGCTTGTAGTCTATGAAGGAGATGGTCCTACAGATGACACACTGGTAGGGGCAAGGGTAGTGATGTGCACAGTTGTAGGAGCTCAAGGAAATCATCTCACACACCTGGCTCCAATCAAACATGTGAAATATACACCAAAATGTTACTTATCATTTTGAGGGTATGCGTAATATTTTTTTTTCCTATTCCTATCTTTATTTTCTTTTTTTTTTATTGTTATTTTTATTTTTATTTTTAATTTTTTTTTAACGTTTTATTTATTTTTGAGACAGAGAGAAAGCATGAACGGGGGAGGGGCAGAGAGAGAGGGAGACACAGAATCAGAGGCAGGCTCCAGGCTCTGAGCCATCAGCCCAGAGCCTGACGTGGGGCTCGAACTCACGGACCGCAAGATCGTGACCTGAGCTGAAGTCGGACGCTTAACCGACTGAGCCACCCAGGCGCCCCCCTATCTTTATTTTCCAAAATGAAAATGTATGTATCATCGTGATACCCACCACACTTTCCTTTTTTAAAGCTGCTTCTTACATAACACAGAAGCTTTGGGTCCTTCCCCTTCCCATGCTTCTCCAGTTTTACAAAGACTTTCGACAAAGGGGCATTTTGTCAGAGGTCCTTAAGCCTAGAGCTAAACAGCGAATGCTAGGTCTGACCTCCATGATACAAAGGTGAATGGAAGAGAAGAATATCACACTAGGATTCACGTAGCAACTTCCCAAATGATTGAGTCTTCTCAGGGCTCCATTTGTACAACCCCTGCTCTTTACAACTGGTCCAGCTGGCCTGAATGTGCCGCTGTGCTTGATGAAGACTGTGCTACTCTCTAGGGCACAGAGGGAGGCCTTGGGGATGGACCTCTCTCCTACCTTAGTTTTCTAATTCCTGTGTTTCTTCCCCTTCTCCCACTACTAGCCTCTGAGACCCAGAACGGGAATGGACTGAGTGCCCCACCAGGTCCTGGTGGTGGCCCGCACCCTCCTCACGCACCCTCGCACCCTCCCAGCACCCGAATTACCCGAAGCCAGCCCAACCACACAGCTGCCGGCCCTCCTGGCCCCTCCAGCAACCCTGTCAGTAACGGCAAAGAGACCCGGAGGAGCAGCAAGAGATAGCAAGACATTCTTCCTCCCTTCCCACCACCCACTATAGCCCAAGTGTCTCCTAGAGAACACAGCCTTTTACTAGGCTGCTGGCTTGTGGGGGGTGGGAGTCGATAGGCAGCAGTATTTTATCCACTGAATTTCACTGGAGGGGTGGTGAGCAGTTGGCCTTATCCACCCTAAGCCCATGCTCCCTGCCTTACCCAGCTAGATCTGCCTATCCCTGGGGATTCAAGGCCCTCTTTCCCTTTAGAAACGACAGTCACAGTCTGTTTCTTGTGTGTGTGATGTGGAAATCAAATCGAATCTCTCCTTCCTAATAAATGTTACCACTCTGTACTGGACTCCTTTGCTTTTCATGGGAAAATGAAGAGGTTAGCAGTCAGACATGTGGGAAAGTGGAGTGTCCCTAGGAGATAGAAGGAAGACAAGTTACAGGTAAGGAAGCGTAGGCAAAGCAGGCCTGCCCCTTTAAGGTAGTGTCCCTCCCCTGCCCCCTCCCTGCAGATGACCCTTGCCCGCTTGCCTGCCTACCCCCCCACAGCTGGAGCCAAGAAGGCTGTGTCCCCCTTCCTCTGGGCGTCCTTCCAGTCTCCTGCTGTCAGGTAACGCCAAAACCTCGGCCCCCTGGACTAATTGCCCTAATCAGACTGTGCTCCCCTGATCTTAAGCCAGGTCAGACATCTGCAGGGAGCCCAGATATTTCTTTCCTCTTCCCACCAGGGCTTCCCCTTTCTTGATCATCTATTTCCAGAGCTCTGGCTCTTACTCTGCTGGGACAAGGAGTTGCTAAGAACGCTTTCTTCCCCATGCACCTGGGGTTGCCACTTATCTGCCTCTTCGCCTCTTTTCCAGCTAAGGGACACCCAAATCCCACTTTCCCGGGGATTGTGGGGATGGAGGTTGGAGATGGAGGAAGCCCAGTACCAGATATAAGGTGTGGAGGGTGGGGGTGAGAGTATATGCAGGGAAAGGTTAAAATGGTACAACTGGCTTAGTGGGGTGAGTTATTTAGAAGAAAAGGCCAGGCTCAGGGTTTCCTTAGCCATGTGGCTTTTCCAGGGGCAGAGGGTGGCCCCTCCCTACTCAGGGGCCCCAGCCAAGACTGACCTTTGACCCCCACCCCAGAGACCAGTGAACCATTAACTCCTCTCTGATGTGAACCTTCCCACACTGGCCCCTCCCCTCCCTGACCCCGCCCCAAGGCAGGTGGGCTGGGAGGGGGGCGGCGTTTGTCCATCCCAGCCCTCTAACTGACGTGGCCTCCATTCCACCAGGGCACCTGGAGGCTGAGCCCCACTCCCCTCCCTGACTCAGGAACCTCTTAGTGTCCACAATAAGGCCTGACCGGGACCTGAGGTGACGACTCTCACGCTGCCAATGAGGGTGAGGCCCTGTGGATTGAAGGGGGACAGAGAGGTGAGGCAGGGTTGAGGGGTGGAGTTTGGAGGACAGGATGAGAAGTCAGCTCTGGATCAGGTGAGGGAAGCATTCTGGGTCAAGGAAGGTGTTCTAGAAACTGGAAAACAGAAGGCCTGAGCTGGACAGCAGAGCAGAAGCCCAGGCCCTTTCTCCTTGTTCTTCCAGGGCACAGTCCTCAGGATGTTCCAAGGGGAATAGAAGCCAGAACCAGAGCCTCTAACCCATTGCCCCCAATAATGGGGCCCCCAATGAGTCATCTGCTGGCTGGCCTGTGTGTGTGGGTGGCCTTGGGCTTGGCAGGGGGCTCAGCCCCCAACCTGGGCCCTGCTGAGCAGGAGCAGAACCATTACTTGGCCCAGCTGTTTGGCCTGTATGGGGAGAACGGGACACTGACAGCCGGGGGCCTAGCGCGGCTTCTCCACAGCCTGGGGCTAGGCCGAGTTCAGGGACTTCGCCTAGGACACCATGGACCTCCGGTTGGTCGGGCTATACCCCCAGTTGGAGACAATTCCACATACAGGTACTACTAACCCTTCCTTCCCTTACCCCAAAATGCCACATGCCCACCTCTTCTCAGTGCTTGGATCAGTCTCCAGTTGCCGACCTCTAGCTTCCTAAAGTCAGATTTCTGGAATTACAAATGTTTCAAAATCTGACTCCTAGTATTCCTTCAAGGCCCCCTTTGCCTCTACTGCTTTCTAATTCTCTCCTCTTCCAGATCCCCGGACCCTCCAATTCTTTGCTCTTAGTCCCAGTGCTCAATGTCTCCAGGCTGACTCGGCTCCCAATTTATAGCATTTTGGCTGCTCTCCCCCCAGCCCCATTTCTCTTTCCCTCACACCCCTCATTCCTAGACTCTCCTATAAATTGACAATTCTCAGATCCTTCTAGAATTGACATTCCACAATTTCTGGGTCCCAGGAACTCAAGCTAGTGGCTGGTCTTCCCTTTCCCCCTAAGCACCCTAGGAACCTCAAGGGGAGTTTCTTAAAGAACATGAATAAGTCTGGCTTGCTATCCCCTCTGCTCCAGATCACAGGACCCTGAGCTGAGTGTGGATGTCTGGGCTGGGCTGCCTCTGGGTCCCTCAGAGTGGGGTGACCCAGAGGAGCCAAAGGCCCCAGCATCGCCCCGTGGGCCAGCCCCCTCTGGCCTGGACCTCTTTCACAGACTTCTGCTGCTGGACCATTCATTGGCTGACCATCTGAATGAGGATGTGAGTCTGTTGATCTCCAGGGTGGGGGTTGGGGGGAGAAGGACTATGGGATTTAGATGGCCTGAAATTGTTTAAAGAGTAATTTAATACAGTTAATTAAAAAAAAAAAACAAAAACCCAATCCAGATGTGATCTTAGGGTATGTTATTCCAAGAGTGAAATACGCTTCTTCTGGGCTCAGTGCACATGAACCCACACCCAAGTCTCCAAGGACAGGTTTAGGGGCCACACTTGGTGGCAAAGCAGAGAATCCAGAGAAATAGCTGAGGGTAGGATCTGGGGCTGGCTATCTGGAGAGGAAACCTGCAGGGAGTAGATGGCTGTCTTCAGCCAGAAAGGCAGTGAACGTGTTCCATGTACACCAGAGGGCAGCCAAAGCTAACTGTGAAGCAGGCCTGGTGAGGGTGGGCACCCCATCACAGGAAGCACTCAAGCCAAGTCTGGATGAACATGTAACAGGGCTGTTGCGAGGAAGTTGGATGGCATTTCAGATTCTTTCCCTTCTAAGATTCTGCCATGGAGTGCTCTAGTTGTCCAACCAACTCCATCACCAAATCGTTGAAATCATCAGGAGCTTGGGAGGGAGAGAAATGGTGGCAATGTTTACTAGCACCCAACCTGCACTGAATTGAATATTTGCACTGGATTGAATACTCACTAATAATTAACACACACTGATCCTGTGGAACCACCCCAGTCCCTGATGCACCTGCCAGCATAAGCAAAGGGGATCCTGGAGAGACCCAAGAATCCATACAATGGAAGGACAGACATTAAAGACCACAGTTCTCAGCAATGCCCCAATATATGACCTCTAACTCAACTCCCTTAGTGTCTGAATGGCTCCCAGCTGCTGGTCAACTTTGGCCTGAGCCCTGCTGCTCCTCTGACCCCTCGTCAGTTTGCTCTGCTGTGTCCAGCCCTGCTTTATCAGATCGACAGCCGTGTCTGCATCCAGGCCCCAACCCCAACCCCCTCAGGGGATCTTCTGTCTGGTCAGTGGGTGAGAGTGGGTGGCAGGGTGCCTTGAACCCTGGTAGGGAGTTGGCCCCTGGCCAAGCAAGATGGGTTTGTCGGGGTCCTGCCTCCCTTTGCAGTGTATCTCTGCCCTGCATTTCTTCTGAGGCCCTCCTTCCAACCCTAGCCTAACTTCAGTCCCTGATTCTCCCCAGCCTTGGTTCATAGCGCCCTGGCAGTCCTGCTGCTCAGCCTCCCTGCTCCCCTCTCCCTGCTGCTGCTGCGGCTCCTGGGACCTCGTCTATTACGGCCCCTGCTGGGTTTCCTGGGGGCCCTGGCCGTGGGCACTCTTTGTGGGGATGCACTGCTACACCTGCTGCCACATGTACGTGAAGTCCCTTCCTTGCTCCCTGCCCCGTGATGGGCAGCCTCCACGTACCCAAGGTGTTCCCAGTCACAGGACATCCCCTCCTCATTCCTGTCAGATCCCACGCACCACTCCCCAACCTCAGCTTCAGCCCACAGCTGCCTTCTAGCAGCGAGTGAAGGCTTGCCACGTCCCACACAGGAGGGGGATGTTGTCGGGTGCAGGGGCTTCTGGGGTCTGCCCTGACCCCCTCTCTGTCAGGCACAAGGAGGGCAGCATGCTGGACCTAGCGGACAACCAGAGGAGGACCTGGGACCAGGACTGTCGGTACTCGGAGGTCTCTTCCTGCTCTTTGTGCTGGAGAACGTGCTAGGGCTTTTGCGGCACAGAGGGCTCAGGCCAGTGAGTGATACCCTTTTCTCCTCCTCCTGCCAAAACTAGAGTCCTGGCCAAGAACTGGCCACGCAAGCCAGGAGGTGAGGGTGTGGGGTGTGTTCCTGAAGCGCTGTTTTCCTGAGTGTGCAGTCCTGACAACTAACAGAGAGTGGGTAGGGGGCTCCTTAGCATAGACCTGGGACTCCTGGCCAAGCGGCCTCCTCTCCCAAGTTCAAGTCAACAAGAAACAAGGAGTGCCAACCTGGGAAGAGAGCGGAAAAGCCAAAAAATATCTGCAAGTGCCAGAGGTGAACCCAGGTGCTCACTTTCCCAGCTGGTAGCCAGGCCTCTCCTTAGCCCCTGGCTCTGTTGCCTCCTCCACCAGGAGGGATACCCTCCCATTTCAGAGATGCTGCAGGCGAAAAAGAAAGGATTTCAGAGCACCAGCCCTGGACCTGGAGGATGGCAGTGGGATGGCCCTTCAGCCCCTGCAGGCAGCTCCAGGTAACCAGAAGAGAAAATGAAGAGTAGGCTCCCAGCTCCCGGTTCTCACTTGCAGCCACTGGCATTGTTCTTGTCCTTCCTGCAGAGCAAGAAGCTCAGGGCTGCCGTGGGGAGCAGGACAGCCAGCCCCCACCAGCCCCAGCTCCTACTGGGCACCAAGGCCACAGTCACGGGAACCAGGGTGGCAGTGATGCCAATATAACGTGGATGGTCCTCCTGGGAGACGGTCTGCACAACCTCACTGATGGGCTGGCCATAGGTGTGATGGGAGGAGAGGGCTACCAGGAAGTGGGGGAGGGAAGGGAATGCAGGCCCCTGTGCCCCTGGGGAGAGCTTTCTCCCAGGCTGATGACCTCCAATCCTGCCAACCCCAGGTGCTGCCTTCTCCGATGGCTTCTCCAGTGGCCTCAGCACCACCCTAGCAGTCTTCTGCCATGAGCTACCCCATGAACTGGGTAGGAATGGCAGAAGTGGGGTGGGGTGGGCTCTAGAAAGGAGAGGCCTCCAAGGGGTGGAATTTAGGAGGCTGGCAGGTGACAGGGGTGAGGGACGGCCCTGGCTTATTATTCCCTCCCACCCTGTCGTCTCTTCCTCACAGGTGACTTTGCGATGCTGCTCCGAGCAGGGCTGCCCTTTCGGAGGCTGCTGCTGCTGAGTTTGGTGTCTGGAGCCCTGGGACTAGGGGGTGCAGCCCTAGGGGTGGGGCTCAGTTTGGGCCCTGTCCCTCTCACTTCCTGGGTGTTTGGGGTCACTGCTGGGGTCTTCCTCTATGTGGCCCTTGTGGACATGGTGAGAGGTGTGGGGTAGTGCAGGGAAAGCAAGGGAGGCAGGGAGGTGGGTTCAGCGGAGGGGGACGTATGGGTCTTTCTGCCTCCACCACCGGCCACCTGGAAAGGTGCTGGACCCAGGCTGGGTGGAGTCTGAGAAACAAGGGCCTGGAAGAGTTCAGAGGGGTTGCCAGTACTTTCTGACGCCCCCTTCTCATGCTTGACGTGGGGTGGTGCAGAGACAATGCCAGGATCCTGATGCTCTTTTTTTCTTTCAGCTACCAGCCCTGCTTCGGCCTCCCGAGCCCCTCCCTACGCTCCATGTGCTACTGCAGGGGTTGGGGCTGCTGCTGGGGGGCAGCCTCATGCTCACCATAGCCATGCTGGAGGAGCAGCTATGGCCCCTGGTCTCTGATGGCTGATGGGGGCCAGTGGAAAGGCGCCAGGTTGCCCTTCCTTCCCCCCAACCACAGGAATGGAGGCGGGACACAGGGCCAGTAGGAGCAATAGGATTTTAATAAACAGAACCCATCCCAAAGCCATGACTACGACAGTTGTACTTGCACCAAAACAGCATAGAAAACCAGGATGTGGTGGGAGGAGGGCTCAAAGCAGGTCGGGGGAGGACATGAGCAGGGGCCTGGAGGGTGCAAGGTGCATCAATCTGCGCATTGTGCTTTAGCCCAGGGAGGAGGGGTAGGGTGGGGCAAATGCACCGCCAGGTCCCCACATTTTCCTGCTGCCCTCAGCACCCTGGGGATACAGGCATCTGGGCGGATCTGCCCTTTATTGCTGCCCACCAGCATTAAACACCCCTGACCCCAACGCTAGCACCACAGGTGGATCCGGGGCAGGGAAAAGGGCAAGAACGGGAAAATTGCTTAGAGAAAGATTCAACTAGAATCCAGTGAATTGTGCTCAGTTCTCTTTACTTCCTACAACCGAGTACATGGGTCACAGGGTGGAGGGTGCAACAGGACATGAAACATGCCCCTCGGTGCCCCCAACACACCCCTGCACACAGGATGGTGGTGTCTGCAGCATCACAGGTCATGCAGGGCACAGGGAAGGGGAGGTTCACACACACATAGACGCCCACAGCGGGTACCAGACAGAGAACACCCCTGAATATACACAGCTGTACACAGGGAACCCCCAGGTCCCCAACCCAACCCTCTCCCCTGTCTTGCCGTCCCCCAGGCAGGAGGAACTGTATTGCTTTGAGAGAGCCACCCTGGGGGCCGCTCTGCCAGGCACCCTCCCCTCCCCTCCCCTCCCCCCCACCCCCATTTTGGCACATCTGCAAGACACACGGCAGCGAGAGTAGGCACCCTCCCTCCCAGGCTTCTGTGGCTTGGAGTTGAAGAAGGGGGTAGGAGACTTTGTCCTCCATCTTTCCCCTAGCCCTTCCCAAACCCCTAGCGAACCCACTCCAGCCAGAACCCACCCCCACCCCCAAAACACACACATACAAAGCTGAGCTATCCAGGAATACAGGGGAACAAGGAGATTGTCCGGGACAGGAGTGGAGGCAGTCGGGGGAGAAAGGACTGGAAGCAGAGACCCCACCCTGGTGTGGGGGTAAGACTGGCACAACAGCTACTTTAGTGCAATTGGAGAGGGTGCCCAGAGTGAGGGATGGAGATGGGAGGGGAAGGCTCTCCCCTTTTTCCCTGGGGGCAAAGCCAGGCTCCCCAGGGAAAGGGCCTAGCAGGAGTAAGTGAGGGCCAAGGGCAGATGCTCTCGTCACCCGCCACCCTCTGCCCTCCCAAATGCAGTGACAGTGTCCCCCTCACACCTAAGTGGGCAACAGCAGCCTCGGAGTCAGTACCTTCAAGTAATTCATAGAGCAGACCCTCCCCACCCCAGCTTCCTCCCATCTCTGGGATTTGGTCGCTTCTCTAGGGTTGGGTCGGGAGGAGGGAGTCCCCAAGTCAGGCCCTTCCCTCTCCACCTCCCTCTTCCCAGATCACTGGGCTTGGTCCTCAAAGATTCCTTGCCTCCGCCCTTGGCCAACCTGGGTCAAGGCCACGGAGGGCTGGAGCCACCACAATTAGAGGGGAAGGGGCTGCTTTGCTCCTTATCCCTCCTTCTTAAAAGGTAGGGTTCAAACTAGGCGGGATGGGGCCCCATAGTGGTTTGCCCCAGGAGGAGGGCTTCTGGGCTAGGGTCTGTAAGGCTATTTTCCTTTGCGGTGGGAAGGGGAGGTGGGGATGAACACGGGGTGTGGGGAGAGGGGGAGAAACGGTGGAGAGGGAAGGAGGAAGGGGCCTCCCTGCTGGAGCGTAGTCACTGGAGTCATTCAGACGAAGAAACACTCATGTGCACAAGATACAGAGTGTGCCTGTTCCCAGCCCCTCCAGCCAGGCCCCAGCCTCACCTCTCAGGGTCCCTTCCAAGACCCGAGAGGTTTGGGGGATACAGCTGTAGAACCGTTCACTCTGGCCCCACGCCCCCCACCCCACCCCCAGCCCCTTCTCCCCTTCAAAGGTCCAGGGAGTAAGAAGGTGCTCGGGTGGGCAGACAGCGGTGGAAACAGTATTGAGTTTTCCTTTGGTTACATATTGAAGGCAAAGGTGAGCTGGACTTACAGTCAAAACGGATAGGGATGAGGAAGGAAGAGGGGCCATACCGGGGTTGGAGAGGGAGGTAGACCCTCCTCAGCCCCTCCACCCCAAGGAACACATGTCTAAGTGGGGTGGCAGTCCCTCAGTCTCATCTCTCCCACCCCCCACAGCACCAAACAGAAGGAGAAGCCCCCTCCCCCAGGGGCTGCTCCCCACCCCAACCTGGGCTGTACATTCAGTGGTTTTCAGCAGTCCTATGGCTCAGGGGGCCACAGTGGGGGAGGTGGCCCATCAGTCTCAGTTGGACAGTGGCAGTGACCCGGGTTTGTTGGCCCATCCTAGGACCCGCAGTTTGTGCCATTTGTTTTTCTGAAGGATAGTACACAACCCTACCAAAGCCACCGCCCAATCAGAAACATCTCCCCAAAATCAGAAACTAAAAACTGGCTCTTATCTCGCCCTCTGATTCACACACCTGTTTCCCTGTCTCCTATGTAGCCCTCGCTCTGTCTCCTTTGCTGGGACCTGGGGCTGCTCCCAGGGTCCTCACTTAAAATAGGCCTTTTCTCAAAAGTGCTTATTACTTGAAGCAAGTGCTTTAGAGCTGCGGTGGGGAGAGGGGGAGGGGAGAGGGAGGGCAAAGGGAAGGAGGTGTTTCCTCCCCACCCTACCCCCTTAAGATTGGGGGGCATTCTGCCTGTTTTACTTCTCCACACCCGTTTAAGTCAAAGAGGTTTTTAAAAAAAAATCTTAACATTAAAATAAATATGCAGTCGCCATGAGAATGGTTAAAACGCTTCAAAAAACACTAGGGGCTGGGGAGCCCAGGGTGGGGTGTGGGATTTCCTTTGGCATAAGGAGAGGAGGCTGCTCATCCTCCACACCTCCTCACAGCCACATGAGGAAGGCAGAGGACTCCCCACAACCTGCCCCAGCACTGCTGACCGTGTGCTGAAGGGGCAGCAGGGGGACAGGCAGCCACCAGAAATCTCATCTAGCAAAACAATGGGGCTCCTGACAAATACTCAGAATCTTCCTGTCATCGCCAAACATTGATAAAGGAGAACACGACTGATACCCCAAGAGTCTTCTCTGGAGAATCCATCTCTCTGCTCCCCCTGCCCCCCCCCCCCCCCCACCCAGTCACCTAATTCCCAGCACCAAAATGAGAGGGAGGGGGTGGAATGGGAAGATTTCAGGAGAGACAGTTAAAGTTAGGGGCAAGCTTTGCAGAACCAGCGGGGGCGGGGGGGGGGGGGGGGCTGCAGCCCTTAAGAGAGGTCACATTGATTGTCGTATAGGGGAGGGCAGGGTATGAAGGGAGGTGGGCAAGAGGGGCATCGCAAGGCCCTTTGGCTTTGAAAACAAAAATAAAAACTAAAAGCTGCACAATCCTTCTTACCAATAATGGTCATTTGGAAGCTTTGAAATGGTTTAGGAACTGAGGGTTAGGGGAAGCAAGACACAGAGGGGATAAAAAGAGACCATGACCAAAAAAAGCCAAAAAACAAACAAACAAAAAAAACAAAAAGGACTTGGACAAACACCCCAGGCTTCAGGGAACCAGCATGAGGTATGGTTAAGGGTATCTGTTAGCGAGGCAGGGGTCCCTGGGATACCCCCTCCCCCCTCAGCCCACCCTTGGCAAGGGTGGCAAGACTTGCAGGAAAAACAACTGAAAAGTGGGTGAGGTTGTGAACAAAGCAAGCATGAGGGGGCGTAGGAGGGGAGGAGACTGAGGAATCCCCCGGAGGAGACCCTGTACTGTGTAAACAAAGCCTGTCCAGTTCTCAGGGGACAATACTGATGGCAGCCAAACTGGGCAAGGATGCACTGTGGGGGTGGAGGGGGCATGACCTCTATTCAAGTTCTGTGTCTTGGCCCCTGGCTGAGGTATTGAGTGTGAGGAAGGGAACACTGGGCTATGGGAACGGGTCCAACTGTCCAGGAGGCTTAGCTGGGAGATGGATGGACAGGGCGTTTGAAGGGACCAGGGCCAAATTCAATGCTACATTTAGAGAGAAAACTGCCCCCTCCTCACTCTGGCCCAGTTTGGCTTTTGGGGTGCGACTTTTAGGAATCTTCTCAGTGCAGCCCCTAGCTCAATCCCATGTCTCCCTGCTGCTGGGAGGGCAGGGACCAAGCCTCAGTGTGTATTCGTCACTCCCTAGATCAGAGCTTCATCCTCACACCAGAGGGGAAGCCTGGGTCCCGAGTAGCCACGGTCCCTAGTCTGCCCTGCCCCTCCCACCATCTTTGGCTTCAGATCAGGAGTGACTGGGGGCGGTGGGTACTCTTGGACATAACGGAAGGTGGGGGTACAGAGGAACTATGGGTTTGGGGGGCACAGGAGGAAGAATATTGTCCTTCCCTCCCCACACATGCAAACACATGCCTGAAACACACAGGACATTCTAGGGCTGTGGTTTTGAAATGGGCAGGAAATTAATTTGTTTCTTCCCCTAAAGGATAAAATGCTTACTTAAAAATTCATGACAAGCCTCAAAGTTAAGGGAGAGGGGAGCCAGGGAGGGAATGGCCACAGGCTCTGCCCTCCCAAAAGAAGTTAAAAGAAAGAAGCAAGGTTAAAGTGCGTGGTTAGGGGACCAGGCCAGGAGTGGAAGGGAATCAGGGAGAAGCAGGCTGTGGGGGCAGAACCAGCCCTTGATTTGCATATGAGGAGCCAGGGGAGAGTGCAGGATTGGGGCCCAGGTACAGTAGTTGCTGCTTCAAGTGTTTTGCATTTGAACTTTTAGGGGTGATGGGGTACAGAAGTGGGGGAAAAGCTCCAGGCCCCAGTGCTAAATACCCTCCCCCCTCATCCACTAGCTGCCCCTGAAGGGGGAGGGGGACACCCCCAGAGTGCTCACACAGTACCAGAAATTAAGGCTTCTCACTGCTGCGGGGATGGAGGGGCCAGCCGAGCAGGGAGGCAGTGATGGGTATGGAAGAAGAGGAGGGATCTGCCTGGCAGTAGGGGCAGGGGCGGGGGGACACAAAGAGGAGAAACAGAGGAAAGGGTGGGGGGAGTTGGCAGCAGAAAGGGGGAACTGAGAGATGGGGTAAAAGAGAGGGTAGCCAGGCATTTAGCAATCATTTGGGGACACTTGGCAGAAGGGGTTGCCCTGGGGGTGCCAAGGGCCTGGGGTGCTCCCTGTTGGTCCCAGACCCTTGCCAGGCCAGGATGGTGTGGCAAAGGGGTGAGCAGCTGCTCCCCAGTGCATTTTTCCCCCCTCTGTCCCCCCCCACCCAGTCGTGTTCTCCTTTAAAGTGCCCTAAATGTATAGACTTTTTCTAAATAAATAGAATAAGATATCAAGCCACCGGCAGGGGGAGGGACACTGATGGGGGGCTACTCCGAATAGCAGCCGTCTAACCCAATGGCGCCGTGCCGCTCCTGACTGTAGGGGCAGGAGGCCCCATGGGGCAGGGCGCCGCAGCCACCCACCGTCTTGGCTGCTGCGATGCCGCAGTTCTTGAGCAGGCTGAAGCTGAAAGGACTGACGGCGTCCTTGGGTGGGAAAGGCTTCATGGTGGAGAGGATCAAGGCCAGGCAGTCTGCCACATCTTTGTTGGGGGCGCAGGCCAGCGCTGGGGTGTGACCTGTAGGGCGGAGGGGGAAAATTGAGGCACAGGGTCCTGTACCCCCGGGGCCCCATCCACCCTCTGCCAGGCCCTGAGCTCTCATCTGTGGAGGGTAGCCAAGGTGGGCAAGAGCCCAGCACAATCAGAATTCAAGGGCTATGAGGGCCCAGGGGCACCGACAGGCAGACTGTCAAAGTGTGGGGTAAAGGGTGGAGTGCGGGGGACAGAAGTCTGGGAGGCTGAGGTGTGTGGAAGGTCTTCCTGAGGACCCTGCTGGCTCCCCCTAGTTCCGTCAGATTCCCCTCAGAAATGCTAGCGTATTGGTATTGGGTCCCTGCTCTGAAGAGTTCCCCTGGGAAAAAAACCCAGTTTATAGCAAAGTTAAGAAGTCACCTCCTGAAGAATGTCCCTGACCCCAAACCCAGGAGAGGCGGGGGGCTCTGGACCCCACCCACCTTCTTCATCCACAGCCAGCACTGTGGCCCCACGACTTAGCAGGGCCTGCACCACAGAAGCTAGACCATTCCGGGCAGCAATGTGGAGTGGCCTTGGAAGAAAGGAAAAAAAGAACAAGAAATCAGTGAGATCCAAGCTGCCTTTTCACATCCAGCCAGAGTAGCAAGACTGCTGAACAGATACTGTGAGCTCTAGAGAGCCCCCAGAATGCATGTGGCTCTTTCTTACCCATCTGCCTCCCCTAGCCAGGCTCCCCCTTCCCCGGGAACTCACATTTGCAGCGCACTGTTGGTAGCATTGATAAGGCCAAGGTCTTGGGTTTCTGCCAGGATCATGAGGGCACATTTCTCATGGCCCTGAGGAAGAAGAACAGAGATGGAGTGGAGGCAGACAGGCTATAGAGCAGGAGTTGGGAAGGGTTCAGGGGACAAAAAGCTATACAGGCTGGACAATCCTGATTGCCACTCCAGTCCTCTCTCCAACTGGGCAGACCCACCCCCCTCATCAAGCCCACCCCCTTACGTGGCCCTCACCACCACCAATCCAGGCCACACCTTGCTACAAGCCAAGTGGAGGGCAGTGTTCTTGTTCTCATCCAGCACAGTAAGGTCTGCCTTCCCTCGATACAGCAGAAATTCTGCAAGAGAAAGGGGGCAAAGGAGTGATGCCTTCCCTCCAGAGCAGCAGCCCTCATGGCTCCCGGCCCTCCCATCTGCATATACTTTGCATCCCATCTGCAGAGGAGGGAAATAACCAAATACATGACTCCTGTTTCCTGAGCCCCACAGGCAGGGCTGCCCCATCTTGCAGAAACCCAAGGGGGAGCTCCTCCCTTCCACACGTGGCCCCTACACACCCACAGCAGCGGTCTGGCCGTTCTCGGCCGCCGTCATGAGCGCAGTGCGGCCAGTGTGGTCAGTGGCGTTCACCTCGGCTTGATGCTGCAGTAGCATCCGGAGCCCAGATACATTGTCCGCGAAGGCAGCGGCGTGAAGAGGGGTCCTGCAGTGTGGGGGTCAGGGCAGAATGAGAACAGAGGGCTCATTCGCCTGAGCAGAAAAAGGAGGCCAGAGGTGACCGGGGCTTCTCCCTAAGCCTTGTACCACTCACCGTCCTTTGGCATCTCGGCTGTTCACAATCTTGGCACCCAGAGCTCCCAGCAGCATCTCTGTGGTGCTGTCCTGGTTATTAATTCTGGGGGGGAAAGGAAAGGTCAACAGGAAGGACAAGAAAAATGGAATGCCTGTCCTAAGCCCAGGTCACAGAACCTCAAGTGGGGCTGAAGCACAGGAAGGGACTTACACTGCACAGTGCAAAGGAGTGAAGGGGTTTCCCTCCAGGTATGAAAACGGGCTGTGTTCAAGTAACAACTCCAGACAATCTTCATGTCCTGAGCAGGAGAAAGGGAGAGCCGTGGGGGTGGAGAGAGATGACAACAAGGTTCCCAACATCTGTCCTGTGCCATCTCTGGACACTCCATTCCACTTCCAGATCAAGATTAACCCACGTCCCTCCCTCAATCCATGGGTCTGTGGTCTCTGTTCTGGTCTGTCCTCCCCCATATCGCACCCCCGTTCTTATGCTGCCAGGGCCCCAGGCCCGCACCAGTGTAGGAGGCCCAGTGCATGGGCGAGTATCCACTGTAGTCCACGCCAGCATCCAGTGGGTCTGTGGAAAGGGCGGCCTGCAACAGCGTCCGCAGCACTGCAGTGTGGCCGCAGGCTGAGGCCAGATGGATGGGGGTGCGGCCCTTGAAGTCTCGGCACAGCACAAATGCGTCGTGGTCCAGCAGGGCAGCCAGGCAGTCCTCACAGCCAGTCACTGCCTGTGGATGACATGATGGTGTGAGGGAGGGTGAAGGGCCACTCCCTTTCAAACAGCCAGTCACTGGAGCTGGCCCAGGCATAAGAACCACTTCCAGGGCTCCAATCGTTATTTTCACAGCAACCACTCTAAATGTTAGGACTCCTTCCTTCCTCCATTCTCTCTATGCCAACAGACAACCAGAATGGCAAGAGTGAATTCAGGCACTCTGGAGTAGTGGGGGGACAAATTGCAAGGTAATTGCAATTGACTAAGGGATCAAAGAGTCCCCTGGGATGAAGAGGAGACGGCTTTGGGACAGGTGATCACGGAGAAGGACTGGGACAGTGGCATCATTATCCAGTGGGTCAGGACCAGAGTCTGGGTATCCTGGAGCAGAGTGTGAGTAGTGAGCATGTGGCTGTATGGGATTACAAAGCAAGGGAATCAGAAAGATCAGCTACACATGTCAGGTACTCATCCTGGAGCAAACGTAGTAAGACCCAATAAGACCCTGGGCACAAAATCCTGGCCCACCTGCTAGGCAATTTGCTGTCCTACTTCTGATGGGTCCTGTGCTCCCATGTCCAGGCCTGTCTGTGAGCAGCCCCACCCAGGAGGTCACTCACCCCACGGTGGAGGGCGGTGCGGCCCCGGAGGTCAGCAGCATCAGCTGTGGATCCTTTCTCTAGCAGCAGATGGACACAATCCACGTGGCCATTCATGATGGCCAGCATCAGTGGGGTTCTACAGAGGGGGCGGGAGACAGATGAGGGCCAGCAGGGACAGGAAAACCCGCATCCTACCCCTGGCCCACACTCACTGTCCATAGGCATCCATGACATCAGTGATGTCGGCGCGTTCCCCACTGTCGATCAGCAAGTGCAGGGAGTCAGTGTGGCCAGAGGCAGCTAAGAGAAAAGGCCTGTGTCAGGGCATGGTCAAGGGGAAGGAGGCAGCCAGGTCAAGCATTAAGGACTCCAGGGTGGAGATCATGGAAGGACCTGGGGCAGGCTGAAGTCTTGGGGGATAGGAAGCCACGAATCAGGACTTGAAGTTCTCCTCACCCTGCTTCACTCCCAACCCCAATCCCATTCGGGAGGGATCTGGGACCAGTCTCCAAGGCCTGGTGTGGCAAGGGGAGGTACCAGCAGCCTAAAGGGGGTACTAACCAGCAGCGTGCAGGGGTGTCCACTTGCGTTTGCGCTCCTTGATGAGAGCAGAGGCGCCATGGGCCGTAAGCACCTCCACACACTCAGTAGAGCCTCGCTCAGTGGCCAGGAAGAGCGCGGTCCGGCCCTTGTGGTCCCTTACATCCAGATTCACCAGCGTCTCAGCCAGTGTCTTCAGGGCTTCACAGTGACCGTTGTAGGCCTGGAGGGGAGCAGGCAACCAATGGAAACAGCTTGGGACACTGCCCTCACTCTGCTCTTGGGCCCCCTGGGGGAAACTCCAGGCAGCAGTCCTCCCCATGAGCTCCCTGGGTCCCTCAGACTCTTCACCTACACTACACCCAACCCTGGGCACTGCCTGCCTGCCACGTCCCCCCAAGAAAGCAGAAGCCAGGACAGATTCACAAAGGCTTGCACCTGTGTGTGGACCAAAGGGCAGGCAGGGACAAGGAAGGCAAGAGGAAAAGACCTGGGACTCACAGCTAAGTGCAAAGGGCTAACTGGAATGGTGCTCTCCACATCCTCCAGGCAGTTAAAGGACATTTCTAAGAGCTGCAACGGACAGAAGAGTAGGCGCTGAGGTTCTCAAACTCCCAAAATGTTATCCCCTGTCCCCTACCCACAGTAATGCCCTACACCCCTGGACCTAGAGACCATATCTGAGTCAACCACCCCTCGGTTTCAGAATTCACAGACACAAAGGTGACTATGAGCCCTGCCCCTGCTTCCTCTCCTCCAGGCCAGATCCCACACGTACCAGTTCGAGGTTCTGTCTGTTGCCGTAGGCGGCTGCATAGTGCACAGCTGTGTAGCCCTGCCTGTCCCGCAGGGAGGGGTCTGCACCGTTATCCAGTAAGAACTCCAGACAGCTGGGGGGCAGGGGTAGACTGTGAGGCAGGGACAGGCCCAGCTGGTGAGGGCCCAGGTGCGGGCAAAGCAGAGGAGAGGTGCAAGGGAGCTCCTCCAGGCCTAGCTGGCCAACACCCATCCGCTGCTCTAGGAAGGCTAACTCCTGCCCGTTCGACCCTTCCACTTGAGACCCACCACTTCCTTCACATCAGCTCTGAACTACTCTGGCTCCAATGCCTTTCTTTATCCTTGGAACGCTCTCCTAGAGAACCTAGAGCATAATTATGTTATCAACCTGCCAATCGACACTTCCCCCTACCTCCAGACATGCTGACCCCTTGCCTTGAATGCCTTCTCCTTCCAGCCCATCTGAAGAAGAAGTCCTACTCATTCAAACTCAGTCCCAGCATCCTCTCCTCTGTGAGGCCTTCCCTAACCTTCCCAGTGAGGTGCCTCTTCCTCTGTACTCCCTTGGTACCCTTCTCATAACGTAGTACGACTAGCAGTAATAATAATCTAGTATTTAGCACTTACTATGTGTCAAGCACTATTCTAAGCACTTCATGTGTATGAAATCATTTAATCCTCATAATGACCCCACAAGACAGCTACTACTCTTATTCCTTATGATGGTTAAGGAAACAGAGGCACAGAGAGGTTAAGTTGTCAAAGCTTGGATTTTCTTGGATTGTAAATATCCTTTTTAAAAAAAAAATGTTTTATTTCACAACACTTTTAGATTTATAGACAAACTGTGAACATAGGACACAGTCCCCATTTACTCTGCATCATTTTCTCTATCATTAACATTCTACATTAAAAAGCGTAAATGCCCTTTCATTTATTTTTCCCAACAGATCATTAGCTTTCAAAGGCAGAAATTTGGGGTAATTTGTCTTTTATCCTTAGCATCTAGCACAGTACTTGGTACCTAATAAGTAAATCCTCACTTAAATCTTGTGGAATAAATAAAAGGCTTTGTGCATTAAGTTTTTCTGATTGTCTCAAGAAGACCATCCGTTCCCTGAGGGAAGGAACTGTGTCTCATACTTTTGTTTTCACCCACAATGCTTAGTCCAGGATTAAGCTCAGATCGCTCCCAACACACTGCTGGCTGGCCAACAGCAAGCAGCAGAAATGAGGTGGCAGGACGGGGAGTGGATGGGAGAATCACGGGACCAGAGCTGGCACTGCTGGGAAAGTACATCCCAGGGGTCTTCTCGGCTACTCACAAGAAGGCCTCCTTCCTGCGGGACTCCTTCAGTGGCTCGTCCTCTTCAGCATCGTGGCTGGACGATGAGTGGGGTTCCGCTCTGGAGGACAGAGAGTGAAGTCAGGGGAGGCTCACGGAGGTGAACAGGGCTGAGAAGGCCAAAGTGAGAGTCTCACCTCCTGTAGGTGTCAGAGGCGGCAGCGTAGTGGAGGGGAGAACAGCCTTTACAGTCAGCCTCGTTGACACCCGCCCCAGCAGTCACCAGTGTGACTGCACACTGGTAGCTGCCATTGGCGGCTGCATAGTGCAGTGGGGTCCTGAGGAAAAAAGAATGAATAAAAGAATCAAGGGCAGACCCAAATGCAACCACACGAGCAGCCTAAAGCTGCTCTGCAATACTCTCCTCACTTAGTCTCCAAGTTGCTACCACTCCCTCCACCATTTATCTCTTTTAGGACACTCCCCGTGCCTACTGCTGCATATTGACACACCTTCCAAATTTGTCTCTCCTCCTCAAGTCAGCTCCACTGCTCAACAGCAAATTAAGACATTCAACATTCCTAAAAGGAAGGAGGATGAGGGTTAAGAGAACGAGAGCCTCAAAGAGGAGCCACAGGCACAGGGAGGGGCTAAGGAAGGATGGCACTGGACAGCCCTTTCTGCTGTGATTGCTCTCACTGTGACAGGCAGAGAGACCTGGGCAGCAGAGAAGAGTCCAGACCCTTGCCCAGATCTCTTCTCAGCACCTGGAAGTGAGAGAACGTACCCTCCAGAAGCAGCAGCATGAAGACAGGTGCGGCCAAGGTTGTCAGGCGTATTGATGTCAAACCCAGCTGAAAGCACATGCTCGTTGCTGAGTGAAGATACAATGCTGTACAGCTGACCTGCAGGGCCAGAACAGCACAGATCCCATCTGAGCGCACTGAACAGAGTGGGAAAAGGCCTCTACTCACCCACCCGTACCCAACCCCCCAACCAGTCAGCACATACCTGAGGAAAGAAGCTTACGACAACAGTCAGAGAATCCAAAGAGAACAGCTAAATGCAGAGGGAACATGTCGTGAATGCCGCGCCTGGAGAGAAGTTGAGGGACTCAGTCCTTAAGTCAAGGAGGGACCAGTTACAGACTTCTTTTCTGTGGCCCCCCCACCAGCCTAGGAGACAGTGAGGTTCCACAAGCTTCCCTTTGGCAAGCTTCTTTGTGCCTCCACGTTTGATGTGAGCAGACACTACAGATCTAAGGGGCCCTGACTCACCGGGCGGTATCCGCGCCATTGGTCATGAGGGTGCTGATGAGTAGTTCGTGTCCGTAGCGAGCAGCCACGTGCAGTGGCGTGTTCCCAAATTTGTCAGCACAATCAATCTCGCTGCCTGTGAGGGGATGCACACACACAAACTCAGGCAGACCTGAGGCTCCAGACCACTCATACCAGTCAGCTACCACACAAGTGCTCGTTATGTGCCACATCCCAAGCTAAGCATTCCACATGTGTTATCTTGTCTGTAAGCCTCAGGGGATGGGGCATGCAGACCTGGGCCATTTCTACAGGTGCCTTGCTCAGAGCTCTCGGTGCCGATCCTGACTGGAAGATATGGGAGGTAGACTAAGGAAAGAAAAGGGTTTCTAGGGATGAGTTCTCCGGGGGAGGGAGAAGAAGGGAGCACAAAGTCTCCCAAGTCCATACCATTCTGGATGAGGATCTGGGAGCGGGTGAAACGACCATGGATGGCAGCCATGTGCAGAGGACTTTTCCCTTCCTTGCTCTGTGAAAACATGGCAATTTTTTTTTCAGTGCAAAGCACAGGGAATACCCTATTCCCCCCTTTGAAAGGACACATCTCTGAGGACGGAGTGGTCATATGGACATCTGCTCAGCCCACACTCTCCTGGGTCCCTGACAAGGTCTGATCAACCCAGGAGGCAAGTGGACAATTCCCCAGACTTATGCAGAGGGGAAGATATGGTCAGGACCTCCAGAGCTAGGTTGCAGCCTCATCCCTTCAGGCACCTGGTAGTTGACATCAGCCCCGTTATTGACCAACAGCTCCAAGCAGAGAGCGCCATTGGTAGAGACTGCAGCCACATGCAGCGGCGTGAAGCCCTTGTCATTTGGCTGGTTGACATTGGCTCCTGCATTCACCAGCTCAATAGCCACAGCATCCTGGCCCAGGTAGCAGGCGATGTGCAAAGCTGTGTTTCCAAAAGCATTGGGCTCATCAATCTGGATTTTCAGGGGTACAAGTAAAGGGATAGGGAGGTATCAGTTTAAACAAAGTGGAAGCTGGCATAGATAACCTAGAAAATCCCAGAATCCCAACAACTGCCTGAGATACCTTGGGTTCCTGACTCGATAGACTGAGGGCACTATTACTTACGGTAAGCATTATTCACCATATCTCACTATATCCTGCCCACCTCCCAAAACCACTCCAACAATCCCAGCACCCTCATGTCTCCATACACAGACTCTGACCTCCAACTCCATGCCCTTAGTGCCCAGCCCCAGTGCTCAGCACCCTGACCTCAGCCCCCATCCGGAGCAGGTACTTCACCACTTCAATTTGGCCACTGGCAGCAGCTGTGTGGAGAAGCCCATAGCCCTTGCGGTCCTTGCAGCTGAGGTCCGCTCCCCGTGCCACCAGCAGTTTCAGGACCTCCAAATGCCCTAGGAAGAGAGAAGAAGCTCTCAAGGGGGTGGAGGGTGAACTAAGACCCTGGGTGTCTCTCTCCAAAGGCTGCAATCCCCATCCCTGCCTTGGGAAATCCTAAATGTCAAATTCCTACTCTTCCCATGAACCCTTTCTCACCTAGAAAAGCTGCCCAGTGCAGAGGCTGCCGCTCCTTTTTATCACAAACATTCAGGCTGGCTCCCTTGTTCAGGAGCAGGTTCACCGTCTGTATCAGGATATGAAACACACCTGTTCATGCTTTCAGTGTACCTAAGGGCAGGTACCTAAGCCAGGTTCATGCTTTCAATGTACCTAAGGGCAGAAGCCTCAGCTCCTGAAAAGGCTGAGGCACCCAAATGTCTTTGTTCTTGAACAGAACAATCTGGAGAACTAGAGGGAACAGAGAAAGCAGAGACTAAGAAGGAGATCCCAGAGAGATTTGGAAGTCTGAGGGAAACTCAAGGGAGTGTTTTCATTTGATTTGGTGGTTCTTCTTTTTTTTTTAATGTGTATTTATTTAGTTTGAGAGTGAGAAAAAGAGAGAGAGCGCACATGCACAAGCAGGGGAGGGACAGAGAGAGAATCCCAAGCAGGCTCCATGCTGTCAGTGCAGAGCCCAAGGTGGCCAGAGCCCATAGTCACAAGCCGTAAGAAGATCATGACCTGAGCTGAAATCAAGGGCTGAACGCTTAACCAACTGAGCCACTTGGGCACCCCATGAGCTGGTGGTTCTTAAATTCTTTTGAATAATCTTCAAAAACATTTTGAAAGACATGGACACTCGCTTCAGAAAAAGGCATGTATGCAAACATTTTCCATGCGACTTCAGAGTTTATCACCCTCTTGAAGACCAAGTCAAGAATTTCAATCTAACCCGACCATTCGTTTGGTGCTTGAGCCCAAGTGTTTATATAGTCATCCAGGCTGCTTTTCCTCAGACCTGATGACCCAGAAGCAGAGGAAGATGAGTGGGAAGGGAAGCAAAGACAAAGGGAAGGCACTAGACCAGGCACAGATTAGAGCGGTCCTCACCTCTAGATGCCCACTATGCACTGCATGATGCAGGGCACTGCGCCCGCTCCTGTCAGCCACATTGAGGCTGCTCAACAGGGGTGCCAGAGCCTCAGCACACTTCGTGGCCCGGTTGGCGGCAGCCACATGCAATGGTGTCTGCCACAGCTTGTCCCGGGCATTCACATCTGCTGAATGTGCCAGCAGCAATCCCAGCACCTTCTGTTAAGGAGCAGGGGATAAGAAAGAGAATACAGGGGGAGCAGGAGGTAAAACAATAGTGGAGGGAAGAATAGGTCAGCCTGGCACATGTGGCCCCATCCCCCCAGCACAGTGTCTTCTCATTTTTCCAACATATGTAGCCTCTCAATACCTACTTCCCATCTTCTGGATCTTTCTAGAACTTAAAATTTTCCCTACCTTGCTGAGAAAAAAATGCCCCTTCCTTTTCCTCAAGTCACCTGGTATCACTCCCCAACTCAGACCCTGATCAACCATATAGCTACTACCAAGCAAATCCACATAAGTAGAGGATGCCAATCCTTCACTATTTCTAGGAAAAATACACACTCCTGCCTTAATGCCCGAATACCCTCCTTCAGTCCTTCCATAGGCACCAAAATCATTTCCGTTACCTCAGTAAGTGAACAGATACTGGTTCCTCTCCAAAACCCAGGCTAAAATGTCCCTCCTAATCACAACACACCCTATTCCTGTTGGCCTTAGTCCCTCCCCCTGGTGGATGGAGCCAGGGAAGTGACCATCAAACCAAGAGGGAGGTCTCCTTTTCCTCCTGCTCTTCAAGGTTGATGGACCCAATTGATGAGGCAAGTTTGACCCCTGTGCTGTCAACTTTGATGCTGCTTGAGAGGCAGGAAGGCAACACATCACTACCCCCAATCCCTCCATCACAAGGTAAGAAATCTCAGTGCCCAGAGGGGGATCAGACTCCAAGGTGGCCCCCCAGGGAAGGATGAGTCACTCAGGCCTGGCAGCAGGGCCCCCTGCAGTCTGCCAGCCCAGTGTTAAGCTCTCCCCTGACGTCACATCAGCTGGCAACATTCAGCCCCCCCTTACCAGCCAGTTCTAGGGGTAGGAGGGAGGGGCCAAGGTCTAGTATCCTGACCTAGGGGTAGATCAGCTTGTAGGGCAGAGAGATGAGGCTCTCCAATCCTTAACTTCCACCTTTAACCAACTCATCCTCTTTTGGAAGGGTGAAAGGACATAGGATGCCGATACCTCATTTCGGGAAGCAGCAGCACGATGAAGAGGGGTCAGCCACAGTGTGTCCTTAGCATTGACATTAGCACCTATGGGGATATAATTTTCTCTTTTGGTGGGAGGTTGAGAGCAAGTGGGGAAGGAAGCCAGTAATCAGGCCAGGGGATATGGATGGAGATGAAGCCTCTCCCAGACCAAACACCAGAGAACAATTCTTAGATACAAAAAAAAAAAAAAAAAAAAGGCTCTTTCCTCAGGTCCCCTCCCTATGTGCCACACCTTCCAGCTCCCCACTTTCACCTGACATCAGTAGCAACTGGAGGATGGGGACATCCCCTACGTAGGCAGCAGCATGCAATGGGGTCCGCCTCTCTTGGTCCTGGGAAGGCAGAAAAGAGCAGTGGCTGTGACGCTGAACTATCACAGACCCCAGCCCCGGTCTTAGAGCTCCAGGCCTTTCCCCACCTCTTCCCATAGGTTCGACAGCCTCCTAAATCCCAATCCTAAGTTAAAACAAGAACCTAGGGAGGGCAGAGTCAGAGTCAGAGAGTCAGGAGTCAAGGGGTCAGGGCCAGGGGGCTGTGAGCAGTCTCCTTCTTCCAGGAGGGGTGGGGGCGCTGCAAACACTGATGGTTCAGGAGAGAACACCTTTTCTGGGCATCTTTAGCTTCACTGGTCTATGCTTCAAGCCTGACCTGTTCTCCATCTCCAAATGTAGAGCAGGCGCCCATCCCAGGGTAGAAAGTGCTGCGGCCTCATCCTAGCCAAGGAGCCACGGAGCCGCCCCACTGTTTGGGAGGGGTCCAGAACACCAGGGCCCAGATTACTGGCTCATCATTCTCCCTGATCCCAACTCACCAGTACATTGATGTTCTCCTTCTGCGAGAGGAGGGAACGCACTTCCTCCACATCTCGGCTAAAGATGGCCTGGACCAGGGGCGGCTGCAGGGAGAACCAGCGTTCAAAGAGCGGGCCGGAGCGGAACTAGGAGTGGGGGGCTGGGGTGGGGGGACACCTGGTTTGATGAGGGGCGTCGCTGTAGGGGCTCCGCTCGGGGGTCCTGGCTGCAGGGGACTCCCGCGGTGTGTTGGCCAGTCGCCAGGCCCCCAAGGACACCGGCTTGGATGAGGGGAGCACGGCGTGGGGCGGGGCGGGAGCCGCGGGAGCCCCGGGCTCGGGCCCAGCCTAGGCCGCACATCCCCGGGCTCGCGTGGCGGCTGCGCCGGGCTCAGGAAGGAGGAAGCGGGCAAGGACAGGAGGGCTGACCTGGTCCGTGATGCTGAGGATCCCCATGGCCCGGCCCGGGCTCCGTCCGCATCGAGCTCCCGGCGGCGGCGGCGGCGGCTCCACCGGGGACACGGGGCGGCCCAGGCGGCGGCTGCGGCGGCGGCTGCGGGGAGAGCGCGGCCCCGCCTACCGGGGGGCGGGCGAGCGGGAGCCCGCAGCGCTCCCTGGCGGCCGTCCTGAGCCGGGCCGCGGGGCTCTTGCCGCGCAGACGGCTCTCGGCCTGGCGCCCTCCGCCCCGCCCTGGCTCCGGGAACGGCCCCGGCACCCCCGACTTCGCGCTTTGGTTCTCTGGCTCCCCAAGCCGCCGTGGTGTGCTCTCTGCTCCAGTCTGGAGGCCCAGGAGTTTTTCTCACAAGACCCTACCGGCAACCCGAGCCTTGGCCCTGCGGTGCCTCCCACCACAATGCCTCCGCCGGAGCTAACTCCTCCCGTCAGCGATTACATGCCCCCGAACCGCCCCCCCCCCCATAGACTTGGGGAAACAGGGGCGTGGAGATCTGGGTATTATATATGGCAATAGCCCCAGAGAGAAGAAAGACTCGTATCTCTACTGGCAGTGACATGAGTTGGGGAGAGAGGAAGTAGCAAAAGTGCTCAAACTGCCGAGAGAAATCTCAAAACGGACTCTCCAGCTGCAGAAAATCCCCCACAAAGAAGCTGGGACAGCCGGCAGCTGAAGAAGGCCTCCAAAGCCAACAGAAGAAGCACTTTTCGAATTCCCAATTACTCGATTGCCAGGTTAAGGTGGTAGGCCGGCTACACTTTAAAAGGCTCTACGGCTTCTCCCCAGAAAAGGGTGGGGGTGCTTCCCTTCCTGTATTGGAGAGGCCAGAGAACAGCCAATCAGGCAAGATCTGGATGGAGGTCCTCCCAACCCAGAAAAGGAAAAGAGGAAAGAAAAGTGATGTTGAAAAATTGGTGCCACTTAGAAAAGGTGATCCAGGGTCTTGTTCAGAGCTCAGCAACTCAATATGTTCTAAGAGGGAATACATTTAGGAAGAAGTGTAGCAAGCTGGCCCCCTGTCAAGACAGAGATATAAAAACCCTCCTTTGCTCTCTAACAGTCTATGCCCTTCATTGCCTTTGGTGTCTTGATTCCCAACAGAAAGATACACAAGACATTGATACCAGTGCTTTTTCCTGGAAAGAGAAACTGGGGAACAGGGAATGAGGAATGAGGGGGAAAACTACCTATTACTATACACCTTTAATAATTTAACTTTTTAGGGATGCCTGAGTGTCTCAGTCAGTTGAGCCTCAGACTTTAGCCGAGGTCATGATCTTACGGTTAGTGAGTTTGAGCCCCACATGAGTTCCAGCCCCCTATAGGGCTCTGTGCTGACAGCTCCAGCCTGGAGCCTGCTTCAGATTTTGTGTCTCCCTCTCTCTCTGTTCCTCCCCTGCTCACATTCTCTCTCTCTCAATAAATAAAGATTTTTTTAAAAATTTTTAATAAAAATAAAATAGGGGTGCCTGGGTGGCTCAGTTGCTTGAGCGTCCGACTTCGGCTCAGGTCATGATCTCACAGCTTGTGAGTTTGAACCCCATGTCGGGCTCTATGCTGACAGCTCAGAGCCTGGAGCCTGCTTCGGATTCTGTGTCTCCCTCTCTCTCTGCCCCTAACCCACTTGCATTCTGTCTCTGTCTCTGTCTCTGTCTGTCTCTGTCAAAAATAAACATTAAAAAAAATTTTTTTAATAAAATAAACTTTTTAATTATTTATTTATTTTGAGAGAGAGAGAGAGCACGAGCAAGGGAGGGGCAGAGAGAGAGGGACAGAGAGAATCCCAAGCAGCTTCTGCGCTGTCAGCATAGAGCCTGACGCAGGGCTCAAACTCATGAGCCCTGGGATCATAACCTGAGCCGAAATCAAGAGTTGGACACTTAACTGAGCCATCCAGGTGCCCCTATGCCCCTAATTTTTTTAACTTTTATCATATTGAAAATAAAATTTACAATATTACTTAAAACTTAACCTCTTCCAGGAAGTATTCCCCAGTTAACAGGTTCTTTCTCTTTTGTTGGGCTTCCTTAACATTTACGTATTTAATTTACACTGTAGAAGTCAGGTTTAAACTGCACATCTTTGTTGCTCATTTCACCTTTTACCTTTGACATACAAGTGTCCAACATTTCAGAATAGATTTTAAACTCCTTCTTAGCCAAAGCCAACACAGGGCTGTATATTGCTTTGGGTTTGTTTGTTTTTCTATGAAAAAAGATTTGGAGCTCTCTAAAGGCAAGGGTATACATTATTCTTTGTAGCTCTAACAGAGCAGGAACAGGCACTTAACATTTTTTTAAGTTTATTTATTTATTTTGAGAGAGAGAGAGAGTGAGCAGGGAAGTTGCAGAGAGCGAGGGAGAGAGAATCCCAAGCAGACCCTCTGCACTGTCAGCACAGAGCCCTATGCAGGGCTTGATCCCACAGACTGTGAGATCATGACCTGAGCTGAAATCAAGAGTCAGATGCTTAACTGACTGAGCCACCCAGGCACTCCTAGGCACTTGACCTTTGATGAGGAGGAGAAAGATGAGGCTGAAGCAATAGAAACTGAAAGTAGCTGGAGATGGGATGGGTATGTGTGTTGGGACATATTGACTTGACTATTAGACCCTTCCAGGAAGGGCTAAGCTAGGATATGACCCAGAGGATGGGGAGGAGGGGACTATGTGGCCTCTATTGCCTGAAATAGCTCTTGGTAACCTGAGGAATTGGAGTCAGGGGTTGAGCTGGGGTCACGTGCCTGGTTCTGGCGCGCGAGTAGAGGTGAACAAGGGAGGTTGCCAGCCGGGTTCTCTGAGCAGCTGGAAGGAGGAGGAAGGGCTACAAGAGTTATTTTTAATATTATTCAGAGCAGAGAAAGAGGATTTCCCAGTAGGGAAAAAAAGGGATATGATGTAGGTAACACAGATACGTCCAAATTTCAGGGAGATACAAAAAATCTGGGAGGAGGCCGGAAGTGGTAGCAAAGCCCTTCTATGAAGACAGTCCTGTGATCCAACTACTGAATTCACATTTGGGTAACTCTACGCAGATACCTGCCTGTTTTTAAGCCTCAGTTTTCATTCTTTTAACAAATGCTGATTGAGGACTCAACCATTGTTGAATACATAGTACAGCCCCATACTAACTGGTTTGGAAGTAAAACATAGAGGTGTCTATTTTTGTGAAACTTAGAAGAACATACATATACATATGAAACAACTAGAGAATATAGGATACACGTTATTTTACATGGCATTATGTGTTTGGAGTAATGTTCAGGGATGGGTTCAGTCAAAAGAGGGTCTTCTTAGAGGAGGTGTGTTTTGAGTTAGTACTTGAAGGAAGTTATCAATGTAGAATGACAGGGAAATGGCAGGAAATTGGTTGTTCAAGTACAAAGAATGAACTAGGAAAAGTTTAAATGGCAGTAATTAGCTAATCTAATTAGTAGGGGGACAATAAGCAAATTGACTTGGCAGGCCTATTGTACCTTGGGGATTCTGTGGCAGTTAACTCTAAAAGAATAGTGTTAATGAGGTCACAGTTCAGTCATGTATCCGGGTTAATTTCTGTCTTTTACCAAGCCAGATCCTTTCTCCTCACTCTATGCAGCTGTCTCACATGTGTAAGTCCTTAGTCAGAGGGAGTGGGTCGGGACAAGGAAGCAGGGCTGGAAAGAGTAAATCTGTCCCTGAAGGTCACATGGCCATCTGAAAGTGGCTCCAGATTATCATCTTTGAACTGCAAGGAGACACTGTATCCTGGTGGTGGGGGCAGGGGTGCTGAGGGTAAAAGAAATGTTAGAAGAGAAAAAGAGGCAAGATCATTCACCAATTTTGGGCTTCATGTATATATAATATAAAATGAAGATTAAAATACCTTCCTTATAAAATGTTAAATGAAAGCCAGAGTTCAAGGGATGGCTCCTGTTCCTTGAGATCCAAATAAAGTGGGCTCAAAATTTAAAGCAACCCAGAGCACCTGACTAGCTCAGTTGGTAGAGCATGTGACTCTTGATTTCAGGTTGTAAGTTTGAGCCTGATATTGGGTACAGAGATTACTTAAAAAAATAAGATCTTAGGGGTGCCTGGGTGGCTCAGTCGGTTAAGCGACCGATTTCAGCTCGGGTCATGTTCTCACGGTTCGTGGGTTCAAGCCCCGCGTCAGGCTCTGTGCTGACAGCTCGGAGCCTGGAGCCTGCTTCAGATTCTGTGTCTCCCTCTCTCTCTCTGCTTCTCCCCTGCTCATGCTATGTCTCTCAAAAATAAACATTAAGGGGCGCCTGGGTGGCTCAGTCGGTTAAGTGGCCGACTTCAGCTCAGGTCATGATCTCGCGGTCCGTGAGTTCGAGCCCCGCGTCGGGCTCTGTGCTCACAGCTCAGAGCCTGGAGCCTGTTTCGGATTCTGTGTCTCCCTCTCTCTGACCCTCCCCCGTTCATGCTCTGTCTCTCTGTCTCAAAAATAAATAAACGTTAAAAAATAAAAAATAAACGTTAAAAAATAAAAAAATAAAATCTTAAAAAAAATTTTAAAGCAATCAATATCCAGTGAAAGTCCTAAAATTAATGCCAATTAATGCAATTAATGCTCCTTTCAAGAAAGATGAGGGAGATGGAGGAATTATATCTGTTTCCAGGCCCCTGTTTCTAGGCAAGATGCTTCTCTTTCACACCAATTAGACCCCAAAGGCAACACAGTCTTTAATTACTTTATCCTTCTTCTCCCTTTCACACAAAGTTTTCCTGAATTTGGAAATGTGACCAAAGATTTAGAACAAAAGCAGAGGAAGGGCTTGCAGTGTAATAGCAAAAACATCTCTAAATGCAACAGCAGGCACCACCATTCTTTTTTTTTTTTTTTTTTTTTTTTTTTTTTTACTTTGAGAGAGAGAGGGAATCCCAAGCAGGCTCCGCATTGTCAGAGCAGAGCCTGATGTGGAGTTCGACACCAGGATCCATCTCTGGAACCATCTCACCAACGGTGAGATCCTGACCTGAGCGAAATTAAGAGTAGGATGCTTAACGGACTGAGCCACCCAGGTGCTCCAGGCACCACCATTCTTAAAACACCATTCCTCTACTCCACCGTGGGAGAATTTCAATGGCTTTTGTACCCACTTAGATCCACTCTCTCTCTTTTTTTAATTTTCCTTTTGTTCTTCCCACTTTTATCAAGAGCATTTCCCCCCCTACTGTATAGTATATATAGCAGTATAGTGACATTTCTTTGCCTGCGTGCCTACCCATGAAGCCTCATCCTTCAACACATGCACACTTCCAGACAAAGGCGTTTTTCTCCCCTAAAATTAAGTCTGGTTCTTTCAACCCTGACTTCTTCCTATAAATATTAAAAGAGAAAACTATACAAAGTCTTAGCCCAGGGCTTGGAAGATTAATTTCCTTTCTCAAAGATGTACAGCATAGTACTAGGCACTAGCGGCTACAAAGATGAATAGGACTTCTAACTATGAACAAGAAAGACTATAATAAAGGCTCTAAAAGAGATGTTCAGAAGATCGACATATCTGCCATCGACACGCCCACGAAGTCGCTTCTGTGCTTAATGTATTATCAGTTCCGTGACCACAGACAGACTCGCCAAGTAGTTTGCCTGACGACCTCGTTCCTCCTGGACATCTCTGCAGATTCTCAAACACTTATCCCTGCGCCCTTTCTCGCTAGAGGTGTGAAACTACATCTCCCGAAAGGCCGCGTTGTCCCCTTCCTTCCTCCCTCTCCCGGTTCCGAGTCATGGCAACGGCGTGACGTGAGGGTACTGGGAGCTGCGGGAGCAGCGGTCGCGGCTTCAGTTCTAGCCTACCCGGCCGCCCGGGCGGGAGCAGGGGCGAGAGGAGCCGCAGCCCCGGGCAGCTCCTGCGCTCGGGGACCCTGAACCCGCCCGGCGGCCGCTTCCTGCCGCTTTTCCTCCCGAGCGAGGAAGGCGCAGCGGTTGTCAGAGCTGAGAATAAGGGAGGGTCGCGCGCATGGCCTCGGCGGGCGCGCGGCGGCTCCCAGCCGGGACGCGCGCGGCGGCCCAGCGCTGCTGCGGCTTCGCGCTCCTCCCAGGCGCGCTCCCGGCTCCGCCCCCCGGCCCTCCGCGACGGCCGCGACCAATGAGGTGAGAGGGAGGTGAGGGCGTCTGCGCGGGTGTAAAGAGGGTCTTGTAGGGCCCCGAATTTGCACCTTGGAGGGTTGCGCTTCTGGGATGCAGGCCTGGCGTCGGGTGGCGCGGCAGCGGTCCACCTAGGAGTCTAATGTAGAACTTTGGGGAAGGTTTTTGCAAGTTATTCGCAAAGGGGAGTCCCCGGGGCGGGTTCCCAATCACTACTTGCCTCTCGCTCGCGCCCTGGCAACACCGGGCTTGGTGACGCCCCGGAGACTATGATACTTTGTGAGAGCCGTAGCTTTTAGCAGTAGCATAGCCCACGCTTAAAGGCAACTGCGCTTCGCACGCACCCCACTTTTTCCCATCTCCTCTCTCGGCACTGTCCTCAACTGCCCTCGACCTTTCGCACTCGTGACTGCCTGGCCAGGGTGCCTGGCGGGCTGCAGCAGGTGCTGGGGGAAAAACTTGTCTGGACGACCTTCCTCTGGGATGCACCGCACTTCCCCTTCACCTGGGAATGGTTGAGGAACACAAAGAATCATGACGTTGTCTCCCTTTCCTTTTATCCTTAGATTTCTGATGTCCTGCAGCCTCTTCTTGCCCCGGGCTGCCCAGGTCTTGGTGGCTGAGGCTGGCTTACCTCCCAGGCGTTCCTTCATGGGCTTTGCTGCCCCCTTCACTAACAAGCGAAAAGCTTACTCGGAACGTAGGATCATGGGGTGAGCATCCTCCCCTGTCCAGCATCCCTCCACATTGCCTTCCCCTCCAAACAAATGATCAAACCTAGGCTAGAATGTAAGGGTAGCAGTAGTGGACAAGATTCATCCCTGGCCATCCCTCTCCCCAGCTATTATTGCTAATCATTTATCCTTCCCTCCCAGCCTTCCAACTTTCATTTCCCCCTTCTTGGTTGCTGGGCATGTCCATTAAGTGAAATGTGACTAGAACTGGGCAATATAAGACAACAGGGTATTATTTCTCTGCTGACCTTTTATTATTTAACTTAAAAAGTTTTTTATTTTGAGAGAAAGCGAGCGAGCGCGCGAATGGAGGAGAGGCAGAGAGAATCCCAAGCAGGATTCTCTTCCCTGGGCTCCATCTGTACCTAGGGCTACTTTGTTAGAAAGTTATAGAACTAGGATCTGAGTTCTTGTGGGATCACTAGTAAAATGGACAGCCGGTGTTCCCCCTAGATAGTCTTTTTTTTTTTTTTTTTTTTAATTTTTAAGGTTTGAGAACAGAACAAGCTAGGGAGGGGTAGAGGGGAGAGACAGAATCCCAAGCAGGCTCTGCGTCATCAGTGCAGAGTTTGATGTGGGGCTCGAACCCACACACTGTGAGATCATGACCTGAACCAAGATCGAGTCGGACGCTTAGCTTACTGCACCACCCTGGTGCCCCTAGATAGTCCCTCTTAAGATCAAAATAGTAAATGCAATAGCATTCTGTGAACTACAAAATATAAGGTAACGTTGACATCATGGAAATTTGTTTGCTTTTGGGAAGTCATAAATCCAGGTTTTGGGATCTCTAGTTCCTGATGATGAATAGTTAGTGGGCAAAGGTACTGGGGGGAAGGTACCCAGGGCAAGGAGGAACTTGACCCAGCTGGCAGTTCCTTGGCCTCTCTCTGTGATTCCTTCTCCTAGGTACTCAATGCAGGAGATGTACGAAGTGGTGTCCAATGTCCAGGAGTATCGTGAGTTTGTGCCCTGGTGTAAGAAGTCTTTGGTGGTATCTAGCCGCAAAGGTCACCTGAAGGCCCAGTTAGAGGTTGGGTTTCCACCTATTGTGGAACGTTACACGTCTGCTGTTTCCATGGTCAAACCTCACATGGTCAAGGTGAGGCGCTGGGAGGAGGGATTAATCAGCAAAAGTTTTGTGTTCTCTAGCATTTTTGCATTTAAGGGCTATTTTGGCCCTCTTTGTAATGATTTTATCTCCATGTGTCAAATACTTCCCTAATAAAACATTCGAAGGAAAGGAAAATATCTTTCATTTCTTTCTTATAGGCTCCTATACCTAGTATAGGTTTTATTCCATTTTAATATTGTTTAACTACCCGACTGTCCTTTTAGGCTGTTTGCACTGATGGCAAGCTCTTCAACCACTTAGAGACCATTTGGCGATTCAGTCCGGGTATTCCTGCCTACCCACGAACTTGCACTGTGGACTTTTCGGTGAGTCAGGAGGCTGTGTAGCATAGGGTTGTGGGAGCAGAGTGGAGGTACAATGACAGTTATTAAGTAAAGCTAGCACTTAGCATTTCCTAAGTCAGTGACACTTTTCCATAGGTCTGAGCTTACATCAAACATACTCTGTCCTCAGTCGTAAGTAAGGGCTTTTGAAGGGATCTAAGAACTAGATGGGGAGGGGAAGAAAAGGCACTGAATAGTATCCTTGCATTTGGCCAGGGACTATCCAACATGGTCTTGAATAGTTTCTGACTGTCTCTTACCCATTCCCAGATTTCCTTTGAATTTCGTTCTCTGCTGCACTCCCAGCTGGCCACCATGTTTTTTGATGAGGTTGTCAAACAGAATGTTGCTGCCTTCGAGCGTCGGGCAGCCACCAAGTTTGGTCCAGAAACAGCCATCCCCCGTGAACTGATGTTCCATGAGGTGCACCAGACTTGAGGCAAAGGATTGTTCCTGGCCTCTCCTCTACTCTCCCTCCCAATCCAATTCTCTTATTTATTTCATTTGGCTCCTGATCCAATCTAAGAGAAGAGTCTGTGTTTATAATGTTTTCCTTCTCAATTCCCCAGAAATTGGGCTCTAAGCTGGCTACAAATGCTGGGGCACAAAGGTAGGGGGGTACAGAAAGAAGACATGCCTAGGAGATGGTCAGGCTCACCTTGAGAGCCCCATATGCCTGATGTCTGCAGTCTTCTCATAGTGAATTATATTCAGGACTGTGTGGTTCTTTTTGGACCCTGTCAACATAACTTAGTGTCTGACCAGAGTAAGATAGCAACTTTTCTAAGGATTGTATAAACCAAGCTTTTTCCTCTGACAGAGGTACTGGGTGGTCAATAATTGTTGCCCACCTAAGATGCTTCAGGAAATGCCTGAGATCTGGCCCCAGATTGAAATCCATATGATCTCACTTTTAAAAATATTTCCATGCTGCCTGGTTAGTGGAGAGCACAAAGCTGTCTTAACATCAGTGTCACAGGGGCAAGGAGAAAAAAAGCACTGAAGAGAATTGTACTCTTGGGTTGTACCTTATTCTTCTACTTGGCCTGAGTTTTTATAAAATTTCAATAAATTAATTGTGACAGTGTGAATTTGGCTTTTTTATATCATTTCTTGGGGGCACAGTGTGGATATAGCATAGTAGAAGAAAGTCATGGCTTCCTTCCTCAGGGGAGTAAAGGTGCAAGAAGGCCTCTTGGACATAGTGTCCCTGCTAACTATAGTAGCACATTCTACAAGCCAGGACCTAGTACCCACTCCCTTGCCTATTTATAGACTTTTTCAGAAGGTCAGTTGCAGGAGTCTCAGAACAGATTAATCTGGTCTCAGATCTACCATACAGCTGATGTCCTCAGGACCGCTTATTTTGAGGACCTCCTTAAGGTCCCTGCAAAGAATAGGCATTCCACACAATACCAGAGCCCTCTAGAGGCTCAGGTCCAGAGCCAGCAGTCCTCCTCTATTTGCCCTTGGTATGGTATGTTCCTTTCGCCCAATGGGCTGGACTAGTTTCCTTGGATTAGGCGCATAAGCAGTTTTGAGGTCTCAGCTACGGTCCTTGAGTGTTTTCTCTTACAACAAAATTAAGAAGGACTTCTAATCTTGGGGCGCCTGGGTGGCGCAGTCGGTTAAGCGTCCGACTTCAGCCAGGTCACGATCTCACGGTCCGTGAGTTCGAGCCCCGCGTCAGGCTCTGGGCTGATGGCTCGGAGCCTGGAGCCTGTTTCCGATTCTGTGTCTCCCTCTCTCTCTGCCCCTCCCCCGTTCATGCTCTGTCTCTCTCTGTCCCAAAAATAAAATAAAAAACGTTGAAAAAAAAAAAATTTAAAGAAGGACTTCTAATCTTGAGGAAAGAAATCTCCTTTGGAAATTTCAGGTATCCTGTCTTATTAGGGTAAATAAATGTCAAAACCACCTAGAGATAAAGGGATGCACAGGACAACTTAAAACACACTTAGTCCAGGATCTTGCTAGCCAGATTCCTTACTTTATAACAGAGATTCTTCCAGGTCTTATTTAATAGCAGGCTCAAGCATTGTTAATAAAAACATTTATTTTGCATTTTATACAGAACAACCTGAAGTCTGGATCATGACTTGACAGTTACCCGGGGGTTTACAGACAATGTGTCCATCTCAGCGTGGTTCTGGGGATTAGGGTTCCACACAAACACAGGCAGGAGTTGCGAGGAAGGAAGGGGGCACTGTAGGAGTGTATTTCAATCCTTTCTTAAAGAAAAGGCAGTAGAGCATTCTGAGTCACTGAAACCTGTGCAAATGGGGCTTCTAAAAAATACTGTACTGTGAGCTCTTGAGGAAGGGGCCAGATAAGGATCTTGATAAATAAAGGGATATTTTCTTGTAGCAGGGGAAGAGGGAGGCCTATTACTTTTGTTCTCAGCCCCAAGACCTGATATTCAAAGGAAACCACATCCAATCTTAAATAATTTCCCTGCTAAGAAGTACCCATATCCCTGGAACCAGACTATGAAGATAGCATGCTGGTTATTCCCAAGTCCTTATTCAATGGCCCATAGCATATTAAAATAAAGTAGAAGAAAAAGATCAGAGGGTAGTGGCTTGTGTTCCACAGGACTAAAAAGTTTAGTACATGTTAAGCACTGATAAAGCCAAATGACTGGGAAGGACCACAGCTTAGACAGTGGCATATACAACCTGCTGGAAGAGGCCTAGTAAAGACCTCTAGTAAGGGGCAGGGGGGAAGGGTGGGGGGAGTCCACAGCACCCTCAGCTTGAGGTACAGCAGGTATAGACAATCTGGAAGGAGGGGAATATTAAAGCAGTGAGTAATAGAACACTCCCAGATCTTAATTTTCATAGGATAATTTTAAAAGATAAAAATCAAACATTGGGTGCCAGTCACAACAAATGCCATGGCCTTTATGGTCACCTGGTAGCATAAAAAAAATGCCAAAGAGGTCTGCCTAACCCAACAGGTCTTGGTAGGAAGTGTCTGTGTGCATGGGAGAGAGCAATGAGGCTTCACAGAACTGATAATCCAACATGATTCCTATGGGAACAGAAGGGGCAGAGTCCCGATTTGCTGGCCTATGGAGGGCTGGGCTGAGTAGAACCAAAAGTTCTAAAGTCACTGCAGATTCTCTGCAACCAGCTTTGACCCAGGTAAAGAAGAGTCAGATTCTCACTCTAGAGGCGGTGGTGGTGGTGGTGGTGGTGGTGGTGGTGGTGGTGGTGGGAGGGGGGGCCCAAACCTAACCCATACCACATGCATTAGTCCTGGTCACCCTACAGTTGATGGGCAACTCACCAGGCAGGAAAAAGGAACTGATTAGGGAAGAAGGGGTTACTTTTTATCTTTTAAAGTCTTAATTTCTATTTTAACTTCAAACTTATTATCAGTGCCTCAGATACAATTTAATCTTAAATCTTAAAAAGCCCCCTGAAACAAAACAAAATTATACTTTTTTTTAAAGCTCCCTCACTTTCTGGTAGTTAGTTTCCCCCCAGTCTCCAGTTTTACCCTGACTTAGAGTCCACAAACTTCATCAGACCATCCGTGCTCATTGACTTGGGCCTCTCTAGTGGGAAGCCTAGGGCTCGGCTCCAAATGAGCTGTGCCAGTACGCCCAGTGCCCGTGACACCCCAAACAGGACTGTGTAGTAATTCATCTCTGTCATGCCGTAGTACTGTAAGATAAAAGAGAAAAAAATTTTGTTAAAGGCTCTGAGGTAATAGCATGCATTAAGTCCAGGGGCAGAGACCTTAACTGAGTCAGCCTCAAATAGAAATAACACTAGGAGGGGTGTCCAGGTGGCTCAGTCAGTTAAGCATCCAACTCTTGGTTTCAGCTCAGGTCACAATCTCACAGTTGTAAGTTCGAGTCCCACATCAGCTTCTCTGCAGAGCCCGCTTCGGATCCTGTCTCCCTCTCTCTCTGCCCTTCCCTGGCTCGCTTGCTCTCTTTTTCAAAAATAAACAAACATTAAGAAAAACTTTAAGAAAATAAATGCACCGGGAAAAGTACAGTAATTGGGATTTTGAAAAGACAGCACCCCTTTCCTTCTGCCTGTACCTGCCCTCTGCCACAGGCAACTTTATCAAAAGGGTAAAGAAGGAGGTATGAGTTGCTCTGACTAGGAAGTTGATTTTTTGCATGGCAGAGAACATTAGGGTTTGGCACAAATTAAAGGGAGAGCAGGGAAGGGAAGACTCACCTGGAGCAGCACCCCACTGTGAGCATCTACATTGGGCCAAGGATTTTTGGCCTTGCCCTGCTCTAACAGGACATTGGGCACAATCTTGTACAGCTGAGCAACAAGCTTAAACATGGAGTCATGAGGCAGGTGTTTAAGAGCAAACTCTCGCTGACAGGTATATCGTGGATCAGTCTTCCTTAGTACTGCATGGCCATAGCCTGGGACAACCTGTAAAGAGGGAGGGTAAAAAAGCCAGCTGTATTCTCAAGTAGAAATTCTTCTTTTCTAAATTCTTCAGGCTAGATAAACAGAAGATGGGGCAGGGAGAGAATTTCCTTCTCTAACACAGGGACCTCTCTCATTCTATTCTCTTTAATTCTTCTAAATTGCACAACTTGGGTCTTGGCTTCTTTCCTAGTTGCTAAGCATCTCTGCTTACCCGTCCTGAGTTGAGTGTGTTCCATATGTAGTCTCGTAACTTCTCATCTGACACATCTTTGCCAACTTCTTTTTGTAGTTGTGTCAGCCAAACAAGTACTTCCTATGGGTAAGGTTTGGGGAATAAGATAGTGTCAACACATATGCCAGGAGGGAAAGGCAAGATCAGAAGAAAAGCATGAGAATAAGAAAAACATGAAGCAGGAAAAGAAAAGGAATAGTCTTACCTGATTTGCCAAACCATGTAGGGGCCCTGCTAGCCCGTTCATGGCTGCTGCAAAGGACAGGTAGGGGTCTGAAAGGGCACTGCCCACCAAGTGGCTGGTATGGGCACTTACATTGCCTCCCTCATGGTCACTGTGGGGAAGTAAGAAAGGAGAATCAAGGCAAGAGAGGAGAAAAAGGGGCAGACTATGAAAACATAGACCTTGCTGTTCTCTTATCACATGCTAGCCTAGTTATGGGCTCACACTAGCCTATGGCCAGTCAGTTATACATAAGCTCTTGTAAGAGATGTCCCAATCTCATTACCAGCCTTTGTTCACTAATCCACAGGGCTGGAGAGGTTACTGGTTGATGATGCCTGTCTGTGTGCCAAGCTCCTGGACGCTCACTCCAGCTTTAATAGGAATGGCCAGAAGAGGGAGCTCCTGGAAAGCTGAAAGATCACCTACTGTGAGCAATTAGTACTTTTCCCCAGCTTCTTAGAAACATTACTTTGTTCTTAGAAAGGTTATGATTATTTCCCTATACCTCTGGATTTCCTTTACTAGATTCCTCTCTTGTCTTATGTGCCATGTTTCCATTTCCTTGTTGCCTACTGCCTGTTCCCAGAAGAGATTGTTCAGGAGCTTTTCTTAAAATTTTCTACCAATCCAGGCAAGGAGCTATGGTTGCTGGGTCTAGCTTACCTGTGGATGGTGAGGTACAAGCGCATGAGCTCAGTGAACTGAGCATCAGTATAGCCTAACATGTTGGTGAAATTATGGGACCAGTCCAGCTTAGAGTCAATGGCCCCGATACTGCTGCCCTCCCGATAGAGATTCCGGTAGATCTTTGCTGCAACACAAGGTAGCTTTGCGATAAGATCCATACAATCTTCATAAATCAACTGATAAGAGGAAAATGGAGAGGAAAAAAAAGAAAGAAAAAGATTTATCAACAAAGAAGAATTAGGCAAGGATGCTGTTTGTCCTCCATGGATTGGGCTATTTGGTTGATGCTCAGTGGTTATATATGGAGGTTAACAACAATAACCATTTAACTAAATAACTTTTATGACCCAGGCTCTGCACTAAGTGATTTACACATAATATCTTGTGTATATTAAAACATTATTTTTGGGGTGCGTGGGTGGCAAAATCAGTTAAGCATCTGACTTGATTTCAGCTCAGGTCATGGTCCCAGGGTCATGGGATCGAGTCCCAAATCAGGCTCCTCTCTAAGCATGGAGCCTGCTTGAGATTCTCTCTCTCTACCCCTCCCCCACTCACACACACTCTAAAACAAAACAAAACAAAATGTTATTTCTAATTTTTGCCACTCTACCAAGTACGTAATGACCTCCATTTTATAAGTGAGTAAACAAGCTCAGAGCATTCAGTTAAATGCCAAAGTCAGATTTTGAACGCTTTTATGTTTAACCATGATCTTTCCCACTACCTGACTTTGCACTCAATGAATGTGCTAAGATACTAGGTTTTAGAAATTAATTCTGTTCCATCTTTCAAAGAAAATTCACCATATATGCTAAGGGTCAAAGAGTAGCATTCAATTGTTAGTTAATAATAAAGGCTTCCATTTTTAAGCACTTACTAACAGGCACTGTGATATATTATTTGCATTTTTTTTACCCTCACAACAGTCCTGTAAGGTAATATATCCCTCATTTTATAAATCAAGAAATTGGGGCTTGGCCAGGTTAAGTTACATGCACAAAGTTACCCACTCAGCTAATAAGCATCATGCAGCTTAAACAATTATTAATTCATGGACACTCTTGTTTCATCTACACCCTTACTTTCTCCTCTCACCTCCCAAGTTATTTTGAATGAATTCCAGACATATATTCCAACATGTAAACGTTTAAGCATATATCTCTAAAAGATAAAGGCTGTTGATAAAAACAAAATCACAAAACCATTATCCCAAAGGGAAAAAAATTAATAAATCCTCAAAATCATTAAATATCTACTCAGTATTCAAATTTCCCTGATAATAAAGCCCCCCACCTCATGTGTTTGATTCAGGACAGAAAAACCCACGTTGCAATTGTTTGTCTCTGAAGTCTCTTTTAATCAATGTTAAGTTCCCTGTCATGCTTTCCTTTTTTAAAAAAATCTTTTTTTATATTTTATTTTTTAGAGAGAGAGCAAGTGGGGGGCAGGGGGAGGAGGGAAAGAAAGAAAATCTTAAGCAGGCTCCATGATCAGCGCGGAGCCTACCACAGGACTTGATCCCACAACACTGGGATCATGACCTGAGACGAAATCAAGAGTTGGACGTACCATCTAGGTGTAGTGTACCCCCCACCTTTTTCACTTTGCAATTTATTTGTGGAAAATCGGATCACTTCTTTTGGAGAATTTCCCAGTTTAGATTTTGCTGGTTATATACCTGTGATGTCATTTAACATGTTCCTCTGTCGATTGTATTTTGTATAAAACTGATGGATCTAAAGGCTTGAGTAGATTCCAGTTCAATTTTTTTTTTTTTTTAGCAAGACTACTCAAATGAGCACCAGGTGATGTATAGAAGTGTTGAATCACTATATTATAATCTGAAACTAATATTACACTGCATGTTAACTAACTGAAATTTAAACTTAAAAAAAAAAAAGACTACCTGATAAATAGTGTTGTGTTCATTTATTAAGAGAAACATAGAAGAAGAAAAAAAAAGGAAACACGGGGGGTGCCTGGCTGGCTCACTGGGTAGAGCATAAGACTCTTGATCTTGGGGTTATAAGTTCAAGACCCATGTTGGATACAGAAATTACTTAAAAATAAAATCTTAAGAAAGAGAAACATAATCTGGTTGCCTCTTTTTGTGATGTTAATAGCTTGCTCAACTCTTCTGTATTATTTCTAAAAAATGTTTATTTATTTTGAGAGAGAGGAAAAAGAGAGAGCACATGGGGGAAAGACATTGAAAGAGAGAGACAGAACCCCAAGCAGGCTCTGCACTGTCAGCGCAGACGAGAAGCTCCAAGTCACAAACCATGAGATCATGACCTGAGCCAAAATCAAAAGTCTAGATGCTTTACCAACTGAGCCATTCAGGCACCTTTCTTGTGTGTCAATTTTATCTTCTCAAAGGGAATTTTAAGTTCCTTAGAGATAAGACAGGGTTTTGGTATTTTGTTTTCTTTTTTTTAAGTAACTTAAAGGGGCGCCTGGGTGGCTCAGTCGGTTGGACGTCCAGCTTTGGCTCAGGTCATGATTTCACAGCTTGTGAGTTCGAGCCCTGCATCGGGCTTGTGCTGACAGCTCAGAGCCTGGAGCCTGCTTCAATTCTGTGTTTCCCTCTCTCTCTGCCCCTACGCCGCTTGTGCTGTCTCTCATAAATGAATAAACATTTTAAAAAAAAATTAAAAATAAATAACTTAAAAAAAAAATCTGCTTTCATCCACAGTTCCAGGTATATAGAAAGCATGGACTAAATACTTATTGGTTGTGGGGCGCCTGGGTGGCTCAGTCGGTTAAGCGTCCGACTTCAGCTCAGGTCACAATCTCGCGATCTCGCGGTCCGTGAGTTTGAGCCCTGCGTCAGGCTCTGGGCTGATGGCTCAGAGCCTGGAGCCTGCTGCCGATTCTGTGTCTCCCTCTTTCTCTGCCCCTCCCCCGTTCATGCTCTGTCTCTCTCTGTCTCAAAAGTAAATAAACGTTTAAAAAAAAAAATTAAACATAAATAAATAAATACTTATTGGTTGATATTGTTACATGGTGCTACTATACAAGTTAACTAGCTAAATGCTCCTGCAGGAAGTCATAAGGTTTCAGTAGTTTTCTTCAAAGAGCAAAATCTATAATAACTAGCCTAAATGAGTTAATCTCTATAGTGTCATGTATTATTCAAGTATCAAATATCAAGTAAACTAAAATATATGCACGTGCACACACACACACACATTCAGTGAATTTTGTAAATGCTACCAGATTCAATAAGAATACTGCCAAAATTAGGGGCACCTGGTAGCTCAGTTTGTTAAGCATCTGACTCTTGATTTTGGCTCAGGTCATGATCTCATGGTTCATGAGTTCGAACCCTGCATCAGACTCTGTGCTGACAGTGTGGAGCCTGCTTGGGATTCTCTGTCTCCCCCTCGCTGCCCCTCCCCTGCTCGCTCGCTCTCTCTCTCTCAAAAATAAACTTATAAATAAAAATAAATTAAAAAAATGTATTACAAAAAGAAAACTGCCAAAATTAAAAAGCTACTTGAAACAAGAAACACTCAGCTAACAATTGCAAATTCTCAAGAGGTTACTTACATGATAATCATATGATTAACCATACTTCCATGCAGATTTACATTCCCCCAAGGAAGTAAGTTGCTTCCAGAAGCCTGCATCAAGCATATGCAGTTTTAAGAGACTTGGACTGATTAGCAGAATGCCAAGAACAGGATTCTGGGCTAGATAAACTATTATCTGTGGTGTGTATACTAACTTGCAAAACTATTTGGAAAGTATGAATGGCCACATCGAAAAGAAGCCACATAAAAGGAGATTGTGTCATCTTCTACTACTGAGAATGGAGTTTATAAAGCAACCTGTAACAGACCAGGCATGACAATATGGGATCCTTACCCTGCTTTTTATAGTGGTCAATGCTGTACAGTCAAGAAGAGATCAAAACAAAACAAAACAAAACAAAAACTTACAGAGAACTCCTGTTATTTTTCCTTTAATAAGCTAAGATTGAGGTGCTATTTAGGTATTTGTACCAACACATTCTTCATTGATAAAGCCTTGGAAAAAAGATGTTAAAATATGCCAACATCACAACTATCTGGAATAAAGGTTATAAAAATGACCATCATCATCATCATGAGCCAGCATCTCTATGGCTAGTAAAATCCTGGTCAGGTAGTTAGCAAACAATCATCATCATCATCATTATTTTTTTTTTTAAGTTTATTTATTTATTTTGAGTGACACAGAGAGAGAGAGGGAGAGAGAGAGAGAGAGATAGCAGGAGTGGGGGAGGGGTGTGCAGAGAAGACAGAGGGGGAGAGAGAGAGAGAGAGAGAGAGAGAGAGAGAGAGAGAGAGAGAGAGAGAGAGAATCCTAAGGAGGCTCTGCACTCAGTGCAGAGCTCAATTCAGGACTCAATCTCATGAACGAGGTGTCAGGACCTGAGCCAAAATCAAGAGTCTTATGCTTAACTGAGCCACCCAGGTGCCCCAGCAATCAATCATTATTGAGATGACACAGAAAAAGAAGAGAGCCAGTATTTATGGTGAAGAGCCCCTAGACTGAAGCAAACTCAAGTTTGAATCTGGTCTCTATCACTTATTAACTGCATGGCATTGGGTAAGCTACTTCATAGCTTTAATCCTGTTTTTCCATTCAGTAAAATGAGAGTAACAAATAATATCTACCTCATAGGGCTGTTCTGAGGATTAAATCAGATAATGAATGTAAAGCATTTAAGCACACTATTTGGTATGTTTTCAAGAGTTATTAGGTGTTCAGATGATTTTATCATAAAAGCTTCAAAACCTATGTATACCATTTATAGGCTTTACAGAAGGTGGCATTACTAGCAAAATTTGATGGGTCAACTACTTTGCAAATTTTACAACATCTTAAGACTACTTCACAATTAAATAGCTGGTTGCATCACAGTAATTTCCTGGTCATGAGTGAAGTGAAGTCACTCAGAAAAAGACCTAACTTTTTCAATTCAATAGATTATACTATTTATCTCTGTTACGGAAGAAATGTTGCAGGCGGTAGATCATCCACTTGAGGTATATGTTAAAAAACAAAAAAATAGTATGAACTGATGGTTCTAGTAAAAACTCAGATCATACAAAAACAACATAAATTAAAAAAAAAATTTTTAATCTTTGGGGCGCCTGGGTGGCTCAGTCAGTTAAGCGGCCGACTTCGGCCCAGGTCATGATCTCACGGTCCGTGAGTTCGAGCCCCGCGTCGGGCTCTGTGCTGACGGCTCAGAGCCTGGAGCCTGTTTCAGATTCTGTGTCTCCCTCTCTCTGACCCTCCCCTGTTCATGCTCTGTCTCTCCCTGTCTCAAAAATAAATAAAATGTTAAAAAAAAAATTAAAAAAAGAAAAAAAAAAGAAAAAAAATTTTTTTAATCTTTATTTTTGAGAGAAAGAGAGAGAGACAGAGAGAGACAGAGTGTGAGCAGGGTGGGGGCAGAGAGAGAGAGAGAGAGAGAGAGAGAGAGACACACACACACAGAATCTAAGGTAGGCTCCAGGCTCCAAGCTATCAACACAGAGCCTATGCGGGGCTCAACTCGTGAACCACGAGATCATGACCTGAGCTGAAGTCGGATGCTTAACCGACTGAGCCACCTAGATGCCCCTCAACATACATTTTTAAACAGAAATAACCAGTTGAATGATGCTGTGCATTTCTACTTAAGTAGACTATGGTTAAATTAACCAAGACAGAGAACTGAATAGAAATAGTGTGTCTGACTTTTGAGAGAGATACAAGATCTAACAGCAAAAGAGCATGAAGCTCTATTAAACTCGTTACTGGTGCTAATTTTTGTGCAGTGTGAACTTACCAGACACACATCCTAAGGGTGACAAATATATCAGTATTGCTTATAAATATTCTCCCAAAGATTGGCAGAGTCCTGAAATATAACATGTTTACCTCAAGATAGCCACCCTCAGATGACAATCTCAAAGAAATTATGGCAGAACAGTCAATCAATGGCTACATGTTGAAAAGGAGGCAACAGCAAGCAGAGGAATACAAGATTCATTTTAATGATTCAATAATGGACAGTATGAAACAATGAAGCATGTTTTGATGTACCAGAAATATCTTATAGGCATCTATTTTTTTTTATTTTTATTTTTTTTTTAACATTTATTTATTTTTGAGACAGGGAGAGACAGAGCATGAACAGGGGAGGGTCAGGGAGAGGGAGACACAGAATATGAAGCAGGCTCCAGGCTCTGAGCTGTCAGCACAGAGCCCGACGCGGGGCTAGAACCCACAGACCGCAAGATCATGACCTGAGCCGAAGTCAGCCGCCTAACCGACTGAGCCACCCAGGCGACCCTAGGCATCTATTGCAAAGCATGAAGAAGCTATTTTCTCCCCTTCTCATTACAGTCAAGACAACAGCACTGTAAACAGTAACGGGCACATCTGAGCAGTCAATTTCTAAAAGACAAGCTATTTTTTTGATAGCATGCTCCCAGCTGGCAGTGCAGAGCCCAACGTGGGGCTCAAACTCACAAAACTGCGAGATCATGACCTGAGTCAAAATCAAGAGTCAGATGCTTAACCAACTGAGCCACCCAGGCACCCCTAAAAGATAAGTTTTAAAGTAGAAGAACTACTGGTCTTGATTTAACCTTTTCTGTTATGATGACCCACACAAATAACCATTACTTGAAAAGCATTTAAAACAGAAAATGGAGGGGTGCCTGGGTGGCTCAGTTGGTTAAGCATCCGATTCTTGATTTTGGCTCAGATCATGATCTCATGGTTTGTGAGTTTGAGACCCGCATTGGGCTCTGCGCTGACATTCTGCTTGGAATTCTCTCTTCCTATCTCTCTCCAAATAAATAAATAAACATTAAAATATACATATATACACATACATGAAAATGGAAAGCAATATATTCAGATTACACAACATTCTGAACTTGCTGATATATGGATTTATAAATGTTTTAAGTGCTTGTGAATGTGTATATTGTCCATCATTCCTATACCTTCCTTCTCAATGCTAACCAAACTAATTTAAAATTCTCCTTCCCCCTTTCCCCTAATAACAAACATAATTCTTTATACGCAATTGGCATTGAGTAAATATTGACCAACCAAATGAAGCAGGATTTGCCAAAACCCCAAGGGAATTGCATCAGACCAGTGGACCATGCTATTCTGCAGAAAGGAACTGTTCCTACAATACCTGTCTCCAAATAAAAGAAAATGAGATGTCCCACTGTAAACTTAGCCAGATAACTTGTACTTTACCCAGTTTTTCTGAGTACTCTGTGGGGTATTGGAAAGAGGATGGAAGGAATTAGGTACTATGTGTTGGGACAAGGCACAACAGTCTTCTTATACTCCAACTAGCTCAAACTATTAGGATCACATTTCATTTTCAGAAAATAAAGCGCATCTGTTTCTGGATCCTACTTCCAGGATACTAACGACCCTTCTGCTCCTGACAGGTATCTTGAGTGGGACAGTACAGAACAGTGGCTGATTGGCACTGTCCTCCTAGACTCTAGAACTGAGTTAGTTTCCATTCACCTAACTTCTCAAGGTTCTCCTTATTTGAAGTTAAAAACAGGAAGGGACTTTTTGTGGCTAGGGTAAGACTACTCTGAAATCTTTCTCAGGGATCCTGCAATTAAGTCACATCCTTTTCAGTGTTCTAACAGCCCTGTGTAATCTCTCCATTACAGTAAGATTACTGAATTGTAGTTTTCGTTTTTGTTTTAAGCAGGCTTCATGCCCAGCACAGAGCCCAACGTGGGATTTGAACTCACGACCCCAAGATCAAGACCTGAACTGAGATTAAGAGTCAGACACCACCCAAGTGCCTCCTGAATTGTAGTTTTTTTTACATGTATATGACCTTAACCAAACCAAGAACGTTGGTGACACAAAGCATGTTCCATTTACCTTTGCGATCCCAAGGACTGGAAAAAACAAACAAACAAACAAACAAACAAAAAAACAAGCTTAAATAAAAATTTATTAAAGGAGTTTCTGGCGTAACTCAGAGAAGTAATTCTCCTAAACATTCCTTTTTCTTCCTTCATACTTAAGTCCTTTCAATCCCCATCACACATCAATCATTGCATCAGAATTTCCTACCTCCCAGTACTTGGTTCGGTTGATACCCTCTGCATATGCTCGGGCAAAGTTGCTTTCACTGTTGAGGGCTGTAATGGCTGCACTGAGCTGAGACATGGGATGTAGATTGTTGGGAAAGTTGTCTAGCATGGTGACCACATGGGAAGGTAGAGCTGCCCTCTTTGCCCACTCTTTTGAAAGCCAAGACACCTGTGGTAAGGGAGACACTGGTCAGAACACTATGCGAGGAAAAAGAAGAGAAATAAAAAGACAGTGACATCTGAGTAAAGAAAATCCAAGAGAATACAACCCAATCCACTTATACAGCAGAAGTCTGATCTGCTTCCTTCCCCTCACTACACATGCCTAAAAAATACCACCCAGAGTCAGATCAGGATTAGGTGTCTGAGATTAGAGAAAGGCAAAGAAGGAGAAGAATGAGAAGGGCTAACATCCTTCTGTTTTACCTGTTCTTCTGTTGGGATTTGTCCAGTTACCAGCAACCAAAATAAGCCCTCTGGCAGGGGTTCTTCACCCCCTTTAGCCTTGGGCAGCAGTTTCTGGCATTCAGGGATACTGTAACCTCGGAAACGGATGCCCTGGAGGGAGAAGAGTAAGAGGTACAAATCGTAAGTTTATTACCCTAGAAGTCACATAATTGACTAGTCCCACTCTTATCAGATCTTTCAACAAGTTAGAAAGGCTCCATGCCCAATGTGGGGCTTGAACTCACGACTGTGAGATTGAGTTGGAAACTCTTCTGACTGAGCTACCCAGACAGCCCTAGAATAGAATTTTTAAAGCTTAGATCTCCACATAACTTAATTCTGCTTGGTACTTTTAGTTTTACTCGTTGATATATTAAATAGGTATACTTGTTCTTCAGTTATCCCCTATAAACCTATTTTCCATCTTCCAAAACATGAAGACAGATGCTTTATTTTGTTTTCCTTACCCTCACTGGTCTAATCCATGCTGTGCACAATAGTCAGTAAACTCAGTGATTATTACTGATTGACATGAGGGTCTCTTACCTCATCAGGATCAAGAACTGATGTTTCATATACCAATCCCTTCATGCCTCTCATGCCACCATACATCTAAAGAAAAAGACAGATGTAACCAGTAATCAGAATAATTCAAGCTAGAGTTTGTTAGTGCTTCATGGGATCTGAAAGAGGAAATTTATTCTCTGATTTGCAAGACTTGGTCTGTGGAAAGAAGATTCCTGAGGAGGTAGCATACTATAGAATGGGACTTTGCAAGGAAGACTGCTAACATTAGAAATGAAATTCTTAAGTTGAAAAATTGCTATCTTTATTTAATGTGTCTGCCTCTGTTTGTTTCCTTTTCTTCTTGTATTTTTCGTTTACCTACTCTTACTCCCTCGTTCTCACCAACCAAAGTAAACAGAATGAGTTCTATAACAGGGAAAGGAGATAGAGACCAAAGGCTAAACACTGCTGTGGAATTATCATTTGAGCTGCTCAGACTCTTAGGGCTGGAGAAGAAGCCATCCTAAAGTTACTCTAGAGAGCCTGCTAGCGCTGTCATATAATTGGATGGTCAGGATGGCATTAACTGTAACTTTTAAATTTTTGTTTATTTACTTATTTAATATAATTTGTCAAATTGGCTTACATACAACATCCAGTGCTCATCCCAACAAGTGCCCTCTTCAATGCCCATCACCCACTTTTCCCTCCCCCACCCTCCTTAAATTTTTTTTAATGTTTATTTATATTTGAGAGAGAGAGAGCACACTCAGGAGCACAAGCAGGGGAGGGGCAGAGAGAGAGAGATGGAGACAGAATATGAAGCAGGTTTCAGGCTCTGAGCTGTCAGCACAAAGCCCAATGTGGGGCTCAAACTCATGAGCTGTGAGATCATGACCTGAGCTGAAGTTGGACACTCAACTGACTGAACCACCCAGGCACCCCATGGACAGCATTAACTCTAACAGAGAGCTCTTGCTCCAAAAGCTGAGGGGTTGGGAAAAGGAACAGAAACTTCATTCATCCCTCTCGTAGGTAAATTAGGTTAAGCTAACTATTAAATTTATAGAAAAGAAGAGTCTAATTTTTTTTAAATTTATTTTTGAGAGAGAGAGAGAGAGAGAGTGCAAGCTGGGGAGGGGCAGAGAGAGAGACACACAGAATCCAAAGTAGGCTCCAGACTCTGAGCTGTCAGCACAGAGCCTGATGTGCGGCTCAAATTCACGAACCATGAGATCATGACCTGAGCCGGAGTTGGACGCTCAACCGACTGAGCCACCCAGGCGCTCCCCCCCAACTTTTTTTTAAGAGAGAAAGAATGAGCATGAGCGGGGGAGAGGGAGAAGAGAGGCAGAGAGGAAGAAAAAGACAGAATCTTAATCAGGCTCCATGCTCAGTGCAGAGCCCAACGTGGGGTTTGATCCCATGACCCTAGGGTCATGATCTGAGCCAAAATCAAGAGTCAAGACATTCAACCGACCGAGCCACTGTTCTGAGGCACCCCAGAACAGTCTAATGTCTAATGAACATCATAAGCTCCAACATTTCCATGTATGGGACAGAATGCTTCTGAATAGTCAGTGAAGAGAATGGTATTTTCATTGAAGCATATTACAGAGCTACTTTTCCAGCCCAAACCCCACAATCCTTACCATGTCCACAGTGATTTGACCCACTACTGTCTTGCCATGTTGCTGCCTGAAGGTCTTTACTCTGGCTTGCTCCTTGGGTATCAGATCTGCCAATATGTCTTTCAAATTCTAAAAAGAGAAGTAGAAAGGCTAAGTGATGGTCAAAATATTGATTAGATTTCCTACAAAATAGGTATGTTAAGACATCTTTTTAGAATTTGGCTTTCTCTATCGGCCAGGGAAATCTGGCACAGATGAAAAAGAATTAAGCAGAAAGGGAGGGAATGAGGAGTTTACTATTGGGTCATAGTTTCAATTTGGGAAGGTGCAAAAGTTCTGGAGATGGATAGTAGTAATAGTTGTACTTAATGCCACTAACCTATACACTTAAAAATCATTAAAATGGAAATTTTTGTTATATATATTTTACCACAACTAAAAAAAGAAATTAGGCAAACATATTTGATATCCCACCTCGCTATACTATTGAATAAATTATTTCTTAAAATAGTAGTAATAATAATAGTTACAACAATAGTAACAACGGACACCTCTCAGAGATACTCAGGATATGATGAGAGGCTAGGTGGCAACCAACGGTCGCTTACTGCCCCCTCAATCTCAGGATCAGATTGCCTCAGTGATTCTCAGTCCTCTTTTCCAAACCTTACCGTAGGGGACGCACTGGCATGCCGAGCAGCAAGAACAAGACACGATGCATTCTGTAAAGAAAACACAAAACCTTATGCAACAGTTATTCCTCCTTCCCATGTATTAACAAGAAGGAGTTATAGTGACTCATCCTCTCTCTCTGTGTCTCCATCTTAGCCTCTAAGGACAGTCTGACATAAATTTTAAAAATTAAAAAAAAAAAAAAAAGTTGTAAAAGGCCTTGCACAGCTTTGAAAGAGTTCCTAGTCTGGAGGCAGTAGCAGATTTAACTCTGCTTCTTGCATCCATAGCTTTAATAGCATTCCCTGGGGAGAGGCTCTTTCCCATTATCTGGGTTTCAGGGCTTGGCTTGGTTAGGCACAGAAAAGGTCAGAGAGGCAGTTGTTGAGTACCCAGGCCATCCCAATCTGTCAGTAGTTCTGAGTGGCCCTGAGAAAAGCAAATGAGGAAACTGATCAACTACTCAACCCTGCTGGTAAGATCTGTCCAGCACCTAGTCTTTTGGAAGCACTTCAACCTCTCCAGTCTAGGAGAGCCCACAGGCAGAAGGAGCCTTTCACCACACTACTTCAAAGGTTCCTGGAAAAAGCACACAGAAGACAGAATATCTACAATGTAACAACAGACAACAGTACTGGGAAACTAGAAAACTGGAAAATTCCCTTCTAAATGTTGAGAGAAAATAATTATTAAGCTAGAGTTCTATATCTAGGTGAGAAAAAAATCTTAACAAAGGGGGTGAAATAAAGACATTTCAGATAAACAAAAGCTGAGTTTATCACCTAAATACCTGTACTAAAGGAATTTTTAAAGATATACTTTAGAACCATATAGACAGGTCTGAGATTCAAGACTATCCCTCACTACAAAGGTAAATAGTATAGCTGGCCTGTTTTCTTTGTTTAGAGATATTTTTTTTCTCCCCAAAAGAAAAACTTTCTATAAGATTGCTGAGTTGCAACATAAAGTTCAATGCTGCCTTCGAAAAAAGAAAACCAATTACACTACTAAGTACCTATGAAGTTTGACAAGATTAGTTTTTCTGCACATTATTTTGAAGATAAAACAAGATAAGTAAGCCTCATTTCCCTCATCTATAAAACTGGTGTTAAATACTCACCATACAATCTCACATAATTACAATGATATTACAAAGAAAGCACTTTCCAAACTAAAAAGATTACATGTACACATAAACTAATCCAGGAGCAAGATCATACCTTTCCTCCTTTTGCCAAAAGGCCAGATACACTTTTTCTTGTAGCTATTGCATTGCTGATTGTGCTAAAAATCATTTGAAGCAACAGTACTGTACAAATTCCAAAACACTACATGCCTAAGTGAGAGTTCACTAGGACTGGAGCTCTGTTTTTAGAATTTAGTACCCCTCTTTCTGTTGGGGCATAAGGGAGGACTGAAAAGGGAAGAGATCCTTCAGTAAAGGTTATTTTCAAAAGAATCAACTCATTAAAAAAGAAAAAAACCAATCCAAAGCTAAATTCAGAGTACAAGGTAAGCTATGTTCCTAAAACAAAGGGGGAATGGGGCACCTGGGTGGCTTAGTCGGTTAAGCGTCCAACTTCAGCTCAGGTCATGATCTCACGGTTCCTGAGTTCGAGCCCCGCAATGGGCTCTGTGCCGACAGTTTGGAGCCTGGAGCTTGCTTCGAATTCTGTATCTCCCTCTCTCTCTGCCCCTCCTCCACTCACACTCTGTCTCTCTCTCAAAAATAAATAAACATTAAATAAGTAAAACAGAGGGGGACTGCCTCAGCTTGTTAAACAGGACTGTCCTTAACTCCTTTCATTAACTTCCTGAAGAGTCTCCTCTGGCTCACTGCGGACCATTTGGGCAAGAAGTAGGCAGCACAAACAGGCCTTTAGCCTCTTCATCCAACATAGCAGAAATGGGAACTTGACCTAGCACCTAAGAAATGCTTTTACTTTTTCTTACTAGTCACCAAAAAGCGAACAAAGGAAAACACGTGAATAAGTTCTATTCCATGCTCCATGGTCCCACAGAATCCCTGTTAAAGAAGTTCTGGGCTACCTCCCAGACACTACATCAGCCCTGTAGCAGACCTTTTAATTGCGGTTGGTTGGTTGTTGTTGTGGTTTCGTTTGGTTTCTAAAAAGGTTACAGGGCAACGTATCATCTGAGAGAAGAAAGAAGTTGAAATGTCTCCATAATGGTAATTTTTCCACTTTCAAACCATCTTTAAGTTTCTATATGGCAGGCTCAGTCAGAAGAGCATGCGACTCTTATCTCGGGGTTGGGAGTTTGAGCCCCATGCTGGGTGTAGAGATTACTTAAAAATAAAATTTTTGGCTCTTTCAGTTGAGTGTCCAACTCCTGATTTCAGCTGAAGTCATGATCCCAGGTTGGTGGGATCGAGTCCCACATTGGGCTCTGTGCTGGGCGTGGAACTTGCTTAAGATTCTCTCTCCCCTTCCCTCTCTGTCCCTCCCCCATTCTATCTCTCAAACTAAAAATAAACAAACAAGCTTCTTTCTATCCAAGCTCTACAAAGAGTGAGTGTCCAGATCTTAAGATGAAAATGGAATTCTCCCAGGTTGGAGGTCTTTCTTCTAGGAACATGAACATAAAAGAAAACAGCCTTTTCCCCCTTGTGAGTGGGAACTGCTTCAATCAATGAGCTGCCCTCTTCTTTTACTTCAAGATAAAACAAACAAAAAACAACAAAAAAAGAGGAAATCACAAAGAAAAGGATGGAAGATCACCTAAAAGGGCTGTGAGAATGCAACATCATTTAAAAAGACTCAGCTGGGGGGCGCCTGGGTGGCTCGGCATCCGACTTGGGCTCAGGTCATGATCTCACGGTCCGTGAGTTCGAGCCCCGCGTCGGGCTCTGTGCTGACAGTTCAGAGCCTGGAGCCTGTTTCAGATTCTGTGTCTCCCTCTCTCTCTGACCCTCCCCTGTTGATGCTCTCTCTCTCTCTGTCTCAAAAATAAATAAACGTTAAAAAAAAAAAAAAAGACTCAGCTGGGTCATCACTGCTGCTTTGCTAGTCGTTTTGCAGATCTATTTATATGAATGCTACTTTAAGAGCATGCATAGGAAAAGAAACTTATAACTGAACTATCACTCCACTTTCAACATCATCAAAGTCTTAATTTCCTTTGTGGTGAGTGTCTTTGCCATTTAATGTGAGGAGTCTCAGGAGTAACTTAGAGGGCTGATTTTAACTGTCCCTAATCTCTATCAGCAACACTTCTTGGCCAGATCTCTGATTTGCAAAGCAAAGTATATGGATAGCTTGGCTATGTAGTTATGGAATAAAGGTAGTATACTCTGTTTCTACTGTCCTTCTCTGCCACTTATTAGCTGTGTGACCCTAGCCAAGTCATTTAACCTTTCTGTGCCTCAGTTTCCTTATCAGTAAAATGGGAACAATAATAGTACCTATCTCAAAGGATTGCTGTGGGGATTAATTAAGTCAACATTTATAAAGCACTTGAAACCACTTCTGGCCTATGGCAAGTGCCTTGCATTTGTTATATAAATAAATACATAAAATTAAACATTTTGGCCATTTTCTCATGCCCTTCAGCATCAGGATTAGTCATATTTTTAGCTAACCCCGCAGCTTAAAGAAAACTAAAGAAATCAGAAGGATTTTAAAGGCAGCAATTCAGTGCTATAACCACTCAAAAAGCTAGATAGGAAAAATTCAAATTAGAACAATTTTACCTAATGATGCAGAAAACAAAGCACATGATTTGGAATTAGGAAAGAAAATCTGGGTTCTAGCCCCACCTACATTACTAAATTAACAGACATCCAAAGCAAAACAACTAACTATAGTTGATCCTTGAACAACACAGGACTTAGGGATACAGATCCCCCATGCAGCTGAAAACCTGGGTATAACTTTCGGCTTCTGTAAGACTATACTACTAACAGCCTACTGTTGATTGGAACCCTTACTGATACATAGTCTGTTAATACCTATTTTGTATGTTATATATTTTACCTACTGTATTCTTACAAAAAAACTAAAGAAAATGTTACTACAAAATCATAAGGAAGAGATAACACATTTGCAGTACTGCACTGTAAAAATCCACATATAAATGGACCAGCACAGTTCAAACTGTGTTGCTCAAGGGTCAGCCGTATTGTTTCCCTTTCCTTCTCCATATTTAGGATAACACTCAAGCTACTTAGCTCAAAGTCTGAGTTAAGGCTCTAAGAAGGACATATATAAAGGTACTCAAAAGCCTTGCTATTTAAAATATGACTGCCTACGGGCACCTGGGTGGCTCAGTAGGTTAGGCATCTGAAAATTGGTTTCAGCTCAAATCATGATCTCACAGTTCATGAGTTCAAATCCCTGCATCAGGCATCAAGCTGTCAGCACAGGATTCTCTCTCTCTCCCTCTCTCTCTGCCCTTCCCCTGCTTGCGCATGTGCACTCTCTCTCAAAATAAATAAACGTTAAAATTTTTTTTTTAAATAAAACATGACTGCCTAGCCAGCAGCACTAGCATTACTTGGAGCTTGTGAGAAATGCAGACTCTTGGGCCTCACTTCAGACCTACTGCATCCAAATCTGATTCATATGAACAATAAAGTCTGAGATGTATACATGGCCTAAAGTGTTAAGCAAGAGAGCAAAAGGGTAGAATGTAGACTCTGGGATGTACAGTTATCACAATCAAGTTTTATTTTATTTAAAAAAAAAATTTTTTTTTTTAACATTTATTTATTTTTGAGACAGAGAGAGACAGAGCATGAACGGGGGAGGGTCAGAGAGAGAGGGAGACACAGAATCCGAAGCAGGCTCCAGGCTCTGAGCCATCAGCCCAGAGCCCGATGCGGGGCTCGAACTCATGGACCGTGAGATCGTGACCTGAGCTAAAGTCGGACGCTTAACCGACTGAGCCACCCAGGCGCCCCTACAATCAAGTTTTAAATCCAGGTTCTGTTATTATCATGCTGTGTTACCTTGGCTATATGGCCTAACTTTTCTAAGTCACAGTTTTCACATCTCTAAATTGGCAATAGAGCCAATTTCAAGGGAGAGGAGTAGACTGTATAAAATAATCCGCATGAAAGCATCCAGAACAGTGCTTTCTGCATAAGTGAGTTCAATAAACATGTGTTTCTTAGAAATGTGTTGGCCTATTACCTAACACCTCAAGTGTCACTACTCTCTCCCAGAGTTGGATTCCAGCAAAGAGGCAGTCAGGCCTGAGGAAGGGGTGAATGGATAATTCCCTCTACCTGTAGAATAGGAAATAAAGCCCTAATTTCCTTTTTAAGAACCTTAAAAACCTACTGATGAAGAGGGGAGGAGTCTCAAGAAGTTGAAACAAATTTAACTACCCAGCTGAAAAAATGACTAGAAAGGAGATGCTGAAGGACTGTCACACCCAAGGCTACACACCTCATTTCATCTACCACCTAGCTGCCAAAGAGACCAGCTCAATAGCTCTGTATAGTACATGCAGGCTATACTCACTGATGGGACAGGTTACAAACCTCTGAGTCATCCCTGAACTTTCACCTACCAGCTCCTCCCCTAAGTCCGGAGGTGTGGCAACTAGGCTTTTGACTTCTGGTAGCATGCCACGTGTAGAGTCACCCTACTGGAACAGCTGTCAGGTGAATCAGGGAGTCACCTCATTCAATAGGTCAGCTCCTTCATGGGGAGAGAGAGAGTGAGCTGTTTCCAAAGACAAGGGCCTGGCTTAGATGTCTGACAGCCATGTTTCTCTACAGGGTGGGGTAGGGTGGGGGTATTACAATCACAAAGAGGTTTTTTTCAAACCTCAAAACACTGCCATCTCTTGCAAGAACTCTTCTACAGAGTTTGCTACTATTGATGGAAGTGAGCTGTGACTCTCAAATGTACTAGAACAGAAAAATATAACTAAAAGAACCTCTAGCTTAAAGGGCCAAGGGAGGAAAAGGACTAATAGTACATGCAGGAAATTCTGCCAAAGACTTGCCTACCATACTTAGGGTATTTCTGGAATAAGGTATGCGCAAAATCGCCAAAAAATCATCAGAAACTCCTGTATCCTCCCTCAAATTCTCAGAACAACAGAATCCTATTTTTTGTTTTTTGTAAGATTTTATTTTCAAGCGATCTCTACCTCCAATGTGGGGCTTGAACTCACAACCTCAAGATCAAGAGTCACATGCTCCAGGGGCATCTGGGTGGCTCAGTTGGTTAAGTCACTGACTCTTGATTTTGGGTCAGGTCATGATCTCACGGTTCATGAGACTGAGCCCCACATGGGGTTCTGTGCTGACAGCACAAAGTCTGCTTGAGATTCTCTCTCTCCCCCACTTCTCTCTCACAAAAATAAATAAATATTATAATAAAATAGAGCTGCACACTCCACTGACTGAAGCCAGCCAGTGCCCTCAGAATCCTATTTGAATAAGCACTTAATAAAGTGGTTATTTCCCTCTTACTCACTCCTCTTAGCCTGTTATCATCATTGGTCCACACCTAGGACCTTTATTCCACAGGAGAAAAGCCAAATTTTCTTTGATCCTCCATCCTAGACACATTTAGACCATGTCTTACAACATATGCAAGAGCTCCAGCATTACAAGCTTGAGAGAGATGCTCTTGATTTTAATGGAGCCCTTGTCCTTCATCAGAAAAAAGATCAGAGCTCGGGGCACCTGTGTGACTCAGTCAGTTGAGCAACCAACTTCGGCTCAGGTCATGATCTCACAGTTTGTGAGTTTGAGCCCCCGCATCAGGCTCTGTGCTGACAGCTCAGAGCCCGGAGCCTCCTTCGGATTCTGTGTCTCCCTCTCTCTCTGCCCCTCCCCCTCTGTCTCTGTCTCAGAAATAAATAAACATTAAAAAAAAATAAAATAAAATAAAAAAAAATCAGAGCTTGCCAAGCCAGCAGAACGGGCTTAGCTGATGAAGCAAACATAATGCACCAATAACTGGTAGGAAAAATCTTGTGCTGCAAAGGCTTGCAATGCAGAAGGAACAACTTGCATTAAGGGAGAAAGAACACACATAGGACAAAGGCTCCTCTCTCCCCAGAACCAGGTCAGAGAACTAAAGCCATTTAACATCTGTTTCACAATGGTGATATTGGAAGTCGGCCTGCACTACTTGGTCAGGCCACTTAATAGCGTGAGCACAGTAATATTCAGATTTCATACTTTGACCTCCATACTCACAGGAGTTCCTTAATAATTCTACCTAATTGTCATTTTCTAACAGAGTCTTCCCTAAAGATTCACTCCAAGGAAGACCACGAAGGACAGGAATTCAACCTCAGAAAAGAATCAAGAGCCCTAATTTTGCTTTCAGTAGAAATCCTAACTGTTCTTTAACAAATATTTTCTAAACACCTACTTATTCTAAATACACTAAGTATATGCTAGTGAATAAAGTATATAGATAGGATCTGCCCTCCTCCTACTTTCTTGGGAACTAGAAACTGCTCTCACTTCCATTAGGAGTTCTTTTGTAGTTTCAGCACCTAACACTTTGGTCCAGAAATTTACAAGATACTTCTGAAAGCATTTGAAAAAAAAGCCTAGAAAGACAAATCTAGAGAAAGTAGCCTGAACGGACTATTGCCTAGAATAGTTATTTTTGAAGTCAAAATTTTGAAGTCAAATTTTTTAAAAATGTTTATTTATTTAATTTTTTTTTAATGTTTATTTATTTTTGAGACAGAGAGACAGAGCATGAACCAGGGAGGGGCAGAGAGAGAGGGAGATACAGAATCTGAAACAGGCTCCAGGCTCTGAGCTGTCAGCACAGAGCCTGACACGGGGCTCGAACTCACGGACTGCGAGATCATGACCTGAGCCCAAGTCGGACGCTTAACCGACTGAGCCACCCAGGCACCCCAAAATGTTTATTTATTTTTAAGAGGGGGGTGGAATGAGAATGAGCGGGGGAGGGGCAGAGAGAGAGGGAAACAGAGGATCTGAAATGAGCTCAGTGCTGACAGCAGGGAGCCTGATGCGGGGCTCAAACCCATGAACCCTGAGATCATGACCTGAGCTGAAGTCAGACTCAACTGACTGAGCCACCCAGGTGCCCTTGAAATTAATTTCCAAAATAATCACTAATTCCAAAAAAATAAAAAAGCCCAAATACACAAAGTTTCATATATACATTCAATAAAGTTGCAAACAAGAGACCTGTATGTGGCTTTACTGGCCCACCAGGTCAGTCAACAGAAGTGCTTGAAAAAATACAAGTTTCCAGATCCCATCCTACCTTTGCTGAATCAGAATCTGAAGACAGGACTAATGAATGTGCAATATGAACAAGCAACCCAGGTGATAATGCCCACTGTGAACTTACAGAACTTTTAAAATGGTAACACATAAAAAGAAATACGTGTTACCAAAGAAATAAAAAGGAACCTAGGGGTGCCTAGCTGACTCATTTGGAGGAGCATGTGACTCCTGATCTCAGGGTCATGACTTTGAGCCCCACATTGGGTGCAGAAATCACTTAAATAAATAAACCTTAAAAAAACACACAGGGACCTAAAGAATTCGGGCAACTGAGGGAAAAACTGAAAGAGTCATATGTTAAGAAAGCTCTATCGCTAAGGCTGCCTCACTACTGTTTTAAATTTCACATCCTACTATATCACATAAAGCACTGAACTAGGTCAAAAATAATTACTATGTAGCTCTAGAGATCCACCACATCTGGCTTCCTGCCTTCTGCCCATCTGAACTAGGAATGCCAGCCTTCTCTTCTAATGATTTACTTCAGCAATGCTCACCTCACTTATTCTCCATATCCATGCACTCATCCATTATCAATCTAAAGGCCACTAGGAAGAACAAATGCAGTCATCCCACCATTAGCACACAATGAGGCTTTTTACTCTCCATTTTTCATCTTTAGCCCATCTAGTAAGCATCAAGGAACTGCCATCACACTTTGGGTAGTCTGAGATTTGGGCACTTGCCTTTAAAAGTTCTAGGCTATAGGAGTGCCTGGGTGGCTCCATCAGTTAAGCATCCAACTCTTGGTTTTGGCTCAGGTCATGATCTCATGGTTCATGAGATCGAGCCTCACATTGGGCTCTATGCTGACAGTGCAGAGCCTGCTTGGGAGTCTCTTCCTCTCTCCCTCGGGGCCCTCTCCCCTGCTCATTCTCTTTCTCTCTCTCACACACACACACACACACACACACACACACACTCCCCTGCTCTTTCTCTCTCTCTCTCTCTCTCACACACACACACACACACAAATTTTTTTAAAAAGTTCTAGGCTGTAAGGGGCATCTGGTTGGCTCAGTTGGAAGAGCATACAACTCTTGATCTTGGGGTCATGGGTTCAAGCCCCATGTTGGGTGTAGAGATTACTTAAATAAACTTAAAAAAATGTTTTTTAAAAACTAAAGTTCAGGGCTATAAGCCTAACTACCATTTCACAGAAAAAAACTTGATCTAGTTTTGTTGAACCCAATTTCAGACTAGGATTTATACTGGAGATGTTCAGTAGTATAGGTCTACTGTAAAGGAATCATGGGTTTCAATTTAAGTGTCTTGAAAAGGTCTAGAAATCATATAAAAACACTTTTGGCTTGATTTTCTCAAAGTTATCGAACACCCTAGCCTGGAGGAGCAATTCTCAACAGTACAAGATGTAACTGGGGTTTGTTGGGGTGCTTGGGTTGCTCGGTGGGTTAAGTGTCTGACTTCGGCTCAGGTCATGATCTCTTGGTTCGTCAGTTTGAGTCCTGCATCAAGCTCTCTGCTGTCAGTGGAAAGCCTGCTTCAGATCCTGTCTTCCACTTTCTGCCCCTCCTCCACTCATACTCGCTAATTCTTAAAAATGAATAAACATTAACAAAAAAAAAAAAGTAACTAGGGTTTGTTAAGTAACCCTAGGTTACTTGGTGTTAAAAGAGTCCAGAGATGAATTAGTGGCCATACTCTAATTTCCAGCCCAAATCCAGGCCTGGGTCACTTCTGAAAAGAGTACCACAAAGAGAAGGCACCCAGAGCTAATACTAAGGCCATTGCTTAGTATGAATTCATTTGGATAAATAAGTCAAAGAATCTCAAGGTTCTGAATTAGTCTATCTCTCCAACTCAGGTGTTCATTAAATTACCTGAAAGTGAGTACGGTAGAACAATACAATGACTGGCATTTATGTCACCTAACATAGTTAAAAAAATCTCTTCTCAGGGGCACCTGGGTGGCTCAGTAGGTTAAAAGTCCGACTCTTGGGGTGCCTCGCCTGGGTGGCTCAGTTGGTTAAGCGGCCGACTTCAGCTCAAGTCATGATCTCGTGGTTTGTGAGTTCGAGCCCTGCAGTTGAGCCTGCTTTGGATTCTCTGTCTCCTCTCTCTGTCCCTGTCCTGCTCACACTCTGTCTCTCTCTCTCAAAAATAAATAAACATTAAAAAAAATAATAAAATAAAAGTCCGACTCTTGATTTCAGCTCAGGTCATAATCTCGAGATTTGTGAGATCGAGCCCTGCACTAGGCTCCAGGCTGGGCTTGAAGCCTGCTTGGGATTCTGTCCCTCCCTCTCCCTCTGCCCTTCCCTAGCTTGTGCATGCTCTTGAATGCGCACGTGCTCTAAACAAAAAAACAAAACAAAACAAAACAAAAAACCCAACAACAACACCTCTTCTCAGAAAAGTGAAACTACATCTGACCTTGAGAATCCAAGTAGTAGGGGTCAGTTTTCTCAAATCAGAAAGTATTTATTTTTGCCCTTTAAAGCCTACCTTAATAGCAAAAGTAAAACTGAGTTCCAGTTAACTTGCAGGCTAAGCTGGAAAACTCAGGCAGGTGCTAGCAATGCTGACAAAATGAAAGGCTTCTTGGTATCCTGGTCATTCTGCTTAGATCTCAGGAAATTTCCACTCCTGTGTTTTTTGAGCTTTGCTAATTTTAAGAGTCAAGAGCCTTCAAATGGCTTCTAATTTACAGGTTTCTGGGATCCTCAGGTTCATCCCTAACAGGAAAGTAAACAAAACAATAATGATTCTACAATTATATAGTACTGTCATCCCCAAAAGCGTTCTGAGCTTCCCTAGAGGCTTAAAGGACAAAATAAATTCAAAAGGTAAATTCTAAAGGTTTTTCAAATTCGCTTAAGGGTTAGATTAACCGGTCTGGGTTAGCAACTCTGAAATGAGCTAATTATAGTGTCGTGTCCCCTATTCTGCCAAAACACTATCTAGAACTTGCTTCATTTCCCAAGAGACTTCCTTACCCTGTTCCCTGGCAGCAGAAGAAGCAACAGTCAAGTAAGACAAGTATCTCCCAAATGATCAGCCTCCACCTTGCTGTTGGGTACCTGGAAGAACCCCAGTGTAAATTCTACAGGCTTCACCTTATCTGTCAACCATGCAAGATAACACACAGCAAGTCAAAACCATTCTAAGACTTTCCTTTCCTTCAGGTGCTGGCAGGTTTAATCTGCAGAAGAGAAAGTATGAGTTCTTTGCAGAAGTCAAGGTCACTTGTGGGACTGTCCCTACTTGGATTAGAAGACTGGAACTACCCCCCCTCAACACAGCAGTTTCTCTACTTAAAGGGCTAAGCTACCCAGTGACAAAAGTACTGGCAATTTGAAGTTGAAAGTACCAAGCAATAATATTCATATAATACAAAGGCAACAAAATTCGAGTAAATTAGGGCCTCAAAGAATGACAGGAATCTCTCTCCTGGGTAGAGTAGACTTAAGAGCAATGGCTAAACCTGAGTGAGAGAGTAGTAAGATTGGTCATGTGACTTCAGCAGTACTATCTCCTGCCCAGTTATCTTCACTTACTGGCCTGCAGTTTGGAGGAACAATCTTTCTGGTTCTTTCTCCAATCATATATGATAACCATGCAGAAGGTTTTACAGAATGGCTCCACCCCATTCAAGCTCCTCCTATATGAAGAGTAAGTGCAAGAGTCCCAAGGACAAAGAGGACCTGAGTTCCACTCCACCAGAGGAACTGCTAAAGCTTGGTCATTAAAAGCTTCAAAATTTGGGTTGGAGAAACAGAAAAAAAGGCAGTTTGGGAACTGACAAGGCCTTCCCTACAAAGCAGAAGCTGAAATCAGCCACCGCTCCAGCTCTGGTCCAGGGACAGTGGGCACATCTCTTCATCCCTGCCACTTCTACCCCCTCACCCCCTCCTCCAAACAGGCCCTTTCCCTAACTCCAATAGAACACAACACCTATGTTCTCCACTGGCAGCTCCTTTGCCCAGAGCTCGTCCACGCTAGACATGCAGGGTGACAGCAGAGGCCGGGCTCTCCACCCGCCCAAGACCGCATGCCGGGGGCGGGCAGCTCTCTCTTCACCCCGAGGGGCAAAAGGCCAACGTAGCACATGGCCCTGAGTGCTCCACAGAAGGCTGGCGGCCAGCCAGGCGCAGGGCCCCTTTAAGGAGCGCTGGGGTGCGTATGGGTAGGGGAGGGAGACCCTGGCGCTGAAGGGCCTGCAGTCGTCTGAGCCCCACCCTTGGGCCGCGCGCTCCTTCCCTTAGTTGCTCACCTTGGCTCCAAAGAGCCGGGCGGCCGCAGTGAGTAAAGCCATGACGGGCGAACTCGGGGATCTGGTGGGGAGGGAAGGAGGGGACAGAGCTGCGGCAGGAACGGGAGCCGCCGCCGCTGCAGCAAAGGCCGCGCCGACGGGTGGACAAGGTTGAAAGGAGGTGGCTGAGGGAAAGGGTAGACAAACCGGCGGCGGCGCCCAGCCCGGGGTCCTCAGCGAGGCCCCGCCTACTGCCCGAACCCGCTCCCGCCCCTCTCAGGGGACTCGCCTCCGGATCGGCCATTGGTCCGGCGTGTGTGTGGGCGGGACCTGAGCCATAGACAGCAGTTGTTGCGGGCAGGATTGGACCGCCTAGGTTAGGCTAATTAAGGATGGGCGCGGGGGAGGGGGGGGCGTGTAGGTGACTAAGTATGTGCCTGATAACTCAGTTAACTTCCTTCTTAGGCTTCCCTCTTGCCCTTAACACATTTGGGGTTACTTCTCAAGTTAATATGAGAGAAAAAGTCCCAAGAACTCCGACCTTGGAAGGTCCTCGGAAGCCAATCCTTTAATATACTATCACAGCTACTGATCATTGCCGGCACCTCCTACCCCACTGGCATACTTTCTTAAAGAATGTCTTTGGTCAATGACTTAATGGCCATAGAGGTGCCGTCATGTGGACAGAGGCTATGATGCCAGAGTTAGCTGCTTGATGATCATTTGAGGTCAGCAGAGGCCATAGTATTATAGATAGTAAAAGACCCCAATATATGGAGAGGGAAAGCAAAGGCAGGAGCCTGAATATATCCAGTGTATTTATGGGCTGTCAGTTCTGCGTCTGGTGCCAGGAAATCCAAACCTTACAGATGCCCCCATAATATGAAGGCTTCCAAGGGTGCCAGGCTCAGTTGGTGAAGCATGCCACTCTTGATCTCAGGGTTATAGGTTCGAGCCCCACATTGGGTATAGACATTACTAACATAAATAAAATCTTTAAAAAAAAAAAAAAAAAAAGGAAGGCTTCCAGCACAGGCCAAAACCTCTGGGCCCTGGGCATTAGTCTCACTGCCATTACAGTCACATAACCCCAGGCAGGCAGCCCACCCCACATCTAGCCATAAGATCAAAAACTGCAGACTAGCCCCTCATCCAAAATTAGGCATTAAGCATCCTCCCTATTTGTCACATCACTTCCTTCACTCCATCACTCCCATAGAGCCTCTGGACCCCTTCTCCTACATGGCTGTCTTGTATACACTTATCCCATGCTTCCCAGAGACCATTAAATGAACCTCAGTACTAAATTGATCTTCTACATTGCTTTTCACTAACTCATCTAGGTAGACAAGACCTCAGGACCTTTCTACCTCCTAAACCCATCACTGTCATTGACCTAGGTGCAGAGGGAAAGTGACCCAAGGACCAGGACACCTAATCTACAAACCCCAAGCTCCAAATGAATAGTCCTTTTATCTCCTCACATAGCAATAACAAGGTTCAGAAGTCTCAGTACCATCAAACCAGGTTTAGATAGACCCACTTTATAAAGAAACTAGTTTATAGCTTGGACTTGGGGAAAGAGAAGGAGAAACCACCATTTTCTCTTCCCAATTTTCCTTGTACCTAGCTTCACAACTTACCAACCAACACTCCTCTGATTCGGAAATCAGATTGGTAGGTCTTAGGAAAGAACTACATGAAGAGAAGCAGCCAAGCAGTGCCCCAAAGGAACACTGACCTCAGCTACCTTCTCGGTGACTTCAAAGCTCCAATGATCAATATTTGCTCCCAGTTTAGCATCTCACAGAGGATTTCCTCCTAACCCTAGAATAGTCTGGCCTGGTTTCTGCTCTCTGGTTAATTATCCACAGAGACTAACCAGAGGCCTGAACTCCAGTACCCCAAAATACAAGAGGCATTTTCAGGATGAGGCTACCAAAGAGTAATTATTGAGTGGCCATAAGGGTAACCTATTTTGGAGCTCTAGTCACTGGCGGGAGGGTGGGAAACAGCAAAGCTCTAAGCCTCTTGACACCATGTCCTGGAGCCTAGTGCTATGACTACTTTATGGACTTGTTTTGAAGTTGTTTAGTCCTGACATCCAGTCCTATAACGCCAGTGAGAAAGCCCAGGGATCAGGACTAAATGTGATCTCCCAGAAGCTAGCTTAGAATCTCTTTCTAAACGTGAATGGGACCTGGGGAGGAGATAAGAAAGTTAAGGGAGGATTGGCATGAATAAAGCAGCCAAATGAGCTTTAGGTCTAAATACAACTAAGTGCCTGAGAACTAGTGGGGCAGTGGAGAGAAGGCTGAGCACTGAGGTCATCTTGACCTTGGGAGGACCTCTTTAAAATGGACAGAGGTGATGGTGCCCCCTGGTGGCTAAGGGTAAGTGGGAAAATGCAGCCTAAGCTTCAACTGAAAAGGCCTGCATCAGTAGATCAAACTCCTGTATTTAATAGGTAACTAAAATTTATTGAATACTCATAATTTCCAGGTACTATCTAAATGTGGTACATGCACTATCTTAATTAATCCTCACAAAAACTCTAAAGGATGTAGGTAATGTTAGTATCTCTAACATTAGTTAGTATACAGAGGAGGAAACCAAGGTTAGATAAAGTATTCTGCTCAGGACCATAGCTTGTAATTGCCCAGAAGCTGTACCTTAACTACTAAGCTGTACTGTTTATATGGTGATGACTATGAATTATCAGCTGTAACTCAGGAAGGGGACTTCTGAATCACTGTTAATGGTCTTCTGGGCACATCAACTCAGTGTGTTCTGTATTTTAAATATTTTCTAAAATAAGGAATAATCTTACTCAACTATAAAATGTTTGTACATCCATACCTGAAATACATGATAAATTGGTGACCCTCCCAGAATATATAAAGGTAGGAGAGACAAACACTTAACACCTAAAATGACAGTGGGGTAGAATGGGTTTCTTATTACAATCAGTCTGGAAAAATATAATCAGTCTGAAAGGAGGATATAATGCTTTTTCACTCCCTCCCCCCTGCCCAGTGCTTTTTCATTATTGATTATTAGAGTCAGAGGGCATGGTAGTTTTCAAGCAAAAGTACTAGTGTACACAGCCACCAGGAACTACATGGAGACTCCACTATAGGAATGAGATAGAAAGACCCATTGGCCTAGGGATAAGACAATTGCTAAGGTTGAAGTCTTGATTCCCTAAGACACAATCTCTTTGAACTTAGTTTCTTCATCTGTAAAAATGGGAGCAACATCTATTTCTTAGAATTGTAGAGATTAAGTAAGGTGTATGTGCTTGTTATAGGAGTATTCAACATAAACTAGTTCCTTTGCCCTGGCTATTCATCCCTGTCCTGTATTTAAAGGATTCTTGTCCTTGCTCTGAATCCTTTTTAACAGCATAAAAATTCTCTAAAATTTATTTTTTAATTTTTTTTAATGTTTATTTATTTTTGAGTCAGAGACAGAGCATGAACGGGGGAGGGTCAGAGAGAGAGGGAGACACAGAATCTGAAGCAGGCTCCAGGCTCTGAGCTGTCAGCACAGAGCCCGACGCGGGGCTCGAACTCACGGACTGTGAGATCGTGACCTGAGCCGAAGTCAGACGCTTAACCGACTGAGCCACCCAGGAGCCCCTCTAAAATTTATTTTTAAAGGACTGGGTTTTCACATGATAAATCTCCTACTCACATCCAGATATTATTGAAAACTGTATCTGAGAATGTTTCTTTCAGTTCTAACATTTTACTGATAAACTCATTTAGAAGGCATCTAAAGCTTAAGGTGTAACCAGATATGCAAGGTTAGCATTTGATCTACCAAAATACTGGGCTAGCATCATTTGTTGTAGGGAGCCTCCAGAAACATTCAGATAAATTCATGGATTCCTTGTGGTAACTCGTGACATGAATAAAGAGATGTGCAAAGAGTATCCTCCTAACCTTCTGAGGATCAAGTCAAGGAGGATAATGTCCACTCTTCCCTATGTAGGACACACCCCTGTGTAGCAATGGCAAAGACTGTTGAGCTGGAGAGTTCTTAACAGCTGTACCTTGACAGACTAGTGAGGTGTATCACAAGTAATTTATTACCAACTAACATTACTTTATTAAAGCTTGTGAATTATTTGCTATTTTGTACATTAAAACAATTTTGAGTTCCCTATAAGAGTACTTCCGCACTTGTGATAAGCTCTCTGATGGAAGAGTTAAGTTTTTAGACAGGAAGCAGGCAATGGACAGAATCCTGGGTATACTCACAGGGGTATGAAGAATGTGAACATTATTCACGTGCATCACAGAAGAAAAAATAGTAACAGCTGGTCTGGAAAACAGACTTGACAGGATACCGCATTTCTTATGGCTGATGAGAGAAGAAGGAATTAACACTAGAACCTGAGTTGTCAACTAATATCAGGATACTTGCTCTGAACTAGTTCATGTGTTAGATTTCTCAGGGATTTGTGACATGAAAGCCTTGTTGAACACATTCGCTTTGTGTGTACAGGGTATTAAGAGAAAAAAAAGACTTAAAACAGAAGCTACTTTACAGCTATATTAGATCATATTGACAGTACGGAACATTAGCCTCTTGATCCAATTTTGCCACTAAATACAGACCTTCAGGACCTGTGGTATCTCTAGGCCTCAGTTTCTTCATCTGTAAAATGGGCAGAGATGAACTATATGACCTCCAAGTTCCCTTTAGATTCTAAAATGCTTAATTTAAAAAGTCTTCAAAATGTTTATTCAGTTATTCTTTCCCTGAGGTATTCCTGGGATAGAAGTGTTCCATTCCAAACCCTGAGATAGACATACCTCTGGATCAAGGTGTTTAAGAAGCTCCTCAAAGAAGGTATCCTTTAGGTTTCCATCCCTATGCCCCAGTACAGAATCTCTACACATAGAAAGTGGGGACAGACTTACAGTCCAGACTGACAGATGGAGATGAAAAAGGTATACTTTAGTGCTACAGGTTCAAATCTAAAAGCTTAGACCAGCAAGCAAGGGCCTTCATTAAATAACATCCCTTACCTCATCTCTCCCTATCTTATAAAGCCCTTACTTTTCAGATGAGTTGACCCCATCTATTTCCACTTCCTGTCTGCTACTGCTGATCCCTCCATCTGGAAGGGCAGGGAGGGAAGAATAATGCATATCCATGATTTCCTTCAAGACCAAGCTGTCTTAAACTTTATGTTTCATCAGTATAAATACAAGTCATTTTTAGAATCCCATACTACCATACACTTACCTATGTTCCCTTGCTTATTCACAGAGGTTCCTCTTCTCTCCACAGACTCTAAACACATGGTATTGAGTAGGCACCAAATAAATGCTTATCTAGTTTTGAGTCCAGCAGGAATCTCAGATGGCAAAAGAATGAAAGCCTCAGGCTCCTCCTACCTTCATGCTACACCATTTCCAAAGCACTTCCTTCCCTTTTCTTTCCTGTCTGGAATCCCCTATCTTCAAGCTTAACGTAAGGGTTGATTCTGGATATGAAAAGACAACACAGTTCATACTTTTGGTTTCACAATTTTTCAGTTCATTTCAATAAAAACATAATATAAAAGGCATTGCCACCCTCTTCCCCTCCTGGGGGTGATCCATCAAGCCTGTCAGTCTGGGCCGCTCCAGTGGTTCATAGCTCATCATGCGATATGTGCAGGGCATGGTCACATAGATCTGCAAATAGCACATAAAAGTTTGAAGGAAAATGCCACTCTCATACTGATATATGTCACTATCAAGAAAATGCCCCAAACCAAACTGGCACACACACCAACCACCATTTTTTAGAGCATATCCTTTTAGATGACAAAACATTCCCACTATCCTTTCACTAGGATCTCAGGTGAGGGAGCCACAAATTCTGAAAGCTGACAGGAAGAGAATAGAGAGGAACAACCCAAGTCTCTAAGTCATAGGTAATGGAAGTTAATTCTTGAGCTATTATCAGAGGATGGGGGATAGGAGGTAGAGGAACATGCTAAGGAATGTGCCAGGTTCTAACGGGCTGTGAGGACAGGCAGTAAAGTGGGAGTAGTTTACCTGTTCGCTTACTACAAAGTTTGTCTTTAACATTGTCAGCCTCTCGGGAAAAGAATTCAATGAGTTCATCCTCATATTCCTCCACAATGCTCTCACACTGTCAACCCAAGGGAGAAATGAATGAGAGAGGGCAGCAAGAAGAGGCCTTTTGCCTCCACCTCCAGAGAGGAGAAGGACATTAACATAGCTTTCCGCTTGGGCTGTCCAATAACTCCCCTAATTTTCAAAAACCAGCTACCCATTCCCAAAGCTCACCGCAAACTTGAGAGTGCCACTGATGTCTGAATCAATTCGGATGCCCTGTAGGTCCAGTTCATTGGATTCTCCATTCCGGCCCACTACACGTACGTAGTTCTTGCGGTGGGTGGAAGGGTCAATTTGTTCCCCATACTCCTTCATCCGGTCACATACCTCCTCTAGCAGCTCTGTGAGGTGGGCCTCTGATCGAGCATAAGGCACCTAGAAATGTCCTCAGCCTTGGTTCATATTCTTCCACCTCTGCACATTAGTAATTTATATCCTTACTCTTCCTTCCAAATCTAGTTCAACTAACTTATTCGAAAAAGCCCTCCCTAATTAAAAACAGTACAGCTTATTCGTATGGTTCCAAAGTGCTTTCAAATATATGATCTTATTTTACCTCATTTCACATTTCTAAGAAATAAAACAGGTGTCATTACCTCCAAATTATAGATAAACAGAGACCTCTTTGATAAATCCTAGTTGACTATGTGTTCCTTTCCTTTGAACTCCCTTAATTCTTATGGGTGTAAGCTAATGATTTTATTTATTTGTATTAAATGAGATTAATACCTGTCCTCAATAGGAGCATAAGAGAGGTAGTGTAGGCTTTGAGGATAATAATTATAAAGCATCTCACAAACATCATAACCTTAACTTTTCTTTGTATACTCTCCACTAGATGTAGCTTTGCGTATATGTTATGTTTTCTACTCAAGTATAAATTTCCTACATACAGGGATATGGCCTTCTTTTTCTCTTTTGTACGTATATAATCATGCCATAGTGAAAACATGAGTGGGGCGCCTGGGTGGCTCAGTAGGTTAAGCGGCCGATTTCAGCTCAGGTCACTATCTCGCGGTCCGTGAGTTCGAGCCCCGCGTCGGGCTCTGTGCTGACAGCTCGGAGCCTGGAGCCTGTTTCAGATTCTGTGTCTCCCTCTCTCTGACCCTCCCCCATTCGTGCTCTCTCTCTGTCTCAAAAATAAATAAACGTTAAAAAAAAAAAACTATAAAAAAACATGAGTGACATGAATTACGGATGTGGAGGAGGGGGCTGATCAGGGTTCCCTGTCTACTAATAACTACAGCAGAAATAATATTAAGGTTTGGAGCCAGGAAGCACATAGGGTATAAGCCTCCAGCCTCTTACAAATGTGATAGCCCAATATTTTAGATACCTTTCTGGGTCAATATCTATTAAACCAAGGTCCTTCTTAATCAGTTGAGTTCTCATTCAAATTCAGAGTGAGCTACTTTATTTGGGGGAACAGTAACAGTTACCTCCACCACTGACTGGCTGCCATCTGGATTGATTCGGAAAGAGCCCATCTGAATGGTCTTCTTGGGATCCACCTGGGCGATTTCCCACTCTAGTTCATCCACCAGAGCCCTGCAAGCTGGTGTGAGGGGAGAGGAAGGAGGAAGAAGGGGAGAAAGGAAATCAACCCAGATATTTCCATTCATTCTTCTCCCAGACCCTGTATCTCATGCTCTCCCAAGGCTCTGTCTTCCCCACCCTCCTTCCTCTCATTTCTCTTTGTGCTCTTACCTCCACAATGTAGATCCTGGCTCCTCCGAGCCCAGGCAGTTCCCAGCAGGGCCCCCAGAAGCAGGGCCAGCCAACCCCAGCCTTTCATCTTTAGAGTAATGGGGTTGCTCCACCTGAGTTAAGGGTGGAATAGAGCATAGGTGTGAGGATTCGGCTCCATTACCCCCACCCCGAATCCTACATTACCCCCACCCCACCCTACAAAGGCCTCAGTGTGACTCTGGCTCTACTTTTCAGGAAATGGCCAGGACACAAAGGAGCTCCTCTGTTCCAGCGCTTGAGGACCCGGATTCCACCCCCAACCTTCCCCCCCCCCGCCCCCCCCCCCCCCCGCGGTGAGTGAGAGCGCGAGCGAGGGACTTGGGGCTCAGTCCCAGACACTACGTCGACAGGTGAGGCCCCAGATGTTGGTATTCAGGGCTATGTGGCAGCTGCGGAACGGAGGTTGGCGATTAACTGAGGACGAAGGCACAGAGAAGCTGCCGGCAAGGCAAGCAGCTGATTCAGGCCAGGAGGCAGAAAGGTGGTGGGCAGAAGAACACTCTATACCTGGGGCCTATTTGGACCCACCACCTTCGATTACTGCATCCCCACCTCCAGCCTAGAGCTTTCCCGTGCGGACCAGCCCCCTTTCTGAGGACGCCGCCATTGCCTTCGCTCCAGTCCATTCCAGACCCTCAGTGCCACTCGCATCCGTCCCACCTCTGCTCCCAGGGCCGCCGCCGTGGCCCAGGCGCTCGAAGACGGCCGGACTCTCACTTTACTCCCGACCGTAGCACCTGGCTGCGGGGGAGCGAGGCTGTCCAGGCTTCTCCAGAGCGCTCCGCCACTTTCCAGGCAAGGGTGACCCAGCGACTGCCTGACCCAGCTCCCCGCACTCTAAGCGGCCGTCTACGCACGGCTCCGAAGCGCTGCCGTGCGAGCCCTACACCGGAGACCGACCCCAAACCCGCCCCTCCAAACTCTCGCGCGAACAGGCAGCTCCGGAGCGGCTTCCAAGCTGCAAGGACCCCGGCGGATCGCAGAAGGACCCAGACTTGCGTGGCGAGCAGCTCCACGTGACCACCAGGGGTCAGCCGAAGAATAGGAGTGGCCTGAAGCAAGGACAGAGCCGTTTGGCGTAAGGACGCGGTCAGAGGCACGTGGGTGTGCCAGTCTAGGTGGGCTAGGACCTTCCAAAAGAAAGGTACCCTGCTAGCCCGTGAGAAGCCCTGGTTTCAATACCCCGCAAACTACATCTCCCAGGAAGCACCGCAGCACTTCACAGATCCTGTTAGTAGCTACAAGTCTTCAGATAACCTAAGACCTGCAGTTTGTCAGTTTCCCCAACTTTCCTTTTCCGAGGAAACCATACTGTGCATCTTACAAGAATCTGGTCTTAAGGTAGTAGGCAGCCATAGCAAAGAGCTAAAAATAACTGTCCAGCAAAGACATAACTATATTCCTCCAATAACCTTAACTTTGGACTCCAGAGCTTCACCTTCATTTCTAGGTGGAAATTTGAACGCTTGTTTTTTTCCAGTTGTTATAGAAAGCCAACACAAAGAAAGGAGAGGAGAGCTTAAGTCAGAGCATCCTACACTTGCAGGTCTCTAGTGACATAGATGACAAGCCAGTAATACTTTTTTTTTTAATTTTATTTTATAAAACATGCATTTTAAAACAAAACTTTAAAAAATAACAAAACTTGGGACAGGAGAGTGGATGGAAGACAGATGCTTCTCAGCTGTCAGCAGGAGTGAAGACAGCAGTCAAGCTGTGTCTAGGACCCAAAGGCCCTTTTGGCAATGATGGTGTTGGCAACACTGGTTTGCTAGGGCCACCAATATTCGATGTCCTGGTCCATCCAGGCATCTCTCAAGCAGTCAGAGACTTGAGCTCTCTTGAGCTACTGTTGTATCCTATCACTAACCAGGACTTCAGTCCTTAGCCAACTAGGAACTGAGAGTACTGGTTCCATACTGGTTCCAGGAGCGTTTTTTTGCCTGGATATTAATTACCCAGGATATTTATTGAGAATATCAATTTCTTTCCATTTGGGTCAATTCTAGACTCTGTTTCTGGCCCGCTATTTTGCAAAGAATGAAAAAGGAATCTGGCACCTCTTCCCTTTACAGCAACTCTGCTGCATTCCAGTTCTATTAATAGCACCATCTGTAGACCCTGAGCAGGTCCAATTCTGGAAGCGGGCGAGGACTAGCCAACTTGGGAAGCCATCTCCCAGTTCTGGGGCACAGAACACTGAAGGGAGAGGAGTAGTTCACTGGGAGAGGATGAGGTCAGAGGGCCAACACTGAGGAGAAGACAGCTGCATCTGTCAGAGACAAAATCAAGAGCATTGGCTCTTAAGGTGAGTGCAGAAAAAGTGCCTGGAATACTTCTTATGAAGGAAAAGAGGGCAAACCTGCTCCAAACATTTTAGAATTAGGCAGGAGGAGGTTAGGATCAGTGCAGACTTTCAAGAATACAATCTATTTCACTGAATGTTGGGAGGATTAAATGCTTTGTAAACCACTGAGTGCTTTACAAATGTAAGGTAGAGTTGGTACAATTGTTAACATCACCATCATCATTATTATTATCATGAGTATAATCTTCACATATGCAATCAAAACCCACCCTGTCCACTTTCCCTTGTCCCATCCCAGGCCTTACTCTTGGGACTCGTCTGACCCTCAGGCTCAGGAACCTTCCAGTCCATCTTTCGGCCCTTCTCATAAAGACCCTTGAGCACTTTGTGGAAGGATTCAGGCTCCGTGCCATTTTTGCTTAGCTCCAGATACTTTCGGTAGAGCTGAAGGGCTGTACGGGCATCCTCAATACTGTCATGGGTTTCCCCTTGAATCTTCAGGTCTGAGGGAATTAGAGGTGGAATAGTTTGGAACCTAGCAAAGGAAGGTAAGAATACGTCCCATACTCACATCCCCTACTCCCAATAACCAATAAAAAAAAACTTGACTACCCGTAAGGGAAAAAGCCAAACACCATTCCTAGTGCAGCGGGATACTGAAGTTACTTAAATCCATTCATAACTCTCACCACTAAGGGTCCTCCCTACTCCCCTCATTCCAACACTTTTTCCTGCTCTTAATGAGCACCATAAGGGCCTACAAGGTACACCAACTCACCTAGGAAGTACCAAGCAAGGAACCGCAGGGAAATCATTCGTTTTCGGGGCATGTGAAAGAGATAGACAGTGTCAAGGACTTGGTCCTTGGGCACCTAGCAGAGATAAAAGAGTGGGAGACTGAGGGTAGGTGATCCATAACTTCTCATTCTCCAAAAGCACAATGTATACCCTAAAGGGCCCATATTCAAAGGAAACTCTTAAAAACAGCCCTGCCCGAACCATGAGGTTGATGACCCGGAAGTCCTTCTGCAGACCATGACCCACAAACTTGACTCCAATGTCTATAAGAAAACGAAGCTTTAAGTAGGTAGACTTGAGAGTTGTGAGGTGCTTAGAGGAAATCTTGGCATCTAGGTCTCCTGGCTTAATCCCCGAGTACTGAGTCAAGTAATCCACCACCTAGGCATAGAGAAAAGGAGAAGTTGCTCACGAAGTGAGGTGCAGAGTCTCTCCCTGCTACTCTTCCCTGGGTTCTAGAGCACTCTACATAAGCACAAGGTCTGTCTCACTTGTACCTCCATATCCTAGTACCTGCTCCTGGGTAGAGATGTAGTCATCAATGAAGGGGATACCCTCATTGGGTCCCTGGCCTCGAACACAAGTAATCCTTGCTACTGACATCTGGCTTGGTTTGATGGTAGACTTGGTGCCATCACTGCGTAACTCTGCTTCCTCCTACAGGAGAAGAGTTGATAAGGAAATCAGAGAATAGCTTGCGATGCCTAATATCTCCAGAGTTCTGTGCCAACACCACACCCTTTTGGTCTTGGTTACCTCATTAAGAGTGACAAACTCAGCATCCAGGCCCACCAGGTCCCCAACCTGCGGCATCTCATTCAGCATCAGTGGAATAAAGGTAGTATGTGTTTTTCGCTGCTTCCGTGCTAGTGAGGCTTCAGCCAGCAGGACACTTGCCTCAATAGGGTTCTTGACTGGAAGGGAAAATCCAGAAGACAGATGGCTAGTGATAAGGAAGTAACCAGGGGAGGGAAACCCAGGATGGCTGACCAGAGACTGGGTCTACACTGTGATCTCTCAATAATCAAAGCATGTGAATAAGAAGATTGTGTCTGCTGAACAGACAGATGGAATAGGTCAAATCAGAAAACTAAGAAATATGCTAAGAGAAACAAAAAAGCAGAGAGGAAAGAATAAGACTTTGACTTTTTTGGACTTTAGCTTAGAAAATCCAGAAAAACAAAGTTACAGGGAAACTATGGGTTTAAAGGCACCAAAAAGGGACCTAATAAGAAGTCCATCTGCAAAAGAAGAAAGTTTCACTTGGGAAGAATTAGACTCAAAATCAAAACCTTAGCCCTTTTTGACGTTTATTTATTTTTGAGACAGAGAGAGACAGAGCATGAACAGGGAGAAGCAGAGAGAGAGGGAGACACAGAATTTGAAATAGGCTCCAGGCTCTGAGCTGTCAGCACAGAGCCCGACGCGGGGCTCGAACTCACGGACCGTGAGATCATGACCTGAGCCGAAGTCGGACGCTCAACCGACCAAGCCACCCAGGCGAAAACCTTAGCCCTTTTGATCAGATTCCCCCCATCACCTCTTCCCCTCTACACCCTCAGGATCTCCACATTCTAAATTTAGAGCCTGATGAAACAGGAATCTCTTTAGTATCACCCCTGGAAATAATAACACTGGCTACCTATCCTAATCTTAACAAGATCTCTTCCAAAAGACCAATCTAAGCTGCTACACCCTTCTGTCTACTCTGTACCACTTACTGTTCAGGTTGTATTTGGAATTAAGATTCCTTTTGACGTAATAAAGGATAGCAGGCACTTTCCAATTCATGTCAAACTGCACAGCTTCATGCTATAAAAGAAAAAGCACTTCATGGTCTATATATAGATGCCCCTTTTTCCTTTTTCCCAAGCCAGAGAGAAGACAGAACTTAGGTGCTATTTTTAGTTCTGCTAACACTTTTTATTCTTGAGGACCCCTCCCTCCCTCCTGAATCTGCCTGGCATTCTGGAGCACTGAGGATGAGAATTCTAGGAAAAGGGGAGATGAAAGGGGGAATGGAATGTGTTACAACTAACCTTATCAATAGGTTCAATAAGAAAGTCATTGAAGAGATACCACTGCTGGTGGGTAACACCCTGTGGAAATACAGAAAAAGATGATAAAGTGATAGCTGGACCACTCTGACTCAGACTCAAGATAAGGACAGACCTGGGACTCCATTGTGGCTACTACCAGGGGTGTCCCTGCCTTGTAGTATCTCACTCACCTCCTTGCGCTGGTGGTAGGTCTCTCCAACTTTGATGTGAGCCACCAGGCTGCCCCCTGTGCGTGAGTCCAGGATGTGTACCACAGTAGCCATCAGGTCATACACAAAGACACCATGCTCCTCCTCTGCCCTGGCTGGGCCCCACTGTGAGGGGGGTACCCAGGCTGCTAAGCTAAGTTTAAGGATGGGGAAGGAAGGGGAATGGGGATAGAGGATAGGGAGTTTGGGGGACGGGGATGGGGGACCAGGGTGGGTTATCTCCATCCTAGCCCATCTATGACTCAATACCGAACTGAGTCACTCTGGAAAAGCCCACAACTGGTAAATAACTTGGCTTTATTCCCTTCCTTTTCCCTATACTAAGTTCCATCTTCCCCTTGCCCTGCTTCTGCCCCAACCTTCTCTCCCTTATTCCCCCTTCTCTTCCCAGTTGTTCAACAACCTGTATCTCATCCCCATCAGTCCAATTGCAAACATCCAGCCCTTTATTCTTGGTCATCTTCATGCGAATGGAGAAAGGAAGCCAGACATTCTTCAACTCCTCAATGGAGGAACACATCAGCACACCCTCTGGACTCCCTAGTTCCTTCCTATCAGGATAAGAGAATTAGAAATTCATTCTGAGATCTAGCCAGTGACCAGAGGAGCCACTGGGTAGCTCAATCCTTTGACTAACCCCCCAGACAGTACCTACCAATCAGCCAAAGCAAACTCTTTATTCTTAGAGATTTCCCCACCATGCTTTTTTATTGCCATCTTGAAGGCAACCTGAACACAAAGGAAAAAATATCTGATTGCCCAGGAACATTAATCATATATTGAGCAGAGAAGGGAGAGAAAATTAAGAAGTACACCTAAAACCCTGCTTCCAGACCTGGTCCTTACCTCAGCCTGCATTCTCCAGAAATCAGCTTCTTTCAAGCTGTTCACCTCACAGTTGATAACAAGAATATCTGGCAGATGGCGGATGTTGCGGGTCTGAATCTGAGAGGAAAAAACAAACAAGGAATGGCAATGAGCCTATGGGAAAGAAACCTGGATGGGAACAGTAAAACCTGGACCTGCATTTTCAAACTGAGGTTCCTCCCACTCCCTATAGATCCGTGGATGGTGGTGCTGACATAGCTAGTCCCAGATGAAACCACACCAAGTCCCCAACATGGGAGGACTCACCGTGGGCTGGTACTTCTCGCAGTTGTCGCACCAGGCCTGTGTATTCTGCTCCAGGCAGATGCTTCGCTTCAGCACCTGAGCAAAGTCACAGTTCTTCCCGGTTTTATCTGAGGGGAAACTGGATGCTTCACTCTAGGTTCTCCCTTCTGCCCATTATTAGCCTCCCAACACCCTCTCCTTGATGTTATGGGACACGTGAGGGAGCCTTCCCAACCCAGCTGCAGGGTATACCACTGTTGCTACCCTCGGGGTAGGAGAGCGTGAAGAGCAGGGTGGAAGAGGCTCGCACGGTCTCACTGCCGCAGCGGCAGAGGCTGCAATTCTCCATCTCACAGCTGAACAGCTGCCCAATGACAGAGTCCCCCGATGAACAAAAGCTGCTAAGGGCAGGGAAGGCAATACATGCACATGGAGACAGTTAGGACACCTTCTAAGTCACAGAGGGGACTGTCATGGTGGCTTTAAATACTCATGTTCCGATTTCATACCTGCCTCCAGCACCTCGATAAGCCTGGGGTACTTCTAGCTCCTGCATATCCTGATGCAGTTGAGTGAGAATGAAGCGATTCCACCTCTGAATAAGCCTGGCCAGATTGCCTTTGCCTGAAGCCTCATCTGAGTCAGCCAGGATCAGACCAAGGGCCGAAGCCTCAGGAATGGTGCGGAATGCCCGAAGAAAATTACTGCCCTGGAATCCAGGAAGTGTGTTGGTAGAATGGGGCAATTTTCTCTTTTGTGGCCATTTGCACAGCAGTGTCCCTGCCTACTGTCTACCTCCCTTCCCCTTTTATTGTCCCAGGTCTCCAGACACTGACCTGACAAGGGTCACCTCGAGAAAGATCCAACATGTGGAAGAGGAAACCCAGCTCACATGCCAGACAGAACTCCTTCTGGCAAAGATGGTTCTGGATAAGACAGCGAACGGGCTCCAGAAAATAGAGCACCTGGGTGGGGAAGAGCAGGAGAACTGATACAGGCAACTAGTATGGAGAAGAGAGATGGGATGGTTAAGAGAGCCGATAAAGAATACAAATCAGGAGTCTACTGAAGAATGGAGCACACAGAAGAGACTTGAAGGCTGTGAAGCAAGAAAGAATGGTAGCGGAGGCCATGGCAAAGTGGGCTTGGTTGGAGAGACCTGGAAAAAGAGCAGGGAGTATGGGGACACAAAGAAAGGCAGTAGCCATGTTCAGGTTGCAGGAATATCCTTACCTGGATCATGCAGTTACAGTAGGCATTGGGGATGTGGGGCTCTAATCCAGCAAACAGGGTCTTATTGTAGTGTTTGAAGTCAAAGTCCTCCAGCCCTAGCTTGGAGTATTTGATGGTTACCTGAGGCAGAAATAGTCTGAGCAAAATGAACGTATCCTCAGAGTCCCCTAAATCCTTTGCAGTGGTCATAACCTTTCCCAAAACCTCCCTCCTGAGTCCAGGTGGTAGATGAAGGCTTCTCAACTGAGTCCTTCGATCCTTTCTAGTATGACCCCCTTTTCCCAGGGAACCTTTCCCCACATCCCACAGGACTCCTTCCTTGGTAACCCCCAGCACCTTGCGGTATTTCTTAGAGACCATGTGGAGATGTAGCTCCTCTTCCCGCCCTATCGGTGACTCAGTGACCTGGCTGAAGCTGTCAAATTCACTGTCTGACTCCTTGAGTCGATAAGGAATCTAGAATTTTTAAAAAGAAGTAATTTTGTTGGATGTCTTAATTATCTTTGGTTTCCCCCCACCTTTATCCCAACACTGAATCTTCTACTTTCTTGAAGTTTCAGCATCCACCGCGTCCTTTTTATTCCCACTGCCATCACCCTACCACACCACAGCTCGACAACTGTGATGGCTTCCACGCGTGGCTCCACACACACTCTGTTCGGCATCCCGCTACCAAACAAACTCTCCCAAAATGCCTATTTCAGTGTGTCACTTCTCTCCCTAAACACTGGTATTAAGGCTTCACAGCCGGGTCCTTTCCAACCTCAATGTCTTACTATTTCCCAGTACTCACCACCACTTCAGCCAGACTGGTCCAATCACAGTCCCGGTCAGACACACCTTTTGCAGTTATGCTTCTTGAGACCTTTGCTAACACTGATCTCTCATCTTGAATATGCTTCCATGTTACTTTCTATTTACCTATTTTTAACCAGCTCAATATCCACCTTTTTCAGTATGTCTTCCTTGACCACTCTGGCCCAGAGTAACATTTCCCCTCCAAACAGCCCTGGCAGTGAATGCTTATAACATTCCTTTAGCATTTAACAATAGAACAAATAATTTGTTACAGACAGGTCTTATCTTCACTAACCAAATACTAAACTTCTTAATAGCAAAGACTCTATCTTCTATTCTGAATTCTCCCTAACACCTACCATGGTACCTCAAAAATCCTTTACTGACCAACTAAAAGCAAAAAATGCTGAGAACTAGTAAAGAAACAAGACAGGAGAAATCCCAGAGGGCTGGGCTGGGGGCTGACCCTCTCTCCTCTGAACATACCTGATTGCGCAGCCTGGTACGGGGGTTGGGTGCATAGCCAATGAAGCCCACCTTCTTCATGGTGCGTAGAATCTCTGCATCCACAGGGGGTGCTCGCCTATAATGTAGTACAGTTCTAGGGCTTGAAGTTTGTGGTGTCTGCCTATCTAATCCCCAACCCCCAAGGAGCCAGAAAAGAAGAAAGTACTGAAGGCACACAAAAATCAGGAAAGGAGACTACTACAGGGCTTACAGAGAAGCCTAGTATCTTGGCCCTTTCCCCCTCCCTCCTTTTGACCCAGATGTAAGGTACAACCTGGGAGCTGGAGCGGAGTTGGCAGCAGGCCAGTCAGAGAGAAGCGTGTCAGTGGTGAGCGGGACAGGGATGAGGGAAAGAGGCAGCAGGTCCTGGCTCCAGTCTAGGGGAGGCAGTGAGTCCACGAGACAGGGCAAAGCAAACTCCGTCTCACGGGAGTAAGGGTTGAAGGAAGGCTCAGGGGAATCAGTCCAGAGGTGTACACAGCCCTCAGAATCCCCAAAGGCCAGGGCCTGCTTGCTGGCTGATACGTCAAATGTCATTAGCAGAGGCCCCACAGGGTTCACATGAAAGATGTCTGCTGGGTTGGCCAGGCCTGTGGGCTCACAAAACTGGCACTGCCCTAGAAGAGAGGAGGAAGCATTATGACACTCCTTTTCCCTCGTATCAGGGAAAGATGGGGCCTAAATTCATGCCTAGAGATACAAATAATACCATCTGATGCCTTCTCATAAACCACAGGCAGTTTTGTTACCCAGTAAAGTTGTTCTGCCTGCTCCACCTTTATCTTTTTCTGTGTTCTTCACACTCAGGGAGAAAATAAAAGCACTAATCTCTGACCAAACCTAAGTGAGACCCTGATAGCCCACCAGAAGTTACTATTTCCTCCAACAAAGAGGTTCCTAGGAGTATACTCCTAGTGTCTACTTCTCCTTCGGTCATCAACCCCTCCTACCCCTTCCTACAGTCCTTCCTACCTGACTGGGAGATGATAGCAAGTCGAGAAGTATATGTAGGGATGAAGCGCAAGAAGGCAGGATCCACATGTACTTGAAGTGGTGTGATGGCACGCATCATGCGCAGATCATACACCTTGAGGAAACGGTCACAGGCCAGGCCAGTGAGGCGGCTGGAGAAGCCACAGGCGGCCAGCAGGTTGCCATGCACATCAAAATCTGACAGACTTCCTGAGAAAGCATCAAACTCATGCTCCACCTTAAAAGAACGGAGGTCTCGCAGGGAAACCTGAAGAAGAGATAACTCCGTTATCTGCCAACACTGTTATCAGGAAAAGTACCCACCACCTACCTAATCCTGTGAGGCCCCTGCCAAAAGAACTAAGGCTCTAGGATATGGGCAATTAAAGCACAGAACAGGCAAAAAGAGAGGCCAAGAGCTGGAAGGGACTCCAAAGAGAATTCTTATTTACTCTCTTGCCTCAAAGGTATCTAGTTACAACAGAAGGCATCAGCCTGAAAGACAGTCTAGTATAACGTGGCTGAGTAGGAACTCGGGTCACTCCTCCTGTGCCTCCAACTATAGCCCCAGAATTGAGGGAAAGAAAGAGCTCAAGCACATGTCTGATGAAACAGGGCCATGTGGTAGGAGGAAACATGGAACCGAGCCACCTTGCCAGATGTGTGGCCACAGAAGAAGAAGCGATTTGTCTGTCTCATGATGGTGACTCCAGGCGTCTCGACTGCATACTGGGGGACAAAGCAGAAAAACCAGTGAGAATAATTCTTCCCACAGACCAAAGGAACAGAAAGACTGCACATACATCTTAGGCATGTTCCCAGTCTGGGCATATCCCTGACCCCCCAAAAACCTCAGGTCCTGCCTGGGTCTTTCTTTCCCCAGTCTTATACCTTCTGAGTCTCCTGGACAGTATTAAGGTCAATTTCCAATATGTGGTTCTGCAGCCCACCAACAAGCAGAGTGCTGTTGTCAGTCAGTAGGAGACTGTGCATATCCTCACTCTCATCCAGCCTGTAGGGGAAAGGAAAGGCTAAGGGACCAAGGTCTCAAAAGTTTCCAATCCTTTAGACTTCCCATTTTAGGAGGGACTCTCTTTCCCAGTCCAGAGCTGAGAAGCCACTTACAGGTAATCAAATATAATGAGGCCCCCACGGGCCATATACTTGAGGTTGTTCTTGGTGAGAAATAGGATACCATTTTCCAGGCTCTGGATCTGTCGAATGTCGTCACTGCCATTGACCTGAAAGGATGAGTAACGCTCCAAGGCGGGGCCAAAAAATGAAGTGGCATGGCCCTGTGGGGGACAAAAAAGATGAGACACACCCTGAGTGGAGGGGCAGGGCCACCCCAGATACAGGTCAGGGACTGGAGACATTGCTCAACTTTTCTCCATTCTTGCTTGGCCTTTCTGGCTAACAGCAACTAAGGCATATGGCTAGGGACCAATCTAAGTGACAAAGGCATTGATAATAAATACTATCTTATGTTTAATGCTTCACAAAGTACTTTTGTAAACTCTACCTCATTTTGCCCTCACAATGACCTTGCTGAATAGATAATGGTTCAGTTGGTTAGAACAGTTTCGGGTCAGGGATGTGAGTCCAATCCTCCACTGGCCAGCTGGTTTTCTTATGTTCCATATTCAAGTCTTAATCTCTACCAGCCACCATCTGGGAAATGTGCACTGTGGATCACAGGCTGGAATAGAGAGAATGTGAAACTCATTCCCCCCTTGGCTCCTATGACATCATTCACTACTGGTTTCGCTCCTCTTACCTCATACCTCCTCTTTATGTGCTTCCCTTCAGACCACTCTTGAACCATGGCTATTCCCAGTCCACTATTTTCTCACTAGTCATTTTAGGTAATCTCATCCTCTCTCAAGGTTTTAACCATCAGTCTTCTAACTGATGGATCCTAACTCCCTCCTCTAGCCCAGACCACTGCCTCAAGCTTCACACTTACATATCCAAATATCTACTAAACATCTCTCTTTAGATATTCCACGAAAACCCAAACTCATTACATTCTAAATTAAATTTGTCATTTTACCTCGTTTCAATTCTTCTTCTAACTGTATTCTTTATGGAACCATGATCTATCCAAAGGACTAAGTCACTGGTAGTAACTTGTCTTGTTTACTTCCTAAGTATTTCCCAAATCTGTTCTACATGTCTACAGTGCTTCATTCAGGCTTTCATATTCTATGTGAACTGCTACAATAACCTACAATCTAAGCCGATCCCACTGAGTCCTGCCATGTTCCCCCTTAAATGAAACTCTATACTGCTACTTCAGCATTCTAAGATGCAAACCTAACCTTATCATTCTGGATAAAAACTGTCACTGGTGTGAAAGATCAAGTCCAAGCTCTTTTAACACAGCATATGAGGTTTTCTAGAATGTTCTCCCCCCAGATATCTGCATGGCTTCCTCTCTCCCTTCTAGACGACTTAGAATGGACATCCTGGTCTGTATCCAAGTCTCTACTCAAATGTGACATTATCAGAGAGACTTTCCCTGACCAATTATCTAAAACAGCAACACCTCCCACCCTTCATTACCTTAACCCCCTTACTCCACTTTATTTTCCTTAAGGATACTAAACACCTAATATATTATAAATGTATTTTTGTTGCCTTTTTAAATGCTTATTCCCAATCTAGACCATAGAGCAAGGTGTGGCACCTAACAGGTGCTCAAAAAACACTAGTTGAATGAAGTAATGTCTAACTTTTCAGACTTACTTCCAGAGCAGTAAACCCTAATTGCTTGTAGTTCCTGTAATCTGTAATCACACTGTATGGTATCTTGGAAATCTTTATCCTGTTGCTTTTGCCAAGACAGCATTTTCCCCTCTTCTTCACCTGACTCCTACTCACCTCTCAAGAACTCACTTCAGGTGTCACTTCCTTCTGGAGGGCCTCTAACCCTTCTGCACCCAGTAAATATTTTTACACTGGCACTTAGTAGTTTATATCTTAAACTCATAATTAGTTTATATCTTAAATTCATAATTAATAAGTAAAACAGTTTAGTTTCTTCTAAAGTACCATGAAGTTATCTGTTTATATGTGTATATATATATATATTTTTTTTTTTCTCATTGTTCTGTAAATTCCTTGAGGGCAAGAATTATGTTTTATTGTTTTATTCCCTGGGCCTACCATAGCAGTAGACCCTACCTACTGAAATGAATGTATTATCAAAAAAGTACATTCTTTCTAATGAAAAAAGCACAATTCATGCCCTATGGAAGGAAAATTAATAAACCAAGAATGTTATTTCTTACAAAATCTTTGAGCTCTCTAGCATACTGGCGATATAGATACACATTAAAAAACATTAATATTGGGGTGCTTGAATGGTTCAATCAGTTGAGCATCTGACTTGATTTTGGCTCAGGTCATGATCCCAGGGTTGTGGGATCAAGCCCATGTCAGGCTCTGTGCTGAGCATGGAGACTGCTTAAGATCTCTCTCCCTCTGCCCCTCTCACCTGCTTATGCGCTCTAAAATAAAAATAAAAAAGAGTTAACACTGATAACTGCTCTCAGAGAGATTAAAATCAGCCAAAGAAGACAGAATGATTCCATGTAAGATATGCAGAAACATGTGTTAAACATTCTACAGTTATAAAAATGGAAACAGAAGAAAGGCATTAGAGATTGGATTTGGACACTACAGACTGATGGGTACAGTTATCAAGGTTAATCAAAGCTTAGAATGGGCAAATTGTGGTAGAAATGGGATGACTTCTGAAAAAGAACACGTATGTAACTTCTTCCTGGATCATATGGCTCCTTCCACTCCCTTCCTCCTGATTTGACTTAGAGACCTAACTAACTCTCACCACCTCAACTCAGTTCTGGCTCCCAGTAAAGCAGCTGCCCTTGGGCTAAAACCAGATAAAATACCTCCAACATCTCCTTTCAGCCCTTACAAAGGGGTACAGTTCTTACCCCGTGGCTTCCCACCCACAGCATCTCCTCGTGCAAGTCAAAGTGGGAGACGGAGACAGGCACACCCACTTCAGCCACCACACTGTGCAATTCAGAGTAGACACCTTCCATTATGTGCACTGACTCCTGGACAGGAAGAGCCTCCAAGGCCACCCCCTCCGGATCCAGCTCCACATTCTGTAGCAGACTTGGGTTCAGGTGGGCATCCAGGACAGGGTCCAGGGCAGAATGCATGGCCGGGGCATACTCTGCCAGTCCAGGGTCCAGACCCTCGAAGTTCATGACGACGATGGCAGATTAGACCCGTGTCACACCCTCCCTTGCAACGGCCCTTTAAGATGTCTGACCCAGCCTTCAGCAGGATAGCACCAGTGGGCCTAGAATGGACATCCTGGCCTGTAAAGGGAAAGAGGTAGCTGAGTCAGTGATAGGTAGGCCCAGGTACTTGTATTTAGTGTGTTCTAGATTATATGTGCAGAAGGGAAATGAGGCAGGGAGATGTGAGAATGCCAGGCAGGAGATGAAGCAGGCAGGAAGGGGATGCGCAGTAGGGTAGAGGCGGAAGTGTTGTCCCTTTTTCTCCTCTAGGCCCTCTGTACTCCCCCACCACCCCACTATCTAACCTAAAACATGACTTCCTTTTCATCTCCCTTCAGGCCTGCCCACTTGCCTGGTTCACCCCAGAACCATCAGTGAAAAGAGCAGCGACTGTGGGACAGGAGTTAAGGAAAGGGGCTAAAATGCTTGTTTCCCAAAATTAAGGATGGGGGGGGGGGGGGGAGTGGGAGGTGAGAATAAGAAGTCGTTTCCCAGAATCCCCTGCAATGTTACCCAGGATTCTCCAGGGAAAAATAGTAATGTCCAGCTACCCACAATTGGGGCGGGAATGGGGGGACATGATGAAAATGGCTAGTTACCCACAATTCTCTAGGGGAACCAGAGAAATCAATTACCCAGAATTCTCCCCCGGCGGAGGGGAGGGGAGGGCTTAGGGCAGGGGTCAGATGTGTTCTTGGGATGCTTATGGGGATTGGGTCATTACCAAGATTTCTCCATGGCGGATATTTTGGAGCGCGTGGAATTAAAACGAGTAGGGGGAGAGCAAGCGCCGTCAGCTCCGCGGGAAATTCCAGTTTCCCCAATTCTCCCCCGCGCCTGAAGCTCAACCAAACCCTACCGCGGAAAGGACGGCGGGCTCCCAGTCAGAGCTTCCAATCAGGAAGGGTTTGGAGCTCACCTAAGCCAATCAGAAGGAGCCAGGTACAGACGGCTCCGCGAGAAGACGCGTGACGCGGGTATTGGGCAAAAATAAGGTTACGGGCCGCCAATGGGGACAAACGGTGTCAGATACTGGCCGCATTTGGTGTCGTGAAACGTAACTCCTCTTTTAAGCTTTCTTTGAATAAAACTGGAGAAGTCGCTTGGAAACCGAACTTTAATGCTCCCTGTAACTTTAGAAGTTCAAGAATAAGGGATGCCCAAGGTAAAGCACTGGGAATCGATTGCTGGGTATTCCCAGCCTATTCCGGTCCACCCCCTCCACCTGCGGTGCTCTTGTGAGCTACTCCGCCACCTCTCACCCTGTTGCCCCCGAAACTCGCCGGCATTTCCTATCATTTCCAGGCATGGGAGAGAAAAAAGGAAGCGGGAGCCACGTTCCAAACACGGCCCAACTAGATGCCTCTTCTACGATTCTGTAGGCATCCATCTGAAACTCCCATCTGTGATTATCTACTCCCCAGATGCTCCGGTAATAGTCCCGTGGAGCGAGACCCCTCAGCTATCAAATTCCCCTAGTTCTCGAAGCTCGACGTTATCCCTCAGAAGGGGATGAGCACGGCAAATTGGGACATTTGCTTACCCCCAAACTCTTACAGATTTAGCGTCAACAGTTATTTTTAGCGATTCTTGGGGTCTAATTGTTTTGGAATGGGGCCAGGTTGCGAGATGTCACCAGGGCAATTTAGCTCAGTTTCTAACGGCCACACAGAGGGCCTTTTTGATGGAAGGAATTTCTCACGGAGGATACAGTGTTAAAGCATTTCTCTCTGTCTCAATAAAGCCTGCTGAATAACACTGTAATAAAAGGACTCCAGAATTTAGACTTGCAGGGGTCCTAGAGTCCACCAGAAGTCATAGACGGAGAGAAAAACACCGTAACTCAGTGGGTCTCTCAAATTGATCTGACTTCACAGGTCCCTAGATTTAAAATCCTGGGAAAAGATGGGTGCTGAGAGACTAGACAGTTTGTAAACTTTAAGAAATTTCCATATTGAGGTTGAGAAAGACTTCACAGACCTATGAGAATTACTGGGCCTGAGATACCTGGGCTAAATCAGCTACTTTATAAAGATAGTTTGTGTCCTGTCCAATATAATGGAATGATTGAGAAAGCAGGATCTGGGGTGCCTGGGTGGCTCAGTTGGTTAAGTGTCATCGGGCTTCCACTCAGGTCATGATCTCCCTGTTGGTAAGTTCAAGCCCCGTGTCTGGCTCTGTGCTGACAGCTCTGAGCCTGGGGTCTGCTTCAGCTTCTGTGTCTCCCTCTCTCTCTGCCCCTCTCCCCCCTCTAAAAAATAAACATTTAAAAAATAAAATAAAATAAAAGAGAGAAAGAGAGAAAGCAGGATCTGAAGCCAGATTTTCTGTCCTGGAATTCTGGCCATTCAGTTCTGTGATCTTGGGTAAATTACTTAGCTCTGTTTCCTCATCTGTAGTATAGGGATAATAACAACTCACAACCAACTCACTGGGTTGTTGTGAGAATTAAATGGGTTAATACATAAAAAGTGCTTAGACCAAGTACTTGGCATAAAGTGAGAGTTGGATATATGTTAGCCATCATTATTAACTATGTAAGGGAATTTCAACTGGATTTGGAGTCTGGGCATCCAACTGGAAAGGCCTGCTTAGGAGTGTCTTGTGAATGTGATTTGCATAACGGTTGAGGCCCTGTTGACGTCAAGGGGTCACTGCAGTTCCAGGTCAGATCTAGTCCTGGAAGTAGTTCCTGCCACAGAACAGTCCCACAATCACCCCACCAACCTTGCTTCCTACCCAACTCTCGAAGCACCAGGAAGTGAAACAAAGCAGCAGAGCCCCGTGCCTCCAACTCACCCTTGTCTCTCTCATCCCATCCCCCAACACTCCACTTCCTTCTTCTTTTACCTTTCATCTCCTATCCTTTAGGCCCCCAGAATGAGGCCAGAGATGGAAAAGCACAACAGACATTAAACACAAGTGAGGTGAGCTCCCCTCCTTCCTTCTTCCATTTGTGTACACGATATGTAAAGAGAGGCAAACCATTTCCCACTCAGACTGAGATAACCTATCCGATGCTGGAAACATTTTATCCAAAGGTAGATTTACCACAGAGTCATAATATTTGAATCAAAAGTTTCACTGGGAAGTTTTGAATAGTTCTAAGGGAAGGGAGGCCTCTATCAAGGGTAAGTTTCTCAGAGAAGAAGAGTCAACCTCTTGGGAAGGCTTTAAGGACCATCTGTGTGGTCAGCCATGTCCTCATTCTGACGTCCAAATTGTTCTGGGACCCTCCACTGGGGTTGGGGCAGTCCCAGATTTGGACCACCCCCCACTCCCACGCCCAACCTCACAGTCTCAGCTGTCTCACTGAATGTTGCATCAGGGAGAGTGATGAAATCAGTGTCAGCGGATTTTACCCATGGATGCAACAGGCTGAAGGACTGGTCAGGGTCATTGACACAGTGCACCTTCAACTCCCCAGAATTCCTGGGCTTCCTAGCTGTGGGGTAGGGACTGGGTGCTGGAATATCTAAATTTGACTTGTAGTCCTTGCTTAAACTTGTATCCCAAAAGAACCACCACCTGAACCCCACAGATCCTATGAAACATTGAGCCACTAAGGTTGAGGAATTAGATGATTCTTAGCAGCAAATCTCTCCCTCCAAGAACCCTTCTAGCCTCCACAGTGAGGCCTGAAGTGGGAGCAGTAATAGTTTATACGGCATCATATGGCTTCCTAGTTCACAAAGTGCCTTCGCATCCATTCTTTCCCAGTGAAAATAGTTGTTGCCAAGGGAGAAAAAAGAAGCCCCCTTGTTCTTAGATAGAGGGCCCCAAAGGGGAACCAAACTTCATTCCAAACTGAATGGAATCTTGCTATCCTATTGGGAAATAAAATGAATGGTTGCATTTTGGCTTTTCCTCAGGCAGGAAAAGGTAAGGAAGTTAGGTGGGGGGTGTGGAGGGAATTAAGCTTTGAGACGCCAAAAAGTGAGGGAAAGATTGAACAGGAAGAAACTTGAGACTAGATTCATTTAAATATTCATTCCTCCCACCCCCACCCCCTCCACAGCCATTTCGATTCATGGAGAGCATTACACATATGCCCCATCCCAGGCCTCCAGCCACAGCAACCACACGTCTCATTTCCCTTGGAACTGAGGCTGCATACCTGGGCTCTCCACAGAGGGGGATGATGCAGGGAGGGGAATCCCACCTGCTGTGAGTCACCTGCTAGTATAAAGGGCGGGCCTTACAATGCAAGGACCTTAAAAAGAGACTCAGACAAGGGGAGAAAAACAGCAGGAAGCAGCTCAGAAACTCAGTGAACAACAGAAGGAAGCAACAAAGAACGCAGAGCATCAGGCTCAGAGCAAAGGGAAGTGGGCAGAGATTCCACAGGGACTGGTGTGAGGCACAGAGCCAGCCAGATTTGAGAAGCAGGCGACAAGATGCTGGGGAGCAGCAGGGCTATGCTGCTGCTGCTGCTCCTGCTGCCACTGCTGCCCTGGACTGCTCAGACCCGGGCTGTGCCTGAAGGCAGTAGCCCTGCCTGGGCTCTGGGCCAGCAGCTCTCACAGAAGCTCTGCACGCTGGCCTGGAGTGCACATCCTCCAACGGGACATGTGGTAAGTAGCAGGCTCTGGCACCAAACGGGAGCCTGTCCAAGGTCTCCAAGGCTGCAGAGGAAGACTCTGGCTTTAGATAGAAGCTGGAGGGTTGAAGGTCCTCAAAGAGTGGACCTTAAAGAGGACAGGGAGGGGCGCCTGGGTGGCTCAGTCGGTTGAGCGTCCGACTTCAGCTCAGGTCACGATCTCACGGTTCGTGAGTTCGAGCCCCGCGTCGGGCTCTGCGCTGATGGCTCAGAGCCTGGAGCCTGCTTCCGATCCTGTGTCTCCCTCTCTCTCTGCCCCTCCCCCATTCATACTCTCTGTCTCAAAAATAAATAAACATTAAAAAAAATTAAAAAAAAAAAAAAAAAAGAGGACAGGGAGTGGGGTTCCTAGGAGAGTCATGGGCCTGGGGTACTGGTGGAGTTTGAAAGTGCTTCTCTTATCTCTTCACTCTTCCCACCCCTTCCTCCATTCCAGGACCTACCAAGAGAACAGGGAGATGATGAGACTACAGACGACGTCCCCCACATCCAGTGTGGGGATGGCTGTGATCCCCAAGGACTCAGAGACAACAGTCAGGTAGTAAGATGAGGCTGGACTACAAGGAAGAGGGACTGGGACATTGTTGGGTACCATGGTGAATTAGTAAAAGTTGTATCTGTCCTTGTCCATTCGGCTTGTTATAACAAATACCATAGACTGGGTGACTTATAAACATCAAAAATTTACTTCTCACTGTTCTGGAGTCTGGAAGTTGGATATCAGGGTGCCAGTATGGTCAGGTAAGGGCCCTCTTCCAGGTTGCAGACTTCTCATTGTTACCTTTATATGGCAGAAGGGCCTTGGGAGTTCATGGGTCTCTTTTAGAAGTTCCTGAAGGCTCCACCCTCATGACATCATCACCTTGTGAAGGCCCTACCTCCTGATACAATCACACTGGAGGGTTAGGATTCAACATATGGATTTTGTGAGGACACAAACATTCAGACCATGGCAGTGTCTAAGAATGGCAAAGAACCGGGTGGGTCTTTGGTAATGGAATAGGAAGGTATTGGTTAGCTCTCACTGCTTTCTTTTCCCCCAGTTCTGCTTACAAAGGATCCACCAGGGCCTGGTTTTTTATGAGAAGCTGCTGGGCTCAGACATTTTCACAGGGGAGCCCTCTCTACTCCCTGATAGCCCAGTGGGCCAGCTTCACGCCTCCCTCCTGGGCCTTAGGCAACTCTTACAGGTATGAACAAGGGGCCTGAAGAATGGGGGCTTGCAGGTATCAGAGACAGGAACTTGAGGGTAAAGGTTCTAGAGTCTCTCTGATTGTGTCCTATGTCCTTTCAGCCTGACGGTCAACACTGGGAGACTGAGCAAACTCCAAACCCCAGTCCTAACCAGCCATGGCAACGCCTCCTTCTCCGCTTCAAGATCCTCCGCAGCCTTCAGGCCTTTGTGGCTGTAGCTGCCAGGGTCTTTGCCCACGGAGCAGCAACCCTGAGCCCCTAAAGCCAAAAGCTTAAGCATGGCACCCAGATCTCCATGGCTCAGCAGTGCAAAAATGAATCAGCCCAGGAACCTGTGAGCCAACAAGTGAATTAGTCCATTAATTCTAATGGAACTTGCAAATGTTGAAAAATTACCAACACTGACTAATTTATGATACTGACCTGGGACAAAGTTGAGTATTTATTAACTAGAAAGGGAAAACTTGAGATTATTTATCCTCATGGCAGCAGTTTGGGGAGGATTATTTATTATATTTATACTGAATTATGTACTTTTTTCAATAAAGACTTATTTATGTGAATGATTTCTAGGCTTGGTTGGAAAAAAAGCAATATAGGGCTAAAGGACTACAATTTGCATCCTTGTACTCTGCAGGGCTCCAGTGGAGAGGGATATTTCCTCATGAGCCCCTAGTGTATAGATAGAGTAAGTAGGATCTTTTTGGTCTGGATCCCTGTATCGCTAAACAAGCTGAATGGGATTACAAAGGATTGAAATTAAGTTGGGCCCCTAAATGTGGCTCCTTTTACTGCCTGACCTTATTACTCCTTACTTTCTTGGCCAAGAATATATTTGGCCAAAGACAGGAGTCCCAATCACTGCAGGATCAAAAGTCAGAGCTGCTTTGACCAGGAAAGGCATTCCGGGAAGATGGCAGTAAATCCCCTAAATTAATGGGATTCTCCCTTTATGGACATCTGTGGACCCCATCAGAGGGTTTGACTACCCAAGGGGAGATAAACTACTTTTGAAACAAAGAGAAGGGGAAGGGGTTAATGTGATCACTTCTCTTCCTTTTCTCCATAGTCACAACATTAAAAAGGTATGGGTTTTGGAGTCAAACAGACCCAGGTTTATATATTGGCTTTGTCACCAATCAGCTAAGTGACAATGGGCTAGTTATAGAACTGCTCACCACACCCCCCAACTCATATATAGCTCACAGCTGCCCTGGAAGAATCTAAGGGACAGGAAAGGCTGTTCTAAACATGGAGGTAAGAAGTAAAACATGACAGGAGGGGCCTACTGGGGTGGGTGGAAGACAGGCCATGATTTGCTGATCTTGGTCCTACATGGCCTGCTGGTGTCTCCAAAGACATCAGTCTTTGTGAGCAGAAAAGAAAAGAAGCTCAGAGACAAAACACTTCCAAGTCAGCACAAAGTTTATTAGCCACTTCTGCTCAGAAGGGCCTCTTTCTAAACAGGACTATTCCTCTAAAGTATAAGCCAGAAAACAGCCACATGTACAGGGCCTCACTTTCATTATATCTCAAGTTATTCTGGAAACACATTTTAGAGCAATGGGGTTCCCTGGGAATAACTAGGTGTGAGGTTGTCTGGAGCCCCGTGATAAATATTCAAGGTTCTAAGTTCCAGGAACCCAGTTTTTGCCCAGGTCTACACCCAAGGAATAGAAACTCTTTCAGATCAACAATATATTGTACAAAAAGAAGGGATGGTTATCTTAATAGAGAAATATCTAAGATATTTCTAAATATCTAAATATCCAGGGCATCTCTTCCTCTGTAAAAATATCAGACTCTATGTAATACTATAAAAAGTGATTCCTAAATTCCCAGCAACTCTACCATCCCTGGCCTCCAAAAGTGATTTGTCTCCTAAGCAGTGAGGAAGTGGAGACTGGACAGAGTAAAATGATTGTGCAAAGCTTCACAGGCATATTAGATTGGCAGGATCATTTTAAGGGGAGGAATGGGTGGGGCCAGCTTGGGGGTGCAGGAGAGGAGACTGGTAAGAAAATGAGGTCTACCTCCTATTCCTTTCTTCACATGGTGGGCTAATGCAGAAAGGTCTCAGTCTCTGCAGGAAACAAAGGAATTTAGGACTTAAATCAGGAATGAAAAGAAGAAGGAAGGAAAAGGTTATTTTAGACATGAGGAAACCAGAAGAAAGAAATGGAATCCTATCACATGTCTCTGTTCCCTACTGATGGCCAATGCTAGTGGGCACCACCACATTAGTCTTACCAACTATTCAAATGTTGACATCCTTCCATACTGGAAAGCAGCCATTCCAAGTGTCTTGCCCTCCAAGTACCTCCTAAATGTCCTGCCCTACCCTCAGAACCCCTATACCTCCCAAAACAGCAGATGGCCTCAAAGATCCTAGTTAGAGCTATGGCCAACATCTATTCTGACTCATTAGTGCCCCTTCCTTACCCACAGTATGCTTTTACTTCCCACTCCAAAACCCAGGGTTAACTTAACCAGCTAAGAATGGGTACATGCTTGATTTTCCATCCTTGGAGAGCACAGCATGATGTGAGGGGTAGGAGGGACAAAAGATACAGGAAGAACAAAGGAAATGTAATTCCTAGTAGTCAGAAGGAATTAAGGGCCCATCCGTGTAGAAATGGCTGGGGTGGAAGACGTAAGCCTCATCCACAGTGTTCTGGCCAGCCAATAGCGGGTCACCATTCGGCATGATTTCTTCGATCTTCATACTGTTCCTGAAGACTAGGTAGTCCAGAGAAAGAAGTCAGGCCCTGCTCTTAGGTAAGGAGTTCCTGACTCAGCAGGGAATATGAGGGAGGATGGCTGCACAGACCTGGTAGGGCCTGAGAGGGCACTTAGGTGGGGTAAGGGAGAGGCAGGTACATTTCCTAATAAAAGGAATCACAAACGAGTGTCCCTCCGGTGAGGAGCTTAGAGCTTAGCCTTTTCTATACTGGGTAAGGGAGGGCAGTTGGTAAAGGGAATGTGTCCCCTCTTCCCCAACCCCATCTCATCACTTACTTTCCATTTCCTCGGTGTTCAAGTGTCTCAGATCATGGGGCAAATCCGGCTCTGGCTCTGTCACTGCCTGTGATACAGGGTCTGGAATAGGCTCCAGCTTCAGTTCTGGTCCCAAGTTTGGCTCTGACACTCTTTGTGATACCACATCTAGTGTGGGCTCTAGCATGGGCTCCAGAGTAGACTCCGGCATGGGCTCCAGGGTTGGACCCAGATCCAGCCCTGCCGCCAGCAGCGGCTCTAAATCCAGGCATGGCTCTAGCTGTGGCACTGGGGCCAATCCTGGCTCTAGCTCCAGTGACTCCACTTCTGGCTCCAGTTTCAGCTCCAGTGGCTGTTGCAGCTCATCTACCTGTCTGGATACCACAGTACAGACAAAAGGGTAGGGCTTGATTACTTAGGTGAAGTGGGGAATGGCAGAGCAAGCAGAGACTGTCTCTAGTCTAAGAAGGCAACAGAGCAGAGGGCTTAAGAGCACAGGCTTTGGAGTCAGGCTTGCCAGAGTTTGAATCCTATCATTTATTAGATGGGTAGATCTTCACCTCTCTGAGCTGCAGATTTATCATCTGTAAAATGGGAACAATACCATCTCTAACACTTGAGAGGAAGTTGGATCGTTAATAAGCAGGACTTTGGAATCTGACAGACCTAATCATTTATTAGCCATGTACCTTAGTCATGCCACTCTACCACACTAAACCTGTTTCTTGGCTGAAAAGAGTAATACCCCTGTCTACCTCACAGGACTATTATGAAGATTCAATAAATAAGAAACGTTTAAACACAAAACATTTAGCCTAGTACCTGGCATTTAATACACTTTCATTAAATGTGGCTGTCATTACCTGCTTGGATGGGTACTCATAAAAATTAAAATGAGAAAACTGTTCTTATAAAAAAAAATCTAGTACCATGCTTCAAGTAGAAGCCCATTAACATCAGTGATTATGACTATTATTATCAGGGAAGCCCTGTGGAAACAATCTAAGGATAGCAGCAGAAAAACAGAGAGGAAAGAGGCCAAGCAGAACAAGAAAAAATCTAGAGGCTGGAGAGTGTGGGTCAGTAGGAGGGGTCAGAGAGGCAAACTGAGCAGGTTTGGGTCACCCTATCAGCCGAAAAATGTTACGGAGGATGGGCCAAAAGTTCATATCTCACCTGTTAGAGACCACAATGAGCCTATGTTTCAGGTACTTCCTCCGTTCTTGGAGATTAACTGTGGAGGACAGACACAGGAAGCCAGGGAGGTCAGTGGATTGGACACATAGCCTAAGGACCCATATTGCAAACGGTCTTGAGAGTCATATCTCCCTACTAACTAACAGTGTCCCCGGGACAAACCCTTTGACTTCTCTGGATATCAGTCTTTCCATGTCTGGAAGAAAGGAGTAGAATTTGTAGATGCCAGAGAATCCCTACAATATTCCAGTGACATATGTCAGTGATTCTCACCTTTCTCCTGGTAGTAACACCCAAAAGCTTCATCCCGGGGTGTTCGGGGGTAGAGGAAGCGCAGTGGGTTCTCGGGTATGTTCTCCTCAGTGAGTAGCTGGTAGTCGCGAATGATTTTGGTTAGTGGGAGAGACTGTAGCACTTCCTTGGTGAAGGGCTGCACAGAGTAGATGAGCACCTTATCTGTAGAATGGATGTAGGAATGGGCAGGCCTGAAGGAAAAGGTTGGGCCTGGGAGTTCCCCACCCTGGCTGTCCAACCCCAAACCTGCTGAGAGATTCAGGACACAGCCAGAGAAACCAAGGGCTGATTGAGGGGAGAAGGGACAGGCTGTGGGACCATCAGGGCAAAGCAGCTGACCATCATCCTGGTGTTCCACCCAGGAGCAGGTAATGCCCCCTTCTGATGTTTCACTGAAGCGCAGCAGAAAGGTGCCTGAGATGGTCTTCTTCAGCAGCCGGCGTTCCTGGCTCCGGCTCACAAAGCCCATGATGTGTCTGAAACACAGAAAGCTGCTGTGAGGCCCTCCTGCCTCCTTGCTCTCCTCTCCTTGTAGAGGGAGAGAGCGCCAGGTTTTGGCCCTCGCTCTGCCATTACAAACTATTCCATCTTGGCCGAGTCACTTCACCTTACTGACAATATCCACCTTCTAGGGTTGTAAGAGGTATGAGGATTCAGTGAGGCCACGTAGATGAAAAGCACCTTGTAAAAGGCAAAGTGCTGTAAAGATGGGCAGGCAGTATAGTGGAAAGAGCATAAGCTTGTGGTCTGACAGGCCTGAGTTTGAATCCCAACTATACCCATTGGGTAAATTCTTTAACTTCTCTGAGACTCAGCATTGTTGTAAGGATTACATGTGAGAATTCATAAAGAGCACCCAGCAGGCTCTGAAGCACAACGGATGCTGGAAAAACACTGGCTAGGACTATTATTGCCAAGTGTGAGGGTGTGATCTTGCACCAGTTTTTGCTCTCTCTCCCTATTTGCCACATGAGGGCGCACAGAGTCCACTCTCAAGCCTAGAAAGGCAGAAAGGTGGGGGTGGGGAGAGGGAGGCGGACCAAGGCCTTACCCATCATTCCAGAGATCCTTCAGGTGGTCATGAACCAGCTCCAAGATTTTGTCTAACCATGTCCAGAATGGTAGCTTGCCAGGAGGGCTCTCTCGCTGAAGGAGGAATAGAAAGGCAGGAAGAGATGAAGAGTTGCCCCCCCAGCGAGGGGAAGGAATTAGGGGGGAAGGGCTAGTGTTTGCACTAGGGCCTAGATCTAGCAGCACAGAATGCAGCACGCACCTTAGTGAAGTCAGCCCAGGATAACCATGCACCCTCAGTCCTGGAGTTCTGCCCTGTGGGCAACAGACAGTTCAGATAATGGAAGGAGACAAGGCCAGGGTCCCTGGAACAGAAAGGACACAGGGCTGGGGAGACTAAGGCTGGGGAAAGGCTGAGGAAAAAAGGAGGTCTGTACCAAACAGCTTGTTCCTCAGCATGTTCAGCTGGTCCGAGTCAAGGCCTCGGCCAACATAGGAAGAGAACTGCCAACTGAGAGCAGGGCCCAGCAAGCTCCAGGAGGCCTTGGGGGGGCTGGAGAAGAACTGCTGATTCTGCAAGGGCAGGAGGAAGACAGAATGACTTAGAAGCAGAGCCCTCACACCAAGCTTCCACACCCCTCCTTGCCACCCGTTACTTCTTGGCCCCACCTCCTACCTGTGGGTTTGAGCTAAGCAGATTGAACCAAAGAACAGAGGCCCAGGCAATTGAGAGTTGGTTCATGTTAGAAATAATCACCACAGGGAGGGTGTCTGTCTGAAGAGAAGACAGGAGTTAGAGGAAGAATGTGATGTTTCTAGCTTTGGCAGGGGCAAGGAGAGGATTTCCCACCCTGAAAGGGTTCTATTTAACCCCTGCTTAATGCCTTCTGCCAAATTGGCTTCATCTCTCCTTGCCCTCCATCTTCACTCACTGTCAGCTCCTGCTTCAGACCCTGGTAGGCGTATTTGACTGTAATGCTGATAATGTGTAGTTCCTCTGTCACACCCAGCATTCCCTAGGATAGCCAAGGACATAAAGATCAGAGGGCCTTTTGGGAAGTTCCTCCTCCCGTCCCCCAATCCTCTGCCCAAGCCTCACCTTATTGCAGCTCTTTCCTGAACCACCTGAACGTTGCTCCGAGAGAGTCTGTGAATTGAGAGGAAGGAGAGAAAATGCCAGAGTGGGGACCCCAGGGTCCCTGGAACCCCTGTTCTGCCTCAAGACTTCCAAAGGCCGGGAACTTCCCTTAGCCTGTTCCATTGGACTAGAAACTCAAGCAACTAGCCCTTCTTACCAGGTAGCCGAAGTCCCAAATCAAGCCCTGACTCTGCCCCTTCTCGGGGGTCAAAGTTTTCTGGTTTGAGGTCATAATGTTGAACTTCCGGAAGCTATTCCAGGAGGAAAATATATGGAGGAGAGGAGGAGTTATTCTAAAAACTCAGCAGGAATACAACAAAAATTCCACTTCATTTCAGACCTCCCCCTCTCCTTTTGTCCATATCCCACCCAAATCAATCTCCTTCTTGTCTCTGCCCCCATGTGGTTGTGTAGGTCATGCAGTGCACAAATGTTTACAGCATCCTTGTCAGGCACCTACCCTTGTGATTGAGGAGGATTCCTAAAAAAGAAAAAAAAAAAAAAAGGTCACTAGGAAGCAAAACAGTGTAGAAGTTAGGAATTTAGACTTTAGGATCAGACAGACCTGGGTTCAAACCCCGATCTGTGCTCACTAACCATATGACCTTGCACAAGTGACAGAATCTCTCTGGCCTTATTTCTTCATTTAAATGGTGCATTGATAATACCTAACTCATGGGCTTCCTATGACAGATGAGTACTTGACAAGTTACATGTCACATGGTGCTCAACAAAAGCTAGGAGTTATTGTCTCTGAGGTAGGAATGGATTGGGTAAGAACACAGGCCCAAGACCCTATTGTGTGTGTCTCCTCTGGCCCACCAGCCCATGTCCTGGCCACCCCTTGGTCCCATGTACCCCAACTTACCTGTCAATGGAGACTTCTGCAGTCAGTAACTCGTTGCCTTCCTGGAGTCTTACCAGCAATCTAGAGGGAAGAGAGAAGGATGGGGGAAAGTAGTCAACCTCAACCTTCTGGATAGATCAGATATTTGAAAAAAATAAGGTAAGAGATTAGAAGAGATAGATAGATTGAAGAGAAAAGAGAGAAGATGGTAAGAGTGGGAGGATCTATAAAGCCAGAAAGGAAACAGTGCCAGGGCTGGAAAAAGGAAGCGGGAATGAGTTCTGAAATACCAACCTTGTTTGGACAGTGAACTTGCTCCCTGTCTTGAGGATAAGGGGTCGATGGGGAGTTTGGGGCATGCAGGGCTGGGTTTCTACCACAAAGGCTCTAGGGAGAGAGATCCAAAGAGAATATATAACTCAGTATCTGTTAAGAATGGCTCCTCTTGTTCCTTCCTTCTGCCCTCCCTAGAGGTCCCTCCCTGGCAGCTAGACCTGTGCAGCAGGCGCTGTAGCAACTCCGTGACCTGGGCCTTTCGCAAGTCCACCCCTCTGGTCAGAGGATCATCCTGATAGCTAACCAGGTGCCTCAATCCCTCCAGCTCCTTCAGCAGCTGCCACAGGTGAAACAACAGCTTTGCTCCAGCTGTGAACCTGGGTGATAGAATTCAAGAGAGAGGGAAAATTGCTGAGTTTCCTGGTCCCCCCCCCCCCCCACAGGCTCCAGAAGCTCCCCTTGAACTATGTGGAGAATCAGAAACTAATTGGGACAGGGGCACTTAGGTGGCTCAGTTGGTTAAGCGTCTGACTTTGGCTCAGGTCATGATCTTGTGGTTTGTGAGTTCAAGCCCCGCATGGGGCTTTGCACTGACAGTGTGAAGCCTGCTTGGGATTCTCTCTCTCCCTCTCTCTGCCCCTCCCCTGCTCATGCTCTCTTTCTCAAAATAAATAAACTTTAAATAAACAAACAAACAAACGAACAAACAAACAAACTGATTGGGACAAAAAAGGAATCCAAAAGCATATAAAAGATTATGCAACATGATTCATAATCCAAGAAATGAAAATCAAAATCACTTTCACATATAAATCTAGTGAAAGATTTACTTATATGATAAAGTTACTTTTCATATGTCGCTTGAAATGTACTATATATTCTAAGTGCTTAATGTATTTAATCCTTATAACAACCCTATGAGGTAGCTACTATTATTATCCCCATTTTATAGATAATTAAACTCAAGTACAGAAAGGTTAAGTGACTTACTCAAGGTCATAGAACTAATATGGAATGAGTTGTATGTGACAACTCAGGCAATCAACCTTCACAATCAGTACTACTTTTTTTTAAATAGGCTCCACACCCAAAGTGGGGCTCAAACTCACGACTCTGAGATCAAGAGTCACATGCTCACTTAGGCAGCCAGGTGTCCCCACAATCCATACTTTTAACTTCTATACTTTACTGTCTATATAACAAAAAATAATAATAGGGAATGTGGTGACAGGAAACCAATCATATATCATATTAACAAACAGACTGGTATAGCAATTTAGAATTTTTTTTTCCATATATGAAATTTATTGTCAAATTGGTTTCCATACAACACCCAGTGCTCACCCCAAAAGGTGTAGAATTTTTTTTTTAATGTGTATTTATTTTTGAGAGAGAGAGAGAGACACAGAGTGTGAGCGAGGGAGGGGCAGAGAGAAAGGGAGACACAGAATCTGAAGCAGGCTCCAGGCTCTGAGCTGTCAGCACAGAGCCCAATGCAGGGCTCCAACTCACAAACCATGAGATCATGACCTGAGCCGAAGTTGGACGCTTAACCAACTGAGCCTGGAACCCCTGGCGCCCCTGGAACTATTTTTTAAAAAGGCTTAAAAAATGTACACACAATTTGTAGTACTCTAAGATATTAGTATTAGTATTTCTAAGATATATCCTAAGGAAATAATCAGACAAATGTGTGAGGAAGTTCATAGCTTTGTTATCTGTAAAATATTTTCTATTGAAAAATTAGAAAAATTGCTATTGGGTATATAAATTATGGCATATTCACACCATATAATACCATATGACTATTAAAAATAATCATATAGCAGGGGCACCTGGCTGAGCTCCACATTGGGTGCAGTGCCTACTACTTAAAAACAACAACAACAAATAAATAAATAAATAAATAAATAAAATCATATAGGCTCAAAAAAATTTTTTAAAGATTATTCAAATCATCTCTATACCAACATGGGGCTCAAACAACCTGAGATAAAGCGTCACATGCTCTTCCAACTGAGCCAGTCAGGCACCCCTAGGCTCAAATTTTTAATATGGAAAAATACCCCAAAACATTAAATTTTATTTTCTTTTTATTTTTTTTTAAGAAGGCTTCATGCCTAGTGCCATAGAGCCCTATGTCATGTTCTTTGCTGTCAGTGAAGAGCCCACTTTAGATCCTCTGTTTTCCTCTCTGCCCCTCCCCTGCTCATGCTCTCTCTCTCTCAAATAAATAAACATTAAAAAAAAAGACCTGAGCAGAGATCAAGATTCAGATGCTTAGCCGACTGAGCCACCCAGGCGCCTCCCAAAATACTAAATTTTTAAAAAATCACAAGATAGTGCATATCTGATATGACCTGACTTCTGCTTAAAATAGATATATATTTGGGGCACCGGCCTGGCTCAGTCAATGGAGATGAAACTCTTAATCTCAGGGTTGTGAGTTCGAGCCTCATGATGGGTGTAGAGATTACTTAAAATCTTTAAAACAGAACTACATTATGTATATGCATAGAGAAAATCTATGAAAATATATTCAAAAGCCCTAACAATGCGTAACTCTGCATCATCAGATTATGCAGATGGGTAGCTGTTACTTTCTTTTCTAAGTTGTCTGAATTTTTTTCAATTGGCACACACATTTATAATCAGAAAAATCAATAAAGCTCTATTAAAGACAATGAAACAAAGGATCAACACAATAACAGTAACACTACCAAAAAGAAAAGATATATACTTCAACCCAAGAATACCACTTCTGGGAATTTATATTACAGATATAATTAGGGATATAAATAAAGATATAGCTATGAGGATACTTATTGTAGCACTGTTTAAAATAGCAAGAAATCAAAAACTTAAAAAAAAATTTTTGTTGAATATATGCAATGGAATATGACTCATCCATAAAAAAGAATGAAATCTTGTCATTTGCAACGATGTGGATGGAGCTAGAGAGTTTTGCTAACTGAAATAAGTCAAAGACAAATACCATATGATTTCACTCATATGTGGAATCTAAGAAATGAAACAGATGAATATAGGGTAAAAAAAAAAACCAACAAGAGATGCAAAGCAGAAAACAGACTCTTAAGTGAGGGTTGTGGCGGGTGGGGGGTGCTGAGGGGGTGGTCAGGGGGATGGGTTAAATGGGTGATGGGCATTAAGGAGGATGGACACTTGTGATGAGAGGAGCATTAGGTGTTATATGGAAGTGATGCATCACTAAATTTACACCTGAAACCAATACTACACTCTATGTTAACTAGCTGGAATTTAAACAAAAACTCGGGGAAAAAATTGAAAAGAAAAAAGAAATCACTAGATCATAGTTTGCCAACCTCTATACAAATGATGGATATGTTTGCAACTATAATTCAAATAGTGATTCTGTACACTAAGCCCCATATACCTGTTTCCAATTTACCTGAACATCATTGTGATTCATTCTTAATAGTTTACTTTTTAAAAATATTATTTAATTAATTTTTTTAAAGTAAACTGTATCCCCCAACTGGGGCTCGAATTCATGACCCCCAGATCAAGAATCACATGCTCTACCCACTGAACCAGCCAGGTACCCCTATTTTTAGTAAATTATAATGAATTTTCTTATTAGAAAATATTTAAGGGACATCTGGGTGGCTCAGTCGGTTAAGTGTCCCACTCTTGATCGCAGCTCAGGTCATGATCTCACTGTTCATGAGATTGAGCCCTGAGTCGGGCTCCGTGCTGACAGTGTGGAACCTGCTTGATTCTGTCCCCTCCCCCCGCCAAATAAACATTTTTTAAAAAGAAAATATTTAGGGGTGCCTGGGTGGCTCAGTTGGTTGAGCGTCCGACTTCAGCTCAGGTCATGATCTCATGGTTGGTGAGTTCGAGCCCTGCATCAGGAACTGTGCTGACAGCTCGGAGCATGGAGCCTGCTTCGGATTCTGTGTTTCCTTCTCTCTCTGCCCCTCCCCTGCTCATGCTCTGTCTCTTTCTCTCTCAAAAAAAATAAACATTAAAAAACTTTTTTTAATTAAGAAAAAACAGCTCTCAAAATAGTATGAAAAATATGATTCAAGTTTTGTGGGTTTGTTTTTTTATTTTAGAGAGATTTATTTATTTTATTATTTATTTATTTATTTATTTATTGTTAATTTTTAAATGTTTATTTATTTTTGAGAAGGAAAGAGACAGAGCGCAAGCAGGGGAGGGGCAGAGAGAGAGAGAGAGAGAGAGAGACAGAATCTGAAGCAGGCTCCAGGCTCTAAGCTGTCAGCACAGAGCCCAATGCAGGGCTCGAACCCACAAACTGTGAGATCATGACCTGAGCTGAAGTCGGATGCTTAACCGACTGAGCCACTCAGGCACCCCTATTTATTTTATTTTAGAGCACAAGCAGGGAAGAGGGACAGAGGGAGAGAGAGAGACAATCTTTAACATTTTTTTATAAGTTTATTTATTTTGAGAGACAGAGAGAGAGAGAGAGAGAGAGAGAGAAAGCACACATAGGCATGTGAGCTGGGGAGGGGCAGAGAGAAAGGGAGAGAATCTCAAGCAGGATCCACTATGTGATCACGGAGCCCAATGTGGAGGCTCAATATCACAAACCTTGAAATCACGACCTGAGCTGAAATCAAGAGTCGGATGCTCAACCAACTGAGCCACCTAGGCACCCCTCAATTTTTGTATAATAATATTACAGTAGTTATATCTGGATAGTAAAATAATAGGTAATTTTCTTTCCTTTTTTTCAGCATTAATAGTCATTGTGGCTAAATTAAAAAAAGGGTAGAAAATATATTTCTTGGGTGATTAAAAAGGAAGGAGAAACCAGCTTGTGGATTAATCCATTACTTCCACCAAAACAAAGACTGGGCTCTGGGCTCCCTGGGTGGTGAGAATGAAGAGAGGGTCACTGCAGTCAGACAAGGGAGCTGGGATCATTTGGAAAAGCAGAGAGTAAGAAGAGCAATAGCTCTTGCCTAGGTAGGCAATTCATCACATGAATGAGAAAATTCATTACAATTCACAATTTACAGTTTAAAAAGCACAGCGGTATGGCTGGGACAGGGGCTGGGTAGGAGACACCTCTCACCACTTCTCTAGTTGTTCCAATCCTCCATTCAGAGGGGCTCCAATGCAGGCTTTCTGCTGCTGGATTTTCCATTCCTCCAACCTGGGCAGCAGTAGCTCAACAAGGGTAGTTAATCGGCCTAGTAATGCTTTGATGGCATCCAGTACCTCCTAAGAAAGCCATAAAGTGAGTGGTGAGCACTTCTTACCATCACCCTCTACCATCCACCTGGGGATGAAGAGACAAAGAAGCCAAAGCTAAGACACCAGGCCTCCCATATGCCTCATTTGCCCCAGTGCCCTGCTACCCACTCCCTCTGTCTGCCTCCCACCTTTCTCCTTTTGTCCAGTTCATTAAGAGTTTCCTGCAGAAGCTGCTGCTGCCTGGTCTGATGGGGGTCCAAACAGGGTGTCTTCACTGAATGGCAGGAGCAGGAGGGAGACAGATGCTCAGACCTAGGGCTCCTTCCCCTCTCCATCCAGACTAGGACCTCAGTCAGAGTCAGGTGGGGAGGGGGGGAATTTTGAAGGGAGAAAAAGGGGAACCAAGCAAAGCACAGGCACCTCTGAGCCCTCAGGCAAATTCTGAATGGTCACACTTGAACCAAAAGCCCACTCAACCTGCTAAGGCAGTTTTCCATGCATCTCCCCCAACATTCACTAGCTGTCCCTCAGCCACACCTTCAGCCCAACCTCTATAACATATCCTAGCACTTTTAGCTTTGCATGGCAGCAGGACTGTCGCCAGTGACGTGTAGTAGCCAGGTGAGATTATTATTACTGGGGCTTTTCTCTTCTCCTCTCTTGGCCCCCAAGCAGGCACCTGTCTTTCGCCCACCCCTCAGTGTGCTGCCTACCTTGGGCCTGGATCTTATATCGGAAGCAGAAGACATCCTGCTGGTCTTTCAGCTGGCAGATGCATTTCACCAGCTTCTGTAGAGGGGATAAGACCCAGATGAGGCTGCTTCCGTGGGAGGAGTCAGGCCGAGCCCTACCCACCCTGACTCTTGCTGCATCTACTAACCTCCATCATAACTGTTAATTCCAGGATCCTGGATTCAATCTCATGCTGCTGGCTCTCTGCAGGTGCTTCGAGGGCTGGCTCTTCCTGTTCCTGAAATAAGAGACTCTGAGCACATTTCAATTCTGACATTTCATCTCTTAAATCCAGGCCTTCAATTATACCACAGGGAGGAAGGGGGGGGGCGGCGGGAGGGGGGAGCGGATCTTGTTCTGAGACAAATTTCCTGAGTCCTTTCCATGGTCACTCTCTACTCTGGGAGCTTTCAAAATCACTACAAATCGTTCTTACCGATTGAGCCCTCTGAGCCTGGATCAGAATTCTTTTTTCTTCCAGAAGGAGATTAAAGATCATCTCAGACAACTGGGTAGGGCCCTGGGGAAAGGCCTGCAGTAGGAAGAGAAAGAATTGAACTCAACTGTCTTCAATGATCTACCCCTCCAGACCTTCCCCACCAGTGACCCCAGTACTTCCCCCTCCTCAGGGTCCCTAGTCTTTCCCCTTTTCACCACTAGTCCCCCAAAACCTAGCCTCTTCCTAACAGGGTCTTCTAGACTCTGCCCTTTTTTCTGCCAGTGATCCCCCAAGTCCACATCTTGTCCTCTCTTTCCCCAGATCTGCCCCCATCCCTTTACATCTTTAGGTCCTGTTCTGTACCCTAAATCATACTTCTCTACACTCAGTTCCCTTTCAATTTGGCTTTTTGGCTCTTCCTGGTTCCTCCAAGCACCTGAATGTCCCGATAGAATTTTCTCAAGTTGTGCCGTAGTAACAAGCACTCCGTGTTCTGGCTGCAGCGGCCACACTCGTAATTCAGTTGGTCCAAGAAGTGGAAGAACAGCATGTTAGCCTTGGAATCATCACTGCCAAATGCAGCATCCTTCCTGGGGACAGAGAATGACAAGGATTGGAATCTTGGGGGCTGCCTGGTTACAGTCGGTTAAACGTCCAATTCTTAATTTTGGCTCAGGTCATGATTGCAGGATTCATGAGATAAAGCCCAGCAACAGGCTCTGCACTTACAGCATGGAGCCTGCTTGGGATTCTCTCTTTCCCTCCTCCTCTGCCTCTCCCCTGCTCACTTCCCTTGCACTCTCTTTCTCTCAAAATAAATAAATAAACTAAAAAAAAAAAAAAAAGCCTCTCTGCAGGGTTGCTACTATCTTTTGAAGCCTTCGAACCCCTTCCTGCCCTTGGTGTCTACAAGATCCTGGGGACTCAGAAGAAGGAAACCACTTTCCTCATCCACCTGTACCCAACTTCCTGAAGTCCTTACCAGTTTTGGTCTTCAATCCAGACAGCTAAGCATTGTCGAATGTCCATTGGCAGGAGGCTATTTGAGTAGAGCTGGTGCAGCTGATCCTGAAAAGGGTTGTCGAGATTCTGGAGCATCTCCCATTGCGCCATTTGGGATCTGAGTCTGAAGGATGCAGGTTCCCAACTGGAAATTTTGCTGAACTAAATCATCCACAGTCTCATGATTGCTTATTACTACAAATTTAAAATTATACAGGTAAGAAAAAATAAAAATTAAAGCTACATTGACCATACTTCCAATCTTGGTCCCTTCCCTTTCTCTCCATAGGTAACCAATATTATCAGTTCGGTGAATATTCTTCCAGAAAGTACCATTCAAGGGCTCCAATATGTAGGCCTTTTTAATAATTTTCTAAAAAAAAATTTTTTTTTAACGTTTATTTATTTTTGAGACAGAGAGAGACAGAGCATGAACGGTGGAGGGTCAGAGAGAGGGAGACACAGAATCCGAAACAGGCTCCAGGCTCCGAGCCGTCAGCACAGAGCCTGATGCGGGGCTTGAACTCACGGACCGTGAGATCATGACCTGAGCCGAAGTCGGCCGCTCAACCGACTGAGCCACCCAGGCACCCCTGTTTTAATAATTTTCAAACACACACCAAAGCAGAGTGAATAGTACAGGAATCATCAGCTTCACCAACATTAATGATATTTCTACCACCTTTATTTATTTCATCTATCATCCCCAATGAATTTATTTTAGATTTATTTGTTTGTGTTTGTGTTCACTTATGCTGGAGCATTTAGCCATCAATTTGAGTCAGAAGTATTTATTTTAGGGGTGCCTGGGTGGCTCAGTCAGCTAAGCATCTGAATCTTGGTTCTGGCTCAGGTCATGATCTCACAGTTCATGGGTTTGAGCCTACTCAGTGAGAAGCCTGGTTGGGATTCTCTCTCTCCCTCTCTCTGCCTCTCTCCCACTCTCACTTGCGCGCTCTCTCTCTCAAAATAAATAAACTTAATTTTTTTTTTTTAATCTTTAAGAAGTATTTATTTCAGCATAATCCCTGCTGGCTCCAAAGCTTTATCAGAGGTTGACACCTCTTAAGAGACAGGTATACCCTATAATCTGCTCTTCATGTAGGAAGGAAGAACTCCATTCCAAATGTTTAAATACTGTGAAAGGGGTCACTCAATCCCTAAGACTGTGATACTTTTATGACTCTTATTAACCTCCAATTTTTCGTGTAGATTATCAACTCTGTGAGAGACCCAGAAATTTTTTTTTTTTATTTCCTACCAGGGTGGGCTGGACATAGAAAGCAAAGGTTTTTGTTTGTTTGCTTTTTCACCGAGAAATTTCCCTCAAAACTGGTTTTTGTCTGTCACCAAGTAGGCTGAAGTAAGACTCTTTCTTCCTATCTTTTCCTGCCCACTGCCATCTGTCTGCTTAGGAACCAAAACTTATTCTTGCTGCAGCCTGAGCCTAACAGAAAAGAGTGTTTACATACATCTGTGTTCTAAAAAAGGTCACATGATTTTATTACAAATGAAAGAAAAATGTTTGGGGTGGGAGAAATTCTCTCCCGCCCCAGTATGAATAATCATGAGATGCTTTTCCACCTCTTTGAAGTAAAACATGGAGAGGAAATGATTGACCAGGGGCTCCTATTTTTTGTTTTAATCCTTTTACTAGTGCTTGCCTTTTTAAACTGCATACCTGTACTGCTTTAAAAAAACAAATGGAGGGGCACCTGGGTGGCTCAGTCAGTTAAGTGTCCAGTTCTTGATCTCAGCTCAGGTCTTGATCTCAGGGCTGTGAGTTGAAGCCCTGCACTAGGCTGGCCATGCAGCCTACTGAACTTAACAAAAGGAAAAAAAAAAAAAAAAAAAAAAATGGAGAGACCCCAGTTCTCAAGGAACTAATCTCAGCTGGTACTAAAAGAGCAAGGTGTCAAGTAAACCCTGAGGTTTAAATATTAAACAACAATGACAAAACCCATAGTCTTCCCAAATAAATCACAAATACAAAGGTTAAAATCTGTAACACTTAACGTTTTTTTCCAATTATCCCTCATTGTCTTAGGTACATATTTTGTGCTCAATCAGCTTTTCAGAAAAGAATTGCATTTTGTATGTAACCTTAGGCAAATCGTTCCGTTTTTCCGTCCCCTTTTTTGTTTTTGTTCTGTTTTTAATGTTTATTCATATTGAGAGAAAGAGAGCACAAGGAGGGGAGGGGACAGAAAGAGAGGGAGAGAGAATCCCAAGTAGGCTCTGGTCTTGCCAGCCTGGGGTTCGATTCCACAAACCCTGAGATCATGATCTGAGTCTAAATCAAGAGAATCAAGGTGGGTCGCTAAACCGAATGGGTCACCCTGGCGCCCCTGTCCCTTATACTTAGCAAAGAAAGATGTTAAATCATATCTACCTTTGGACATGTTTTTTGTTTTTTTTACAGTGAGCATCAAAACTAACACAGACCGGAAGGTAAAATCGTTGGCTAAGGCACTGAACAAATGCAACACGGGTATCGGAGGCTGCAGGGGAGTCTGGGGAGGTGGGTGTTAAGAGTTGGGAAGCTGTGGGGCGCCTGGGGGGCTCAGTTGCTTGAGCGTCCGACTTCGACTCAGGTCATGATCTCCCAGTTTGAGATCATGCGGAGTTCCAGCCCCGCGTCGGGCTCTGTGCTGACAGCTCACAGCCTGGAGCCTGCCTCGGATTCTGTGTCTCCCCCTCTCTCTGCCCTTCCCCTGCTTGTGCTCTGTGTCTCTCAAAAATAAATAAATGTTTAAAAAAAAAAAAAAAAAAAGAGTTGGGAAGCTGGACTGGACAGGATGGGGAGATTCAGCATGCAGCACAGGACAGCTATTTCAACCCCGGAATGAAGACTTACCACTCCAGGACGTACCGCCGGGGCCTGCCGCCCTTCCCAGAGAGGAACTCGCGCCTGCACTCCGACCCCCGCGCGCCCACTCTGGGCCTGTACCTGGCGAGGGTCTCAGCCCCTGCTCTCTCCAGCGGTTCAGGGCAAGGCTTCCGGTCCCAAGGAGTTCAGGCACCAGCAATCGCGCCCCGCCCTCATTCTTCGGCCCGCCCCTCGGATCCGCCCCCTTGTAGCAGGCTGGCGCCAGTGGCCAGCTGAACACAGCCTGGCAACCCCGACGCTAACTGCCATTCAGCCCAACTTTTCCAAGTTCATTGGCGGTGCCACAACTCCTCCCCCCAGTGGGGCGGGACAAGCGGCCCCGAAATCACACTTCCAGCTCCAGGGATTGATGGGATAGCTCAAGTACGCCCTGCCTCGCGGAGGGAGGAGTCCAATTAACGGAATAGCCCAGGACTGAAACAGCTGATTTCCGAGAACTTGCGCCAAGCCGGCGAAACCGAGACTAGCCCTGGGCACTGCAGGCTCTGTTCCATAAGAGGCGGGACCGGAATTTCGACACTTTGGGCTAGGAAGGGAGGAGCTGTAGTAATAAATAATATTTATTACTGGTACCTTGCTAAGCACTTGAGGTTCATTGTATCATTTTCAATTTCCACAAAAGCCATCCAGGTGAAAATGATTATCATCACTTTAGACATTTTAAAAACTGAACTTTGAGAAAAGTTAAGTTACTGGTCAGGGATCATTGAGGCTCTTACAAGTAGAGGCTGGATTGAAATCCAAATTCTCTGACTCCAAACCCCAAACTTTAAAATTCTTGCATTTTGGGGAGCTTGGGTGGCTCAGTCCGTCAAGCGACTTAGGTTCAGGCCATGATCTCTCAGGTCATGAGTTAGAGTCCTGCCTCAGGCTCTGTGCTGACAGTTCAGATTCTGGACCCTGATTTAGATTGTGTCTCCCCCTCTCTCTGCCCCTCCCCTGCTTGTGCTCGCCCTCTCTCTCTCAAAAATAAACAAACATTAAAAAAATTAAAGAAATTATTTTTAATGTTTATTTATTGTTTTTGAGAGATAGACAAAGCACAAGCACGGCAGGAGCAGAGAAAGAGGGAGACACAGAATCTGAAGCAGGTTCCAGGCTCCGAGCTGTCAGCACAGAGCCTGAAGGGCTTGAACTCACAAACTGTGAGATCATGACCTGGGCCAAAGCCAGACACTCAATTGACTGAGCCACACAGGTGCCCCAAACATTAAAAAATTTTTTGATAAAAAATAAAATACCTGTACTTGGGGGAGCCTGGGTGGCTCAGTAGGCAACGGACTCTTGGTTTCGGCTCAGGTCATGATCTCACGGTTCATGAGTTTGAGCCCTGCATCCCTCTCTGCTGTCAGGGCAGAGAGCTGCTTCGGATCCTGTCTCCTTCTCTCTCTGCCCCTCCCCTGGACGTGCACATGCTTGCACGCTCTCTCTGTCTCTCTCTAAAAATAAATAGACATTAAAAAAGAAAAAACTCTGCATTTTACAGAACTGCCTTCCTCATTGATAACAAACCAGAGATTTGGATTTTGAAGAAACACACATTACAGCTTGTTAAAATATTAGATTTGTTCATTCTGTTAGGACCACCTTTTACATCCCAAGACCGCCATCTCAAGATGGCATAAGTCATAGCTATTAAATAAGCCCTGAATTAATAATGGTGCGACACTAAGGTCAAAGGGCCTTGGAAGTTGTTTCTTCCAGGTCACTCACATTTAAAGCCCTCCCCCAGGTCTCCTCGCTGATCTCTGGCAGAGGGGTGTTTGCCTCATTCACATAGTAATACTGGATCAACTGTTGAATCCCAGTCTTCACTGCAGGTTTAAGTGCAGCGCTGATTAGTAGTCCTGTGGGTCCCCCAGATAACCCAACCATAGTCATCAGAAAGTCATAACCCATATCTATGACCCCATCTTGGCCTCGTTCCTTGGCCTTGTCTGAGCAGTTCTGAGCAGCATAATACAGAGCTGTGCCCAGGTTGTAGTAGGTTCCCACTCCTGGCAACAGCTGGACTATATCGTGCACACCCTGCTCCTGCTCCTGTTCACAGTCATTGATGGGTAGGGATCGTTGGGCTCTTTGTGGGCCCGGCTGCTCCCTGGTCAACAGCTGTAGAGCAGAGGCCAGGGCATCCACTGAAACTGCCCTCCCTGTGCTTCTGCTTTTCTGGAGCCCTTGAAGATGCCGGATGAGGATCTGTGTAGCTTTCACACCCCCCTGATGATACAACTGAAGTTGCAGGGCCCAGGTATCAGCCTGGCAGCCAGCTTTCTCCAGGGTGATCAGCAGTGGCAAGCCTACCAAGAACTTGAGTAGAGGGGCCATGTGGGTGAAGCCAGGCAGGGACTTTGGGAGCAAGGTCTGGCAGAACAAAGGGTCTGAGGAGGGTGGCCAGGACCTCAAGGATGAGGGAAGGTGCATCAGAATATTTGTCTGGTTTCCATATGAAATGGCATCCACAGGGTGCAGCAGGAGGTAGCAAAAAAGCAGCTCAACTTGTATCGTGATGAATCTGAGGCCACACATGTCTGAAACAGTACACTGGAGAGGCGACAAACCAGAAAATTACAAACCAGTTCCCTAAGGGTTGTGGTCTGAAAGGAGCCCAGGACTCGGGACACACCTCCAGCCATCATCTCCAAGCTTCCGTTATTTTTAGGTAAAGGCCCCAGAAATAGGAAATGCAGCCCAATTGTTCCCATCTGGCCTTCCCCATCTTCAAGTCACCAAAGACTTCCTCTGCTTTATTACCATCCGTTTATAGGGGACCCCAAATTACCATACAGTCCAGGCGAGAAGTGAGTTTGTCTTGGTAGGTTTGGTTGCTCCTCAATCCAGTTCTGCCCACTTCTCTGCCCCATGAAGAAAGGAAAGATTTGCTTTCCCCCATAACCAGTAAGAGATGTAATCTCTCCAAATAGTTGTCCTTTGTATTGGCTGCTCAAACCCTGTCCCCTTGTCACACTCTCGACCTCAATACCCAAGACCCCATTTTTTTTTGTCTCTCTTTTCAGTTAAGAATTAAATTAGTGAGCTACCGCATCTATCTAGCTGGGGATTTAGTACAGGGTGGATGAATGAGAAAAAGGTTAAAATACTTCTCATGCTTAGTACATATTACATGCACAGTATACGATGACTGAAGAAAAAGAAAAGGAAAGCAAAATGGAATAACAACTAGAGGTTGGGACATTCTAAGTGGAGAGGGGCAAGGCTAACACCAGTCACATGTGTTTTAGCACTGGCATGAAATAAAGAGCATACATCTGTCCTGAGCGATCTGCTACATTTCTAACTACTTACCATGCCCCATCTTTGAACATAGTCCTGAGAAAAGACACGTGTTTCTTAGTTGGCATTGAATATCTGAAGTAAACCTAGACAAATTCCTGAATCAATTTCTCCATAAAGCACTTCCAAATAACTGTGGAACATTTGATAAATTATATTGTCATCATCCATAGACATTGAGAGGTCCTTTCTTACCTTAGGGGTTGCTTCAGCTTTTTGCCCAATCCTTCCCCATGTTCCCAAGACTTATTCTTGCAGTTCTAGGGGATATTGACAGCAAATTCTTTGAACTGTGTCAGCAACATGGGAGATGGCTGGTAGACCTACCTCACCAGTGGGTGTACTTGCCACCATCAATACATCCCTCAGGGTAAATAGCTGAGTGTTGGATTTATCCAAGTTTCCCTCCAGATCCCCCAGATCCCTCAGGATAAACTTTGTATTGCCAATGCCTTCCTCTGTCTGCTTTTTTACTCTCATGGATGAGGGTTTCAGTTGATGTCCTTTCCTCCCATCCTAACAAGCTGAAACTGCAGAATGTGAGCCTTAGTTGGGCAGCCAACCTCCTCCAGGGACACCCCCACAGCTAAGTAGGATAGGTACTCAGGCAGAGTGGCTATGGAGCAGGTAGCATGCAAGAGATCCTGGAAGGTCTTGATATACGGGAGAGGGATCTGGATGGAGAGTGTTTTCAGAGAATGCCCAGTTTTTGTCAAAGACGGCTGGAAGTTCAGGGCCCCTTTCTGGACATTTCTCGGAAAGACAGCCAACGAGGACAGCAAAACACAGCAAAGGGGTGCCTGGCTGGCTCAGTTGGTAGAGCATGTGACTCTTGATCTCAGGGCTATGTTTGAGCCCCATGTTGGGTAGATTACTTAAAAATAAAATCTTAAGGGTGCCTGGGTGGCTCAATCGGTTGAGCGTCCAACTTCAACTCAGGTCATGATCTCCTGGTTTGTGGGTTCGAGTCCCACGTCAGGCTCTGTGCTGACAGCTTGCTCAGAGCCCAGAGCCTGCTTCAGATTCTATGTCTCCTTCTCTCTCTGCCTCTCCCCCCACTCACTCTTTCTGTCTCTCAAGAATAAATGTATAAAAATTTAAAAATAAATTAAAAAATTAAATCTTAAAAAAAAAAAAAAGACACAGCAAAGGAGCAGCACAGCCTGGATCATGGTGGGTCAGCAGGAACAGCCCTGCTGGAAAGAAGTGCTCAGTTTGGGAAGTAGGGAAGGCTTGGGACAAAGAGACACCAAGACCGGTCAGAGCTTGTAAGTGGCCCTGCCCTTGGAAACTTTAATTACCCTGGACATAACTTTGCCCCCACCCTCACAAACTGTGGGCAGTCCTCACCTGCTCCAGAAACAAGCCAGAGGAATAAGATGGTCTGAACACGTCCTTTCCTCGGTGCTTCTCTAATCTGAATGACAGCTTTCTAGAACTCACCTTCTCTTCATCCCAGCCAAAAAAAAGTTGGCCCTTCTGAAAACAGTGAAGGACATATGTTCACAAATATTTATCCACCTCCTCCTGGCTCAGGCATTTCCTCCTCACCTTTGCCCCATGCTGACAAAAAGGCCATCGCCCTTTGTGGCTACTGCTTTTCCTGCCCTGTATCCCTGTCACCCTAAGATTTCTCTAGGCCTAAACCTAGATCAGGAAAAATTCCTGTCTCTTCTGGGGAAGCAGGGAGGCAAAAGGCAGGGACATCAATGATTTCTGGGCAGGGGACCCCAAAATAGTTCTTACTCAATGGGCTTACCAGGTAGAAAAATGAGAAAATAGAACCTATTGGCAAGCCAGACCAAATCAGAGCAACTTTTGTTTTTACTGTGTCATTCTCACGCAATACCCTACTTAAACACATTTATTACCCTGATAGTACTTTTTTTTCAACTTCATTTTTTTTTTTTTTTTTTTTTTTTAGAGCACATGAGCAACAGAGAGAGGGGCAGAGGAAGAGAGAGAGAATCTTAAGCAAGCTTCACACTCCTCACAGAGTCTGATGTGGGACTTGATTCCATGACCGTGGGATCATGACCTGAGCCGAAGTGAAGTTAGATGTTCAACTGAACTGAGCCACCCAGGTGCCCCCAGAAATTCAATTTTCAAAAATGTATTTCTCTATCTTCTTATGAAATTACATAATTCATCATCTATGTATACTACCTGTTTTTGATCTGTGTACAGATAACAGTAAGTACTTAGTTATCTCTCAAACTTTGTGCATTTACTGAGCAATTTCTCGGTCACTATGTGTGTGAAAAGCAGTCTCCTCACTGAGTAATGAAGAAAAAAATATATTGCTCTTTTCACCAGTGCATTCCTGTGAGAGTGAATGGGGTTAAGGGAAAAACATACAAATGAATACTTTTCTAAATGAAGTATTTTAAATACCCCCCAAACTGGAGGATTAAATGTGTGCTCTGGCTCATAAGATAATACTCAACATACACATTATTTTGATTTCTTTATGAACACTAGCAATACAAAGGGAAGTGATCAGCCCCAAAATACACGAAACACGGGGAAAAAATCTTTTTATTACTTTTTATAATTTTTTAAAATAATTTACAACCAGGTTAGTTAGCACATGGTACAACAATGATTTCAGGAATAGATTCCTTAAGCCCCTTACCCATTTAGCCCATCCCCCCTCCCACAACCCCTCCAGTAACCCTCTGTTTGTTCTGTATATTTAAGAGTCTGTTTTTCCCCCTCCCTGTTTTTATATTATTTTTGCTTCCCTTCCCTTGTGTTCATCTGTTTTGTATCTTAAAGTCCTCATATGAGTGAAATCATATGATATTTGTCTTTCTCTGTCTAATTTCACTTAGCCTAATACCCTCTAGGTCCATCCACGTAGTTGCAAATGGCAAGATTTCATTCTTTTTGATTGCCGAGTAATCCTCCATTGTGTGTGTATATATAGATATAGATATAGATATAGATATAGATATAGATATAGATAGATACATATATATACCACATCTTCTTTATCCATTCATCCATCGATGGACATTTGGGCTCTTTCCATACTTTGGGTATTGTTGATAGCACTGCTGTTAACATTGGGATGCCTGTGTCCCCATCAAACGGTATACCTGTAACCCTTGGATAAATACCTGGTAGTGCAATTGCTGGGTCGTAGGGTAGTTCTATTTTTAATTTTTTGAGGAAACTCCATACTGTTTTCCATAGTGGCTGCACCAGTTTGCATTCCCACTAGCAGTGCAAAAGAGATCCTCTCTCTGCATCCTCACCAACATCTGTTGTTGCCTTACCCTGATAGTACTTCTTTTTTTTTAATCTGTGATTTTGTTTTTAATTATCTTAAGCATTATCACATAATTTACAAATTTGTGCTGATGATATATCTTCTCTACTTTAACCCTTCTTTTTTTTTTTAAGTTTTTTTTTTTTTTATAACGTTTATTTATTTTTGAGACAGAGAGAGATAGAGCATGAACGGGGGAGGGTCAGAGAGAGAGGGAGGCACAGAATCTGAAACAGGCTCCAGGCTCTGAGCAGTCAGCACAGAGCCCGACGCGGGGCTCGAACTCACATACCGCGAGATCGTGACCTGAGCCAAAGTCACACACTTAACCGACTGAGCCACCCGGGCGCCCCTACTTTAACCCTTCTAACGAGTTAGCAAAAGCACCATTACCAATCATACATTGTGGTAATTCCACAGTTGTATTTTTGAATAGCTATGTAGAAAACAATCCTGAATTATAATTTAGTAAAGAATTCACAAGCCAAATCTGCCGCTATAACTTATCACACTGAATTTTATTAAAAAAAAATTTTTTTTTAACGTTTATTCATTTTTGAGACAGAGGGAGACAGAGCATGAATGGGGGAAGGTCATAGAGAGAGGGAGACACAGAATCTGAAACAGGATGCAGGCTCTGAGCTGTCAGCACAGAGCTTGACGCGGTGTTGGAACTCACGGACTGCGAGATCATGACCTGAGCCGAAGTCGGACGCCCAACCAACTGAGCCACCCAGGCGCCCCAATCACGCTGAATTTTAAAAGCATCTGACCTTACAGATCATCTATAAAATGTGAGAAGTGCTAATATTCTTTATTTAATATTATACATAGACCACACTAAAATGCCTTTCATTAAGCAAAAGGCAACATTTTAAATGCAGGGAATTTTAATTAAATTGGCATATTTAAGACTAAAAAGATAAAGTGGACATTGCCAGCTTATCTTCAGCCCTTGCCTTTAACAGGCTAGCAAACACAACTTGAAACACAGCTGAGTCTTGCTGTTCTGATACAGTGAAGGGATTTCCTCAGTATTTAAATATATTAACATAACCAGTTACATAAATCTAAATATAAAACCAATCTCCTGTAAGTTTAGAGATGGCATTTACCATCTCTGCGAAAAGCTCAACATCTAATCAACCCCAATCATATTTTTCAAAGGGGAAAACAGTGACAGCACTTGCTGAACCAGAATTACTATCAGAGGTCAAAAAGTGAATCATATTCATTTAACCACAAGCCAATCTTATTTAAATAAGGACTGTCCAAAAGAAATATTCTATCAGCCATTCATGATGTGAATTCTGGTGTATGAGATCAATTTAAACATGGTACACATTAAAAAAGTCATGAGACATTTTTGTTTTGTAATAAATAAGGCAACGGCCAACTATTACTCCTTAGTAGCTTTTTTGAGATAAGCTATCAAGTCCGCTCTTTCCCCTGCCTTCTTAATGCCAGCGAAGATCATTTTTGTTCCAGGGACGTACTTCTTGGGATTCTCCAAATACTCCATCAATGTCTCCTCTCCCCAGGTGATGCCTTTGTTCTTATTGGCATCCGGGTAAGACAACCCAGGGGCTTGACCTGTTTTTCGCCCAAATAAACCATGGAGATTTGGCCCAGTCTTGTGCTTGCCTCCCGTTTCCACAGTATGGCACTGGGCACACTTCTGAACAAAAATCTTCTTGCCCTTCTCAACATCACCCATTTTTAAATCGCTCTTTGGTTGCGCGCGAAACGAAGGTGCCTGCTCCTGAGCCGGACGTCCAGCTCTCCACCCAGATAGTACTTCTAAGCCTACGTCAGAACTGTAGGCATTGAGCTTCATTTCTCATTTCTAGGGGTCTACATGAGAAACTGTAGTCTGGAAATAGGGAACGACGACATGTGGTGCTTCCTAAAACTGGTACAGAAGTCGCCACATCGTTTTGCCATACAGGTTCCTCTCTGGTGCTATAACCTACCTCTGGCACACAGCCAAAGGCATTAGGCCAATGAACAGATCCCTGGTCCCTCCTCCAATTTTACTCCTCTCAGCCCCAGGAGGGGCCCCTAATGAGCAAAAAGAAATCAGAAGAAAAAAGAAAAAAGTTTTCTAGAAGAAGAGGAGTAAGTCTTCAGGGAGCTACCGGGACACAATCCTAAAATTGGGAGGAGGAACTGGATTTAGAGGCATCCAACACTGTCGCCTGAAATTCCTGGACCCTAAATCCATGGAGCACCTCAAGAGTCTGCTGCTTCTGTACAGCCCAGGAGGTTTTTGGACCCTGTCAGATTCTTCCATTCCTGGCTTGAGTTCACTCTCTATAACTGGCCCTATCTCCATGTTTAGTTAGTCAGCATCACCATCCTCCTCAATGTGGAAATGACTTTTTGTTGAAATTACCCAAATTTCTAACTCTCATGCTTTGGGAGTGACAGGGGAGACAGACTGAATGTGTAAATATGGTAGGGGGAGGGAAAGTGGTGAGGAATTTGTCTCCAGGACCAAGGAGAAAAATGACAGAAGGATGAAGACACAAGCAGGTCCCCCCAGACTTCCTACCTTTGTTCCTTTCCTTGTCTTCCACCTGTTCCTCATCAAATCCCAACAGGTGTCAGCTGAGATTTTTTTGGTGGTGGTTTTAATTAGTAGAGTTTTTTTTTAAATCTTTTTATTGTTTATTTATTTTCGAGAGACAGAGAGACAGAGCGCAAGCAGGGGAGAGGCAGAGAGAGAGGGACACCCAGAATCCGAAACAGGCTCCAGGCTCTGAGCTGTCAGCACAGCACAGAGCCCGACGCCGGGCTCAAACTCACAAACACGAGATCATAACCCGAGCCAAAGTCGAATGCTCAACTGACTGAGCCACCCAGGCGCCCCTAGAGTTTATTTCTTAGAGTAGTTTTAGGTTTGTAGAAAAATTAAGCAGTAAGTACAGAGTCCCCAAATATTCCCTCTTCCTTGACCCCTCAGTTTCCTGTATTAACATCTTATATTGGTGTGGTACATTTGTTACAGTCGATTATTATTTTTAAAGTTATTTATTTTGTTATGATGTATTATTATTACCTAAGTCCACAGTTCACATCAGGGTTCAGTTCTTTGCATCATATAGCTCTTTTAAGTTTATTATTATTATTATTTTTTTAAAAGATAGAGAGCAAGCAGGGGAGGGGCAGAGAGAGAGGGAGACAGAGAATCCCAAACAGGCTCCGCACTGCCATCACAGAGCCCGATGCAGGGCTCAAACTCATGAACCATGAGATCATGTCCTGAGCTGAAATCAAGAGTCAGATGCTTAACCAACTGAGCCATCCAGACGCACCTGCATCATATAGTTCTATGGGTTTTACCAAATGCATAATGACATATATCTACCTTTACAGTACCATACAGAACACTTTTCACTACCCTAAAAATCTTGGTTGCTGTTTTAGCTGCCTGGTCTCCCAATGAAATAGGAGGCATCAAAATTAACTCCATCAGCCCTTAGACCAATGTGGCTGGTACATAAGTACTCATTAGACAGCAGTCCTATTATCCTGTAGGGAGACCAGGACTGCTCTCCTTTTGCTGGCTTACAGGAGGGCCCTCAGGGTTTGTGCTTAGCACTTCTCATCAGGGCCTTGCTTTCTAGCGAGTTCAGATTCCAGCTCTGGCTGAAGCTTTCCTCTGAATGACTTTAAGAATCATCTAACTTGCTGGGGTGCCTGGGTGGCTCAGTTGGTTAAGCATCCGACTTTGGCTGAGGTCATGATCTCAGTTTGTGAGTTCAAGCCCCATGTCGGGCTCTGTGCTGACAGCTCAGAGTCTGGAGCCTGCTTCAGATTCTGGGTCCCCTCCTCTCTCTTTTCCCCTCCCATGCTCAAGCTCTGCCTCTCTCTGTCCCTCAATAATAAATAAACACTAAAAAAAGTCATCTAACTTGGGGTGCCTGGCTGGCTCAGTTGGTAAAGCATGCAACTCTTTTTTTTTTTTTAATTTTTTTTAACCTTTATTTATTTTTGAGACAGAGAGAGACAGAGCATGAATGGGGGAGGGTCAGAGAGAGGGAGACACAGAATCTGAAACAGGCTCCAGGCTCCGAGCTGTCAGCACAGAGCCTGATGCGGGGCTTGAACTCACAGACCGTGAGATCATGACCTGAGCCGAAGTCGGCCGCTCAACCGACTGAGCCACCCAGGCGCCCCAAGCATGCAACTCTTGATCTTGGGGTTGTGAGTTCGAGCTGCTTGTTGGGTGTAGAGAGTACTTAAAATCTTAGGGACACTTGGGTGGTCTAGTCTGTTAAGCGTCCAAATTCGGCGCAGGTCACGATTTCATGGTTCGTGGGTTCAAGCCCCCTGTTAGACTCTGCGCTAGCAGTCTGAAGCCTCCTTGGGCTTCTCGCTCTCCCTCTTTTTCTGCCCATCCCCTGCTTATGCTCTCTCTCTCTCTCTCTTTCTCTCAAAATAAATAAACATAAACAAAAACAAAAAAACTTCCTAAAAAATATTGCTTTGGGGCATCTAGGTGGCTCAGTTGGTTAAGCATCTGACTCCAGCTCAGGTCATGATCTCATGGTTTGTGGGTTCAAGTGCCACATCAGGCTCTGTGCTGACAGCTCAGAGCCTGGAGCCTGCTTCAGATTCTGTGTCTCCCTCTCTCTCTGCCTCTCCCCACTCGCACTCTGTCTCTCTCAAAAATGAATAAACATTAACAAAAATTAAACAATAAATAAATTAAATACTGCTTTATTCACCTACATATACCTAGTTTTTGGTAATCACTCCCAATTGACACCCAATGCCCAGGATGGTGACTCTTATATAGGAGGCACTGAATACATATATGTATTAATTGGATATATTAATAAATGCATCTTTGGGACCTAAAGATGAGTAAAACACAATCCTTCAAGGTGCTCACAGTGTAATGGGAAAAAGAACAAAGAAGATGAAACACTTAAGACTGGCACTTTATCAGGGGAATGAACAAATCCCAGCGGGAAGGGTGACTGCTTGTGGTTGGGGGTTCAAAAGAGTGACAAAAGCTGTGTGACAAAAGAAAGCACATTTGAGCTGATTCTAGAAGGATGAGATAGGAGTTGGATAGAGCTCGCCAATAGAGGGACAGTGATAATCAACAGTTTGGTATATGAAAATGCCGGCTCTGTGAGGCTGATTAAAAATACTGAAGGGTTGGGGCGCCTGGGTGGCTCGGTTGGTTAAACGTCTGACTGGCTCAGGTCATGATCTTAGGGTTCATGGGTTCAAGCCCCACATCGGATTCTGTGCTGACAGTTTGGAGTCTGGAGCCTGCTTTAGATTCTGTGTCTCCTTCGCTCTCTGCCCCTCCCCCACTCACACCGTGTGTGTGTGTGTGTGTGTGTGTGTGTGTGTGTGTGTGTGTGTGTGTGTCTCTCTCTCTCTCAAAAATAAACAAACATTAAAAAAAAAAAACAACCCTGAGGGGCTGGGATGCCTGACTGGCTCAGTCTGTAAAGTATGTGACTCTTAATCTTGGGGTTGTAAGTTCAAGCTCCACACTGGGCATAGAGATTACTTAAAAATAAATAGATAGATAGATAGATAGATAGATAGATAGATAGATAGATAGATAGATAAATAAATAAATAAAATCTTTAAAAAAATTTGGCGGCAAGGGGCAACAGTTTAAAATATGGGCATAGTCAGGCATGGTGGTGAGGATGCAGAGACTTGCTCAGATCAAGTATGCTATTCTGGGTCCAGACTCTGTCCTGAAAGAAATGGGAAACCATGAAATGCTCTTGAGCAAAGTAAAGACATGACGACAACTGTTTTAAAAAGAATTCTGCAGGCAGAAAGGGAAATGAATGACAGGGAAAAGGAGACTGAGACGAGGAACCTTAGAGGGTCAGATACTGTAGGAGTCAAGGTCAGAAATAAGGAGGGGTATACTCTGGGGGTGGAACCAATGTAGTGTATGGCTCATTCTCTTAAGTTCCTTCACCAACAGCTGCCACCCAGGTGCCTCTAAAATGTTTAAAATGATGAAGTGTTATGTGAATTTTACCTTAAAATCACATTCTTTTCGCACCTATAGAACACTCACCAAGATATACCACAACCAAGATATACGTAGGTGACTCAGCTGGTTAAGCGTCTAACTCTTGGTTTCGGCTCAGGTCATGCTCTCAGGATTCAGGAGTTCGAGCCCCGCGTCGGGCTCTGCAATGACAGTGTGGAGCCTGCTTGGGATGGATTCTCTCTCTCTCTCTTCTCTCTCTCTGCCCCTCCCCTGCTTGTGTGTGCTCTCTCTCTCAAAATAAATACTTTAAAAAAAAACATACACACACACACACACACACACACACACACACACACACACACACACCACATCTGGGCCATGAAACAAAACTGTTAGACAAATGTAAATTAGCATGCTTAACTACTGTATATTTCATCACTGTATATCCTATAGGTATCAGAGCTAATGTTTATTTTGGATTTTGAATGCCACACAGCTTATCAAAAAATTAGAATTCATTCCTTCTATGCCTATCTAGTTTTCTTCTAGCACAAAACTCCCAGTCCCAGGCTCTAAGTTATAGCGCTTAAACAAGACCCATCACCAGCAGAGAGCTCAAGTTACTACCTCTGACACCTGCCCCTTTGAGGTCATGGTAGTTGTTTCTTCCAGGTCACTCACATCCAAGGTTCCCCTAAGCTCTGCTCCCTTGTCTCTGGAAGAGGCTGTTTCTCATAGTAACACTGGAGCTAAACCTCAGCCCTTACCACAGGCTTAAATGCAGAGCTGACCAACAACTGCATCGGTCCCAACCATCACAATTATCAGAAGGTCATAATCCTCTATGGCCTCATCTCAGTCATTTATCGGCCTCTGAGCAGTTCTAAGCAGTATAGTATAAAGCTATGCAGTTTATAGTAGGGTTCCACTCCTGTCAACGATGGGACCTCATTGTGCTCAGGCTGCTCCGGCTCCCAGTCCTCAGTGGGGCAGACACATGTGGCCTTCCCTGAGTCCAGCACCTGCAGAACAGGAGCCAAGGTACCACACAATACTCTCCCCGCTGTGCTCTGCTATTCCAGAGTCCTTAGAGCTAGTGGGTGTGGGTCTATGTACTTTTACACATCCCAGACTATAGAGCTAAAGCTGTGGGTCCAGGCATCAGTTTGGTAAAGTCAGCTTGCTCCAGGGCTTCCCTGGTGCCAGGCCTATTAGATCTTGGGTAGAGAGGCCATGTGGATAAGGCCAGGCAGGAACATTAGGGGCCAAGTCTAACAGAATCAGGGGTGTGCAAAGGGTGGCTGGGATCCTGGGGATGAGGGAAAGGACATCAGGACTTTGTCTGGGTTCCATATGAAATGGCAGCTATAGAGTGTTAACATGTAGCAATGAACAATCAAACTATTGCTGAAGTGGGAGCTAGAAAATAAAGTTTCACTTATGCATCACCTCTAGGCTGTACCTTTTAGATTAGGGTCCATGGAATGGGAAATGGAACCCAATTGATCTCACTTGGCCTCTCTTATTCCTAGGTCACCAGGGACTTCTCGGTTTCATTTTCTACTTAAATGCAAGAGCCCCAAATTACCCTTTAGTGAGATGTGCGCCTTTCCAGTAGGTTGCTCCACTCCCAGTACTGTCTTGTAGGAGGGGAACAAAGGGAATGGCTGCTTGCCTCAGTGATCAGTGGGAGACACGACTGTGCCAAGTGTTTGCACGTTTGTACTGCAACGTTTTGTTCAGAGCTCCTTCAAAAGAACATGCAGCAAAGAGTCTATTCGGCTGACATCTTAAGTTTTGACTCCTTAGGATTTTCTGCAGTCACACCCACGTCATTCTCTCCAGGCTGCTCGGAGCCAATAACTGGTGGAGGGTGCTAGGGCTAGCCTGTGTCTGCCAGATATGGGGCTCCTCAACCAGGTAATCTTTGCTTGGGGCTCCCCAATAGTCGGACAAGATTTTCTGAGTAACACTGCAATTTTTCCCTTTCTCCTCTCACAGGCATCTGACCACATCATGGGCTATAGGCTCTCCCAATCTACACTGCTCTATCTCCCCTTTATCCTTCAAAAACATTTTCCCAATAAATCTCTTGCATTTCTAATTCCACCTACGCCTCTTCTTCCTGGAAGATCTGAACTGCACATGTATTGACTGACTGGAGCTTGTCCAGGTCTCAGACACTCCCCAGTAACCTGAAATTTCTGTTAGCAGTATCTGCCTCCCCCTCCCACATTCCCACTCTAGTTCAACACAGAGATCCAGGGAGATCTAGAGTGAGAATCAGATGGCTATGACTCAAATATGTAAAAGTAGCTTTTTATTCCTCTTTTCATTTAAAAATTTCAAAACTACAGGGTAAATAAATGGAAAAGGATAGCAATACTTTTGTGCCCAATCACAGCAAATGGTCTATACTTGATAAGAGAAACCAGTAAAAGAAATTGGGGCTAGAAGTTTCAAAGAAGCCTGGCAGGTCAGAGCCCCTTTGGGGGCATTTCTTGGAAATACAGCCAATGCGGACAGCAAGACACAACAAAGGAGCCGGAACGGCCCTGCTGAAGTGCTCAGGTTGGGAAGTAGGGAAAGGCTTGGGATAAAGATACACCAAGACCAGACCAAGCTAGGAAATGTCTTAGCCCTTGGAAACTTCAATTACCCAGAGGTAGCTTCACTCCTATCTTTAGAGGCTGTGGGAGGAAAAACACCAAGTCAGAAGAACAAGACAATCCAAATGCATCCTTTACCTAGGGCTATCCCTGATCTCAATAGCTATTTTTGGAATGTCTCCTTCATCCCACATTAGCTAGAAACATGGGGAGCCAGAAAGCTGATGGTTTCCAAGAACAGGGAAAGACACGGCATTTGCAGTATTTATTCATCTCTTTCTTGCCCAGACTTTATCCTCCACTCTGCTCCATGCTGGAAAACTGGCTCTTGCACCCTTTGTGGCTCCTGCTTCTTCCTGCTGTATACACTTGTCATCCTGAAGATTTATCCTAGACAAAGGATCTTGAGGTGAGAATGTTTTCATGTCTTCTGTAGGGAAAGCAGGAAAAAAGGGAAGGGTGATGGCCTCTTTTAACCCTAAAAGTTAAAGGCTCTTCTTCCAAGAACATAGCAGGTGGAAGGCTGGGAGACTTAGACAGATTGGCACATCACATCAACATTGGCAACTTTTAATTTTACACATTGAATGTAATACCAAACACAAACCAAACACGTTCATCATCTCGAGAGTACTGCATCCCAACCCTACCTAAATCACAGGAATTGGGTTCGATCTGGTGCCTGGGAGTGATCACAGGAAAGAAAATGAGGATGGGAGCATCTGGTGCTTTTTAAAAATGGTGCAATACCCCCACCCATCATGTCACAAAGCTCCCCATCTGGTGCTGTGACCCACCTCTGGCAGAAAGCCAAACAGGGTCCCAGGTGCCTTCTATATCTCACTCACTCCTCCGATTTTCTAAGGGGTGCTACTAATCCAAAGAAACAGATCCTAGAAAAAGAGAGGTAAGTCTCTGGAGAGCTACTGAGGCATACTGCTAAAACTGGGAGACGCAAGAAGTGATTGCAGAGTTGTCCCAACACTGTTGCCGGAAATTCCCGGACCCCAAATCCCTGGGGAAGCCCAGGACTCTACTGCTTCTGTCTACTAAGAGCAGTTTTTGGGTCCTGTTTCTGAAGTCTGACTGAAATTCACCACCTAAAAATGATCTACCTCTACCCCAAAGCTTCTGGCTCTTCAGTCATTCTCATCTTCATCCTCAATTTGAAACCGTTTCTTCTTTTCGATTCCTGGAGCTCTGGACTCTGGTGCTATGGGAATGAAAGGGGTGAGAAGAGAGAGAGAATCTAAATATGTTATGGGGAAAGGACAGTAGCACTGATCTTCCGGATTGAAGGGAAGATGCCAGAGGTCAGAAGAAAAAGCAGGTCCCTGTCAGACTCCCTACCTTTGTTCCTGCCCTCATCCTCCTCCTGTTCTTCATCGCTGTCCAGCAGTTGTCGCTTCCTGGGCACCATTTGCAGCTGTTCTTTCTCACCAGTGGTCCCTTCCCCTGAAATGACCATGAGAGGCATGGAATTAGAGAACTGGGCCCTCATCTTCTCAAAATACCCTATCAGCCCTCTAGATCAACATGGCTAGCCCATAGTTAGTACCCAACAGGTAAGTGGTCTTACCGCTGGGGGACACCGGGCCAGCTTTCTTTTTCCGGGCCAACTGGAGGGCCCTCAGGGCTTGTGCTCGCTGTTCCTTTTGGTGCTCCTCCTCAGGGTTTTGCTCTCCAGGGACTTTCGGTTCTAGTCCTGGCCGAAGTTTTTGCTCCTCCTCTGGCTGACTCAAAGAAGCTGCTATCCTCCGGAGCTGGGAAGGACTCAGCTTGGCTGGAATCCTCCAGAAGGTTTCCTACAGGTGCAAACAAGTTGAAAATGAAAGCAGTAGGAAAGGAGCAGACTCTACTTCACCCGATCTTGATAACATTCATTGAAAAAATATGATTCATTGAATAAACTCTACTTATTGCTTATTTATCCAGTATATGCACAATGTCTAGTACAGTGCCTCATACATCACAAAGCTCCCAGTAAATTCAGTTGTTAATTAAATAAATGAATGAATGGGGGTGCCTGGGTGGCTTAGTTGGTTGAGCATCAGACTTCAGCTCAGGTCATGATCTCACAGTTCATGGGTTCAAGCCCTGAGTCAGGCTCTGTGCTAAGAGCTCAGAACATGGAGCCTGCTTCAGATTCTGTCTCCTTCTCTCTCTGCCCCACCCCTGCTCTGTCTCTCTCTCTCTCAAAAATAAACATTAAAAAAATTTTTTTAAGTAATAAAATAAATGAATGAATGGATATTGGGGATGTAAAGATAAATCAGATATGATCCCTGCTTTCAAGGAACCCACAATCTAATGGGAGAAAGAACCAACATACTATAATCTCACAGGATGGGGGCTACATCAAGGGAATGAATAAATCCCAGCTACCAAAGTTATTACTTTCACTTTAGAGGTTGAAGGAGTGGTAGGGACTGCTTCTCTGAGGAGGTAAGAACTGAATAGACTCTTGAAGGTCAAGCGGAGGGTCGTCAGGAAGATGGGTGATATGTGTGTCACCTTGTATGTGTGGCTGGAGCCGTCCAATGGAGGCACTGGCACGATCAACTGTGTGGATATAGGAGAAGCCTACTGTTTGGAGAATAGAAAGTAGTCCAGGAGGAGGATGGGGAAACACAGGTGTGTAGGTGGCATGGTCATGAGGCTGCAAAGGCTGGTCAAGGCCAAGCATGCCACTCAGAGGTCGAGGACTCTGTCCTGCCAACAGTGCAGAACCATCCAGTTGGTTGGTTCAGGAGAGTAATATAATCTCTTCTGGAGAGAAAGGGAAGTAATGGACAGGGGAGTAATACAATCCAAATTCCACTTTAGAAAGGTAACTTGTGGGGTGCCTAGGTGGCTCAGGTAGTTAGGTCTTGACCTCAGGGTTGCGAGTTTGAGCCCCACACTGGGCTCTACACTGGGCATGGAGCCTACTTAATAAAGGAAAAATAAAAAGAAAATAAAAGGGGAAGGAAGGAAGGGAGGAAGGGATGAGGAAAACTCAGGACAACATGGAAGACGGACTAGGGAAAGGCGAGATTAGAGAAGATGAACAGGATGGCTGCTGCAGGAGTCTCGGTCAAAGTTGAGAGGAAATGAGGTCAGAGATGGCAACTGCAACGAGGAGAAAGAGATGTACATATTTTAAAATAGCAGTAATATGCCATAGCTGATACCGTAACTGGCATACTTACCTGCCCAGAGGAAGGAGGCCGAACTCCTAGCTTGCGCAACAGCCGTTGAAACTGTTCATTTTCCATTGCTTCCTCATTTTCTTCTGTCAGCGGCACCAAAGGCACTGCCTGCGAGCAGCCTAGAATAGGGCCAGTAGTCATGTGGTGAAGTTTTGAAGAAAGAACTGGTCATCCATCCCACGGCCAGCTCTCCAGCAGCTTCCAGTACCCCAGCCCCGAAAACCATCATTTATCCACTCACCATCCTCTTCTCGATCATCTGCTACTCGAATCAGGCAGTTCTGGAGCCACAGAAGGGGAGCAGAAAAGCCTAAGGGAAGGAGGGAAACTTAGAATTGGCTCATACTACCAACCCCTCCACCTGAGACATCTCTCGTAGGCCAAGTCCTCACCTTCCTGATACAGGCTTTGCCCAAGGTTTTCAGTTGAAAGCACTGAGCTACCCTGGGCTTGCTCTGCTTCTGAGTCCTCCTCTTTCTCTTCATCTTCTTCACTCTCTTCCTCTGGCAGGATTTCCTCTTCTTCCAGATCTTCCTGGCAAAAATCTTTCAGGGACTCCTCTCCATTAGGCTAAAAAGGAAACAAGATGAAGAACTGAGTGGAGTCCGTTGGTTCTTGACCACTCCTGGAAACTGGTGGGGTGGGTGTATGTGTGTGTGTGTGTGGAGGGGAAGACACCTAGCCAGAGAGCTTAAGGCAGGAAGAATCTGGGTGAGCTACCTCTGAGGGGCACTTCAGGGGGAGTGGGCCCAGCCTGCAGAGCCAGGGAAAGACTGTTACCGAGCTCGAGGGTGCCGGCTTCTTCCGGCGTTTCTTATATAGCTCCCGTCGCTCAGCCACCAGCCCCAGAGCCAGCAGCTTATCCACTATTCGGGCCCGTGAGCGTTTGGCTGTGATATTCTTCATGATATGACCTAGCACATCTACAAAGAGAGAAAGTGTAAGTTCCCTAAAGCAACAGGGGAAACAGAGGAGTGAAAGACAGCAGAGGTCTCTGGAAAGAGGCTAATTCAATTCACTCACAAATGACACCACAGGTATGGTAAGTGAAAAGAAGGAATGAGATAAGCCTTCCTTGGGAACAGGAGGCAGGGGGAAGCAATGGCCAGCTCGGCTCTCTCATCTCCAAGGTTCCCTGAGCTTCCACTCACCATCTGAGTCCTGGAACTCCTCAAAAAGCCGCTGCAGCTCCAGCTCCTGATCTTCTGTCCACAGTACAATATGGGTTCCTTTCCTGCTTAAGGAGACGTCAGTGGAAGAGGGGGCCCAGGGAGGAAACTGAGGACCGAGGACTCCCAATTTCAATGCCCTCCAGAACATGTGCCTCTACCTTTGGAAGCCCTTGACACTGTCAGCCAGTCCCAGCCGTACCAGATGGTGGATAACTTGCTTGCGTGTCCGAGGGGTTTTCAGGTGCACCAAGATGGTGTCTACCACATCCTGACCTAACGTGGAGGGGGAGTGAGGCAGTAAAGAGGGGTCCTGGAGCTCAGGCTGCCTGCTTCAAAAATCTTCAGATCTCAAGGACTCATACCTTCCACATCCTTATGGGCGAGGTACAGTTCCTGAAGCTGGGCCTCCTCCTCTGGGCTCCACGCCAGGGGTCTGCGACTGGAAGATCTAAATGGGGGAAAGGAGGGGTGCCTGGGTGGCTCAATTAGTTAAGCATCACACACTTTGATTTCGGCTCAGGTCGTGATCTCATGGGTTTTCGAGTTTGAGCCCCGCATCAGGCTGCTTGCACTGACAGTGCAGAGCCTGCTTAGAAGTCTCCCTCTCCCTCTCTCTCTGCTCCTCCTATGCACAAACTCTCTCTCAAAATAAATAAATAAATAAACTTAAATAAAATAAAATAAAAATAGGGGTGCTTGGGTGGCTCAGTCAGTTAAGCATCTGACTTCGGCTCAGGTCACGATCTCATGGTCTGTGAGTTACAGCCTCGTGTCAGGCTCTGTGCTGATAGCTTAGAGCCTGAAACCTGCTTCGGATTCTGTGTCCCTCTCTCTCTCCGCCCCTCCCCTGCTCATGCTGTCTCGAAAATAAATAAATGTTAAAAAAATAAAAAAAATAAATGAATAAAAATAAAAATAAATTGACAAATGGGGAAAGGAGAAAGGGAACATGTAGGATGTTGGCCCCAAAGAGGAGACCAAAGGCCCTCTTTGGTCAGCTCCAAAAGGAACAAGAAGGGCAACGCAGGTGACTGAAAGGAGCCACTAGCAGTGGCTTAAGGTGTGCTTCCTTTCCTTCATTCTCCTTCCACTTATGAACCCAAAGGCCAAATGAAGAGATTTTCTGGGTTGGGCCTATGGAAGCAGACACTCCAGGGGCTGAGCAGATTATGGGGAAAGGAGAGGAGCTGAGCTACAGGGAAAGAGGGCAAACATTTCCATGAATCTTTATGGTTTCCCAGCACATTTTGGGACAGGGCACCTTTGGGACAAGGGCCACCCCACTGCCAATTGACTACCCCCACGAAGGCTGGTGAAGGAAGGAAACTAGAGCAGACAGGAGATAGGCTCCAGACCCACTTCCTCTCTTGGGTGATCTCAGGGAAAGCAATTCACCTTGGGAGCTTATTTTCTCACCTATTAAAGAGGAAGAAAGTCAGACTAGCTGATCTGCAAGCTCTTCCAGCTTTGACACTCTGTGACTGTGTCACCCACCATTACTTCCCATCCTTTCCCATCCTGAAGCTCACCCGCCATCCAGAGAGCCATAGCCCTCGGCCATCTCTCGAACCACAGCTGTGTTCTTCCAGAACAGCAGCTCCACAAAGGCTTTTTGGTTGACTGCAGCCAACGCAAAGAACTTGCCCAGGATGTACTTGGCAAAAGTCGCTAGCTCCTGTGGGATGAGGAAGCTGCTGTGAAACCTCTGGCCTAAATGGACACATAAACCAGGCCCTCCAGCCATTTTCTACCTATTCCCAGCTGCCTCTCCTCACTCAGACTCTCCTAGCCTGCCCCTCCAGCTCCGTCCACCTGCCTGCCTACTTCCTCACCGATCTCTCCTCTCTTAGCCCTTGACATCACTCAGCACCCTTTATCTCTTGCAGACTACCCTTCATTACCCCCAGACCCCCCTATGCCTCTCCATCCCTGTTCCTTGGTATGCCCTCACTTTATAGGCCCCAGCAGCCGGGTCACTAAGCAGACGGTTGAAGAGGCAGAAGAGGGAGAGCTGGAAAAGGAGGGCTTCCATTTTGAGGTCATGGGCCAGCCGGTGCAGCATCTTGACAATGCAGTGGTTAGTGTGGGCACTGTTCTGTCGGTAGCTCCGCAGCAGCAGCACATAGGCTCGTACAACAGTCGAGCTTGCAAAACTGCACCAAGACACAGAGAAAGAGGCTGTCAGCATGAGAAAGACAGTGATGGCCCTCCCAGCTCTATAGTCGCCAACCTGGGACCAACTCAGTCTGCTCAGCCCGCACCGTTTCAGGTAGTCCAGAAAATTAAATTCTTTTTCTGACACCTGGACCGCTTGCAACTCTTCCTCCTCCTCCTCCTCCTCTTCTTCCTCTGCCCCTTGTTCCTCTGGCCCCTGGTGCCCTATAGGAAGAGTGAGAATTAGGGGCACCTGGGTGGCTCAGTCAGTTAAGTACTTGACTCTTGGTTTTGGCTGAAGTCATGATCTCCCATTTCATGGGTTCGAGCCCCACATTGGGCTCTGCGCTGACAGTGCAGAGACTGCTTGGGATGCTTTCTCTCCCTCTTACTCTGCCCCTCCCCCACTTGCTCTGTCTCTCTCAAAATGAATACATAAACTTTAAAAAATTAAAAAAAAAACCCAACAGAAAACAAAAAAGAAAGACCGAGGATTACTGGATCTCTGTGATGCTGGTTCTAGAAAAGAGCTGGAAGGACAGAGATGTGAAGGAAATGGAGACTCACGGGGAAGCGGGGCACAGAGAATCTGTTTCAGCAGCTGGATCTCTTCCTCTGCAGAAATGTCTTGAGAGCCAAACACATCTCCCTCTGGCCACACCTCCCTGAAGCCCAGAGAGAAAAAAAGACTTTAACCAGGGAGAATATGAGTTATAATTTGAAGTGAGAAGTGAGAGAAGGAATTTCATTTGCTGCCAGAAAGAGAATGCAAACCATCACTCAAAGATGAAACAAAGACTCTGGGGAAATTTTCCCTCATAAGCCACATTGCAACGAGAGGCACCTGGGTGGCTCAGTTGGTTAAGTGTCTGACTTCGGCTCAGGTCACGATCTTAACGGTTCGTGGGTTTGAGCCCCGCGTCGGGCTCTGTGCTGACAGCTCGGAGCCTGGAGCCAGCTTTAGATTCTGTGTCTCCCTCTCTCTCTCTCCCCCTCCCCCACTTATGTGCTCGCTCGCTCTCTCTCTCTCTCTCTCTCTCTCTCTCTCTCTCTCAAAAATAAAGAAACATTAAAAAAAATTTTAGGGGGCCTGGGTGGCTCAGTCGGTTAAGTGTCCAACCTCAGCTGAGATCATGATCTCGCGGTTTGTGAGTTTGGGCCCCGCATGGGGCTCTGTGCTGACAGTTCGGAGCCTGGAGCCTGCTTTGGATTCTGTGTCTCCTCCTCTCTCTGCCCCTTCTATGCTCATGCTCTATCTCTCTGTCTCCCAATAATAATAAATAAATATTAAGAAAAAAATTTTAATAAAAATAAGCCACATTGCAATGAATATCACCATGCAAACAATCTAAATGTCTGACATTTGGTTGAACAAATGTACATTTCACGATGCCATTAACAATTATGGCAATATATCTCGTATCTCTTAAGAAATCCTCACAATATATTAAGAAGTAAAAAAATACTATAAAACAGCATATACAATGTTTCATTTTTGTAAAAGAAGCTGTATAGATCTATATACAACACAGAAGATTAAAAAGCCTGGAAGATTACTCATCAAAATGTTAATGATGATTATCTTCAGCCAATAGAATTATCTATATTTTCCCCCCAATTAATTGTGCTTTCTGATATTTCTCAAAAATAAAATAAAAACAAACAGCAGGGGGGCGTGGGTGGCTCACTCAGTTAAGCGTCAGACTCTTGATTTCGGCTCAAGTCATAATCTCACAGTTTGTGGGTTTGAGCCTCATGTCGGGCTCTGAGCTGACAGAGTGGAGCCTGCTTGGGATTCTCTGTCTCCCTCTCTCTGCCCCTCCCCTGTTCACACACTCTCTCCAAAAAAAAATAAATAAACATTTAAAAACAAACAACAAAAACCCCACAAAGCCAATCCAAGCTCCCTAGGACTCAGTGCTCAGTACAGAGCCCCCATGCTTCTGATGGGACTTCTCTCAATTGAAGGCAAAGAACCTTGTACCACAGTGAATGCCTTCCCCTACCCCCGAAATCCAGGAGCTGAATCCAGGAGAAGGGATGAGCAGGGTTCTTACCGGGCAGACCTAAGGAGGGTTAGGGCCTGTGGGGCCTGACCAGCCAGGAGACAGTCTTGGATCCGCACCATGGCTTCTGCCCGCTGCTCTTCCACTGGCACCTCTGAGGCCGCATCAAAGGGAACCATGGAGTCCAAACTGAGCTCAGGATCCTAGAGAGGGATTAAAGCTATGGGAACAGAGGAGGGAAACCCAGACAGCCTATCAGTGCACTACCCTTGAGAAAGACAGACTTTCTGCAACTACCTACCTGGGCATAGCACTGTAGCTGCTCGGCCAGGGATGGCCACATAGCTTCTAGTTCCCCTGTGCTATAGGAGACATTACCAGAAGCAAGAGGCTGATCTTGGACCTTCTTTTTCTTCTTTCTTTTCTTTCGTTTGTTCTATGGAGAAAGAACCATTGTTAGGATGACAGAAAAGCTAAGAGGACTTTTTCCCATCAATGTCTTCTCTATTAATTCATTCACCAGAGGTCTGAATTAATTAATAATCAATAGTCACGGAATGACAACTGTGTGCTATTCATAAGCAATAGGGATGCAACAGTGAACAGTGTATTTCCTTGCCCTTGAGGAACATACAATCTAGTGGAATCTTGAGACAGGTGAGTAGATAGGTAAATTATAGTACAGTATGGGTAAGACCTAGAATATGGCTGAGCATAAAATGCCATGGCAAAACTTAAGAGTAGTATTTAACTTATTTCTTGGGATCAGAGATTTCCCAAAAGCAGTTCTAGCTTAACCAAGCCTATAAAATGAACAGATTTACTATGAGGATAAGAAATTCTACCCAAAAAAGGGGCACCTGGGTGGCTAACTTGGTTTAAGCATCCAACTCTTGATTTTGGCTCAGGTCATGATCTCACCTTTCATGAGCTCAAGCCCTGAGCCAGCCTCTATGCTGATAAAGAGCCTGCTTGGGACTCTCTTTCTCTCCCCCTCTCTCTGCCCCTCCCCAACGTGGTCTTACACGTCTTTAATCTTTTATTTCATTTCAAGCTCATATTACAATCCCACGTTTAGGGATCTGAGGACCCATATGAGCAGGTTGAGTTATTCTAACAGTAACTAATATAGGATGAGATCCCAGACCTTCTGGCTTTTAATTTAGGGTTCTTTCCATCTCACTACAATGCTTCTGAAGTATAACCAAGAAGGATCACAGCATAATTACTAAACCCTAAAACTGTGAATCCCCATAGTTTATGTGCTTAGCACACAGTAGGTATTTAATAAATGCTTTCTAAATGAATTAAAATATTTATGTTACACTGGAAATAAATCTAATTGAAAAAAGGAAACTATAGTAGACTCACATCAGCAACACCAACAAACCCTTTGCCCTCCTTAGTTCAGAGTAGTTCTAATAGGTGAGCTTAAGCTGCAGAAATAGGAGAAGAGTTCCCTGTTCTCTGACCCTTCCCTCATGGCTCTTTCCAAACTGTCCACATGCCGGGGCTGCCCAGTACCTGCACCACCAGATTCCCACGGCTCCGACAGAACCGCTCCAACATCTTGAGGAAGAGGTGAGTGGTTTCTACCAAGTCACGAAGGAAAGAGCGTGGCTGACATCTCTCATCAAACTTTCGAAAGAGTGCCAGGAACAGCTCTCGGTACTCCATCACATAGAAAATGTTGTCTAGGAATGGAGAAGAGAAAGGAATGGATGGATTGGTCTGGAAACTTTGGTAAAGGGAGAGATGGATGAAGTTGGGACTGCAAAGAGTGAGATTGTGGTCAAGAGACAGGAAAGGCCAGGGTCAGAGACCAGGCCAGGGTCTCACTCTTGATGATGCGGCTGCTCTCCCTCACAGCCTCATCTGGGGACATGTCCATCTCATTCACTGTGGCCAGCAGCTCCTGATAGGCCTTCAGGGCCAGGTGCATCCTGTGAGATGAGGGAAAGAGGAGAAATGGAGGACAACTTAGGAAATTGGCTCATGGAAAATGTATCACTTCTAAACCTTCCCTAAAAAAGGTGCCATCAAAAAGAATGACCCAGCCAGTCCCTGCTCCCCATCCTTACCACCTTAATCCTGAAACAGGAAGAAAGTACCACCTGGAATTCAGGCACTCAGATTCCCAACCTAGCTGAGATGCCCACTCTGACCCCAGTTCTCATCCCACTCACCGACGTGCCCAGGAGGCAGCTTCCTTGCGGTCCGTCAGCATCATTTCATAGTAGTTGGTGAGGTTCTGCTCAATGAAGTGGAAGGTACGGACACTGAGGGTCTCAGAAACCAGGCCTGGCCGGAAGGAGGCAGCTCGGTTGAAGGCCATGAAGAAAGCCAAAGCCCACATGTAGTAGGTCTCATCATGCTGCTGAGCCTTCTCTCGCAGCAGGTGATCCTAATGTCGGGGAGAAAAAGACCACCCTGTGACCCCAGGGCTTCCAACTTTCTCCTTGTCCTATGATGATGGGATAAACCCTAGACACCATTATAACCACATTCTAGGACCAGAATTTCCACCCTCTCTTGTTCTCCCCAGGTCTCTCCACATTCCTTTCCCCTTCCTCTGGGGCAATTTCTCTAAGCCTTTTTAAAACTGTCCCAATTGTCCCACTCCTTCCTAACGTCCTCACCATCTCTCATGGGTGCCCTATACCTTGCCCAACTTCTAATCCACACTCTGGGGTCAGCCTCCTTCAGGCTCCTCCCCAGCTGCCCTTCTTACCCACCACTGGTCCCATCACCTCCCTATCCCATCCTCCCTAGGTTCTCACCTTCACTGAGCCCATGAGCCGGTTGTAACAGTTCTCCAGAAACTCAGAGCAGAAGTCTCTGAGGAAGAGTCTCACATTGAGGGCGGAGCGGCGTTGAATGGACAGCTCCTGGGCAGCCTGCCGACGTTTAGGCACCCTTCGGGGCTGCTTTCCCAAATCTGAACTGTAGTTTTGGAGCTGGGGGTGTACGTTGGGGGATCAGAATTACTCCTCATTACCACCCTCCCCTTGCAGCTCTTTCCACATCCCTAGTGCAACCATTTTCTCAGAAGAAACTCTTAGAAGGTTCTCTCCCTCTGGTACTAAATGAAGATACAGGTAAAGACAATAATGCCAGAGGCTCTATTTCTCCTACAGTCTCCAACTTACTTTCTTTTTTTTTTTTTTTTTTTAATTTTTTTTTTTTAACATTTATTTATTTTTGAGACAGAGAGAGACAGAGCATGAACAGGGGAGGGGCAGAGAAAGAGGGAGACAGAGAATCCGAAACAGGCTCCAGGCTCTGAGCTGTCAGCACACAGCCCGACGCAGGGCTCGAACTCACAGACCGCGAGATCATGACCTGGGCCGAAGTCGGACGCTTAACCAACCGAGCCACCCAGGCGCCCCATCTTTCTTTCTTTTTTAAAGAGTATTCTTTTGGGCCTCCTGGGTGGCTCAGTTGGTTAAGCGTCTGACTTCGGCTCAGGTCATGATCTCACAGTTGGTGGGTACGAGCCCCGCTCAGGCTCTGTGCTGACAGCCTGGAGCCTGCTTCAGATTGTGTCTCCCTCTCTCTCTTCCCCTCCCTTGCTCACAGTCTCTCAAAAATAAACATTAAAAAGGGGCGCCTGGGTGGCTCAGTCGGTTAAGTGTCCGACTTCAGCTCAGGTCACGATCTTGCGATCTCGCAGTCCGTGAGTTCGAGCCCCGCGTCAGGCTCTGGGCTGATGGCTCGGCGCCTGGAGCCTGCTTCCGATTCTGTGTCTCCCTCTCTCTCTGCTCCTCCCCCGTTCATGCTCTGTCTCTCTCTCTGTCTCAAAAATAAATAAACGTTAAAAAAAAATTAAAAAAAAAATAAATAAAAATAAACATTAAAAAAAAAAACAAATGAGTATTCTTTTCTTTTAAGTTTATTTATTTATTTTTGAGAGAGGGAGAGAGAGAGAGCACGAGCAGGGGAAGGGTGGAGAGAGAGGGAGAGGATCCCAAGCTGGCTTGGCACTGTGAGCACTGAGCCTCACATAGGTCTCAAACCAACGAACCATGAGATCACGACCTGAGCCAAAATCAAGAGTTGGACACTCAACTCACTGAGCCACCCAGGGGCCCCTCCTACGGTCTCCAACTTTCTAAGCCCAGGAACAGAGATGCTTTATTTCCAGAGAGGCTTATTTACCTTTCTCTCTTTTTTTTCCTTTTATGATTTTAAGTAATCCCTACACCCAACATGGGGCTTGAACTCACAACCCTGAAATGAAGAGTCACATGCTCCACTGACTGAGCCAGCCAGCTGCCCCACTTGCTTACCTTTCTTAGGTACCTTTAACTCCACAATGTTCTCACCCAAGATGGGAGCATACTCACATTGTGGAGACCTTTATGAAAGATGAGGTCCCTCTCCCCAATGGATTTCAACCCCTGGACAATGTAGGAGCCCCCAAATCGAGAATGTCTGCAGTAAAAAAAAAAAAAAAAAAAGTCCAGGGTGATTCCTCAAATTCTCTGGAAGCTTTATCCCTATTCTCTTTCATCAGCACATCAGAGCCTGCTGTAATTGCAAAGTGTTATCTGGTCACCACTATCTTAGCCTTTGGCCTTAGCATTCCATACTGATGGGATGGGAACATGGGTAGGGCAGATCCCTGCCACTCACCTGTTGCTTCGCTGAAGGGCTCGAGTCTTCTTTTCTGCCATTTCCCTCTGGCGTAATACCTCCAGTTCTGCCACATCTGTGCTCCGCTCCTTAGCTAAGCGCCCCTGTCCTACTCCTGCCAGCTGCTCAGGGTTCTAGATTTGGAATAAGGAGGGAAGAGTCAGAAGGACTGTCATTCCTTATTGTAGGTTCAGTCCTAGTGAAGACAGAAAAGGTGAATTAAATAGGACTGTTGAAGGTACCCCATATTCAAGACATAGCTACTCTGTTCCCCACCTGCCACCAGATAATTCGGCCATTATTACAAGAGTAATTCTGGCTATATAGCAGAAAAGTACATGGGTGAAGGGACTGGGGAAATAGGCCAGGTACTCACCTGGTCACGAAACATAAGGGAGACAATCTCTAGCACATGCAGGCTCCACTGTTGCTCAGCAGGTGAGCTGGCCAGAAAGAGAAGCAGGTCATCCAGGCCACTGAGGTGAATTGCCCAGAGAAGCTGGTCATGGACACTGGCGTCATCATCGATCCTCTGAGCAGTGAGTGTGATAAGGGGAAGAAGAGCAGTCATTCAGTTTCACTGCCCTGCCTTGAGGTTCTCCAACTCATCTCTTGAGCAAGGTTCCCCCTGACCTGTCAGAGGGCAGAAAAGCAAAAACGGGCACCTCATCCTAACCAAGCATAAGAAAGCAGACAACCTCTCACCTTTTCCTGATCAAGGTCGGCTGGAACATGGAGAATATTTCTGACCAGGAGCAGGATCCGTTCAATCAGCAAGTTGTCTTCCTCTTGTCGTTCCTCCCAGCCCTAGTCAGAAGGACAGTTAGAGGAAGACACTCCCTGTGGAAGGCAGGTGGCATCTACCCAGGCTGGGGGACGTAGGCCGAGAAGAGAACCAGGATTAAGAAGGAAGAAAAGAGGGGCACCTGGGTGGCTCAGTTGGTTAAGTGTCTGACTTTGGCTCAATTCATGATCTTGCGGTTCATGACCTCGAGCCCAGCATGGGGTTCTGTGCTGACAGCTCAGAGCCTGGAGCCTGCTTCAGATTCTACGTGTCCCTCTCTTTCTGCCCCTCCCCTGCTTGCACTCTGTCTCTCTCTCTCTCTCTCTCTCTCTCTCTCTCTCTCTCTCAAAAATAAACATTTTAAAAAAAGAAAAAAAAAAAAAGAAGGAAGGAAAGAGTTCAAGCACTCCGGAGGCAGCAAGAGACAATGGATGGGACTATACATCTGCAAGGACTGAGGCCATATCTCCAAACTGTGCTGTCCTGACAATGCCCAGCCTGGCACCCTGCCCAGAGGAGGAGCAAGACACTGATGGTCCCCTGGGATCCTGGAAGGTGGAGACCCACTCACCAGCTGTAGCAGCTCATACAAAGTTTCACTGAGGACTCCAAAAGCCTTCTCACTGGCAAAGGCCTGTAAGATAGGGGAATGGACCTTAAGTGGCACCCACCTTCTCCTTCCCTACTGCCCCCAACTTCTGCCCCAGGGACTCTGAAGGAAAACCTCACCTCTTTGTAGGCCTGCAAGTAGGCTAGCACCTGCAGAAAATGGTGACGAAAGCTAGGTTCTTTGGGCACACTGCCAAAACAGAGCAAAGCTGGTTGTGTCAAGTTCACCATCAGCCTGGGGAAACAATGAAAGAGGGAGATGTTCTTACATTTCCCTGCCAGAGTCAAACACCAAAATCTACCAGTTCATGGAGTGCCTGGGTGGCTCAGTCAGTTAAGTGTATGACTTCAGCTCAGGTCATGATCTTGCGGTCCATGAGTTCGAGCCCCACATCAGGCTCTGTTCTGACAGTGCAGAGCTTGCTTCAGATTCTGTGTCTCCCTCTGTCTCTGCCCCTTCCCCACTCACATTCTGTCTCTGTCTCTCAAAAATGAATAAATGCTAAAAAAATTTTAAAAACGGGGCGCCTGGGTGGCTCAGTCAGTTAAACGTCCAACTTGGGCTCAGGTCATGATCTTGTGATTCGTGAGTTTGAACCCCACATTGGGTTGTCTGCTGTCAGCACAGAGCCCACTTCAGATCCTCTGTTCCCCTCTCTCTGCCCCTCCACTGCTCACATGCTCTCTCCTTCTCTTTTGAAAACAAATAAACATAAAAATATATATATATATTAAAAAAATTAAAAAACAAAAGCAAAGATATTTGCAAATGACATATCAGATAAAGGGTTAGTATCCAAAATCTATAAACAACTTATCAAACTCAACACCCAAAAACAAATAATCCAGTGAAGAAATGGGCAAAAGACATGAATAGACACTTCTCCAAAGAAGACATCCAGATGGCCAACCAACACATGAAAAAATGCTCAACATCACTCATCATCAGGGAAATACAAATCAAAACCACAATGAGATACCACCTTACACCTGTCAGAATGGCTAACATTAACAACTCAGGCAACAACAGATGTTGGCGAGGATGCGGAGAAAGAGATCTCTTTTGCATAGTTGGTGGGAATGCAAGCTGGTGCAGCCACTCTGGGAAACAGTATGGAGGTTCCTCAAAAAACTAAAAATAGAACTATCCTATGACCCAGCAATTGCACTATTAGGTATTTATCCAAGGGATACAGGTGTGCAGTTTCGAAGGGACACATGCACCCCCATGTTTATAGCAGCACTATCAACAATAGCCAAAGTACGGAAAGAGGCCAAATGTCCATCGATGGATGAATATTTAAAGAAGATGGAGTATTATATATATATATATATATATATATATATATATATATATGTATGTATATATGTATGTGTGTATATACATATGTATATATACATACGTACATATATACATATATGTATACAATGGAGTATTACTACAATGGAGTGTGTATATATATATATATATATATATATACACTCCATATATACGTATATATACACACAATGGCGTATTACTTGGCAATCAAGAAGAATGAAATCTTGCCATTTGCAACTACGTGGATGGAACTGGAGGGTATTATGCTAAGTGAAATTAGTCAGAGAAAGACAAATATCATATGACTGAGGTCATATGAGGACTTTAAGAGACAAAACAGATGAACGTAAGGGAAGGGAAACAAAAATAATATAAAAACAGGGAGGGGGACACAACATAAGAGACTCATAAATATGGAGAACAAACTGAGGGTTACTGGAGGGGTTGTGGGAGGGGGGAATGGGCTAAATGGGTAAGGGGCACTAAGGAATCTACTCCTGAAATCATTGTCGCACTATATGCTAACTAATTTGGATGTAAATTTTAAAACAAATTAAAATTAAAGGGAAAAAAAACCAAAAAACTTACTAGAAAAAAAAAAAAAGCAAAAACAAAACAAAACAAACCCCACCAAAACCTATCAGCTCAAACACCAAGGGCTGGTGCATGGTAAAAGTTAAAACGCTGGAGAACCAACCTGATAACAGCATCGAAGAGAGGCTTGTCCTGGCGGTGTTGGGTAAGGATGGGTAGAAGGTCACTCTGCAGGATCTGGGCTGCCCCCAACTGTTGCCGCACATCGCGAGTGTCATCCTCATGCCTCAAGTAGCGGATCAAATCCTTTACACTCTCTTTAGGGACAGAATAAACACTTACAGGAAACCCTGGAAGAAGCTCCACCTTGGCCCATGTGCTATTCATACCCAGGACTTGAGAAATTCTACAGATCTCCTCGATTCAAGCAAGTTTTGTACCTGTTTTCTCCAAAAGGTACTCACCTAAGCAATCTGGTTCTTTGTGGTAAGTGTCTCCCTCTAAGTACCCAAGGGCACTACATGTGGCTAGAAGTTCACAATTCATCATGTACAAGTCCACACACCAGTGGACCGGCCACGAGAGATATAAGATATGTAGAAGCAGGACACAGAAATGATGAGGCCTGCAGAGACAGGGAAAGAAAACAAATGTAGCGTTCTCTCCATGAAAGGGAGAGGGGAACAGAACAGGACCCTAATGCTCTGAGTATTCTGAACAAGGTCCTCACATGCTTCGCTTTTGTCAGAACCAAAAGTGCTAATCCTAGTTCCAGGAAAAGCTTAAATTAAGGCTTCTACCTAACCAAAACCAAGGAGGTGGAGCACCTGGGGGGCTCAGTCAGTTAAGTTCTGACTTCAGCTCAGGTCATGATCTCCAGTTCCTGAGTTTGAGGCCCAATATCGAGCTCTCTGCTATTAGTGCAGAGACCCCTTCAGAAACCCCCTCTTTCTGCCCCTTCTCCCACTCGTGCATGTTCTCTCTCAAAAATATATAAACATTGAAAAAACAAAAAGAAAACAAAAAAACAAGGAGGCTCCAAGTCTAAGAATTAAGTACCTGCCCCATACTCTAATAACTTAGAACTGAAACTATGAAAACGGTCTGTTTCAGAGTCAAGATAATGCATAGAAAGGTTGGTTAGAGAAAGGCATCAATTGTGAGACTTTCACCCTCAGAGAGCTCTGTAGCCTTTTAGAGGAGGGGGGGAATGAGCTTCCCTCTCCTTTACAGCTCCCTCCACCTCCTATAGCCCTTCCACACACCCTGTTACAGCTCTATGTACAAGGGCTCAAAAACCCAACTTTGACCATACAGTGATGCTACGTGGGCTCTAACACTTCTAGGAGGCCTGAGGCATCTGAGGCACTGGAGATGCATGGAGAAAGCTCCTTCACTCTCCTCCCCAATGTTACTCTTAAATTTTGGGAATCTTAGTAGAAGCTAGTGTCTAACAGAATGGGTGAGGAAAAGAATTAAACTGATTAAACTCCCCATCTTTCTCTAGAGAAGAATCATCTTCCTTTTCTAAAGCACGTCTCTTTTGATTAAAATCCTTACACCCTCATCGGATAATCAAGTAGGCAGAGATTCAGAATCTTGGATGTTTCAGAACCTGACATTGATAACACAGACACACACAAACACATTGCATTTACTAACCCGTTCCTGTGGAAAATCGGGAATATCTGTCAATCCTGTCCCCTCCACATTCAGCTACACTGCTCTCAGCCCTTGGTAGCTTCCCCTAAAAAGACCTTTCCCTGTTCCATACCTACCTCCAGCCTGACTCCACCCGTTCCCCCAGAGGAAATGGATAGTATCCAAGATACTGAGGTTTAATGCTTGATGTTATCTCCTTGCATTTATGTAACTGGTCTACTTCTCCAGGCTACCTGCTATCCTCTACCCCCTCCTAGTGCTAATCTACTTTCTGAATGCTCAGCCCAGCAAGAGTGAGCCTGTAAAACATTCACTGAATGACCAACTATAAAGTCTGAAGGGAGACTTCTCTTCAATGCCCTTTCTCATAGGACCTGTAGACCCTGAGACCTGGGGTTCAGTGTGGTAGGTATAGTGTGTGAGATCTCTGATTATCTCCTTAGCTACATCCAGCTTTTTCTTTTTCTTTCTTTTTTTTTAAGTAGGCTCCACAGTGTGGAGCCCAATGTGGGGCTTTAACTCGCAACTCTTAGATCAAGACCTGAGCTGAAATCAAGAGTCCAATGCTTAACTGACTGAGCCACCCAGGAGCCCCTTCCAGCTTTTCCAGACAGATCACTGGTGTGCTTACCTATGTGCACACACGCACACACACCCAGACTGAAGGGCTTCCCTGTCTGCTCTCTCCAAGTGGCAGCCTAGGAAGCTGACAACAGAACGGTCCATAAAGATGCTGAACTAGCACATCCTCCTCAAAATAAGACACAACATCCCACTCTGGCACTAAAAGGTGTGAAATGATAAAGTCTTCTAACGAGAGACAAAGCCATGTCTGCGAGGCTCTAATAAGAAAGATAACCTCATACAGTCCCATCTCTCCTTCCCCTGTATCTTGCCTCCTCCACTGTAGATCAATTCTATATAAAGATTCAGTATATGTAAAATTGGCCCAGCAGAGTACTCAAACATCTGCTTTCAACACATCACCACTTTACCTGAAAGGCAAAATTAACAGAGGTAGTAAGAGCTACCTGTTACCTGACTACCTATTACCTGGCAACCAAACTAAGATAGGGGAGGGGAAAGGAGATAGCAAAGGAGCAGCCCTTGCAGACATGAGAAGGGAAGATGTTATGTAAGAGACGCAGGACCTCAGGTTCTAATCCCCTGCAGTTTTGACAAAACCAGAAAGACACAGGCAAAGCAGAAGAAATGGGTCAGAAGACCTATTATAAAGCTTTCAGGTTATGAAGCAAGCTGGCAAGCTTGGGCCTATTCATTAGAACTGGAATAACAGGGGCGCCTAGGTGGCTCAGTCGGTTGAGCGTCCCACTTCGGCTCAGGTCATGATCTTGCGGTCTGTGGGTTTGAGCCCTGCGTCGGGCTCTGTGCTGACAGCTCAGAGCCTGGAACCTGCTTCAGATTCTGTCTCCCTCTCTCTCTGCCCCTCCCCCACTCATGCTCTGTCTCTCTGTCAAAAATAAATAAACATTTAAAAAAAAAAAGAACTGGAATAACAGCTCTCACAGGTGTTTCAGCTGTGGAACACACTATTAAAAAAATCAGCCAGGGACAGAAAACTTACAGTTCACTCTTTTCATTCATTTAACTAGAAGCTACTCAGTCTGGTCTCATCTTCCTCTCCTAGACCACTTACAATCTGATTGTCTTATTCTCCTCTACTAAATGTTGTCCTATGCATTGCTGAATGCACTCAATTCTTTCATAGGAGAATCATTCAGTAGAAACAAACACAAAGAACAGTACAATGGTCAGAGGTGGGATCAGAGTCCTAGCTTCACTGCCTCCTTCCTATTCTTCACCAAGTCAGTCAGTCACAGAAAGGATGCTGTGGCAGCCACAGAGGTGCCCGTTCAGAGATTTTTCTTCAAGAAAGAGCTTATGGGGGCGCCTGGGTGGCTCAGTTGGTTAAGCGTCCAGCTCTTGATTTCGGCTCAGGTCATGATCTCACACTCATGACATCAAACCCTGCATCAGGCTCTTTGGGGCTCCATGAAGCCTGCTTAAGATTCTCCCTCTCGAAAGAAAGAAAGGAAAAGAAAAGAACAGAACTTGTCATTCAGCTGCAAAGAATGCAGCTAGCTGACAGCTCCTCCAGGATCCACCTCAGTCCCATCTTTCCTGGGCAGTCCCCCAGCTAATGATAAGCATAGGGGTCCTGGGGCCTAGCCATTTCTGTCCAACAAGGATTCCTCTATTAGGCAATCTTTGCTTCTGAGTTTCTCACTGGCTCAGCTGAAACTCTCACCGCCCCCAACTTTCCTAGCCCCTTGATCTATCACAGGCACTCCTAACTCTATCTCAGTGTCTGCTCCCCAGAGGTCCTGAACTGACAGATCCCTACCCCACTTCCATTATACGGTTATTGTATTATGAAAATCCAGTTAAGTTACATCACAACACATTGCAAACTCAGATGGATAATATAAAGTTAAAATGAAAATCAGTGGTTTTCATGCTTTATGATTTCATGTACCATTATATATCCCCCAAGCTGGAGAAGCGATCTTGACTGGTAAGGATATTAAAAATAGGAACATTAAAAATAAGCACTTTTTAAAAACCCCATGAATATCTATTAACACCAATGTTTCATAAAAGGAAAAGCTTAACACACATATACAAAAAGTAGCTATTATATAATCTCAGCTATGTCCTTTCCCTTAAGGTACATAAACAAGTCTTTATCAAGAGTCACATGCTCTACTGACTGAGCCATCCAGGTGCCTCTGAAAGAATTAATTTTGAATTAATGGATTATCCTGGGTTATAACCTTTGAACCAATGAGCTCATTTTGGAGATTACAACCCAACAAAACAATTCAAAAAAGAGAAGTAATCACTGATACAAAACCAAAAACAATAACTCTTCCTAATACATTCTAGTTTATAAAATGTTTTCATAGCTTTAACTTCACTTTGAACCTCACAACAGACCTAAGTGATAAATACAATCATTTCCATTTCACAGGTAAAGAAACAGTCTCAGGTCTCAGAGAGAATAGAGAATATACACTTCAGTAAGATATTTATAGATGAGTTATCTTTAATGGCAAAGCCTTGGAAACAAGTCAGATATCCCAAGTCTGGGAACAGTTAGGAAAACTCTGGAATGTTAATAAACAATATATCATATAAAAACTAACTGCAGGGCGCCTGGGTGCCTCAGTTGGTTGAATATCCGGCTCTTGGTTTTGGCTCAAGTCATGGTCTTGGGTTTGGGCCCTGCTTGGGATTCTTTCTCTCTCTTCCTCTCTCTGCCCCTCCCCTGCTCTCTCTCTCTTAAAATGGATAAATATCAAAAGCAAAAACAAAAACAAAAAAACACTGCACACTAAAATTCAAAAGCTTAGGGGCACCTGGATGGCTCAGGCATTTAAGCTTCTGACTTCAGCTCAGGTCATGTTCTCTCTCTTTTATTTAAAAAAAAATTTTTTTTTAATGTTTATTTACTTTTGAGGGAGAGAGAGACAGAGTGAAAGCAGGAAAAGGGCAGAGAGAGATGGAGACACAGAATCTGAAGCAGACTCCAGGCTCTGAGCTGTCAGCATAGAGCCTGATGCGGGCTCGAACCCATGAACTGTGAGATCATGATGTGAGCCGAAGTCAGACATTCAACTGACTGAGCCACACAGGTGTCCCAGGTCATGATCTCTTGGTTTGTGAATTAGAGCCCTGCATCTGGCTCTCTGCTGTCAACCCAGAGCTTGCTTCAGATCCTCTGGCCCCCTCTCTCTGCCCTTCCCCTGTTCAGGCACGTGCATGCATGCACATGCTCTCTCACTCTCAAAAATGAACAAACATTTAAAAAAAGGATTAAAAAATGAACAAACATTTTAAAAACAGGTGTTTAAAATAAATAAAAATTCAAAGGCTTACATTTTAAAAAAGGCACATAAAGTAGAACGTTCACAGTAATAACCACATAAAAATGTGAATGCTCTGGAGGTATCTGGGTGGCTCAGTCAATTAAGCATCTGGCTTCGGCTCCGGCCATGATCTCACATTTCGTGGGTTCGAGCCCCACATCGGGCTCTATGCTGACAGCTTGCCCTGCGTCCGGGTTCTGTGCTGACAGCTTGGAGCCTGGAGCCTGCTTCAGATTCTGTGTCTCCCTCTCTCTCTGCCCCTCCCCTACTTGCACTTTGTCTCTCTCAAAAATAAGCAAATGTTAAAAAAGTAAATAAATAAAGATATTCAGGGCGCCTGGGTGGCTCAGTCGGGTTAAGCGTTGGACTTTTGATTTTGACTCAGGTCATGATCTTGAGGTTCATGAGATTGAGCCCTGCACCAAGCTCTGTGCGGACAGTGCAGAGCCTGCTTGGGATTCTCTCTCTCCTCTCTCTCTTCCCCTCCCCCACTGGCACGTGCACTCTCTCTCAATCAAAGAAACTGAAAAATAAATAAAGGTATCCTGGGGTGACTGGGTGGCTCAGTCAGTTAAGCGGCCGACTTTGGCTCAGGTCATGATCTCACAGTTTGTCAGTATGAGCCCCACATCAGGCTCTGCTGTCAGCACAGAGCCTGCTTCAGATTCTTTGTACCCCTCTCTCTCTCTGCCCTTACCCCGCTCATGTTCTTGCTCTCTCTCTCTCTCAAAATTAAACATTAAAAAATTTTTTAATATAAATAAATAAAGGTATTCATTGTTTTCAATTCTTGTAGCAAAATGGTACTTTTCAATAAAAACAGCAAAGGTAGCCATTGCTGTGCTCACAGGTTTTCCCTCCCATTCCCACTCTCCTAGCCCAAAGGTCTCCTTCTAACAGTTCTTCAGAAGGAATGGGGGCAGCTGGGCTGGCTGACTGAGAGTTATTGTCCATTCACTGTTTCCACCCACAGAGATGCAGGAACCTCGTGTCTTCTCCCAAAGTCTCCTCTGGTCTCTTTCAGCAGCCCTCCCTCTTTGTGTTTTATTTTATTATTATTATTTTTTTATTTTGCACAGTAAATGAGTTTTGAAGCAGCCCAAACTCTTGTGTTGCTGTGAACATGAAAGGTTAATCCTGACGCACAGACAAAAGAGTGGGGTTTCACGATAGTTAGCTCCACTAAATCCTTTCCTCCTGCAAAGAGGGAAAAGGAGAAGCCATACACACTATTTCCAGTCATGGGACAAACAGATAAACACAAGTCTGTAATTTCTCTGTTCTAATCAGAGCACTTTATTACACTTCCTGAATTTTCTGTTTTGGAAACAACTTCCCCCATGCTGCCTCTTTCACTCATAACAGAGGCAAAACAGAAAAACCAGCACCATCCTGGCTTGCCAAAGGATCAATGGAAAAGAGGGAAATTCTCTTTTTTTTTCAATAATAAACTCCTGGATAGATTTTTCGGATTTTTTGGTTTGCTTTGTGAAAGCAATGGCCTCCAAAGTTCTGGATTTCATAGATAGATCTTTAATTTTTTATTTTTTTAATTTAGGGAGACTAACATAAGGTTGCCAACTTTAAATTTTGTAACTTAAGGATACTTAGGAACACACACACCCCTCATATACTGCTGTTTATAAATATTTCAGCTGCTGTGGAAAATAGGCAATTCCTCAAAATGTTGAACACAGAGTTATCATAAGACCCAGCAATTCCACTCTTAGATATTTATCTGAGAGAAATAAAAAGTATGTGTTCACAAAAACTTGTACACGAATGTTTATAGCATTATTTATAATAGTCACAATGTGGAAAAAAACCCAAGATGTCCATCAACCGATGAACAAACAAAAATGGAATGGAATAAAAAAACAATGGAATATTTAACAAAAAAAGGAATGAAGTACTGATACATGCTCCAATATGGATGAAACTTGAAAACATTATTTTCAGTGAAAGAAGCCAAACACAAAAGGTTGCATACTGTTTGCTTCCATTTATATGAAATGTCCACAGAATAGGCAAATCCATACAGACACAAAGTAGATTAGCAGTTGCCAGAGTGGGGGGGGGGGGCGGGGGGGAGGGAGGGAGGAGAGGTGGAGTACTGTTAGTAGGTACCTACAGAGTTTCTTTTGGGGGTGATGAAAATATCCTAATGTTAGATAGTGGTAATGGTTGTCCAGCTCTGTGGACTGTACACTTTAAAAGGGTGAATTTTATGGTATGTAAATTATATCTTAATAAAGCTGTTTACAGAAAAACTTCCCACACAATTACTATATATTCTATTTTCACTATTTAAACACCAAAAAAAAAAAAAAAAAAAAAAAAAAAAGAACCCCAAACAAAACAACAAAGCGGGCGCATGGGTGGCTTGGTAGGTTAAGTGTCCCACTCTTGATTTTGGCTCAGGTCATGATCTCAAGGTCATGATCAAGCCCCGTGTTGGCCTCTGTGCCAACAGCATGAGCCTGCTTGGGGTTCTCTCTCTTTCTGTGCCCCTCCCCAACGTGTGCATGCATGTACACTCACTCTCTCTGTCGCTCTCAAAATAAATAAATAAACATCTCAAAAAAAACTACAAATAAAATCTCAGGACAAAATACAGTCCATTAAATTTTATAAACTTGAATTTATGAAAAAAACTAACTCTATTTTACTTTCACATTTTATCATAGACAGCTGGGAACTTTGTCAAACATCTTACAGCCAGCAGACCTTGACATTTAAAGGGATGTTAGTTACTTTTGTCACTCAACCAAGTACCAAGTGGTTCAGACAAAGCAATATTCCTCTGAAATTAATACTTGTAGGCCTCAAAATGCAAGAACCAAATAAAAACAAAGGATAAAATATTAAATACACTTGGTATTGAAATTAGAAAATTAACTCACTTCTTGAAAACAAAATAAAACCAAACAAAAACTCTGCCCCAAATCAACTCTAAGAACCAGCTTTGAGAATCATTAGTATGAACAGAATGACTGTTGGCATTTGGATTCTAGTTCTGTCCAGTACCAAATTGGTGATCTTGGGTATATGGCTTAACCTAAACCTCAGTTTCCTTGTCAGTATAGTAAGAAAATAAACGGGGAAGTTTGAATCAGATCATGCATGGAAAGCAGTTCTACTCAAAGCATGGCATGCAGACCACTGTTGGTCCACAAACTGTTAGCAGTCTGCATACAGTACAGACACAAAGCGTACACATTTAGAATGTCTTACGGCAGGTGAGAGTTAATGTTTGTTGAATCTGATAATTTTTAAAAGTCTACATTCTGTAGTTTTTTCATGTTATTTTTCTAGTAATTCAATTTAGTTCAGGTCCTGACTATCTCTAGAGTACTCAACTGCTTCCTAACCTCTATCCCTGCTTCCAGTCTTAAGTCTATTCATAACATGGTTACCAGATTTTGACCATATAACCACCCTACTTAAAACCTTTCAATGGCTATGTAAGAAACTTCATAGTGATTGTCTCTGGGGAGAACGGGGGAGGAGGAGTCTAGGGTAGGAGAAACATTTATCTTTCACTCTAGTACTACTTGAATTGTTTATCATTAGTAATCAAACAGTCCCAGTATTTTGCAAAAAAAGTGTTTTTAGAAAAGTATGTTATAGGTCAATTGTAACTCAGTAAACCTGGCGGGAAAAAGAAAGAAAGAAAAGTACTGATGTGTAACAGCTTGGGGGGAGAAACCTACCGTGTCCTTTACCAAGATAATTTGAGAAGCACTGATACCAGGCACTTTACTGAATACTAAGCACAAAGTAAGGACTCTCAAAATATTAACTTCTTCTCCATCTACTGGATTCTATAGTCAACCACTAAATGCTTACGTAGAGCCCCCAAGGTGAAAAGACAAATGTTGTGTGGGTGCTAAAGCAATTTAAGAAATTTAGTTGCAGAAATAAAGCCCACCCGATATAGAACAAACAACATAAAAGACAAATCAGTACAAGCTCTAATTAAGTGATATTGAAAAAAATTTCTGAAAAACTAGGGCTCTTTTCAGGTTAAAGTGGTCAAGAAGGTTTTTGTCAGAGGAAGTGTGATTAGACCCAGGCCTTCAAAGGTTGCATAGGATTCAGGCAGCTGAGAGGCAGAGGAGTATTTAGACAGAGAACTGCCAGAGCAAAAGCAGGGAGGGAACTACTCTGGGCAGGTGAGACTAACAGGAAAGCAGTAGAAATGAGGGGTTGGAACTGACTTTATGAGACAACCTTGTCTTTGTCTACCAATTCAAGGATTTAGAACAAAAGCCAGAAGTCAGTCCTTGAAGATTTTTGAGCTGAAAAGCAAATGATCAAACTGGGGAGGCACAAGCAGTATCCCGTAACCTACTATTGGATCACTCTCTGTGAGGTGTGTCAATCTTTTTCCTTTCCCTGCTTTCACCATACAAAAGATCCCAACCTCAGATCAATCCAACCATCTACTTTCTAGACTCGAACTTAAATCATGATTCAGATTTGCTGAAGAAAACCAAACAACCGTGCAGAATGGTACATAACCACTGTGTAGTCTCCAACCTCAGCGTGGCCCAGCAAATCTTTTTTAGTGTTCCTAGTTCACTTCCTATTCTCATTCCCAAGGAACAACTGTTACTAGCTTTCATTGTTATCCTCAAGCCCCTCAACTGCACTGCTTCCTGGACCTCATTTGGTGTCTCTGCCCCTTTCCTCTAGGGAACAACTGAGGTCATCAGACAAGAAAGAACTCTCTCAACTTTCTCTGCCCAAGCCTAAAAATGTACATATTTCAAGTCCCACCCAGACTTCTTTGCTTCTAATTTAAGCAAGCCCTCCATTTGTGATTAATCAATCACTTCCTGTCCCTTAATTGACTGTTCCTCTTTTTTTAAGATTTTATTTTTCTTAAATAATCTCTATACCCAATGTGGGACTCAAACTTACAACCCCAAGATCAAGAGTCATATGCTCCATTGACTGAGTCAGGCAGGCACCCTGGTTGTTCCTCATTTCTCATGTTTCCAGTCTTCTCTTTATATTGGCCCATCCCCATGTAAGTTGCTTAAAGCTCTTCCATCTCAGGGAGGAGAAAATCCAACATAAAACAATTACCTTTCCTTGACCCCATATTGGCTTCTCCTTCTCTCCTCCTTAAGCACAGATGTTCATAGGCCTTTGTCTTCATTTCTCTTCCAGTCTTACACTACACAGCTTCCTTGGGCAAATTCCTCCATTCCCATGGCTTCAACCACCATCTCTGTCATTAGCCAGCAAACCTATACCCTTGCTATACTGAGCTCTCATGGTGCCGATCTCATATTTCACTAATGAATAGCATTCTCCATCTTTATGCCTCATAGATACCTCACATTCAACATGTCCAAAATGTGTTCTCTTCCCCCCAAATGTGTCTCTACTTCTAGTTTGGATCTCTTTAGGGACTGACACTATCTACTCAGTCATTCACATAGGAAAGCTAGGCGTCATCTTAGATACCTCAAGTCATTAACTCGGGCTAATTCTACTTCCTTAAGCTCTCCTATCCAGCCCCTATAAATCCCCATTGGTACTGCCTTAGTTCAGACCCTGAGTATCTCTAGCTTAGATTACTCAACCACTTCCTAACTTCTTTTCCTGCATCATCTTGTTCTCTTAAGTATTCACAAAATGGTTACTAGACTTGGCCATATAACCACCCTGCTTAAAACCCTTCAATGGATGGAGTACCTGGGTGGCTCAGTCAGTTAAGCACCCAAATTCTGATTTCAGCTCTGGTCATGATTTCCCAGTTTCTTGAGTTCAAGCCCTGTGTCAGGCTCTGAGCTGATCCTGTGAAGCCTGCTTGGGAGGCTCACTCTCTCCCTGCCCCTCCCCTCCTCACACTCTGTCTCTCTCAAAATAAATAAACTTAAAACAAAACAAAACCTTTCAATGAATACATAAGAAACTCCATGGTGACTGTCTCTGGGGAGAATGGGGGGAGCTACAATAAAAGAAATATTTACCTTTCACTTTAGTACTATTCGAATTTTTTACCACAACATGCACTACTGTAATACAAAACTAAAGTTTCAGCAGCTGCAAATGTCTACGTACAAAGTCCTTCATAATCTCCCTGATTACTTTTTAAGCTACTCTCTCAAGACAATCTTCCTGAATGCCCTAAAGTCTATCCTTTTATCTTTCAAGGCTCTGCCCAAATGGTACCTCCTCCTGACTTTTCCATGCAGGAGACCTCTCTCTCCTGTGTCTACTTTGTGCCATAAATATACTTCCATCATGGCATTTACAGACCATGTTGTAATACTTAAACATTGTTTGAAATTTCCTCCCTTAGGAGGAGGGCATATTCCCTGAGGGCATAAAGTATTTCTTTTTCACCTTTGAATTGTCAGTCTAGTTACCAAAATCAAAATTTATAATGGGTGGGGCTTGGACCAGAGTGTTTTGAAAATGTTCACCTGCTGATTCTAACTCAATCCACTGCTAACAACTGCACTAAATTATAAACTCCTTGAGATCAGGAATCATGGTGACCAGCACAATGTAAATGATCAATAAACAGTTTCTAAACTGGAACTGAAGTAGAGGGAGGAAAAGTTGGAGCTGGAGATTTGGAAGCATCAGGATACAAGGTGTGTGAAACTGTGGCAGTAAGTAAGCTTGTTCAAGAGAGTATAAAGTGAGAGGAGTAAGAAAGCCAGGGCAGACTTGTCACCCAGTAAATGCAGAGGGCTCATTTACATGAGTTTTTCCATACAGACTGAGTTCCTTAAGGTCAGGAACTCTGTCCTATTCATCTCTGTCTGTCCACCTGTCACAGAGCACAGTGCATGATACCTGTTAGGAGCTCAGGAACCTTTTACTGGGTTGTATCAGCGACACTGATAATAGAGGGAGGTACAAAACTTCAAGAACACAAAGAAAGAAGTGACTACTTTGGCCAAGGTCGGGGGAGGACTGGAAACAGACGTTTTTCAGAGGGACAAGTGAGCTCAGTCCTGAAAGAGAAGTTCATTTGGCAAAGACATGGCCAGAACTTCAAGTAGAGGGAACAGCAGGGCACAGGTACCAAGACATGAAACAGCACAATGCATACACCCTTTCCATGTGACAGAGTCAAGTGCATGATACAGAAAAAATGTTAGGGAACTTTAGAAAATGAAGCTGAGAGGATCTGACTGTGAAGGGCCATGGATGCCGACTAAGGATTTAAGCCTAACTGTGGGTGGCCAATGAGGAGTTTTAAATATAATCTGAAATTACCAGATTGATTTTTTATAAAGTAACTCTGGTAGCAGCTCGAAGGGCAAAGAATTGAGACTCAAGGGAAGGAGCTTAACTAGTGGCTGGCAGTCCAGCTAACAAACCCAAGCAAAAACTGTATCCTCCTTAAGTCTTATACCAGAGAGAAAGGAGGGAAGGGAATGAGAAATCCATGCCGTAAAATCCCAAGATTCACGTCAAGCGACCTGCTGATCGCTAAGCTGCGCTTGTTTGGGGTCTGAACTGGATGGGAAGGAAGTTCCGAAGTGAAAATGCCCTGGACCTTTCGGTTCTACCTCAAGAGTTCCAAGCCCCTTCCCATCACGACCCCACCCCTGCGCGAAGACCAACTGTACTGAGGGGCGCGGGGAGAACAAAGGAGCGTTTCGAGCAAACGGGGAACGCTGCGGCACCTACTTCGGACTCGGGGGCGAAGAATTGCGCGTGCGCACCTAAAGCGCGTGCCCCGCCCCCTGTCTTTAAACCTGGCGGCGGGAAAGGGGACTCCGCACTTGCCAAGAGTGCACCCGCGGCTCCGAAAGGACGCCATCCGCTAGAGCCCTCTCTCCCACACACTCACCCGCTCCCCGCCGGTCCTCAGGATCCCCGCGGAGCCAACGGCCCGCAGGCCCCCAGCCGCAGCCTTTCCCGCCACCCGGCTCAGCGAGACCAATCCCCGCCTGCGTGGGAGCGGGGCGGGGCGAACTGGGCTGGTGCATATGACCCCAAGCGAGCAGGGGGTGGTGGTGATGAAGTAAGGAAAAGGGAAGCGAGTACACGTACTGTTTTATCTGAGTCCATTCCCTATATTGAGCTAAGAACCACAGCGCTATGAATTTTCTGCCAACTTAAAATAATAGAAATCAAAATCCGATTAGAGGTAAATTTACAAACGTTCTCTTCCCCTTCTCCTAGTCAAGTGGATTATTCCAAAGTCCCACTGGTTAGTTAGAAAAATTAGGCTTTATTTGGGAGGAAGTGGAGTTGAGCTAAGGGCTAGAGTGGTCTTTTGTGGGCGGGGTGCCTTTCACGCTAGAGAGATAGGCTTAAAGCTTGCGAAGCGTGCAGACGCCTAAAAGGAAGAGAACAACAGTAAATATACATTGGTAAGTTGAGAATCTCCTCTGGACTCTGCTGAGTGTATTTTGCCCATGCCAAAAGAAGAAGGGCTCAAACGAATAATTATCTCATGAAATATTAATCATTTGAATAGAACGAATCGATTTCTAGAATATGAAGAGAGAATTGCTGAAGATGAAAGGACACATGAGAAAAGTGAAAAGACGCACACACAAAAAAAGGAAAATAAAGACTATAAAACTAGGGGTAAAAGATACCATTTGAAGGGTGTTTTCAGTTGCTCTAACTAAATTAAGACTCTGAGGGTCAAAGACTCTTCCCTCCTACTGCCGCCCTCCCCCCCCCCCCCCCATGATTTGCTCCCCTGCCTCATGATTTGCTCCAGGCATCAGATTTCCTGTTTTGACTTTAGGGAACCCTTCTGTGGCTTAAGTACCTTCTGCCTGAAGGCCCTTTTGGGAATGTCTGGCAAAACAGCTAAACTAGTTAGTTTTTATAGATTCTAGGCTCACCCTACCCCTTGTTTAGGTTGGGAGCTCACTGGCCCAGGGCCTCCAAAGAGATCCATCATACCAGAATGAACACAAAACCCAGCCAGTGGATGTAGACAAGTTTATGTGGCTTTACAGAACAGTTCAAACCCCAGTGTTCACTTTTCTCAGAGCTACTTCCCCACCCAAGTCCTTGGGGCAAGCATCCCTGAGATAAGTAGACTACACTCTTCGATTAACTTCCCCAAAACTTTCTGGTACAATTGCAACCTGATCTGGGGCTAATAACGCCATTTCCTCTCTCCCTGCCTCCAGCCCCTTCCACCCAACCCTTGGAATGCCTTGTCTCCATCTGCCTCCTGTGAAGAGTACTCCCTGCTTCCTTGCTCCTGCAGAAACCTAGGGTCATAAACTTGACTTGGCAGCAAGGTAAAGGCCGAAGCTTAAAGGTCTTGGTTCCTGTGCTCACCACACTGGGTTGGGAGAGGAAGGTAAAGGATGACACCTTTTTTCCCTTCCCTACCTCTCCTGCTGTGCCCCAAAACTTAGACACAGCCACATTCACTCACATTCATACGCACAATCATGCACACACAGCGGCGAAGAGAGGTGGGATGGAGAGGAAGGGAAGTTTGCACAAACCAGCTCATGAATGCAACTTGAAAGATTTCACACGGCAAAAGGCAAAACACACACACACACACACACACACACACACACACACACACACATAAATTAAAAAATAAAGAAATACATGTCCCTCCCCCAGTCTCTTTCTTCATCCAGGGGCTGGCTCAGCCCCTCTGAATAAACCCAGAAGCTTCCTACTCCCTCTGGCCAACTGGAGCTTTCACAGGGCCTGGGTCTTCAGTTCAACAGGTTCCCCTGTGCCCTCTGGTTGTCCATTGGAGTCACTGGGCCTGGCACCCTTGAGAATAGACAGTCTCTCAGAAACACTCTTAAGCCGGGGGAAGAGGAGAAAGTCGTAGAGGAGACTGCCTAGTCCTCCTCCAATGATTGGGCCCACCCAGTATACCTGTAGGAAAAGGAGAGGAATAATCAGACTTGGGGAAGGGATCAAGAGCAAGTGGGATGCCTGGGTGGCTCAGTTGGTTAACTGTCTGACTTTGGCTCAGGTCATGATCTCACAGTTCGTGGGTTCGAGCCCCACATCAGGCTCTGTGCTGATAGCTAGGAGCCTGGAGTCTGCTTCAGATTCTGTGTTTCCCTCTCTCTCTGCCTCTCCCCCGCTCATGCTCTGTCTACCCTTTCTCTCAAAAATAAATAAACATTGAAAAAAAATTAAAAGAAAAAAATTAAACAACAACAACAAAAAAGAGCAAGGCTATTCTTTTTCCAACTCTATGGGTGGAAAACAGACATCTGCACTTGGCACATAAACTGGGAACTATTTAAGCAGAAATCAGTGTTTATTTGTTTGTTTTTAAATTCTAAACTGCTTCAGTGCCAGTACCTCAAAACTTACCATTTCTTTTCTGACTCACCAAATTACTCCTTTATCCCACATCTCAGCACATATAAATTCTATTTTTTATCAATTTGCACTAGTTTATATATTGCTTTGAAAAATTTTTTACTCGTGGTAAAACACATAAAATGTATCATCTTAATCATTTCTTTTTTTTTAAGTTTATTTATTTATTTTGAGAGAGAAAGACTGACAGAGCACAAGCAGTGTGAGGGGCAGAGGGAGAGAGAGAATCCCAAGCAGGCTCCACACTGTTAGCACAGAGCCCGATGCAGGGCTTCCACTCCTGAACCGTGAGATCATGACATGAGTCGAAACCAAGAGTCAGATGCTTAACCAACTGAGCCACCCAGGTGCCCCTCATCTTAACCATTTTTAAGTGTACAGTTCAGTAGTGTTACGTATATTCACAATGTTGTACAACAAATCTCCAGAACTTGTTCATCTAGCAAACCTGAAACTCTATACACATTAAATAACAGCTCCCCATTGCTCCCTCTTCCCAACCCCTGTCAACTATTGTTTTGCTTTGTTTCAATGAATTTGACTACGCTAGATACTTCACATAAGCGGAATTATACAGTGACTGGTGTATTTCATGTAGCACAACGTCCTCAAGGTTTATCCAGGTTGTAGCATGAGTAAGACTTTGCTTTTTTTAAAGCTGTATATTATTCCAGTGTATGTACATATTGCATTTTGTTTATCCATTCATTTACGAGGGTCACTGGGTTGCTTCCACCTTTTGGCTATTATGAATAATGATGCCATGAAAACAAGGGTACAGCTTTTAATTTTTTAAAAATTATTTCTGTATGTTTGTCTGGCATTTGGCCAAACAACAGAAACATAACCAATTTTTATTGAGGACTTATTCCATGCCAGATTTTGTGCTAAATGTTTCACACATATAACTTTCATACTTATTTTTCATAACACCTCATTTTATGCTAAGGAAACCGGGGTGCAGAATGACTGAACCATTTGCCATGGTCACACACAAGGCCAATAATGTGCCAGAACTGGAATGAGGCCCAGGCCTATCTCTACTTACACATATCCTGAGCTCTGAGAGTAGAAGTTTCTGACTTCCTGTTTAGTTGTCTGTCCTCACAGTGCTAGGTTTAGAATCCCGTGGATACTTAGTAAAAATCCCTTGACCAACCAGTGAAGGAACAATATGAACAAGAACCTCTCTTTCTAGCAAAATAATGAATCCTGCTCCCATAGGCATGCCAAACTGTGACAGCCCCTTTAGCTGAGTGCTGGTAAAGCAGTTAACACATCCAGATGAAAGGTAGGAGCCGAACATGGAACCTGCAGCCCACACCCATCCAGGAGGGCTTCAGGATCTTGTCCCTCTCCCCTTACTTACCCAGTGGTTGGTGAAGTTTCTGGTGAGAATGGCAGGAGCAAAGGAGCGGGCAGGGTTCATGCCTGCACCAGTATAATACATCTGCAAAAGACACAGTCATAATTGAGACACTTTCCCCTACTCCACCCCAGCTTCTCTCCCCGCAACCCACATGTCCTTGAGGGCTGGCACCTTGCCTCCAGCCAGCAGCAAGTAGGGAAGGACAGGCTTCATGGGGGTTCCACAATGGAATGAAGGCACTGATGCCTCATCGGGGACAGACGATAGATCCATAGGCAAAGCCCACATCTCCCCATGATGCGTACATTTCTACTTTGGGGGCAAGAATGACCAGATGTAGTGGTCACAAAAGAGGAATAGAACAATGTTGATTCCTCTGTGCTGACTGATAGAGTCAGGTGGATTATGTTCATGTTTGACAGTGAGGTGGGCAGAAAGAAATTTAAAAGTTAGGAAAGGTTTAGGGGCCCTGGAATCCTTAAACAAGAAGTTGATTCTTTCTCCTGCTTACCCCAAAGAGATGACCCAGGGTGAGGGAGAAGCCAACAGCCAGGGCCACAGATCCCAGGCGGCCATTCCGCCTCTCGTCGTATGTGGCAAAGATGCAGAGCACAAACTGGAGTGTCAGGAAGATCTCCACCGTGGTGGCCTGGCCCACACTTACCCCAGGGTGCAACTGGGCAAAGGAAGAAGAAAGGAGGCAGCTCATTAGGGTTACCACAATGTCACCTCCTCAAGGCTTCCCGTACAGGAACCCCCTTATGGCATCAGTTGACTGGAGAGGAAGGATAATACAACCACCTTCACAGTAATTGTTTCTGTATTCTTCACAGTATTTGTTTCTTATTTTTTCCTAATACTCCTTCATGGTGGAAATAACTATGCCCATTTATACAGATAAGGAAACTGATGCCCCATAAGGTAAAATAAGTTTCCTTAAGAACCTGCAAGGAGTTGGAAGAAAAGTTGAGATCAGAACTCAGGTTTCTTGAGACAGTCCAGGGCTTTTTGCCTTCCTTACTCCTTCCTTAGTCCTGCAAACTACCTTTGAAACACACACACACACACACACACACACACACACACACACACAAATGTCCCAGCCCCCTGAGGATCCAATCGGCCACCACCAGGCAGGGAATCAGGGTACCAGGTTCCTCCAGCCCCACTTAGCTGACCATTACCGTATTAAGTGCTAGGTTTCCTCGAACGGCAGGCGGAGTAACACTATACAGCACGGCGGCTCCAGCCACAGCTCCCAGGAGTTGGGCTGCCATATAGCAGAAGGCACGGAGCAGCGACATCTGGGAACCCACAAGAAAGGCAAAAGTGACTGCAGGATTGACATGGGCTCCACTGATGTGGCCCACAGCCTGCACCAGCGTAGCCAGGGCCAGGCCAAAGGCCAGAGCCACCTGCAGAACATGCAGGGGTCCAGGGGTCCAACGCAGTGAAGCCCCTAGTCCAAAAAAGACATAGAAGAGGGTGGCAAAGAACTCAGCAAATATGGACCTCCAGAAGGAGGCTGACCGCAGTTCCCACATGGCAGGGGGGATGGGCACAATGCCTGGGTCCCTGATGCCCCCCTGGCCTGATCTGGGTGGACAGTCCCCTTTATAGAGGACTCTTAATCCCTGGGAGGGGCAGGCTGAAGTGGCTGGTCCAGCCTCTTAACCCCTTCACAGCTGTGGAGGGCTGGGCCCACACTTACGCATCTGTTAAAGCTGTTGGATTTTCCCTCCCTCTTCCACTGGGAGATGAGCAGAGCCATAGGTGTTAGGGTGGGGGTAGTGTCAGGGCTGGAGAGGCTCTGAGAGGAAGGGACCAAGAATAGGGGGACTATAAAAGTCTGTCCTTCCCTTTGTGTCAAAGTTGGAGTTCATGGTCCTGACTGTCATCTGTATTAGAACATTCCTCAATTCTGCTTGGAAGGTCAGTCAGACTGAGTTCACTTCATGGGGTATAAGACTGTGCTCCTGAGGACCTTCAGTCTCCTCTGAGTCGGGCAGGGGTAAGGGTGGGGGTGGGGGTCAGGAGTGGGGTCCAGCAGGGAAGTTGGATAACTGAAGAGAATTCTTTAGTTCTCTGGGATTAGAGGGCCTTTGCCCATTGGTTGGTTTGGTCTGGAATCTGTGGACCCTGCAGCTCTGGGACAGAATAGTTCTGCTGTGTCTGGTTTTCTCGAAGCCCAGGTTCCCCACCCCCAACCCATGCCAGCACCTTCCTTTCCAAACCCTCAGCCTGGCCTTTTAAACCACAAAGACAGTTAGGAGGAAGAAGCTATCTTCCATGGATAGGCTGGGGGTGTGGGCCTGAGGAGGGGGAAAAGGGTTAGTAGTTAAATTTCAGAATCAGCTTATACTTCATCTTTCCTAACTTACAAGGTCCTGGCAAGAAGTACTAAAAAGAAAGAAACAGAGTCATGACTATGAACAAGTGGGAGGGTCTAATGCCTCCTAATATGGTCGTAATCAGGACATTAGGGTCTTAAATCTTAATCCCTAGGGAAAAATCTGAGGATGGGGGTGTCTGGAGAGAGAAAAGGATAAAATGGGAAAGGAGAGCATGGGGAACGAGGTTCAGTTGTGCTCAAGTTTGGTGATGAACTTGGGACCTAGAGATGAGTGCTGGGAGATGGTAGAGAAGGCACAATGGGACATACTGGTAGGCTCCAGCATCTCTATACTGTGGCAAGTCATATAGGCCACAAACTTTTCCCATGAAGCCCCAGAAGAGAGCAAAAATTTGAAGGAGAGGTCTGCAGTATTGGTCACTAGCATTGGTCCCATCCAGTACACTTGTGAGGAGAGAGGAGGAACACAGATAATGGCCTATGCTCGTCTCTTCCTCCAATATCTAGCTTGGGGATAAATAGGAACAGTTACAGCAAAGGCAGAGAGTGCATCTAACCCACCCATATGTAGGAAGAGTTGCTGAGAACAGGTCAGAGGAGACTGAAGCTCCCAAATTCATGGAAGAAGAACAATCCATTAGAGATCTATGGAGTCTCTTGTGTTCTAGAAGCCCCACCAATCTCCTCACTTCAGGCCCTGTAACCCTTGTTGCACTTGACTCAGAGATGCTCCCAGTTCCCAGTCACCTCTGTTAGTGAATATGCAGTGTTCACACTGCTTCTGGGAAAGGACCCCTGGACAGGACAGAAGGTAGTCCTTTAACCATCATGGTGTTAAGAGCAGAGAATTTGGCAATAGATACTTTGGTTCAGATGTGGATGGGAATACAAAGTGACAGAACTAGTTATGACTCCTGGTGGGGGTGTAAATTAGAATAATCACTCAGGAACACAGTATAACACCATCTTATAAGGATGAACAAACAAGGGCGCCCGGGTGGCTCAGTCAATTAAGCATCCAACTTTGGTTGAGGTCATGATCTCACAGTTGGTGAGTTTGAGTCCCACATTGGGCTCTCTGCTGTCAGTGTGGAGCCTGCTTCAGATCCTCTGTCTCCCTCTCTCTGCCTCTCCCCTGTGCACATGCTCTCTCTCTCTCTCTCTCTCTCTCTCGAAAATAAATAAACATTAAAAAAAGATGAATAAACATACTTTCTGACCCAGGAATTTCGCTTCTCATGTATATACCCAAGAGGAACTTTTCTATACCTGCACCAGCAGACATGTACAAGAATACTGAGAGCAGCACTATTCACAATAGCAAAAAAAACTTAAAGCAACCCAAATACCCATCAATGGGAGAATGGATGTATAGACAGTGACCTCTCTCTCTCTCTCTCTCTCTCTCTCTCTCTCCCTTTAGGTATATATATATACACACATATATTTCACACAATGGAAAATTATTCAGCAGTCAAAATGAGTGAACTATTGCAGTGATACTCAATAATAGGGATGTATTTTAGCAATACAATATCAAGTAAAAAAAAAAAGTCCCTGATGATTATACATGGCATAACCTTTTTGTAAAGTTAAAAAAAATCGGGGCACCTGTCTGGCTCAGTTGGTAGAGCATGCAACCCTAGATCTTGGGGTTGTGCATTTGGGCCCCACATTGGATTGCAGAGATTACTTAAAAAAAACTTAGGAGGGGCACCTGGGTGGCTCAGTTGGTTGGGTGACCGACTTCAGCTCAGGTCATGATGTCACAGTTCTTGAGTTCGAGCCCCATGTCAGGCTCTGTGCTAACAGCTAAAGGCCTGGAACCTGCTTCAGATTCTGTGTCTTCCTCTCTTTCTCTACCCCTTCCCTGCTCATGCTCTGTGTCTCTCTGTCTCTCAATAATAAATACACGTTAAAAAAAATAAAGAAAACAAAAAACAAAACAAAACAAAACAAAAAAACTTAGGATCTGGGGCGCCTGGGTGGCTCAGTTGGTTAAGCGGCCGACTTCAGCTCAGGTCACGATCTCGCAGTCCGTGAGTTCGAGCCCCGCGTCGGGCTCTGTGCTGACTGCTCAGAGCCTGGAGCCTGTTTCAGATTCTGTGTCTCCCTCTCTCTCTGACCCTCCCCTGTTCATGCTCTGTCTCTCTCTGTCTCAAAAATAAATAAACGTTAAAAAAAAATTAAAAAAAAAATTAGGGATGCCTGGGTGGCTCAGTCAGTTAAGTGTGTGACTCTTGATCTCAGCTCAGGTCTTGATCTCAGGGTTGTAAGTTCAAGCCCTGCATTGGGCTCCACACTGGGTATGAAGCTTACTTTAAAAAAAAAAAAAAAAAAAAAAAAAAAAAAAAATATATATATATATATATATATATATATATATAAAGTTCAGGGGTACCTGGGTGGCTCAGTCGGTTGAGTGTCTGACTCTTGATTTCAGCTCAAGTCATGATCCCAGGATCATTGGATCAAGCCCTACATTGGGCTCCACATTCAGTGTGGAGATATTCTCCTCTCTCTCTCTCCCCCTCCCTCCCTCTGCCCTGCTTCCCCATTCATGCTCTCTCTCTCTAAAATAAAATTAAATTAAAAATTAAATTAAAAAAAGGAATAACATTTAAAAAAAAAATGGGGCGCCTGGGTGGCTCAGCCAGTTAAGTGTCCGACTTCAGCTCAGGTCATAATCTCATGGTTCATGGGTTTGAGCCCCACATTGGACTCTGTGCTGACAGCTCAGAGCCTAGAGCCTGCTTCAGATTCTGTGTCCCCCTCTCTGCTCCTCACCTGCTCACACTCTGTTTCTCTCTCAGAAAGAAAGAAAGAAAGAAAGAAAGAAAGAAAGAAGGAAAGAAAGAAAGAAAGAAAGAAAGAAAGAAAGAAAGAAAGAAAAAGTAAAGTTAAAAAAATCTAAAATAAAAATATGCTTTCAGAACACATATAGATGAAATGAAACTACTACAAAAAACCCCACAAAGAATGATGAACACAGGCTTCAGGATGGTGTTTACTTCAAGTGTGTGGGAGGAGGGGATGAACTGGAATATTTACATACATACATGTAGATTTCTGTGATTTCAAAAAGGTTCCAGTTTTTCTGTTACATGGTTGGTTAGTAATGGTGCTTAATTGGAGTGCCTGGCTGGCTTAGTCAGTGGAACATGAGGTTCCTGATCTTGAGGTCATGAGTTCAAGCCCCACATTGGACATAGAAATTACTTAAAAAAATAATGGTGCTTAGTTTATTATTTAAAAACAAACAAACAAACTGAGGTATTCACCTTCCAATGCCCCTTCTCGGTAAAAGGAGCTTTCCTACTACTCTTCCTTTCTTATACTCTAATAAACTTTGGCCTGTTGCTTAAAAAAAAAAAAAAAAAAAAATTACGGGGAGGCAAATATAAGCCAATGAGGAGGGGATGTAATAAACAAAGGAATATTGCATGCACTTGAAATCCATAACAAACAACAGCAATAACAAACATCCTGGCTAAAGTTATCCCCATTAAATATAAATTCCAAGAGGGCAGGGATGCGTCTGAATTGTTCACCACTACAAACCCCATGCTTGACACACAGGAGACAGTAAATAAATCTTTGTTGAATAAATTAATGTAAGCTCTCCGAGCCTCAGTTTCCTCTGGATCAAATAACATAACATAGGTAAAGTCTTAATATGCTGCCTGGTACAGAATAAAGCACTTAATAAATGGAGACATTTGATGAGGGTTTTATTAACAGCAAGAACTTATCCCTAACCACCAACCCTACAGCCTCTTATAATAAAGAACAGAAGGGCAAAGTGCAGTTAATTTGGTGCACTTATAGACAGCAAATACAATGGTTAGATTTCCTTTTTGAAGCTATCAACTTCTTTCTTTCTTTCCTTCTCCTTCTTTCCCTCTCTATCTCTGCCCAACGTGGAGCTCAAACTCATGACCCCAAGAACAAGAGTCACATGCTCCACTAACTGAGTCAGATAGGTGCCCCAACTTCTACTCTTTATTCCTCATCAGATATTGATAAGAATCTCATGGAGAACTGAACCCTGGTCCATTTCCTTTCATATTGGCCACTTAGCTGAATGCCAAGCTTTCAAATTCAATATGAGCTGTCAAAAACTCATTCGAGTTTTTGCATAGATTTACATATAACTAGAATACCTATTGTTTTCTATTAACCTATCTTTAAAAACAAAACAAAACAAACAAAACAAAAACAAAAAACCCCAGCTGTGTCTCCCTTGAGGAGTGGAATCCAGCCTTCCCTACGCTCCTGCTTGGTATGGGCTGGGTTCTTACCAATACCAGTGCTCCAGCAGTCACTGAGAATCCCACTGCCAGACTGCCTGGCCCACCGGCTTCCAATCACTGCTGGTGAGCCACAGCACACATGGTGAGTACCTGCTGGATAGTGGAGAAAAACTCCAAGCTCAGACCCTGGCCTATGACCCTTCCCGCTCATAGATGAGACCAGAGATGCTAGGACCAGGGTGAGAGAACACAAACATCTCCCCATCTGCTCCCCCCAGGCCCTACCATCTATCCACCAAGGAAGCTTTAAGCAAAGGATCTGCAGCAAGTCACCGAAATTCTTGAGTTGCTTGAGCCTAACTCACTGACCTATTTGCATCATACTGAAGGTGGCTAAATGAGAGGATGCACAGAGCAGGGGTGCCCCCTCTTTTTTTCATTCCTTAAAGTCTTATCAGCCATCCACCCTTATTACCTACCTAGTGTCACCCTATTCAGGAAGGTGGAGACTGCTGCTTACCTGGATGGCTAGCTGGGCTATAGCCACCTGGGGCAGTGCTAACTAGAAAAGGACAGATGTCAACATGGCTGCTGTGCTCTGGGACAGGACATAGGACAACCCCCTAGAGGGGGCAAGCCAATTGGTACAGAGCAGTACCAGAGTGAGGGCAGGATTTGGGTGTGGGCCCACATCAAAAATCTGTGCCATGCTCACCACCACCAGTTCTTCAGGCAAGGTTGAGGGACTGTGCCTAGCACAGAGCTACCACTGGGGCATGAGGCCCTAAGAACAGCCCCTACAAAGACCAGGATGCCCAGGCCTTCAGCCAGCACATCTCTCCCAAACCGTTGGCTCTATAGGTCTTGGGGGTACGTAGGGGAGGGAAGGAAAGATCAGGCTGGCTGTCTGCTCCACTCTTCTCCCCACTGGTCTCTCATATCTCTCCTTCTCCACCTCTCTCTGTCCCCCACCCCCTCAAAAAACTCTCCCAACCAGGCCTCCGCCACTTCATCCTGCACTGCCCCTCCCCCAGCACCTGTTGTGCAAGGAAGGAAGTACTAAAAGACAGAATAAGGGAGTGGTCAGAAAACAGACCCCCACTGGCTTAGACTAGAATTTAACAACAGAGAAGAGGAAAGTTCTGTTTCCTCAGAAGGTTCTCAGAAGGAAGGAGTCTATGGAAAAAGATGGTGGTTTCTCCTCTCTGCAGGAATCTTATCTCCTAGATCATAATTTTGCCAGTCAGGCTCAGAGTCTCTGTTTGGTGTCCTGCTCCAGTTTGGAGACTGCTTTTCTAGGTCTAAGTGAGTGGAGTTGGGATGAGGAGCAAGTGTTTCAGGTGCTTTTTCTGGAGGAGGAGGCAGCCAGAGAGGTGAGAGCTCTACTCTTGTGATTAGAGAACATCTCATGTCCTCCCTTCAGCCAATAGAGAGGAACCTCATCCCTCAACCTGCTACCCCTACCTAGTCAGTGGTCTCCATAAGGGAGCCTTAGACTTTTATACTCACACCTAAGCATCCACTATCCCCAGCCTTAGCCCTTCTCTCTCCTATACTAAGCTCTTTCTTCCTTTTTAGCCCTCTGACCCAAACTCACCCAGGGAGGAGCAAGAGCTTATAATGGCTTCTGTCCACCAGAGGTGCTTACAGTGAAGGTAGAGACTCATCCTTCCACTTCCTAATCATCTTTATAAACCTGGGTTTCGGGAGCCAGAGAGGTAAAGAGGAAAGCTAAAGTGAGGATCTGGAAGACAATAAGAATTCCAGGGAAGGCAAGGTAAGAATATTTCCATTCCTCACCAGAAACAGAGCAAGCCAACAAGAAAGTATCAAGGCTGAATTGGCAATCAGGCCATTGGAATCTGCAAAAGAAAGTTCCTTTGAGGAAAACTGCCTGGGAGTGGAGGGGATTCCTGGAGTCTAACACTCTTGGGATCACCCAGGACAGACCCTAATTTGTCTTTGTCTTCTTTTCTGGTTAGCTTGTTCGCTTTTTGTGTTATCACTCTACTTCATTCTTGTATTTGGGGCTCTTTTCAGGGGTTGCCAGAATTTTTAATTCTAGATTCTCTGACTTCTCTCTTCTGGCCTTAAATAAGCATACACAATTTTTGAATTTTTTTCCTACTAAGAACTATGAAAGTGGAGAAATAGGATTTGTAAAATAACAAACTTGGAGTAATTACAAAGTTTTTTGTAACTTGTAGTAGTGATCATCTTAGAGTCTCAAATATCTCTACAGTAGACTGAATTATCTCTGGATTACTAACAATCAGCCTTCCAACCTCTTTATATTCCTGGGGCTAGGGATCCTAAGTTCACTATACCCTCTTCCATAAAGAAGGCTCCATTTCTCAGTCTCCTAGAGGTGCCATAAGAAGTATAATCCATAATATTAGGTAGTGAGTGCATCTATAAATCTCAGAGAATCTGCAGGCAGAGCTGTTTGTCTTGTTTCATTTCTCCACAGGGGTTTCATGTAATTACCATACCCACCTCTGAGGTTATCCAGGACCAGTTTACTACCTCTCTGAAGTTGCTCCCTGGCCAGTCCATATCATCATGACCTAAAGAATAACCTAGGTCTGAGTTTCATAAAAATATCTAACCTGCTGGGGCACCTGGGTGGCTCGGTCAGTTAAGCATCTGACTCTTGGTTTCAGCTCAGGTCATGATCTGTTTGTGAGTTTAAGCCCCACGCTGGGCTCCATGCTGACAGTGCAGAGCCTGCTTGGGATTCTCTCTCTCCGCCCCTCCCCCACTTGCTCTGTCTCTCTCTCTCAAAAATAAATAAATAAACTTAAAAAAATATATATCTAACCTGCTGACCTAACAGGATTGTATCAGGATCAAATGAGATATACCCTGGCAATATACACATTAAGTTAGCTGCCTTAAAATGTAAATGAACTGATTCATGAATTAATCAGATATATACATAATTTATGATTATCAAGTATTGAACATCCTCTCTGGCAATTACAATGTGGGTGAATCGAGATATGGTCCTGAGGGGTTGGGTGAACTTCCATCTCTCCATCTACCATGTGGAATCTCTATCCCAGCCCCATATTCAGAATGCCAATTCAGCATGTAACCCAGCTCCATTGTGTGGACAGTTTCATAGGACAAAGGCCCCAGCATAGCACACGCCAGCCTAGCAGCCCCTTTGGCTAGCTCCTGAGGGCCCCCCTTCTCTCTCTTTCTCTGGTTATGCTTTGCTGACTGCTGACTCCTGGCAAAGTCCAGAACAATCACCAAGCTCTGTGCATCATCCCTCTCCCATCCATAGTTAAGGGCTCCAATTAGCACTTGGATCAGGTGAGAGCTCCCACATATTAGAAATGGGCTAATTCAAGAAACAGAATGAAAATAGACTGAAACATCCTGTACTTGGCTCCTTCTCCCCTTCTTTTCCTAGGGAGTCAGATACAACTCTAAGCCAGGGAGACCAGTGCTCACTATGGTTAGGTTCTGTTCTAAGTACTTAATAGTATATGTGTTATCTCACGTACTGGTTTTCCCTAGGACTGCACAGTTTATTCCCTACTTATTCTATTGACATCCTATCCTTGGATGACTTCACCTATGTCTGCTCTCCCTCAAAAATTATTTTTTTAATTAAAAAAATTTTTTTTCAAAGTTTATTTATTTTGAGAGAGAGAGAGAGAGAGAGAGAGAGAGAAAGAGAGAGAGAATGCCCACAAGCTGGGGAGGGGCAGAGAGAAGGAGAGAACAGAATCCCAAGCAGGCTCCGCATCATCCATGCAGAGCCTGATGCAGGGCTTGAACTCATGACCTAGCCGAAATCAAGAGCTGGATGCTTAACTAACTGTGCTACCCAGGCACCCCTCTCCCTCAAAATTTATATCTGTATATTTACAGAAAATTTTCACCTGCGTGTCCTATGGACACCTCAAATACAGCCTGTCTGAAACAGAATGGATTATCTTCCCCCCATTCAAACATGCTTTTCTTCTGTATCCAATCATTAAATCAGAAACCTATGAATCAGCTTTGATTCCTTCCCCTATCCTCCCATTTTCACCTAACCAGTCACCACCAGAACTCTACCAATTCTATCTTTTAGATGACTTTTTTTTTTTTAATGTTTATTTACTTTTGAGACAGAGAGAGACAGAGCATGAACGGGGGAGGGTCAGAGAGAGAGGGAGACACAGAATCTGAAGCAGGCTCCAGGCTCTGAGCTGTCAGCACAGAGCCCGATGCGGGGCTCGAACTCACTGACCGTGAGATCATGACCTGAGCCGAAGTCGGACGCTTAACCGACTGAGCCACCCAGGTGCCCCGCTATCTTTTAGGTGACTTAACCCACACCATGTCCCACCTGAGAACTCTATATCCTGTTTGACCCTGTTTCTGGTCTCATCCCCTCTCCAATTCATTCTCTATGTTGCTGTCAGCTTTATCTTTATAAAAACACCTGTAATTTGTCATTTCCCTGGGTCCCTTCAACAGCTCCTGAACATCTGAAGGACATTACTATGGGGAGCCTGGGTAGCTCAGTCAGTTAAGTATTTGAGGTTAAGCGTCTGACTCTTAATTCTGGCTCAGGTCATGATCTTACAGTTCCTGAGATCAAGCCCTGAGTCAGGCTCTGCACTGCCAGTGCAGTTGGAATTGCAGTTGGGATTCTTTCTCTCCCTTTCTCTCAAAATAAATAAATAAACATCAAATTAAAATACATTACTATAAATACAGGACTCCTCATCATTTACCCTCAACTTTCCCAACTGTTCTCCATATCTCTGCAGCATGAGGCCCTGGCAATTTTGTGCTTCTTGTGGCTTCTCACATACTTCATTCTGTTTCATTACCCAGTGCTTTAGCAGAAGCTGTTCCCTATACCTTGAATGTCTTTTCCCCTTTCATATGTCAAGTGAAACCCTATCATTTCTTAATTATTATGCATGGAAACGTTAAGAATTAATTACTTGTACATTAGCAACGAGGTAGGTAAATCATCTCAATGATGAAGGTGAGTTTTTATCACATAGATGGTCAGTCTGTGAAAGTAAAATAATACAACACATGACAGGCAAGAAGCTATTTCCTCAGCAGGGAATAAAGTAACAGAGGTGTATCTAAGTGACAGTGTGAGAAATCTGCAATGATTGCTTCAGCTCTTACACCTAGGATGGAAACAAAGGAGAAAAGCTACAGAAACAGAACTCAGGAACTTTCTTCTCATTACCCCCAAAATACAAAGTACTGAGAGAGCAGGACTTTTCAGAAGGAATGCTCTCCTCCATGCCTTCGCTCCTAGGCTTAGGAGGAATATAAACCGCTCTTCTCAGACACCTTAGGCAGGATGTGTGAAGGCTGGACCAGGCTGACCCCTGGTGGAGAGAATGAACCAGTCATTGCACTCCAAGAATGTGATCGCAACACTTTCTCCCTTTATCCTCGTTCATTTACTAATTCAAAAACAACAGTACTTACCCTGTGTTTAGGGTAAAACCGAGGCCTTAGGTCACAGAGAACAAAGGGCTTAATCGCCATTCCTAAGAATTCTTAAGAAACCATTCTTAATTCCCATTCTTAAGAATCTAATGGGTGAGATAAGTAGCTGCCCCTTTAAATGTTCCCTTCTCGGCAGCCCTAGGGAGAGTGGGAGTCGTTAGGCGGCTAATGCAGTAAGTAGTCCAGGGGAGAAATGTGATGGGGATTGAACGACCATCAGATATATGAGGGAGACAAAGAAATCCAAGGGCTTCCAGGTTTCTGGCTTGGGCAACTGGTTGGTTATGGGTTGCAGTTCACAGGGTCAGGGAACCTACGCGGACTGGGTCAGGGAACCTACGCGGAGGAGGAATGGTGTGTAAGAAGACAAAGTAAGTTTTAGACACGTTAAGTTTGAGGTCACGGGAGGGATGGGAGTGGGCTACATCCAGGTAGAAATCTCTAATAGGTTGTTGGATATACAAATGGGATATACAAATCAGGAAAGAAATACGGGGTAGGGATTTAAAGTCCTTCTCCAGTAACTCTGAACATATAAAAACCAACGTTTACAGTATTTACACATTATTATAAAACAGCCTGCTACTTAACCTAGTGGTTATTTGTCAAGTTGTATTCTAGGTTATGCTCTCGTTTAATTTTTGTCAAGGTCTAAAGGGTTATTTTTTACAAATGAGAACACTTAAGGATCAGATTAAGTGATTTGCCCAAGGTCACATAGAGGAGCTAGGTTTGAATCCGATTACTATTTAATTCTAAAATCTATACTTTTTGACGTCTTGCTACACCGTCTTTCTAAAGGTCCTACTTGGTAAAAACGTGAGCAGCACTGCCGGGAAAAAACCGAAATAAACCGTACCAAGCGCATGCGGACCAAGAATACATTTCACTAAGATGGCGGCTCCCCTGCTGGACGCAGGCTCCCTTACGTCATCACACTGCGCGGCCGCCTTTCGCGCACCACGTCGGAAAGTAGCAGGCGGGCAGATGGCCCGGTCCCAGGCCAGAGGGCGTGCCCTATTCATCCCTGGCGCAAGATGGCGCTGCCTTTTGCACGTTCCCTGTTCTTGTGCCGCTGGGGAGCTAAACGATTGGGGGTAGCCGTCGCGGAAGCCCGCAGAGGTAGGATTATCTCTTTTACTCTCTTTTATCTCCAAAATGGTTTCCGTTATTCCCGAGAGTCCCCTTGGGTCATTTACCCTCCCTGATCTGCTTTCGTCTTGAGAGTCCAAACCCGGGACACAATCTGGCTTTTTTTTTTTTTTTTTTTATTCCGAGGCTTTTCCAGCCTGAAAGCCCATATTGAAGCGCCTCACTCTTGCCCGCGTGACATTTTTTCTGTTTCCTCGTGAGCGCATGACTGTTTCAGATCGTAATACGTATATATCACTAGATCTAGGGGTTTAGCCCTCGTCATCATCTAATCTCTTTGCTCTGCTCACAGGCATCAGTTTCAAACTGGAAGAAAAAACCGCCCACAGCAGCCTGGCGCTCTTCAGAGGTGACACAGGTGTCAAGTATGGCATAGTAGGATTGGAGCCCACCAAGTTGGCCCTGAATGTGGAGCGCTTCCGGGAATGGGCCGTAGTGCTGGCAGACACAGCAGTCACCAGTGGCAGGCACTACTGGGAAGTGACAGTGAAGCGCTCCCACCAATTCCGAATAGGAGTGGCAGATGTGGATATGTCCCGGGATAGCTGCATTGGTGTTGACGATCGTTCCTGGGTGTTCACGTATGCCCAGCGCAAGTGGCACACCATGTTGGCCAACGAAAAAGCCCCTATTGAGGGCATGGGGCAGCCAGAGAAGGTGGGGCTGTTGCTGGAGTATGAGGCCCAAAAGCTGAGCCTGGTGGATGTGAGCAGGGTCGCTGTGGTCCACACGCTACAGACAGATTTCCGAGGTCCAGTGGTACCTGCCTTTGCCCTATGGGATGGAGAGCTGCTGACCCACTCAGGGCTTGAAGTGCCTAAAGGCCTCTAGTATGTGTTTCATTGGAGTGCCCAATCATGCTCTTCCTTGGGTAGCCTCCTGGTGAAACTGTCTGAAGCCTTTTAATTTTGCCGCTAAGCAACCTCCAACTCCCGCAATTCAGTGTTAGGCCCTCTGTGCAATATCTTAGTCTTTTTCCTTTCCCCTACCCTGTGAAAACTAGGCACACAGCCACCCTCTCCCCTCCCCCAATCTACTGCCAGTTTCCTAGGCTACCCTGAGTGTACTTAATGTGACTGGCTTTCTTCGGTCCCTCTGCCTCCCTGTGCCCAGACCTCAGACTGCATTCAGTCCTGGGGTCTTCGCTTTCAACTTTGAATTTATTCATCACTGTGATACCTCTGCCTCCCTTTGCCCCCATGTGATTCCCCCCTTCCCCCACCTTGGGGCTCTACAGAATCTCTCCAGAGTAAATCCTTTCTACCTCTGGCTGGAGGAGTGGTACAATGACTTGGCCCTTTCCCTGTAGCACATACAGAGTCGACTCTGGCTCCCCAGGAAGTTCTTTACTGTCTCTGAATGAAACAGAGCCCTTCTTTCCTAGTACCTCAGTGCCAGACTCTCAGCCCCACACTGCTGCAGCTATCACCACCCAGAGTCCATCTGCCTTAATCTGCACATCCCTGACATCTGGTCAATCCATTATAATCATTGGGCCAGTTACAACCATGATCAAAGGAGACAAGATACTTGTGCCACAGTTGGAACTTCCAGAGGGAGGTGGGAGGCCTGAGGTCTTGCACAATCCCTTTTTGAGCCTGCTCAGACCCATGCCCTCACTATCACCACCCACTCTCCCCTCCACCCCCTCCAGCAGTTGCTGTATCCTAGCAACTCTAGGATACAGTTAACCTAGAGTAGTATTTAGGGTCGACGAAAACGTGGTGGGATGAGTATGTACGTGAAATATGTATTGTTTGGGCTCTGTCTGACCTTGTGGTTCCCTCTTATTCTACCTTTATGATGGTGACGCAGCTGGATGCCCCTGTGGGAGAGAGAGAAGGACTGGGCTTAACAGTTATAATTTGTGTAATTAAAGTTTATTTGAGCACAAAATACTTTCTCTGTCTAAAAAATTAGCAGTAGCAGCAGTACTTCCTGGCTAAGGAGGGCAGACCTCTCCAGACTATTAAAGTCTGGTGCATAGCTGTCCCACTTCCTTTGTGGATACATACCTGTACATGGTGGCTAGGGCCCCTTTACCAGAGCATCTCTGTCTCTCTCATGATGCTTTTTAAAGAAAGGGAGAGGGGATCTGGGTGAAGACCTGGGATGATTTTGAGTGGGCTAAACCATTAGGCTGTACCTCAAAGAAAGTCAGTCTCCATGGATTGCTCTACTGCATGGGTCCACCAAGGCACTTCTCTATACTCTGTCTGCCAAGGGAATGGGGTATTTTCACTCTCACAGAAAGCAGTAGCCTAAGTCTTGGTCCCCACTGAAGCAGTGCGGCTCTCCATAGCATGTTTGGTGGTTATGGGTTAAGTGTGTGGCCAGTCATGCTATTTCTTGAGCAGGTACTGTATGTGCACCCCATGCTCACACCATGCTCTCTAAGTTCTCCTTGGACAGGGCCTCAGCCGCTGCTTCGGCCTGAGTCTCAGATGGTGTATAGGAGTCCTGGTAATCCTGAAGCAGTTTCACCACCTCCAGGTGGTTGAACTGCACAGCATCATCCAAGGGAATGTTGCCCCACCTGAAAGGAACAAAGCCCATGATCAGGCAAAGAAGACATTGAGAACGCTATGGTTAAATAGTGACTGTGGTGGCTGGAGGGCAGTGGGAGAAAAGCTGCTGCCCAGCCCTCCTTTTACCTTAATCCTACTCACCTGTCCTTAACAAAAGGATTCACTTTGCAAGCCTCAATCAGGAATTTAACAACTTCGATGTGTCCTAGGAATATGGGCAGAAGGAAAATGAGATGGCACAGATCCTGAACCTTTTGGTGTTAACATTAGTATAGACTTTTGGCAGCTGGAGTCTGAACCAAAATGGGAAAGGCCTCTTCCCATTTTGCTCCCTGAAGCACCCAATAATAGTTGGCCTGCAAACTGCAGGGCATCTGGACAAAACCAGTTCCTTCCCTTGTAACCTTAAGGGCATATTCGATAGGGATTACTCTTGTTAGAAAAGAAAGGCTCTTAGGGGGTGCCTGGCTGGCTCAGTCAGTAGAATATGCAACTCTTGATCTCAAGGTTGTGAGTTTAGGCCCATGTTGGGAGTAGTTTACTTAAAAAAAAAAAAAAAAAAAAAAAAAATATATATATATATATATATATATATATATATATATATATATATATAAAGAAAAGGTCTTCCCCTTTTATTGAACTTTTAGATACCTTCAGCTGCAGCAACATGCAGGGCTGTGCGGGAGTCATAATCTTTCTGTTCCATGTCCATGGCTGACAAGGCAAACCTGAGGGTGGTGGAAAATAGCTAGAGTTACCCAGATCAGCCTAGAATCACTAGTGTCTTTTCTGAAGTGGGGTCAGACTGGATGGATTCCAGAAAAAGTAAAACAGAGCTTATGGTAAGATCTGTAGACTCTGAGTAATCATGTTCTATAACCAGATGAGACTGTTACTCCCGAATCAGACGGGTGTGATGCTTCCAGAAACATCACTGCCTACATGTTTGCTGATGTTGGTGATCTACTTGAGGCAAGGTCCTTAATTACTTCCTAGGATTCTGCTCTTAACACCCAGGTTAATCCTAACAGTGACTACTGTTAATTAAATTCTTATCACATGGCAGTCACTGTACTTAAAATAATCTCCTTAAAAATTTTTTTCTTTAGTGTTTTTATTTTTGAGAGAGACAGAGCATAAACGGGGGAGGGGCAGAGAGAGGGAGACACAATCTGAAGCAGGCTCCAGGCTCCGAGCTGTCAGCACAGGGCCTGATGCGGGGCTTGAATTCACAAACTGCAAGATCATGACCTGAATGGAAGTCGGATACTTAACCGACTGAGCCACCCAAGCGCCCCTAAAATAATCTCATTTAAATGCAATCTGTGCTATTGTATCTGGCTCTAAAGCTGAAGCACTTAACTATTTTGCTGTGTTGACTCCTAATGAGATCTCTGACCAGGAGTATTTTAGTGTGTTTATTTAGTACCTTCGAAGAGCTGAGACATCTCCACTATAGGCAGCAAATAATAGGTTCACCACAGTCTTGTTCTGGAAAACAAATTATACCCACCTTAGATCAACTGTGACTTTGAGCTTACCCATGCCCAGCTCTGCCCTGTGACCGTTCTACAAAGATGCTTAGCCAAGGGTATTTCTAAAGCATTATGGAATGTTATATTCTGAAATATTCTTATAAGCCACCTTGGGTTTTCCTTACCCGAACTTCTCCCCCTTCACGCCGTGGGTCTAACTTCCGAGCACAGTGCCTCAGGTTGTCGTAGTTGTGGAAATTGAAGAGAGACACCAACTTCTAGAATCATAAGCCAAAGAGATTGTTTACTTACTCCCTGCACTTCGTAGAAGCTCAAAATTGTTTCATTTACTCATTCAAAAACATTAAGTCCTACATGCAAAGTAACTCACCTGGCAGAAGCTGATGCCCCTGTGGCTGTTCCCTAGCTTGTCCAGTGGAGGTGACAGACACATCATTCCCATGACATTGGGTACTACTAGGAGGATGGCTCCTGACACAGCTGACTTGGCTGGCAGGCCCACCTTGGGGACAAAGTTGAAACTGAGGATAAGCTAGAGGTGCCCCCAGGTCCAGATGAATAAGTTAGTCTATCCCAAATGACTGCATAGGCAAAGCCACATCCATCTCAACCTTTTGGCTTGTTAATTAGCTTCTTTTCTTACTAATCTCCTGCCCTCTCCCTTAAATTAATGGCTTCAGTAAGGAAATATTTGTTGAGTGTCTATGCTGTGCCTGATGCTGCCCTAGAACTAGGACAGTATCATTTGACTTCATTCTGGTGGTAGGAGATACATCATCAACAGAGAAAAATAACCACAGCTTGTGGGAAAACACAGGAGAAATGAAGTAGGGTGCAGGGATAGAGAATGAAGTGGGAGGGGGGCCTACTGGAGACAGGATGGTCAGAAAAGCCTCTCTGAGGAAGTGGCATCTAAACTGAGACCTAGAGAAGTGCCAGGCACGTGAAGAGCAGCAGAAGAGTGGCTTAGAAGCTGCAGCATCATGTATTGATGTGTTTGAGGGATTTGGTGTGTTTGACAAACTCCCCTAAGGATTCTCAGCCTAACTGCCTGGCTGGAAGCTACTGAATGATAGGCGGGAACAAGCTTCCATCCTCAACTTTGAGAGACTCCGTGTCCTCATGTCTCGGCTCTGGACTGGTGGCAAATGGATGGCAGGGCCAGCAGCACTCACATGGAAGGCAAACTGGCCTGAGAAGTCGTACATGCCGCAGGAGTGCATGAGGCTGAGGGTGTTGCGCACTGCTTCAGCGCTCAGCACGCTCTCTCCTGTGATGGGGCAGATCCCGCCATTGGCCAGGGTGGCTGCCATGACACTGCCTGACTCACAGGTCACCTCCACGGAGCACAGCTATGGAGACAAGGCAGAGGTGAGGGTGCAGTGTGGATGTGAACACTGTGCTCTTGGGTCTAGAGCAATGTTCTGGGCATCCTGATCTTTCAAAAAGTTCCCCTGGTGTTTCTGAAGGACACCAGAACCACTGAAAAGGAGCATCCCTCTTGTGGGTGAGAGGAAGGATGGCAGTCTGTCCTGTTCCTTTGGCCCGGAGCTAAACAGAAGTGTTTCCTCACCTGGAAATAAAGATCAAGGGCAGCCATCATGTCCACCCCCTTAGGAAAGCACTGTAAGAAAGAAGAAGGGAGAGCATTTCTTTTCAGGCCATCAGCAGATCCTGTCACATTGCCAGGATCTCAAGCAAAGTCCCCAGCCCCAGTTGCCCTTCCACCAGCTGCAGAATTCCCGGGGACTTTCTATACCGGCCTCTCCCAATTACCTTCTTTTCCTTTAGATAGTAGCCAATGGCATAATTCCGATCCCCTGTTTCCTTCTCTGACTGGAATCTGAAGCAAACACTGAATTTAGTACTTGATGTTTGAGGGTGGGTGTAAGGAGAGGGGAAAAATACCTTCCTTGAGAGAGATAGAACTAGATCACACATGTCAAACTAAATCAGCCCCTGTATAAATTCTCACAGTAATACTGGAGGAAACTTCTGACCCTGAGGAAACACTGGGCAAAACTTTATTGTAAAGCATAAAAAAACAAACCAAACCCAAAATGGGTCATCTAGTTTGGGAAAACTGATGAGCATTTTAGCCTTGAGGGACTCGTCAAGAAAGGGTTTAAGAATAAGCCCTCATACTGCCTCTCTTAAGTACTAAGTAGAAATGGAGGGATGCCTGGGTGGCTCAGTTGGTTAAGTGTCAGACTCTTGATTTTGGCTGAGGTCATGATCTCATGGTTCATGGATTCAAGCCCCACGTCTGGCTCTGTGCTGACAGTGCAGAGCCTGCCTGGATTCTCTCTCTCTTCTCTGCCCCTCTCCTGTTCACGCTTGCGCACACACGCACCCTCTCAAAATAAAAACTTAAAAAAAGAAATGGAACAAGTTTTTTTTACAAAGTAAACATGTCAATGAAGGGACTCTGAGGAAGCTATGTGGCCAAAATTCCCCTGGATTTCTTGCTCTTAAGATTTATCACCACCCCCACCTTCTCTATCACACACATGCACACACAAACACACCCCACAATGTATTCATCCAATCCTATGAACAGAGCCTTACGTAGCATTGCTGAAACCCATGTATTCGTTCCCAGCCATTTTGTTCAGATACTGTAACACCTAAAAGAGAAAAAGGAGCATGGAAGGCACCACATGAAAGAGAACCTCTACTAAACACACACTAGCCTGCCTAACTTTTTTGAACTCCTCAGTCCTTATCATAGCAGGGACTCAAGAGACTTTTTCCCTCTGAGGCCACAGATCCCCACACCTCTGGAAATAAAGCTTCTAGTATGGGCTGGTGCATTATCAAAGTGGGGTTAGAGCCACGCACTGGGACACTTGGAAAGGATAACATGCCATCGAGAAAAGCAGCCAGGAGCTGAGTAGCAAGGGAACTTACAAAATCAAACTTCTCTGCTTTGTTACAGTCCATCTGCAAAGAGAGAGAGAGAGAGAGAGAGAGAGATCAGCATTCCAAGCCTAGGAGGATGACAGGAGTGCCAGGAGGACCTAGTGGAGTTAATGTCTTAGACTGGTTTTGCTAGTGACTTTTTTTTTTTTTTTTTACAACTGAGTCTTTTTGTATACCTGCATATCATATCCAATGATCTTAAAAACCAAACCATTTAGATTTTAGTATCAAGTAATGAGTACAAATAACCTCACCCCATCTGTGAGTTTTACCCATCCCTGAGCCTCACTTCCATTTCCATTCTCAATCCCAGCCCTCATCTGACTCTCACTTTCCTTCTCCTGATTCCAGTCCTGTCCCCAAGCCTCATTCCTATTCCTGATCCCCATCCTCATCCCTTATGGCCCAAGCTAGAACCATACTCTATCCCTATCCCTGACTCCCATAGCTATCTCCAACTGGAGTGACAGGAATGGGATCAGGAGGGGTGTTGCATTTAATACTCAATTACATCAATTATATTGATAACTGAAATAAAGCTGAAGATTTTAGCCGAGTGTCAGGTCCAATAGGCCCACTTAGATGGGAACGGAATGAGGCAGGTGCCAGTTACAGGGCTGTAGACAGAGCTATCCCGGGGCAAGAGGAGAGCCTGAGCCTGGTCTGGTCTCCCATTCCACCCCCACCACACTCCATTGCTTCCTGTACATGTCAACTATAGTGTCAACACCATAGGGACTCTGACACCTGAGTCCCAGGGGGGAGGGTTCCTAACACCACCTTCCCCAGGAGGGGCTGTGATTGGCTCTGGAGTGTTGCGGCCCACACTGTTCTCAGGTTCTTGCTCAAGCCCTGGGAGACCTACAGCTGACAGACCAGCCTGATACCCTTGCTCAAGGCCAACTCACAGTTTCAGGTGACGTGAATAGCTGCCCTGGCCTGGCCATTCACCCTTCTTTCTGTGTCCCTCACCCAGAAGTGGCCAATCAGTACCCAACGGTGCTGTCCTCCCCTGTGTCTGGCATTTGGCCCTTGGTCCTAGGCAGGGGTCAAGACCTGAAGACCTGCTCACTTCTCTAAGGGCCAGGAAGCTCTGGGCTCCAGACTCAGGGTTGGGGGCAGAGGTACAGCTCCTTTTACTAACATCTTCGACATATGTGGGTCCTTGCTGTGCCCTCACTACTTCCTGGGGACCCTCATAGGAACCAAGGCCCAGCAGTCTCCTGGAGAACTGGGCAGATATGTGGGATATAGGAACAAGGGGGTTTAGAGAACAGTACCTTCCAGATGGCTAGGATGGCACTGACCTTGATCAGGGAGCTCACAACAATGGCACCAGCATTGACCATGGGGTTATGGGGGATTCCTGGAGAAATACAAACCACCCAGAGTTTTATTAGCTGCTGAGCAAAGCCTCCTTTACAGCCGGCCCACTCTGCAGGCTAGACAAGAAAAATTTCTTTGCTGGGGAGGATGAAATGACAGAGCTAATCAGCAAAGTCAGAGAAATAAACAAACAAGGCTGGAGGGATAGGTGGGAATAAGAAGAGGGACATCTATGAGTCTGGCCTGAGCCCTGGTAGTGCTCACCTTCCTCATTGAGAGAGAGCTTGTTGTAACGTAGGCCACTGGGCTCCTTGCCCACAAACTTGTGCACATAGTCAGTGCCTAGGGTGCTTATGGAGATGGCATAGGTGAGGGGCTTCACACAAGACTGCAGGCAGAAGGGGATCTTTGTGTGGCCCACGGAGTGCCTGGGGGCAGATAGGTGCCATGAAAGGGATCAGTCTATGTTCTGCACCCGTGCTCTGCCTCCCCTTCCTCTCACCCAGCATCTTACCGCTGACCATCCACAGTGCACAGGGAGACACCCCACAGGTCTGGATTGGATTTGGCCAGCTGAGGGATGTAGGCCGCCACCTGGGCATGAGTGGGGAGACAAAACAGACAGAATGGAGATATGGATGTAGAGGGGGAACAGAGATAATCAGAGTCAGGATAAAGGTGAAAATTCTGTCTTCTGAAGGGCAATAGGGTTCCCTCCTGCCTGTTGTTCTCAGGGACACCCAAGCCTTAAGTCCAAGAAGGCCTTAGCTTTCTGTAGCTCTATTCCTATAGAGATGGCAGTAAAGCCTACGGAAAGTAAAAAGAGGAAAATTCTGGGTTTTGGTTCTCAGGCTCAATTACCCTATAGGTCTCTTTCAAAGTTTGATTGAATCCTTTATGCCACTTGTCCCCTAAGAAACTTCAGATTCCTTCACCTGCTCTAGAAATCACATGTATAGAAATACATAAAGCATTTGTCCCCATTTTTAGAGGTTCTGCTTCTTATCTCTCATCCATGGATTCCCAGCCCCAAGAAATTTCCAAGAAGCAAGGTATATCTGGCCCAGAGCCCTTGCCCCTCCCTTAGTCCCCTGGCCCTCACTTTGCCTCCAGTGAGCTCTTTGGCATCCTCAAAGATGCGATCCACATGGCTCGTGAACTCCTCAAAATCAGGAATGACAAACTTCTTTCGGAATGCCTGGGTCAGGAGCACAATGTTGCTGCTCACACACCTGGATCCCAGACACGATTGGGTTAGGGGGCTGGAGAGATGCAGCTGTGACTCACTCTGGAGCCATGGAAGTTGGGAATAAAGAAGGCGTGAGTGGTCATGAGGTTTGGGACCAACAGCTCTATAACCTTTGGCATGTCACTTTATCTTTCTGGGTCTTAAGTTTCTTTTGCCCCTAAAATGAGGGGTTGTTGTAATGATGTGGAAAGATACCCCAAGACAGTGTCTTGGGATATAAGAAAAAAATACCCATATAATATGTATAGTGGGCCATCTTTATATTTTAAGAATCCTAAGTCATATAAGTATATTTATATATATTCCTGTATGTATGTAAATGCATAGGACGTTATCTAGAAGATACCCACTAATCTGTTAACAATGTTTACTTCTGGGAAAGGGGACTGGGATTGGGGAGAGAGGGTAAGGAGAACATGTATTTCTATATTGTTTGAACTTATTATAATGTGTATATGCATGTTCATATGTTACTTGTGTAATAAGTAATAAAATGAAGGGTCAAACTATCCAATCCCCAAGAGCCCTCCCTGCCATTATAGTCTATGTCCACATCAGTTTTGAGAGTGGGTGCCCTTGTTTCTGGGGCCCTCACTTTTGGAAGAGATCTCGGTCCAAGAGGCCACCACTGCTGGACTCTCGAACCATGCGGCGCATCTGGCTCATGCAGTCCCGAAGCCGGGGATCTGATGTCTGCAGTCCAGTGGCCTTCAGTGCCTTTAGGGGAAAGAAGAAGCCTGGTAAGGTCAACTACAAGGACAGCAATGCAATCCTAATATTCTTTCCCAATGGATAACAACTAGCTCAATCCCAACTACTGTAATAGGTGGAACAAATGGGTTTGCAGACTAAGAAAGGAGAGAATTGTGCAGCTATGGAGACTGATAAAGGTTTCCTGCCCTTTTTTATCAAGGAAGCTGGTTCCTGAACCCTTGGGGTCAAAGTCTCAAACCAAGAAGAATGGCTGAGTCAGAGGGTTTCATCTTCCTACCCTGGTCCAGGATTGCCTTATGAATCTAGACATCTACTACCATATTGCTACCATGGCCCGTTAGCCATCCCCCCACTTCCCAGAGATCCTGAAGATTCAGTGTTCTGAGCAGGTAGAGAGGAACTTACAGTAGTGAACTTGTGGATAGGGATTCGTTCCTGTCCCTCAGCAATAGTGTAGAAGAGCAGATCACCCAGGCGCGACAGCATGCCACTCTCTGATGAATCACTGTTTGGGGGCAGAGATAGGGGAGGAGGATAGGAACGTGAGAACTGCTCCCTGCTTCTCCTCCTAGAACATGGCCTTATAAGTAGATAGGTGTCCTCACTCTATGCCTCCTCCCTGAACCAGCTGATCCAGCCTTATAATTCCAACTTTCACATCTGTCCTGAGAAGTCAAATCTTACTGTCTAGATTTCTTTTGTTCCTAACCTTCAGACCTTTATTTCTAGCTGCTTTCTAGACATTTCCATTTCTAGATGTCCCATAGGGCACTGCCAAACTCAAAATGTCCAAGTGTCCAAATGTCATTTCCCCTCCCTCCCTCTGCTCCTCTTCTGTGCTTCCCATTTGGGTTAATAGCCATATCACTCACCCAGGTGCCAACCCAGAAATGTGGAATCATTTGGATAATTCCCATACCTTACATCCATGTTCAGTTGGTAACCCACACTATGTCTCTCAAATCCACCCTGTTTTCTTCCTTTGTGCCAGCACGGCACAGTATAAAGAACAAGAGTTTGCCCCTTAATAGCTGTGTGACCTTAATATAGATAGGAAATCAGGTTATTTAATAATGCTGAACATGCTTCCTCATCTGTAAAATAAGGGTAGTAATGTCTGCTTTACATGGATGCAGTAGGCTTAATTAACAAAACATTTAGTGGAAAATGGTCTTTTATAAAGTAAATGCTCAGTAAACCATGCTTCATCATCAGCTCCATATTGTCTGTTCCCTAACTGCTATCACCCTCCCTTGACTTCCAACCCATCTTCCACAATGTGCCAGTTAACTTTCTAAAAGTCAAATATCATTTCTCTACTCAAAAACCTTTGATAGCTCTCCAGTGCCTACACATAAGTTATTTCTTGGTATGGCATTCAAGGCTCTTAAAACCTACCAACATTCTTTTTCTATTCTCCACCATGTCCCAACACTTCAGTTACGCCAGATAACAGGTAGGTCCTTGTGGACCAGATATGGTTAGGCTTCCTGGCCTTTGCTTATGCTGCAGCTTCTGCATGGAATTACCTTTTTATCCCTTCACTTGGAAAAGTCCTGCTCATCCTTCAAGGTCCAGATCAAATGTTACTAATTCTATAAAGGCTTCCTCAAACCTCCCAATATTGTTTATGCTGCTGGTATGACACAACACACCATCTTACTGACAGAAGACTCCCTTGCTCCACTGTTAGAGGTGTGTGTGTGTGTGTGTGTGTGTGTGTGTGTGTGTGTGTGTGTTTAGCATCAACATTCTTTATTTTTATTAAATTAGAAGTACAGGAGTGCCTGGGTGGCTCAGTTGGTTAAGCATCCGACTCTTGATCTTAGCTCAGGTCTTTATCTCAGGGTTACGAGTTCAAGCCCCATGTTGGGCTCTACGCCCAGCATGGAGCCTATAAAAAAAAAAAAAGAAGTACATTGCAAAATCGTAAACAGGTATGATAATATTTTGGATTACAGATTAAATTCAAAATAAAAAGATGTAGGGGTACCTGGGTGGCTCACTGGTTAAGTGTCCAACTTTGGCTCAGGTCATGATCTCACAGTTCATGAGTTTGAGCCCCACGTGGGTCTCTCTGCTGTCAGTGAGGAGCCTGCTTCAGATCCTCTCTCCCCTTCTCTCTGCCCTTGCCCCACCCTCATGCACTCTCTTTCTCAAAAAAAAATAAATAAATAAATAAATAGAATAAAATAAAATAAAATAAAAATAAAGTGATGTAAAATTTTTTAAAAATATTTTAAGTAGTCTCTACACCCAACGTGGGGCTCGAACTCACAACCTCAAGATCAAGAGGTGCATGCTCCACTGACTGAGCCAACCAGGTGCCCCAAGATGTAAAAATTTCTAATTCCAATTTTTCTGATTTGAAATTAGAAAACACCTTTAAAAAAAAATCTCCTACCCCCCCTTACCCATTTTGCACATCCTACCATCCCCTCCCTCCAGGTCTTTGTGTTTTGGATACCTATGTCTTCCTAACATTGAGCGAAGTCCCTAGCCCACAGTGGGTCTTCAATAAAGAATTACCAAGTTACATTTCTAGGAAGGTCCCTATTGCCCAAAATATCTCTCTTGCTGGCTTATAATGCTTAACATTCCAGGTATTAAAAACTTCTTGGTCTTCAAGAGTTCTATTAATATGTTAACAGATTTAGAGAAATTATTTTATCAGATCATTCCAAATATGACAGCTATTTGAGATTAAGACCCTTTAATCTCTTTGATCCAGCAATTTGACTTCCAGGTATTTATCTCGTAAGTGTACTTACATACCTACAAAATAACATATTCCCATTTATTGCATTGTTAGTAATAGTAGTACTAGAAACAATGTAAATGTGCATCAACAGGGAACTGCTTAAATTATGGTACATTCATGTAATGGAATATTATGCAGTATAAAAAAGAAGAGATGAGAGAATTCTTTAAGTACTGATATGGAATGATCCCTAACATGTCATATTAACTAAAATAAGCCATCTGTAAAACAGTGTTCATAGTATGGTACTATTTATGTTTAAAAGGAAAAAGTATATTTGCCTTTACAAGCACAAAATATTTCTGGAAGGATATATATGAAACTTGTTAAAAAATAAAAAGAAACCTGTAAGCCTGATTTACCTTCCTCTAGGGTGATGAAGCAAGTGCTGGGCAAAAGGAGTGGGAGGGATACTTCCCACTATATATCTTTTTGCATATTTTGAGCCATATGAATATGTATATATTATTTATTGAATATGGACATATTATCTATTGAAACACGGCATTAAAACATTAAAAGTCTCTCAAGAAGCTTGGCATAGACCAGGCATGTATGTGTTTAGGGTCAGGGGTCAGAAAGAATACCAGGAGAGGGGTGTTTTCTTGTTTCTGAGGAAATCCAACTGTCACAATGAGGCTAGTGCCTATAAGGAGGACAGAGTCCATCTGGTGATAGAAGGGAGGAGGAAAAAGCTATATGAGGAATAACGCAAGAAGGAAATTATGTAGGAACATTTAGAGGGCAAGTCTCTGTGCCTGGAAGCTGAGGGAAGACAGGAAATAATGCCATACCACTGAAGTATAACAAGCCTTAAGAAAATTGCAAACCCTTTGGCCCAGATAAGGATTGATCTATGATATAATGTTGAGGGGCGAAAAAGCAAGGTGCAGAACAATGTGTATACCATGATACCATTTTCATAAAAAAGAAAGGAAAAAAATATCAACATGTATTTGCTGATACATGCATACAATATCTTTAGAAGGTTACACAAGATATCGATGACAGGTGTCCCTGGGGAGCAAAATTTCCTAGGAATTTACTCTAAGAAATAATTGAACCGGTCCACAAGAATATGTAGTAACCAGATTGAAGACTGGTTAAATAAATTATGATACCTCACACAATGGAATCTTAAAATGGCTAAATAGCAGCCACTAAAATGACAATAATATCACACACATACACATTCAATGGTATTAAAAGCTGTTTATAAATGAAAAAGGTTACCAAGGAATATGAAGACTGTAATCCTATTTTTGTTAAAATTTTATATATACATATATAGGGTATGTATGGATATACATCACAACATTAATGGTTACCTCTAATTTGGGATCTTTATTTTCTTCTTGATACTCTATCTTATTTTTCTTTTATAATCAGGAATAACAAAGCTAAATATTAAAAAAACAAACAAGAACCTGAATACCAGGGCATTTTTTCTGCCTTCCTTCTCCCCCACCCCCCAAACACAAGAAACCCTCCCCATCATGGTGTCACAGTCCAGAGCCAATCCCCCTCCAGTGCTCTCAATTCCTTTTGCTCAAGGGAGAACCAGATCAAGGCTCCTACTAAGAATTCCCTGGGAGCAAAGGCAGCCATAGGCAGGAGGATCAAGGCTCCCCAAACACTTCCATCACCAGACACCACTGGGTAAGGAAGTATGTGTAGAAGGAACCAGGGATACTACTTGCTTCCCAGGAGGTTTAAAGGTGAGGGAGATTAAGGCTTTGCTCTGTCCCACCATTTCTCCCATGGTGATTATTTGGGGAAAGTTGGAATGGAGAGTAGAATGAGACAGAGAGAGGGCTTATTCTTTAAAATTTAAATGTTCCATGTTTCCTTGAGAAGCAGCTGATGGAAAAGGACAGCCTAATAATTAATGATAAATAAATCATACCTTACTGGTCTGTTACCTGTCAGGACAGGAGCTCCAGTGGTGGTGAGGCAGTGCTGTGTCTATCTGGCTACTTTAATTATGATATGCATGTCTTTCTGAATGTCATCAGTACATGTCAATGACAGGAGAAATGGTCCATTTTCTGTTCCTGCTATGATAGTGCAGGGACTACTTGGACAGTGTCTATGTTGGCTGCTGGAAAGGACAAAATTCCCTGCTCAGCTCCGTCTGTGTCTCGGAGAAAAGAGGCTCAGCCACCAAGTTCTCCTGGGTGGAGGAGAGAGGTGCAGCCTCTGGGGCAGAATAATAAATAGCCCAAGGGATGAGAACCCTTCAAATCAGGGAGCCTGAGCAGCACAAATAACGGCTGACTGGTTCTGGTTTGGGAAATCTGAGCCTTATAATTTTTTACCCAATTATAACGATTTTCCTCATTTAACAACCAACTGGAAAACCACCCTCATTCTACAGATTAGGAGCCCCGATAACGCACACATCCAACACATATGCAAACGACACACCACGTACCTGCGCACTAATACACGCGCATCACACATTACACGCTGAGGACATGCCAAAACACAGACACACCATACAGATGGCCAGACACAAGTACTCCAAGACTCGAGGAGGAGGCTGTTCCATACCCACTCATCCCCTAAAATACATCCGAGGACCTAGGAGAGGGAAGGTGAGGATGCGCGGTGCGCACACGGCCCTGCACTCAGACACGTGCACCAACCAACACGCCGCGCTTGTCTGCGTTCCCAGTTAAGTACGCACCTTGGACAGGCACCATCCCGAGGACCGACCTGCCCAAACGCCCTCCCGGGCGGACGGCATGTTACCGCCCGAGCGCGGCGGACCCAAAACCCCAGATCTAAAAGAAAAGGCATCGCAGGCTAGTGAGCGAGAAGAGAAGGGGAGATGAGGTGCGCTCTCGGGGTAAGGGTACTCCGAGCTGGCGACAACGACAGTGGGAGTGGGAGCGAGCCTGTTCCCCTGCCCCTGTCCCGCAAGCCTTACTGATCCCGGTGCTGCGGCTGGTGGCTGTGCGGCGTCTCTCTGCCCAGCGCCGCGGCCTCACTGAGGTGGTGCCGGACGCCCCCGCCAAGAAGAGGGCTCCGGCTCAGGTGACCCCAGCCTCCCAGCCAGCAGTGACTGCCGGCCCCGCTCAGCGCATTCTGCAGAGCCCTCATAGAGCGCATCCCCCCAGCGCGCCGCCCGCTCTGCCCGAGCGACCTAGGAGTCTGAGCCGTGGCTGGAGGGAGGGGCGGAGGAATCACGAACGCCGCGAGGTGGAAGGAGCTCTATGTTGGAGTGCGGCGTTCGGGCTGTGGAGGGGAGGAGGGGCCCAGTGGGTGGGGTTGGAGCAGGAGGAGGGGCCCTAAATGTCTCCGGGTCTCTAAATGTCTCCGGCCCCTGCCAGGTGCACTCAAGCCCCACCTAGAGAGGGTATGGGCGAGGAGTGCAAAGTATCTAAGGAGAGAAAGCTGCGGAGGATATTTAGCGGGTGGAACCAGAGAGCCGTGCCCGAAGTTGGGATGGACAATGCCCAGGTCCAATCATTGGGGAAGCAAAGACCTTGGGGGCGGAGAAAAGATGAAGTTACCCAATTGAGAGCAAGGCAGTGGGTCGTCCGCAAAAGCCTTGCGGATTCTTTAGTGCCTCGACACCCTGCGGCAGCCTGGCGTACAGACGTTGAGGGCGGGAAAGCCGAGGCTTGGCGATTTGCGAAGCTCCCGGAGGACGCGGTGGCTTCAGAACCATGGAATTCTCGGAGAGAGAGGAGAGCGGTACCTCTCTGCACTCAGATAAGAGTGAGCCCTTTTCAAGAGGCCACCTAGTGACCTTCAACATTCCAAGGCCGGAACAGGCCACGGTAACCCGCCGCGTAGACCGGCACGGAGGTCCAATGAACGCGTGGTCTCCGGCACGCGGTATTGGTGAGTGAGGAGTCAGATGGCCGGAAAATACCCTGACCAGAAACAGCCCCTGGGCACTTTAGGGAGTTCCTGAGGTGGTGAAGAGGTCAACCTGGTGGTTATTAGATTGCCTACGTTCACGTGCTATCTCTACCAATTATTTGGTGGCTGTATAGGGCTTGCCTGTTCTCGATAGAGCCTTTATACATTTTATAAGCCGTTAAGTGCTCCCAAAATTTTAGTTATTTGAACTACCACACCCTGTATTCCTCACGTAAAAGAAGTGATATAGAAAAGTAGTGGGTTTTTTCCCTAAAGATTTTATTTTTGAGTAATCCCTGCATTCAACATGGAGCTCGAGGGGCGCCTGGGTGGCGCAGTCGGTTAAGCGTCCGACTTCAGCCAGGTCACGATCTCGCGGTCCGTGAGTTCGAGCCCCACGTCAGGCTCTGGGCTGATGGCTCGGAGCCTGGAGCCTGTTTCCGATTCTGTGTCTCCCTCTCTCTCTGACCCTCCCCCGTTCATGCTCTGTCTCTCTCTGTCCCAAAAATAAAATAAAAAACGTTGAAAAAAAAATTTAAAAAAAACAAAAACAAAACAAAAAAAAAAAACAAAAAAAAAACATGGAGCTCGAACTTAAAGCCCCAAGATCAAGATTCACACGCTCCACAGACTGAGCCGACCAGGCGCCCCTAGGAGACGAATTTTGAAAGCTAAACACATTCAGGAATTTTATCATTTGCAATTAGGAAAACACTCGTCTGTATCTTCACAGTGCCTAACATAGTATCTATATTGAGTAGAAACTCATGTAAATATTAGGTATCATCTAATGCTTGTGGTGTGCCAGCTATTTTATATAGTCCATCTCTCCCTCTTACCAGAGACCTACAAAGTAGTTATTATTAGTCCCATTTTGAAGATGAGGAAACTAAGACTCGGAAATAGGGCTTCTTTGAATAAGGTAACCCAGTTGTTATCTAATACCAGAGCTAAGAATAGGACTCAAATCTCTGACTACAAGGCTTTCTCCATCAATGCAGCTCTTCCCAAAATTAACTGTTGACTCAAATTATCTCGGGAAATGACACCATCCCTAAAGGAAGCATTTTATGTGGAAGCATTATGATACAGTACTGGGAGTTGTCTAAGGTTGGCTGTATCACAAACTATCACCTTTTTTTTTTTTTTTAAGATTTTAATTTTTTTGTTTGTTTTTTAAGTAATCTCTACTCCCAATGTGGGGGTTCTATCTTACAACCCCGAGATCAAAAGTTGCACACTCTACCGTCACTTTACAGTTTTGGATTAGCGTGAACATCAGGTGTAACTGTGGGAGACAAAATATCAAAACCATATTCTGGTGTGTTTTGTTTTGTGAAAAGGCAGTTCTCCTTTGCGTTGGTTAGGGCTGGAGGATTTATTTGGTTTGAAACCAGATAGAGTGACTTTTGTTTTTGTTTTTCCCTCCTGCAGTCATTCCCTATCTGCCCTGTCTCACCTATTCAGACTCTCTCTAATTGAGGAACCCAGGCTTGCCCTGGGCTGCCTCCTGCATGGCTTCGTCCATGACTTTAAGAAAGTTCTAGTAGTATAAACTAGAGCTAACGTTAGTTTTTCCAAATGTAACAGGCTAATCTTATCCTTGTTTGACTCAGGAATGTTATTTCTTTGAAGCTTTTTAAGCCGTGGAGAGAAAGGTACCATATGTTAGGGATTTCTAAACATTACCTAGAAGTCATTTGCTTCCTTTTATTTCCTACCCCTGCTTTTATGAATTAGCCTTAATTGTAATCAGTGAGTGATGAGTTCCCCACTCTTCTTTCTTTCCAGTTGTCTCTGATAAGAGGAACTGGTTGGTCAGTGAATAAAATCTGCCTGTAGAAGGGGAGGTTCTTTGCTTGGAGAACTAGCCCCTAGCTGCCCTTTGACTTTTGCAGTGACTCTTCTTCCACTACAATATTGCTGCCTTTGCATGAGGAAGGAGCATGAATGAGTGAGTTGGGAGGCTCACAGTTTTGTGTAAAGTATAAAATATTCAAGAAGAACAAGCTTGTCATCCCAGGTAATTAAAGCTTGCAGTGTCCGGTCCTTTTTTTGTTTGTTTCAAATTTGAAAAGGACCCACCTAGTTAAATCTGTGCAAAAGTATTAGACAACTGTGACATGGCCAGCTAGAAATGAGTTTTTAATAAGTTAAAGAAATCTCTGTCATGTCTAATAGTAGGTTTTTAGGTCAGCCCTGGTTGTGCCAGAGTTTTGTGGTATATGAGGGAGGATTGGTCTTAATGATTTTGAAACCTAAATCAGAAAAGCTAAATCCTCTGGGACAAAATTGGAAACTTGGTGTTTAAGAAATGCTTATTATGATTTAGAGATTCTCATTTGTTCTCTTTAGATTGTAGCTAGAATGTTGATTAGTGCAAGTGACAGATTATTTCACCTTAAGTTTTTTTTCATTAATTTTTGTTCTGCTAATGTTACTATTGGTGCACATGCCTTCCTGCCTTCGTTTCTCCATTTGCAAAAGATAATCTTGTATAATTATATAAGTACTAGGAGCTCTGACATAGTCATCTTCCATTCATTCAGTGAGTATTTATTCATTGGCCTATGGTGTGCCAGGCCTGGATCTAGGGAATCCAGAAATTAAGCAAAAACACCAGTTTCTGACTATTGGAAGAAATGAGAACGCAGTGTTTAAAATTAAGAAAAATGCCAAGACGAGAGATGTAGAAGGAAGTATAAACAAGAGGCCCCTGGGGCCCCTGGGTGGCTCAGTTGGTTAAGTGTCCAACTTTGGCTGAGGTCATGATCTCATGGTTTGTGAGTTCAAGCCCCACATCGAATTTTCTGCTGTAAGTGTGGAGCTTGCTTGGGATCCTCTGCCCGCCTCCCTCTCTCTCCCTCCCTCCCTCACTCTCTCTCAAAAATAAATAAACATTAAAAAAAGGGGGGAGGCACCTAACCAGGGTCAGGTAAAAGGTAGCTGAGATAAAGGGGAAGGAACCTCAAGAAATGTTGGGTGATGGGAGCCAACTCTTAAAGGATGAGAAGTGTTTCCCTGGATGGAGATGAGGAAAAAGGTATTCTAGACAGAGCTCTTCCATAACATAGAATGAGAGGAACATTTGAGGGACTCTAGGTCAGTTGGTTGGAGTGAAAGTTTGGTTGGGTGTGAGAATGTGTGGATCAGTGAAGTTGAGTATATAGGTGGGGTCTCATCATAAACCGTAAGTATGTATGTACGTATCTGAGTAGGCTCCATGCCCAACATGGGGCTTGAAGGATCTCCTCTATTGACTGAGCCAGCCAGGCACCCCTGCATTATGAAGAGTTAAACACTATGATAAGAATATTTACATCCCAAAGGCAATTCCTCGTTAACCTTCTTCTTCTTTTTAAATTTAATTTAATTTAATTTTTTAATTTACATCCATGTTAGCATATAGTGCAACAATGATTTCAGGAGATCCCATAATGCCCCATCCCCCCTCCCACAAACCCCCCCCGTAACCCTCTGTTTGTTGTCCATATTTAAGTCTCTTACGTTTTGTCCCCCTCACTGTTTTTATATTATTTTTGCTTCCCTTCCTATGTGTTCATCTGTTCTGTGTCTTAAAGTCCTCATATGAGTGAAATCATATGATATTTGTCTTTCTCTAATTTCGCTTGCACAATACCCTTCAGTTCCATCCACGTAGTTGCAAATGGCAAGATTTCATTCTTTTTGATTGCCGAGTAATACTCCATTGTGTATATATACCACATCTTCTTTATCAATTCACCCATCAATGGACATTTGGGCTCTTTCTATACTTTGGCTATTGTTGATAGTGCTGCTATAAACATTGGGGTGCATATGCCCCTTCGAAATAGCATACCTGTATCCCTTAGATAAATACCTAGTAGTGCAATTGCTGGGTCATAGGGTAGTCCTATTTTTAGTTTTTTGAGGAACCTCCATACTGTTTTCCAGAGTGGCTGCGCCAGTTTGCATTCCCACTAGCAGTGTAAAAGAGATCCTCTTTCTCTGCATCTTCACCAACATGTTTTTGCCTGAATTGTGAATGTTAGCCATTCTGACAAGTGTAAGGTGGTATCTCATTGTGGTTTTGATTTGTATTTCCTGATGATGAGAGAAGTTGAGCATTTTTTCATGTGTTGGTTGGCCATCTGGATGTCTTTGGAGAAGTGCCTATTCATGTCTTTTGCCCATTTTTTCACTGGATTATTTGTTTTTTGGGTGTTGAGTTTGATAAGTAGTTTATAGATTTTATACTAACCCTTTATCTGATATGTCGTTCGCAAATATCTTCTCCCATTCCATTGCTTGCCTTTTAATTTTGCTGATTGTTTCCTTCGCCGTGCAGAAGCTTTTTATTTTGATGGGGTCACAATAACTCATTTTTGCTTTTGTTTCCTTTGCCTCTGGAGATGAGTAAGAAGTTGCTGTGGCCAAGGTCAAAGAGGTTTTTGCCTGCTTTTCCTCTAGGATTTTGATGGCTTCCTGTCTTACATTTAGGTCTTTCATCCATTTTTAGTTTATTTTGTGTATGGTGTAAGAAAGTGGTCCAGGTTCATTTTTCTGCATGTCGCTGTCCAGTTTTCCCAGCACCACTTGCTGCAGAGACTGTCTTTATTCCATTGGATATTCTTTCCTGCTTTGTCAAAGATTAGTTGGCCATACGTTTGTGGGTCCATTTCCGGGTTCTCTCTTCGGTTCCATTGATCTGAGTGTCTATTTTTGTGCCAGTACCATACTGTCTCGATGATTACAGCTTTGTAATACAGCTTGAAGTCCATTGTCAACCTTCTTTCAAAGATTCTCTACTTCACTTGAAGTCGCCACCCCACTGCTTCACAAAGAAATCCTCAATTTCCTGCCATTACACTTATATTCTGTGTTTATCCCTCCAGATACTATTGAAGAGGAATCCTTCCATCATTCTTGGTTAATCTCTCCACTTACTTTGCGGTATTTTTTGAATTATTTCTCTGTAATGAGTCTATCTTTCACCATTTGAATATGCTCAAGTCTTTCCATCTGCAGAAACAGTCACTGAGTATGTTTTGACTCAGTGTTTAATTAAAATATATTTCAGTTAAGCAGCTTTATGCAATTCAGATTTTCCATCAGTATTACTCTTTTTTTTATTCTTTTTTTAAAAATTAAGGGGTACCTGGGTGGCTCAGTTGATTAAGCACTGACTTTGGCTCAGGTCATGATCTCATGGTCAGTGAGTTTAACCCCCGAGTTGGGCTTTGTGCTGACAGGTCAGAGCCTGGAGCCTGCTTCGGATTTTGTATCTCCCACTCTCTCTGCCCCTCCCCTACTGGAGGTCTCTTTCTTACCTGTTTTCATTCTGCCAAGTTTTTTGAAGAGCCATTACACTTAACCACTTATCATCACTTCTCATTCTGTCTGTGATAGTGGTGAACTAAGCTGCTGCCGCCATTGTGTTACTTTGAGTTCATGGGCTTAAGGCATTCATTGGCTTTGAAAGTTTAAATAATATTATTAATCAAGGCCACTAGATCAGTTAATGTACTTAAATATTGCTAAGTATTCATTAGTAAGCACATGTATTTGAATAGGATTTAGATTCTGGCTAGAGTAGCACGATGGTACTGGTGCACATGTTTTAACTTGATTTTATCGACTAGACCTTCACAGAGTGAATGAAATTTTGTATAAATTCAGATGTATCTATGATCTATCCAAGTGTGCTTTTCTAATTCCTATTTAGTTTTGCAGTTACAAAACTAAATTTTGTAGGACTGAAAAAGTACAGACATGAGCATGTAAAAAAAAATCACAATATATCATCATACTGGTCAAATTTATAATGCCCAGTATACATTTATATACATTTTCTCTATTTTGTCAAATAATCTCTCCTGTAAATTGGTTTCTCTGGTGGCCACATGAATAGATTATAGCAAGTCTGAATCATTATAATGTGTTAAGAGAATGTAGATTTTGCCGGGGTACCTAAAAAAGATTTCAGTGCTAATTTGAAAGAATTTGAAACAGCAAAAAGAAAAAACCTTTTGCGTGTGGTTGTTGTTGATAGCATTTTAATACTTTTTTTAAGCTAAAAAACATGAAAAGTGTTTTCAGAATCTTGTGTTACCATATAGTAAACAAAACCATTCTGTAAAAAACTAAGTAAAACTAATTTTAACCACATTCTTCTACTTGAACACTCTATAAACCTTAATTTCTGAAGATTTTACATCATTTGAACATTTTTATACATCACCCACTTTTGCCTGTCAATTTGCTAAAGGCTACTGTTCCAACCCTCTGATCTTTGGGAAATTTTTAGAGAAAACAATTTTATTTTTTACTTTTTTCAAGTTCTTATTTAAATTCCAGTTAGCATAGAGTGTAATATTAGTTTCAAGTATAGAATTTAGTGATTGACCACTTACATACAACACCCACTGCTCATCTCAACAGGTGCACTTCTTAATACCCATCACCCACTTAACCCATCTCCCTGCCTAAATCAGATTATCAGGTAATATGTACAGTAAGAAATTTTCAAGGTTAAGTATATTTACTTATATGCATTTACTATTCCAGTTTAACTTAGATGAAAAAAATCACAGTAAAAAGTACAGAAAGTGCCAAATAAATTTATGATGTATGAAAATGATTAATATAATTGCTGTTTTGTGAGAATTACTAAATACAGAAATTGGAAAAAAAGTAATATGTACATATTTCTGTGATAGTTATTGACAGTACTGGCACTTGATTTGAAATTTTTCTTTTTTTTTTTCATGTTTATTTTTGGGAAAGAGAGAACATGTGCACTCAAGTGGGGGACTTGCAGGGAGAGGGAAACAATCCCTATGCTGCCCCACCGGGTGGGGCTTGAACACACCCACTGTGAGCTCCTTTCCTGAGCTTAGTCAGTCGTGATCAAGAGTCAGACACTTAACCAACTGAGCCACTCAGTGCCCCTAAATTTTTTATTAAGTGTTTTGTGCAATTCTCATTCACATATTTATAGTAGAATTAAAATGATTTAAAACTAGGGAAGTGTGTAGGATCACAATGTTTAACAGAATTATTTTTATAATTTTATTTTAAAAGTTTATTTATTTTGAGAGAGAGAGTGGGAGGGAGGAGCAGAGAGAAGCGCTAATAGAAAATTGGCTCAGGTCATGATCTCACAGTTGGTGAGTTCCATCCCCTAGTCAGGCTCTGCACTGCCAGCATGGAGCTGGACGTTTAAGTTTACTTACTTATTTTGAAAGAGAGAAAGCGTGAGTGGGGTTGGGGCAGAGAGAGGAGGAGAGAGAGGGAGGGGAGAGCGAGCGAGAGAGAGAGAATCCTAAGTAGGCTCCACACTGTCAGCACAGAGCCTGACGCCTGACGTAGGGCTCGAACTTACCAACTGTGAGATCATGACCTGAGCCGAAATCAAGAGTCAGATGCTTAATGAACTGAGCCACTGAGGCACCCCAGAATTTCTTTTATTGAGCGTAGAAGCTCAAGCAGGGGAAAAACACAGGTCATAAAAGTGACCAATTAAAATTCATTGCTAGGACTATTTTCTTTTGCATATTTATTTATTCATCTGAATTTTGGTTCAAAATTCAGAAGGTACAGGGGCGCCTGGCTGGCTCAGTCAGTGAAGCATGTGACTCTTGATCTCAGGGTTATGGGTTTGAGCTCCACATTGGGTATAGAGATTACTTAAAAATAAAATCTTAAAAAAAATAAAAACCCACATGGGGCACCTGGGCGGCTCAGTCGGTTAAGCGTCTGACTTCAGCTCAGGTCATGATCTCACAGTTCATGGTTTGAGCCCTGCATCGGGCTGTGTACTGACAGCTCAGAGTCTGGAGCCTGCTCTGTGTGTGTGTGTGTGTGTGTGTGTGTGTGTGTGTGTGTGTGTGTGTGTCTTTGCCCCTCCCCCACTCATGCTCTGTCTTTCTGTCTCTCAAGAATGAATAAACGTCAAAAAAAATTTTTTGTGGGGCGCCTGGGTGGCTCAGTCGGTTAAGCGGCCGACTTCGGCTCAGGTCATGATCTCACCGTCCGTGAGTTCGAGCCCCGCGTCAGGCTCTGTGCTGACAGCTCAGAGCCTGGAGCCTGTTTCGGATTCTGTGTCTCCCTCTCTCTGACCCTCCCCTGTTCATGCTCTGTCTCTCTCTGTCTCAAAAATAAATAAACGTCAAAAAAAAATTTTTTTTAATTAAAAAAAATTCAAAAAAATTTTTTTTAACCCACAAAATTTAGAGGGTACAAAAGGACATATAGTGTAGTCACCCTCTTGTCTGTTCCTAGCTACCTACTTTATCCAGAAGCAAGCATTGTTATCATTTGTCTGTATATCTTTCCTGTATATATTTTATCCAAATGTAAGCAATTATATATTTTTCTCTTTTACACAAATGGTACCATACTATAAGCACTATTTTGTATTTTTCCTCTAAGAATTTTTTTTACTCTAGGGGCGCCTGGGTGGCTCAGTTGGTTGAGTGTCTGACTCTTGATCTCAGCTCAGGTCTTGATCTCAGGGTTGCAAGTTCAAGCCCTGCATTGCTGGGTGTGAAGCCTACTTAAAAAAAAAAAAAAAAAAATTAAAAAAATTTTTTTACTATACATCTTGGAGAACCTTCCAAATCACTATTTAATGTTCTTCCTTTTATGGCTATGTAGTAGTTGATTGTCTGGTTTTATTGTTATTTTAAATGTCCCCCATTGGTGAGTATTTGTATTATTTTACATTTTTTTTGTTATTGTTAGAGTGACCATATTTCCTGGTTTGCTTGGTGCAGTCTCACCTGTGCCAGTTGTCCTAACTTAAATATTAATAGTGCCTTCTTTCTTTTATAAAAGTGTCCCAATTTGGACAATATGTTTTATGGTTACCCTAGCTATTACATTGCTGCAGGGAATAATATTAAAAATCTTGTCATTTTGTAGGTTTACAAATATAACTGTAGGATAAATTCCTAGAATTAGAATTGCTGAGTCAAAAAGTATATACATTTGTAATTTTGATAGATGTTGCCAAATTGTTTCTTTATCATTCATACCATTTTAGTCTCCAGTAGCATAGGAGAGCAGTAGGAGAGCACTTGTTTTCTGCCATCATCTCAGGTGATTATCACTTTTTTAAATGTTTGCCATTACAATAAGCATAAAATAATTTCTTTTTTAAATTAATTAATTTCTTTATTTTGTAATTTATTTCCAAGTTGGTTAGCATATAGTGCAACAATGATTTCAGGAGTAGCTTCCTGAATGCCCCTTACCCATTTAGGCTATCCCCCCTCAACAACCCCTCCAGCAACTTTGTTTGTTCTCTATATGTAAGAGTCTCTTATGTTTTGTCCCCTCCCTGTTTTTGTATTATTTTTGCTTCCCTTCCCTTATGTTCATCTGTCTTGTATCGTAAATTCCTCGAGAGAAGTCGTATGATATTTGTCTTTCTCTGACTAACTGTGCTTAACATAATACCCTTTCAATGCCATCTACGTAGTTGCAGATGGCAAGATTTCATTCTTTTTGATTGCCAAGTAAGTATAAAATAATTTCTGAGTGTTTGCTTTTATTTTACCTTTTTTTTAAAGGTTTTTTTTAGTTTTGAGAGAGAGAGCTGGGAGAGGGGGAGAGAGAATCTTTTTTTTTTTTTTTTAGATTATTTTATGTTATTTTGTAGAGAGAAAAGAATCTTAAGTAGGCTCTGTGCTCAGCACAGAGCCCATTACAAGTCTTGATCCCATGACCCTGGGATCGTGACCTGAACTGAAACCAAGAGTTGGACACTCAACTGACTGAGCCACCCAGGTGCCCCTATAGGAGCTCTTCATATATTTTGGAAATTAGCTTTCTATGAAATGAGTTACATACATTTCCTCCCCCCCTTCCTGGTTTATCACTTGACTTTTGGTTTTCCTTTTGTGGTTTTTGCCAGGTAGGAATTTTTTATCTTTATATAGTCAGATTTTTTAATTTGTATTTTCTTTTGAGAGAGACAGAGTATGGGCAGGGGAGAGGGACAGAGTGGGGGAAATGTGAGAGAGAGAGAGAGAGAGAGAGAGAGAGAGAGAGAGAGAGAGAGAAACAATCTCAAGCAGGCTTCATGCTCAGTGTGGAGCCCGATGCCCGGCTTGATCCCATGACCCTGGGATCATGATCTGAGCCAAAATCAGGAGTCTGACACTCAACCGACTGAGCCACCCAGTCGCCCCTAGATTACTTAATAAAATCTTAAAAAGAACCCAATCTAGACAGAGTTTACTGGGGGATAGCTGGCTGCCTCATTTGGTGGAGCATGTGACTCTTGATCTCAGGGTTGAGTTCAAGCCCCACATTGGGTATACAGATTATTTAAAAATTTAAAAAAGGGGAGGGAGCACCAAGGTGGCTCAGTCAGTTAAGTGTCCAGCTCTTGATTTCAGCTCAGGTCATGATACCAGGGATTGAGTTCTGTTTTGGGGCTCCATGCTGGGTATGGAGCCTGCTTGGGATTCTGTCTCTCAAAAAAAAAAAAAAAAAAAAAAAAAAAAAGTTGTTCAATAAGATCGTTAGATAAAAGATCAGTATCCAAAATTTAGTACTGTTCCTATACTGAAGTAATAATTATGGCTATTTATTTACTTATTTTTTTTTTTTTTCAACGTTTTATTTTTATTTTTGGGACAGAGAGAGACAGAGCATGAACGGGGGAAGGGCAGAGAGAGAGGGAGACACAGAATCGGAAACAGGCTCCAGGCTCCGAGCCATCAGCCCAGAGCCTGACGCGGGGCTCGAACTCACAGACCGTGAGATCGTGACCTGGATGAAGTCGGACGCCTACCCGACTGCGCCACCCAGGCGCCCCTATTTACTTATTTTTTTAATGTTTATTTTTAAGACAGAAAGGGTGTGTGTGGGAGGGGAAGAAGGAGAGGGGGACAGAGGATCTGAAGCAGGCTCTGTGCTGACAACAGGGAGCCCAACCTGGGGCTTGAACCCATGAACTGTGAGATCATGACCTGAGCCGAAGTCAGTCGCCTAACTGACTGAACCTATAGGCGCCCCTATGCCTATTCTTTAGAAGCTACATTTATGGTAGCATTACAAACTGAAAAGTACATGTGAATAAATGTAGGATGTACAAGAATATTATAGAGAATTTTTTTAAGTTTATTTATGTAGAGAGAGAGGGAGCATTTGGGAGGGGCAGAGAGAGAGAGAATCCCAAGCAGGCTCTGCACTGTCAGTGTAGAGCCCTACATAGGGGTTAAATTCATGAACCATGAGATCATGACCTGAGCCGAAATCAAGAGGTGGTCACTTAACTGACTGAGGCACTCAGGCACCCTAAGAAATTATTAAATGGAAAGGCATGTCACATATTGCAAACTCTAGTCTGGCTCCCATGATCCTTGCCTCTGATATTCCTGCCTTTAAGTTCCTCCTCTTGAGTATAAATGGGACCTGTGACTTCCAGCTCACAATAGAATATGGCAGAGATAAACTGCCTTACTGGCTTTCAAGAAGCAAGTAGTCATGTTATGAGCTGTCCTCAGGGGAAGGCCACATGGCAAGGAACTGAAGGCAGCTCCCAGCGAACACTCAGCAAGAAACTTAGGCCTTCAGTCCAACAGCCTGCAAGGAACTGAATGCTTCCAAAAATCAAGTCAGAGAAGTTGATCCTTCCAAACGTGTGCCTCATGTTAGAGCTGAGCCTTGGACAACACTTTGATTGCAGCCTAGCTAAGCCATGGCCAGACATCTGACCTATAGAAACTATGAGATAATAAATATGTTGTTTTGTACCCCTAAATTGGCAGTAATACTATTATACAGCAATAGATAATTAATACACCATGTTCAGTGGAGGAAAACTCCAGAGTAATTGATAAATTCAATACAGTTCCAGTCAAAATCTCAACAGGATTTTGCATAGAATTTATAAGAAATCTAAAAATTATTTTTAAATCTAAAATTTTTATGAAAGATAAAACAGTTTTTATAAAACTGTGTGGCAGGGGCACCTGGGTGGCTCAGTCCGGCTCAGGTCATGATATCATGGTTCGTGAGATCCAGTGCACACATTCTCTAGCTCGCGTGTGCACGCTCTCTCTCTCTAAACAAACAAACAAACAACTGTGTGGTAAAGATGTGATTTACTTTTTAAGAAACCACCAATCCATTTTTCCAAGTGGCTGTACCATTTTACTTTTCCACCAGCAATGTATGAGGGTTCTAGTTTCTCTACATTCTCACCAATATTTGCGTGCGTGCACGCTGTCTCTCTGTCTCTCTAATTATTATAACCATTCTAGTAGGTATCTCTTTGTGGTTTTAATTTGCATTTCCCTAATGCCTAATAATTCTCAGCACCTTTTCATGTGCTTATTAGTCATGGATGTGAAGTGTCTCTTCAAGTGTTTTGCCCATTTTTTAATTAGGTTTTTGTCTTATTGTTGAGTTATAAGAACTCTTTATATGTTCTAGATACAGGTCTTTTATCAGGTATATCATTTGTAATGTCTTCTTATGGCCAGTGACCTGTTTTTTCATTTTCTTTTTTTTTTTTAATGTTTATTTATTTTTGAGACAGAGAGAGACAGAACATGAATGGGGGAGGGTCAGAGAGAGAGGGAGGCACAGAATCTGAAGCAGGCTCCAGGCTCTGAGCTGTCAGCACAGAGCCCGACATGGGGCTCGAAGTCACAGACCGTGAGATCATGACCTGGACCAAAGTCGGACGCTTAACCGACTGAGCCACCCAGGTGCCCCTGTTTTTTCATTTTCTTGATGGTATCTTGTGAAAGTAAAAAGTTTTAAATTTTAATGAAATCCATTTTATCATGTTTTTCTTTTATGGCTCATGCTTTTGGTGTTGTGTCTAAGAGCTCTGCTAGCCCAGAGTCATGAAGATTTTCTCCTATGTTTTCTTGTAGAAGACTATGATTTTAGTTTTTACACTTAATTCTGTGACCCATTTTGAGTTAGCTTTTGTGTATGGTATGAGCTTAGGGGTCTAAGTTTTTGTTATTTGGTGTTTTTTGCATGCAGATATCCAATTATCCCAGCACTGTTGATGGAAAAATTCTTTCCTCATTGAATTGTTTTGATTCCTTTGTTGAAAATTAATTGACCATAAATATAAGGGTTTCTTTCTGGTCTCAGTTCTATTGACCTACATTCCTCTTTTTACAGCAATACCACGTTATCTTGTTTGCTTTAGCTTTTAGTAAGCTTTTAAATCAGTTAGTATAAATCTTTCAACTTTTTTCTTTTTTCCAACTTTTTTCTTTTTCAAAATTGTTTTGGTTCTCCTAGGTCCTTTGTATTTCCATCAGCTTGTCAACTTCTACAGAGAAACCTGCTAAGATTTTGATAGGAATTGTCCTGAAACTATGTACATATCAATTTGGGGAAAATCACTATTTTAAGAGTTACTTCTTTAATATCTCTCAGTGATGTTTTATAATTTTCAGTGTATAAATCTTACATTTGCTGTGTTAAATTTATTTCTAAATATTTAATTCCTTTTGATGCTATTATGGAATTATTTTCTTAATTTCATTTCGATCTGTTTATTGCTAGTGTATAGATATACAGTTGATTTTTGTATATTGATCTTGTAGCCTATGACCTTGCTGGATTAATTTATTCTAATAGTTTTATTGTGAGTTGCTTGGGATTTTCTACATAGACAGTTATGTTGTTTATGAATAAAGATGATTTTATTTCTTCCTTTCTAATCTGGATGTCTGTAAGCTATTTGGTTTTGTTGTTGCTTGATTTCTTTTTCTTAGCACATTGTCTAGAAGTTCTAGCATAATGTACAGAAATTATGAGTAGACACCCTTGCCTTGATCTTGCGGGGAATGCATTCAGTCTTTCAGCAGTAAGCATTATGTTAGCTGTAGGGTTTTTGTAACTGTTCCTTATCTGTCAATTAAAGCAATTCCCTTCTATTGAGAGGTTTTGTCATGAGTAGATAGTAGCTTTTGTTAGTTGCTTGTTCTGCATCTACTGAGATGATCTGTGCTTTTTCTCCTATATTAATATACTATATCATGTTACTTGATTTTTGGATGTTTAACCAGCCTTCATTCCTGGAATAAATAGCAGTTGGTCATGATGTATAAACCCTTTTATAAATATGTTTGAGTTCAGTTTACTAATATTTTGTTAGGGCTTTTTACATCTTTATTCATAAAGGATATTTTATATTTGTATATAGTTTTTTTGTCTTAAATTTTTTTTTTTTTAATGTTTGTTTATTTTTGAGAGACAGCACGCAGGCAGGGAATGGGCAGAGAGAGAAGGAAACACAGAATCCAAAGTGGGCTCCAGGCTCTGAGCTGTAAGCACAGAGCCTGATGCAGGGCTTGAACCAATGAACTGTGAGATCATGACCTGAGCTGAAGTCGGACACTTAACCAAGTCACCTAGGTGCCCCAATTTTAGCATATTAAAAAAATCTTTATTCAAAAAAAGTAAAAAATAAATAATCTTTATTCAACTTTTAACCACCACCAGTGGGCACTAACATCGATTTTTTTTTTTAATTTACTCATGTTAAAAGTATACTTTAATGATTTCTAGTACATTTACAAAGTTATGCAACCATCACAACAATCTAATTTTTTTTAGGTTTATTTTGAAAGAGAGAGCAAGTGGAAGAAGGGCAGAGAGAATTCCTGTCAGCACAGAGCCCAATTTGGGGCTGGCTCCCACGAACCCTGAGATCATGACTTGAGCGGAAATCCTAGAGGCAGATGCTCAACCTACTGAGCCATCCAGATGCCCCACAACAATCCAATTTTTTTTTAAGTAATTTCAGTGCCAGATGGGCTCGAACTGATGACTCAGAGTTGCATGCATGCTCTGTTGACTGAGCTAGCCAGGCACCCCTAATTTTAGCATATTTTCATATTCAACATATTTTAGTAAGTTGATGATAGTGACTCTAACATATAAAGAAAGAAATTTGCCATTAGCCATATAAAATTCAGTGAGTTGGCTCTGATTATCAGGCTGCAGGTTATTAGATTTGTAGTAAAGAATAAGATGGATTTGTTAAGACAACTACCATGTTAAAATATTCAATTTGAAAAAATTCAGTTTGAAGAAAAATGGTGGATTTGTGATATTCAACATAGTGTCATCTAAATATCACATATGGGTGAAAAAATACATCTTGTAAGCATGTAAGATGCTTTATAATTGACAAAAGTACTTTTACAATCATTATCTGATTTGTCATAATAATCCCTGAGAGATACTGTGCCCATTTTGTAGAAGGGAAAACTGATGTTTTAAAAGATTAAGATTTCGAAGTGCTTAGCTGACTCAGAACATGCAACTTTTGATCTTGGGGTTGTAAGTTTGAGCCCCATGTTGGGTGTAGAGATTACTTAAAAATCTTTGAAATTTTTGAGCTTTTCCAGTTTAACACAGAAAGGGGTAGATCTGGCTTTAAATTTCAAACTTCTGGTCTAAATGTGTACAAATTCCATGCTTTGTTTTCCTGGTATTTGCTAAAGGTTGCATGACCTATATCACCCAGGAGGCGGCAGTGTTATCTTAATATTCATTGAGAATGCATTTTCCCATTGGAAGTAACTTAAAAGGAAGTGAAAATTGTGTTCTTTCAGTTAATTCTTTCTTCTTTTTTAAGTTTATTTATTTATTTTGAGAGAGAGAGAAAGCATGAGTGGGGGGGGGGGCGGAGAGAGAGAATCCCAAGCAGACTCCACATTGTCATCATGGGGCCCATGCAGGGATTGAACCTACAAACTGTGAGTTCATAACAGACACTTAACCGACTGAGCCATTTAGGCGCCCCTCTTTCAGCTAATTTTTGAGCATAAATTATGTTTGGGTGTTAAAAAAGTTAAGTTGGTGCCTCTACTGAGGAGCTCACAATCTGGGTGCAAGAAATGGGAGAGTCAAGCAGAATTAAAAGCCTACTGAGGGGCACCTGGGTGGCTCAGTCAGTTGAGCATACGATTCTTAATTTCAGCCCAGGTCATTATCCCAGGATTGTGGGATTAAGCCAGCCCTGTGTCTGTGTTCCCACGGGCGCACACACACACTCTCTCTCTCTCTCTCTCTCTCTCTCTCTCTCTCTCTCTCTCTCTCAAAGAAAAAAAAAAGCCTACTGCAATTTTGTACATAATGCTATAGGAATACAAACTTATAGTGGACCTTTTGGTGTAGTGTCTTTTTTTTGTTTGTCGGTTTGTTTTTAGTTTTTGAGAGACACGGGGGAGGGGCAGAGAGAGCCAGAGACCCAGAGTCCGAAGCAGGCTCCAGGCTCTGTTAGCACAGAGCCTGACTCGGGGCTCAAACCTATGAACCTGTGAGATCATGACTGTAGCTGAAGTCAGACTACCCAGTAGTGCCATTAGTGAATCATAGGGTGGTTCTATTTTTAACTTGAAAAAAATTTTTTTTGTTTAATTTATTTTTTTAATGTTTATTATTTAAAAAAATTTTTTTTAATGTTTATTTTTGAGCGATTCAGAGTGCTAGCAGGGGAGGGGCAGAGAGAGAGGGAGACAGAATCTGAAGCAGGCTCCAGGCTCTGAGCTGTCAGCACAGCTGAGCCCCATGTGGGGCTCGAATTCACAAACTGTGAGATCATGACCTCAGCTGAAGTGGGATGCTTAACCGCAACTGAGCCAGGTGCCCTTATTTTTTTAAGGTTTATTTATTTTATTTTATTTTATTAAAAAAAATTTTTTTTAACGTTTATTTATTTTTGAGACAGAGAGAGACAGAGCATGAATGGGGGAGGGTCAGAGAGAGGGAGACACAGAATCCGAAACAGGCTCCAGGCTCTGAGCTGTCAGCACAGAGCCCGATGCGGGGCTAGAACTCATGGACCACGAGATCATGACCTGAGCTGAAGTCAGCCGCTTAACTGACTGAGACACCCAGACGCCCCTTAAGGTTTATTTTTGAGAGAGAGAGAGTGAGAGAGAGAGAAAATGGGAGCAAGGCAGAGAGAGTGGGGAGACATAGAATCCCAAGCAGGCTCCAGGATCTGAGCTGTTGGCACAGAGCCTGATGTAGGGCTCAAACCCATGAACCTGTGAGATCATGGCCTGAGCCAAAGTGGGACACTTAACTGACTGAGCCACCCAGACACCCCTGTTTTTAACTTTTTGAGGAAGCTCCATACTGTTCTCCACAGTGGCTACACCAGTTTGCATTTCCAGCAGTGCATGAGGGTTCTTATTTCTCCACATCCTCATCAACACTTGTCATTTCTTGAGTTTTTTATTTTTTTAACAGATGTGATATCTCAGTGTGATTTTGATTGGCATTTCCCTGATAATGATGTGGAGCATCTTTTCATGTGTCTATATACAGTTGTAGTTTTATATAAATCTTCTTGTTTCCATTATAAATTTATTTCTAGAAATATTATCTAGTGTTCAGTTTAATAGGCCAAAATATTGTTCATTACTGCTACGTGAGTAGTAGCTTTATCAGAGCTGGTTTGAGGAGAATAACTGAACTTTCACCTCTGGAATCCTAGGATTATTCCTTTATTACTTCTAACCTCAAAATACATATCAGAATTTTCATTTTTATTTTTTATTTTTTTAATTTTTTTTTAACGTTTATTTATTTTTCAGACCGAGAGAGACACAGCATGAACGGGGGAGGGGCAGAGAGAGAGGGAAACACAGAATCGGAAGCAGGCTCCAGGCTCTGAGCCATCAGCCCAGAGCCCGACTCGGGGCTCGAACCCGCGGACCGCGAGATTGTGACCTGGGCCGAAGTCGGACGATTAACCGACTGAGCCACCCAGGCGCCCCTCATTTTTATTTTTCTAATTAAAAAATTATTTTAAAGTAGCCTCCATGCCCACGTGGGGCCTGAACGTTCATCTCAATGCTGAGATCAAGAGTCTTATACTCCACAGACTGAGCAAGCCAGGGGCCCCTATCAGAATTTTTAATTTTATAGGCAAATTAGATTGGTATGGAAAGAAGTTTGAATTGAGAGGCAGAAAGTCTGGATTCTGGTGTCAGTTATGCCATTATTTGACTGTCATGACCTTTGCAAGTGAGTTTACCTCTTTAGGTTTGTTTTCTCATCTGAAAATGAGAGAGGACAAAGGAAAGGAACTATCAAGTTAATTGGTACTCTCTTTATCATCTCCACAGTCTCACAGTTTTCGCAATGTTAGGTTTAACTGTATGAAATTGCCAGTGTTCAGCTATTTGAAGACATTCATATTTGACCTCAAGAGACAACCATTTTTTCAACCTAGTTGTTAAATTCAGTTGTGGTCCCTATTGGGATCATCTGAGTTATTTATTTTAGGAATAGTTGAGACCAAGTAAAATTAATGTGTCAGGTGTGAAGGAAATATACATTTAAAGAATATAATATTACCATATAATCTATATGGTCCATTTTGGGTATGTATAGAATCCAGTCTAGTCTGTTCTTTCTACATTGTGCTAATTTTCTGGCCTAGTGATTCTAGGTGATTTGATTCCTGCATTTCTTTAGTGTTTGGCAGGGGAAAAGTCTACTTGAAAATTTTGGTAGGATATTCCTTACAGTAATTTTTGGCCACAAGTATCTGTTGCTATAGGAGAGGAGCACATATTATAAGTGCTGATATCCAGCATGTGAGTTAAATAATTCTTCAGAGTTGTCTTTTTCCCTGTTTTCCAATAAATTGAGTCAAGGAGTTAAGCCAGCTTTCCCCAATTTCTGATTTTAAGCCAATTTTGTCATTCCATCCTACATCAGAAGCAGGTGGGGCTAAAATTTCTTTGTTGTTTGCTGCCAATCCTTAAGTTTTCCTGCTTAAGGAAGCTGATATGTTAAATAAACTCTTTTTCACTGTTTCCTAAGGCATTATCTCATCTTTTTACCACGAAATAACTTTTTGGTATATTTCCATTACCTATTCTTTGGACACAAAAATTAATAAAAGGGAGGAAAGATAATCCACAAGAGAATATTAATAGCTGGGTGGAGGTGGGGGTGGGGAGCATCCTCAGCCCTAATATACTTTGTTTAGTTTTCCAAACCTAATTTAGAATTTCACTAGCAAACTGCCCTGTCTCCCTGCTTTCATATGCATGTGCTACTTCAGCTTGGCTCCCTTTGAATGTCTATCTAGGGCTAGCGCATCTGCAGGTAATACATTCTTTTGAGTTCTCCACCCTGATGTGGAAGGGCTGATAGTTGCATGCAGACATCTTTCAACATAAAAATCAGAGTTGATCTAGCCCCAGCCCCTTTACTTGAGACACTTATTTAAAAGTGTTGGTTTTTTTGAGAAATACAAAAAAAAAACAGTCTATCTTGAGTCAGAGGTGCAAATGTCTCTTTCCAAGAGGTTTCCAGTAACTCCTCTATTTTACTTTTTCCCCTCAAAACAACTCTTGAGTGCTGGGCCCATAAGAACCAAGAATTTGAGAGGCATTGACTAGATCTGGAAACATGTTGCCAATATAATAGGCAAAGCAGTTGGGGGTGGGCATCAAAATAGACACAATGGAAAAAATAGGATTCTTCCTCCTCTCACATGCCTTCTGAATCTCACCATTGAATTCTGTTATATTCTCTGTCACTTCTACAAAACTCCATAACCTCCTTTAAAAATATACTTACCAGAGGGGCGCTTGGGTGGCTCAGTCAGTTAAGCATCTGACTTTGGCTCAGGTCATGATCTCACGGTTCATAAGTCAAGCCCTGAATCGGGCTCTATGCTGACAGCTTGGAGCCTGGAGCCTGCTTCAGATTTTGTGTCTCCCTCTCTCTCTGCCCCTCCCCTGCTCGCCCTCTGTCTCTCTCTCAAAAATAAATAAAAGCAAACAATAAAAAATTTTTTAAAAATGTACTTAGAATAAAGGATGTAGTTTGCAGTCTTATTGGTGCTCTTTGACATAATTAGCCTTAAGCGTCAGTTCACAAACCTAGGACATTTTACTTCTATGGCCTTGAACTTCTTAGACTACAAAATCTAAAGTCTATTTTTTTAATGTTTTTTAAAAAAGTTTATTTATTTTGAGAGAGAGTGTGTGCACATGCAAGCGGGGGACAGACAAGGAGAGAGAGAGACTCTCAAGCATTCTCTGTGCTACCAGTGCAGAGCTGGATACAGGGCTCAAACCCACGAACCATGAGATCATGACCTGAGCTGAAACTAGGATTTGGTTGGTTAACCAACTGAGCCACCCAGGCGCCCTTTAATTGTGGAGTTTGTTCTGCCAGTCTTCAAGTCAATTTCTGGGGTATTTAGGATGATAATGATAGTTATCTAGTTGTATTCACGACACAAGCCTAGGGTCCTCCTGCTCTGCCTCTATCTTCCAACCTCCTCCTGATACTGCTCCTTTTAGAGGAGAGAAATGGTATTAAATCTTAGGGTGCATGAAAATTTTATTTTTCCTTTTTTTTTTTTCTAGATCTGTTTCTATTTCTTGGAGTAGTAGGACTCTAGAGAAGTGGAGGCTAGGGTGTCTTAAATCTAATGAGCTTTGTTTCTGTATTATTTCCTTTTTTCTAGAGATAAGAAATGTTTCACTAATTTCCAGGAGATCAGAGTTAAGAAAATAATTTTTTTAATGTTTATTTATTTTGAGAGAGAGAGAGCATGAGCGGGGGAAGGACAGAGAGAGGGAGAGAGAGAATCCCAAGCAAGCTGCACAATGCCAGCGCAGAGCCTGATGCAGGACTCGATGCCATGAACTGTGAGATCATGACCTGAGCCAAAATTAAGAGTTGGACACTTAACCAACAGAGCCACCCAGGTGCTCAAGAAAAGAATTTCTGAATGATCAGATTATCCGCTTATAGAAGGTAGGGAAATAAATGGATGGGTGATTCCTGAAATTTCATATCTAGTATTTCTAGTTATAGTTTAGCCTGCCTAGTCCTAGTATAATCTTTTGAATGTAATCAAGATACTGGTTTTTGGAAATACTCACTTCAGATCATTAAATCTGGGTTATACAATATCCAGAGGGATACATGCTGGAGATAATAGAGCAATTAATTATAACAGAGCTAATATCTATTGAGTGTTTACCAAGTGCCAGGGACCTTCCTAAGGGGCTTATTATGTATTGCCTTATTTCATTTCATGACAATTTTAGGAAGTAGATACTATTTACCCTATTTTACAAATGAGAAAAATCCAGACATGGGTTATTTTCAGTGTCATTCATTTTGTAAGTGACAGGACTGAGCTAAAATTTAGATTTGATTCCAGAGGCTAATGAAGTAGGTATTATTTCTATTTTGCAAATGAGTGAATTAGAGATGTTAAGTACCCTGGCATAAAGTCACATAAGTAGTAACTACAAAAGTGTCAGCATTTGAACTCATGTCTGCCTCTCTCTAAAACTCATAGTTTTAACTATTTTAAATTCTAAAATACCATTGAGTGTTAAAGGATGCAGTAGGAAAACAAAACACATTGAGCATGTTAGAATTTTTTTTAATGTTTATTTATTTTGAGAGAAAGCTCACGTGCATGTGTGTGAGCTGGGGAGGGGCAGAGAGAGAGGGAGAGAGAATCCCAAGCAGGCAGCAGGCTCTCAACATGGAGCCAGATGTAGGGCTTGTTGCAGGGCTCAAACCCACAAACTCTGACATCATGATCTAAGCTGAAATCAAGCCAGGCACTTAACTGAGCAACCCAGGACCCCCGAGAATGTTAGAATTAAAAAAAATAAATAAATTAGGTTGACTGGCATTATAAATCAGGCCTTAGAGATTAAGGTTTTTGTGCCACATTGTTAGGGTAAGGGAGAAGAAATCAACTAAGGGCCTAAATGGCATGCATAACTTGGCATATAATGAATGAAAATCTATGAGGGCAGAAAAGGGACTTAAATATGGTAGTGCTGAGAGATACCTTTTAGTAATTTATTTATTGTATTTGACTGCTGTTCTTCCAATCTCAGTTGCAGTTCCCACATTGAGGCTGCTCCCACCCTTCCTGTGTCCCTTGAGCTGAGCAGGCACTTCCTGTCCTATTGGAAATGAAAGTTAGAGTTTGGGGGTGGTATGTGATATGTGTGTATTTTTTCTGCAGAATGTTAGTACTGTGGGTCCCATTATCACAGCAAAAAGGTGACAGGAAAACTGGACTAGAGACTACTGGGACTTCATTTAAGAAAGGGTTTGGGCTTAATGTTTGTCGTGGCAAAGCCGACAAGGTTAATTTAAGAGAACATGTATGATGGCACAAGGTGACCTGAAGAAGAGATTTGAAGGCTTTGATTCTATATCCCTGTTCCATTTGGATTGGTAAGAATTACTGGGTGTCATTCTGGAATTTTTGGTTTCCTACAAGTTTCTTATTAAGGCTACTTCCACAGGACATTACTTTGAAACTGTTTGAGGTGAGTGTTGTCTCAACTGTGTTAGGTTCTTCTTCCCTGAGAACTTTGTATTTTTTTCTCTGTGAAGCTTATGTTTTTTTACGGTTATTTTTTCCTACAGCTCTACAGCTCAGAGACAACTTGAAGCAAACATCCCAACTCTGTGAACTTCAGTTTGGGCATAAATTCCAGATTTGGTGAGTAACTCTTAACTGTTTCAGCTTCATGGACCTTGAAGACTAGAAAATGGTGGGATAAAGAATCAAACAAGATAGCTTACAGTTGTTGAAGAAAGTGCTAAGTAGGCAATTTTATCTTAATAAAGCTGGGGGGAAAGCAAAGAAATCACTAGGCACCAAGTTTCGTGGCATAGTTAAGTTTGATAATTCCTTCTTAAGTGTGAAATCATGCCTGGGGGATTCTGATGGCTGGGGGAATCTGAAAAGGGGTGAGAAGCATCAGCCCATCAGCATGAGTCAAGAGGAATAGAACTATCCACAAATCTGAAACTAGTTATTTCCCCGCAGTCTGTCTCTGCTGTTTGCTGAGCTCTTCTGTTTGTTCTTTCTTCGTGTCTTAAGATCACTGTAAGTATAAAGTGTGGGAAAAGTCCTGAGCTCATCTCACATATTCTTTCTCAGTAGAGTTGTCTTCATGAGTTCTCTAAGGCAGTGTATCTCAGTGGCCCCTTTAAAATCAAACTTGAAAGCTTTTTCTAAATCTTGTAACTCTAAGGGGAAAAAAATCCTCAGTGTCTTTTCAGGAGAAACAGAACTTGTTCATATTGGAGAAGGGATGGAGTTGAAAGGGGTAGACCTAAGAACTTTTCTTTTGCTTTAACTACTAAGACTGTGGAAAAAAATAAATAAATAACATCTTGGGCATTAGGACCCAGTGGAAGTGCCTTATTCAGACTCTTGGTTAACTTCTCTCAGTGACGTAAACAAGCAGCCCCAGCTCTTTCTCTCCCGCCCCCCCATCTCTCTCCCTCTTGCTCCTTTTCTCCCCCTTTTTCCTCCCCCTCCCTTTTCCCTCTCATTTTCTCTTCCCCCCCTCTCTTCCCCCTCCTTTTCCCTCCCTCCTCTCTCTCTCAGCTCCCTTACATTAAAGAGAAAATGCTGCTATCAGTGACTTCCAGGCCTGGGATTTCGACTTTTGGCTATAACAAAAACAACAAGAAGGTAGGGAAAAGTGCTTTTTTGGAATCCAGCTACTTCCTTTCCTGGGGATCTGGGAGTGCCCTTGGCTTTAACATTCTTCTTAAGAGGGGAACGGAATTCCTCTCTCTGCTCAGCGCTTCTCCCTTTTCCACCACTTCTTTCGGCATCTTTTCTCACCTGGTTTTGAAGTTCCAGCAATTTACAGTCCCTGTGTGTGAGGCCTGAGAAGGCAGGGGAATTAAAAACAAATCAAAGTTGCAAGTTTGTATCTTTGTGAAATGAAGTTAGTTTGACTTCCTGCTGATATACCCAGTCTCCACTGGGATAATAATGTCATCTCAAACCCTGGTCCTGTGCTCACTCTCTCCGAAGTTATTTTCATCTTTTTGAATAACTGTTTTTCCCCCTTTCGGGCAACCTTCCTTTCTACTCACTCAACCAGGTTTATCAGGTGGGGGAATTATAGTCAGGGAAATCACAACAGCTTCATCAAGAACAGGGTATACTCTAGACTGCCCCACCTAGCCATAGGGAAGGAGTGGTAAGAGAAGACATACTTTGGGATTAAGGCAGAAAGTTCTGTGATTCTTTGGTTTCTGCTGCTGAGCTGCTGCTTAGACCTCTGCTGATGGCCAGGCTCAGCAGGGATCCTTAGAGTTTTTGTGATTAACCCAGGGTTGCCAGAGAATTGTGTTGTGCTTGGGGACATGGGCAGTCTAATGAGAGGTGGACAGTTATGCCCACATTCACCAGGGAGTATCCTTGGCAGTTTCTTGGCATTTCAGGGCACACAGTGCTGATCAGGAGGAACTTCGTGCTGTAGGAGAAAGACCCTTTAGCCTCTTTCTTGGCATTGTAACTGTTCTTTGAAGAATAAAGATGACTTAGATGTGTAGGGATCTTTTGCCCATCTGATGGAGTGTTAGAGGGTGTGGGAAAGATTCCTGCTGCTTTCTCCTATACCTAAAGATGCTACTATAGGTAACTTAAAGTGTCTGATCAAGGCAGTTGGTAAATGTTTAGACCCAAAACACTTAGAATCAGTTTATAATGGCATTCATTCTGGTTTATATCCTTAAGAAATATGGGTACTTATATGTTTGTTGGTTATCAGTAATAGACATACACTTATGAATATGCGATTTTTAAAAAAAGTTTTGGGGCGCTTGGGTGGCTCAATCAGTTAAGCGTCTGACTCTTGGTTTCCTCTCAGGTCATGATCTCATGGTTCATGAGTTCAATCCCTGTGTGGGGCTCAGCACTGACAGCAAGGAGCCTGCTTGGGATTCTCTCTCTCCCTCTCTTTCTGCCCGTCCCCTGCTCATGCTCTCTCTCTCTCTCAAAATAAATAAACTTAAAAAAAAAAAAAAGGAAAAAGTTTTATTTATTTAAGTAACTCTATACCCAACATGGGGCTTGAACCCATGACCCCAAGATCAAGAGTTGCACACTTTTACAACTGAGCCAGCCAGGTGCCCCATGAGTATATGATTTTGATAGAAGGATATTACATCTGTTTTTGTTCCTTTTAAAATTTATATAGTACTATATGAAACTTTCCTTCTTATTTTTTTTTCTCCAAGTCTCTCAGGTTACCCAGACCCATTAAAATAAAGTAAAATGAATTCTGGAAGTTAGTTTTTTTCCCTCTTAGGGGTTTCATGTATTTGATGCTGTCTAAATTAGCTCTCTTCACTCCCTTTCTGCCTTGTAGTATAGGAAATATTTAACCAGCTTCTAAATCTAGGGCAGCATAAGGGACAAAGAAGCATAATTATGGACTTGGATTCAAATTTCATGTCTCTTCTGATAACTTGTAAGGTTTGAGAAGCCATTGAGAAAACATGGTTAGGTACATGCTTATTAATGTATTTGTCAAGAATTCTTTTGGCTCATGGGGCACCTGGGTGACTCAGTTGAGCATCCAACTCTTGATTTTGGCTCAGGTCATTATTCCAGGGTTGTGGGATTGAGCCCCATGTCAGGGTCCATGCTGAACTTATTGCCTGCTTAGGATTCTGTCTCTCCCTCTGCCCCTGTATCCTGCTTACACATATGTGCGCTCTCTCTCTCTCTCTCTCATTTTCTCAAATTAAAAAAAAAAGAATTCTTTGGGTTTTTATAGGTCTGTGTTATGATGACATCACTTTGTTAGCAATGTATATGACTCCTTGTGTAAGTATGTAGGTTGGTGAATATTGGGTATATTTAAAACATTACTATGTTGTTCTTTGTCTTTGTGTTGACATGTGTTCATTTCTCTTTTAGGAAGAATGTTTGGATGGATTTGTTCATGCAATTTGTAAATTTTTATAACCACGGTCACATTTTTAAAATAACTTTTGTTTTTAGTAATAAATTTAAGACCTGCCCATTAAAAAAAAATTAAGCATAAAGAGGCATATAAAATAAAAAGTTAAGTCTTCCCTTCATGTCTGGAAGTTCCTTACCCAAATCCCACCCCTCAAGGAAAATAACTGGTAGCAATTTGGTATGTGTATCCTACCAGGCTTTTCTATGACAAGATAAAGTTTTAATTTTGACTTTGGCTTATTTGCCATTTCTATTAAGAGCTGTTTCTCAAGTAGATCAAGCCTGTATAATAAAGTTCTTGGACTTGTCCAAAATGTTTAAAAAACTGAAATAACAATAAAAATTTAAACTTTTGAAAAATACAAATTATAAATATCTGCTTTTATTGTCCATCATTATGTTATACAAAAATCTAGTATAATAGATTTGTAGAGATCTGCTTTCTTTAAGGGAATTTTTACATCATAATTTACTGTAGTCATCACTTCTAGTTTGTAGAGTAAGAATAATTGCCAGTGAGCTCAGAAAAGCCATTTTTACCTAGTGTTGTGACTTGCTTGAAAGTGTATTAATTTTATTTACTTGACCTTAACAAGTAGGTTTGTTTTATTTTGAAACATATTCATGTACTTCATTTGTCAGGGACTTTGTTACCTGAGGAGTCTTTGACAGTAGTTTTCTTACTCTTTTTTGGTTATGGTAAAAAAGGAATACAGTCAAGGAATGTATAACTCCTAATAAAGGCAGATTCTTTCTCAAGATGTAGTGTTGAATATTCATTCTTTTCTCTAGAATTAAAATGGTCACAGAAGGGGGGAATGTGGATTTCAAAGACTGATTCTCCAAAACAATGTAGTACATGTTTTAAAAACAGCTGTTTTAATGGCCTTCACTTACTCTTTGGTTCATTAAAACTTTTTTTTTTTTTAATTGTTTTAAGGTAAAAAGATCAGAGTTCTAGGATCTCAACTCTTTTCTTCAGTGTTAGAAAGAGTAGCTCAGTAGAGAGGTTTTGAGTATAGGTGAGATTGAAAGAGGCAATGTTTGGAACTGAAGGAATCTCAGACTTGTAAAGGGCCTAACCACGCCTTCCCTGACATCATCTTCCTGGCATGTGTTATTATAATTTAACTCCTCAGAGCATCAACAACTATTTCCTGTGGAAAAAAAAAGAAAGGAGATTGTGTTTAACTTGGGATAACTTGCCTTCCCCAGCCTATTTTGCATAAATTTCTATTTCCTCTTGATCTTAACTTATTGAAGATCAGTAGGGGGCGGGGGGCTGGAAGTAATGATGAGAGTAGAACTGACTGCTGGGCATTGTCAGATCTTCACTCTGAGAAGCATGAGTTACTTGAAATTTTTGTTTACTCAGGAGAGAAGCAATACTATAATTGTTTATGTATTTACAACAGGGAAAGATAATTGTGTGTTTACTACATATTCAGCTAGTTTCTATCAAATCAAACTTAGTAGAACTGAGGACTAAGAATGTTTAGGTCTAACATCTCTTGTCTGGGGGCGGCTATTCTGTTACTGGTAATAAAGTGGACTCGGTTAGAGTTTAGTGGTAATGTCTCTCTGTTGATTCCACCTTTACGTTTTGAGCACTACTACACTGATTATCTTTTCTACTGTAATACGTATCCCACATGATCTCCTTGCCTCCTGTTTCTCCACCCTCTAAATAACTTTATACTTGCTGCTGATATAGTCTTCCAACATCCCAACGGTCTAGTGCTGAGCATTTCTTGTATAAAAACCTTTAATGGCTACATATTACCTGCCAAACAAAGTCCAAATCCGTAGCCCAATACTCACTATTTATCCAGCCTTTCCTTATCTTCCCCACCTACCCGCCTTGATTCCACTACCTTCACTCTGCCCCACCCAGTTGTTTTACTTGCAATTCTCTGGATATACCCTTTAGTTTACATTTTAATTCCATAAGAAAATATGCAGTAAGAAAATACAAGAAACAGGATGATAAAATATAGATGAGAATAAGAGGTCAGATGGAATTAAAATACATATGTGCAAACCATAGAGTTTTATCCTGGAAGATGAGGACTGAAGATGAGCCATTGATTTTGTCACTACAGAGGTGGTTGATAATTTTGATGAGCAGTTTCAGAGTGGGGAGCAAAAGCAAGGTTGGAGTGGGTTGATGATTGTAAAAGGTAATGTAGTGTAGATGGTGTGTATAGAGTAATCGTTTAAGAACTTTTTTTTTTTTTAATTTTTTTAATGTTTATTTATTTTTGAGACAGAGACAGAATGTGAGTGGGTTAGGGGCAGAGAGAGAGGGAGACACAGAAGCAGGCTCCAGGCTCTGAGCTGTCAGCACAGAGCCCGACGTGGGGCTCGAACTCATGAGCTGTGAGATCATGACCTGAGCCGAAGTCGGACGCTCAACTGACTGAGCCACCCAGGCTCCCCAATCGTTTAAGAACTTTAAGATGGAGTCAGGGCGCTTGGGTGGCTCAGTCGGTTGAGCTTCCGACTTTGGCTCAGGTCATGATCTCGCGGTCTGTGAGTTCAAACTCCACGTCGGGCTCTGTGCTGACAGCTCAGAGCCTGGAGCCTGCTTCGGATTTTGTGTCTCCTTCTCTCTCTGCCCCTCCCCACTCATACTCTGTCTCTCTCTCTCTCTCTCTCTCTCTCTCTGTCAAAAATAAACATTAAAAAAAAAAAATTTAAGAACTTTAAGATGGAGAGCAGAACCCAATTAAGAAATGGGCAAGATATGAATAGGCATTTCTTCAAAGAAGATCTACAAATAACCATGAACAAGGTGTTCAGCATCATTAGCTATCAAGAAATGTAAATCAAAACCACAATGAGATACCACTTTGCACCCACTAGGATGGTTGTAATCAAAATGACAGGTAATAACATGGAGTATTGGACTCTTCATACACTGCATGTGGGAATGTTAAATGGTGCAACTTCTTTGGGAAAGAGTTTGGTGGTTCCTTAAAAGGTTAAGCATACTCCTAGGTATATACTCAAGAAAAATTAAAACATGTCCACATAAAAACTGTACACCAGTGTTCATAGCAACATTGAAGGTAGAAGCAAGCCAGGTATCTACCAACTGATGAACAGATAAATAAATAAAATGTTGTATATATCCATACAGTACAATTTTTGGAATTTTATTCATCAGTGACAAGGAATAGGGTCCTGATACATTCTACAAAATGGATGAACCTTGAAAAATACTTTGCTAGGTGAAAGATGCCACTCACGAAAGCCCACATATTTTATGCTTCCATTTATATGAAATGTCCTGAATAGGCAAATCTATGGAGACAGAAGGTGGATTAATGGTTGCCTAGGTCTAGGGGGGAAGGGTGATGGTTGGGGGTAAATGGGGAGTGACGGGTATTGGGTTTCCTTTTGGGGTAATGGAAATGTTCTAAAATTGATCATGGTAATGGTTGTGAAAGTGTGATCTAAATACCATTGAATTTATACTTTAAGTGGGCTAATTACATGGTGTATAAATTATATGTCAATAAAATCATTATTTTAAAAAGATAGGGAATAGAGAAATGAGATAAAGGCAGAAACAGGATGGGGGTGATATTGAGAGAATTTTCTTAGAGATGGGAGATATGGGAGCCAAAATGTAAAAAGAATCATGGCGAGGTACTTTATTCTTATTTTCTAAATATGTATGTGCCTATTTGTGTTCCTTCTTTGTGATCCTTTTATTTTTGTTGTGCCTCATGTATTCAGCCTCTGATCCTTTGTTGTTGTCCCTTCCTTTTGGAATGGCCTTTCTGTTCATTTGTTCACTCCACCCACATTCATTAAACTGCTCCAGTGTGCTAGGCCCTGGGGCTACAGCATGACTGAGGCTGTTCAGTAGCTCAAATAAAACTGTCTTTTAAAACCCTATCTATCTCTTTAAGTTCAGCTGAAAAGTTACCTCTTCTATAAAGCATCTCCTAATCCCTCTACCTCCCACCCCCAAAGAGGACTTTTTTTTTTCTGAGCCTCTATAAAATTTTGTATTTCATATATGGTAATTTATGTAACTTTGTGTTGTTTTGGAATCATTTAGGTGATTGTCTTATTTTCATTGCTGGAGTGTAAACTCTGTAAAGGTAGATACGGTGTCATTCAGTTTATTATCCCCCAAAACACCTGATTTTAATTTTTTTTTAATGCTTATTTATTTTTGAGAGAGATAGAGTGTAAGCAGGGGAGAGACAGAGAGAGAGAGAGGGAGACACAGAATCTGAAACAGGCTCCAGGCTCTGAGCTGTCAGCACAGAGCCCGATGTGGGGCTTGAACCCCAAACCGTGAGATCATGATCTGAGCCAAAGTTGGACGCTTAACCGACTAAGGCACCCAGGCGCCTCCTGATAATAGCTTCTAAAGCCTACTCGTAGATCCTGAAAAAAATCTACCCTAATAAATGTAATTAAGCTAATGTTAGGCATTAAACTAAGGTTAAACAAAGGAAGGCAGCATTGTATTCTATACAAATTGTGTAATATGGAGTTAGAGCTGAATTTAATTGTGGCTTTTGTCAGTTTGCTAGCTGGGTGCTAGTTCCAAGTTTCTTAGGCTCTCTAAGACCTTGAGTTTTTCATCTAAAGTACTGATATACTTTATTGGATTCTTTTGAGAATGTGTAATATTTATAATCACATGTTAGGATGTAAATGGCCTATTCTTTTCTTTTTTTTTTTTTTTTTTTTTTAAGTAAACTCTATGCCCAACATGGAACTTGAACTCATGACCCTAAGATTAAGAGTCACATGTTCTACCACTCACTGAGCTGGCCAGACACCCCAACTATTACTTCTTTTATCAAAAAAGCCTTTTTTAATGCTTTATTTATTTACTTATTATTTTATGTATGTATTTTGAGAGAGAGAGAGTGTGCTTGCAACCATAGAGGCTGGGGGCGGTGGGGCAGAGAGGAACAGGGAGAGAGTATCCTAAGGGGGGGCTCGATGTCACAGTTTGTAAGATCTGAAATCAAGACCTGAGCTGAAATCAGGAGTTGGGTGCTTAACTGACTGAGCTACCCAGGCACTCCTATTAATTTATTTTTTATTTTTTTTAATTAAAAAAATTTTTTTTGAGAGAGAGAAAGAATGTGAACAAGGGAAGGGCAGAGAGAGAGAGAGAGGATCCCAAGCAGGCTCTGTGCTGTCAGTGCAGAGCCTGATACGGGGCTCCATCTCAAAAACTGTGAGATCATGACCCAAGTTGAAATGAAGAGTCAGTGACTTATCGGACTGAGTCACTCAGGTGCTCCTTTTTTTTTTTTTCTTTAAGTTATTTTGAGAGATAGAAAATGAGGTGGGGGGATGGGCAGAGAGAGAGAGAGAGAGAGAGAGAGAGAGAGAATCCCAAGTGGGCTTCTCACTGATAGATGCTGGGCTCAAACTTGCAAACTGTGAGATTATGACCTGAGCCGAAACCCAAGAGCGTCGGTCGCTTAACTGACTGAGCCACCCCAGTGCCCCTCCTATTTTTTTTTAAATTAAAGTTTTCATTTATTTATTTATATTTTTTTACTGGGTGTAAATGCAGTGTGGGACTTGAACTCACCACCCCAAGATCAAGAGTCGCATGCTCTTTCGACTGAGCCAGTCAGAACACTCCTGTGTCTTTCTAAAACTTTTATGATTTTAGTGGGATTTGGGAAGCTATAGAGGTAATTACATATATTCAGTTCAAAATCTTCTATTCATTCTTCATCCCCCTCCAGTCTGGCTTCTGCCCCTACTAGCCCTCTAAGAGAAATCATCATAATCATCAGGTATTCCCCCCCATCCCAACTTCCCCACCCCAGCTTTATTGAGATATAATTGGCATATAACATTCTGTAAGTTTAATGTGTAAAATGTGATGATTTAATATACATCTGTATTGCAAAAGGTTTACCACTTTAAGGTCAGATAACACATCCTTCACCTCAAATAGTTACCTTGTTGTTGTTGTTGTTGTTACGGTGAGCACATTAAACCTCTACTGTCGTAGCAGCTTTAAAGTATACGTTACCGTGGTATTAACCATAATTAATCACCATGCTGTACATTAGATCCCTGGAACTTACTCCTCTTATAATTGGAAGTTTGTACCCTTTGACCAACATCTCCCTATTTTCCTTACCCCTTAACCCTTGGCAACCACCATTCTGTTCTCTGTTTCTATGAGTTTGATGTTTTTTGATCCCACATGTAAATGAGATCATACAGTATTTATCTTTCTCTGACTTCTTTCACTTAGTGTAATGCCCTCCATGTCCATCCGTGTTGTCACCAATAGGAAAATTTCCTTCTTTTTATGACTGAATAATATTTGTATGTATGTATATACAACATTTTCTTTATTCATCCGTCAGTAGACACTTAGATTGGTTCCATGTCTTGGCGCTTGTGAATAATGTGGCAGTGAACATGGGACTCAAGATACTCTTTGAGAAAGTGATTTTATCTCCCATGTATCTATACCCAGAAGTGGGATTGCTGGATCTAATGGAGTTCTATTTTTAGTTTTCTGAGGAACCTCCATACTCCATACTCTTTTCCATAGTGGCTGCACCAATTTACATTCCTACTAATGGTACACTAGGATTCTCTTTTCTCCACACCCTTTCCAGCATTTGTATCTCTTGTTTTTATGACAATAAAACAGATGTGAGGTGATATTTCATTATGGTTTTGATTTGTGTTTCCCTAAGGATTAGTGACATTGAGCACTTTTTCACTTAGCTATTGGCTATTTGTATGTATTCTTTGGGAAAATGTCTATTCAGGTTTTCTGCCCATTTTTAAAAAATGTTTATTTATTTTTGAGAGAGAGAGAGAGAGAGAGAGAACATGAGTGGGAGAGGGGCAGAGAGAAGGGGACAGAGGATCCAAAGCAGGCTCTGTGTTGACAGCAGCGAGCCTGATGTGGGGCTCAAACTCACAAACTGCAACGCAAGATCATGACCTGAGCCGAAGTTGGATGCTCAACCTACTGAGCCACCCAGGCATCTGCTCATTTTTTAATTTTTTTTTTTTTTTTTGCTATCCATTTATATTAGTTCCTTATATATTCTGGTTTTTTGACCCCTCATTAGCTATATGGTTTGCAAAATTTTCTTTAATTCTCTAGGTTTCCTTTTCATTTTGTTGATTGTTTCTTATGCTGTGCAGAACTTTTTCGTTTGGTATAGCCCCAATACTGATTTTTTGCTTTTGTTGCTTGCACTTTTGGTGTCATATCCAAAAAAACAACATCAACTAGATCAATGTGAAGGGGCTTTTTCACTGTTTTCTTCTAGGAGTTTTATGGTTTCGGATCTTACATTTAAGTCTTTAATCCATTTCAAATTAATTTTTGTGAGTGGTTGTTAATATAGGGGTGCAATTTCATTCTTTTGTGTGTAGATATACAGTTTTACCGTTACCATTTATTGATGGGACTGTTCTTTCCTCATTGAATGTTCTTGGTTCCGTTATCAAATTTGAGTTGCCAGTGTATATGTGGATTTATTTCTAGGTTCTTGATTCTGTTTCCATTGGTCTGTGTCTGCTTTTTAAATTTTTTAGTTAAAATTTTATTATTATTATTTTTTAAGTAAGCTCTGTGCCCATCATGGGGCTTGAACTTACAACCCTGAGATCAAGCGTTGCATACTTTACTGACTGAGCCAACCAGGTACTCTTTTAAAATTTAATTAAAAAAAATTTTTTTTTTTTAATTTACATCAAAGTTAGCATATAGTGCAATAATGATTTCAGGAGTAGAATCAGGGGTGCCTGGGTGGCTCAGTTGGTTAAGCGTCTGACTTTGGCTCAGGTCATGATCTCACGGTCTGTGAGTTGGAGCCCCAAGTTGGGTCCTGTGCTGACAGCTCAGAGCCTGGAGCCTGCTTTGGATTCTGTGTCTCTGTTCCTCTTTCTGTCCCTCCCTTGCTTGCTCTCTGTCTGTCTCTCTTAAAAATACATAAACATTTAAAAAAAAAAAAAAAAAGGAGTAGAATTCAGTGATTCATCCCCTGCAAATAACACCCGGTGCTCATCTTCCTTCCTAAGTGACTTCCTTAATGCCCCTTGCCTATTTAGACCATCCCCCTACCCACAACCCCTCCAGCAGCCATCAGTTTGTTCTCTATATTTAAGAGTCTCTTATGTTTTGTCCCCCTCCTTGTTTTTATATTATTTTTGCTTCCCTTCCTTATGTTCATCTGTCTTGTATCTCAAATTCCACATATGAGTGAAGTCATATATTTGTCTTTCTCTGACTAATTTCACTTAGCATAATACACTCTAGTTCTATTCACATTGTTGCAAATGGCAAGATTCATTCTTTTTTATTGCTGAGTACTATTCCTGGTGTGTGTGTGTGTGTGTGTGTGTGTGTGTGTGTGTGTGTGTATGTATACACACACACACACACACACACACACACACCACATCTTCTTTATCCATTCATCTGTCGATGGACATTTGGGCTCTTTCCATACCTTGGCTATTGTTGATAGTGCTGCTATCAACATTGGGGTGCATGTGCCCCTTCGAGACAGCACACCAGTATCGTTTGGATAAATACCTACAAGTGCAATTGCTGGGTTGTAGGGTAGTTCTACTTTTAGTTTTTTGAGGAACCTCCATACGGTTTTCCAGAGCGACTGCACCAGTCTGCATTCCCACCAGCAGGGCAAAAGGGTTCCCCTTTCTCCACATCTTCACCAACGTCTATCATTGCCTGACTTGTTCATTTTAGCCATTCTGACAGGTGAGAGGTGGTGTCCCATTGTGGTTTTGATTTGTATTTCCCTGATGATGAGTGATGTTGAGCATTTTTTTCGTGTGTTTGTTAGCCATTTGGATGTCTTCTTTGAAGAAGTGTCTATTCATGTCTTTTGCCCATTTCTTCACTGGATTATTTGTTTTTTGGGTGTTGAGTTTGATAAGTTCTTTATAGATTTTGGATACTAACCCTTTATCTGATATGTCATTTGCAAATATCTTCTCCCATTCTGTTGGTTGCCTTTTTTTTTTTTTTAATTTTTTTTTTAACGTTTATTTATTTTTGAGACAGAGAGAGACAGAACATGAACGGGGAAGGGTCAGAGAGAGAGGGAGACACAGAATCTGAAACAGGCTCCAGGCTCTGAGCGGTCAGCACAGAGCCCAAAGCGGGGCTCGAACTCATGTACTGCGAGATCATGACCTGAGCCAAAGTCAGATGCTTAACCGACTGAGCCATCCAGACGCCCCTGTTGGTTGCCTTTTAGTTTTGCTAATTGTTTCCTTTGCTGTGCAGAAGCTTTTTATTATGTATTTTTATTTTTTTAATATTTATTTTTGAGAGAGACAGAGTGTGAGTGGGGGAGGGGCAGAGAGAGAGGGATACACAGAATCTGAAGCAGGCTCCAGGCTCTCAATGTGGAGCTCAATGTGGAGCTCAAACCCACGAACCGCAAGATCATGACCTGAGCTGAAGTTGTATGCTTAACTAACTGAGCCACTCAGGCATCCCTGGAAACTTTTTATTTATTTATATTTATATTTTATTTTATTTTTATTTTTATTTTATTGTATTTTTTTAATTTATTTTATGTATTTTGGGGGGTAGCTTTTTATTTTGATGAGGTTCCAATAGTTCATTTTTGCTTTTGTTTCCCTTGCCTCCGGAGATGTGTTGACTAAGAAGTTGCTGCAGCCAAGGTCAGAGAGGTTGTTGCCTGTTTTCTCCTCTCGGATTTTGATGGCTTCCTGTCTTACATTTAGGTCTTTCATCCATTTTGAGTTTATTTTTGTGTATGGTGTAAGAAAGTGGTCCAGGTTCATTTTTCTGCACGTCGCTGTCAAGTTTTCCCTGCACCATTTGCCGAAGAGACCGTCTTTATTCCATTGGATATTCTTTCCTGCTTTGTCTAAGATTAGTTGGCCATACATTTGTGGGTCCATTTCTGGGTCCTCTCTTCTGTTCCATTGATCTGAGGGTCTGTTTTTGTGTCAGTACCATACTGTCTCGATGATTACAACTTTGTAATACAGCTTGAAGTCCGGGATTGTGATGCCTTCAGCTTTGGTTTTCTTTTTCAAGATTGCTTTGGCTATTCAGGGTCTTTTCTGGTTCCATACAAATTTTAGGATTGTTTGTTCTAGCTCTGTGAAGAATGCTGGTGTTATTTTGATAGGGATTGCATTGAATATGTAGATTGCTTTGGGTAGTATCAACATTTCAACAATATTTGTTCTTCCAATCCAGGAGCATGGGTTTCTTTGTGTCTTCTGCAATTTCTTTCTTAAGCTTTCTATAGTTTTCAGTGTATAGATTTTTCACCTCTTTGGTTAGATTTATTCCTAGGTATTTTATGGGTTTTGGTGCAATAGTAAATGGAATCGATTCCTTGATTTCTCTTTCTGTTGCTTCATTATTGGTGTATAGGAATGCAACAGATTTCTGTACATTGATTTTATATCCTGCGACTTTGCTGAATTCATAGATCAGTTCTAGCAGTTTTTTGTGGACTCTTTTGGGTTTTCTGTATAGAGTATTATGTCATCTGCGAAGAGTGAAAGTTTTACTTCTTCCTTGCCAATTTGGATGTGTTTTATTCTTTTGTGTTCTCTGATTGCTGAGGCTAGGACTTCCAATACTATGTTGAATAACAGTGGTGAGAGTGGACATCCCTGTCGTGTTTTTGACCTAAGGGAGAAAGCTCTCAGTTTTTCCCCATTGAGGAGGACATTAGTGGTGGGTCTTTCGTATATGGCTTTTATGATCATGAGGTATGATCCTTCTATCCCAGTTTCTTGAGGGTTTATTTATTTTTGAGAGAGACAGAGAGAGGGTTGTGGGTGTATGCAAGTGGGGGTGGGGCAGTGAGAGAGAGAGAGAGAGAGAGAGAGAGAGAGAGAGAGAGAGAGAGAATTTCAAGCTGATGGCCCAGAGACTGAACGTCGGACTCTAATTCAGGCACTGTGAGATCATGACCTGAGCCGAAATCAAGAGCGAGACCCTTAACCCACTGAGCCACCCAGGCACTCCACTTTCGATTTCTTCCACCAGTGTTTTGTAGTTTCCATTATACAGATCTTTCACTTCCTTATTTTTAAGTATTTTATTGTTTTTGATGCTTTTGTTAATGGAATTGTTTTCTTTCTGATACTATATGGAGATGTAACTGATTTCATTGATAGTATATAGAAAAACAACTGATTTATTAATGTTGATTTTGTATCCTGAAGCTTTACTGAATTCGTTTATTAGGCCTCACACTTTCTTGGTAGAGGTTTATAATTTTTTGTATATAGGATATGTTATCAGCAATTATACTTCTTCCTTTCAGATTTGGATACCTTTATTTTCTTTTTTTGGGTGGCAAGTTGCTATTTATTTATGACAAATATTCCACATCTATGATCCTCTTTTTTTTTAAATTTTTTTTATTAAAGTAATCTCTTCACCCCACATGGGGCTTGAATCATGACCCTGAGATAAAGAGTCACATGCTCCTCTCACTGAGCCACTGAGGTGCCCCTGGCAGAAGTTCTTTGAAATGAGGCCATGGGCCTTGGCCAGTCAGAGGATGCTATTATCTGGCTTGCCTATCTTGCACATGGCCCCACAGATAGCGTAGGTTTTAAACTGACTGTTGAACCTTGTCAACCTTGGCCGCGTTCATCTCGTCCTTGAATGTGTGGTTCTTGGTAGATGATATGGTTGTTGGCGGAGCATTTCTGTGGTAATACAAGTCCAGGAACTCCCTGGTGTCATTCTGCATGTTAAGGGCGCACCTGCTACCACCCTGGATGCCTTTATTTCTTCTAGCCTACTTGCTACAGCTAGAACTTCTAGTACTGTGTTGAATAGGAGTGGTCAGAATGGGCATCCATGTCTTGTTCCTGATTTTAGAGGAAAAGCTTTCAGCCTTTCACTGTTGAGTATGATATTAGCTGTGGGCTTGTTGTGTATGGCCTTTGTATGTTGAATTATGTTCCTTCTATACCAAATTCGTTGAGCAATTTTATAGTGAAAGGACGTTGAATCTTGTCAGTTGCTTTTTCTGCATCTGTTGAGATGTATGATTTTTATCTTTCATTCTGTTGTGGCGTATCACATTTATTGATTTCTGTATGTCAAAACATTCTTTCATCCCAGTGGTAAATCTGACTTCATCATGATATGTGATCCTGTTAATGTGCTGTTGAATTTATTTTGCTAGTATTTTTTTTTAATTTTTTAAAATGTTTATTTATTTTTGAGAGAGAGAAACAGTGTGAACAGAGGAGGGGGGGCAGAGAGAGAGGGAGACACAGAATCTGAAGCAGGCTTCAGGCTCTGAGCTGTCAGCACAGAGCCCGACATAGGGCTTGAACTCACGAACCACTAGATCATGACCTGTGCCGAAGTCGGGCGCTTAACCGACTGAGCCACCCAGGCGCCCTATTTTGCTAGTATTTTGTTGAGAATTTTTGTATCTATATTCATCAGAAATTTTGGTCTGTTGTTTTCTCTTAGTGTGCTCATCTGGCTTTGGTATCAAGATAATGGTGGCCTTACAAAATGAATTTGGGAATGTTTCCTCCTCTTTAGTTTTTAGAAAAGTTTGAGAAGAACTGGTGTTAATTCTTTAAATGTTTGGTAGAATTCTCCCATGAAGCTGTCTGGTCCTGGGCTTTTCTTTCTTGGGAGGTGTTTGATTACTGATTCAGGCTCCTCACTTGTTACTCATCCGTTCAGATTTTCTGTGTAGTTTGTTTAATGTTTTATTTATTTTTGAGAGAATGAGCGTGAGCAGGGGAAGGGCTGAAAGAGAGGGGGAGAGAGTATCCCAAGCAGGGTCCTCACTGTCAGTACATGCATGGCTCAACCTCATGAACCCAATGCACGGCTCAACCTCATGAACCATGAGGTCATGACCTAAGTCAAAATCAAGAGTTGGACGCTTAACTGACTGAGCCACCCAGACGCCCCTGTTTGTTTTTATGATTAATACTTGGTAGGCATAAATTTCTATGAATTTATCTATTTCTTCTAGGTTATCGAATTTGGTGGTGTATAATTATTCATGGCAATCTCTTATCCTTTATGTTTCTGTGGTATCAGTTGTAATGTCTCTTCTGTACAATTTTGAGTTCTCTTTTTCTTTGTAAGTCTAGCTAAAGTGTTGTCAATTGTTTATCTTTTCAAAAAACCAACGCTTAGTTTCACTGAGCTTTTCTATTGTTTTTCTATTCTCTATTTGATTTATTTATTCTCTGACCTTTGTTCTCTCATTTTTTCTATTAACTTTGGGCTTAATATGGTCTTCTTTTTCAAGGTCCTTGAGGTTGTTTGAAAAAATTTTTAAATATTTACTTTTGAGAGAGAGAGTACAAGCAGGAGGAGGGGTAGAGAGAGAGAGGAGAGATAAAATCCCAAGCAGGCTCCATCCTGTCCATGTGGATCCTGACACAGGGCTCAGTCTCATGAACTGTGAGATAATGAGCTGAAATTAAGATTCCGACACCCAACTGACTGAGCCACCCAGCTGCCCCAAGATTTTTTTTTCTTTAAAAAAAATTTTTTTTAATGTTTATTTTTGAGAGACAGACAGACAGACAGAGTGTGAGCAGGGGAGGGGCAGAGAGAGAGGGAGACACAGAATCTGAAGCAGGCTCCAGGCTCTGAGCTTCCAGCACAGAACCAGATGCAGGGTTCGAACTCACAAACTGCGAGATCATGACCAGAGCCAGTTGGACGCTCAACTTACTGAGCCACCCAGGTGCCCCGATTTTTTTCTTAATGTGAGTATTTATTGCTATAAACTTCCCTCTTTGCAATATTTTTGCTACATATCATGAGTTTTGGTATGTTGTATTACCATTTTTTTTTGTTTCAGGATTTTAAAAATTTCTTCTTTGACCCATTGGTTGTTCAGGAGTGTATTGTTTGATTTCCACATTTTGTGAATTTTCTAATTTTCCTTCTGTTATTGATTCTAGTTTTTTACCATTTTGGCCAGAAAAGATACTTGATGGGCTTAGTAATTTTTCATTTACTAAGACTTGTTTTGTGATTTAATACATGCTCTAATCTGCAGAATGTTCGTGTACACTTGCAAAAAGAATGTGTATTCTCCTGTTGGCTGGAATGTCCTGTATGTGTCTCTTAGGGCCATTTGGTTTAAAGTATACTTTGAGTCCTGCATTTCTATATTAATTTTCTGCTGGGTGATCTATCCATTGTTGAAAGTGGGGTGTTGAAGTCCCCTACTATTAGTGTACTGTTGTCTGTTTTTCCTTCAGATCTGTTATTATTTGCTTAATATATTTAAGTACTTTCATGTTGGGTGCATACGTATTTACAATTTTTATATTCTCTGGATGAATTGACTGCTTTATCATTATATAATGTATGTCTCTTGTTTTTTACTTAAAGTCTATTTCTTCTGATGTAAGTATAGTTATCTTGCACTCTTGGTTTCCATTTGCATAGAATATCTTTTTCCAACCGTTCACTTTGTTCTTATGAGTGTTTTGTAAGTAACATGTTAAGTTGGGTCTTGTTTTTTTATCCATTCAGCCACTCTGCATTTTGGCTGGAGAATTTAATCCATTCACGTTTAAAGTGATCATTTCTAGGTAAGGACTTATTATTGGCATCTTGTTAATTGTTTCTGGCTTTTTTTTTTTTTTTTCTTAAGTAAACTCTACCCTCCAATGGGGCTTGAACTCGCAACCCTGGGATCAAGATCAAGGACCAGGCACCCCTGTTTCTGGCTGTCTTGTAGTTCTTTTCTTCCTCTTTTGCTGACTTTTTTTTGTGAATTGATGATTTTCTGATAATTACTGATTACTGGTAACTTGTCTTTGTATACAAAATCTATGCTTTTAACCTCCCCCTGACATTTTATGTTTTCATATCACAGTTTACATATTTTTATGTTGTATATCCATTGACAAATTATTTTAAGTATAGCTATTGTAGGACTTTTTTTTTTTTTTTCTAAAGTAGGCTCTCCACCCAGTGGGTGGCTTGAAGTCATGACCCCGAGATCAAGAGTTGCATGCTCTACCAACTGAGCCAGCCAGGTGCCTCAGTACTTCTGTTCTTTAACTTTTATATTAGAGTTAAGTGGTTAATACCATTATGTTACAGTATTAGAATATTCTGAATCTGATTATATGTTTACCTTTACCAGTGTGTTGTGTATTTTCATATGTTTTCATGTTGCCAGTTAGTATTCTTTCATTTCAGCTTCACCAACTTCTTTCATCATTTCTTGTAAGTCAGGTCAAATGGTGATGAATTTTCTTAGTTTTTGTTTGTTAAGGAAAGTCTTCCTGACCTTCATTTCTGAACAACAATTTTTCTGGGTAAACTATTCTTGGTTGGCGTTTTTCTTTTTTCTTTCATCATTTTGACTATATTATCCCATTCTCTTCTAGCCTGCAAGGTTTCTGCTAAAACATCCACTGATAGCCTTATGGAGGTTTCCTTGTATGAGGGAATTTGTTTTCTTGTTGATTTTATTTATTTATTTATTTATTTATTTATTTATTTATTTATTTTTAAGGTTTTATTTACTTAAGTAATCTCTACCCCCAATGTGGGGCTTGAACTCAAGACCTTGAGATCAAGAGTTGCACACTCTTCCAACTGAGCCAGCCAGACATCCCTTCTTGTTGATTTTAAAATTCTGTCTTTGGGGCACCTCTCTTTTGGTTGGTTAAGCATCTGACTCTTGATTTCGGCTCAGGTCATGATCTCACGGTTCGTGAGTTCAAACTCCACATTGGGCTCTGCACTGACAGCTCTCCTATCTCTGCCCTTCCCCTGCTCGCTCTCTGTCTCTCTCTCTCTGTGTCTATCTCTAAATAAGTAAATAAATACTTACAAGCATAAATAAAATTCTGTCTTTGTCAGGCAACTGACTGGTTCAGTTTGAGCACGCAGTTATTGATTTCAGGGTCATGAGTTCAAACCCCACATTGGGGTAGAGATTACTTTGAATAAATTAAATTCTTTGTCTTTGATTTTAGACAGTTTATTATAATCTATCATGGAGAAGATTGTTTAGGATTGAAATTTTGGGGTAAGTTATTACTTTCATGAATTGGATGTCCAAATATCTCTCCAGGTTTGGGAAGTTCTTAGTCATTGTTTCTTTGAATAAGCTTTCTACCCCTTCTCTTCTCCTTCTGGGATTCTAGGGATGTATAAATTGTTTCTGTTAACATGTCCCTAAGTCCCATTAACTTTCTTCATTCCTTTTCCTTTTTTTCTTCTGACTGGATAATTTCAAAGGACCACTCTTCAGGCTCAGTGATTCTTTTGTTTGGTCTAGCCTATAAGGTACTTGTAAGTTGCCAGATCCAACTAGCTTTTTTTTTAGTTTACATCTTACATAACTTCTTGGCAGCATTTGCTAGAGTTGACTATTCTCCATTTCTTGAAACGCTCTCTTTCCTTGCCTCTGGTTACACAACCTTTTTGGGTCATGCCCTTTTGGCCCTTCTCTTTTGGTCTATTTGTCAGTTATTCTGTTCAATTCCTGATTATTTAGAATTCTTTAGGCCTTCCTACCTTACCTTCTCTTTAAATATACTTTTTTCCCTAGATTTTAGTTATTAGTATGCTAACAGATTTACAGATTATAATTGCCAGACAGATCTCTCCACTGTGTATCCAGCTGCCTAATAGATATTTTTTCCTGGAAATTTTATAAGTTATTCAAGTTCTTTTTTATGTTAGAGAGTACGTGAGTTGGGGAGAGGGGCAGGAGGAGGAAGAGAAAGAATGAGATATTTATTTATTTATTGACTGATTAATTTATTAAAGGTAGCAAGACTTCTTTTTTTTCCCTTTAATTGCTGTTTATTTTTAAGAGAGACAGACAGAGCACGAGCAGGGGAGGGGCAGAGAGAAGGGGAGACACAAAATCCAAAGCAGGCTCCAGGCTCTGAGCTGTCAGCACAGACATCGACACGGGGCTCGAACTCACATTGTGAGATCATGACCTGAGCCAAAGTGGGACGCTCAACTGACTGAGCCACCCAGGCGCCCCACCCCTCTACTTTTTTAAAGTAAGCTGTAGATCCAATGTGGGGCTCGAACCCATGACCCCGAGATCAAGAGTCAAATGTTCTACTGACTGAGCCAGCCAAGCACCCCTCAAATTTAACATATTTAAAATGTAATGCTTGCTTTGTAGTCCTCAAATTGCACTCCCCTGATCTCTATATGGTGTTATAAATGATACCACCATCTGTTTGGTTACTCAAGCTAGATACTGTCCTTTCTTACATCCAATCTATAAAGAAGTCCTGTTGATTCTGCCTTATAAATTAAATCTCAAATCTTTCCACTTTTTTTTTTCATCTTTACTGCTGTTTCTCCAGTTATAGGTTGCATTGTTTCTTGTTTTGATATTTCAACTCCTGCCTCACTTTAGTTTGTTCTTCCCAGACTAGCCACAGTAATATTTTCAAAACCTACATCAGATCTTGTAACTTCTTTCTTACTTAAAATTATTCACTGACTGTCTAATGTGTTGAGAATGAAAGCCAAATACTTCAGCACAGGCTGGAAGGATCTGCCTCCCTCTCCATCCTTTATTACACTCTAGCTTTACTGACCTTCTGTTCCTTTTAGGTTCATTTGAATGTCCCACTTTATATCTTTTGCCCAAGTTTCCTCTCTTTGAAAGGATCCTCTCTTTCATTCTCTGTATGGCTAGTTTTTTCTCATCCTTGAAATTTCACTTAAATGCCACCTTTTTGACCACACTAACTAAATTAGGTTACAGCTTTCTGTTCTTTTTTTTTTCCTAGCCCATTTATCACAATGGGTAATTATGCAATTACATTATGATTATTTGATTAATGTCTCTATCCCTGCTAAACGCTGAATTTCATTAGTACCAAGACTATCTCTGATTTAGCTCAGCATTTCATCCTTAGTACTTGACATAGCCTGGTACTCTAAAGCAGGCATTCAGTGTATGTTGAGTAAATGGATGTGAACTCTTTTAATTTTTCAGGCACTAGTATAAGAGCTTTACATGTATTTATTTTCATCTCCATAACAATTCTGTTGCATAGGTGCTGTTACTGTTCCCATTTTACAGGTAAGGCTAAGCAACACATCCAAAGTCACACAGCTAATACATGGCAACACTAGAAGAATTAAACCTAAGTCTTTGTGAATTTTGAGCCTGTGTTTTAACCACTTCCTGCTAGTTAATGGGACATATAGTTAAAGATACTTTTGAAAAGACATTTAGTAAACAATGATTCATTGCCTACTTAATTCTTAAATGAATAGTGAATAATTGAGTGCCTATATAAAAACTGAATTTTTACATGTGTATAAAAATTTTTCCTTATATATAAAATAAAAACTTTACATTAGGGAAGAAAATGGGGCGCCTGTGTGGCTCAGTCGGTTGAGCATCCAACTTCAGCTCAGGTCATGATCTCACAGTTTGTGGGTTCGAGCCCCACATCAGGCTCTGTGCTGACAGCTCAGAGCCTGGAGCCTGCTTTGGATTCTGTCTCCCCCCCCCCCCTCTCTGCACCTCTCCTGCTCACATTCTTTGTCTCTCTGTCTCTCAATAATAAATAAATGTTAAAAGAAAAAAAAAGGAAAGAAATGATTTTTTTTTGTTAACCTAAGTTGAATTATTATTAAATCATTATTTTACATTTGTAGGGTTTACAAACTAGGAGAGCCAGGCATGCTAACACTTTACCCATCCCCTCTCTCATTTCAACTACCAAAGATGGTACTTGCCTTGCTCTCAGAGATTGTTGCGGTTTGAGGGATTTCACTTTGAAGCATTCCTCTTCCTCCATTCCATGTGAGAAATAAGAAAAAGTTTGAGAGATAATAATAAAGGTATTGCTTTTATTTCTAATAAAACTAATATTCAAGGAGGTAGCTTATATCTATGGGCCAGTGGATTTCTACTACTACCCCAGAATTAGACAGATTTATCTACCTGGATACAGCAGTGATTAAACAAAACAAAACAAAACAAAAATAGAAAGCTATAGACTTCCCCATCTGGTGACTTACCCCTTTAAAACTTAACCAGTGTGGAATAGCAAAGCTAAATGTGTATAGCCATACTTCATTTATGGTGCTTCACTTTATTGTGCTCTGCAGGTATTGTGTTTTTTTACATATTGAAGATTTGTGGCAATGCTGTGTTGAACAAGTTGATTGGCACCATTTTTCCAACAGCATTTGCACACTTCATGTCACATTTTGGTAATCCTTGTGCTATTTCAAACTTAAAAAAAATTTTTTTAATGCTTATTTAAAAAATTTTTTAAAATATTTATTTTAAATGTTTATTTTTGAGAGAGAGAGACAGAGTGTGAGGGGGGGAGGGGAAGAGAGCGAGGGACACACAGAATCTGAAGCAGGCTAGGCTCTGAGCTCTCAGCACAGAGCCCACTGTGGGGCTCAAACTCCCGAGCCTCGAGATCGTGACCTGAGCTGAGGTTTGACACTCAACCGACTGAGCCACCCAAAAGCCCCAGAATGTTTATTTTGTATTTTTTCTTAAAAAAAAAATTTTTTTAATGTCTTTATTTTTGAAGAAGAGAGAGAGAACATGAGCTGGGGAGGAACAGAGAGAGAGGGAGACACAGAATTCAAAGCAGGCTCCAGGCTCTAAGCTGTCAGCACAGAGCCCCATGTGGGGCTCGAACCCACAAACTGTGAGATCATGACCTGAGCCGAAGCCGGACCCTCAACCGACTGAGCCACCCAGGTGCCCCAACCAGAATGTTTATTTTTGAGAGAGAGAGAGACAGAGTGTGAGCAGGGGAGGGGCAGAGAGAGAGGGAGACACAGAATCTGAAGCAGTCTCCAGGCTCCAAGCTGTCAACACAGAGCCCAACACGGGGCTGGAACCCACGAACCATGAGATCATGACCTTAGCTGATGTCGGACGCTTAACCAACTGAGCCACCTAGGCGCCCCTCAGACTTTTTAATTGTTATTATATTTATGGTAATGTGTGATCAGTGATTTTTGATGTTACTATTGTAATTGTTTTGGGGTGCTGTGAACTTATATAAGATGGTGAACTTAAGTGGTAAGTGTGTGTGATTTTACCACTTCATTGGCTGTCTCCTCCATCTCTCTCCCTCTCCTCAGGCCTTCATATACCTTGAGACACAATGTTGAATTAGGCCAGTTAGTAACCCTACAGTGGCCTCTAAGTGTTCAAGTGAAAGGAAGGGTTCAGTGTCTTTCGCTTTACATCAAAACCTAGAAATAATTAAGCTTAGTGTGGAAGACCTATTAAAAGTTGAAATAAGCTTAAAGCTAGGCCTCTTGTACCAAGCAGCCAAGTTTTGAATGCAAAGGAGAAGTTTTTGAAGGAAAGTAAAAGCACTACTCCAATGAACCCACAAATGATAAGAAAGTGAAACAGCCTTATTGCTGATATGGAGAAAGTTTGAATGGTCTGGACAGAAGATCAAAGCAGCCACAACATTCCCTTAATCTAAAGCTTAATCCAGAGCAAGGGCCTAAATCTCTTCAATTCAGTGAAGGCTGAGAGAGGTGAGGAAGCTGAAGAAGAGAAGTCTGAAGCTAGCAGAGGTTGGCTCATAGCGTTTAAGGAAAGAAGCCACCTCCATGACATAAAAGTACAAGGTGAACCAGGAAGTGATGATATAGAAGCTGCAACCAGTTATCCAGATGTCACTAAGAGAGTTAAATGAAGGTGGCTACACTAAACAACAGATTTTCTTTTTAAAAAAAAAAAATTTTTTTTAACGTTTATTTATTTTTGAGACAGAGAGAGACAGAACATGAATGGGGGAGGGCCAGAGAGAGAGGAAGACACAGAATGTGAAACAGGCTCCAGGCTCTGAGCTGTCAGCACAGAGCCCGACGCGGGGCTCGAACTCACGGACCGCGAGATCATGACCTGAGCCGAAGTCGGCCGCTTAACCAACTGAGCCACCCAGGTGCCCCTAAACAACAGATTTTCAATGTAGATGAAACAGCCTTCTATGAGAAGAAGATGCTCTTTAGCACTTCCATAGCTAGAGAGGAAAAGTCAGTGCCGAAGCTTCAAAAGACAGACTGTCTTGTTAGGGCTAATGCAATTAGTGACTTGAAGTTGAAGCCAATGCTCACTGACCATTCTGAAAATCTTAGGGCCCTTAAGAATTGTGCTGAGTCTACTCTGCCTGTGGTCTGTGAATGAAACAGCAGTACCTGGATGATAGCACATCTGTTTTACAATATGGTTTACCATATATTTTAAGCCCACTGTTGAGCCTATTGCTTAGAAAAAAGATTGCTTTCAAAGTATTGCTGCTCATTGACAATGTACTTGATCATCCAAGAGCTCTGATGGAGCTATCCAATGTGAATAATGTTTTTTCTCATGCCTACTAACACAGCATCCATTCTGCAACCCATGGATCAAGGATGAATTTTGACTTTTAAGTCTTATCATTTAAGAACTACATTTTGGGGGCACCTGCGTGGCTCAGTTTGTTAAGCCTCTGACTCTTGATCTCAGCTGAGGTCATGATCTCACAGTTTGTGAGTTCAAGCCCCACGTTGGGCTCTGTACTGACAGTGCAGAGCCTACTTGGAGTTCTCTCTCCCTCTGTCTCTGCCCCTACCCCACTTGTGCTCTGCCTCTCTCTCTCTCTCAAAATAAGTAAACTTAAAAAAAATTAAGAAAAAAAAAAAAGGGAACTACGTTTTGAAAGGTTATAGCTGCCATAGATAGTGATTCCTCTGATGGATCTGGACCAAGTAAATTGAAAGCCTTACTGGAATTCGCCATTCTAGATGTTATTAGGAACATTCATGATACGTGGGAAGAGGTCAAAATACCAACATGAATAGGAGTTTGGAAGAAGTTGATTCCAACCCTCAAGGATGACATTGAAGGGCTCAAGACCTCAGTGGAGAAAGTCACTGTAGATGTGGAAATAGCAAGAGAACTGGAATCAGAAGTGGAGTCTGAATATGTGACTGAATTGCTGCAATCTCATAATAAAACTTGAGTGCATGAGGAGTTGCTTCTTATTGGTGAGCTGAGAAAGTAGTTGGTTTTTTTTTTAGTTTTTTTAATGTTTGTTTATTTTTGAGAGAGAGAGACAGAGACAGAGCATGAGCATGAGCAGGTGAGCAGCAGAGAGAGAGGGAGACACAGAATCCAAAGCAGACTCCAGGCTCCAAGCTGTCAGCACAGAGCCTAATGTGGGGCTCAGACCCATGAACTGGGAGATCATAACCTGAGCCGAAGTTGGACGCTCAACCTACTGAGCCACCCAGGCATCCCGAATTTTGTGTTATGTATATATTTATGTATGTATCTACGTATGTATTTATTTATGAATAACAGAGAGAGAGAGAGAGAGACAGAACAGGGGAGAGGGAGAGAGAATCTTAAGCAGACTCCATGCCTAGAGTGGAGCCCGAAGAGGGACTTGATTTCACAACCTTGAGATCATGACCTGAGCTGAAATCAAGAGTTGGAACTTAACTGATTGAGCCACAAGTGCCCCATTTTAAATAAATAATTAAGTTTTGAGAGAGAGCGAGAGAGCGAGAGAGCACAAGGGGAGAGAGAGAGAGAACCCCACAAGGTGCAGAGAGAGAGTGTGGAGCCCAGAGCATTGTCTCAAGCTTACCTGAAGCAGGGCTTGAGCTCACCCTATGCAGTGCTCAAACTGGTGAATCGTGAGATCATTACCTGAGCCAAAGTTGGGTGCTTAACTGACTGAGCCACCCAGGTGCGCCCCTCCCCCCCACCACGCCTTTTTCTATATTCTTTATAGATGTAGTATATTGTAGCTGTTATGTAAATAGTACATATTTATGAGACTGTGGGTACTGGACCTTGTAGAAATTCTTACATCATCTTCCACATTACTATCCAAGAACTGGATAGAATTTTCTCTTCCTTTTTTGGAGAATTTATCCTTTTGCTTATACAGTTAACCCTTGAACAATGCAAGGGTTAGGGTTACTGAACCCCTGTGTAGTCGAGAGATCCAGGTGTAGCTTTTGACTCCCCTGAAACTTAAGTACTAATAGCCTACTGTTGACCAGAAGCCTTACCAATAACGGTTGATTAAGACATATTTCATATGTTTTACATATTACTGTATTCTCACAATAACCTAGGGAAGAGAAAAATCTTATTAAAATCACAAGGAAGAAAAATACATTTACAGTAATATACTGTATTGAAAAAAATTCACGTATAAGTGGACCTGTACAGTTCAAATCCATGTTGTTAAGGATGAACTGTAATCCATTTTTGGTATTCAGTGCTCAGTTTGGCAATCAGTCCTCACTTCCACCTCTTACCTGTAACCTCTGCCCCATTCCAATTGTAGATTTAGATCATGAGTTTGAGAAAGTAGGTTAACACTTTTCCAAGGACTAATTTAGTTTAGTTTTGTTTTTGTTAGGAGGAGAGAGAATCTGAAGCAGGCTCCACACTCAGTGCTGAGGCTGTCACAGGGCTTGATCCCACGACTCTGGGATCATGACCTGAGCCAAAATCAAGAGTTAGATGCCCAACTAACTGAGCCACCCAAGCGGTCCTCTATCCTAGTTAAAAAAAAAAAAAATAGTATGTCAGATTTTAAAAGACATTTATTTTATATTTTTAGAGAACACGCAAGCTGGGGAGAGAGGCAGAGGGAGAGAGAGAATCCTAAGTAGGCTCCACACTCAGTCAGTGTGGAGCCCGACGTGGGGCTGGATCCCATCACCCTGGGATTGTGACCTGAGCCAAAATTAAGAGTCAGGTCACTCAACTGACTGAGCCACCCAGGTGCCCCTTATTTACTTATTTTAAAGTAATCTCTACACCCAGTGTGGGGCTCGAACTCAACCTGAGATCAAGAGTCAGATGCTCTACTGACTGAGCCAGCCACATCCTCTGATTTTTGTTTTTTAATAGATGTATGGCCTTGGGATAAAACAAAATGTTCAAATGGGTATTAATGAAACACACATAGAAAAAGCCTGTGTTTTCACCCCATCCTACGTATACCTAGTCCCTTTCTACCTAGTAGCCAGGATTATAAACTGTTTCTTTTGTATCTTTTTAGAGATAGTTGTATACACATTATATCAAACTTTGTGAGTTCTTTGTGACTTGTAAAAGCAGACTAGGAACAAGGATACAAGGATAGGACTTTATATACCTGATGTATTGCTGGGTGGTTGCACATACACATTTTATTTTGATCTGGAAATAGACTAGGCATACATACCTTTCATATCCTTGGATTAGGCCAGTTCCTTTAGGTGTGTAGTATTGCCAGTATTTATTGTCTTTTCTATAAGGAAAAAAAAATCTGTAATGACCAAAGGAGCAGAATCTTTCTGACTTTGAGTCTTAATAAGACCAGATCTTCAGTCTACCAATCTGTGTATTCTTTGAACAGGTAGAGTGAGGGTGGAAAAGAGGAGTGCTGGTGTTTCCTGACTTCTTGTGGGTTTTTGATCTATTTCTGGCCAAAATGAAATTGTGTCAAATGATGAACATATGGTAAATGATGGGGTAGGGTACAACAAACTATAGGCAGGCATTATCTTTCCTGTTTTTTTCTCTCCCTTTTCTCTCTTGTGGAAGAGGCAGATAACATTTCTCTGTAAGCCATGAAGTTCTTTTTGAGAGAGAGAGAGAGAGAGAGAGCGCGCAAGTGGGCAAGGGACAGAGTGGGAGAGAGAGGGAGAGAGAAGCGGGGCTCCTGTTCACCTGAAGCAGGGCTCGAAGTCACGAACTGTGAGATCATGACCTGAGCTGAAGTCAGATGCTTAACCAACTGAACCACCCGGGTGCCCTGAAAGCCATGAAGTTCTAATGATGCTGCTATTTTTGTTCACTTTGCAGTTCCTTCCTGGGCCATATATTCTCCTGAACACAGGTAATCCGTCAGCCAAGCTGAATAGTGGAGGGATTTGGTAATGCAGAATAACACTCAGTGGGGGCTCAGTTGTGTTCCACACATATTCTCCCCAAGCAGTCGGCTGTCCTGTTCCTACTGCAGCTGCTTAATCTTTAAAGATCCTTCTTCTGTCCTAAGAAGTTATTAAACTTTTTGCTGTATGTTTCCTGGTACATATGAGTTATTGCCACACTGACATGTACCCACAAACTGGTGACATGGTTATTACAAGGATTGCAGGCATGGGCGTGTGCTCCCTAAAAAGACTGTGCTTAAAAGGGCTCTGCCCACCATAAAATTGCCCATATACTTCAGTTGAGGGCTCTTTCTCTGGTTGGTTTATGTAAGCACCAGTATTACATAAGAGATATTCCTCTAGCTTGTTTAAGTCATAGTTCAGATACCTTTGTTCCTTACATGTTCTACTCTGACTGGACATTACCCATTGTCTAAGAACTTAGAACTGTTCTCTTTCCAGAAGAGAAAGAAACAAAAGATACAGGGTCCTGTAAAGGGCTGCTTTATGTGTTTACTCAGCTGTTAGCATGGTTTGGATACTTTCAGTGTTCAGGTTTTTTGTTATTTGGTTCTGCTTAACAAAAAGCAAGGTGATAACAACAGAGGAAATGTTGAAATAAGACTGAGCCTCAGTTTCTAAGTTTTAAAAGAGAATAACACTCCCTGTTACAGCTCACAGAGTTGTGAGGAAAATCAAATGAAATCATAAATGTGATAGGATTTAAGACACTGTTGAAGGTTAAACAAATGGATATAGAACAGAATTCTGTGTTAAACTTGGCCTTGAGGATGTTTGCACAGTGAGGGTTTTTTTTAATCCGATTTTGAAGAAGACTTTTTCTTAAGACCTTCTCCATCAAATCTTCCACCTGAGTCTTCAAAGTAGACTGGTTGGTTCATTATTCAGGGTCCTAAAAGGAAACAGATGGCATATCCAAATTGAGTAATTTGAGAAAGATTTAATAAAGAGACTGTTTACAAATGGGTTGAAGGAAACCAGTGAGAGAGCAGAGTACCCTATAGCCAGCAATTCCAGAGCCTACATTACTTCATCACCTCTAGGTCTAATAGGGCAAAGTATTGAGAGAGAATACCAGAATCTAAGAGTAGCTATATGGAGGGAACTGTGGGCTGCAAATCATGGTGTTTTGGCAGGAGCTAGGGAAATAAATACTCTGACCTCCTTCTCCTCCTGCCCTTTGATTTTCTGCTGGTATACATCTGGTTACCCAAACCCAGCTGGAAGCCAGAGGGCAAGGGAGCCTGTGCATGCACTCTACATGGTCAGCTTCCTGGTACACAAAGCAAGGAGAGCAAGAATGGTGAGTGGATCTGGAAAGGCAAATAGATTCCTGGGTAGCATTCTGTGGTTACATGCTTAACTGAGGATTCTATAGTCATTTTGGCTTAGGGCTTTTAAATGTCTGTTGTATACTTGAGACCCAGTTTGAATACCACCTGGTATAAATGTAAGAAACTGGCTGGAGGCCATATGCTTGGTGTACCTTACTGTTCCCATCTTGGTATTCAAGGGATGTGGGGAAACAGATTGCTGTTCTAGTGTAAGAGCCATGAAAGAGGAGGAGGAGATGAGGAGCTAGAGATGGTGTCAGGTTTACTTGAGTTCAGAGGAAGTAGTAGAAAGTGCCAAGTCAGCTTTTAAAGTCAGCTATGGTGGGGCGCCTGGGTGGCTCAGCTGTTAAGTGTCTGACTTCGGCCGAGGTAGCGATCTCAAGGTTCATGAGTTCAAGCCCCGCGTCGGGCTCTGTGCTGACAGCTCAGAGCCTGGAGCCTGCCTCGGATCCTGTATCTCCTCCTCTCTCTGCCTCTCCCCCACTCGCACTCTGTCTCTCTCAAAAATAAATAAAAATTAAAAAAAAAATCCTTAAAATCAATCAATCAACCAACTATGGTGGACAGATAGGAGGTATGTATTCTCTGGCGCAGGCTCTGCATTTTCCAGAGATGCCTTTTTTGTTTTAGTTTTAATATTGTTAGTGTTTGTTTTTAGGAAAGGGGGACTGTAAGATAATATCCCCTTTTTTTCCCCATAAAGCTTAATTAATTAATTTAGAGCACGAGTGTAGGAGGGTCAGAGGAAGAAGAAGAGAATCTTAAGCAGGCTCCATGCTCAGCACAGAGCTCAACTTGGGGCTCAGTTCCACGACCTTAGGATCGTGACCTGAGCCAAAATCAAGAGTTGGATGCTCAACCAGTTGAGCCACCCAAGTGCCCCAAAGCTTTTTTTTGTTTTTTTTTTTTTTAATCTCTACACCAAACATGGGGCTCAAACTCATGACCCCAAGGTCAGGAATCACATGCTCTTCTGCCAGCCAGGTGCCCCGGAAATATCCCTTTCTTGTTCTGATATGTTTTGATGGTTAATCTATATTTCCACTTGAATTTCAATAAATACATTAATATCATGACTTTTTTATCTGGAAATGAAGTGTGGTGATGCCAGCCTAGGCTGAATTCTGTGCTAGTCCACGCTACCCGTGGTTGCCTGACATCTCAAGATGTTTTTAGTGGTTGGAATGTGCTCCTCTTTCCACCCATCCCCATCAAATTTTTACAACAGCTTTATTGATATATAATTCACATACCATACAAATCACCCATTTAAAGTGTACAGTTCAGTGGCTTTTAGTGTTTTCACAGAGTTTGCATCCATTACCATAATCAATTTTAGGACATTTTCATTACCCCCCAAAAGGAACCCCACTAACTTAACCATCAGCCCCTCCTACCCCCACCCCCTGCTGCCATTCTCTCATTACTCACCTCTCACAGTCATAGGTAATCTCTAATCTGCTAATCTAGAATAGATTTGCCAGTTCTAGACATTTCATATGAATGGAATCATACAATATGGGGTTCTTTGTGACTGACTCTTCAGTTTGCATGTTTTCAAGGTTCATCCATATATCTGTACTTCATTCTTTCTTATAGCTGAATAATAGTTTCATGTATGGATATACTACATTTTATTTATCCATTCATCAGTTGGTAGACATTTTTGTTGTTACCACTTTGGGCTACTATAAAAAATGCTATGAAATTTGTGTACAGGTTTTGTGTGGACATAATGTTTTCAATTCTCTTGGGTACATACCTAGGAGTGAAATTGCTGGGTCATATGATAACTCTGTGCTTAACTGTTTTAGGAATTGTCAAACTGTTTTTCAAAGCAGCTGTATCATTTTATGTTCCCATCAGCAGTGTAGAAGGGTTCCAAATTCTTTACATTCTCACCAACACTTGTTATTTTTTATTATAACATCAAACTTAGAACTTTTGATTAAAGTCATAATCCTTATATTCTAGCCATCCTAGTAGATATAAAGTGGTATCTCATTATGATAATGATTTGCATTGCCATAAAGCTCCTTGTTAAGAATTTAATATCCTACACATCCTTCAAGATACAGCTGTCTTTTTGGGGGGTGCCCAGGTGGCTCAGTTTGTTGAGCATCTGGGTCTTGGTTTTGGCTGAGGTCATGATCTTATGGTTCGTGGGTTGAAGCCCTGCAACAGGCTCTGTGCTGACCGCTTGGAGCCTGCTTGGGATTCTCAGTCTCCCTCTCTCTCTGTCCCTCCCCAGTTCATGCATGTAATGTCTTTCTCAAAGCTAAATATTAAAAAAATAAAGATACAACCATCTTTTTTGAGAAACTTTTTCCTCAGGATTTAACTGTTTTTTCTTTCATACTCTTGTACAATTTTGCTTGGATCCCCGTTAGCACACGTATGTCATTCTGCTAGTTATCTAGATTGTAAGCTCTGGTTTGTGAATTCCTTAATGGCTCCTTGTGGGTGTGTGTTTAAATTTATTATGAAATATTTCACTCCTACTCTTACGCATTTGTGAGTCCCCACTGCATCACGTAGGGCTTGCACATAGTTGGTATTCAGATATTTATTGACTGACTCAAATAGTGCAAAGGGTCTCATGAATGATTATCAGGAAGTCTGTTATTTCTCAGGGAAAGTCAACTTTCTTTTATTAGGAGATACTATGATGGAATCAAGGAAATAATGTATTTTAGACAAAAATGTTCAGATATAAGGGCACTCAGTCAGTTAAGCATCTGACTTGATTTTGGCTTATGTCACAATCTCACGGTTCGTGGGTTCAAGCCCTGCATCAGGCACCACCCTGGCAGTGCAGAGCCTGCTTGGGATTCTCTCTCTCTCCCTCTCCCCCACTCACACTTGCTCTGTCTCAAAATAGATAAATAAACTTAAAAAAATGTTTAGATATATCATATGTCCTAGAGATCATTGGCTCCAGGGACATGTCTTATCCATATTCAAGTTGCAATAGGAATTTTGATGTCAGGCTAGTGGATTGTATATCTTTGAGATTCTTTAGGGGTTTATTAAAATGATACACAATTAGAGGCACCTGGGTGGCTCAGTTGGTTAAGCAACTGACTTTGGCTTAGGTCGTGATCTCTCATGGTTTGTGAGTTTGAGCCCCACATCGGGCTCTGTGCTGACAGCTCAGAGCCTGGAACCTGCTTTGTGTTCTGTGTCTCCCTCTCTCTCCCTGCCCCTCCCCTGCTTGTGCTCGCTCTCTGTCTCAAAAATAAATAAGTAAACATTAAAAAACAAAAAAAAGTAACACAATTAGCAAATCCCCTAAGTTTGTTTTACTCCTTTTAGTTAATGTCCATGCCTGTATACTGTGTGCTAGGAACTTAGCTAGCTGGGATGAGGTTTTCTCCTGCTTTGATGATAATAATGTTAAGGGCCCAGGATGGGGATAACCTTGATGGCAAATGAATGGATATAGGATTTTCAAATTTTTTGAAATGCAAAATGAACGCTTGATCAGAATCTAATTTTCAGAATAAAGACAGTGTTTTACTTACATTATAATTTGGTTAACAAGTATCTAATCTGACTGGATCATTCTCTTAAAGATCTGATGAAAACTTAGTGATTGGGGGACAGCTGGCTGGCTCAGTTGGTACAGCAGGCTGCTCTTGATCTCAGGTCATGAGTTCAAGCCCCATGTTGGGCATGGAGCCTACTTAAAAAAAAAACAACAAAACTTCGTGATTGGTAAGTAGGCATCGTATCATCTCTATCATTATGATCTCTTGAAAGAGAGCCAAAGGAAGAACACTGTCTTGTCTCCCAGTTTCCTATAACTCAGCAAGACTGGAAACATAAAATTCATGCTACAGGAAGAGGGGAGTTTGATTTTTTGTTTTTTTTCCCCTGGTTGAAGTTGAAGGAGTTATACATTTCTGTTTCCCCATCCTAACAGCCCTTCCCCAGGTATTTATCCCTAGATAATTCTTTTTTTTTTTTTTTAATTTTTTTTTAACGTTTATTTATTTTTGAGACAGAAAGAGACAGAGTATGAACAGGGGAGGGTCAGAGAGAGGGAGACACAGAATCTGAAACAGGGTCCAGGCTCTGAGCTGTCAGCACAGAGCCCGACGCGGGGCTCGAACTCATGGACCGCGAGATCATGACCTGAGCCGAAGTCGGCCGCTTAACTGACTGAGCCACCCAGGCGCCCCTATCGTTAGATATTCTTAATGGGATATATCACAGCGTTCTCTGCACATCCTTTTAAATACCACCTTACCAATCATTTAATTAGGCTTTTTCCTCACCTTCCTTCATGTCTAATATTGTCTAAATACTCTCATCATCTCTGGTCTCCCACCTCTCTGAACCAGCTTTGATAATGCAATTGAGATATGTGATACCGTTTCTCTGTTGTAAACCCATAATCTTTCCTATTCATTTCCAGAATTAAATCTCCTTCTTAAGAAGACTGATACTGGTACTCTTTTACTGGGTAACTATATGTATTTCTTTGATACATAATATGCTAGCATCCTTTATTTCTGAAGGCTTTTTTTTGTTCTGTTTTGTTTTTTAGAGAATGAGTGGGGGAGAGGGAGAGAAAGAATTTTTTTAAATTTATTTTTTGAGGGAGTGTGTGAGCGTTCATGGGCATACCAGCGGGGGAGTGGCAGAGGGAGAGAATCTCAAGCAGGCTGCACACTCAGTGCAGAGCCCACCAAGGGGGCTTGATCCTGCAACCCTGGGATCATGACCTGAGCCGAGATCAAGAATTGGTCGCTCAACCAATGGAGCCACCCAGGCAATCCCTCTGAAGGCATATTTAATAATCTCATGTATCTAAGATTCTAGGCCAAATGTGAGGGACCTTGTTTAAAGAATTCACATTAACATTGGAATTATAGGGCATAGTACAGTTCTGAATCATGTTCTACATGGCCACTAATCCAAATGACTTCAGGAGTTTCACCTACATGAATACAAACCAAGGTTATAAGTAAAAACTTACCTATCTTTCTTTTTCTTCTGGGAGCAAAACAAAATTACATGTCATTCAAAAGGATGAAGTTAATTGATAGATACTATAGTAGATTTATATCCCTTCCTGAAGAGAACCTGGTATACTAACAAGTCAGCCATTTTAGCTTCTCTAATAACCCTGAATTTTATCCTCACATGAAAATGACATGTTTTAGGACATAACTATAAAAAGCAAATTAGCTTTAAGATTTATCGTCTGCTTTGAGTTATGAAATCTTCCATAGTTCAGCAGGATTAAGGAAAGAAATATCTTGCGCTTCACTTTGTAAGTTAGGCCTGACAGATGACCAGTGACCTCAGAGAACTATTTCAGTAGGAGTCAAGAGAGATAAAACTGCCCTGTCCTTCCCTTACTGATAAGAATATCTCAGTTCTCTGGACCTTTCTAAATACTACCTTTTTCTCTCTTACATAGGTAAACATGGATTTTTAGTTTACATTAGTTATTATGTCTCTCCAAATCATTTTGTTTTGGGAAGCCAGGTAAGCTATTCTTAGGGGCTTTCTCAGCTGTTTGTTTGTTTGTTTTTTTCCTTCTCTTGGATTGTCTTACCTTTCAAAATGAATAAATAAATATATATACCATTTCTCTTCGGAGCCAAACCTATGTGGCAATTTCAGAAGCTGCATAAAAATATCAAGAGACAAAAGTCGTGGTTTTTTGTTTTTTTTTTTCATTTTTCGTTTTCTGGTTTTTGTTTTTGTTTTTCTTAGCCATATCTTTTTTCCTAGGAATTTTTCTGGCCTACAGCAAGTTTATTATTGACTAAGCCATATTTTTAAATTATAGCTAAGACCTTAGTGTTAAAAACAAGGTTTATAGCTATGTAGCAAATCAATAATTTAAGTTTATTTCTTTACTTAGTAACCCTTGTGTTCTTTTCTGGACAGTACTGGCATCCTTGATACTTTCTGTTAGACATATTCTCTCATATTGGGACAGGGGATAGATAAACTCAGGCAAATGGTCTCCTGTGCCAGTGCTTGGCACATGGTCTTATGACACTAGAGTTGCTTTTTCTGTTTTGTTGGTGTCATCATTATCATCATCATCATCACCCCAGGCATAGAATATCCTTTGGCTTTCTCAGCCTAAGGATAAACAATAGTAATTCCTTAGAGATGAGGAAAGACCTATATTATTGAATGATCTCCAGTAGTGATCTTGCTCTGAACTCAGGAACAGCCATGATTAGAATATAGGTCACAGTTTTCTTAACTGTACTTAATTTTTTTTAATGTTTATTTTTGAGAGAGACAGAGCATGAGCAGGGGAGGGGCAGAGAGAGAGAGGAAGACAGAATCTGAAGCAGGCTTCAGGCTCCAAGCTGTCAGCACAGAGCCCGACACAGGGCTCGAACTCACAAACTGTGAGATCGTGACCTGAGCCGAAGTCGGACGCTTAACCTACTGCGCCACCCAGGTGTCCCTTGACTGTACTTTAAATCGGGTGGTGCAATTATGATAGTAATGATAATAGAGGGGGCCTAGACCCACTAGTATTTGTTGTTTTTTTTTTTTAATTTTTTTTTTCAACGTTTTTTAATTTATTTTTGGGACAGAGAGAGACAGAGCATGAACGGGGGAGGGGCAGAGAGAGAGGGAGACACAGAATCGGAAACAGGCTCCAGGCTCCGAGCCATCAGCCCAGAGCCTGACGCGGGGCTCGAACTCACGGACCGCGAGATCGTGACCTGGCTGAAGTCGGACGCTTAACCGACTGCGCCACCCAGGCGCCCCTAGTATTTGATTATTATTGCAGATCTAGTAATTCAGTGGAGATTTCAATGTCATTCAGTTTTTTTTTTTTAATGTTTGTTTATTTTTGAGAGAGAGAGAGAGCAAATGAGGGAGGGGCAGAGAGAGAGGGAGACACAGAATCTGAAGCAGGCTCCAGACTCTGAGCTGTCAGCACAGAGCCCGACGCAGGGCTCGAACTCACAAACTGCGAGATCATGACCTGGGCTGAAGTCAGATGTTCATCCGACTGAGCCACCCAGGCGCTGGCAAAAAAGTACTGCAATTTGTAGAGCTGAATGTATGACCTTTAGGTTTTTTTGCCCTATTTTTGTCTTGTCTGAAAGTTGCTAAAAAATACACCATGTCTGATGCACCCTCCTGCACTTATTGACTGTATAATGTGACTGTCACCATCATCATATGGATGATCATCATTACCACTGTCACATGGATTGTTCTGTATGGGAGATCTTAGTGTAAGCGCTGGCAAAGAGAGGGGGACAGGAATAGGAAATATAAATGTTGTGTTGGTAGTAGGTCATGAGTCTCGTCCATCCCAGAATGTGATATTGGGTCTCTTCTTCTTTGCTGCAGGGATAAACTGTGTGTGTGCAAGCAGGTACACATTTTTATTGTGTACAGTGATAAAGATAGAAAAATACCTGCTTCAACATATTTTAGCTCAAGCAAAGATTTTAATTTTGAGGTTTGCTAAAGGTCAGGGGCATAAATATAAGAGGCACATTTCATATTAAAGATTCTTCGGGGTGAAGGTTTTCACTCTTTGATATTCATGTTTCTCTTTTTCTTCTGTTATTTCTCTACTTCCTCAACACCACCACCAAAAAGAGAACGGAGTGAAAAACCTGGAGATGAAACTAGCATTTGAGAGGGAAGTAATTCCAAATAGATTTATACTGTGAAGTGCTTTGCACCTAGGGAGAACTGGAATATGAGTGTGAGGTAGTAAAATGCACGATATTATAGGTAACTATGTAAATTTAGAGTATTATGAACCAAATATAAATGTAAACACTAAAAGCCTGATTAGAACATAAAGAGTTAAAATATTCATGAAGGAATGGATCCATGCTCCAGCCAACCTGGTATTTTCCTCTAATAGAAGTACCAAAAAAAATACTGTAGCCCAGTCTGGTTGCTTGTCCTGGTATTAGTAGTGAAAGATTTGGGATGCTTCATCTCAAATCTTGGGTTTCCTTGACCGTAATGTAGCTGTTGTTCATTCACTTAAACTTTAAAACATTTATAAGTAACTTAGGACTAAATTCTTTTTACTAAGGTAACAAATTTCAGTTTTTACTGGTAATTAGTATTTTTACATGGTCATTAGTATTTCATTTTATTTGTCTAAGTTTATAGTAATGTTCAAGTTCCAGGTATTTTGCAGTTCACATATTCTACAGTTTTTTGAATAATCTATGTTAAACTTACTTACACTTCCATGATTTGATAAATTTTTATTATTTCCTCTTCATCATTTTTAAAAATATTTATTATTTTTGAGAGAGAAACAGACAGCAAGCAGGGAAGAGAGAGAGGAAGACACAGTGTCAGAAGCAGGCTACAGGCTCTGAGCTGTCAGCACAGAGCCTGACGCAGGGCTCGAATTCACAGACTGTGAGATCATGACCTGAGCTGAAGCCGGCTGCTTAACCGACTGAGCCACCCAGGCGCCCCTTCTCTTTATCATTTTTAAGTGGAATCTAGATTTCATTAGCCCTGTCTCATTATATAAGTTACTTAAGAGGCATACGTTGTGTTCTTCAGTATCGGTATGATAAAAACATTCCACTATAACAAAGTACCTTTTTTTTTTTTTTTTACATTTATTTATTTTTGAGAGACAGAGAGAGACAGAGCACAAGTGGGGGAGGGGCAGAGAGAGAATGAGACACAGAATCCGAAGCAGGATCCAGGCTCTGAGCTGTCAGCACAGAGCCTGATGTGGGGCTTGAACTCACAAACTACGAGATCATGACCTGGGCTGAAGTCAGATGCTTAACTGACTGAGCCACCCAGGCGCCCCCAAAGTACCTTTTTTAAAAACCTTTAACAAGCTTATTTTGGCCTCTCATTCCTGAAACACAGGTAAGACAGTTCTATATTTTCTTATTCTATGGCAGAATGGCAGAGAGGAATTTCTTTAGTTTCTGTTTTTTTTTTGTTTTTTAATTCTCTATTGAGTTAATTGCTATTAAAGTTTGGAATCATTCTGTGCAAGGAGCCAGGATCTTCCTCACTCTCCAGTATTTAAATGTATAATCTTCTGATCTTCTGTTGCTCATGTCTCTCTGCAGCCATATGTGTCACTGTCTCAGCAAATGGCACCACCTAGTCCAAGCAGCAGTACCCCTAACAGCAACAGTGGGAGCAATGGAAATGACCAGCTGAGCAAAACCAACCTCTATATCCGGGGATTGCAACCAGGCACTACTGACCAAGACCTTGTCAAATTGTGCCAGTCGTAAGTTGGCAGACATGTGGGTAGGCTTCGAGGGACAGTACAGGTTTGGCGATACTGACTTCTTGCCAAATACTCTTGTCCTGAAATGCAGTATTATTTGTCACAAGATTTCTTAGCAGCCCCTCTTAAATTCTACTTGTTATTAATACATGAAACCTTCTTGCCTTTCTCTGAGGAAAGCCAGCATAGGGCTGGCCTTTGAAGCCTAATAGGTGACTGTGTACCCAGAACTGATGGTCTTTGTGGAGAGATTCCCATCCTTACACCTCAAATTGAAATGCTCAGTATCTCTAAAGATACTGATTAGAAGACAGAGTTGGCAGTGCAGTAGGGATAGAAGAAAGTGGAAGTAAACAATTGAATTGTACATTTAGGAGAGTTTCTGCTGATAGAAGTAATCCCAGTGAACCAGAGGAGCTCTCAAATTAGTGGATAAAGGAGACGGTGGAGAAAGAGGCTGACACTCTGCATATACCCCCCTAAAGACCTTTGGGGTTCTTCAGAGTGGATTTGAGTCATGAGGTAGAGATAACTACCATGGAATTAGCCCAGTTAAGAATGCTAGAAAAATTTGCAAGAGTCCAAAGATGCAAACTCCGTTCCATTTGGCAGAAAAATACGTGTTTCAAATGATACATTTGGGGGAATGGTTATAGGAAGAAGTCTGGGGGTAGGGAAGAGGAAAATTGATTTTGGGTAGGGAATGGTAGAAAGAAATAGAAATAGGAACCTTAGACTGTGTAATTACCATTACAAAAAAAAACCTTTTATTGACATATAACACAAAGTACACAAATCATAAGTGTATATACAGCAGTGACTTTTCATAAGGTACACGTATCCTCGCAACGGTCCCTTGTAACCAGATCAAGAAGAAGAACATTACTGGGGTGCCTGGGTGGCTCAGTCAGTAAAGCATCTGACTCATGATCTTGGGGTCATGAGTTTAAGCCCCACATGGGGTATGGAGTGTACTTAGAAAAAGAATGAAAAGGAAAAGAACATTACCCACTCTTTGGAAGCCCACTTGTCAATTTCTATCCCCCCACCTCCAAACAAAGATCTACTGTTTTTTTTTTTTAACTTATTTATTTTGAGAGAGAGAGAGAACGAGGAAGTGGGGGAGGGGTAGAGAGAGGGAGAGAGAGAATCCCAGGCAGGCTCCATGCTGTCAACACAGAGCTCAATGTGGAGCTCAATCCCACGAACCCGTGAGATCATGACCTGAGCCAAGTCAGACACTAAACCGACTGAGTCACTCAAGCGCCCCTCTACTGTCTGTATTCTAAATGACTGATTGGTGTGGTTTGTTTGAACTTCATATAAACAATGATACAGCATACATGCCCTTTTATGTCTGGCTTCTTTTGCTCAGTGTTATTTGTGAAATTCATTCATATGAATTATAACAAAACTTTGTTTATTCTTATTGCTTTATAGAATTCCATCATAGGAATACACCATAGTTTATTTGCCCATTCTACTGTTGCTGGACATTTGAGTTGTTTCCAGTTTGTGACTATTATCTATATGAATAGTGCTGCCATGAACTTGTACATGTGTTTTGATGTACGTATGTGTTGGGTTTATACCTAGGAGTAAAATTGCTGAGTCATAGGATATACATTTGTTCAGCTTTTGTAGATACTACTAAATAATTTTCTGAAGTGGTTAAACTAATTCAAAATCCCACAACAGTATGTGTAAAGTTCCAGCTGCTCCAAATCCTGGAAAGGCAGAACATTCTGCCCCCAAAATGTAGGTGTGAGAGGCATCAGAGATGCTTTATAAATCCCTTACTCTTCTGAGGTTTGGTCCATGCAAATCATAGGGATTTTTGCTGGCACCAGGTTGCATAGATTCAGTCTCTAAAGGCTAGATGTATGTTTGAAACTGTTTTTTTGTTTTGTTTTGTTTTGTTTTGTTTACCTCAGATTACCTTGGTTAAAAGGTATTTTATTAAAAAAAAATTTTTTTTAACGTTTATTTTTTTGAGAGAGAGAGAGAGAGTGTGAGGTGAGAAGGGGCAGAGAGAGAGAGAGAGAGGGAGACAGAATCTGAAGCAGGCTCCAGGCTCTGAGCTGTCAGCACAGAGTCTGATGCGGGGTCGAACCCACGATCCATGAGATCATGACCTGAGCCAAAGTCCAGCGCTTAACCGACTGAGCCACCCAGGAGCCCCGAAAGGTATTTTAAATGAGAGTGAGGGAACTTAGTCTAGGACTAGTAATTTTTGAGGGGAATGGGAATTGGCAGAAATGTTGGTTTGTGAAGGAAAAGGCTATCATATCAGTCTAGTTCCTTGATTTCTGCATGCTGGGTTTCTTGCACGAAATATAATATGCTACAAAAATCTTCTCACTTCACAAGACAGACAAAACTCACTTCTACTTCACAATACTTTTAGACTTTCACTTTGCTCTTCACAACAGTTGCCTTATCTTTGAATGTGTCTGAAGAAGGGATGAGAATAGTCAGGGTCATCATATAGGATGGAACTGAGGAGCTCAATAGGAGACTATAGAGACGTAGAAATGAGGCAGGGAAAGAATAGGTGCTAGATGAGTTATGACAAAAAGGAGCTGAGAAGAGCAGGTGGCTGGAGCCCTGCTGGATGCTGCAAGCCGGGAGTTAAACCTTTCTAGGAAGGGTGTTTCCCACGCATAGAAGGACTTCCTGTTTTCTTCCTAGTTATCTCTCTCTGGGTTGTAGGGGAAGTGAATATTCCTGGATCCTAAACCCTGGTGGGCAGGAAGAAAAGGCATGGAGTGTAGGACTGGAATCCTTGTTCTCTTAGAGGGGCTTCTTCTTCCAAGGAGGAAGCAAACCCAAACCGTCTGTTGCCAACTGCAGTGCAGACTCTGAGCTCTAGGTCTCAACCTGCTCAGACCCACAGCCAGCTCCACCTTGGGGCCTTGGTAGGGATAGCAACCTGTATGCCCTCTGGCCAGTCTCCTGCATCTCTTCCTTTGCCTAAGTTTGGGAAAGAATCCAAATATGTAGTCCTGAAGGGCTAGGATCATCATATTCATCCCCACCCCCATTTTGATGTGTTCTTTTCCCAGCCTCCAAGGCATTACTTGGCTTTTTCTGTCTAATCCACTGGATGACAGAAGCCCCACCAAAAAAGTCAGTGAGAGCCTGCCCAGGAACAAAACAAATATATCAGTCATCATATGTTCTTTAGGGATGAGAGGGGAAGTGAAAAACAAAACACTTGTTTGGGGTATTGGTCTCAAATTCAGTCCCTGCCAGCTATTTTCAGGTAAATCCTATACTTCTGATTCTGTTAGTGATTTCTGTTCTGTATCTTTAATATTTTCACCCTCCTAGGGTGGGATGTAGAGATGTCTTTCTAGTGGAACACTTCTAATATGATCCTGACCTGGGATACTCCACTGCTGAGTTTGGGGGACTCCACATGACTGCTGCCAAAGTATAATTTTCAAAAAGTTGAAAAACATGATTCTCATACAAATATAGGTAAACACATGCCCAAGATTTATTTCATTCATTAATAAGGGAACCAGAGGGATGGTAAAATGGATTCAAAGACATTTGAGGGACTGAGTATTTATACATACTGAAGAAATAATGTTGGAATAAGATTCCTAGGTTATAGGGGTGCCTGGGTGGCTCAGTGCATTCAACTCTTTATCTCAGTTCAGGTCTTGATCTCAGGGTTGTGAGTTCAAGCCCTGCATTGGGCTCATGCTTGGTATGAAGCCTATTTAAAAAAAAAAAAAAAAAAGATTGGGGGCACCTGCGTGGCTCAGTCAGTTAAGTGCTGGACTTTGGCTCAGGTCATGATCTCATGGTTCATGGGTTTGAGCCCCTTGTTGGGCTCTGTGCTGACAGCTCAGAGCCTGGAGCCTGCTTCGGATTCTGTGTCTCTGTCTCTGCCCCTTCTCGGTTTACACACACACACACACACACACACACACACACACACGCGCTCTCTCTCTCTCTCTCTCTCTCTCAAAAATAAATGTTAAAAAAAAAAGATGGCTGGGTTATATACAAAACTGGTTCATATCCTATAGGACAATATAAAACAGGAATTTTTGGGATCTCTTTTCTACTGGACAGAAATTATTTGCATTTACTGGACAAAATCTACAAGTTAATATGTATCTTCACAAGGCCTGGACCCTAGGCAGTAGTAAACAGTAAGTCAAAAAAAGAAACATCCCCCTAGATAATTAAATATATTTCAAGTAGGCCTTTTAGACAGTGTTTCAGAATGACATTGAAAGGATACACGATCTTCACTTTACCTTATCGTCAAGTTTTGGGTAATTTCTTAACACTGCTGTTGCACCTGGTTTTGTACCCACTCACCTCCCTAACATGCTCAAATCTTGACAGTGAGAAATAGAAGTCTTAGAATAAAGTAAAGCAGGACAGAGAACCATTTGCACTAAAGTTGAGGTTCCTTGACTGTAGTAACGATGATAATAGTAGTTAAGAACTTTCAAGCGTTTACCATATGGTAGACATTAGTGCTTTATATCCATGAACTCATTTCATATTCCCAACAATCCTATCTCTGCTTTACAGACGATGGGACTGAGGCCCATAGGGGTTAAATGACTTGTCCGAGATGACATACAGCTATAGAGTGTCAGAACTAGGGTTTGAAATGAGCAGTTTATACTAGCCAACTGGATCCGACAATACATTAAAAGAATTATTTACCACAATCCAGTGGGATTTGTCCCTGGGATGCAGGGCTGGTTCAATATCTGCAAATCAATCAGTGTGACACATCACATTAATAAAAGAATAAGAACCACATGATCCTCTCAGTAGATGCAGAGAAAGCTTTTGACAAAATACAGCATCTTTTCTTGATAAAAACCCTCAAGAAAGTAGGGATAGAAGGATCATACCTCAAGATCATAAAAGCCATATATACAAAAGATCCACCACCAATATCATCCTCAATGGGGAAAAACTGAGAGCTTTCCCCCTAAGGTCAGGAACACGACAGGGATGTTCCCTCTCACCACTGTTGTTCAATATAGTATTAGAAGTCCTAGCTTCAGCAGTCAGACAACACAGAGAAAAAGAAGGCATCCAAATTGGCAAGGCGGAAGCAAACTTTCATTCTTTGCAGATGACATGATAGTCTATGTGGAAAACCCAAAAGATTCCACAAAAAACCTGCCAGAACTGATTCATGAATTCAGCAAAGTTGCAGGTATAAAATCAATGTACAGAAATCTGTTACTTTTTTTTTTTTAGTTTTTTTTAACATTTATTTATTTTTGAGACAGAGACAGGGCACGAATGGGGGAGGGTCAGAGAGAGAGGGAGACACAGAATCCGAAACAGGCTCCATGCTCTGAGCTGTCAGCACAGAGCCTGGCGCAGGGCTCGAACTCACAGACCGTGAGATCATGACCTGAGCCGAAGTCGGACGCTTAACTGACTGAGCCACCCAGGCGCCCCTCCATTTCTATATACCAATAATGAAGCAGCAGAAAGAGAAATCAAGGAAGCGATCCCATTTACTATTGCACCAAAACCCATAAAATACCTAGGAATAAATCTAACCAAAGAGGTGAAAAATCTATACACTGAAAACTATAGAAAATTTATGAAAGAAATTGAAGAAGATACAAAGAAATGGAAAAACATTCCATGCTCATGGATTGGAAGAACAAATATTGTTAAAATGTTGATACTACCCAAAGCAATCTACATATTCATTGCAACCTCTGTCAAAATAACACCAGCATTCTTCACAGAGCTAGAACAAACAATCCTAAAATTTGTATGGAACCAGAAAAGACCCTGAATAGCCAAAGCAATCCTGAAAAAGAAAACCAAAGCTGGAGGCATCACAATTCTAGACATCAAGATGTATTACAAAGCTGTAATCATCCAGATAGTATGGTACTGGCAAAAAACACTTAGATCAATGGAACAGCATAGAGAACCCAGAAATGGACCCACAAATGTATACCCAACTAATCTTTGACAAAGCGGGAAAGAATATCCAATGGAATAAAGACAGTCTTTTCGGCAAATGATGTTGGGAAAACCGGACAACAACATGCAGAAGACTGCACCTGGACCACTTTCTTACACTATATACAAAAATAAACTCAAAATGGATGAAAGACCTAAATGTAAAACGGGAAGCCATCAGAATCCTAGAGGATGAAACAGGCAACAACCTCTTTGATCTTGGCCATAGCAACTTCTTACTTGACATGTCTCCAGATGCAAGGGAAACAAAAGCAAAAATGAGCTATTGGGACCTCATCATAATAAAAAGCTTCTGCACAGTGAAGGAAACAGTCAACCAAACTAAAAGGCAACCGACGGACTAGGAGAGGATATTTGCAAATGACATATCAGATAAAGGGTTAGTATCCAAAATCTATAAAGAACTTCTCAAACTCAACACCCAAAAAACAAATAATCCAGTGAAGAAATGGGCAAAAGACATGAATAGACACTATTCCAAAGAAGGCTACTGGAATTATTCCCCTATTCCAGACGGCTAACAGACACATAAAAAAATGCTCAACATCACTCTTTATCAGGGAAATACAAATCAAAACCATAATGAGATACCATCTCACACCTGTCAGAATGGCTAAAATGAACAACTCAGACAACCACCAATGTTGGCAAGGATGTGGAGAAAAAGGAACCGTTTTGCACTGCTGGTAGGAATGCAAACTGATGCAGCCTCTCTGGAAAGTAGTATGGAGGTTCCTCAAAAAATTAAAAATAGAATTACCCTACAACCCAAAGGATATTTATCCAAAGGATACTGGTGTGCTGTTTCGAAGGGGCACATGCACCCCAATGTTTATAGCAGTGCTGTCAACGATAGCCGAATTATGGAAAGAGCCTAAATGTCCATCAACTGATGCATGGATAAAGATGTAGTGTGTGTGTGTGTGTGTGTGTGTACACGTATATATATATATATATATATATATATATATATATATATACACACACATATACATATACATATATATACGTACGTGTGTGTGTATATATATACATATATATGTATATATACATATATATATGTGATGGAGTAATTCTCGGCAATCAAAAAGAATGAAATCTTGCCATATGCAACAGTGTGGATGGAACTAGAGTGTATTATGCTAATGGAAATTAGAGAAAGACAGATATCATATGACTTCACTCCTGTGTGGAATTTGAGGTACAGGACAGATGAACATAAGGGAAGGGAAGCAAAAATAATTAAAAAAAACAGGGAGGGGGACAACACATAAGAGACTCTTAAATATAGAGAACAAACTGAATGTTGCTGGAGGGGTTTTGGGTGGGGGATGGTCTAATTGGGCAAGGGGCATTAAGGAATGAGCACTGGGTGTTATATGTAGGTAATGAATCACTGGATTCTCCTCCTGAAATCATTATTGCACTACATGCTAACTAACTTGGATGTAAATTAAAAAATAAATTATATAGAAGAAAATTATATATAGAAATTATATAGAAGAAAAAAATATAAAGTTATGTAGAAAAAATTATATAGAAGGAAAAAAATTATACAAAAAGAAAAAGTTTGGCTCAGGTTAACCTTCAATCAGAGGTGGGTAATGGGATGCAGAAAAGAGAAATGTCTATAGGTTTTTCATAGGAATGGTGTTTGTCCAGAAGAAGGTAATTGATTATTAAGGATTATATTTAGTCCCCAAGGAATTCCAGCCAGAGCTCTGCCCCTACACACACTATGTGGATATCACCAGGCTTCTTTTCCCAAGAAGATAATAGTCTCTTCCCACCTAGTTTCTAAGTCTTATTTGGAGAAGAAGAGAGAAACATGTTGGTATTGTAGGGACTGTGGTTATGTTATTTCTTGTAGGCATCTTTGGAGAATAGGTTTATATGATGAGCTTGACATTTTAAATTTATTTCTTCTTGTTTTTATTAAGGTTTGAGTAGGAACAGTTTTGAAGAAAGGGCATGGATTCATCTAGATGTCTTGATCTCTGTCCTGTTCTAAATCCCTGCCCCACATTATCACTTTGCATTTTCTTTTCCCTTAGATATGGCAAGATTGTCTCCACTAAGGCCATACTGGACAAGAGTACAAACAAATGCAAAGGTGAGAGAACAGCTATCTTTGGTGATGGAGAGCACCTATGAGTGAGGCCATCCCTTGTCTCTTATCTTTACTGCTCAAAGCTCCTAGTACTCAGTGCTGGGGAGGAATTTCTAAGGTTTTCAGGCTTAAAAGACTAATAGATATTTAGATTGTTTGGTGACCAGATAGCTAGAGCTGAAAATGCTATTTTGGGGACCCAAGGCTAGAAGCCTGCACAGAGTCCCTCAGCCTGTTTTGGACTTCTTGTTTCCCCAGATTGGATGGTGGATATGGGAGGTAAGATTGTTTCTATTTAGTAAAGCATTGTAAATGCCTTGCAGTAGTGGTAGTGGTGCGATGACTTGGTGGGTATTATTTTGTAAGGATGAATTTGTTGAGGTTTCGAGCAGCGCTGGGTGTGGATGGAGGAATAGAAGGAGGTGAAGGACTATCTATTGGGTGGGGTGGGGCTTCTCACAGGTGGCTGGCTGTCTGCAATGGAGAGGCTATATTCCCTACATGCCTGGCATTCCTGGGATGTGGCTAGAAAACAGGAAGGAGTTCGTTAGGGGTGGGGGCTGTGGATTATTAGAAGAGCCTAGTTTCTGAAACCTCCTATTTCTTAAGGGGGAGGGGAAAAGGCAAGAACATCACAAGGACCCCATCGCCCTTGGCATGCATAGCTGTAAAATAGACTAAATCTCATGGGGTTTGAAGAGCACGTGGATAACCACTTGAAACCTCTTAATTTCTTTCTCCCTTCTACTCTGTTACATGGATCATAACTCTTCCTCTGTCTTCTGACAAGCCTGGGCCTCCTGCCTCCCTTACACCCCCACCTCCCAGTGATGCTATTTCCCTGTTCCAGGCTATGGCTTTGTGGACTTTGACAGTCCTTCGGCAGCACAGAAAGCTGTCACAGCACTGAAAGCCAGTGGTGTGCAGGCACAGATGGCAAAGGTAAGGGTTCTACCCCATGTCTACTCCTCCTAGCACCAGAGGTCCAGTTCTAAGGCTTCCAGAGGGTGTAAGACCATGAATTTGATGGGCAAGGGCCATGTGCAGGAGTTTTTGACTATATCTGACCAAAGAAAGGCTGGGCCAGCGTCCCATTGAGCATCCCTTGGCTGCCAGAGGAAGGTGTTCTTCAAAATCTGTGGTAGATAGCTCTGTCGACTCTTCCTCTCATCAAGTATTATAAGCAGGTAAGAGGGTCAAGATAGCTTCCCTTCCTCCTGCTGTTTCTCCATTTACACCCTGGCCCCACTTCCCTACCAGACAGCTTGTGGTAGTTTAGCAACATTCTATGAAGAAGCCAGTTGTGCAACTCAGAAGTTAAGAAGTGCTCTTCACTTCCCAACACTGTTCCCTTTGCTTGTGCTGGGGGTGGGGTATCTGTAGGGGAATTGTTAGGGGTTGGGGAGAGGGAAGCCACAGCAAGGAAGGAAGCTGACCCTCTTTGTCATGTCTCTGGGGAGCTTTTGTTTTAATCCAGACTACTAGAAACCCTGAGGCTTTTCTCTCCCTTCTGTTTTGAGGCGGGATTGCCCCCTTGCCTTTCTGAAGTCATTGTGAATACTCTGTAGAGCTGATGAGGTGGGCCTGACCGTCACTCTTTTCTGTATGGTTAAAGAAAAACAAAGCCCTGAGGGGAAAGGCAGAAGAGGGATTGAAGTTGCTGGTGACCTGACCCTACTCTCTAGGGCAGTGACTGCTTAAATTCTTAAAAATACAGCTGTGGAAAGTTATTGCCATTTTGCACATTCTGTCCCCTGGTGGGGGCTCTTCCACCTCTTTCCTCTTTTCTGAGAAAAGCCCTCTGACAATGGCGTTTAGGAGACTTCAGAGTTCCTACGAGATTAGAGCTCTGAGGGCTGCATGGTGACCCAGAGAGCTAAACATCTGCCCCTTAGCACAGCCCCCAGCACGTTGCCTTTCCTTTCCCCTTCTCCCTCTTCCTGCTCTCCCTCAGTCGAGAGTGAACAGGCATTCCTACTCAGAGGATTGAACAGGCATTCCTACTCAGAGGATTCTGCTGTGGCCGGAAGAGGAGGGAGGGGGATTGCTTAAAACAGGCCAGCCGGGAAGCAGTGCTGGCCAAGGGAATCCAGTGCTGGGGAGGGAGGAGTAGCTGCTCTGCCTAGTTCTTAAAGAGACAGCCAAAACATCACCAATGACTTCTATTATGGGTGTGTAAAGTACTGGAAATATTGAATCTGCTTTTTTTTTTTTCCCTTGACTCAACATACAATCCATGGTAGTGAGACTAGGTGTTATGAATAGTTAAGATACTCTTTGTTTATGTGGGCCCCTTCCTACTGTCTCTTTTCTGAGATGTCGTATTGTGATGAGGGCTTAGGGTGGGAGAGGGATAAGAGATGTGAGCTTCATTTTCTCACTTTTTTCCCCATAGCAACAGGAGCAGGACCCCACAAATTTATACATATCAAACCTTCCATTATCAATGGATGAACAAGAACTGGAGGGGATGCTGAAGCCCTTTGGCCAGGTTATCTCTACTCGAATCCTTCGAGATACCAGTGGGACCAGCAGAGGGGTTGGCTTTGCAAGGTGAGGGATATCAAGAATGGGAAATGATGAAGCTAATAAAGAATGTCACTTAGAAGATCACCAAAAAAATCTGTACTCCCTCCCCCAAGGGACAAATTATTGGCCTAAAGTACTTGACAGTGAATCAGAAATTCATTTAATTAGAGGTCACAATACTCAAAAACCCATTTGCTCCCAAATCTTTATCCTTTCTCCACTATTTCTTGCTACTGTAGCATTTGTTCCTTTGATCCAGACCCAAGCAGAATACAGTAATTCTATATCTTCTTACAGTTTACTGAATAGTTTCTCATTCTATTATCTCATTTAATCTTTACAACAACCCCACGAAATATAGTAAAACCTTGGTTTGCGAGCATAATTCATTCCGGAAACATGCTTGTAATCCAAAGCTCTTGAATATCAATGTGAATTTCTGCATAAGAAATAATGGAAACTCAGATGATTTGTGCTACAACTCAAAAATATTCATATGAAAATTATTACTAAAAAAATGATTACCATAATAAAAATATAAAGAAAAATAAATTAACCTGCACTTACCTTTGAAAACCTTCATGGCTGGTGTGAGGGAGACAAGAGAGAGTTGGGTTATTGTGTAGGGCGACTTTCACTAACAGAATCACTGCTATCTGTTGGCTCAGTGGAATCTTTTTCTACGTGGCGGCCATAGTATATGGTCACACGGATGTTGACTCCAGTGCAATATTAATAAACTCTTATCATATACTGTATTTAATGTAACTGGCAATAAGGCAGCAGAGGGAAAGGTCTGTATACCTGCAGGCAGCCTGACCTAGAACGAAGCAAAGCATTCCTAAGTTTACTCTTGTATGGACTGTCCATACAAAAGCAAAGGACTGTCCATAGGTGCTTTGAAGTGACAAAAAATGCACTAGTGCCTGTTGTGGGCATCTTCCAAGGTTCTGAAAAATCACTGATTTCTGCCAAACACTGCGGCCTAAGACTGAGCATTCAAACATAGAGATGATCACCCACAGTCCCGCAGAAAGAGAGAGAGAGAAGAACCATTGGCTCAGTTGTGATCATGTGACATTTGGCATCACATACAACTTGTATTGTAAGACATTGCTCATTTATCAAGTTAAAATTTATTGGAAATGTTTGTTCATCTTGCAGAACATTCACAGAACAAGTTACTTGCAATCCAAGGTTTTACTGTAAATATTCTCTGTTTTAAGGAAACCAGGACACCTGGGTGGCTCAGTCCGTTGAGCTTCTAACTCTTGTTGACTCAGGTTATGATCCCAGGATCATGGGATTGAACTCCGTGTTGCACTCTGCACTGGGTGTGGAGCCTGCTTGGGATTCTGTCTTTCCCTCTGTCCTTCATGTGCTTCTGTCCACTCATGTGCTTACTCTCTCTCTCAAAAAAATAAAAATAAAAGGATACTCTAAAAAAAAGCCATTTTATAGATAAGGAAACCAGAGTCCCCAATATAAAGTGATTTGTGCAAGGTCCCACAGTGAGTGGTAATCCTTCTGGCTTTAAAATCAGTGGGATGAAGATTTGGTCTACCTTTTCAGTTCTGTTGAGAGACTTAGATCCTAGACCAATTCTGCCACTAATTGCCCCTGTGATATCAGACCTTTATGTGACTTGGTTTACTCTGTGAAGTGGAGATTGATATAGATGAGTGGTTTTCTTAAGGTATACCGTACAGCTGCGGAGTTCTCTAGGTTGCCTACCTCTTCTGGGCTTAAGTGTCATTTGTAGGGTTTCATAATCTCCTAGCCCACTTAAGAAATGGTTCTGCCTTTATTTTAAGATTTTGTTTAAACGGAGATTCTGTCACTTTTTCTAAAAGTTTGAAAACTATTGGAATAAGTGATCTGAAGGTCCCATTTTGTGTTAAAATATCTTGTCTGGTCCAGGAACACTCCCTTACTCGAGTATTTCAGATCTTGGGAACTCAATCTTGGTAGCACCACCTGCTGGCAGTCCCAAGTATAACTAAAAGAGAGTTCCTAGGCTTGAAGTCATCTTTTTTTTTTTTTTTTTTTTTTTGCTCCCATACTCTTAAAGCAGAGGTTCTCAACCTTTTTCAGTTCATGGCACCTTATGTTGTCTCAATACTTTGTTTTTTGCTCTAGACCAAAAGAAATACTTGAAGGGGCACCCAGCTGGTTCAGTCAGTAGAGCATGCGACTCTTGATTCTGGGGTTGTATGTTCGAGCCCCACATTGGGGTAGAGTTTATTTAAAAACAAAACAAAAAACAAAAAAAAAACTGAGCAAAAGAAATGCGTAACAGTTCAGTTTATTGAGTAATTTAATGGTCTAAACAACTCAAAAAGTTTTTATGTTAAAAATTTTGTAGCTATTTTGGAGTGCCTGGGTGACTCAGTTAGTTTTTGCTTGATTTTGGCTCAGGTCATGATCCTGGGATTGTGGGATTCTCTCCCCCACTTGTGCGCTCTCTCTAAAATAAAAAAAATTTTTAATTAAAAAAATTGTAGCTATTTCAAAAATGCATTAAAAGAGAAAATATTTTTATTTCAATCTTTATACTTACTATACTTATAAATGGGATGTGCATCTGTTGAACACTGCACAACTTCTCATCTGTTGAACACTGCACAACTTCCCAAGCCTTGGAATCAGATTAGACACTTACACCCTTATTTCCTGTTACACATTGGTTTTCTTATGGTATTTGCTTTTGTCGTAGCCACCATTGAAAAACTAGCTTTGTAATAATACATTATCAAAGGATTGTAGGGTGATCTAATATTGAAATAGTGACCTGTTTAGAGTTAGTAGTCCATCCAGTATCCAACAGATGTTGCTGTATTTTCTTCAGAAAGTTCAAAAATTCCCTGTATGTGCCTCTGTGAGCTCACTGCAGAGGCACAGGGTACCTCCGAGCCCAGTTTGGAAACTGTGGCTTTGAAGACTTGAAAAACTGAAATCTTTCGCATCTTTCTATGTTACTATCTACATATTTTCTTCATACATTTAGATCTTGCAAAGTATAATTTCCAGCAAATTACAAGTATTGACATTTTAAATAAAACTGTCATGTCATTTACAAATGTATGCAAATATATCTAAATGTCATAGCAATGTGATATACAAAATCATCCTTTTAAAAATATATAGGACATTTCTTTTTTAATAGTTATAACTTTTTTAAGTTTATTGTTTTTTTTTTTTAGAGAGAGGCGTGCAAATGGGGTAGGGGCAGAGAGATTGAGAGAGAATCCCAAGTAGGCCCCACACTGCCAGGGCAGAGCCCGATGTGGGTCTTGAACTTACGAGATCATGATCTAAGCTCAAGTCAAGAGCCAAACGCTTAACTGACTGAGCCACCCAGGCGCCCCAGTAGTCATAACTCTTAGATCATTCTTATTATGATGTTCTTTCTCTTTTTAAAAAAAATTTTTTTTAGTGTTTTTTATTTATTTTTGAGAGAGAGAGAGCACAAGCAGGAGAGGGGCAAAGAGAGAAGGAGACACAGAATCTGAAGCAGGCTCCAGGCTCTGAGCTGTCAGCACAGAGCCCAAAACAGGGCTCGAATTCATGAACTGGGAGATCATGACCTGAGCCTAAGTCAGATGCTTAACTGACTGAGCCACCCAGGCGCCCCTTCTTTTTTTTTTTTTTTTTTAATAGACTGATGTGTTTAGGGACTATTTAAATTTTATTTATTTATTTTGACGGGGGACGGGGCAGAGAGAGAGGGGGAGAATCCCAAGCAGGCTCCATGCCGTCAGCATAGAGCCAGATGCGGGGCTCGACTCCACAAACTATGAGGTCATGACCTAAGCCAAGATGAACACACACTTAACCAACTGAGCCACCTAGGCGCCGCCCCCCCCCCCTTTTCTTGATCTTGTATTTCCATTCCATTTCCTTACAAAATTGTATTCCAGTATAAAATATTCTTATAGTTGAAAGTCTTTTTATGGATCATTCTGTCGTACTTCTCTGTAACTGTTTTTTTGTTTTCATGCTGAGAAACCTGTTCACATAAATAAGTAAATGGGAATAGAGTTTTGTTAAAATAGGAATTCTTTGAATTCTTATTTATATGCCAATAACCAATGTGATTGATTTGTCAAAATTGATTTTTTAATGTGTCCGTTAACAACCTACTGAGTTATCCAGCTTGTTGGAAAGAAGAATTAGAAACATCTGACTTACAAAATGATTTAAAAGCCAGGCATCATTGCCTCTTGTGGAGTTTGGGGATGGGTGCAAAATCTGTGGAAAGGGGTGGCTGTGAGAGGGCACTTGACCTTTGGTGGCCACAGGCTCTCCCCAGGCAGACCAGTTTTAGGAAAGAGCTTATGAGGAAGTGGAGGGTCTGAAAACAGTTCTCTTAAAATACCCCATGCCTGCATAGCCTTCTGGAAGATTAAGGAGTAGAAGTAACCCAACTAAAGTCTGCTGCTGTGGAATACCTAGGTTGTGGTTTTTCCCTAAAAGGTTCCATTTGAGACCGTTTTAAAATGACCACCTTCATAGGAATGGTTCATATTTTTAGTGGTTATTGGCATAGAAAATGCAATGAGATTTACTTTAAATATGGAAGGAGGGGAAGATACTGTACCTTGTGTCATACAGACCCTTAGAATTTTTAGAACACACTTAAAAGACATGATCTCATTTGATCTGCAGTAGGGTAGGGTGGATATTATCCCTAAAGCAGAAATGAGGAATAGGTCCAGTGGGTTTTTGTGCAGGTCCTAACTCACAGAACTTTGGGTAGTAAACTGGTGCTGGAACCTAGATTTTCTAGTTTCTTACTTGTCGTCTTTCCCCAATAAGACAGTTTAACTCAGTAGTTCCCAACATTGTTTCTGTCACTATAGACCATGAACTCTGTCTTCCCTTTCCTCTTACAGTTTTATAAAATCTTAATATTATTAGGAGCTAATTAGACTACAAAAGCAAAAAATAAACATTAGCAAGTTCTTAGCTTATACAGTTTTATTGGCGTGAAGTTAGGAATTTTGTAATAAAAACTAATGGTGACATGGGGTACCTGGCTGGCTCAGTGGGTAGAGCATGTGATTCTTGATCTCAGGGTCATGAGTTCAAGCCCCACACTGGGCATAGAGCTTATTTAAAAAAAAAAAAAAAAAGGCAGGGGAGCCTGGGTGGTTCAGTTGGTTAAGTGTTCTACTCTTGATTTTGGATAAGGTCATGATCTCACAGTTTGTGAGATTGAGCCCCACGTTGGGCTCTGTCTGACAACGTGGAGCCTGCTTGGAATGCCCTCTCTCCCTCTCTCTTTGTCCCTCGTTCAGTTGTATTGTGTATACTCTCTCTCTCTCAAATAAATATTAAAAAATTTTTTAAATAAAAAAATCTGGGTGTCTGGGTGGGTCATTTGGTTAGGTGTCCAGATGTCGGCTCAGGTCATGATCTCATGGTTTATGAGTTTGAGCCTCACATTGGGCTCGCTGCTGTCAGCACAGAGACCGCTTGGGATCCTTTGTCCGCCCCCCTCTCTATGCTCTTCCCCTGCTCACACTTGTTCTCTGTCTCTCAAAAATATACATAAAAAAAAAGGTTATTCCTAAGAAATAAATAAGTAATAAAATAAAATAAATAATGGTGACAGCCACTATTTATTCTATTCTTGTTTGTGAACCACACCTAATAGTGGGCCTATCCATCAGTAACTTCTTTGGGATATTCATAGCATGAGGATCTTCATTTTTCCTTTTAGGAGCCCTATACGAACCAGTTGAGGGAGCTTTTAGACCCTGGGGTTGCCACAGGGTGCCTGGGTGGCTCAGTTGGTTAAGCACCTGACTTCGGCTCAGGTCACAATCTCACAGCTCTTGAGTTTGAGCCCTGTGTCGGGCTCTGTGCAGAGCCTAGAGCCTACTTTGAATTCTGTGTCTCCCTGTCTGTCTGCCTCTTCCCTGCTTGTGCTCTCTCTTTCTCTCTCTCAAAAAATAAACATTTAAAAAAAAGATGCGGTCGCCTCTTCAAGATACCTTGAATTTGTGTGGAGAAAACTGTGTTTCTAGAGTCATAATTTTTGGAGCATTTGTGGGGCTGGGAACTTAGAGCTTTCTCTTTGAATGTAGGGGGAGCACAGATCCTGGAGAAGCTAGAGCCTAACCCCTCTTGTGCTCCTTAGGATGGAGTCCACAGAGAAGTGTGAAGCCATCATCACCCACTTTAATGGAAAATATATTAAGACACCTGCTGGAGTACCAGGTGAGGCATCTGGGAATCAGGCTGAGAGAGTCACAGATTGTTACTTCCAGGGAAGATTCTGGAGGCATTTTGCATGAGTGTGAATGGACTAAGTGAGGTAGGACTCAGCTGCCTGTTTGCTTGCTTTCTTGGCAGCCCCTTCTGATCCCTTGCTTTGCAAATTTGCTGATGGTGGTCCAAAGAAACGACAGAACCAAGGAAAATATGTGCAAAATGGACGGGCCTGGCCAAGGAATGGAGATGTGGTAAGAGGACCTCTGAGGAGACAGGAGTACTAAGGTTATTAAAGTGGAATGGAAATTACCATGGCCTGATTTCTGTGAGTTTAGTGGCAAGCTTGAGAGCTATAGCATGTAACTGAGAGATGGCTGGCTGCTTAACATGATCTTCAGTGTGGGTCTTGAGCGGGATTTTGCAGCCTGCACAACCAGAAAAACTCCAGAACAGCAGTAATGGGACCAGTCCAGACTTTGCTCTAATCTGTTGCATCAAACACATCCTAGTCTTGACATTCTGGGCTTCCTCCTGTTACCACCCAAGGGCTCACAATATGATTGATCACTGTGTTCTTCCTTTATAGGGTGGTATGGCTTTGACCTATGATCCCACCACAGCTCTTCAGAATGGGTAAGGGTGTTTGCTATCATTGGGCTACCTGAAAATGACAACAGCCTGTCCTGGTACTGGGATGTTTCATCTTGATTTTTAAACAGCAGTTAGTGGGAAGTGGCTGTGTCTGTTAGTGGGGCCCTTGTGGTTTCCTGTGACTCCTTACTGATGAGGTTCCTTCTTCCAGGTTTTACCCAGCTCCTTATAACATCACCCCCAGCAGGATGCTTGCTCAGTCTGCACTCTCCCCATATCTTCCATCTCCTGTGTCTTCATATCAGGTGTGTTCATGCCCAAAAAAGGGTGTGGTGGTTTTCCGTTATCACTGTGCTTTAGGTAAAGGAATATAAGGCTGGAAACTACTTATTTTTTGGTGTTTCCTTTATGTATATTGCTCACAAATCATTTTACTTGAAAGCATAACATGTGATCACATTACATATGTATAGACTGTTATGGTAGCATCCTCTTACTCTCTGTCTACCACCCCATAAGTAAACCCATATTAATTTCCTATTCCATATATTTCAAAAAATTCCATATTTTTCTTCATGTGGTATACACATATGTATACAGTTTTGGAAGTCATCGTTTAATGTGTATACAGTTTTGGAAGTCATCGTTTATTTTACAGAAATCTGGCCATATTAAATATATTTTTATACTTCTCTCCTCTCACTCAACAGTATCTTAAACCAGTGATTCTCAAAAGTGTGGTCCCTAGACCAGTAGAATCACCTGAGAATTTTAAAAAAACATAAATTCCTGGGTTCCACCCCATATCTGCTGAATTAGAAACTCTGGGGATGAGTCCCAGCAATCTGTCACCATACAAAGTTATTATAGTATTATCGACTGTATTCCCTATGCTGTACTTTTCATATCTGTGACTCACTTCATACCTGGTAGTCTGTAGCTCATAATCCCTTCCACCTATTTCGTCCATCTTCACCCCACCCCTCCACCCCCCTGGAAAGCTAAATTTTTAACAAGCTCTACATGTGATTCTAATGTAGTTAATGTTGAGGTTCTTTATTTTAATTATTTCTTTTTTTAAATAGTTGCATTATATTTCATGCTGCAGATATACCAGAATTCTTCAACTCTATCTTGGTGAAGGGTATTCACTTGGATTTCAGAGTTTTTCTGGTACAAATAACACTCCAATCCATGTATTATTCAACCTAGCAGGCACATTCCTTGGACTCTAGCTCCCAGAAATAAAACCACTCATAAGTAAAGACCCCTATGGCTACATCCTTAAGTTTGAGTACTTTTATTTCTGGGGACTAGAGTCCAAGGAGCATGATTGCTAGGTTGAATAATATATGGACTTTCAGGGTTCTTTTTGTTTTTAATACGTATTTTTAAAGTTTATTTATTTTGAGAGAGAGGAAGAGAGCGCATGTGCATGTGAGCAGAAGAGGGACAGAGAAAGGGAGAGACAGAATCCCAAGCAGGCTCTGCACTGTCAGCACAGGAGCCGAACACAGTTGGGGGGTGGGGGTAGATACAGTCTTAGGAAAAGTGGGATCATGCATGCCTTGAACTGCAACCAAAGGTCTGGCGCTTGACGACTGAGCCCCCCAGGCGCCCTTGGACATTCAGTTTTATAGATGTTGCCAGATTGCTTTCCATAAAGGCTTTCCAAATTGCTTTCCATAATGTTTCAGTTCACATTATGAGAGTGAACTGAAACAATGTATGGGAGTGCCCATTTCCCTCCAGCCATAAGTGACATTGCTCTTTTTAAGTTTTTCCTGGTTTGATAGGTGTGAAGTGCATTGTTGCTTTAAATTTTTTTTTTATGTTTATTTTTGAGACCGAAATGGAACATGAGTGGGGGAGGGGCAGAGAGAGAGGGAGACACAGAATCTGAACAGGCTCCAGGCACAGAGCCTGACATGGGGTTCAAACCCACCAACTGTTAGATCATGACCTGAGCTGAAGTCAGAAGGGATGCTTAACCGACTGAGTCACCCAGGCACCCCTGCATTGTTATTTAATTTGCACTTCCCTGACTATAGCTGAGTTTAAGCGTTTTTTGTTGTTGTTGTTGTTGTTGTTTTTTGCATTTATCATATTTTGATTTGCTCTTCTCTGATTGCTCTTCATATGCTTGGCCCATTTTTTTGTTTGGTTATTCCTTTCCCATCAACTTATAAAAAACTTATTTGTATATTATTTAAGTATTAATCCTCTGGTTATCTTTCTTACAAATATTTTTTTCCAAATTTATTTTTTGTCCATTGACTTTGTGTTGTGGTCCTCAGTCTTGAACTGTAAATCTGAATCACTTGGAGAGCTTATCAAACCTAAATTACTGGGCACCACACAAAGAATTTCCAATTCAATACATCTAGGGTAGGAGCAAGAATTTTTTTTTAATTATTATTTTTTTAAATGTTTTATTTGGGAGAGAGAGAGCATGAGTGGGGGAAGGGCAAAGAGAGAGGGAGACACAGAATCCAAAGCAGACTCCAGGCTCCGAGCTGTCAGCACAGAGCTCAATGCGGGGCTCAAACTCATGAACCATATGACCTAAGCTGAAGTTGGACGCTTAACCAACTGAGCCACCCAGGTGCCCCCTCCAAGATTTATTTTGGTTGTTTTACATTTAAATATGTAATCATCAGGAAGTTATTTTTTTAATATATATATTTTAAAGTTTATTTTGTGAGAGAGAGTGTGAGCAGGGGAAGGGCAGAGAGAGAGGGAGAGAGAGAATCCCAAGAAGGCTCTGTGCTGACAGTGCAGGGCTTGAATTCATAAACTGTGAGATCATGACCTGAGCCGAAATCAAGAGAGTTGGACGCTTAACCAACTGAGCCACCCAGGCGCCCCCAGGAATTTATTTTTGTATATGGTAGCAGATAGGGATTTTTTTTTAATGTTTATTTTTGAGAGAGAGTGCGTGTATGCCCACGTGAGCTGGGAGGGGCAGAGAGCAAAGGAGAGAGAGAATCCTAAGCAGGCTCTGAGTTGTCAGTGCAGAGCTCAGACTCATGGGGCTTGATCTCATGAACCATGAGATCATGACCTGAGCCAAAATCAGGAGTCGTTGCTTAATTGACTGAGCCACCCAGGTACCCCTAAAGATTTTATAAGTAATCTCTGCATTCAACACAGGGGCTCAACCTTACAACCCTGAGATCAAGAGTCACACAGTCCACTGACTGGGCCGGCCAGGTACCCCACCAGATAGGGATTTTATGGAATTCTTTCAGAACGTTAGCGAGTTGTCCTCGCACCAGATTATTATATCATCATATTTGAATTAATGTATTATTAACATGGTGAATTAAATTAAAAATTAATGGTGGGGCCCCTGGGTGGCTCAGTCAGTTAAGCATCTGACTGCAGCTCAGGTCATGATCTCACAGTTTGCAAGCCCTGCATCAGGCTTTGTGCTGACAGCTCGGAGCCTGGAGCCTGCTTCAGATTCTGTGTCTCCCTCTCTCTCTCCCTCCCCCACTTACACTCTGTCTCTCTCTAAAAAATAAAACATTAAAAAAATTTTTTTTATTAAAAATGGTGACTTAAATTGTCACCTTTGTCATATAATAAATATTGGGGTTTGTTTCTGTATCCTTTATCCTCTTTCAGTGCTCATTGTGTCTGTTCTTACTCCAGTGATGCGTTGACTTGATCACAGTGGCTTTCATAATATGGTCCAATATAAGACAAACCTGTTCCAAATTTTTCAGTCTTTTTGCTATTTTTGGCATTTACTCTTCTGTGTAAAGTTTATGATTGATCATTTTATCTAATTTTTGGAAAACTGATAATTTTTTTAAAATTTTTTTTAACGTTTATTTATTTTTGAGACACAGAGCATGAACAGGTGAGGGGCAGAGAGAGAGGGAGACACAGAATCTGAAACAGGCTCCAGGCTCTGAGCTGTCAACACAGAGCCCGACGCGGGGCTCGAACTCACAGACGGTGAAATCATGACCTGAGCCGAAGTCGGACGCTTAACCGACCAAGCCACCCAGGCGCCCCGGAAAACTGATAATTTTAATTAGAATTACATTAAATTGGTTAGTTTAAGAGAACTGACTTTTTTTTTTTTTTTGAGAATTGACTTTTTAAAAAGTATTCCCTCCACCCAAGATTTGGTATTTCTTTTCATGTTTTTAAATCTCTTTTTATGTCCGTCAACAAGGTTTTCGTGTTGTTTACATAGGTCTTATACTTTTCTTGTTGAATATATTCCTAAGTGTTCCATAGTTTTTATAAGCATTTCTAGATACTTCTGGATACACTGAAGAAAAGCTATTGGTTTATGTTCATCTATCTTGTATGCAGCTACCATGCTAAATACTACTACTAGCATTTTTTTTTTTACTGAGTCTTTTAAGTTTTCTAGGTATACAGTTATATCATCAGTGCAAAATCATAGCTTTCTCTTTCTTTCCAATTTTATGCCGTTGTGTTCTTATCTAATTGTAACCTGTTTGACCCTACTGTAAACTACTATTTTCATAAGTGCAGGGGTTTTAATATTTCTTTGTTTAGGTTAATGTTAACAGCTAGGTTTTGGTAATAGCTTTCAATATATGTATGTAGTTTCTAGTCTCTATTTCACTTTTTGGTGTTTTTTTGTTTGTTTTTAATAAATTGCTGCTGGATTTTATCAAATGCCTTTTCAGCATCTCATACTATGGCTTTCTCCTTCAGTTTTGACTTTTCTTTATAGAGTATCTGATGTTGAACAATCCTTATATTTATGGGGTAAACCTACTTGTTTATTGTGATGCATTTCTAGTTTCTCATTGCTAATTTTTTTCCATTTTAAAATTGAGATATACTTCATATGCTATAAAGTTCACCCACTTAAATCAAAACCACACTCAGATATCACCTCACGCCAGTCAGAGTGGCTAAAATGAACAAATCAGAAGACTATAGATGCTGGCGAGGATGTGGAGAAACGGGAACCCTCTTGCACTCTTGGTGGGAATGCAAACTGGTGCAGCCATTCTGGAAAACAGTGTGGAGGTTCCTCAAAAAATTAAAAATAGACCTACCCTATGACCCAGCAATAGCACTGCTAGGAATTTACCCAAGGGATACAGGAGTACTGATGCATAGGGGCACTTGTACCCCAATGTTTAGAGCAGCACTCTCAACAGTAGCCAAATTATGGAAAGAGCCTAAATGTCCATCAATTGACGAATGGATAAAGAAATTGTGGTTTTTATACACAATGGAATACTGCGTGGCAATGAGAAAGAATGAAATGTGGCCTTTTGTAGCAACGTGGATGGAACTGGAGAGTGTTAAGTGAAATAAGTCATACAGAGAAAGACAGATACCATATGTTTTCACTCATATGTGGATCCTGAGAAACTTAACAGAAGTCTATGGGGGAGGGGAAGAAAAAAAAAAGAGGTTAGAGAGGGAGAGAGCCAAAGCATAAGAGACTCTTAAAAACTGAGAACAAACTGAGGGTTGATGGGGGGTGGGAAGGAGGGGAGGGTGGGTGATGGGTATCGAGGAGGGCACCTTTTGGGATGAGCACTGGGTGTTGTATGGAAACCAATTTGACAATAAATTTCATATTTAAGACAATTTAAAAAAATAAAAATAAATTCACCCACTTAAAGTAGACAAGTCTGTAATTTCTAGCATATTTTGCAAAGTTATGCAAGTATCACCACTGTCTAATTCCAGAATATTTTTATCACCTCAGAAAGAGACTCTGTACCCATTAGTAGTCACTGCCCATTCTCCCTCACCCCCACCCCCTGGCAACCACTAATATACTTTCTATGGGTATAGATTTGTCGACTCTGGATACTTCATATAATTGGAAGCATACAGGGCTCTTGGGTGGCTGGGTCGGTTGAGCCTCCGACTTTGGCTTGGATCATGATCTCACAGTTTATGGGTCCGAGCCCCATGCCGGGTTCTGTGTTGACAGCTCAGAGCCTGGAGCCTGCTTCGGATTCTGTGTCTCCCTCTCTGCCCCTCTCCACTCGTGCTCTGTCTCTTTCTCTCAAAAATAAAACATTAAAAAATTTTAAAAAAATAAATGGAAGCATACAGTATATGTCTTTTGTGTCAAGCTTCTTTCACTTAGCATGCTCTCAAGGTTTAACGTGTTGTAGCATATAGTGGTACTTGGTTCTTTTTTATGACTGAATCAGTCACATTCCTTTGTGGGACTATACCACATTTTGCTATTCACTTATCAGTTGATGTCTCTTTGAGTTGTTTCTGCCTTTTGGGTATTGTGAATAATACTGCTTTGAACGTTTGTGTACAATTATTGTGTCAACACATGTTTTAGTTTCTCTTGGGTATATACCTCCAAGTGAACTTGCCGGGTTACATAGGAACTCTGTGTTTAATTTTTTGAGCAGTTGCCAAACTGTTTTCCAAAGCTGCTGTACCATTTTACATTCCTGCCCGCAGTATATGACACTTGTTATCCTCTCCCTTTAAATACAGCCATCCTAGTGCGTATGAAGTTGTATCTCATCGTGGTTTTGATTTGCATTTCCCTAGTGACGAATGATGTTGAACCTCTTTCATGTGCTTATTGGCCATTTGTGAATCTTCAAGTATCTATTCCTATCCTTTGCCCATTTTTAAATTGGGTTATTTGTTGACATGTAAGAGTTGCTAATATATTTTATAAAGAGTTTATTCTTAATGTTTCTATGTTGTGAGGGGGCATTCCAACTTTTTTGGGGTTTTGCTGAAACCAAACTATCAGATCACTGGGAGAAACAGTGGTTTCTAGGCAGTTAATGTGTTTGTCTGTTTATTTTGTTTGCATTAGAGAGTAACTCAGACATCTCCTGTACAAGTACCTAACCCATCTTGGATGCACCACCAGTCATACCTCATGCAGCCTTCAGTGAGTGTTCATAAGTGGGCAGAAGCCAAAGAGGCAATTTGATGTAAAGAAAAACAATGGGAAAAACAATGTAAAGAAAAACAATGTGGGTGTGAGTTCTGGCTTAGAACAAACTCAGAGTTTGTTATTCCAAGACAAGGACTCCTCCACACCAATGAGCAGAGCTCCCGTTTCTGTTGTACAGCTGGGTTACTACTCACGTGTTGTTTCCCAGGAATTTTAAATGTCTGCCTTCAGTGGTCCTGATAGATGTGAATCACTAACCCTGTCCTTTGGTGCTGCCTGTAGGGTTCAGTTCTGACACCAGGGATGGATCACCCCATTTCTCTCCAGCCTGCCTCCATGATGGGACCTATTACCCAGCAGTTGGGCCACCTCTCCCTCAGCAGTACAGGCACGGTAAAGCAGGACATTTCTGATTTTCAACTCATACTGAGCAAGGGGTCCCTGTGTCATACTCTTCAGCATAAATACTTGTGAGTGAGGGCGGCGGTTACTTCGGCATCAGTGAAGGCACACTCAGACGAGGAGAGAAACAGAATACGGCCGTTCTGTTCCCCAGTTCACTCCTTTTAACTGATTCCTACTTGGAAAACTAAACAAATAGTGCTTCTGTCTTCATAGCAGTTTATCCAGGAGCTCACACACATGTCCTTAGAAATCCTTACGAAAATCATAGAAAGAAGAATGCATGAAGCTCTTGAAGTTTCTCGTAGGTCGGCTGCATTCTGGCTTGCACAGGAGAGCTTCAAGGCTGTGTGATGAGCAAAAGCAGAAGGCAGGAAAGATCAGGAAAGGAAGGCATGGAGGTGGACGTCTCTCTAAGCCAGTGCATTTTAGAACCACCTGAAGTGCTCTTGAAAAAGACAATTAGATTAGACTCTCTGGGGATGGAACATAGGCATCAGTGGTTTTTAAAGCTTCCCAGGGACTTTAAATGTAGCCAAAGAGCCCATCTCTGAGCCTGTTGCTGGTTTTCACTCTAGTACATGCCGACGGCTGCTGCTATGCAAGGAGCGTACATCTCCCAGTACACGCCTGTGCCGCCGTCTAGTGTCTCAGCTGAGGTAAGAGCTTTCTCGTCTCTTTGGATTGAGGATAGGACAACAAACAGGCAGACTTTCACCTGATCAAGATCTTCCTCTAACAGTGATGCTGGTTCTGTGTTCCCAGTCAGCTGGTAGGTATGTGAGTGAATGTAGGAAATAAGGACTTCGTCTGTGTCCTTGAATGAGGCCCTTCCTCACATTGGACAGACAGTGGTTAATGCTGCTCGTACTGAGTAGTGTCTTGGGAAGAAGACAGAGTGCTCTAATCGTTGAGGAGGTGATGCTGTGTGCGCATGTGTGTGTGTGCTCTCACGGGTGTGCAGAAGGGGGTGGGTCTGGGTGGGTTCTAGTTAGGCTACTTTAGTGGGAAGTCACCAAAGGCATGTGTAAGGTGACCCTCCTACCTTGGCTGTGGTGCAGGAGAGTGGCGGCCAGCAAAATCAGGTGACGGTGGATGCTCCCTCAGATCATGGGGTCTACTCTTTCCAGTTCAACAAGTAACAGCGGTAAGAACCATAGGTTCTCATGTCTGTCATCCTCCTCCCTCCCCTCTCTGGCTTCTGCCTCCTTTAGGATCCCCCTCCCCGTCTGTGCTGAGTACAGGCCTACCTCTTTTTTGTGTGTTTTACTTTATTGAGCTTTGCAGATATTACATCTTTTTTTTTTTTTTTTACAAATTGAAGTTTTATGGCAACCTTGCTTTGAGCAAGTCTGTCAGCACCATTTTTCCAACAGCATTTACTCACTTCGTGTCTCTGTGTCACATTTTGGTAATTCCAAAATATTTCAAATTTTTTATACATTTGTTATGGTGATCTGTGATCAGTAATTATGACTTTCTGAAAGTTCAGGTGATGGTTAGCATTTTTAGCGATAAAAGTACTTTGAAATTTAGGTATGCTTATTTTTTTTAGGCATAATGCTATTGCACACCTAATAGACTACAGTATAATGTAAACATAGTTTCTGTATGTGCTGGGAAACCAAAAATTTCATTTGAACTTGCTTTATTGCGATACTTGCTTTATTGCAGTGGTCTGGAACCGAACTGCAATCTCTCTAAGGCATGCCTGTGCAAACGAATTCTCTGCAATGCTGATGCTCCCAGACTCCAGAGGGCCAACCAGGAATACAGACCATCTGTGGGGTCCTGCTAATGACTAACACGCGGTCATCGTTTTTCACTGGCGGGGCCCTGGAAAGAGAAATCTACGCACTCCCTGCCCTCTGCTTATTCCTCCATTCCTGATGGAGCCTGGGGGAGCCGTCACTTTTTGTGTGTGCTTCAGCCAAGGAGATCAAAAGAACTGTTTTTCTTTTTTTTGCAAAGAAAGTTTTCTATTTTGTTTTCAACTGCAATATACTCTTTCCATATCCCAAAGAGACAGTGCCTGGAGCTTCTTCTCATCTTTACGCAAAACAGTGTTTGATGTGTTGGGCTTCTCTGGGGAGGCTTTAAAAATTTTTGTCATTTCTTTTTTTAAAAAAAGAAAAAAAAAAGGTGTGAAAGAAAGAAAGATGCAGAAGTCCTACTGTGGACCCTCACACAAATTTTAGTTATGGGCTTATTTTGGTGTGTGTAGAAGAATATACAGACTTCAGAAGTTTCATTTTATAAAGTCTTAGTTCATACATCCCGTCTCTTCTTCACACATTTTATGCCTTCTTTCTCTCATCCAGACTGTTCTTTTTCTCTTTTCATACAGCAGAGCCTGCCCACTTTGCCTTTTTACAGTTTTTAATTTTGTGAATTTCTTTTTTGAATGAAATTTTGTGTGGACTTTTTAGAGGCCTGGGCAAGGGACAAGGTAGAACACTAAGCAGGCAGTGGAAGCAGCTTGTCCTCCCTCTGCCTTGCTGCATCCTCACGACCTTGGAAGAAAGACCAGACTTTGCCTTCAGGAAAGAGAGATGTGATGCAGGCTTGTTAAAGAGACAGTCCCACAGTCTTTGGAAGCCATCCTTGAGCCAAATTTGGACGAAGACTAGGTCTTTCCTGGAAAGCTCCAAAAGGGTGGACTTTCTGACTTCTGACTGATTCTTCAGATCACTGAGATCAACATCGTGTGAGGAAGTGTCTCTTCTCCAGCGACAGGTTTACAGGAATACCAGCTTTCCTGTTTTCCTGAAGGATCTTCTTTTTTGCCCGGGGTCTCTGTCCTGTCTTCCTATCACACATTGCTGTACTCAGATGAGCCTTTGCAACTGTGACCTTGTTGAATCGACTTGGGCTTTTTCCCCACTGTGGAAGATCATCTGCTTCATCTAGACCAGTAGTTCTGGTCTAGATGAAAAAACCAAGAAGGTGGTTTTGTCCCCTAGAGGCCACTTGGAAATCTCTGGAAATCTCTTGCCTGGGGCTGGGGGCTGTGTGCTCTTGGCATCCAGTGGCCAGAGACCAAGGGTGCTGCTAAAATATCTTACAGTGCACAGGACGGCCCCAGCTCCCCCAGCAAAGAATTATTTGGCTCCAAATATTGGTAGTGCCAAGGTTGAGAAACCTCATTGTGGACAGTGTTGTTACTGCCTCCTGTAACAGAGGACTTGGTAAGTTCCCACCCTAACCCTGGCTACACAGTGTCCTTTGACACTCAGCGTAACTAGTTGAGAGGGACGGAACTAGGGCCCTTGAATTTTCCCCAGGCTTTGACCTCGGACACCTCTGCATGCAGTGAGAGCTGCCCTCGAGAGGCACGTGCACACACACGTTCAGCGGGATCCAGGTATGGGGACCGCTCTGTGTTGTGCGCTGTGCAGGGTGAGAAGGACAAAGCTCTCTGTAACTGTCCGGGGCAACCTGCTCTACCCTCGTGTGTGTTTGGATCCCTTTTCCAGGGAACCGGAATATCAACAATAAATTTCCTTCTTGTGGAAGGACTACAGGGAGCTAGGACAGAAAAGGGCAATAAATCCCATCTCATTACTTACAAGGTTGGAATCCTTTAAAATCTATATTTTGCTCTTTAACTCCATCTCCTTTGCAAGCCCGGACTCTGTGACATGGAGACAGAGAGGAGAAGGCCTTCGCGCATCCCCTCGAAGTAAGATCCTGTGACTGTCCTCTCCCAGCCACTACCTTGCGCACCGTGAGTTGTGCTCCCCTTCACTGCAAGGTCAGGTGCTTTTCACCAGTCCATGAGACAGAAAGCCAAGCCGAATGATAGAGAATGGAGAGATGGATGGGTGTTTGGTACGCTGGCTGTTGGGAGAGCAAAGGGATGATGCGGACGGAAAAGAAGCTGTGGTGTCAGTTCTTGTACAAAGAGTTTGGACCCAGCTTCCCCACCCCACCCCTCCCCCTGTCCCAGAAGTGAGTCTTTGTGCTCTCTGCCCCTCGACTGCCCTTTTGTACAGCCCTGCAGGCAGGGGAGGTGGACGGCTTGGGTCATGTATAAAATGTAAAGGACATAATTGCCACTATTAATTTTCTCATAAGTAAGTCCCACCTCAGGAAGGGCTTATCCCTTGTAAAACAGCCCCAAACCCAGTAACTTTCTAGAAGGGTTTGGCCGACTGGGCAAGTAGCTCTTGTTTCTGAGTCTCCAAGTATGCCATAGATTTCTTATAAGTGGACTTGAAGAGGAAAAAAGAAATCCACAATCCTGTTCATTTAATTGATAATTTGGAGGCGCCTTGCTATACCCAGGAGCTTTAGTGCAGCAGGGGCGTTTCAGGTATGGAAACTGTTGTTCATGCAACTGTTGCCTCTCCTCCGCCCTCCCAGACATTTTTTTTTTTAACTTAAAAAAAATTTTTTCCCCAGAACTCTTGATAGTATTTTCTGTGTTGTTGTTGTTTTTTAATGTTTAAAGGGCCAGGGTTGTGCTTGTTTTAAATCATGAAGTTACCTTTTGTGTATTCGATTCATGTGAATCTACATAATGGGTTCTGTTGAGTGTTTCTGGTTTGGGCAGGTTGGAGCATGGGAAGTGGTGGGAGCCTGAAGTTATTTTTGTAGTAGTTAATGGCACTGTGGAATTTTAGTGTTTGGGTTATGCTCCTGTTTTCCCCCTAGTTGTTAGTTCATTTCTAACAGTCAGTTGCTAACATGGGTGAGTGATCGGAGAAAGGGGAGAATGAGGGATGCTTTTTCTCTCATGAAATAGCCTGTTAGTGGCAGCAGTGGCAGGGGACTTGTAGGAGGGCCTTCAAGCTCACAGCCTCGGGCCGGGCTAAAGTCTTTAAACACTGTGCCTAGTATTTTCCGAATTGTCTTCACAAGAGCCAAGATCATACTGTCTGCGTGTCACATCTCACCCCCACTCATTACAGATGCTTGTAACATTCTGAAAATATTTTGTGCTTTTCTGTTTTTGGTCAAATAGAATACATCAAAGTCCCTTCTGATGATATAATCCTTTTACTAGGCTCAGAGCCTGCCTGTCCTATCTCACATCAGTGTTCCTACGGTTCCTTTCACCCTCTGGGGTGATATTCAAACCCTAGGCTGATTAGACTTTTTGGAGGAGGGTGTGGGTAGAGGGTACAGAAGATGTGGGAATGATGATAGGGAGAGATGTTATTTTTTAAGACTGTTTTAAACCAAAGAGTTTGGAGAGCTGCCCAGACTAGGAAGCCTGGTGGCTCTGAAGAGGCAACAGCCATTGTCAGTAATAGATAGGCAGGGGTGGAGGACATTACGTTCGTCGAGGGTGAAGACTAGACGTGCTGCTCTACCAACCATTCCTGGGTTGGGCCACCTCAGCCTAGCTCCATTCCTCTTCCTTTCTTAACCTGGTCGGTGAGTTCATTCACCCCCTTGATGCCTGCAGTGCTCATTCCTTGCTGCTTCAGTGTCCTCCTTAAGTATGGGTTGCCACTTTGCACCACATAGGTGCTTGAGAGGCCCAGCTGGGATGGGATGTTGCGGGGATCGTGGATGATTTAGTCTTTTTTTTTGGAGGGGTGGGAGGTGGGGGGTGGAATCTCCTCCCTGCTCTGTTGTGCACATGCTCCACCTTCTGGGAGAGCAGGAGAACTGCACTCATGAAGGGCGACGGAGTTTCTTAACCAGTAGTTAAGAAACTTGGGTCAGTGATCAGGTCTCAACTTGTCCCCAGGCCCTGTTAAACTAGCTTCAGAGAAGAAGGTGGGGGTTGTGAAGCTCGTGTGTAAGGGCTAGGTGTTCAACTTGTGCCTGGCCACACCGATTCCTCTTTAAACCAATTACTCCGTTTTGGTGCTTAGCTACATTTTAGGTCCTTCCAGGCATTAGCAGAGCCCTATTTACTCAGCTTTTGTTAACCACTTTCTTTTGTAAGGAGGGTCTTCCTTCAGCCACTAAGGCCAGCCTGTGAGTTGTGTCACCCTTCTGATCTTTGCTGACCTTGCCAGGGGTGCTCCCCACAGGGCTGCAGTCATGACAGGTGCCCTCTTGCCCATTACCATTGCTCTTTCTCCCTGCCACATCCACTCCATGTACCAGAACTTCCTTGTCCTTGTTACACATCTACCTCACAATTTCACAGTTAAACAAGGGCATAGGCACCTGGTTTACCTCTGTACTCTGTCCTTACCTTCATGAGCTGGAGGCTAGAAAGGGTTCATGATCCAATGCAATAATTTCTATTTCTGAAATGTCTCCTTTGGGATTTTTAGCTCATTAATCACCCTGGAATAGTGTGCACTCTTCAGTTAGATCTCATTGTGATAGGCTCGGGGAGCGGGGACAGGCCATGTAATGACTGCCTAGGATGTTAATTAATGCTTGGGAGCCACTGCCAGAACCACCACCATTGGTGCACATCTCAGAACTTGAGGATTGAGGGAGTTGACCAGTGTGGCTGCTGTATAGCCAAGAAGGGTTAACAAGTATCAAAAAGGGAATTTGATTTTTATGGTGCTGGAAGCTGGTGTTCCTGTACCTTGTATCTTTAGAGGGTTCACCAAAATAAAACTTCCAGACTGGAGGGTGGGGAGATTTCCCAGCCTGAGTAAAGGTCCTCACTCCATTATGGTGTCCCTATCCCGTTTTTTTGTGAGTGGTGCTTTCTAGCATGCCCTCGTCATCTTGGACAGGAGAAGTTTAATTTATACTCAAATACATTTTGTACATTTTTTCCTTTATCCGGAAGCTTCTAGTTGTATACTCTTTTCGTGTCTATGCCAGTGCCACCTACCTTTTAGCTTATTCTTCCTTTTTGACCCTTGGTATTTTCATGTTCCTTCCCTACAATTTGGTAGAGCTTCATTTTGTCTTTCAACTTTTCTTTTGAAATAAAACACAAAAGTCTACCTCCTGGTGTTTTATCCATTGGGGGGGAAGTTGGGAGGTTGGTGATGGGCCCGTATCTGCTACTGTGGGAACACAAGTGGCAGCTTAGGAAGCCAAGGCGGCATCTCACAAGGTGGGCACTAGGCCCTCTGAATCCCACTTTGCTCCAGCACCTTGGCCAGGAGCACGAAGAATCTGTTCCATCCACGTAAGCAGAAATCCTACTCTCAATGATGCCTCTTGTACAGCAAAGGCCAAGCTTGGAGGTTTGGGGCTACACCTTGGAAGTTTAGGGGCATATTGCTCCCCTGCCTGCTGTCTCCTATACAAGTCATACCCTAACACCCAGTCTTTCCCTTAGGCAAGTGTGAGAACCTATGCTGAAGGGAAGATAAATACACAAGAGTCTTTTGAATCTCTATCAAATGTGGTTTTTATTTCAACTGACAAGCACTTTTCTACAGCTGCACTTGTGGAACATCACATGGCAAAAACAGGAGTTTTTTCTCTAGACCTTTTTTTTTCTTTTTTAAACCTTATTAAAAATGAGATTGGTCCTAAAAATATAGAAAGAAATAAATTTAAATTCACAAAAAACTGTACATTATCAAAAAGTCACTAAAACACCACATTTGGTTATATAAAAAGTCAAGTCCCTTTTGTTTTAAAAGGAACATGGAAACTTGTTGGTGTCGATGGTGTGGTTTCTTCCTGTTACCAGACTGATAGAGGGGAGGGGAAACAAAGGGGCAGGGGGTGGGTTTTATTATTTTTTTTTTACCTGCCTTCCCTACCGAATACTCTTATTTGACAAGAAGAGAAAAATCCACCTAGCTCAAGGGGCAGTGAAGATGAGGGAAAGAAACATGAGAAATGGCCCCTTTGATCATGCCCTACCCCACCCCCCTTAAAGCCCCCACTTCTTCAAACTGAGGCTAGGACTCCACCCCACCTTAAGAGTGCCTGGTCCCTAGGGAAAGAGATGGAGCTGGGAGAGGAATACAAAACAGGAACATGGAGATTTCACTCCCCCGTCCACCTCGCCTCCAACAATAGAAATTAATCTAGTACATTTTACACCAGGGGAAAACTGCCATGGGGAGAAAGAAGAGCCCCCAACTATAACAGTTCCAAACGTTTGACTAACACAAACTTTGTTACAGCGCAGTTATTTAGATAAAATATAAATATTTATGCATAATATAAAGTCAATTCAAATATTCTTCAATCCACCTCTTAAAAGCAAAAAAAAAAAAAAAAAAACCCAACAAAAAAACATAAAATTAAAAGTTTTGAGGTTTATCTGACAGAAAAGGCGACTTTAGAAATAGGCCATGGGGGAGGTGGGGGGCATAAAGGAATAAGAAAGGGGCTGCCCCAGGACCTCCCCACACTGCCCCCCACCCCCTTCAGTGGCTGTCCAGTGCTGCCAGAAGGACAAGGAATGCTCCACCTTGCCTGGCACGCCCTCCCCCACCAATGGAACATTTCTTGGTCACCTGGGCTCTCTGCTTGGGCCGCCAGCAGCCGCCTCCCCAGTGCAAGTACCCGTAATCTCTGATGGGAGGGGCTCTGCTGAGCAGGAGAGCAGGGGGTGGGGGCCCATGGCTGTGGCTGGGAGTTAGCAGCTTTCCTCTCACAAGCTGGGGCTTAACCTGGGCATAGTCACATGTAGGGCAGCGGTGGGCCCAGAGCCCTCTTCCCTACTCTCTTGTGCTCTGGGGTCTCTGCTGCTGGGAAAGGGGCCCCGGGTATGAAGTAGGTAAGGGAAGAAAAGCACAACTAAACCCACAGAAGCTCATGGGATTAGGAGAAGATCCAGTTCTACCCCTCTCCCTACAGAAGCTTAAGACTCCAAGCTACTGAAAGGAGAGGGAGTTCCTGCTGAAAGATTGCACAGTTTGAAGAGGCTGGAACAGAAATGCCTGGGAGAGGAGACACAGCCTTATACCCAGAAAAACTGCTCCTGTGGTTTCCCAAGGACAAAAATGTGATGGTTTGAAACACTAGGGAAGGTGGAAATAAAAACGGATACTTAGGGAACCTGGATGCCATCAAACAACACAGGGCACAATCACAGCATCCTCCCACCCTCCCCCCTTCTCCCACTCCCTCACACACACCACACATACCCACAGACAGACACACACACACACACACACCTCTCTCTGAGGCCAGCTGATTGCTACCTGGCCTCCATCTTGGGAGTGCGCCCAAACTCAGCAGTAGTTGTCCCTGAGGAGTTCCCAAGAGGGAGGTTTGGGTAAGAGGTGGGGAAGGAGGCTGGAAGGCCCAGGGTCCAGGGTGTCTCCCTGCCCTCTCCCCAGCTACTGAGTTTCAAAAAAGGCTAGAAACTCAGCACATGAGGAGTATCCAACATTATAAATGGGATAGCTATTGGCAGGAAGATGAGGACAGAGAGAAAGGGACCTCTGAACTTCTTTTTCCTTTGAAGGGAAAAAAGATTTGGGGGAAGAGAGAGGGGGAGAGGAACCCGTACACGATAGTTTTACATTATTGGATGAGAGAAAATCTGAAAGTAGGGAAAAGGAAAAATTGAGAAAGTGAGAAGCAGGGGAGGGACTGAACATGGAAGCAGCATGTTCAGGGCCCGGTGTCCGGCTCGACACACTTGGGAGTTAAGTCCACTTTACTGGCCGTCACTGCGGGTCCACACACAGTACAGAGTGTTTCTCGGTTTCACACATTCACTAGAACTATTGCTATTGTTAAACAGCCCCAGAATGCTGGGGCACGTACAGGGAAGGAGAAGAAGCTGGGAAGAGGAAGCAGGGACTTCTTTCCTCCTCCTCATTTTAAATTAGGAAATAAAACAGAAAGGAAAAATTATTTCTTTCTTTCTTTTTTTGGCTTTCAGTCCAGAAGGACCTCATCTCTGCCCCTCTTATTTGAGGGGCAAGAGGAGGAAAGGGAGAAAGGGGTGTAGGTAGGGATAAGAGGATGTAGGGCGCTGCCAAGGGTGGGGTCAAAAATCAGGATTAGATCTCTGACTCGAGTCTGGACCCAGGGCAGCATCAGCAGGTAAGAATGGCAGGGTATTTTTTGTTTGGAGGGCAGGGAGAGATGCCACCAGGTGACTCCCCACCTCCCGTGCCTCACAGATTGGCCTGTTTTCCCTGATAAAACTCCTCCCAGCGGCTCTCGAAGAAGCGGCGCATGATGTGCCCAGCCTTGCCCACTTCAGAGTCATCCTCATTGAAGGTCTGGCAGTTGTCAAAGACCAGGAGTGCGTCTGCCGCGAACTCCTCCGAGCTGGTGTACCTGGGCAGGATGGAGGCAGAGCTGTGAGTAGGGGTGGGGGGTGGGGGCAGGAAGAGTTACAGCAGCGACACACAGCCAGGGGAGGTGCTGATGTCTACCTACCCTCCCCGGAGCAGTCGCTCCCGCATGGTGGAAAAATCCATAGGGTTTTTGATGATGCGCCGGTACCCGCTCACCAAACGTGGGTTCACGGGCTCCAGGAAAGGCCAAGCTGCGTCATGGGACTCCATCTCCATCAAGATAATCCTGTCATTTCATTAAAGGGACAGAGAAGGCTGAATCACAGGAAGCACATACCCTGACCCCTCTTAGCCCTTTACTGAGGCAAAGGTAGAGCCAGAAGTCCCCAGAATTCATTCAACTCACTCGCAAAATGTGAGATCACTGTGGTGGTTCCGCATGGAGAGTCGCCGCCGCTTGGAGGGGGACAGCCCTTCTTCTGAGTACCGGGGCGCCGCTGGGCTTTCTCGACCCCTTGACAGTACCCGGCGTCGGCGGCCATCCCCCTCTGGGAAGTTCAGCTCATAACTACTTTTCCGCTTCTGGCCTCGTTTTGGGAAACCAGGCTTCTGAGTGAATCCTCCCTCTACCTGCTGAGGATGGGAAAAGGTGAGATGAGTAACAGCTGGACGAGTACTCGCTTACCCTCCAGTTCATTACAATCCCTGCTTGTCTAAGTGTGATTGAGGCTTCGAAATACTTCCACACATGTGCATCTATTCATGTAAGCCAATAAAGGAGGTAAAAGGAAAAAGTATAATCATGAGGAAAGCAAGTGAGGCTACAGAATTTAAGTGACTTTTCCAAAGAAGGACCAGAAAGAACCCAGGTCTCCCAGCACCCAGCCTGGAGCTCTTTCCAAGGAGAGACTGTGGCATGGTAAGAAGTGGTTATCTGTAGGACTAGTAACAAATGGGGTGAGAAAGAAAACCTCTGACTTCTGCTTAGAAGTGGGAATGAGAAAGCAGAAGCCTTACCTGGGCCAAACATACTGCACAGAACCAATCTCCTTCTGGGACAGCCTCCATCTTGGGCCGATGGCAGTAAATGTGGCAGCCGCGGTCACACCCATCACAAAGCAGAAGAAACTCATCATTGTCACCCTTCCGGCAGACGAGACAGGTCTAGACCCAGGATATGAAGAGGCGAGGTGAGCACTCAAGCCTCTGCCTGCTAGTGACCCCACCCACCCGGCTGGCTGTCCCAGCTTCTTACCACTTTGTTGACGGACTTCTCCCAGGCAATCGACCTCTCCAGCTGGCCCAGGCACAAGCACACCTGGGCTGCACTCCTGCACCGCTCAAGTGTCTGTCGCCATGCTCGAATGCGAGGGGTGATCTCATATGATCTGGGGGGAGAAGGTGGCGATCTTTGGATGAGGAGCAGGACCCATTAAACTTACCCCTTCTCCCCCAAGACTGAGAATGGGCGAGAGGGATCACTCACATCTCTGTAGTGGTGCACTGGGGGGCACTACTGGGCGTGCTGAGCAAGGCCTTCTCTAGCACCACCTCATGAGCTGGCCAGAGGGGCTCCCGTAGATACCGCCGCTCCACATTCTGCTCCAGGGCAGCCAGCCGCATCACAGCCAGGTCCAGAGGGTTGGTAGTTTTACGCTGGGGTGCCAGTCCTTCCCTACCTCGACCTCTCCAGGTGATATCCTCCTGAGAGTCAGGTAGATGCTCACAGTAGGACAAGTCTTCACGAGTAGAGTCTGGGCTGGGACAGGTCCAGCCCTGCAGGTGGGAGAGAGGAACAAAACTCATTGTAAATAAGCATAGAAAAAAGCATCATAAGAGGTCACTTGTGAAGTGAGGACCCAAGGTTTTTCCTAACAGAGTCCAAGAGATGAACACCTCCCCCTCAACTTCCTAGCCGGTGCCAGCCCCAGTGTACCCGAATCTGCAGATCAGACAGGATAACCCGCTGTTCCAGCTCCTCTACCCACTGAAGCACAGCCAGGTCTGTTTCATAGGTCTTCTCTTTGGGGCACCAGCTCAAAATCCCTTCTTGAAAGGCAGGTAGCTGACTGGGCTCAAAGATGGGGTCTGAGAACACAGAAGACAGAGGGAAAGGCCCATCAATCAGGCTCTTGTCCACAGCAGCAGCTCAACATTTACTCTTGGCTCTTCAGCTTTGGGTCAAAGTATCTTACCAGTTGAAGGTCGTAGGCAGACTTCCTGTAAGAAGTCCCTGTGCTTGTTTAGGTGTTTGTGAAGTGCCTTTTCTCGGATGCCTCGGGGGTGCAGGGCCTTGAGCGTGGCATCCAGTGTCTCAGGATCTTGGATGCACCACCAGCCAGAGCACATCTCTGTGAAGATTTTACGCGTGGGGGTGGGGAGTGGGGAACTAGCTATGAATTCCATGGCCTCTATCTGATGCCACCCCAAGGGTACTCACCTGCGGGGACGGGCTGGGCAGTCAGCTGGGTTAGATAACGCTGCTCTATCTGTTTGAAGAACTTACTGGGGGGTCTCCCTCTCCGTTTTGGCTGTCCTAGCCCTGTGAGACTCTGTGGTGTTCCCCCAGGGTCTCCTGCTCGCCTCTTAGCGGCCATCCCAGGTAAAGGGGTAGAAGAGAGCTGCACTGGAGAACAGGGGTTGGCAGCACTGGGTCTACTCATCTGTGAGATGAAACGTAAGGAGATGAGGGTATTTTAGTGTTTAGAGGAACCTAATGGCCCTACCCCTTGCCCCAGCTTCAGCAACAGCCCGCACGCAAGCAGTGGAGCCTGTAGCAAGATGAAGTCAATTGCATACCACTAATTCTGGCCACTTACTGGCTTGGAGGAGGCAGGTTGCTGAGGGGAGAGTGTAGGCTGGTCCTCAGAAACTGCAGGGGGTGGTGTAGGGGCAGCATTGCAAGGCATCTGGGCTGAGAAGTTAAACCAGGGAGCTTGAGAATCGGGGATGGATTCTGCCTCATCAGGCTCTGGCTCCTCCAAGGGCTGTGTTGGGGTTGGGTCCAGTTTTCCAGGGCTGCTGTCAGGTGTGAGGACTGAGCTGCTCAGTAGGGAGCCATGGCTCTGAGTCTGGCTCAGCCAAGACAGGAAAGCTGACTGGCTGAGGTCATGCTGGCTCTGACCCAAGGACAAGGGGGAGCCTTCTGGCTCCAGGAACCCATTTTGGGATTGGGGATGGAGCTGAAGCTGGGGTTGGGGCTGAGCATGAGCCTGAAGCTGAGGATGGGGCTGAATTTCACGCTGAAGCTGGGCATCAGGCTGTTCTGAACCCTGACCCCTAACAGGGGATTTAAGGTGCCTAGGTTGCATAGACCCAGGCTTAGTTTTCCGAGGTCGGCCTCGGGCCCGGGCAGGAGTACTGGCAGAGGTGCTGGAGCCAGCTAACTCCTTCTTCAGAGAGAAGGGGGCTGGGCTGGGGGCTGGATGGGCTGCCACTTTTAAGGAGTCAGTTTCCTGCTTTATCACATCCTCAGGAACTGTAAAGAGAAAGTGAAGAGCTTAAGACATACACTGATATATAAGGAGAAGGAAAGAGTGAATAATACTGGATATACATTTTATTTTTCTCTCGGACTTAATCCCCCTGCCCTGCCCCCTCCTCAGCTTGAGATTCAGTTGGGAACAAGTTGTTATGCCAATAAACAAAGTATCTGGGAAAGAAACACTATTCTCAAGTAATCATCAGAAGTAGCATAATCATAAGCTAACACTCATTAAGAACCAGATGTAAAACGCTATCCTAAGAACTAACTCATTCTAATCCTCTCAATCACCCTATGAAGTACACATACTATTATTATCTCCGCTTTATAAATGAAGAAACTGAAGCATATAGCTAGCTGGTAAATGGCAGAGCAAGTAGGTAGGAAGTCTTACTCCAGAGCCTGTTCTTTTAACCACTATACTACACTGATTTTCATAAAATGAAAAAAGCCCAAAAAGACTAGATAGAAGAAAGGGAACTGGTTAACTTTGGTTAGATAGGACTCAATTCAGGCTCCCATGAAATACCTACCTAAGCTCTCCTCTGTTCCTTCCACAAAGATACCAGCCAAATAGGGCAAGACCCAATAGCGGCGTCTGTAGCGGTCCTGACCCAAGGAGACTGCCCGAAGCATCTGGGATGAATGAAGCAGCTTTTTTCGAAAGAAGAGCTGACGCTGGGTAGGCAGCGGAAAAAGAAGATGAATAAAAAACACATTTCCAAAGAGTAACTCTGTCCGATACATGGGAAAAGGGCAATGGCTCTCAGCTTCCCTATAAAATTGATACCATCTGGGACCCCACTCATAAGGTGATCAAATCTCTTGCAGCCCACATCTCCAGCTCCTGGGAGGTTAGGAGCACAATACCTTGCTGAGTTTTTCTATTTGGCGCTCTAGCTCTGGGATGCTTGATGCTGTGGCATCAACCTGAAAAAGAAACAAATGGACAATGAGAGAAAGGGAATTATTAGAATCAAGAAAGAGAAAAAAATCGGTTTTCTAACTCCCACTGTCCTCAATGTGTGGCTAGTACCTCTCCATCTCTTCGACCCCTACGGCCATGGATAGTCGCCACAGTCTCTTCCTCTTCCTCTTCCTCCATGCCACTGGTCTCCTCCATGATTCGAGAACTGCGCCTCCGCCCCAGGCCCTCCTCTGGCCCTTGCATCTCTACCTCCGGTCGCCCAGTTCGCTTGGCCAGAGCAGTTTTCAGTCTTGAAACAGATTAAAGGAAGCTGTGGTGAGGAACTTGAGACTGCCACAAAAGGAACACCTGGAATCTAAGCCATCCTGAGCCCTGGGGTAAGATCCCGGCCCCAGGGGAGAGGATATGCGCAGCATCGAGTTCCAGGCAAAAGGAAGTCTTGGCTATGCTTCACCCTTTTCCCCTTCTCTCCTCTCTGGGCTCCATCCTCTGTCCTGTGCCTACCTCCGGAGCCGGCCTTCAACAATCCACTTGTTTTTCCTGTAGCTGGACATACTCTCCAGAGTCTTGTCAATCTCACTGGAGGAGAACAGGGAATGAGATTTTGAGGTAGAAGTGGTAACAAACACAGAAAAGAAGGGAGACTCAAGGGTGAAGGGGCTGTAGCTGAACAGGAGTTTCATCCTAGAAGGGCACCTGGGTGGCTCAGTCAGTTAAGCTTCCACCTTTGGCTCAGGTCATGATCTCATGGTTTTTGAGTTTGGGCCCCACATGGAGCTTGCTGTCAGCGCAGAGCCTGCCTCTGATCCTCTGCCTCCCTCTCTTTCTGCCCCTCCCCTCGCCCCGTTCGGAGGCTTTCTCAAAAATAAAAATAAACGTCGGGGCGCCTGGGTGGCTCAGTCGGTTAAGCGTCCGACTTCGGCTCAGGTCATGGTCTCACGGTCTGTGAGTTTGAGCCCCGCGTCGGGGTCTGTGCGGACAGCTCGGAGCCTGGAGCCTGCTTCCGATTCTTTGTCTCCCTCTCTCTCTGACCCTCCGCTGTTCATGCTCTGTCTCTCTCTCTCTCAAAAATAAATAAACATTAAAAAAAAATAAATAAATAAAAAATAAAATAAAAATACACGTTAAAAAAAAAAAGAAAAGAAAAAAGGAGTTTCATCCTACAGCCTAGGTTGGATAAAAGTCTTAGATTCTCCCTGGGAAGGTACGAAGATACAGTCCCAAGTTGCTCCAGCATCTCCAGAGCATGGCAGTGGATACACCCACCACACACTTCAGGATGGCTAAACTCCTCCCCTTCTCGTTCCCACCAAGGCATACAGTAACCTTCCCCACCCCAGCCCCTCACTTGATGATGAGCGTGGAACCGTTGAGCTCATGTACAAGGAAGGCCAGGACAGCAGCCTTCTGCTGGGGTGGCTGGGCCTGAAAAGGCTGGGTGCGCAGGCTGTCACAGAGGGCTGGCTCCACTCCATACGCCATGAGGAAGCAGCGCAGGATCTCAGACACATTGTCTCTTGTCAGTGGGATCTCAGACACCTTCTCTCCCAAGATCTTTAAGGACTGTTTGGAGGAGAACAGAATAGGAGTTACAAGAAAAAGTGGAACAACACAAGTTGAGAGAATATGGAATAAGAAAATACACTAGGAGACAACTATGAGGTGAGAAGAGGTAAAGAATGAAAGTTGCTAAGATGTGATGAGAAGACAAAGAAAAGGTACAAAAGGAGTAAAACTAAAGGAAAATAAAATAAGCCGAGGGAAGTCAGAAAGAAAAACAGAAGAGAAAATATAAGGAAAACAGAAATAAGAAGAAATCAGATCTCCCTTCACTTGCCCTCATTTAGGGAGGGGCTTTCATATGTTTAACTAAAAGAGAAAACAAAACTGAGACAAAGCCCTGGATCCCAGGCTCCCCAACCCATCTGGGAAAGGCCCTCACCTGACAGTAGGAAGGCAAGCCAGGATCATAGAGCGCAGCCTTCAGGAGCCGCACCAGCAGATCTTGCACCTCACCCAGGCTGTCGCCTTGACACAGGAGTCCCTCCTGTAGGATCCCCAGGCTGGGTACATCTTTGGCAGGGTCAAAGCCCAGCACCTTGCCGAAGCTATGCAGGAATTCCACGATGGTCAAGCAGTCTGAGAAGGCCCCACTGGGCAGGATCAGACCAGGGATGCGTGAGAAGTCAGGTAGAGGCTGTAAGGATAAAAGTGGTAGGGTTGTCAAACATAACTGAAGGCAACAGTCCGGATATCTAGGAAGTTCTTCCTTGAATGGAAATGTCCGCACAACTGGCCCTTCTAGAACCCAGAAACCCAGAACCTGTTACTGTCCCCTCACTACCTGATGGTCAGTCAGACACATATCCTCTGTGGGCTTCTTCATCTCCTCCAAGATCATCTGCTGCCTCTGCCGCTCCTCCAAGCGCCTCTGCATGGCCAGCGTTTTATCTGCTTTACAGGCTGACTTGCCTTTGGCCACTTCCTCCTTTTCCTTCACTTTTACCTTCTCTTTCTTCTCTCTCTTCACTTTCTCCTTCAGTTTTTCCTGCTTTGTCTTTACCTTCTCCTTCTCCACCTACTCACCCAAGGGAGAGAGGAACCAAGAGTTCCATAAAGATTCCAGTCACCACCCTTCCCTGGTCCCCATCCTCCCGACCTCAGAACCCACAAACATGGCTATAAAACAAGACCAACTCACACATGTCTTGCAAAATCAGTTTGGTGACTTCAAAGTTATACTTGTGTGTACATGCACCTACCTTGGGTTTCTTCTTAGCTTCCTTCTGCTTTAAGCTCTTGGTCTCTTGTTTCCGCTTGTTTCTGGCCTGTAAACCATAAGGGAAGTCATTTCTCCTCAAACTCTGAAAGCATCTCTGCTTGGGCTAGGATTCAAAAACAGACAAGGGTGCTGGGGAGGAGAGGTGAGAGATGGGATGAGGGGTTGGCAATGGATCAATTCTCTCACCCTGGAGTTACCCATGTGATTCTCGAACAAGCCCAATTTTCTAAATCAAGCCCCCCAAAATTCCAGGTAATGAAGGTATGCTGCTACATGAGGTGGGGAGGTGGCAAATGAGGGAGAAGGAAGAAGAGACAACAAAGCAGACTGTAGGAAAAGCTAACCCACTGTGTAATCTCTCTGATGTCCCTCACCTGCCCTTGGACAGTAGACTGACACTCTCCTCGTTGTACCTTCTGCTTCATCTTCTTCTTGATTTTAGTCATCTTTGCTTTATCCTCCTCATTCAGTGTTTCTGTGAGGGCAGAAAGAAAAATGAAGGGTGTGGCAGATAGAGCTCCAGCATTCAGAGTAGCACATGCCTGTCACAAAGCTGGCTTCCCAAGCAGCTCCCTGAAAAATCTAAAAGTTTGGTTTTTAGTACACATAAGAAAATGTTGGGGGCGGGGGAGGGGGGGGGGAATGTAGAAGAGACACTGGCTGTGGGGTAGCACAAAAAACTCAAATGGTATCTCCTGTCCAGAAGTCCCAGCCCCTAAAACAGGTGGGACTACTTTAGAAGGGGTCCTAGAAGCCCCAACAGAGTAGCTTTGTAGCCCATCTTTCTCCCAGGCTACCCAACAAGGGCAGCTACCCACACACTGATTTTAGAGCAGAGAAAGAAAACTGCCAGGGAAAGAGGGTCGTCTCCAAAGTTGGAGGCACCAATTAACAAAAAATGTGCCAGAAAGAAAGGGCTCAAGTAATGGACATCGCAGTAGAACTGGATCAACAGTGACATAACTATTGCTTATGTTCGGCTCTTATGCCTTACTCTACTAAAAAATACAAATTTCTTTGCTTTTGCAAGACTGCATATTGAAGTGGAATGCTGCAAACAATAGAATATTTTAGAATTGATGTTCTTGATAGCATAATACATATTCTATTCTGGCATGGACACACTACCAGCACCACAGCTATACAGCAGCCCTCCAAATTAGATAGATACTATCTGCAGATAAACCAGTATACACTTCTAGTAAAATGTGTCTTGCTCCAAGTCATGTGGTCAGAATGTGGCAGAGCTGGAACTCTGAAGAGGAGTCAGAAGACTTTTTTTCAAATTTTTTCAAATTCTTCACTCTACAGCAGGGTACATGCAATATTTATTGAAAAATTACACATATTACCTGTCTATCCACTAAAACAGCATGAATAATCTTTAGATTCAGATGTGAATTCTGAACCTCCATGATGGTGGCAATGAGTAAGGTAAAAGTGTACAACCCAAACCAATAAGCCAAGGAGCTAAAAGATGGCAAGAAAGGACATGGAAGCCCTCTCCTCTCCTATCAACATCTGGGGACTGCCCAAGGCTCCACTAGGATAAGCAATTCAAGAAGAAACTGGTTGTTAAAAAAGTACCACAAAAGCGCTGGGACCCTGGTGCTGCTTTCCAGGGAGGAGAAGGTGATTCAGAAGGTTCATTCTGTCCAGACAATTAATATCAGTCATGCTCCTGAGAAACCCAGGCATCAGCAAGTCCTTAACATTTCTAATACTTCACATAGCAAGCAGAATCCTAAAGTAAGAAACACCACTGTACCTTGGGCCTCCAGTTTCTTTAGGAGGCGGTTATCTGTCTTATTCAACAGCTCAGTGATTTTGACCTTCGGTGGCCGACCTCGTCCCCGTTTCACCTTGGGGACTTCCTTAGTCTTGGCCTTCTCAGTGTTTCGAGGTCGGCCCCGTTTCCCCGTAATTGCCTGAATCCTGGAAGGGATCTCCTCTGCTGAGAGCTGCACCCACTGCAAGCCCTAAGGTAATGAAGAAACCTGTTATAATGTGAGGGTGCAAGCCACCAGATCCTTGAATCATTCAATGCCCAGAACCTCCAAACCCCACAAGAGGAAGCTACAGCTTGTCCACCAACTCTTTCTCAGAGACAAAAGTGTATTTAACCCTGCAATGTGCACCTCTGGTGTGTCTCTCTCTTCAAAGAAATCTCCAACAGGCATACGGGGACTGAAACTGAAGTGCTCACGACGGACATTGTGTACCACGTTGCGGCTCAGGTACTAAAAGGAGAAGGAAAAGTGGCATTAATGAAGTCACAGCCCTATCATGCCTTGGTCCAGCAATAGCACAAGGATAAGCCAAAGAGCAGAAAATGCTAGCCTGTTGCCACTGGGCCCAAGAAAGGGGCCTGTGCTTCCCTTAAAAAGCCCGTGAAAGCTACATTACCTTGATCACTTCTGGGAACTGTTTCATCCTCTTCCCACAGGGGCCATAATACCATGTCTCCCCCTGCCATCGGTGGCTACCCTTCTTGATGCGCACCTCTCTCCGCCACCTGCCAGAGAAGCACACGTGCCCTGCCGCCAGGTCACACCCCTACCCACACACAAGCCATCCCAGGAGCCAAGCCCACTGAGATGACCCTCCCTGCATCTGTCTCGCTAGAACTGCATGTAGACGCAAACAGCATGAGACACAAACTTGGCTGGAAAGCAGATCCACAAATCCCTCAGGGCCTTGGAGAAAAGTAACCCACCCAACTACGTGTGCCCAGAAAGACCTCCACTCCTGCCTTTACATAAAGTCAGTATAATGAGCAGCCAGGAACCCCCTCCCTGATGCCATTCATGGCAATGTCTGGGTTTCCAGCAAAGAGGAAGAAGACTTGAGGGAGTAAAGGCAGAAAAGACAGGTGGGGAGGCAAGCAGAAGAGTAAACTTGCTGCTGACTCCATGAAATGCCTTCATAGGCCAAGGTTTAGTGAGGAACTCTGTTCTGAGAAACAGATTATTCTAAGACTAAGCCCTATCTTTCTCTCAAAACATTAAGCAGAATTCTGGGACTCCTGGGTGGCTCAGTCAATTGGGCTTCCAACTTCAGCTCAGGTCATGATCTCACAGTTTGAGTTCAAGCCCTGCATCTGGCTCTGTGCTGACAGCTAAAACCTAGAGTCTGCTTCAGATTCTGTCTCTCCCTCTCTGTCCATCCCCTGCTCGCACTGTGTGTGCCTGTCTCTCTCTCTCAAAAATATATATTAAAAAACAAATCAACCCTTTAAGCAGAACTCAGACTTGGTGACCACAAGTAGCCTAGAGGGGTGGGAGTGGAGAAGATCAGGAAGGCAGTTATTCTTATAAGTCCCTTGATGTCAACTGGCTTGCTCATTCTGGTCAAATACCATTCCTGCCCTTACCTCTCCAAAGAGCATTAAAAAAAAAATAAATAAATGAATGAATGAATGAATAAATAATCAATCCCAATTTATCAGAACTCAGCCATTCCTCATTCACTGCTATCCCTTCTCTAAGCATATAAAACAAGTCAGCTAATTTGGATATCTGAGCTCTAGGGTCACCAGCGGACTTTGGAAAAGATAACAGCTGCAGCCCCTGGAGCAAAAAAAAAGTAGCCACTAGATGAGGGAAGAATAGGTGAGGGGAGGCAGATGCTGGGAGAAGAATAGCCTAAGAATGTCAGGCATTATCATTGCAGATAACTGTCCTTTAATCCATTCTTGTCTAGCCCATTCCTCTCCATCTCAGAAGAGATGACCTCTCTCCTTCCTAGAGTCATTCGTTAAATTTGTCAAGGTCAACATATGGAACAAACTAGAGCATTTACCCATGCTGGAGGGGAAGACGAACTTCTTCTGGGGTAGCAATACGTCTCCTTAGGACATCACCTTGGGAGGAAGACAAGGAATATCGAGTTAAGAATTCAAGCAAAACAGGGAAGGCCAGCAGGGAAGGGCTAAATGTCACATAGGACAGAAACTTTTCTTGGAACTGGCTAGGAGTAAAACAGAATCTGGACACTCACCACTACCAGAAGTAGTGACTCCTTCTCCAGTGATTTCCTCCAGGTCGGCAGTGGTTTCAGGGAGGCTGCTGACATCTTTATCTGCCGGGGAGGCTGTTGGGAGGACAGCTGCTGGGGAAGCTGCAGGGGACACTTTTGGGGAGGTCACCGGGGAGGCCGTCAAGGAGACTTCTGAGGAGACTGGTGGAAGGGCTGCTGAGGAAGTTGGAGAGACAGCTGGGAATGCTGCTGGAGAGATGACTGGAGAAACTTCTGGGGAGACTGCTGGCGAAACTGCTGGGGAGACTTCTGGAGAGATTTCCAGGGAGGCTGCTGGCGAAACTGCCAGGGAGATTGCCGGGGAGGCTGTTGGTGGGGCTGCTGGTGAAGTTGCTGGATGGAGCTGAATAGTGGATGACTGGTCAGGGGCTGGCTGGGTCAGAGATGGTGGGAAGTCTGAAGACTGAGTCTCCATTTCTTCCTGTTCTGCATCACTACCATTGTTCAGGTCAAAGGTGTTATCTGGAATTGAAAGGGATAAGATGGATAAGAAAAAATAGTGTCCTACAAAGAAAGAGAATCTACTCAGTCAAACCTAGACTAAGCTAAACAGAATTACTTCCAGTGCTTTCCCCTGGGGTTGGAAAATGAGAAGTAGCCTCTGGCTATCCTCCCCAACCATTCATGAAGGTCAAAGAGCAAAGATGCTGCTGTCACTGTGTGAAGAAGTACCTTCTACCTGGAGCCAGTAAGGCCCCTGGCCTTTTTCCTCCTTTCCCACAAGTTCTTCTGGGTGAGGGCAGAAGTCAGAGTGTAACAGCCTATGCCTTTAGTCTATCCCATAGCCCCCTCAGCTCCCAGCAAGGCACCCACCCCTAAGACTATAACTATGGAACTGGTTCTCTCACCTTTTCCTGGGCCACAGACTCTCTGTCCTACCTCTCTTCACTTACCTTGCAGGACAGACTCCCCAAGGACAGGTGGAGAGGTGGGGCTGGCAAAGATAGAGGCTGAAGTTTGACTGTCATCTGCCAGGAGACTGAAGGCAGTGGCGTTATTGAGGGAAGGGCAATCAAGGGCAGAAATCACAGGGCTGTCCTCAAGAGGCAGCTTGTCCTCTGTACCCATCAGCTCCGTGTCATCTATACCATAGAGTCCTCCACTCACTGGCTCTTCAGGATGTGGAAAAATCAGAAAACAAGATTTAAGAAATACTGGTATTATATCCCAATTCTAGTTCCCATCTTTCTAATATTAAATTAAGGACGTATCACAGGTCTCTCCCTGAAACAGTAGTCACCAGACTTTAGGGATTGTAAAAGCTTGAAATAGAAATGAAGGGAAAAGCATTGACTCTGTATTAACCCACACACCAACGGAAAATTCTAGCATCCGTCACAAAATAGGCCTTTCTTATATTTCAGTGGGGTAAAAGGTAATTATTCACTGGCAACAGTTTCCTTTCTAGTTACTGAGAACTCAAATAGCCCAACTGTGTGGTAATAAGTCCTTATCCAGTGAATTATTACAGCTCAGGGCTCTTGGCCAAAAGGAACACTAGGAGAGAACCTGGGAAATGAACCAATTCAGCTCAGAGTGCAGTTGGCCCAGTCAGCCAGTGGCATGAACCTGTGGTTGGCCACAGGATTATCTGGAGGCCCCAATGCCCCAAATTCCTAAATACTTTCCCTGGTTTACTATCTCTTCTAGGTGACAGAGCTGGCTACCTTCTGCATGGACATATTGAATGGAGCCAGCCTCCAAGCCTACCCGGTGCCAGAGGGTTGAAGGGCTCCAGAGAGACTTCACTGAGGATTGGAGTGTCTTCCAGTTGATCAGGAAGATGTGAAGGATCATCTAAGCAGCTCACTGTGGGGTCAGGGACCAAGACTGAGACCTCTTGGTGTAATGATTCCACAGAAGGGACAGAGCCATTGTAGCCACACATCTTCAGTTCTAGGAAATCCCAGAAGAGGGCAAAAGTCAAAATCAGGGCCTTAAACTGGTTCATTCAGCTACAGTAGACAGCCAGTCTTTGCTAGAGGGATGTTCATTCTTTCAGTAATTAGGGGTACCAGTTTTATGTCGGATTCCCAATCATACCAAGATACTCTAGTGAGCAGTGCTAGTAAAATCCTATTGCAGGTAAAGAGAAGGGAGAAGAGAGTGGGGTCTGAGACAAGAACCCTGTCATGTTCTCAGCTATTTCCCCCATCTAGTGGGAACAGGTGGTAAACAGAGAAAATACCCTGTGATTTTACAGGGTGGTCACCCTTATATGTGGAATCAATAGCAAACTAAGCATTTATCTATTTTGAGGACAAAGATAAGAGGATTGTCACATGTACCAGTGCTAACAACAACAACAAGCAACAGGAAACTGAGTAAACAAGCAATGGTATGCTCTGCCTGTTTCTTCCCTCCTTCAGGTGTCAATCACTACTAGGGCTCAGCCCACTTTAGCAGCCCAGTCTGGCCTTGCCACAGCCAAGTCAAAATTGGCCTCAATGCCCCCTGCTAAAGCCCCAACCCCTTCCTATATTTTGGAAGAAGCCCTTCTTGATGCAGGGTGTCTGTTGGGGCTGTTTCAGGCTCGCCCACCTGCCCTCTCCAGGCCAGCAGCTCTGCATGAGCTTGAAATAATTTGCACTCCCACTCTCGAGCTGGTGCTGCTGCCACAAAAACACCAGCCACTTGGCTCTGCTAATCACCAACATGCAAATCAGCCTCCACTGCAGAGAGCTGGAAAGACAAGTTTTCCTCACCTCAAAAAGCCACTGCCCCCCACAGACCCCTTTTTCCTCTCCCAACCCAACTCACAGAGCCATAGTTATACCTGGCTGCTCTTCTTCCAGCTCCAGGCTGCCTACCAAGCCAGTGCCATTCTCTGCCACAACTGAAGTCAGCTCCTTTTCTGCCGCCTCATTGGGATGGATACCACTGCCTACCTCCTGGGAGGGTGCAAAGGTCTGGATGCTGGATCCCAACATAGGAGAAGTCTGTGGGGAGGTGAAAAAACTAGGGGGTCCATTGGGCATCACCTCAAAATTCTGGTCAGGAAAGGAATCATACAGTTCCTGTGAGTCGAAGTTAAGCCCCATGGGACTCTGGGTACCGTTGGCCCAGAACTCTTGGCTCCCAGCCCGAAGGTTAGTGTTGTGACTTGGGGATGAAGGTTGCCGGCTGCCCCCAAGGATGCCGTTGAGTGGGTATTGTCCCCCCGAGAACTGGGAGAGAAGGGGTGGGTCCTTGAGGTTGCTGCCAGGATTGGCAGATGGGTACTGTGAGTAGTTCCAGAGACAGTCGTAGGCCACGCTGGGGTGATGGAGGTGTGAGGTGCTGGAGGAGTGGGGAGCAGAGTTCAAAATCCCTGAAGTAGTAGTGTGAGATACAGTAGATAAGCCATTAACATTCACATCCCCATTCAAACCTGGCAGAGAAAGAGGAAAAAGGGTCAGTTACAGATATGTATGCAAGTAACTCTACCACCTCTACCAAAAGAACAGCACTGACTAGAAAAAGGGAAGGTAAAGGGGAGGGGGATTCCCCCTCCACTATATTTATAGCTTTTCAGTCTCCAGGGAACACCAAACCCAGATGCTCCTGGATGTAAGCTTAGCAACTGCTTCTGAGGCTGCTGAGTAGGGGGCTGGGGAGCTCTCCTGGCCTACCACAGGAGCGACCAGCAGAGAGCTGGCTGTTGCTGCTGCTCAGGGTTTTTTTATTTTTTTATATGAAGCTGCCTGCAGACTCCCTACAGTGACTTGCATTCTTCTCCACCCTCATTCCCTAGAGGAATTCTTCCCTTGGAAGTGGCATGACTGAATTCTCCAGGCCCCCCCCTTACCCCAGAGCCTGTTTGGCCCCACAGTGGCACCAGAAGGGACAGCCTCCACCTCACTGGCACATGCAGATCCAGCACTTTGTGCTGGGCTAAGAATAGAATCTGCAGTCACCACAGCGGCAAGATCCCAACTCAGAAGGCTGGGCTTGGTCCCTCCCCATTGGAACTGGAGGGTAATATTGCAGGGGGAAAAAAAAAAATCACTGCGTGACTAGTACTACAGACTTCAGTTCTCAACACCAATGGCCACCTCTAGACTGGAGGACAATTCAAATAAAAGGAACCAGATACTAAAGAAGCTGAGGGGGAGGAGGGTCCTCAGTGTAATAAAGGAGCTTCTATCCGCAACCCCCTTGTGGAGAACAGAAGGGAGAGGTGGTTAAGTATAAGCCTACAGCAGTATTTTTCTGCTGCAAGGAAGGAGGAAACCATTTGGGCTTCTCTCTGCTTCCAAGCATAAAGTACCTGAGACCCAGGCAAGATTAGAGAAGTACTTGGCACAGCTATGGTACAGAACAATTGATAAGCCAAATCCAGGAAAAGACCTGATCCTGGCAGCAACACTTCTGTCTGGAATTATAGACGTTTCTCTCTAGGGAACTAGGTAAGCATTTAAAACTTCCCTGTCCCTATCTTCAACTCTCAAGGACAGGGGTGGCACACACACTTCAAGCATCTGCCCTCTTCTTTGCTACACAAACTGAAAGGCAAATACATCCCAATCTTTACCCAATCCCTCCACCCCCAATCCTAGGGCTGGCTTCTCCAAGCTTTAAAAACAGCTTCTCAGAGGGCTGGACCTTTATCTCTCTCATGGGTCCACAAGTAGTTATCAGAAGCAGTAGCCACCTCACCATTCTGGCAGTAGCCAGGGAACAGGGCTGACAGAAGAGCAGGCTAAGATGAACAAGCCAGGATGTTTTTCTAACCCTTTCCAACCTTAAGTCAAGACTAAGAGTATCACTTCATAAACCCCTAGAACTTGTTCTTAGAAACTTGCTTTCTCTCCAGCAGCTGAAGTTCTGAAGATTTACTTCCTCCCTCCCCACCTGGCAAGAAAAAGAGCTGTTGTGAGGTAGGGGAGCCAAATCTTATCCCATCAACCTGCTCTAAAGGAATGATGCCCACTCCCTCCCCAGGCCATGTGGCCCTCACACTCACTTTTCCCTTGCTGGGGGAAGTTCATGGGAGACCCGTTAGTGTAGAGGCCCTCCCCTGAGGAGGGAGAGGGTTTCAGTCCTGAGGCAGCAGGTGCAGGGGGAAGGCCAGTAAAGTTAAAATGGTCGTTTGCCTCCATTTCTGTAGGAGGGGAGAGAGAGGGGAAAAAAAATACTGGCGGTTAAACAAGGTTATGTCACCTGGAATCTTCTAGAGGGAATGCCCCCTCCCCTCCATCTACTTACCCTTCTCCTACCTAAGTACTGGGGAGTGTGTAAGGGTACAGGTTGAAAGATGAGGTGGAGGAAATATACCCCTAACTGGACAATGACCGTACAGAAACAGTCTTTTAAAGTCAGACTCATAGAGATACAGAGTTAGTGAGAAAAACCAAGCTATAAGCCTGAAGGAATCTTTCCCTTGTGTGAATCATACTTCTTAAACTTCCAGTTTAGGTTATCCCTCTATGTTAGATATTAACCCTCTATTATAACATTTTAACCTTCTCCATCCTTTTTTTTTTTTTTTCTTTTCCCCTCAAGGTAAGGCCAGAGTCCCATTCCCAGGGACCACAGAAGGTTCTCAAAGCCATCTTTTTGATAGGAAACCATGGAGATGGGGGTTGTTGGCAGAAAAAGCATTTGATACATTTGCTGCTTTATTATTATACTTGAGTTAAATAATTTCCATGTTATCCTATCCACAGCCCTAAACATCTGAAGAAGATAGTATAGTACCTTAGCAAAGGAATATGGAAGGAATATATTTTAGGAAAGGGGACCATAATAGCAAAACTCAAATCGTCCAGCAACACTTCTACTCCTTTTTCATGGTTTTCTAAGAACATAGCTCAGAAAAATGTCAGAGGTGGAAAACTGATTAAAGAGGGTGTCCAAAGGAATATTGGTCTGTTATACCTATATGGTTACTTCCTAATGTTTTAGTTTTGTGGCTTAAATGTAAAGGGTGACAGAGAGAATAGCTGGACATCTTACATTTATAAAGGGTGGTGGCTCATTTGGGGGGCAGTATGGTTAAAAAGCTCTTCACCTTGTCCTGAATATGAGGTGATATACTACTAAGAAGAAGAAGAAGTAAAGCCCTTGGTCAGAATATATTTAACTTTGACAGAGCAAAGATAAGAGGAAAGAAAAGATGCAGAAGCCAGAATTATTGTAAAAGTCTGATACATCAATCAGATACCTATGATGTAGTAGTACATATTAATTTGATATGAAAGAAACATGATCGGGGCGCCTGGGTGGCTCAGTCGGTTAAGCGTCCGACTTCAGCTCAGGTCATGATCTCACGGTTCGTGAGTTCAAGCCCCGCGTCGGGCTCTGTGCTGACAGCTCAGAACCTGGAGCCTGTTTCAGATTCTGTGTCTCCCTCTCTCTCTCTGACCCTCCACCGTTCATGCTCTGTCTCTGTCTCAAAAATAAATAAACGTTAAAAATAATAATAATAAAAAATAAAAAGAAACATGATCTGTCTTAATACAGAAAAAGCAACTCCTTGGGTTACTATGTTTTTAAAAAGGGCAGAAGAATTCAGGTAGAAAAATCTATTTATTTACTTATATTTTTAATAATGTTTTTTAAAGTTTATTTATTTCCAGAGGGAGAGAGAACACAGGCGCACATGTGAATGGGGAAGGGGCAGAGAGAGAGGGAGACAGAGAATCCCAAGCAGGCTCCAAGCTGGAACCCATGAACCACCAAGATCATGACCAGAGCCAAAAGTAAGAGTGGGACACTTAACCCACTGAACCACCAGGTGCAAGGTAGAAAGATTTCTTTATCAAGCTCCCAAGATGAGGCAATAAGCAAATCAAGATGACATTTTAAATAACCTCTTTTTAAAAAGAATCAGAAGGGGCGCCTGGGTGGCGCAGTCGGTTAAGCGTCCGACTTCAGCCAGGTCACGATCTCGCGGTCCGTGAGTTCGAGCCCCGCGTCAGGCTCTGGGCTGATGGCTCGGAGCCTGGAGCCTGTTTCCGATTCTGTGTCTCCCTCTCTCTCTGCCCCTCCCCCGTTCATGCTCTGTCTCTCTCTGTCCCAAAAATAAATAAAAAACGTTGAAAAAAAAAAAAAAATTTAAAAAGAATCAGAAGTAAAACTTTTTAAAGAATTAAAAACATATATGACCATATGACCACTGCCCAAGGTTTGGAAAAATCATGTTTTTAAATACGCTAGATAACGCAAATTAGACACCATTAGGTGTTCTAAGCATGAACTGTATTTATGACATGATAGCTAGAAGATTTTCCAGGCTAAATACCCTAATTGTCCCTACCTTTATCAATTTTAACTGAAATTAAAAAAAAATAAAATAAAAGCAATCTGTATTTTGTTGATATAAGAGGAAAAGTTTTTAGGATTGATCTGCTTCCCATCTTCACTCTAAAATAAGCAGCAGACCTAAACCTGCTGTGCGTCAAAGAAACTGGGTCTTATAGAGAAAAGACCTCAGGATCCCCCAGGATTTCCCTACAATTTAAAAAGGGCCACTCCTCAGTAATGAGGGATCTGAAAAATAAGCATCATGAGATTAGTGATCCTTCTGAAATGAAAGGAGGAAAGTTCATTCCCTAATCTTCTAGGTTAGGTTAGGTTCCTTCCAAAGCTTACATCACAGAGCAAAGAGGACATGCAGTAATTCATTTCGGAAGTCCTAGAAATGCTATTCCTGGAGAGCCAATCTCATTGGATCCCCACTTCTTTCCTCCCCCAGTTTTATGCATAGCCCTACCCCCCATGGTGTGTGTGTGACATATACACACCTTCTCTCCTATGTACACCAAAGGATATGCTTCCACTCAATGATAGGCCACAGTTCATTTTTCCAATTTCTATTTGAATCTGTGAGGAAACTAGTGACCTTCTCCTCTCTGCTACTCTGGGAGAGCACAGCATTTCCGGTCTCATAAATTACATACTAATAAGAATAAATGGATGGCTCACAGAAATCAGATAAGTAAAAGGAATGGGAAGTTATCTAGTGCCTGAGGTCTGTTTCCCCACTAGCCTCCACTGAAGGGTCATCAGGACCACAATCGCTTCATTTACAGGAAGATTCCTAGAAATATAAAATACTCTTTGTGCTGTGCAGTGAAAATAGCACAACATAGTGGGCTCTACATTCAAATCCCAACTCTACTACTATTAGCTGTGTGACCCTGGGCAAGTTACTTAATGTTGCTGAGCCTTAGTTTCAGGATTACTAAAAATTTTAGTACTCACCTCCATGGCTTGTGAGGATAAAAAGATAACCAGCCCCAAAGATCAAAATATAAATATAATTTGAAACCATTACCAGTACTATAAAACTAGGGGTAATCCTTCCAGTCAGACTTCTTTACCCTTGACTCTTGATTTCAGATGTCACTTACCTACGGGATCATACCATAGGAATGCAAAAATGTGGACAGCAATAAAGCCAGGGTTATTTCATTTCAACCTTCCTACCCAAGATGCTTTTCACAATAATGCCTGAAGGTAAATTATGCCCTCCCATCTATACTCTCCCTCCTACTAAGGAGAACAGGTAAAGCAAAGGAGAGTCTCTCCCTTTGAACTAATAGGATTTTGGCCAAATGAAAAAAGAAATCAGCACCCAACCCCCAGAATAGCAGACAGCTCTCATGACCAGGAAGTACAATCAGGCCAGCACCCAGCCCAGTCCCAGGAGTATGTAAATGGATCTCTTAAGAGACTCTATGCTTCATTTTTAAGAATTAAGGGACATTGCTCCTTATGCTTGAAGCAGTAAAGCCCTTGCCACACAGCCAAATAAGGCTGCTTTTCAACTGTTTTCCTCAGTCCCAATTGAAGAGCTACTTACCCTGTGGATCTGTGACATGATTTTAACACAAAAAGGCTGACAATGCACAAAATGTTGAAATACAGATTATAGATTTCAACACTGTTGCAGGTGCCCTGACCAATTCTAACACCCAGACTTCTGAGGCTACCCCCAGAAAGACAACACACATTAACCATCCAGCCTGATACTTTGGCAGTAGCTGCAGCTTTTTGGTTCATTCTTCCTATATAGTATACCAAAGTTCCACAGAGAGGTTCCTAAATGGGGGGGGGGGGGGGGGGGGGGCCGTCAGGGGAGTAGGGAGGGTAGGAGGGAAGAGGTAGGAAGAGATTTCAAATGTTTTCTTTTTATTAAACAGGAAACGCAAATTTTACTGTATAGTAAATAAATCATACCGCTATCTTTTGGCTCCATAATTGTGAATGTTACAAAGGATATTTGTCAACTCTACTCATCTCTGGATTCACCTACCATACCCTAATAAGTGGTTCCTAACCAGGGGTGATTTTGCCTCTGGAGACATTTAGAATTGTTGTTGAAAAGTATATACTACTGGCATCTAGTAAGCAGAAGCTAGAGATGTTTCTAATGATCCTGCAATACACAAGACAGCCCACACACAACAAAGAATCTTCTGGTTCAAGAGATAATTTGTGCCAAGGGTGAAAAATCTTGTTCTAATACAAAAACTGCCCCATTCCCCAATTCCTGTCCCACACCCTGAGGGATTACTTTTATATCTAAAAATCCCTTCCCTGGCTAAATTGTTTTCCTCCACTAATTCAGAGTGCAAAGTGCCAACCCATGCCTTCTTCTCTAGTAAAGGACAGCCCATTCTGACAGCCCTGGTAACAATCTTCCCTTGGAACTCTGACTCAGACTACAGCATGTACAGACTGAGGCTCATTCTCTCAAAATGTGGTTTCTTTAACCCCTTTCATAGTCAGGGCAGTGAGGCAGGAGAATGATGAAAGAAGACTATATATACTAAGGGGGGCTACTCAAAGACAATTGCTATGTCTAGGCTGCTCAGGAGAACACAAAGATGACTGTTCTCTGTCCTTATTTCTTCCAAACTATGTAGGTTTTACGGCATCAATTGGATATTATGTTTTACCATTGTATGTCCAGCACCTAATTTAGAGCTAAGTACATAAAAGAACCAAAAGAAATATTTGTTGAATGCACAGATTACACAAATGAATGAATAAATCTATCTTTTATGCCACTGCCAGCTTACTCATCTAATAAAGGCTGTAGTTTTTGTTCAGAGAACCCAAAAATTAATTCTTCACAGAGGTAACAATTTCTAGAAGAGAGGTCCCATACTTTGACATATTTTACACAGCTATCCCCTACAGAAAATAAGGCCTGGAAACAGGAAAGTAGTGAGAATGTACAGAGGCAATAAATTTGAGCTCTAAATTAGTAAAATGTTTTGCTTGATTTAACTGAACACTCAAGTTACATAGTAGGTTTTAAAATATTTGTTGACTCAGGACACCTGGGTGGCTCAGTCAGTTAACTGTCTGACTTTGGCTCAGGTCATGATCTCATGGTTCATGGGTTCGAGCCCCATGTCGGGCTCTGTGCTAACGGCACAGAGCCTTGAGCCTGCTTCATATTCTGTGTCTCCCTCTCTCTGCCCCTCCCCTGTTCACATTCTCTCTCAAAAATAAATAAACATTAAAATATTTGTTGACTGAATAAAGGAACAATATAATCATCTGGATAGGTTTTCTGCCACAGTTCTCTCTGGTCACTCCACTGTCAGAGAAATGGAAGTGTGTCTGAAATTGCAGGACAGTAAAAGTCACATTCCAGAGGTTGTAACAAGGTTATTTCCCTCTTTCAGCCCTAAGCGTTTCTCAGAATTTCAGCTCTAACAGTTAAGGACTTGGCCTTTTCCTTCAAGAAGACATCCCCTTCCCAAAAAAACCTGAACTGAGCAGGCAGGTTAAGGATCCTGTTTAGTGGGATAGGTCATGAAGAATCTAATCTCAGGAGACCAAAAGTAGTGAGACCACCGTTCTCTTAAGTACCCTCATGTTTTAGTTTTTTGATGAATTTTTTGGTAAAGTTGGATTATCCTTTTAGTCCATAAAATGCCCTCTTAATTATTCTCGATAACTAGGAAATGGACAAAGCACTGAATAACACAGTAACACAATGCTACTTTTACTGCCAGGACCCAATCTAAGAACCATCTGCAGAGTTCTTCAAAGACAGGTTTTCTATTTTGCAGAATTTCATAATTTCAAAATTATTCAGACTGACAAGCTGGTAAAGAAAAATAAATAAAGTCCTTCTGGGGGCACCTGGCTAGCTCAGTCAGTAGAGCATGCAACTCTTGATCTCCAAGTCCTGAATTTGAGCCCCATGTTGAGCACAGAGATTAAAGAGCGCCTTCTGAGCGCCTGGGTGGTTCAGTCAGTTAAGTGTCCAACTTCGGCTCAGGTCATGATCTCCAGATTCGTGGCTTCGAGCTCCACGTTGGGCTCTGTGCTGACAGCCTAGGCCTGGAGCCTACTTCAGATTCTGTGTCTCCCTCTCTCTCTGCCCCCTCCCATGCTCATGTATGCGCGTTCTCTCTCGCGCGCTCTCAAAAATAAATAAATAAATAAATACATACATAAATAGTCCTTCTGACCCATGTGCAACAATGCTGATTAAGTATTAATCTTGGCCTATGGGGTATATGAAGACATCCATATCCCAAGAAAAAATTAGGAAGATTATTTGCCCCAGGAAATACCTCCTAAGTTTTATACTTCATTCTAAGACATAAAAACTTCAGCATTATTGCCTTACTGTACATATCAGATACAAGGTCAAACATCATACTAGTTATTGGACTAACTCCTATGCTATTTTAACAGCGAGAGAATATTATAATATAGCAGGGGTGCCTGGGTGGCTTAGTCTGTTAAGCGTCCAACTTCAGCTCAGGTCATGATCTCATGGTCTGTGGGTTCCAGCACCCCAACGAACTCTCTTCTGTGAGCACAGAGCCTGCTTCAGATCCTCTGTTCCCCCCTACCCCTCCCCCACTTGTTCTCTAAATAAATAAAGCTTAAAAAAAAAAAAAGAATATAACATAGCAAACCTCTTCAAAGGTAATAAGAAAGGTCAACAGCAGCAAGACACAGTAACCGTAACAAGCTTTGCTTCTCTCTTGGCAACCCCTGATTCCAGAACCACCAAGAGGGCAAGATGAGCCTTTCCACACATTCTAGATTTCTGACTGGCTTTGATGTCAGCGCACACAGTTCTCTCTATTCCTCAAATTTCCTTTAGGAAGGAAATACAGACAAGAAGCAATATTAAGAAATCCACTGCTCTGATAGAAAAATGCATCCATTTTACAAGAAGGACAGGGAGGGGCACCTGGGTGGCTCAGTCAGTTAAGCATCAGACTTCAGCTCAGGTCATGATCTCGCGGTCCGTGAGTTCGAGCCCTGCGTGGGGCTCTGTGCTGACAGCTCGGAGCCTGGAGACTGTTTCGGATTCTGTGTCTCCCTCTCTCTCTGACCCTCCCCTGTTCATGCTCTGTCTCTGTCTCAAAAATAAATAAATGTTTAAAAAAAAATTTTTAAGAAGGACATGGAAAGGTCTGCTTCAGTCAGCTAATTAATCATGTATCAAATGAATTAAAATCTACGGTTTCCTTTAAAGAGTCCATTGAAAAAAAGGTGGTCTTTTCCCTTCCTTCACTTTTTAACCCCCAACAAGGAAAATCAATTTACTACTATTCTGTCAGGTCCCAACTTAGGTAAAAAAAAAAAGGTTGAAGAAAGGGGAACTTAAAATCAGCATCAAATCCACCCTATCAAAAGCAACTCAAAAGAACCAACGAGTCAAAGAGAGGGGCAAGAAAAAAGGACAATGACACCGGACTTGTTATTATTTCCATAATATCAACCCCAAAATCTCCACTGAACACAGCAATGATACTATCTTAACAGTGATGCTGCTGCTGTCACATAACCATATATCCATTCTTATCCTGGACCTCTAACAGTTCAGGTGGGAGGTTTGTGACTGGAAAATACTGAAAAGATTCTTTAAAAAAAAATTTTTTTTAATGCTTATTTTTGAGAGAGAGAGAGACTGAATGTGAGTGGAGGAGGGGCAGAGAGAGAGAGGGAGACAGAATTGAAACAGGCAGGTTCTGAACTGTGAGCACAGAGCCCAACGTGGGGCTTGAACTCAGGAACAGAAAGATCATGACCCAGGCCGAAGACTGACGCTCAACGGACTGAGCCACCCAGGCACCCCTGAAAAAATTATTTAAATGCCAGTCTTAAACATTAAACAGTTTTTAGGATAGTCCAAACGATCTTAAAATCTCACCTCTCAAAACGTAAAATCCTGTCACCAACTCCTCTCAAACCAAACCCAGCGTCTAACAAAGTGCCTCAGGACATAGTACACACAGTCCATCACTATATGCTATAGTTGAAATCTTCTGCAGTTATCTGGGGGGAGAAAAAGAAAACCTGGACGCATGATTTTGTGCAGAACAAAGGAAAAGCTTACCACTCTCTAAGAAGTGAGAAGATAGAAGGTGTCTTTTATGTACTAAAGAGTAAGTCATATGACAGCTAACTCTCCTTATTAGTTGGTTCTGCTTATTAAAAAGGTACACCCTCCAGTACCCTACATCAACTAACAGGCTTCCCATAGGGACTTAGGCTAGAATCACCAGTGAGAAACAAGTCCACCACCTGCACTCTGCAAATCAGTACCTATCCCAACACATAATAAATTCCATGCTCAGAGTCTACCCTTTGTCACCTCACAAGCTCACTTGACAAGGTGCTCTGCAATACAGAAAGTTATACTTAAAAATATATTAAGCAGGACCCTAAAAAGCCACTCTCATGCCACAAAAGATTCCAAATCTTCCTGGCAGCTTTCCATGCTGAGAGAATTTGCATCACTTGTATTGAAAGTGCAGCAGGGCTGGTGGATGACTAAGTTTGCTTCTCGATGACCTCTAGCTCAAGGAAAAAAAGAATCCAGACAGGGAGGCAGAGATGCTCTGGAGGGGGGTGTGGGGGTACGGATGGGGATTCTGTGAGTCAACTGCAGTGACTACACTTCCAGTTGACAAATTAACTTTACAAAAAAAAAAAAAAAAAAAAAAAAAAGAAAGAAAGAAAGAAAGAAAAAGTCAAACGAAAGGACTCTAAGACCACATTGTTGGCAGGATCCAAGCTTGCCCAGAAGGCCTCAGAAAATGAAACCAAATCTGATTAAAATGGACATTTCAAAACAACGAGACGCAGCAGCAAACGCACAGCTGCCATTTCCCGGCCACTTCCTGCGGGAGGCTTGGGGGAGGGGCTGTTTGTGTACAGATGGAGGTGGAAGCCACCCCCCTCATCTCCCCCCCCCCCGCCCCCCCAAGGACGCACATCTCGCACTCCAATAAATCCTACAAAGGATGTCTGCTATAGGCATTTCTTTTCCTATGAAAATTGGGAACATTAGGAAAGAAAGGGATGATACAGGGTCATCTTTTCTGTCACGGAAATGGGGATCCCCTTAGTGAGGGATCCCCTTCCAAGGGGGATCCCTCTTTATTCTTCCCTTCAGCCCCTAAAAGCCGAGCTCAAATGCAGACGTCTCAGCATCAGCCCTGTGAACCCCCATCCCCGGAGGGGGAGACTCCCGGGACTCGAGGGCCCCAAGCCAAGCACAGCACCACTCCAGCAAGGCCCTCTCCTGCTCGCCACGCTCAAGAGAACCTGCGCCGCTCAGTGAGGGAGACACCCTGAGACCACTCGAACCCCTTTCCACCCTCCACTTGCCGCTGCCAAAACGCCCCAATCCCCACAGAGTGTTTAACCCGCCCAGGGAACCCCCTCACCCACCCTTCGCACTCGTGCAGTCCCCACCCCCACCCAAGGAGGTGGAGCCCCTCCCGGGGATTCCATCCGAGTCCCCCACAGGAGTCATCTCCACCAGCCAGGCGTCTTCTCCGCCTCCTCGTCGTCGCCGCGGCCGTCGCCGGGAGCCTCCATAGCTCCTCCCGCCCCCGCCCGGGTCTTCAGCAGCCCCAGCAGCCCCCTTCTCCTCCAAGCCCCTTGGGCAGAGAGACTCCCGCCCGGGGCTGGGTCCTAACTGGAAATAAGCTCAAGTCAGCTTCTCGCCCAAGGCGAGGCTCTAGGCAGCACTAGAGCCTCTCTTCCCTGAGGGAAGCCTAGGATAAAAGCGGGGCTCCCTCCCCTCAGGCCCCCAGACGTAGCCCAACAGACCTGAGGCGGCGGCGTCCAGCCTGGCTCGGGGCTTGTCTCTCCCCGGGGTACGGGCGGTTCACATGGCCGCGCTCCGGGCGCCAGGAGGGGAGGGGACCGCGGGGGAGGGGGTCTGGGGTCCGGGAGGGGGGAGGGGGACGCGGCTCAACCGCGGGGCCCAAGCGGAGCCAACATGGCCGGCGGGGGAGGAGTGAGCCGAAGCCGGAGGGGGGCGGGGAAGCTACGGCCGGGAGAGAGCCGCCCTCCTCGGCCTCCACCACCGGGTCCTAGCGCCGGGCATCCTAGCTCCCAGACCTGGATCTGGGTCCTAGCGCCGCGGTGTCTCCCTAGCCTGCGAGCAGCTCCCTCTGCACCAAGTCTCCTTGTGGTCCTGTTTCACAATGAGCAAACAGAAAGGCGTGCCAAGGTCCCAAAGATTAACCTAAAAGACTAGATCAAAATTTTAGGACCAAGGCATATCCAGTCCCTTAACAGGGGTGGAGGTGGAAGTGAAGGGGATCATTTCAGTGGCAGTTATTTCCCAGGCTGTGTAGCGGAAAAGACGAAGTGTAGAAGCTGAAGTCAGGGAAGTTCAGTCCTGATAAGGGGGTGGAGAAAGGAAAGAGCCGGCAGCATCTGCTGACCACTCACCTCTGTCCCGTGGGGGCAGCCTGGTCCTGCCTGGATCACCACTTTCCCAGCGACATCTGCAGGGCTCTGGGGGTCAGGAAGATGCCTGTGCGTAGGAAAATGAAGCATTGGCTCTGGAACCAGACAAGGAAGACCTGAGTCTAGCCAAGACCTGAGTCTAGCCCAAACCTGGTCAGAGGGGCAGGGGACTACCCGGAAAATTGACACAGCAATTAAGATGCCCCAAATGTCCACCTATTCTATAATCCCAGTACTTTTTTTTTTTTTTTTTTTTTGACAGGATTAGAGGACTGTATGAAACTCAAGAACAGGAAAGAAAAAAAATAGAGGACTAGGGTTTGGTTCTCATCTAAAATGTCTAATGCAGGGCCCCAGGATGGAGAACAGTGTCACATAAGGTTAGAATTTACAGATTTTCTAGCTCAATCTGCTCTTGTTTGGCAGATGAATTAAGGCCTGGAGAGGTTAACTGACTTGTTCAAGGTCAAAGAGTGGATAAATTGTGACCAGAAACCAGGTTTCCTTTCCTTGTAACTCAACAGACTTTGCAGGCTTCAAGATAATTCCTATTCAGTGCAATGCAATGCAGTTATACAAACAATTGCAAAACTCAGGCTGAATATTCTGGAAGAGGAACGGAGTGTGAATAATGAAACTCTGGCAGTTTTGAGGGGTCAACAAATACCTTTTCTTATGTGGGTCTGCGAGGAAGAAAATCTGAAAACTGGGTGGGGGCAAGGCAGGGCCAAATACATCAGTCTAGACTGGATTTCCTTACTTCACAGAGGAGTGGACTCTTCCTCAGTTTTGGGAACAGACACTACTCCGCACTACAAACGGCTCAGAGGCTAATAAAAAAGCGAACTTCAGCAGAGTCTTAAAGTGTGTGGGCCAGAGTGAGGAGGTTTAAGAGGGTTAAAAGGGTTTCTCTCCCTCTCCAGAGAAAAGCAGATTACCAGGGGGAAGGAGCAGACAGGTAGAAATCAAAACCCTTCTCTCTTCCCTGACTAAATAATAGATTTATAGGTCACCGTTAAGAAAAAAATAAGGACCCCAATAGCCTGCTGACCTTAAGTATCTGAATTAAATAGGAGCCACACTCAGGGGACAGAGGTCCTTCCTTCTGGAGAAAGCAGGGATCCAGCAAACTTCTGCTAAGGAATGCCCCACCTTCCCCAAAATAAAAAAGTAAAAAAATAAAGGCAGATGAAAAAGAGAGCTAGGGCTTGTAAATGGTTTCCTAAAGGGCAGCTACATATCTTTTTCTCTTCCCTTTTCCAGGACAGATGAGGGAGAATCTTCCTACCTCCCACCCCCAATCATAGAGCTGGCCAGTCAGAGTTGGGAGGCAGGGGAGGAGACTGCTCCAGTCAGACGGGTGTAGCCACGCCTCTTCCCCCACCACCACACACCCACACACACCCACCCGCTGGCTCCACTATGCTCCGGAAGAGCCGGTTACTCCTGTGCCCCACTGACTGCCCCCACCCCTTCCGAGCCCCAGGCCTAGTCTCCAGGGCAACCCCTAGGACTATCCCAGCCAGGAGCGGTAGGAAAGAGGGGTGTTTGGATAGAAAGGCCACCTGGGATTAGAAAAGAAAGTGAGGCAAGATCCACTCTTCCCATCTGGTGCAGAAGGACTTCAATTACCTTCCTCCCTGAATGAGACCCCTCCTCATCCCATCTAAGCAGAGATCTTCCTTACTCTTTGAAGAAGGGTGAGGGTGGGGTGTCAATATGCCCAACAGCTGGGTATTTACTTCTAGTCAGAAGCCACCCCAGGCAGCAGCTGTGCTTCTCCCCACCATTCAGACAACAGAGGGCAGACTGACCCCATATGTCCCCAAACATTCCTCAGTCCCATCAGATGTGGCCAATCACCCACCCCATCTCCCTTTAGGAAGCTACTAGAAAGGGGAAGGGGCAAATGGTCATCTTTTCAGCAACCTGTGAGAAGGATATCTAGGGAATACTCTGAACCTCTCTCAAGCCACGCCAGTGGACGGGTAATGAAGAAAATGAGAAGGGAAAAATTAGCACCTGCTCCCCCTTTCTCACCCTCCCTGTGATCCTGCTGCACCACCCTGACTCTGGGGTCAGCTGCCACAGTGCCTGGCTCCACTCTGGAGCCAGATGGCTGGGGCTGGGAGGAAGAAAAAGAAAGGAAGAAAGAAGGGAATTTGTTTGCATCCCTCTACCCACCTCTCTTTCTCTCCCCCTCCAGATATCCCTGGAATTCAAGCCCAACACCACTGCTGACCATCCTTTCCTCCCCCCAGCTACCTCCCAGCCAATGGAACAGGACTCAAAGTCTGAAGCAAATCCAGACACCCTGTCCCCTCATCCTGGAGTGGGGAACAGTGGGGGAAGGATGAAAGCACAAGAAGGGGCAGAGCTAGGGGCACTGCTGGACTTGGAGCGGGGGAATTCCCCAACAGAGGTGATGTAATTATTAAAGATTTCCCTTGCCCTCCCTGGCTGAATAGTTTATAGTGTTAATATGATCTAGTAGAGAGAAAGCCCCCAACCCAATAACCATTCCAACTTGCTCCCCTCCCTCTTCAGGTTAGTGCAAAACAGTCTCCTCCCCCTCTATATTTTGGGGAGGCTAGATTCTCTTATAACCCATCAAAAGGACCATAAGCCCTCCTCCTCTTCTCTGCAAGTTGGTATATGTACGCCCTCAGCTCACATACCTGTTTGGAACTCCCCAATGAGCTTCTCCATGGTGGTCTTAGAAGAGGATGGAGAAAGTCTGAACTTCCTTAGGGTGGGGGACTTTTGCATCTGAGCAGAGAAGGCTAACCTTCCCACGCCTCTCCCAACACCTTTAGAGGCTCAGTTCCAGCCCCTCACCTACTATCTTCCAACAGCCCCTTAAGCCCATAATCAGAAGATTCTGGGTGTGCCCTCTCTGCCACCCCCCCTCCCCCCATTCCCTGACTCTGGAGGAGCGTTCCTAAGCTGGATCAGCCCACCCCAGGTTCAAGAAGGCCTTTCCCACCTAGACTGGTTGGCGGGTGCTGAGGTCGGACCCCTAAACTCCAGGAGGGGTGGGGTGGGGTGAGAGCTACAGAGAAGCTTTAGATGGGGCTTAGTTGAACTTGAAGGTCTAAGTGGAGCAGGGCCCGAAAGTGCCTATAGCCTAGGCTAACCCTCCAACCTTCACTTACTACGAGGAAGAGGAATTGGGGTGGCGGTTATTCCCCCTCCCATTGGAGGTTAGGATGGCGTGGGAAAGCTCTGGATCCAGAGGGGAGGAGGCGAAACCCAGACCGCGGGAGATTTTTCTGGCGAGGAAGGCGCGGGGGAGGGGGGAGATCCTGGGTGTAGAACAGGACGGGTACCCGGGAGAGGTTGGCCGAGAAGCGTGAGGCGGCTTCGGATTCCGGTCGCAGAGGACAGGGGAGAAATAGGCGAGTAGATAGTGCGGGGGAGAGAGGAAGGGCAGCTCCCGCAGGGGGAGGGTCAGATCCTGAGTCCCGGGCAGCGGGGATCCCCGGGGCAGGGGACCGCAGGAGCGGCCTGCCCGGGGACTCTGGTATCGGATGGGGTTGCCGGGCCTCACCTGGAGCAGGGCCGGGCCGCGGGCGGCGGCGCAGGTGGCCCGAGCCGGGTGGCGGCGGCGGCGCCTCCTCCCCCAGCCCTGGGCCGCCGGCGGTGTGTGGGGGTTGGGGGGGGTAGCACTTAAAGGGGCAGGAACTACTGGGGTAAGGACAAGCGCTAGGGTAAGGCAGTCGCGAAGAATCCGCTGGGGGAGGGGGAAGCGGGTGGCGTCTCCTAGGGGCCAGAACCAGGAAGGATCCCAGATGGAGGAAGAGAAGAGATCCCAGGAAGAAGAGACAAACTTCTATGGTGAAGTGGGGGATGGTGGTGGGTCCAAACTGGAGGAGTTGGGAGAGCTCCGCCCGCGCTCTCGGGACTCCGGCAAAGATCTCTTCACAAAGGAGGGCCGGGAAGGCAGTGAGAGTCCCAAGGACGCCAAGGAGGAGTGGGGGTGCGGAAGAAGGAAGGCCGAGGCTGCTGGGGGTAACACACAGAGGCCCTGCTAGGTGAACAGGTTCTCTGTGTTTCAGCTCCACAGGGCCCGATTTCCTACAGCTGTGGAAAGGCATAGTCTCCTTCCCCCAGCACTGCCCACGTTTAAAAGCTTCTGGAATCAGGAAGCCACGAGGGCAAAGACCTCCTAGGCCTTTCAACCTCAATCCTGCCTTTCAACTCTCACTCAGTGTTAGTGACTGGAGCTTAGGGGGCCGCCAGTAGCAGCCCTAGTGGGACTGCTGTGGGACCGTGAGAATAGGCTTTATTTCAGTTTTCCCCCAACCACCACCACCCTTGCAGCAACCTCTGGGGCAACAGGAAGCAGCTGCTCAGTGCAGCCCCCACCTGGTGGTGGGTCGCGGTGGGGGAGGAGAGAAGTCAGGGACTTAAAAGGCCTGGGAGAAAATAAGGGAAAGAGAGGCACCTTAAAAATTCTCCAACGCAGCCAAAAGTGAGCTTTACTTTGCGGGGGGGGGGGGGGGGGGGGGAGGCCAGCAGTGAATACTGTAAAATATTACTTGAATCTTCAGCAGCTTAAATGGGGAGGAGCAAGGGGCTGTGTGGGGGCGTGGGGGAGACAGTGAGGTGGGGAGAGCCCCGACCTGAGGTGCACAGTCTCAGGCTCTTCCTGGGAACCGAGCTTGCCAATGTTCATGATCCCTTGGTCGGCAGCCTCACTATCTGAGCCCTGTGCCCCTATAGTCCCGTTTCCCCTCCTTCACCCCCCAAAAGAGCAAAGGTTAGGCCCCACCCCTGCTGAGTCAGCCAGGGAGGGAGGTAGGCATCCTTCAGGCCTTCCCCCAGGGCTGGTCCTCATACTTACCCATGTCCAGCTGGCAGGGCTCCAAGGCTGGGACCACCCAGCTCCTCACTGTCCTTGGTTCCCCCTTCACGTGAAGGCTGGTGTTAGATCCTCCTAAACTGTGAGCTGGGAACTAGCACGAATCAAAAAGCCAATGTATGCTTCCTGCGAACCACAGCCTGAACTGCTGTAGGGTGATGTCCCTGTGTGACAGACTGGGGTGGGGAGGGAGGAGGGAAGGGCGGGGCTTTCTCTGGGTGGAGAGGGAGGAGGAGGCGAGGACAGGGCAGAACCAGGAGAAATATGGAGGAAGGTTAGATCTGTGTTGACACTCCAGAGGCGTGGTAGAAGAGAGTGGTAAAGGGGGAAGGAAATAAATAGTTGCAGCTAGTGAGAGGGAGAAGGTTCTCGATGAATGCTGAGGCACGTAAACGTGTGGGGGAGGGGATGGAGGGATACAAACGACCTTAAGGATCACAGTTACCAGGTCTGCATCTGGGTAACATGGAAAAACAAAGCAGAAAGAGCTGACCCATATCCTGGGGCCTTTCTGCACCAGTTTCTTACCCATTCGAGTCAGAACCTGGAGAAAATGCCCCCACCCCTATAACTCAGCATTTCCCCAAATCCAGGCTTTTCTGGGAGCAAACGACCAGGCACAGTCGGCTCAGGGGCTCCACCTTCTGTCCAGATCATGACACAAGAGAGACTAGTGCCAAGGACGTCATAGGCAGATGGGAGGAAACTTACAGGCCTCTACTCCACCCCTGGCACCTTTCCCAAGGCCCCTCCTCAACCTTCAGCCCCCAGGGGCCTCTGAATTGGGATCTGTTTGTCCCCGCCCTGCTTCGACCCAACTTGAATGCCTCAGGGGTGGAGCCTATAGACGCAGGCTCCTCCTCAGGACAAAAGCCCCAGCTGGTTTGTAAACAGTCATTAGCGAAGAACCACATCCCAGCAAATGGCCTTTATGGATTTCAAAATGGTGAGATCAGAGTTCTTGCAGCCTCCAGTCCTCCCACCAGAGGGCAGTAGGAGATGGGCCCTGGCTCAGAAAACACTTAAGGGGCACCAAATCTGACCTTGCACTTGTTTCACTGTGAAACGATACTTTTGAGTACTCCTAACCCTGCACTTTTAGTGGCTAAAATGAAGGGTAGTTTATCTAATTCCATTATGTATTTCAGAAGCCCAACCCCACCCCCACAAACTCTGGAAATTGGCATTCCTTTTAAGATTCAATCTCCCTAACTTTCCTAAAGGATCTCAGCAGAGCTCAGGATTAGGCCTCATAGTTATTTTACACCATGCACTGCCTGAAACAATCATACAACTCTATGTTTGCCCAAAATATAAATCAGCAGGCAGTAGTCAAGGAACTTTCTGAAAAAAGGAGGGTGGGGGGAGGGGAAGGAGCAAAGCCAAAAAAAAAAAAAGCCTAGGTAAAACAGAGGGGGGGCCCTTTTGACTCAATCTTTGCATATTTGTTATTAATCCTTCAGAACACTCATTTCCTAAAAACTGGATTCATTCATTAACCCCTGCTTTGTCTTAGAATAGTCCCCTCCAGACCCATTTTTCCACAATATACTCTTCTAAAAATAAAAAATACGTGCTTTTTAACCAACAGGAATCAACTACATAGAATATTCAAGAAGCAAATAATTTGCTTTGACAAATAACAAAAAGGCCAAAGCTGAGGCCCTACTATTGAGATCACATCATCTACAGGGAACCCCTCACAAGACCCACAGCTGTCCATCAAGACAATGGCTTTTCATTTTTGATGACCCCATTTCAAACATATGTGGTCTACTTTGTGCTGTTTCTTACAGCCACTCTAATGTTCAGTGTTGGTTATGTTGTCAGGACCAAGAAAAACAGACCAATTCTGACAGGTGTACATTTTATTGGAAACCTTAAATACTCTTCAGACAGAACACAATGTCTTCAATCAAGGCTCTGATTGTGGCCTAAGGAGTAAACAGATTTTTGGATTAGGGGCAAGGAAAAGTACAGCACAGAGGACAAGCGCTTAGTTTGCCAAAAGGATTTCCTCACGAATGCTCTTCAGCCAGCTTATCAGCTTTTGCCACAGCTTCCTCAATGGGTCCCACCATATAGAAGGCCTGTTCTGGGAGATGGTCATATTCACCTGTATGGGAAAAAAATTCAATGGTGAGAAGTGGAATGATAAACTTTTTGTGGTATATAAATACTTCACCACTTGGGGCAACCAGTCAGAATATGATAAATGTGTGTCATCCAAGAAATCTTTTAACAAACTTCTGTCTTAAATCCAATTTACAAGACGATATAGTAGGGATTAAGAATAAATGGTCCTGGGGCGCCTGAGTGGCTCAGTCGGCTAAGCGTCCGACTTCAGCTCAGGTCACGATCTCGCGGTCCGTGAGTTCGAGCCCCGCGTCGGGCTCTGGGCTGATGGCTCAGAGCCTGGAGCCTGTTTCCGATTCTGTGTCTCCATCTCTTTCTGCCCCTCCCCCGTTCATGCTCTGTCTCTCTCTGTCCCAAAAATAAATAAACGTTAAAAAAAAAAAAAAAAAAAAAAAAAGAATGGTCCTGGCCACATAATCTGGGTTCAAATTCTTGCTCTCTACCTTGGCTGGATGGTATCAGAACCTGTTATTTTAAACTTTTCTGTGCTTCAATTTTCCTAATTTGTAAAAACAAGGATCTGTAATTCACTCAGAAGAGTAGCTAGGACTGAAAGCACTCAGTAAGTGTTGAGTATTGTATGACAACAATCAAGTGATACAAATTTCACTCTCAGAAGTAGACTATTTCCAAAGAACACTGACAGACAATAGTTTTTAACTAAAAAAATTCTTTAGACACAACATGCTTATACATTGCTTGATGATGGCTGGCATGGGAACATAGCACAGTGAACATTAGAGATTTCAGCTTCTCTGCTATTTTATATTCAGCTTTATACTGGCAGTCTCACCTGCCAAAATCTGCTGGAAACCTTTGATGGTCTCCTTCAGAGGTACCAGCTTCCCCATATGACCTGTGAAAACCTCAGCAACCTGGAATGGCTGAGACAAGAAACGCTGTATTTTCCGTGCACGGGACACAGTCAACTTGTCTTCCTCAGAAAGTTCATCCATACCCAGGATAGCAATGATGTCCTGGAGAGATTTGTAGTCCTGTAAGAAAACAGGAGGCCTGAATAAATATTCAGATTCTTTTAAATTTGGACAAAAACCTCAGGGTTAATACCACCTTGTATTCACACTGAGCTTAGTACAAAGCATTTTAGCACATTACCTCACTTTGCAAGTGAAATAGTGGTGAAATTACACGCTTGGAAGCATGAGGGCCCTCAGCTAAGATCAGTGTCTTATTCTCCCCACTTCTAGTCTACTGCCATTAGGAAAAAATGGATTCTAAATCTAAGTACCTGGAAACCCAAGAGACCCTCATTAATACTCTTTAATAGAAACTGCAGGTCTCCTCTTCGCTCCAAAGCAAATCACACAAGTCACCAGGAAGGCTTTGGTCTTAATATAGTACCCATATACCCACTATATGACTTTCTAGTCACTGATCTCACCTGCAGTACTCACCTGTAGGATCTTTTGTACCCCACGGGCAACATCATAATGCTCATTTCCAACAATGTTGGGATCCATAATTCGAGAGGTGGAATCCAGAGGATCCACAGCTGGATAGATACCCAACTCAGCAATAGCACGGGACAGCACAGTGGTAGCATCCAAATGGGCAAAGGTAGTGGCAGGGGCAGGGTCCGTCAAGTCATCAGCAGGCACATAGATAGCCTAGAGTGAGTCAAGAACCCATGAAGAGCAGCAGGAAGCCAAATAATTCTGTTTAAAAGCCACGCTGCCTTTCTGCCCTCTCCTCATTATTTCATTACAACTTCTTAGCATTTAAGAGTCCACCCCCAAAAAGACTTCTTACCATCCCTAATACCTGCTGAGTGAGCTTATAGATGATCTGGTCCCTCCAAGCTGTGATGAAAAATTTTCATTGTCCTTCCTTTTGTTCTTCATCCTACATTTTAACCCTATTATACTGATACTTACACTTTTAGTTAAAAACAAAAAACCTTGCACGATTGCAATGCCTCACTGAAAGTTACTACAATTTAGACCCTTTAGATAATTTTACTGTTTATACCATCTACATATATGTCTGAAAATGCATAGTGTAGCACATAAGTACAGTGCATAAATACACTGAATAATTAATGTCCGGTTTCCATGCATCTCCAGACTCCTCAGGCTAGAAACCACTACACTTTGTAATCTACATTCACATACATGCCTTTAACTACCTTAAAGGAGCATTTCTTAACTTTTTAGTCTCTAACATGAATCCATAGAATATTACACATTATTTCAGGGAGCTCATTAACCTTGTTAAAAACCTTGAGGGACACCTGGGTGACTCAGTTGGCTAAGCGTCTGACTTGAGCTTAGGTCATGATCTCGCGGTCTGTGAGTTCGAGCCCTGCAACTGTGCTGACAGCTCAGAGCTTGGAGCCTGCTTCAGATTCTGTGTTTCCCTCTCTCTGCCCCTCCCCCACTCGTGCTGTCTCTCTCTCTCTCAAAAATAAATAAACATTAAAAAAAATAAAAAACAAACCTCGAGAGAGAAGTAACTAGGTTTTATATTTCTCTGTATCTAACTTTACATAAATTAGACCTTCATCCATTTCATTTTTCTTACCTGCACAGAGGTAATAGATCCCTTCTTGGTGGTGGTGATTCTTTCCTGCATGGTACCCATGTCAGTGGCCAGGGTAGGCTGATAGCCCACCGCAGAAGGGATTCTACCCAATAGAGCAGACACCTATAGGGAAAAAAAAAGAAGGGGGAATGAGGACACAGGTTTTAGGTGTCTACATCTTAGCCTCATCTGCATCATTCCATAAAAAGGTCAAATGAAACAGATCCTCCCAAACCTTCTTCTCTTACCTCAGAGCCAGCCTGGGTGAAACGAAAGATGTTATCGATAAAGAGCAGTACATCTTGACCCTCTTGGTCTCTGAAGTATTCAGCAACCGTCAGTCCAGTCAGAGCTACTCGGGCGCGAGCACCAGGTGGTTCATTCATTTGACCATACACTAGCGCTACCTGAAGTAATCATACACAATCAGAAAACCTGGGAGAGGAATATGGAAGCCATATGCCCAAGGACCCCAAACCAGAGAAACTACCAAAAAACCCTCCTTCTCAGCAAGTGTCATTATGATTTGCAAATTTCTTTTCCCTTTTAGAGATGTGGTTCAAACACCACAAAGATTTATGTTATTGAAGCAAAATTCCTGAAATAGGAAATAAGACTAAGTGAAGGGCACAAAATAGGGCTATTTGAGACATCTGAATTACCTCCAGCTTTCCAAAATTAACTTTCAAATGATGGGACTACCTACTAAAAACAAAGTCTGAAAATGTAATCTGATATCAAAGAGAAAAGAAAATGTGTGTTAATGTATTAGATTGTTGGGGGAAAACACTGTCAAGAATTTCCTTTGTGGGTCGCCTGGGTTGGCTCAGTCGGGTTAAGTTTCTGACCTCAGCTCAGGTTATGATTTCACGGTCTGAGTTCGAGCCCCGCGTCGGGCTCTGCTGACAGCTCAGAGCCTGGAGCCTGCTTCAGATTCTGTGTCTCCCTTTCTCTCTGCCCCTCCCCTGCTCACACTGTCTCTCTCTCAAAAATAAACATTACAAAAAAGTTAAAAAAAAAAAAAAAAGTGTCATAGGACACTAAAATGAAACTCTAACACAGGGTTTCAGCTAGCATTGCAGTCAACTAAAATGGTTCCCTGGCACAACTACTATGTGAACATATCACCTTACTCCTTACCTTGGAGGTAGCATCTTTTAAGTTGATAACACCAGACTCAATCATTTCATGGTATAAGTCATTGCCTTCACGGGTCCTCTCACCAACACCAGCAAACACAGAGTAACCACCATGGGCTTTGGCCACATTGTTGATTAACTCCATGATCAGTACAGTCTTGCCAACTCCAGCACCACCAAACAGCCCTGGAAGAGGTTGAAAAGAAGCAATATTTGAGTGCTGTGTTCCCAAATAAGCAAACTTCAAAAAACAAAAAACCCTTTTTTCTCTTTTCCCTTCTCAGGAATGGCATCTGGCTTCAGCAAACTCAGAAGAACGAAAGTCAGAAGCTACTCATCAGTGAGGGATAGATCTCAGTACCCACTCATTACATGATAGGATTTTTTCTTCCCACGTTAGGTTTGGAAAATATGTACCACCAGTAACATACCAATTTTGCCACCCTTGGCATAGGGAGCCAGCAGATCCACAACCTTGATACCAGTAACCAGAATTTCCTGCTCAACACTCATCTCCATGAACTCAGGAGCCTCAGCATGAATAGCTGCAAATCTGTAAAGGTTGGAAAAGAGGAGCAGGGTCTATTCATCCTGTTGAAAGGTTCCTCCCAATTCTAACCCTTTACTCATAGTCTCACCTCTTATTTTTTTTTAAATTTTTTTTAACGTTTATTTATTTTTGAGACAGAAAGAGACAGAGCCTGAATAGGGGAGGGTCAGAGAGAAGGAGACACAGAATCTGAAACAGGCTCCAGGCTCCGAACTGTCAGCACAGAGCCTGATGTGGGGCTTGAACTCACGGACTGCGAGATCATGACCTGAGCGGAAGTTAGCCGCTCAACCGACTGAGCCACCCAGGTGCCCCTCTCACCTCTTATATAACACTCCAGACAAGTTGTCATGTGGCACCTAGCCTAATGTTCTGCAATAAAGGGAATTCCATTATCTCACGAAGCAATGATCCCATTTCCTAACATTTTAAAAAAATTTTCTAATGTTTATTTATTTTTGAGAGAGAGCGAGCGAGAGAGAGCCAGCAGGGAAGGGGCAGAGAAAGAGGGAGAGAATCCCAAACAGGCTCGACACTGTCCTTGCAGAGCCCGACACAGAGCTCATTCCCATGAACCGTGAGATCATGATTTGAGGCTAGATCAGACCCTTAACTGACTGAGCCACCCAGGTCCCTGTCCCCATTTCCTAACCGTCGTAAAGATTTTCTTTTTAATAAGCCCTAACCTAACAGCACTTCTTCATATATCATTAGGAAATACAAAGACTTGCTACTTCTGGAAACTCCACAACCTAAGCCATTGGTATTAAAAGTCACTTAATCAATTTGAGTCCTAAGAATCAAGTTTTCTAAAATTAGAACTTCTACGTTCTCAATTTTCCTCAGAAAAAACTACATTTGTGGTTTTAATAACAGTATCAGCATTTTAAGTATTCTCTGCAGGAAAATTTTGCTACACTAGGTGTTGCCTTAATGTACAAAACTGCAAGAGGGGTGTCTGACTGGCTCAGTCTACTTGAGCATGTGGCTCTGGAGTTCAAGCCCCAGGTATGATGTAGAGCTTACTTAAAACAAAACAAAAACCCCAAAACAACCTACAGAAAAAGCAGTTCCTTTGCATGTAGATACAGGAGGAGGCATACTTACTGTTTGGTTTTGATGGGACCTCTCTCATCAATAGGTTCTCCAATGACATTCATGATTCTGCCCAAGGTCTCAGGACCAACAGGAATTTTGATTGGTGCACCAGAATCCAGGACTTTCTGGCCTCTAACCAAGCCTTCTGTACCATCCATGGCAATAGTCCTTACCGTGCTCTCACCTGTTAAAGGCATTGCAGGTTATACAGAAGGACAAGTTGGCTTCATATGATGAAGTTCAGCTGGCTGAAAGGCCTAAATCAACCAAGACTCCTTCTCAGTACCTAAATGTGGCTTCAGCATACTCAGAAGAACGAAAGTCATTTTGATAAAATCATCATAGAAGGAAGACTGATGTGGGGGATATTTGGACTAAACAAGCTCTTTACCATTTCTAACAAATTCTACTTACCCAAATGCTGAGCCACCTCCAAAACCAGCCTGGTGTCCCTGCCTTGCACTTCTAGGGCATTTAGGATGGGTGGTAGTCCCTCATCAAACTGGACATCCACCACAGCACCGATGACTGCCACGATGCGCCCGGTGGCAGCGCCTGCCTTCGGCGAAGGAGATGTTTGGGCGGCATAGTCTCTAGCTAACAAACAAAAAAGATTGGAAGAAATCGGGGTCAGGGCTGTTAGTGGTAATCGGAAGCCCCGTCTTAACCCCCAAGAACTGGTAAATTCGGCCCATGACCGGCCTCGTCTCGCTTGCTAGTAAGACGAGTCCGGAGGGAAGGCCGCGCAACAACCGAGAATGCGTCTGCACAATTTTCCCATGCACAAAACCCCATGATTCGAGGGCTCAGTGCCCCCATTCACAGTAAGGTCAGTGCACCTGCCCGCACTTTTCCGTCACAGAGAACTCCTTTTCCAAAATGAGACGAATTAGGTCTAAGAAACCTCCCGTGGGCGTCCTATTCTGGTTCTCCCGCCATTAGAGGGCAGGTCGCTGGCCCTGACGTCCTTCTAACACCAGAGACAGCTTTAGGCCCAAGTGAAAATCTGCCCCCGGCTCAAGGTCATGGGGCGGCAGAAAAAACCCCAGCTCCTAGAGGAAAGCACTTACCAGGCTGGAGCACCGCCGGGGTGGCCCGCAGTAAGACCTGGGCTTGGGGTAGCGGCGCTGAAGAGCTGAGTCCCCGCAAGGCCCCGGAGGCCGAGGTAGCGGCCACACGGCCCACGAAACCCAACATGGCGGAGCTCGGGTGGGGACTGAGCGCTGCTGCGGTCCCGGCCGCCAACTCCCCCGCCGTTGGGGAGAGGCCTACTCTTCAGTAAGCAAGTCCATTGGATGAGTTTGCTGAATATCACTCTCAGTGCTGCTCCTATAGGTTAATAATCTCTGATCTTTTCAACCATTGGTCAAAATTGGTGCCAATCTGAATTCCTTCTTTTTCATTGGATATTGTCTGGTTAGGGGCAACCCTCAGAGACTCGAAATGTAATTGGACAACAGCGATGTCAATTGGAGAGAGTACTTGGCGGAACTACGTTTAAGAAAGGGGCAGAGTTCCTGTTGTGAAGCACGTGGGCTGTTTTTGACTGTCCTTGGGCTCTCACCTTAGATAGGACTTTGAAGTAGGTTGACAGTCTCAGGGGCGGGGGTTGGGGAAGTAGTAGCCTGGGGAAACACCACTGACGGTGACCTTGGAAAAGTCCGGAGACTTCTCCAGACTCAGAACTCGGTTTTTCTTTTGCAGTAGTACTCTTGGAAGCTTCCAGGCCGTTCAGCATGTCACAAATCCGGACAATCTAAATCACTTTAAACCGTACAATGAAAGAAATTAATGGAACCCAGTCACTTAACAGATGTGTGCTAGGCACTGAGGAAACAAAAGACTTAAGACCTCCCTTTTAAAAACAGAAAACAATGCAGTAAAATGTGATGGGTCCTGATTAGTACAGGGTTAAGTGGGTGCACGAAAGAGGGGATAAATATGGGTCACCTAGAGATGTAGGGGAATTGCCTCTAACAGTAGGAGATGGATATACCTGTTGTGAAACCGAGTAGAAATTCCTAGGATAAAGTAGGAAGACTATTCCAAGCACACGTTTGCATGAAACCGTATGCTCCTTTTGTTTTAACTGCAGGTGAGGAAGGTTAGATAGAGGTGAAGGAAAAAAGAGAAGGGATAGTAAGATTAACAGGAGCCAGCTCTCAGTGCTTTGGATGGAATGGAGACTGGCAGAAGTAGGTGTGAGGAAGTGTTCCTGAAGTATGGAAAAGCAGAAACAGGGCATCCTTTTCTGTGTTTGGGGGTGGGATTCGAGACCTTAATCTATTAGAACCTGGCTATAGAGAGTTTATAATGGTGCTACCTCCCCAGACTTTTCCCCACCAGCTCCCATTAGTTCTCATCTTTCTGAATGATAGTGAAAATTTTTCCTGTTTGGCAGGTAGAGCTATTAAAGAATTTGAAGGAGAAAACAGGAAGAGAATGTAAAATTTGGGTAATCTTGCCTAGTAAAAGGGAAAGAACCCAAGAAAACAGCAACATGTATGGAGCAGGTAGAGAAAAATAGCAAAGGAAGAAGCAGAGGACCAAAACCATGTTAAGAATTAGGAAAGACAATGTTAAGGAGAAAGTGGTCAATAGCACCAATCACATAAACATCCTGTAAAATAAGGGCTGAAAAGAACCAATTAGGTTTGAAAACTGGGGATTTATATCCTGGGTAAGTAGGGTCAAAGATTTCAATGGGCTGCATCATATGACATAATCCACATTTTTGATTTGTGACCCATGTGTGCTTTCCATTAGGCTGGGCACAGTATCCCAGTTAATAAGATCCTATATATTTTACTAGCCTCCCTCAACTATTAGAGCTTAAGTTTGTATAGATAGGCTAGGATATTCCTTAGAGTATTGTCACTGAAGCCAGACTGTCAAGGTTAAAATCTTGTTTTTGCTACTTAATAGATGTCATTGGGCAAGTTAAATTCTCTGAGCATTAGTTTTCTAATCTATAAAGGCAATAATAAAATGGAAATAATCTCATAGGGTTTGTTCTGAGATTTAAGATTATTAATGAAAGCAGCATTTAAAACAATACCTGGCACATAATTAACACTGTATTTATGTCAGCTAGTATTACAACTTCCTATTGACTTAGTGTTAAGATCCTTTGGTTTTGTATCACCAACTTTGGTCTTGGCCAAAATTTTATTAATCATCAAACACATTTATCCTGACACTTCACTAAACCCAGGTATTAGATTTTCATAAATTTCCAGATAACTGAAGCTCATTGCTTTTTCAAATGTGTCACATATTTCTTTGTTCCCTTAGCAGATAATCAATAATTTAACTTTTTCTTGGATATTTATCAGTAAACATCTTTGAATCACATTGCAATGCTAACTTTCAGTGTTACTAAGGTAGATGTCTAAGAGATGTTTCTCCATTATGCTTAAGTTTGTGAACTTAAAAAAAAATTTTTTTAATGTTTATATATTTGAGAGAGAGAGAGAGAGAGAGAGAGAGAGAGAGAGAGAATGCAAGTGAGGGAGGGGCAGAGAGAGAGGGAGACACAAGATCTGAATGAAGCAGGCTCCAGGCTCTGAGCTGTCAGCACAGAGCCCATTGTGGGGCTGGAAGTCGTGAACCGTGAGATCCTGATCTGAGTGGAAGTCAGACGCTTAACTGACTGAACCACCCAGCCCCAAGCTTGTGAACTTTTTAATGTTTACTTATTTTGAGAAAGAGCACTTACACACAAGCAGGGGAGGGGCAGAAAGAGAGGGTGGGGGAGAGAATCCCAAGCAGGCTCTGTGATGTCAGCACATAGCCTGACTCGGGGCTCAATCTCACGAACCATGGGATCATGACCTGAGCCGAAACCCAAAAGTTGGATGCTTAACGGACTGAGCTACCCAGGGACCCCTGAAGTTTGTGAACTTATTTTTGCTGTCAGTGTTTGCCCTCAGCAACTTTAGGTCCTGTTCTGAAATCAGAAAAGCTGCTAAATTTGTAAATACTGTCTAAAATAAATGTAAACGTGGTTAGTTTGAATTGAGATGGACCTTTCTGAACAAATTGTGTCATTTAGTTTAGAGTTCTGGTATGTTTTGGTCCTATATCATGTTTCTTGATTCCCGGATAGCCCAAGGTAATATTTTACTTGAAACAGAAGCTATTTATAATGAGCAATAGGAACCCCGTAGACCTAATCTGGCTTTTTACCTGAAGTTAATTCCAAATGACTGCATAATGTGTGACTGAAAAACTTACCGATTTTATTTGGTCATGCCACACATTCTTCTAGTACCCTGTAATGGCTAGGATGTTTTTGTCTCTACATTTTTTATTATCATTTTGGATGATTTCAAATTCATGAAAACAATCCATGCAATATTCTAGCTTCTAGAGTTCTTTAACCTCTGAATTCCAATTAATTTCACACTCACATTTCACTTAAGCATCTTAACTCCTCAGTCATTCCCAAATGTAATCCTTAAAAGTTCTACCTCAGAGGGTTGCTGGGGGGGGGGGGGGGGGGGGTGTCATTGGTTAAGCGACCAACTCTTGATTTCGGCTTAGTTCATGATCTCATGGTTTATTATTTCAAGCCCCGCATGGAGCTCTGCACAGACAGTGTGGAGTCTGCTCCCAAGCAGGCTCTTTCCCCCTCTCTCTGCCCCTCCCCCACTCACCCTGTCTCTGTCTCAAAATTTAAAAAAAAAAAAAAAAAAAGTTCTACCTCAGAAATTGAATACTGTCTTGTAACACCAGTTTTGGTTTTTTTCTTTACACAAGTAATACATGAACATATTCTTGATACACAGGAAATAAATCCTTTCAACAGTACAATTACCCCCAAAATCACACTTCCCCTTTCTTACTAAAAGTTTTGCATATACCCCATTCACTTTCGATCCAATTCCTTACACATAGAACTTTATATACTACCCCCACCCTTGCATCTTTTTAAACCTCAGTGGAAGCACACTGCAGAAAACTTTTATTTTTATTTAGTAATTTTTTTTTAAAGATTTCATTTTTAAGTAATCTCCATACACAATGTGGGGCTTGAACTAACAACCCCAAGATCAATAGTCACAAGCTTTTCTGACTGAGACAGCCAGGAGCCGCTTTTTCAGTAACCTCTACACCCAAGGTGGGGCTCAAACTTAAAACCCTGAGATCAAGAGTCGCATGCTCTACTGACTTAGCCCAGGTGCCCCCAGAAAAATTAAGTTTTATGACCTTTGTTTTGCAGAACCTTGTGTCAGTACATTTACTCTTTTCCTTAAATTTTAAAGATTTTAAGTAAATCTTTATGCCCAACTTGGGGCTCAAACTCACAACCCCAAGATCAAGAATCACTTGCTGTACCAACTGAGCCAGCCAGAAGCCCCAATACATCTATTTTATTGATTAGGACTGCACATTATGCCCTAAGAACATGTAATAATTTATTTTTCCCCATTAATGGTCACTTGGATTGTTTCAAATGGCTATTACATGCAATAATGAATGAAAAATAAATCTTGTACACAGTGTGCACTAATACTTCTAACATAGATTCCTAGAAATGTTGGCTTAAATTATGTTAAAAAAAATTTTTTTTAGGGGCGCCTGGGTGGCTCAGTCAGTTGGGCGTCCGACTTCAGCTCAGGTCACGATCTCGCGGTCCGTGAGTTCGAGCCCCGCTTCGGGCTCTGGGCTGATGGCTCAGAGCCTGGAGCCTGCTTCCGATTCTGTGTCTCCCTCTCTCTCTGCCCCTCCCCCATTCATGCTCTGTCTCTGTCTCAAAAATAAATAAAACATTTAAAAAAAAAATTAAAAAAAAATTTTTTTAAACATTTATTCATTTTTGAGAGACCAAGACAGAGCACAAGCAGGGGAGGGGCACAAAGAGAAAGGGAGACACACGATCCGAATGCGGGGCTAATGCAGCGCTCAAACTCACAAATCGCAGAAGTTGGATGCTCAATCGACTGAGCCACCCAGGCACCCCTTAAATTTATGTTTTGTTAATGTTTATTTTTGAAGGAGAGAGGGAGACACAGAATCCGAAGCAGGCTCCAGGCTCTGAGCTGTCAGCAGAGCCTGATGAGGGGCTCGAACTCACAAACCATGAGATCATGACCTGAGCCGAAGTCAGACGCTCTTCAAATATTTGTTAAAGGTTGTTAAGGGGTACCTGGGTGGCTCAGTCGGTTAAGCGTCCTACTTCGGCTCAGGTCATGATCTCGCGGTCCGTGAGTTTGAGCCCTGCATCGGGCTCTGTGCTGACAGCTCGGAGACCGGAACCCGTTTTGGATTCTGTGTCTCCCTCTCTCTCTGACCCTCCCCCGTTCATGCTCTTTGTCTCATAAATAAATAAATGTTAAAAAAAAAAAAATGTTGTTAAATATTTTCTAGTACAGCACTTATCCTTTAACCTAATAGCTTTTGACCTGTTTTGTTTTTTTTAAAGATTTTATTTTTAAGTAATCTCTACACCCAATGTGGGAATCGAACTTACAAACCTGAGATCAAGAGTCACATGCTCTACCGACTGAGCCAGCCAGGTGCCCCAACCTATGTTAATTTTTTTTTTAATTTTTTTTAACGTTTTATTTATTTTTGAGATAGAGAGAGGCAGAGCATGAGCAGGGGAGGGTCAGCGAGAGGGAGACACAGAATCTGAAACAGGCTCCAGGCTCTGAGCTGTCAGCACAGAGCCGCACGCGGGGCTTGAACTCACAGACCGCAAAATCATGACCTGAGCCGAAGGGACGCTTAACCGACTGAGCCACCCAGGCACCCCCCATGTTAATTTTTAATGTCAGATTTAACTTTTCTTTTATAGCTTTTACATTTTACATCATGCTTGGAAGGATTTCCCCATAGCATTTGGTTAGAATTTGATTAATGAATTGTTTTAACAAGTGGGCCAGGTATCACCAGCATCAGAATCACCAAAACTACACTATCCACTATAACCATATGGGGTGGAGTTAAATTCACTAAAATTAAATAAAAAATCCGTTTTTCAGTCACACTAGCCACGTTTCAGATTATAACTATGTGGCTAGTAGCTACTCTATCAGACAATAAACATATAGAATATTTCCTTCATCAGTCAGTCTCACTGAACAGAGCTGATATACCTGCAGCATAAACTGATTCAGAATCTGTATTTTTTAAATGTTTATTTTTGTGAGAGCACAAGCAGGGGAGGGGCAGAGAGAGGGGGGCAGAGGATTCAAAGCGGGCTCTGTGCTGACAGCAGTAAGCCCAATGTGGGGCTCAAACTCATGAACTGCAAGATCATGACTTGAGCTGAACCACTGTCTCCCCAACAACCAGTTTTGGATCTAAAATTCAGATTCTGGGGGCACCTGGATCGCTCAGTTGGTTAAGCGCCAGATTTTGGCTCAGGTCATGATCTCACAGTTCTTAAGTTTGAGCCCCATGTTAGGCTCTGTGCTGACAGCTTGCAGCCTGGAGCCTGCTTCAGATTCTGTACCTTCCTCTCTCTGTCCTCCCCTGCTCACACTCTCTTTAAAATATTCTAAAACTGAACAAACAAAAAACAGTGGTTGTCAAATTTTGGCACATATCACCTAGATGACTTAAAAAAGATCACTGGGGGCGCTTGGGTGGCTCAGTCAGTTAAGTGCCCGACTTCAGCTCAGGTCATGATCTCACGGTTTGTGACTTTGAGCCCTGCATCGGGCCCTGTGCTGACAGCTCAGAGCCTGGAGCCTGATTCAGATTGTGTCCCCCTCTGCCCCTCCCCCACTCACACTCTGTCTCTGAAAAATGAATGTTAAAAAAATTTTTTTTTAATAAAAAAGATCACTGGCCTCTATCCTGTTTGACTCAGTAGACCTGTTTAGGGGCCCAGAATTCGTTTATATTTCTAACAAGTTCTTAGGGAGACTCCTGCTAAGTCCAGCGATCACACCTCAAGAATCACTGACCTCAAGTATCAGTTAAAGTGCAAATTCCTGGCCCCCACATGGACCTACATGCCTATCTAGTATTGGGACCTAGGAATCCACATTATCACAAAGCCCCATGATTTTGGTATGTTGAGAACCACTGGGTTTGAGATGACCACAGAGAAATAGAAGGATCCAACATATAGAGTTGTGAGGCTTATTACTTGTGAGAACAAAGAACAGCGGTTAAGGGACAAAGCTGTTACACTTGTAGCGGAGGCAGCTTTATAGTACTCTCTCTCCTGAACTTTGGTCATTACTACATATAGCCATGGAAATAGGTTGCTAGACGGACAATGGAAGTGAAGGTCACTGGATTAAAGCTCAAATATTTGGGCTACACTTATGGATAGGTTCTTCACATTAACAAATTATTCAGACAGGACAATAAAACTTATAAGCAAGTGACATGATTTTCCACTTTAGAAGACTGCTAGGAGAGCTTGGGTGGCTCAGTTGGTAGAATATTCAGCTTTCGCTCAGATTATGATCTCATACACAGTTCACGGGTGCAAGCCCCCTGTCGGGCTCTGTGCGATAGCTCGAAGCCGAGAGCCTGGAAGCTGGTTCAGATTGTCCCCCCTTCTCTGCCTCTCCCATTATCTGTACGATCAAACCCTGCATTGTGCTTCAAGCTGAGTGCTTGTGCTCTCTAAAAATATTTAAAAGGCGGGGGTGGGGGGTGGGGGGTGGTCACCTGGGTGGCTCAGGTCATGATCTCACGGTTCTTGGGTTCGAGCCCCGCATCAGCCTCTGTGTTGACAGCTTGGAGCCTGGAGCCTGCTTTCAGATTCTTTGTCTCCCTCTCTCTCTTCCTCCCCCACTCACACCCTCTCAAAAATAAATATATATTTTTTTTTAATTAAAAGAAAAAAGAAAAAAATCCCCATCAAACAGAAGAAACTAAAACTAGCCCAAACTAAATTGGTAGATAAAACCTTCATGCAATTATAACAACTAATTGCCTTCCTTCCCTTCCTTGAAGGGAACTTCACAGTATAAAGGTGAGGTGGCTCAGTCAGTTAAGCATCCGGCTTTGGCTCAGGTCATGATCTCATGGTTCACAAATTGGAGCCCCGCATCAGGCTCTGACAGCTGAGAGCCTGGAACCTGCTTCAGATTCTGGATTCTCAGTCTCCCTCTCTCTCTCTCCCCCTCCCCTGCTTGTGCTCTCTCAAAAATCAATGGATTATTTTTTTTTTTTTTGAAAGTTGAATATAAGCACCTTTATCACATGTCAAAATGGACAAAAACTATGCGAACAGATGCCAAACTTAAAAACTCACTCAAGTGATCCTCTCCCCAATAATTTTCTTTAAAGCAATACTAACTACAATTCAGATGAGATAATAATATTTCTCAAGTTTTGACCTATTGATTCACCTTTCGGCCAGAAATACTGGAGTTAGAGGGATCAGATGCCATCCGTAAGGCTTGGTACCTGACTGAGCAAAAGGGATTAATGAAACACTTGAATAGGTTCAAGTGTTTGAACACAAAATAAATTTAATTAAATTTAGAAAATCTTACGAGACAGGACACAGTCAGAAACCCATCAAGCTATACTTTATTTCTATAGCTCAATGGCTGGCAATAAAACCACCAGAACCCTTAATGACTCTTTAACTTCTAGAACTGATACACAAAATGTTTTGCAAGAGAACTACACTAAAAATAGAAGGGTTTAACTTCAAAAAAATTTCCCCCTGAAGCTAAAAACTACACTCTACTTATCAATCACACTAATACCTTTGGCATACTCCAGACAAATGCGACCAAGTTTAAAACAATAATTTAAAAGGACTAGAGGTACCTACCTGGCTTAGTCCGTTAAGCATCTGACTCAATTTCAGGGTTGCAAGTTCAAGCCCCATGTTGGGCTCCACACTGGGCATAGAGCCTACTTAAAGATAATAAAAACTGCATTCCCTTAACAGGCCCAGAACCCATGTTATACTTCTATAATATAAGAAAATAGAGTTGAATTTCAAGTGTTATGCCCAGGCCTCCTGGAAAGTAGATGATTTTTCTAGCTGTACCATTTCAAGAAAATGGTTGTGAATATCACTCTGAAGTCATATACTCAACAGGGGAAAGAAAAAATGTTTTCCCTTCTAAACCACCATAATGTCCCATGCAAACCTATTATGGCACACTTCCCATTTATCAAGATTTTGTTGTTTGTGCTCTTGTCTAGCCTGCGACTCCCTGAGCACAGCAAGTACCTAAAGGATTGTCTTTGTATCCCCAGCACTTAAAACTTCCTGTAACACAGGTCCTTAATATAAGACATAAAGTACTGATATAGGAAGCATTTCTATGCTATGACAAATACACAGAAGTTAGAGGGAATAAAAACTGCCAAATGCAGAAGCTCAAAGATTTACAGGAGGACAACACATTTAGTTTTATTTCAATCAAATCACAACACTTTCTTTTCCAACTGCTGCAAAGTGCATCTACAATTTGCTATTACAGATCCACTTTTAAAAGGTTTCCTGTGACATTACAGCAAGCCTCTTTTTTTCCAAACAGAGGAATATTCCCAATTCTTCCTCAAATAAAAACTCCATTCCAGTAAATGGTAATACATGAAATTACAGTAAACCAGACACTTAAAAGGACAGCCAAAAAGTCTTCCAACAGTTTATTAGAAAGAATGTAGGTAGACATTAAAAAAAAAAAAATCCCCACTGTCATGAACATAAATTGAGGTTTTCAGCCTGGGACAAGCTGAATCAAAAAAAGAAATAAAAAATCCAATAGTGTATTAACATTTTTTTCACTCATTTGCCATACTGACAGTGCAAATACAATTTGGTCTAAATGTACAGACTCTCAAGCAACAATGTACAGCCTTTCTTCGTCCTCCATGCTAAGAGATGTAAAAGTTTAAGGGTCAAACAATACCAAATGTACAGGCTTCAAAACCATCTAAGTTAGGGCATTCACTAGTTTTAGCTAAGATACATCTGGAACACCGACAAGTGATCACTTACAATAATGTGAAGTAAATTTTTTGAAAAATAAAACTTTAGTGGAATAATCCTGGAGGATATACCAGAAGAACAACAAGTTACCAGTTTAAGGTATCAACCAATTTGTTTCATCAGCCACTTTTGAGTCCATGTTCTAAAATCTAAAATTTAGTTCTTTCTTCTAAGCCAAGAGTTTCCTATCATGTCAGTATCTATGTTATGAAGTAAAGGAGACTGAGGTGAAATGTTTTTATTTATCACAACTGCTGTATCAATTGTCTAGGACCTCAACAGCATCATGGAAGTCTGGGAAAAGTTCATGCATAAGGTTATTGCCTTAGCTGACTTAAAACTGCCCCATACAATGGTACATATCAACCCTTAGTGAAGCCTTAAAAAAACAAACAGGTTGAAAAATGGGTTAAAGGAGGCAAATACAGCATCTGCCTTTAGAGCTATCAACTCAGGAATTCTCTCAATTATGAAATCTTGCAGAGAAGTTATTTTTCTTTCTCAAAATCCGGTGATGACAACATTCCTTACTCCAGATCTGGCATTTCTGAAAGATTTTAAAAAGATTAGTATGAAGTACAAGGGAACAATCAACTTCAAAGTCTTATTAAAAAAAAAAAAAAAAAAAGCAGTCAACAACAGAGTTAATACTTTCCTAGGGAATTGTCTTTTTATTATTTTTTTGCCTTTTCTAAATGTAAATCTCAAAGCATTCAAATTTCTGCTTTGGCTATTATAGGCCATGAAAAAATAATTTTTCTCTCAAGAATTATAAAGAAGTTAATGTCTCCATTTTCAGAGTTTTGTCTTTGATGTGAAATATCACTGTAAAACATACTTTTTACAAAGATACTTACTTTCATCATCACTGTCTTGTGAATCCTGCAGAAGAAGAATTTTGAAAGTTACCAAGTTGATGAAACATTCCTCTGCTAACTGAACAGTTTGCCTTAAACAGCTGAAGCACTGTACTTTTACGAAAGTAGCAAAAATATGTGGTTATATCAAGCTTATGAATTTAATCACTGGACTTAAGAATAGATTCACTGAAGATGAACAGATGCACAGCTGAGGATCTATCTTCCTGTAAGATGTGTGCCTTTTGGTGGGAATTGGTGCTCACCCTTTAAATCCCTTCCTGTCGGGTAGACTGAATTTTAGTATAAAATGGATTTCACTTCTCTCTTAGCATTCAGTGTAACAGGGAAACAGCTCACTGCGAAGACCACTGGACTGGTAGAAGACAAAGAACTCCAACCCTAGCTGCTGAATTGTCTAAACATTTTTCAAACTATACTCAACAACTTTCTTGAAGATGTTAGCAGGATGCCAGAGCGGAATGTTGAGAAGAGTGATCCAGTTTATCCTTCTTATAGATTCACAATGTCCATCTATTTACTCTAGTTTCTGACCAGTTCTGCTGCAAAACCTGTTTAACTCTGTCAAAATAATCCCTAAATTAATTCTTAATTGAATAAGGTATACAATGCAATGATTCTCTTGAAAATCTGGTCCCTTAAGAATGGCCCATGGGACACCAGTTTCCTGGTAGGTACCTATCCTTCAAAAATTAGCACATTTTAAAATCTGCTTTTTCCTGTATTTCTGAGAGAGGGGGGAAAAAAACCAACCCAACAAGAAGTGGCAAAAAAGCAATCCTAAATCTATATAAAACAACCTATAAATACATTGTTTCTTACTATTTAAGTAAACAGAGAAAAGAATTTATAGACTTACATCATCTGCTCCATCTACTTCTGGTAAATCTACATCCTCATCACCACCCATGTTGTTCATCATCTATTTGAAGTGTAAAAATTAGTTTTAAAAATGATGTTAAATTAAGCCCTAATTATTAGGTTGCAAGCTCCAGAATAAACCTTAAGTCTGTCATAGATTTCCACCAATAAAAAAAGCAAAACAAATGTTAAGTACCTTCCTTTCCGGAAAAAGTAAATTATAAAATCCTGACAACTTGTAGGGAAGTTAAGACTAAGTTCTCACTGAAGAAAAGTGAAATTATTAAAACTTATCCAGCAAGTTATTTATGTATGATATAGAAATTAAACACCGAAATCCTAAATAGTGCTTACCTCTGGTGCCTAAGGAAAAGAATGGGATTCATTTGTAGTTCTAAAGCTTTGTATCTTAAGCTAAGTGGCATGTGTATTATGGTATTCTCACTACAGTTTTAAATATTGTGAAGAACCAATAAATGATTTAAAATAAAGTCCTTCAGGATGATTAGGTTGTATAAAAGACCTGAACACTGAACCAAAGACTAAACAGCAATAAAAGTTAAAAACAGAAAAGAAATATGATTCTTGAAATAAAAGACACATATTATTATGGAGAAAATACACTTGCATATGTAAGTACTCTTGTAGACATACAAAACATTGGGACTAATAACAACATACTTACATGAAGTACTAATTTCCTATTTAGTTGTTTCTGATCATAAAGTAAGCAATGTATTATTTAAAAAAGTACATATAACCCCAAACTAAACTATTAACAGATGGGGAGGGACTTATCTTCCCAAGCTACAACTTTCCTATAAATCTCCTAAAATTAAAAAATTCAATAACCATATACAACTTTATACACAAAATTTAAAACTTCTAAAATCTACGCTTACCTGCACTTTACAGTTAAAAGGGGCCTTTGAAAGATCCCTAATCACCAAATTGCTCAGTGTAAAAGTTCTGGGCAATCTAGTCTTAAATAATATGAGTAACTATTAAAGAGTCTCCCTACGTCTGATAGCACTGTTGAACACTTTGGTTAAGTTTCTTTGAGCAAGAAAAATGCTCAAAATGTGCCAAATACAATATTAGGTGTTGAAGATACAATGGCAATAGAAATAGGATGAACTAAATACATTCAAGAGCTATTCAGGAGGTTAAAAAAAAAAAAAACAAAAAAAGATGGCCGCTAATGTTATACTGGATACAGGCAGTAAAAGAATAGTGTTAAGCTGTGACATGCACAGCTGGGCAAAATGGCGGCACCAATTACTACAGGTAAGAAATGGGAATAGCACAGCTGAAAAGAATTGCCCCATCTTCTTTTTCCTCTTTAATTTGAAATCAAGGTGCCAGAATCATGTTAGATGTTAAGTAGTTGCAAACATGACACTAGATATTTACTATTTTAGCTCTTAGTTTTCAAAGAAACATAACAAAATCTAGTCAATTAAAACCTGACTTCACAAGGTTTATTCTATCCAAAGGGAAATCAATGATTTTGCCCCTTTAGCCTTTGGCAATATGTATTTAAATTCTTTCCTTGATTTTGCTAACTAAAACATCTTTACACACCACTTATCATGCACATCTCACTACCATTTTTGTGTTTAAAGGTTTATATTCATATTACATGGCTCCAAAATGCAAACCAATCCACGCTCCTAAAAAAATCAGTTTAGAATAGAAACTAGCTATATTGCATGAATTGTATAGTTTATTTTTTGTCTTTATACATCAACTTTAGAACTTACCACTAATTTAAAAAAAAAATTATACTATGTTAAGCTTCAGAATTAAATGACCATTTTTAAGATCTTACTTGGTTTTGCTGCAGAATGACCTTGAAAGTAAAATAATGCAGGTCTTAAAATACCACTAGGTGCTTTAAAACCAAATTAAATTCACACAGAAATGTACAGAGAGGGAGGTGGAAAATGCCATTTACAAGAACTTACCTCAGAGAAACGATCAAAATTAGACATGTCTTCATCTGAATCATCCTCCCAGTCTTTCCAATTATTGAAGTCCACACTAAGCCAGTTAAGCTACAGATCAATACAAACATCACCCTATGATTAGCTTAACTTACACTTATTGGTATGTACCTTAAGACTTCATTGCTTGAACTGTGGGTTCGTATTAGTGAGGCATGGAATTAACACACACACAAAAAAGAACAGACTAGCAAAATCAAAAGTCAAATGCAGTACTAGCAAAGATAGTTTCACGAAGCTTCTTTCACAATTGTTAAACAATCCTAACCGCTAGAAACAAAAACAAAACTCATTGGTAGGAACTATTCTCAGGCACAATGGACTTTTTTTTGTAGCACCAAGTATGCTCCTCTGTGATATGTAACTTTTAGATTCTAGGCAAAATCTGCCTCTTGAATTCAGCAAAAGTTCTGCATCTAGTGACTGATCTTCTTCTGACCATACTTGGTTTTAAGTTAAAACTAAAAGAAACCAAGGAAAAAAACCTGTAAGAACACAAGACTTTAATAACACTTAACTATGAAATAAAAACATAATATTCCTCATGGAAAACAAATGTGTCTTTTATTACTTAAAAATGTTAAACTCCCCCAAGAAAAGAAACATACCTTTGCCCTTTCTTTTGTTAACCTTGGCCATGACTGGCCAGATTCGCCTTTTCGTAAACAACATAAAATTGACCTGTCCGTTCTTTTATGCTTGGAATCCTAAAAACAAAAACAAAAGCACTATCACACCACTTATCTCTCCAGTATCATACAGAATAGAAAAGTAGCTTGTCATTCCTCAACTCTAATTTTTTTCTCTACATTTTCTCTAAAGGCAAAGAAACATCCCCTAGCTTACTAAACATTTCATTAGCTATCCAAATTGCAAAAAAATTTTCCCTCCCTGCACACGGTGAATAAAATAAAGCCTTAAAAAAAATCAAGTAAAAAAAAATTTTTGACTAAATATGGTACATTCACAGAATAGTTTAAAAATTCTAAAAGGCTAGACTAAGACAAGCCTAAAGAACAGTGACAGCAAGAACAAAAGGGGGCTGCAGAAAAGTAATTCAAAGGGGAAATATTGCGAAAATATAAATCTCTAGATAGCCTCTAAACTGTTAAGAAAAACAATTACTGGTTACTGCTAAAAAGAGTACTTGATGTTATGTCCATTTCTTCATGATTTAAACTGGAATTAAAGCCTTAAGACTACTTACATTTGGATCAATACAGTGAAAAAGATCAATTTCATTTAAATGTTTAAAATTATCGCTTCCTCCAAGACAACTGTGTAAAAAAAAAAGAAAAAAAAATGAACCTCTTCAAAGAGATAAAGATTAGTAATAACTTCAGTGAAAACAAAACAAGCAAGCCAAAGTTACTTGGTTGTCTGAAATAAGCTTCTTACCCAATGATGTAAAATGGTAATTTACCTGAATGTAAGTTTGGATTTTTCAAAATTTACATTAACATCTTTACTGTCTTCAACACAAAATTCAATGAAGACGTAGTCCCTTCGATCGTACCATTTTGCAGAAGCAGGCTGCCTACAAAGAGATAAAATTAGACAAAGTTAAGCTGGAATTCATTAACTGAGTATTTACATAACCTCCAAAATTTTGGTATATAAGTAACATTTCTCTTTCCCATTAGAAGACGGATTATTTGGAAACAGCTTATTATAATTTCAAACAGAAACTACATCCTTAGGGGCAAGTGAGTGGCTCAGTAGGTTAAACATCTGACTTCAGTTCAGGTCATGATCTCACGGTACCTAAGTTGGAGTCCCACATCAGGCTCTGTGCTGACAGTTCAGAGCCTGGAGCCTGTTTCAGATTCTGTGTCTCCCTCTCTCTGCCCCTCCCCCGTTCATGCTCTGTCTCTCTCTGTCTCAAAAATAAACGTTAAAAATCAGACAGAACTGATCCACCGTCAATTGAAATATTGAAATATGTATTCAACATTTTTACTTACAATGTTACAATGCCAGGAGCTTGCATGGCAGTGGCTGGGTGGGTAAAACTGATAGTGTTTGTCTCCAGAAAGTTCTCATCTGTAGCTTATTTCTGACTATACCAAACAACCATTTTTTTGAGGAACAAATTTTCTTAACCAACTTTAATGATTCTAAATAATGATACTTAAGAATTAAGCTTCTTTACAGCCTCATCTTCTACTCTATCTACAAATGTATTGGATATATACTATACTAGAAGAAGCCTGGAGTATTTGCTTCCTCATTATTCTTCTGCTGTCTCCTGCAATGTACCTGGTCCTCTTCATGGTGTCAGCTGCTTAGAACTCTATCCATCCATTAAAATTATGTTTTAGAATAGGCTTAAAAAACTGCTAGAAGCAAATGCAGTCAAATATAGTTGATTAATAGGAGATAAAGACTGTATGTGGTAAATACTTTTCTTTCAAATTGTTCTTCGTATGGGGCACTTGGGTGGCTCAGTCGGTTAGGCGTCCCAACTCTTAGTTTTGGTTCAGGTCATGATCTCACAGTTCATGAATTTCAGCCCCATGTCAGTGTACTGTGCTGACAGTACGGAGCCCACTTGGAATTCTCTCTCTCTCTCCCCCTGGCCCCCCCTTCCCCACTCGTGTTCGCGGTCTCAAAATAAATAAAACTTAAAAAAAAAAAATAAAGTTGTTCTTTGTAATCTTTAGACAAATATCTTTATATGTGTAAAAATTCCTAGAATTCACACACAGACCCCAACTACATTTGCCTCTACAGAATGAACCAGAAAGACAATGAGGGCAAGGAAGCAGAACCACATAATTCTCAACGGTTTCACTTATTTTCTTAAAGCAAGCATGTTCTGCTTTGATAATCTAAAAACTGAAGTATTTGGCTATACCAGAATTCTTTGTATTTTTTTGAACTGTTCTATAAACCTAAGATACAAGTTAAAAACTATTAATCATCGTTATGTTCAGACACTACTCATAAATCAACTCAAATGAAAGGAACTGTTTTGTTTCCAAATGCTGAAATTCCCAACCCTAAGGAGTAGCAGTTTAAAGTCCCTCCAATAAATAAAAAGTTGCAACCAACTGCTCACCAACACTTTTACACAACTGTTAAATCTGACTAGTCACATTCCACTTTGGGATATTGATATCAGATCTGAAGTGGGTTATAGTCATTACGGATGGAAGTATTCAAAGTCCAAAAATACCAGCAAATCAGCAAGAGTAAAGCTATTTCTTTAGGCATCTATCAACAGATTAAAAACAAAAACCAGATTTTTACATGCCTTAGAAGAAAAGTCTAACCAAACTTCTGTTGGACTAAGGAATCACAACTTCTAGTATTATGTTAATATGGCTAACAAATTGAGAGTTTTATGAATAGGTGACAATAGACCACACATTAGCAGCTCATTTTCTTTCCAAAACAGCGGTCTGTGATTAACATTTAAAAAAAATACGTATTTGAGTGTGAGCAGGAGAGGGGCAGAGAGAGAGAGGGACAGAGTTCTGAAACAGTCTCTGCAAGGACAGCAGAGAGCCCTATGTGGGGCTCGAACTCATGAACCATGAGATCATGACATGAGCTGAAGTCAGACACTCAACCAACTGAGCCACCCAGGCGCCCCAACATGCTGTCTTTAACTGACAATATTTGCTAACTTAATAGATAAAATTTTAAATGACTAGGTTCACAGATTTTATTAAATAATCTCTACATCCAACATGGGACTCAAATTTACAACCCGAGATCAAGAGTTGCAGGCACACTCTACCAATTGAGCCAGCCAAGCATCCCTAAGTTCAGATTTTCAAACTGAAGTGACCATACAGTATGTTTAAAAAGCGCTAATGAAAATCATCCAGAGCAATGAACACCACAGTGCCAAAATACTATTTCCAACTAAAGGAAACAGATTTCCTATACAGAAATGACTGACCTCAGGCATAAGATGGGATGAGGTTGGGACATCTTGGGCAAACGAAGCTATTAAAAGCTATGAGGTCAGTTATGGGGCACCTGGGTGGTTCAGTTAGCAGAGCATCCAATTCTTGATTTTGGCTCAGGTCATGACCTCATAGTTCATGGGATTGAGCCCTGAATTGGGCTCCACGCTGACAGCACGGAGCGTGTTTAGGTTTCTCTCTCTGCCCCTCCCCAACTCGCTTGCGGGCTCTTGGGGGTGGGGGAGAGCAAAACAAAACTATGAGGTCAGAACCAGAGGCAATAGTAAGGGTCTCCCTGCATTGGCCAATGAGAATTCTAGGTTACCAGAAGATGCTACAGATCCAATTCTCTACAAATTGGCTGTTAACAGAAAAAGAATTAGGCATTTTTCCTTCTTTCTCTTTATGAAACTTTATTCATGGTAACTGGATAGATAGATCAATTCATAGAAGGAAACTTCTTTATAGAATTTCAGCTTTGGAATGGAATACAATTGTGGGGGGGGCCATGTGTCACCATTTTGCAACCTTTAAACTGACTTGGCAATGATCAATGGATGAAACCATTAAAATGATTAGATTAGGGGCACTTGGTGGCTCAGATGGTTGAGCGTCTGACTTCAGTTCAGGTCATGATCTCACGTTGAGTTCAAGCCCCACGTCACGTCAGGCTCTGTGCTGACAGCTCAGAGCCTGGAGCCTGCTTTAGATTCTGTGTCTCCCTCTCTCTGCCCCTCCCCCACACATGCTCTGTCTCAAAAAGTAAAAACATTAAAAAATTTTTTTAAAGATTAGATTAATAGTTAATAAAGAATTTACAATTAATAGTTAATAAAGAATTCAGCATCACTAAAAGTGGGACAACCAGACCTACAACCTCCTAATCTGATGCAACATGATATACTCCATAGAAAACTTAATTCCAGTCTATAAGAAGAGAAAAAAAAACATTTTTTTTTAATTTTTTTTTTAAACGTTTATTTATTTTTGAGACAGAGAGAGACAGAGCATGAACGGGGGAGGGGCAGAGAGAGAGGGAGATACAGAATCGGAAGCAGGCTCCAGGCTCTGAGCCATCAGCCCAGAGCCCGACGCGGGGCTCGAACCCACGGACCGCGAGATCGTGACCTGAGCTGAAGTCGGACGCTCAACCGACTGAGCCACCCAGGCGCCCCCAAAAAAATTTTTTTTAATGATACAATGAGGAAGGGAGAAATCCAGAATACTGTTAAATCAATGCTATAAAGAAGAGAAGGGACTGCTCTAGATTAAAAGAAACTGAAGAGTTATCAAACACGTAGAGGGACGCCTGAGTAGTTTTTCAGTCAGTTAAGCATGATTCTTGATTTCAGCTCAGGTCATGCATGATCTCACAGTTCATGAGATGGAGCCCCAAATCGGGCTCTGCGCTGACAGCAAGGGGCTTACTTGGGATTCTCTCTCTGCCCCTCCCCAAGCTGCACTCACTCTCTCAAAAATAAACTAACATTAAACAAAACATATCCAATTTATGCACCTGGTCTGCAAACCCCTCCCCCCCACCCGACCTAAACATAAAAAGAGATTACTGAAACTGTGACCACCTAAATACAGACAGGGCATTAGATATTAGAGAATATGAAAATCATTGTTAGTTTTTTTAGGCATGAAAGGCATTGTTTTTACGGGGGGGGGGTGGGGGGGGGAGAGTCCATTCAAGATGAAAACTTAAGTATATGGGGTTTGCTTTAAAAGACTTCAGGAGGATGTCTGCATGGCTCAGTCGATGAAGTGTCATGATCTCAGGTAATGATCTCACGCTGTCATGGGATCCGTGTCTGGCTCCATACTGGCAGTGTGGAGGCTGCTTGGGATTCTCAGTCTCCTCCTCTTTTTGCCCCTCCCCTGCAAACACTGTCTCTCGTGCTGTCTCAAAAATAAACTTGAAAAGAAGAAAAAAAAAGACTCCAGGAAAAGGAAAAGAGGATAAATAAAGCAATGTGGCAAAGGCCTACTAAACACTTAATCTGGATGACAGGTAGATGGGGATTATATTCATTATGCTTTTTTTTTATTTTTTATTTTTTAACGTTTATTTATTTTTGAGACAGAGACAGACAGAGCATGAACGGGGGAGGGTCAGAGAGAGGGAGACACAGAATCTGAAACAGGCTCCAGGCTCTGAACTGTCAGCACAGAGCCTGACGCGGGGCTCCAACTCACGGACCGCGAGATCATGACCTGAGCCGAAGTCGGCCGCCTAACCGACTGAGCCACCCAGGCGCCCCATGCTTTTTTTTTTTTTTTAAAGGTTTATTCATTTTTTGAGACAGAGAGACAAAACATGATTGGGGGAGAGGCAGACAGAAGGAGACACAGAATCTGAAGCAGACTCCAGGCTATGAGCTGTCAGCACAGAGTCCAATGTGGGGCTCGAACTCACGAAACATGAGATCATGACCTGAGCCAAAGTCAGACACTTAACCAACTGAGCCACCCAGGCACCCCTCTTCATTATACTTAAAAAAAAAAAAAAAAAGTTAGACCTTCCCTATGACCCAGCAGTAGCACTGCTAGGAATTTACCCAAGGGATACAGGAGTACTGATGCATAGGGGCACTTGTACCCCAATGTTTAGAGCAGCACTCTCAACAATAGCCAAATTATGGAAAGAGCCTAAATGTCCATCAACTGATGAATGGATAAAGAAATTGTGGTTTACATACACAATGGAATACTATGTGGCAATGAGAAAGAATGAAATATGGCCTTTTGTAGCAACATGGATGGAACTGGAAGTGAAATAAGTCATACAGAGAAAGAGATACCATATGTTTTCACTCATATGTGGATCCTGAGAAACTTAACAGAAGTCCATGGGGGAGTGGAAGAAAAAAAAAAAAAAGAGGTTAGAGAGGGAGAGAGCCAAAGCCTAAGAGACTCTTAAAAAACTGAGAACTGAGGGTTGATGGGGGGTGGGAGGGAGGGGAGGGTGGGTGATGGGTATTGAGGAGGGCAACTTTTGGGATGAGCACTGGGTGTTGTATGGAAACCAATGACAATAAATTTCATATAAAAAAAGTTATTAAATGATTCTAGCAGGGACTAGTTTCTTTTTAAGTGTAACCAAGTCTAACTTTGAAATTGTGTTACACTTAGTTAACAGGAGGATTCTTTTCCCAAAACATTTTACAAATAGTATTTCAATAAACTCTAGACAAGCACACTAATGGTGACATGGTTATTACAATGGCTGTATAAAAAGCCAAGTAGTACACTACTCTTTAATTTGTTCATATTGAGGACACTGGAACCAGAGATCTTTTTCTTTTCCTCAAATTCACATTAAGACTTCAGAATGTGAGTAATAGATTTGGAAAGAGAATCTTTAAAATGAAATTTTAAGGTGGGCCATAAATTTAACATGACTGGTGTACTTACAAAAGATTAGGACACAGAAGAAAGAGCTTGTGAAGATGCAGGAGAAGAGGCCCAGTCATCCCATTTCTGGTACTTTGTTATGCAAGCTAATACAATCATTTTCCAAATAACAAAATTAAATGATCATTTAAACCAGGGGTTGGGACAGAAGCCAAAAATGGTTTTTATATTTTTAAAGAGTTATAAAAACAAGCATGTAGGACAGAGATATTTGTGGTCTGCAAAGCTTAGCATTTACTAGGTAATGCTGATTTCAACTATCAAAAATACAAGAGGGGACCCTACACGTAACCAAAAACCAGTAAAAAACACATATATTCACTCAACTGGAAGAGAGCTTGATTTTGAAATCCTGCTTGTCTTCTGTGAAACTCACATCCATTTTTTTCTAGTAACCAAAAGAGGAGCAGGTTTAGCTTGAACACTAGCTCATAAACTAATTATATTGGATTTATCTCTAGCCTTATACTAACATTGACAAAACTTGTAACCACTGTCCAAGTCTGTCAGTTCACCTTAATAGTAAATACCTATGGATGTAAAAACTTTTTTCACTTCTGCATATGCTATGTAAATAATCCCCTACTTAAAACAAAACAAAACCTAACCCCCTCCCCAACATATGGGACATTCCTCAAGGTTCCAGTTTCAGCCCCACATCTGGCTCTCTGCTGTCAGTGCGGAACCCACTTGGAATCCTCTTCCTCTCTCTGCCCCTATCCCACTTGCACTCTCTCAAAAATAAACATTAAAAAAAAAAATTGGTTAAAACATACAGACAAATGTACTGGAGAAAATAGCAATAACGACAATTTTTTAAAAAAAGTTCTACTTCTGTAAAAGTATTTAAGGAACTGAAAAATGTGATACAAAGATGCTAATTAACAATAACCTTTATGATAAAATAGGCAAATATATATTATTTTTTGGGCGAAAACGCGCAAGGGCGTGTGCACAGGGGAGAGACACAAAGAGAAGGGGACAGAGGATCTGAAGTTGGCTCTGTGCTAAAAGCAGAGAGTCCAATGTGGGGCTCAAACTTATGAACTATGAGATCATGACTGGAGCCAAAGTTGTACCCTTTAACCAACTGAGCCACCCAGGAGCCCCAATAGGCAAAAATATTTTTAATCTGTTTTATCTTTAATTAATGGTCTCATTAAGAAATCAATCAAACAGGGGCGCCTGGGTGGCGCAGTCGGTTAAGCGTCTGACTTCAGCCAGGTCACGATCTCGCGGTCCGGGAGTTCGAGCCCCGCGTCAGGCTCTGGGCTGATGGCTCGGAGCCTGGAGCCTGTTTCTGATTCTGTGTCTTCCCTCTCTCTCTGCCCCTCCCCCGTTCATGCTCTGTCTCTCTCTGTCCCAAAAATAAATAAAAAAAAAAACAAAACAAAAAAACAAACAAAAAAAAAAACGTTGAAGAAATCAATCAAACAGTGGGTGCCTGTCAGCCCAGAGCCTGCTTCAGATTCTCTCCCTGCCCCTCAGAATAAATAAACTTATTTTAAAAAACTGTTGGGGAGGAGGTAGGACAGAATCAGTTAAAGGGGAACCTAATGGCAATTACCCACAATTAAGAAAGATAGTGTATCCAAAACATAACCAATAAACGATTCCCAAAATAAATATTCCCAAAATAAAGGACTCAGAAGTCAAATGTACTTGGAGAATATATACTGATTTAGTAGTACTTCTTTTCCAGGTTTCCCAAAATACAGCAAAGCCTCAATTAACAGAATATAAAATCAGATAGTTGATTTATAAGTAGCTCTCATCAGCTTTATCTTTCAACTACTGACCACTGATCTACTTTCTAATCTATAGCAGATACAGTTGAATTTGGTTCAAATGTGACAGAGCAGAATACAGGACTACTAGTAAAAGACCCCTTTTATGCTCAACTCTCACCATCAAGCACCTCATGTAGGGGTGCTACATGAAGAGTTTGATGGTGAAGGATGGGTCTGAGAGAAAGAGGCTGCTTGGGATTCTCTCTCTGCCCCTCCTCCACTTGTGCAGGAGATGAGCTGCTTCCTTGAAACTTAAAAAAATGGCCTCATGTAGACAAGTCTAACAGCTAAAATACATTTAGAGTTTGAATGTTATTCAATAAATAAATATGTATTAAGCATGGGGCTAGGAATTGTTCTGGAGACAGAGCAATGAACAAAATAGACAAAGCTTACAATTCAAGTTAGATGAAATTTAGTCCAAAAATCTCCTAAGAAATATGGGGGTAAAGGGATCGGATCCATTACTAGTGGCCTTTATTAATGTGTAAACAGGCAATATATCATAAGACAAGTTCTCAAAAACAAGCAAACAAACAAAAAAAGATAACATTTTCTGGTTATCAGCACAGCTGAGCTTTAAAAAACAACACAGGAGTAGGGACCCTCTAAGCAGTTGAAAATCCAAGAACTTATGACCCCTAAAACTTGGCTACTGTTGATCAGACCCTCACGAGTAACACATACTTTGCATGTTATATATATTATACACTGTATTCTTACAAAGAAGCTAGAGAAAAAACAATGTTAAGAAAAATCACAAGATCTCTCTCTGCTCCTCCCCTGCTTGCTCTGTCTCTCAAAAATAATTAACATTAGGGGCACCTGGGTGGCTCAGTCAAGTGTCCAACTTCGACTCAGGTCATGATCTCACAGTCGTGGGTTTGACCCCTGTCAGGCTCTGTGCTGACAGCTCAGAGCCTGAAGCTTGCTTCAGATTCTCTGTCTCCCTCTTTCTGCCCCTCCCCCACTCATGCTCTTGTCTCTCTCTCTCTCTCTCTCTCAACATTAAAAAAAATAATAAACATTAAAAAAACTTTTTAAAAAAAACGGGGCGCCTGGGTGGCTCAGTTGGTTAAGTGGCCAACTTCAGCTCAGGTCATGATCTCATGGACTGTGAGTTCAAGCCCCACGTTGGGCTCTGTGCTGACATCTCAGAGCCTGGAGCCTGCTTCAGATTCTGTGTCTCCCTCTCTCTCTCTGCTCCTGCCCTGCTCACACTCTGTCTCTCTCAAAAATAAACATTAATATATATATGTGTGTGTGTGTGTGTGTGTGTGTGTGTATATATATATATATATATACACACACACACATGTGTGTGTCTGTGTATATATGTGCGTGTGTGTGTGTGTGTGTGTGTATATATATATATATATAAAATCTATATTTATGGGGTATCTGGGTGGCTCAATGGGTTAAGTGTCTGACTCTTGATTTCAGCTCAGGTCATGATCTCACAGTTCATGGGATTGAGCCCTGCACTGTCAGCATAGAGCCTGCTTAGGATTCTCCCTCTGCCCCTCCCTTGCATGTGCTCTCTCAAAATAAATAAACTTAAAAAAAAATACATTTACAGTACTGTACTTATTGTAAAAAAAAATCTACCTAAGTGGACCCACAGAATTCAAACCAGTGTTATTCAAGGATCAACTGTACTTGACTAATTATTGACAGTTTCCTTACAAGTTTATTCTTTTTTTCCCCTTATAAATTTGTTAATGGAGCATGATTATTTGTCTGAATTAAAAGATCACTTTGAATTCTAAGATAAAACAACAGAAATCAAATAACTAGCTTTTTACTAGAGCTTAATAATCAAGTAAGTATCTTCTAGGTTTAGGAATAAACATTTCTATTAAATAGGAAGTTTCTTAAAGACTAGATTCATTCATTTTTTTAATACATCTCTAAGTATCTTTAAATATCAAGATTACAGATGAAAACATTAAAATCAAGAAAAAAAGTCAGCAATAAAAAGATGTTATAAAATTCAGAATTACTGATTTTCTAAAACTAAGTTTTCAACTTAGCTTAAACTAGTCTATCATTTGCAAAAGGGAATCAAGACAGTGGTAAATCTTTTTCACTTTGTAGTAAGTGAGGAATGATATGGAAACATGAAATTCTGTTATATAAAGGGAAAAAAGTAGTTCCAGGTTCAGAGACTGAGCAGTTTTTCCTCCCTCAAAAGCCCTGTCTACAAATGTCTAAAACCAGTCTCTTACACACATATTCTTTCCTTAAAGAAACCCCAAGATCTGCTTCTCATACTTTCAGATCATCTGTACATCAGTTGTACCACCACGTAAAACTTTCCGGAAAGGTGATCTGAATACACATGCTACTCCTGTGGCTTCCAAATTATGTGCCAAAGTGCATCAGGGCACCATGAGAAACTTAAGAGGGCTGCTGAGATTTTAAGTTTGAGAAAAATTTAGTGATACTCAATCTCATTCAAGACACCAAGTGGTTCAGTTTCAAGGTAGACTGCACTACATCCCTCTCCATTAACCTTCATCTTTGCACAGTTGTATTTCTGGTGGTTGCTATAATTTAATAAAGGGGGGGGGCTACAAAAAAAAAGCAGCGGGAAACAGAAATTGAAATGGAAGTATCCAATCTGACTTCAAGGTATAAGTTACGCAGTGCCGGGGCACCTGAGTGGCTCAATCAGTTGAGCATCTGACTTCAGCTCAAGGCATAATCTCAAGGTCTGGAAGTTCGAGCCCCACATCAGGCTCGCTGCTGTCAATGCATGAAGCCTGCTTTGAATCTCCTGTCCCTCTCTCCTTCTGCCCCTGCCCCGATGGCTCATGCTCTGTCTCAAAAATAGACATTGAGGGGGGAAAAAGGTACACATGCCCAAAACACATACATATTCCATTACTAAATGGTGATTATAAAAGAAGCTACTTATTTCAACTTTCGTGGATTAGTTTTTGAAAGACTATTAACTAGGCTGTTAGGTAAATTACTTAAGTTGTTTGGACCTAGCTACCTAATAAACAGAACTGTTATTCCTTTTGGCCAACACCATAAACACACACACACACCCTACTAAGACAAAAAAGGGGTAAACCAAGAACACTTGTGAAACCTCTATACTAGTTCCTTTATTTGGTAATTCCTACTCTAAAAAAAAAGTGAGGGGTGGCTCAGTGGGTTCAGTCCAACTATTGACATTGGCTCAGGTCATGATGTCACAGTTCTTGAGTTTGAACCCCATGTTGTGCTCTGTGCTAACAGTGTGGAGCCCGCTGGGCATTCTCTCTCTCAAAATAAAAAATAAACTTGGGGTACCTGGGTGGCTCAGTCAGTTAAATGACTTCGGCTCAGATCATGATCTCATGGTTGAGTTCGAGCCCCACGTGGGCTCTGTGCTGACAGCTCAGAGCCTGGAGCCTGCTTCAGATTCATTCTCTCTCTCTCTCTCGCTCTCTCTGGAGCCTGCTTCAGATTCTGTGTCTCCCTCTCCCCCCCCCCCCCCCCCTCTCTCTCTGCCCCTCCCAGGCTCATGCTCTGTCTCCCTCTCTCTCAAAAAATGAACATTAAAAAAATTTTTTTAAATAAAAATAAATATATAACTTAAAAAATTTAAAACAAAAAAATGAAAGAAAGCTGTTCTTAAAGACAGGATTTCCCCCGATAAACTTAGTGCCTTTCTTCCATCCAACTCCAACCTTCGTACATTCCTACTTCTGTGCACACATCACTTTAAACATCCTCAAAGCAAACACAATTTTTCTTCATACAAATAAAATTCAAACAAGGTCAATGTCTCACTGCCTCCGTCACAAATTTCAGAGCCTTGGGGCTCCACAACCATATGTCAAGAAGTGACACAGGTTTAACAAACAATTTAGATGATATTAGCAAAACTACAGAGATATAGTTATTTCTTTGGAAATTAAAAGTTTCACCTGGAAAATTATTCTCCCTTTTTGTAAAGTGGAAAAAATAAGGCTTCTGTCAGAAATCCTGAGTTCCAATCCTATTTGGGACAGTTCCTCATACTAATTAGCACTGTGTGAATTAGTATTTGAAAAACTAGATCCTGGAACTTAATACATATTAAAAATTTTAAGAACACCTGTCTGTGACTTAGATCCTTTCAGTACACAAAGATAATTAAAATGCTGAGTTAGAAAGGGCCCAAAGAAAACACTTTATAGCAATAAAGTATGACAACATGTGAAGATTAACTACTGCACAGAAAATCCCTAATAGCACATTTTGACTTTGGACTACAATATGAAGGAGTTCATACTACTGCTCAAGGTAATATTTAAAGTAATTGGTGGGGCGCCTGGATGGCTCAGTCGGTTAAGCGTCCAACTTGGGCTCAGGTCATGATCTCGCAGTCCGTGAGTTCGATCCCCGCGTCGGGCTCTGTGCTGACCGCTCAGAGCCTGGAGCCTGTTTCAGATTCTGTGTCTCCCTCTCTCTCTGACCCTCCCCTGTTCATGCTCGGTCTGTCTCAAAAATAAATAAACGTTAAAAAAAAAAAAATTAAAGTAATTGGCATTTTCCTGAAAAACCAGAAGTTCAAAGGTGTCCTGGTGAAGCAGAGAAGTCAGCCTCAATTTAAAATCTATCAGTGCCAATCTACAGAGTAAATAATACAAAGTTTACTACAACACACATTGCATTTCTGTAATAAAATACACTAGGTGCAACAATCTTCAATTTAAGAACTCTGATAAAGTATTGTAAAAATTTAAGGGCTAGAGACTAATTCTGAATAGTTCATATCACAAAAGTATTTTTTCCTGAAAAGTGACAATCACTACCACCTAAGACCTCAAAATGATAATAGCTTCAAGATTTTAAAACAGAAGGGGCGCCTGGGTGGCTCAGTCGGTTAAGCGTCCGACTTCAGCTCAGGTCACGATTTCACGGTCCGTGAGTTCGAGCCCCGAATCAGGCTGATGGCTCAGAGCCTGGAGCCTGCTTCTGATTCTGTGTCTCCCTCTCTCTCTGTCCCTCCCCCGTTCATGCTCTGTCTCTCTCTGTCTCAAAAATAAATAAACGTTAAAAAAAAAAAAAAAAAAAGATTTTAAAACAGAAAATACAATTAAACATGGGAATCTTAATTAACAGTACATACTGGTCGGCACTGATTTATCCCTTCCAGTTTCTACTGCTTTCTAGTTAAAGTCTAACTAAGCACAGAAAAAAAAAAAAAAAAAAAAGAAAATCCAGTTGCTAGGTTACAGTGGTTAAGAAATCAACACTGAACAAAAACCATCATCAGTTACTCTTCCTTAACTACAGAAATTAACCATACAGCATATACTCACTATTACCATTTATGTTGGAGGCTAAAGAAAAACTAATGATTTTGTTTTTAGGACTCAATTCTATAAAGTTGAATGATGGCAAAGTATTCAAGATTTCAACCAATGTTAGAGACAGTCACAATATGTTTCTGGACAATTTATTAATTCAAGTATAAGACCACTGAAAGAATGACTTCAAATAGCTCAAAACTGAATAAAACAGGGACTCCTGGCTGGCTCTGTTGGAGGAGCATGGGACTCTTTGATATCCGAGTCCTGAGTTCGAGCCCCACGTTGGGTGTAGAGATTACTAAAAAGAAGAACAAAAAAACTTAAATAAAAACAAAAACCTTTCCTTTAAAAAAACATTTTACTTTCTATCTATGGTTACTGAGTTCAAATTAGAATTAGAACTACAGGGGCGCCTGGGTGGCTCAGTCGGTTGAGCGTTCGACTTCAGCTCAGGTCACGATCTCGCAGTCCATGAGATCGAGCCCTGCGTCGGGCTCTGGGCTGATGGCTCGGAGCCTGGAGCCTGCTTCCGATTCTGTGTCTCCCTCTCTCTCTGACCCTCCCCCATTCATGCTCTGTCTCTCTCTGTCTCAAAACTAAATAAACATTAAAAAAAAAAAAAAAAAAGAATTAGAACTACAATAGCTTAAAAAAAAAAAAAAAAGCAGTAACAATTAACTAGCACACCTCCCTTCTCCCCCACCCTAGTTTGAAGGAGAGAGGTCTTAAAATCTCAGCCTTCTCGAAAATCAGGTTGAGTTTTTATGTAAACTATTAGACTAAACCTTAAAAACCTGATCGAAAAAAATGTACCTAGACAATCACTACTAAAGAGTATTCAAATGAGAAAAAAAAAAAGACCTTAAAACTCTTAAAATATCCAGACGTAAAAGTCTCTCTCCACATCTAAAATAATGTTTATATCATGTTCAGAACATGCGAATGAATGACTCTTGATCTCAGGGTGTTGAGTTCAAGCCCCAAGCTGGGGGGTAGAAATTACTTCAACAAATACATAAACTTAAAAAAATTTTTTTTAAATGTTTATATCAAACATCAACAAATGGATCCTTATCAATAAGCCAGGTTCTTCCCAGGACTGGAAGACCCACTGAAGGGTTTTTCTAACTCAAATAACAGATTCATAATACTCCTCTTGAAACAGTAAGTTTGTTGAATACAATTAGTTCAACAAGATCTCCTAAATTTGCAAGATGGCATTTATTTTAAAAAGGAGATTTATGGGGCGCCTGGGTGGCTCAGTCGGTTAAGCGTCCGACTTCGGCTCAGGTCACGATCTCGCAGTCCGCGGGTTCGTGCCCCGCGTTGGGCTCTGGGCTGATAGCTCAGAGCCTGGAGCCTGCTTCCGATTCTGTGTTTCCCTCTCTCTCTGCCCCTCCCCCGTTCATGCTGTGTCTCTGTCTGAAAAATAAATAAAAACGTTAAAAAAAAAATAAAAATAAAAATAAAAAGGAGATTTATGTGGTCTCTTCAAAACACTCAGGTTGAAAGCATTCTTGTAACTTAGACTGCTTTTTGGAATACTGACTGTTACACTTTCCATCTGAGGTTTGAATTTATTTACTTAACGTCTCTATTTAACTATTTCATGTGACCTCCCAAAAGTGTATTTCAAATAATTTTAAACATATTTCTTAGTGAAAAGGTATTTTGTTTGGCTACATTAGTCTATTAACAGTTGGCAGCTTACCTAAGCATTTATTTCCTCAGTGAGTTTCAAAATATAAAAGGCACCTTAAGACTAACAATCTTTTTGGAATAAAGCTTTTCCAAAGAAAAGTGAAAGCTACTTTACATAAAGATATTATATTGAATACCAATGGGGAGGGGCAACCCTTCCAAAATTCTAGATGTCCCCTTTACACAATAATACTGTGTTCCAGAGGCTTGCTCTCCATCATTAACCAACAGCAGCGTATCCTTTAACCCAATAGAATCATCATCAGTATCATTAAGTAACCCTTTGGAAGTGCGTTACTTTTCACAGGAATTAAACTTGTTACCTTTCAATCACTCTCTGTACGTATCTTTCAGGGAGCAGTTAGTACCAAAAAAAAAAAAAAAAAAAAAAAAAAAAAAAAAAAAATCCTATAAAACCGATAGTTCTCACATCTGGAAAGACAGTTTTTCCTGAAAAGAATGTAAGCCCTGAAAGTGGGAGTGCCAAAAATTTTATTAGGTTTAAAAAAAAAAAAAAATCACTAAGGTTTTTCTTTACCATCATCAAACTAAAATTCTTAAAAAAAAAAAAAAATCCTTGTCACCTCAACGTAAATAAATGTAAGCTCTTAAAGGCAACAAAAAGGCAACTACATACCTATTTCACCCTTAATTAAAATAGGATAATGCAACCTCGCCTCAAGTTTAATGCAGAACACTGAAAACGTCCACAAGTATCTTTCCACTCGACACGTGCGGAACGACCTGCTCAATGCTAACTCCTCGAGCCATGGACAAGGGTGAGTTTTGGCAAGCTTCCCCCCTTTCAAGGGATTGGAGTTAGGAGGCCTGGAAACGTCCATACCCAAGAAATCACGACCCCGGAAAGGAAAATAAGTTGTGGGGACGGTGTGACCTCCCCGCAGTTGCCTAGCAGTACTGTCGCTCACGGCGGAAGGCCGCGTGGTGCTCTGCGGGGAGCACCGCCAGCCTTCTGGTAGCACCCACCACAGGTGCACTTGGCCCAGGGCCTGGTCCCAACATCACCGAGGGGCAGAACCAGACTGCCCCAAAAGCGAAGTGGCTATCCAAGAGGCCCCGCGCCTTGAGAAAGCCCGCACGGCAGAAAACTCACAGAAGAGTAAGGCCTAAGGCTAAGTTACGGAGTTAGAGTAACCGGGACTGGCAAAGGAGGAAAAGTGGGATTTCCGGCGCGGGGAAGGCGAGGAACCGTTCCGAGGTGGGGAAAGCGGACATCTGGAGGAAAAATGTCCTCCACCCGCCAACGGTAACCGGAACAAGGATACTGGACCTCCCACCACAAGAAAGAACGACTGCCGCCACAGAAGGGAGAAAGCCGAGGGGGTCAAAAGCGGGGGATTGGGGGGGGGGGGCTTCCCGGCAGCCCCCTGCGCGGCCTCGGCCTCCCTCCGGGGCGACCTTCCTTCGGCGGGGTGTCGCACTCACATCGTGAACGGGGCAGGGGGGACGGGCGAACGGGTGGGCGGGCCTCTCCGGCGGCAGCTGCTGGGCAATCGACTCTACTCCGGTGGCGACTCCGGCGTTTTCTTCCCGGTCGCGGCCTCTTCTCGCTTCCCTCAGGCGACGGTGGCGGCGGGCTCGACCTGGGTCCCCAGAATGCACCGCGCGGAGAGAGCGGCTCCTCCGATCGGGGAGAAGAGGAAAGTGTAGGAAAAGGGGCGCGAGGACGGAAAATGAACGTGCGTGCGTGCGAGCGAGGGGTGGTGAGGCCGGGCGGCGGCTGGTGACGCAGCAAAATGCCCGGGCCCTGCCGCCGCGCGTGCGCACTCTTTGTTTTCGGGCTCCTGCGCGGTTTTCTAGAGATATCTACGGAAAGGGCGGGGCCTCCCAGCTCCTTCGCGATCCTTCCTAGCTCTGGCCCCGCCCTGCGTCTGCTCCCTTGGGTCCGGCGGGTTCCCGCCTCTCCTCCCGCGCTCCCCCCTCGCGTTAGAAAACCGTTGGCCGCCTTAACCGCCTGGCCACGCGCGTTGGGCGATCTCCGGGAGAAACGGCTGTGTTGACAGCAGGAGGAAGGCCGAAGCGGAGGGAGGCCAAGTCGGGAGACTTGAAAAGTGAAACAGATTGGTTACTTTTGAGGGAGTAAGCCAGTCCACTGAGGAAACATTCTCTCGCAAAAAAGATATGAAAAGCCTGTGCTCGTGATATTTGCGGGAAATACCTAACTTCAGAATCGAGAGCTGGGTGCACCTGGCCATTTTTCTCTGCTTCCCCAGGGGCTGGAGACTCTTATCCAGGGGCAGCGGAAATCTGAGGTCTTGGTTGAGAAACGTTTGTCATTTGGGGAGGGCATTTGCCCTTGTTTTGAGATAATTAGGCCTATAGGTGAGACAGGGGGGTTTTGTCAGTGGAGAGTCGAAGTTTGTGGGAATGGGGAGATGAGATGAGGACACTCCTTGTCTTCAGGCACATCATTAGGGGGAGAAGGTTACCCCATCTGTTTTCAACCATTATCTCTTGAACTGCCGCTTTGTCCCTTGAACGTGGTTGGGCTGTAATGAGGGATAGTAACCAAGAGAATGAAAACAGTACTTACTGCCTACTCTAGAAGGCCACTTAACAGTGGAGTAAGGGACAAATACATCAGTGCACTGCTAGTTGGAATACAAAGGAAGTTTAAGTGTCAAGACATTTTGGAAAATACTGGCTTCGTAGCATTAAGGACTTGGTGGTCTATGCTGTGCATGGCAGGGTTGGGGAACTATAGACATTGGACACTGCTCAAATCTCAAACCTCGTTTAAGAGGGTTGTTAAATCCCAGTTCTCAAGTACTGTGATTTTTAAGAAGTCTATTGCCTGTTGGGGAAAGCAAAATACACAAGTCAAGATTATTGAGTGCTATAATGGAAGTACAAAAAGTAATGGGAGCATAGAAGGAGGAGAGGTCGATATTGACTGGAAGTATTAGGACAGGCCTTGTTAAGAAAAATTAATCCCAGGGGCGCCTGGGTGGCTCAGTCGGTTGAGCATCCGACTTCCGCTCAGGTCATGATTTCACAGTCTGTGAGTTTGAGCCCCGCATCAGGCTCTGTGCTGACAGCTCAGAGCCTGGAGCCTGTTTCGGATTCTGTGTCTCCCTCTCTGTCTCTTTCTGCCCCTCCCCCACTCATGCTCTGTCTTTCTCTCTGTCAAAAATAAATAAACATTAACAACAACAAAAAAAAATCAGAAGCAGGCTCCAGGCTCTGAGCTGTCAGCACAGAACCCATGGGAGGCTTGAACTCATGAACAATGAGATCATGACCTGAGCCAAAGTCGGACACTTAACCAACTGAGCCACCCAGGCACCCCAAAATTTCCCACTCCTCTATCTCTAGGACCCTTCCTTTTCTTTATGCACTAGGATAGCTGTTGGAGTTGCAGCCATCACATTCCTGTTCCGGTCAGCAGGATGGAGGATTGAAGGAGAAGAGAAAAAAACAAGACATTTTCCTAGCTTTTTTTTCTTTCTTTCTTTTTCTTTTTCTTTTTTTTTTTTTTTTGCCAGCACTCTTAAATCAGTCTGCCAAAAGTGTTACAACATTTCTACTTTCACCTCATTGACAACTCGTGTGACCATATCCATCTGCAAAGGAGACTTGGAGAATGGGAGTGTTTAACCCAGGTGATTAGTGCCAGGCTAAAATCAGAGATAGTGTGACTTAGGAAGATGAAGAAATGTTGAGATAGGTGGCTAACAGTCTCTACTTCAGACAGGTTCACATATTATACCATTTTTAAGAAGGTGGGGGAAAAGTGCAATTCTCAGAAACTTATCAAATTGATTGCAAGGATGGTTGGAAAAGGGGTAAAAAGAGAATGAGAATAGCTGGTGAGGATGACAGTAGGGTTAATACTTCTTCGAGAATAACTTTTTATATAGAACCATAGTAGTGCTCCACATGCTTTACATTCACAAAAGATTCAAACCAATAAGAAAGCGGAGGGAACTCAAAATGGGATGCATACAGTAACACGTGAACCTAACTATATTAAGAACACTGAAATAGTGAAGATGAAAAGAACTACCCTAAGTAACTTTGGAAAGCAGCATCTTGTCTGGATACTGCAAGGTTAAAGACAAAAATAACTGTACATAAATACTATGATATAGTTAGGAAACATGTTTTTCATGGGACTGTGGGTTAGCAATTATGCTGGGTTTTTTTATTTTTTATTTTTTGATATTTCTTTTTAAGAGCGAGAGAGACCGTGAGTAGGGAAGGGGCAGAGAGAGAGGGAGACACAGAATCTGAAGCAGGCTCTAAGCTCTGAGCTGTCAGCACAGAGCCCCACGCAGGGCCTGAACTCATGAACTGTGAGATCATGACCTGAGCTGAAGTCGGACACTGAATAAACTGAGCCACCTAGGTGCCCCTAGGTCTTTCCATCTTAAAAAACAAGACATCAGGGACGCATGGGTGACTCAGCTGGTTAAGCGTCAGGTTCGTGAGATTGAGCCCCACTTTGGGCTCTAGGCTGACAGCACGAAGTCGGCTTGGGATTTTCTCTCTCCCTCCCTCTCTGGCCCCTCCCCTGTTGACTCTTTCTCTCTCTTAATAAATAAACATTTAAAAAATACAGTGATATTTTAAAAATGCAAAAAGTGTGGCACTACACCACAAAAACATGTTTATAGCATGAGAGTTGAAACAAGAAGATAAATGTTCAGCAACCGGGATGTGCACATCAGGCAACTCAGGTTTTTTGCTGCTCGTTGCATGTCTGTGGATGATCACAAATTCACAGATATGGAATCTATGCATAACAAGGATCAACTATATATGTATATGTATATTTACAAATTAAAAATTTACACTACCAGTTATTGTTATTAATGTACTTGTCTTATGTACCTGCCTTTCTCTAACAACAACAACAACAACAACAACAAACCCTTGAATTCTTTGAAGCAGGGATACAAACTTGTCTTTATATCTCTATCCCAGCAGCACACTATTGAGGTTTTGAGGGTGCTCTCACCCATGCCTGTTGTATATAATCCAAAGGTTCCTGAAAAGATGTAACAGCAGGGACCTACAAGTCAAATAAATGCACAATATTTTTTGAAAGAATAAATCCTGATTTCCTTTCCTACCCCAATGAACTGGGTTGACTATATAGAAAACTTCAACTACCTTTACCTCATTTCTTAAATTCTAGAGAAAATCCTAAGGACTCAGGTCCCTAGTCCCTCTTCTCTGGGCCCTATCCAAGGTTCTCTGTAGTAGCCCAGAAGCCTCCAAGAAATGTGAAGATCCAAAGCTCCTGTGTTTTTCCTACTCTAGCCATCTTATCTCCCTGTAGAATCTTTTAAGTTTTTACTTATTTTGAGAGAGAGTGTGTGTGAGTGGGTGAGGAGCAGAGAGAGGGAGGGAGAGAGAATCTCAAGCAGGCTCCGGGCCGTCAGCACAGAGCCCCATGCAGAGCTCAATCTCACAAACCACGAGATCATGATCTGAGAGGAAATCAAGAGTCTGATGCTCAACTTACTGAGCCACCCAGGTGCCCCTCCTCATAGTTTCCTAAAGGTAAAATTAATCTCTGTTTGCCTAGGTAAGAGAATATGGGTGTGTATGGGAGCGGCAAAGGACAGGAAGTATTGTTTTAAGCTGTTGAATGTAAATTCATTGTAAATTACATCCTATCAATAATTTCCTGCATTTCTGTGGTAGCTTTAATACAGACTATATTGTAATTCCTGGGTGGTATTCATGGCCCCTCCCAGAGGTGGAGGTTGGAAGAATTACTTTATAACTTCAACATTTGATTATATTTTTGTTTTCAAGAGAGAAGAGAAGGCATAGCAGAAAGAAGAGCTTTGGAGATAATTAGGGGCAGAGGCTTGCATGAATCCCAGCTACTTCATTTCTAGGTCCTACTTTTATGGCTTTCTAAAGGTCCCCTATCCTGCAGATACCTGTGACAGCATGGGTGTGCCTAGGTATTCAGTATTCGATATTCTTCTCACTCTTTGGGATGAGAGTGGGATCAAAGAAAGATTTTTTTTTTTTTTTTTTTTTTTTTTTTTTTAATGAAGGGTAAAAATGATTGCCGGGTCTGGCTAGGGTATCTCCTGGGTAGAGAAACAGGAGTTGTACCCAATTAAAGTAAATCCCCATTTTAATGGATCATTTCCCAGCATTGTGGTCTCTCCTTGCAATTTTGGTGGAGGCTTTCCTGAACTACTTGAACAATATAAAAATAACCAGAAATGCTCAGTGGGGAAGTCAAGAGTTTTTATTATTAGGTCCCAAGTGACTGTTATTGCTGGAGACACAAACTATTGTGAATTGTTAACCATTGTCCCTGTCTTTATTTAAAATAACAAAAGATGAAGTTTCTTTGTTCCCTGACACAACTATCCATCATACCGTTGGCCAAGCGCAGTTAGCAACTTTCATCCTTAATTTGTGTCCCCTGGGAGCTTCCACTTTCACACTTAAGGCTGCCAACTGGATCTAGGCAGTGGCTTCCTCTTTAAACCAAAATTATACCAAAATGGAAAGGCGGAAAAGATCTGACATGTTGATTTCTAAGAACTGGATCAATTAATTGGTGGGACTGCACAGGCAGCTCTCAGGACAGAGGTCAGGAATCATTGTGCTCAATTCAGAAATCAAAAACCTGTGGATCAAAATTTTCATGTTTGGGGCACCTGAAATCATGCCTGAAACATGGATGAGTGTCAGACTCTTGATCTCGACTCAGGTCATGATCTCAGGTTCGTGAAAAAGAGCCCTGTGTTAGCTTCTGTGCTGACAGAGCAGAATCTGCTTGGGATTCTCTCTCTCTCTCTCTCTCTCTCTCTCTCTCTCTCTCTCTCTCTCTTTCTCAAAATAAATAAATAAACTTTAAAAAATGACATGGCAGGGGGTTCCTGGGTAGTTCAGTCAGTTAAGCGCCCAACTCTTGATTTTGGCTCAGGTTATGATCTCAAGTTTCTTGAGATCAGAGCGCTGCGTAGGGCTCCACACTTACAGCACAGAGCCTGCTTGAGATTCTCTCTCCCCTACTCTTTCTGCCCCTCCTCAGCTGTTTTTAGTATGTGATAGATTGTCTGCAAAGATGACGACCAATGTAGTTGCTTTCATTCCTGTATATGCATGCTGGTCTTTCAAGAGGTGGCATTTATTTCACCACCCCTTGAATCTGGACTGGCCTTGCTATTTGCTTTAACCATGAGAATGTGGTGAAAATAAAGCTGTGATAGTTTGAGAATCAGGATCAAGAGACTTGGTAGCTTTTACTTTTCACTTTCTTGGAGCCTTGTAGAGAAGTGCAGCTATTCTACTGTACAGCAGGCATCTACCGACCAATGTGTGAGGCTACCTTGGGACACTCAGACTTAGTGGAGCCTCTAGATGACTGTCCCATGAGTGAACCCAGATGATATCACATGAAGCACAAAAACCACACAGCTGTGGCCAGCCAACACACAAAATAGTAAGAATAAATTGTTGTTTAAAGCTACTTTCTGGTGCTTTGTTATGCAACAAAGGCTACTTAACTGCAATATGATGGGCCAGAAACATTTAGATAGAATGGCCAGTCACATCCTTGGGAGATGTCTTCTGTTAAAGAGATGACTGTTTTTGTGATATCTACAAAAGAGCTTGAAACAGTAAAGTAATATATGTGTCTGAGTTGGGTTTTTATTATCCAACTCTAGATCAACAACTAGCATAGGCGTGCCTGGGTGGCTCAGTTGGTTGATCAGCAGACTCTTGACTTCAGCTCAGGGCATGATACCAGGGTCATGGTGATGAGGTTTTGTGGTGATGGAGGGGTTTGTGGGGTTCAGAGCTGATGGCCAAGAAAGAATTCTTGAAGATGCCTTTGGTGCAAAAAGGTGATTTTATTAAAGTACAGGGACAGGACCCATGAGCAGAAAGAGCTGCACTATAAGTGTACGTGTGTGTGTGTGTGTGTGTGTGGGGGGGGGGGGGGGTGACCATTTTATGGAGTAAGGGGAGATAACTTCAAGGAGTTCCTAAAGGGATTTTCATATGCTAAAGGCTCACAGATTACTGGAAGCCTAGCTATTGTCAAGCTAAGGTTATTTTTCCCTCTAGCAAAGCCTTAACATTAAGACAGTTGGAAGTTCCTGGACTTTAGACCATTGATGGGATTGCTTTTTTCTTGTAAACTGGTGGAGACTCTTACCAGTTTAACTTTTTTTTTTTTTTTTTTTTTGTCCTTTCCTGTTTTTGGGTAGCCAGAAGTCTCCAAGCAATATCACACTTATCCCACCTGGGGCGGAGTGGGGAGGTTGTTAGCTCATACTTTGCCCTCAGGCTGCCTTATGCTGCCTCATCAATAAGATCAAGCCTGTCCTCTGGCTCTGTGCTGAGTGTGGAGCCTGCTTGGGATTTTCTCTCCCTTTCTCTCTGCCCCTCACCTGCTCTTGCTTGCTCTCCCTCTCTCAACATAAATAGATAAACTTTGAAAAAAGTTTAAGCATTGAGTAGACAGTGCCAACTTGACAAAATCAAGGCACAAAATCCCTCTCTTCCTCCCCTCCCTACCCACACTTACTACAGGGAGAAGGAGAAATTGAGAGTTGCTTCTGATGAAACAGAGGAAAGGAGGCTGAAAGAAAAGCCTAAAGGTGATCTTCAAATACAAAGGAGAAACATCAGGGTGCTTGGGTGGCTCAATCAGTTGAGCATTGGACTTCAACTCAGGTAATGATCTCATGGTTAAAGGTTGAGCTCCTGCTGACAGTGCTTTTTTTGACTGCTTCTGATTCTTTGTCTCCCTCTCTCATAAACATTAAAAATTTTTTGAAAAATAATTTTTATTTATTTTATTTTGTTTTAGAGGGAGCAAGCGAGCACGGGAGGGGCTGGGGGCGGGGGGTGCAGACAGAGGATCCAAAGCATGGCTCCATGCTGACAGTAGATAGCCTGATATGGGGCTTGAACTCACGAGCTGTGACATCATGACCTGAGCCACAGTTGGACACTTAATCGATGAGACACCCAAGTGCCACCCCCCCATTTTTTAAAATTAAAACAATAGGGGTGCCAGGGTGGCTCAGTCGGTTAAATGTCTGACCAACTCTTAGTTTTGGCTCAGGTCATGATCTCATGGTTCATGGGTTCCAACCCTGCATTACGCTCCACGCTGTCAGCGTGGGATTCTCTCTCTTTCCCTCTCTCTCTGCCTCTCCCCTCCTTATGCTCCCTTTCTCTTTCTCAAAATAAATAAACAAAACAAAACAGGAGGGCCATCAACTTTGTTTCCAAAAGACAGAGGGTGAAGGGGAGAAATGGTGATTGAAGTAGGTAGATTTAAAAGGTTCTTTTTGAGAAACGGATTCTCACTTCTGTGAGGGAGTTAAAGTAGGCATAGGAGGGGCGCCTGGGTGGCTTGGTCAGTTAGGTGTCCGACTTCGGCTCAGGTCACGATCTCGCGGTATGTGAGTTCGAGCCCTGCGTCGGGCTCTGTGCTGACTGCTCAGAGCCTGGAGCCTGTTTCAGATTCTGTGCCTCCCTCTCTCTCTGACCCTCCCCCGTTCATGCTCTGTCTCTCTCTGTCTCAAGAATAAATAAACGTTAAAAAAAATTTTTTTTTAAAAAAGTAGGCATAGGAAAATGTGTGAGATTACTTTCTTGATTTTTTCATGTGTAAGAATTGTTATATATTTATCCTTAATATGAAAATTTTCACACATAAGGTAGAAATATTAGTACAATGAATACCTATATTCCTTTCCAGAATCAACAATTAATATTTGGCCATATTTGTTTATTTGCTGAACAACTTTAATGAAAATTACAGATGTCATGTTGACAAGGTAGCATAACGAAGGCTGAGGACAAAGTACAAGCTAGCACATACTTCTGCCCCCTACCCTCACCACCCCCGACCCAAAGTGGGATGTATGTGATATTCCTCAGGCACTTCTAGCTGCTCAAAAACAAAGCAAAGAAAAGAAGACAAATGGTTAACCGATAGAGATCACAGTCATACAGGACATGAGTCTCCATCAGTTTACAAATATTTTATCAATAACCTAATCTCCGGAAACCTGTAGACTCAGTTTCCTGGGGCCCCAACATCACCCCTCCAAAGTGATATGGGGAACAAAAGCAAGAAGGAAATGGCAGGTAAAATTAAATTTTCTTATAACCTGCAGTCCATTGACAGATACTTGAGGCAGGCAGAGTAAAATATTTCTCTAGGAACTCCCTACTGTCTTAATGTTAATGCTTTGCTAGAGGGAAAAACAACCTTAGCTTGATAAATAGCTAGGCCTCCAGTAGTCTGTGTCTTTAGCATATGAAAGTCTCCTTGGAAACTTCCCTTTGGACTTTACCTCCCCCAAGTCCATGGTATATAACCAGTTGCCCCTCAAAACCCCAGTGCAACTTTTTCTGCCCATAGGTCCTGTCCCAGTGCTTCAATAAAATAACCTTTTTGGGGCCCCTGGGTGGCTCAGTCAGTTAAGTGTCCGACTTCGGCTTAGGTCATGATTTCATGGTTTGTGGGTTCGAGCCCCGCTGACAGCTCAGAGCCTGGAACCTGATTCGTATTATGTCTCCCTCTCTCTCTCTGCACCTCCCCTTCTTGTGTTCTGTCTGTCTCTCAAAAATAAAGAAAAATTTTTAAAAAGAAAAGAAAAGAGGAGTGCCTGGCTGGCTTAGTCGTTTGGGTGTCCAACTTCGGCTCGGGTCGTGATCTCACCATTTGTGAGTTTGAGCCCCATGTCAGGCTCCGTGCTGACAGCTCAGAGCCTGAAGCCTGCTTTGGATTCTGCGTTCATGCTCTGTCGCATGCTCTCCCTCTCTCTCTCTCTCAAGAATACATAAACATTAAACAAATTTTTTTTTAAAGAACAAAATCTTTAAGACAGATGTAAGTAATAATTATCTCCAAATTATTTAATGTATATTAAAGTCACACATCTTTGGAGCATCTGGCTGGCTCAGATATTAGAGCATGTGACTCTTGATTGCAGGGTCAGGAGTTTGAGCCCCATGTTGGATGTGGAGACTACTAAATTAATAAAATTACATATCTTAAAGTATGTGGCCAAAAAAGTTTGTAATAAAATGAAATTATGGACAAGTTGTATTTATTGGTGATGACAAGGTCAGAAGTATGGCCTTTGAAATGAGTGGCTCAGATATGATGAAGAACAATATCATTGGAGGAGAAGAGGTCAAGGAACTTAAAATGAAGGTATTGAAATCACCAAAAATTTCGATAGTTGTCCCTGGAGAGATATTCAGGACCAAAAATCCTAAAGGAATGAATAAAAGTAACCTCGGAGAGGGGTGCCTGGGTGGCTCAGTCAGTTGAGTGTCCAACTTCGGTTCATGTCATGATCTCATGGTTTGTGGGTTTGATCCCCGAATCGGGCTCTGTGTTGATAACTCAGAACCTGGAGCCTGCTTCGGATTCTGTGTCTCTGTCTCTTTCTGCCTGCCTTCCTTGCACTCTGTCTCTCTCAAAAATAAACATTGAAGAGGAAAAATTTCCTTTAAAAATCACCTTTTTACACAAAAGACATCTTCAAGAATTCTTTCTTGGGGCGCCTGGGTGGCTCAGTCAGTTGGGCGTCCGACTTTGGCTCAGGTCATGATCTCACAGTCCGTGAGTTCGAGCCCTGCATCGGGCTCTGTGCGGACAGCTCAGAGCCTGGAGCCTGTTTCAGATTCTGTGTCTCCCTCTCTCTCTGACCTTCCCCCATTCATGCTCTGTCTCTCTCTGTCTCAAAAATGAATAAACGTTAAAAAAAAAAATAAAAAAAAAAGAATTCTTTCTTGGCCACCAGCTCTGAACCCCATTAAGCCCCCCATCACCCCCAAATCTCATCAATGACATTTCCACCTTCATTAGCATGCATCTCTAAAAAAAAAAGTTTTCTTTTACAAAACTATACTACCACTATTGCACCTAACAAAATTAGTAATTCAGTAATGATTGAATAAAAAATCTATGTTCAGAATTCCCTAATGTTATTTTTTAAAGTTTATTTATTTATTTTGAGAGAGAGAGAGAGAGTGCACAGTTAATATTCTTGAATTTCCCCAGGAAAACTAGCTGAATGTATAAATGAATGAATATATGTTTGTTTTTAGTAAAAGAAGGCAACATCATGCATTTTGTTTGCCTCCTTGTTCTTAAGTCCAGGATGTCAGGGAAAATTTATATATATGGTCATACAAAACATCTAAATATAGATATAAAATTCACATATTAACTGTTGTATTTAGAATATAGGTTAAGAACAACTGTTTGAGGGGTGCTTGGGTGGCTCAGTCTGTTAAGTTCGGTTCCTGAGTTTGAGCCCCATGTCAGGCTCTGTGCTGACAGCTCAGAGCCTGGAGCCTGCTTCGGATTCTGTGTCTCCCTCTCTCTCTGTCCTTCTCTGCTTGCACTCTTTCTGTCTCTCTCTCTCAAAAATGAATAAACATTAAAAAAAAAAGAACAACAACAACAACAACAACAACAACAACTGCCTGAGCTCAAATCCTTGAATCACCACTTGGTCAGTTGCCTAATTTCTCTAAGCCTTAGTTTCTTCATTTGAAAAATTTATTTATTTATTTATTTATTTATTTATTTATTAACATTTATTCATTTTTGAGAGACAGAAAGAGACAGTGTGTGAGTGGCAGAAGGACAGAGAGAGAGGGAGATATGGGATCTGAGGCAGGTTCCAGGCTCTGAGCTGATAGCTTGATGTGGGCTCAAACCCACAAACCTCGAGATCATGACCTGAGCCTAAATGAGACACTTCACTGGCTGAGTCACCCAGGCACCCCCCCCCAACTTTGTTTTTTTTTTTAAAGAATGCTCCACACCCAACATGGAGCTTGAACTTACAACCAAGAGTCACATGCTCTACCAACTGAGCCAGCCAGATGCTCCATTAGTTTCCTCATTTTCTTTATTTTTTTTCTTTATTATTATTTTTTAAATTGATCTCTATACCCAACATGGGGCTCTAACTCAAGGACCCTGAAATCAAGAGTCACATGCTCTAGGGTGACTGGGTGGCTCAGTTGGTTAAGTGCATCTGACTCTTGATTTTGGTTCAGGTCGTGATCTCAGGGTTGGTGAGCCCTGAGTCTGGCCCTGAGTCTAGCTCCAAGATGAACATGGAGCCTGCTTAGGATTCTCTCTCTCTCCCTTTGTCCCTGCCCTGCTTGCACTCTCTCTCTCTCTCTCTCAAAATAAATTTAAAAACTTAAAAAAAAGATAAGAGAAACACCTGGGTGGCTCAGTCAGTTAAGTGTCTGACTTGACTTTGGCTCAAGTCATGATCTTACAGTTCATGGGTTTGAGCCCTTCATCAGGCTCCGTGCTAATAGTGTGGAGCCTGTTTGGGATTCTCCCTCTCTTCTCTCTCTCTCTCTCTCTCTCTCTCTCTCTCTCTCTTTCTCTCTCTCCAAAAGAAAGAGAGAAAGAAAAAGAGAAAGAAAGAAAGAAAGAAAGAAAGAAAGAAAGAAGTCACATGCTCTTCTGATTGAGCCAGACTTAGTTTCTTCATTTTGAAGTTTGTTTATTTTTGAGTGAGGGAGCGGGGGGGGGGGGGCAGAGAGAGAGGGAGAGATAGAGATCATACTAGCAGGCCCTGCACCATCAGCACAGAGCCCAATGTAGGGCCTGAACTCACAAACCTTGAGATCATGACCTGAGCTGAAAACCAAGAGTTGGATGCTTAACTGACTGAGCCACCCAGGCACCCCTCCTTATTTTATTAAAAAAAAAATTTTTTTTAACGTTTATTTTTGAGAGAAAGAGACAGAGCATGAGTGGGAGAGGGGCAAAGAGAGAGGGAGACAGAACTGGAATCAGGCCCCAGGCTCTGAGCTTTCAGCACAGAGTCCGACACAGGGCTCGAACTCATGAGCGGTGAGATCATGACCTGAGAGGAAGTCAGGTGCTTAACCAACTGAGCCACCCAGGCGCCCCCACCCCTCCTTATTTTAAAACAATAACCACTTTATTGGTTATTAAGGGGATTAAATAAGATAATATATTTAGCACATTGCCTAGAAGATAGTAAACACTGGATAAATATTAGTTTTTTTTTTTTTAATTTTATGTAGAGAGAGTGTGTGAATGGGGGAGAGGGGCAGAGGGAGAGAGAGAATCTGAGTGTGGAGCCTGATGTGGGGCTTGATCCCATTAACTGTGAGATCATGACCTGAGCCAAAATCAAGAGTAGGATGCTTAACCTACTGAGCCACCCAAGTGCCCCAAATATTAGTTATTCTTATTAGATCTATTAAGTCTGCTCTCATATGAGAATCCTCCACTGTAATAGTATTAGTGAGGATTATGGCCCCAGGGCCAGTCTAGGGTAATTATTTTGATCTTCTGGGTAAGGGACCTCATAATTACTTATTTTGCTTTTTTCCCTGTCTTTGTAGACAAACAAAGAGAATATCAAAACTGTAATATTTATAATATGTGAACATTAGACCTCATCGAATCTTACTTGTCATGAATAAATCCTCAAAGGACTTCAAAAGAACCTAACCTCTATTTGAGATATTATTATCCAATAATAATGCCTAAAATTTGTAGACTATTTTAGAGTTTATAATGCTTTTTCCTACCCATTATACAATTCTCACCATTCTGCTGGGTATTATCCTCAATTAGGAAATTGAGTCTCGAGGGATCAAATTATATTCATATGCAATATTACATAGCTATTAAGTGGCAGAATTGGTATATGAATCCAGTGTTACAATATCTATAATTTAGTTTAAAATATTTCAGTACAGGGATGCCTGGGTAGCTCAGCCAGTTAAGCATCCACTTTCAGCTCAGGTCATGATCTCACGGTTCGTGAGTTTGAGCCCTGCATCAGGCTCTGTGCTGACAGCTCAGAGCCTGGAGTCTGCTTCAGATTCTGTGTCTCCTTCTCTCTCTGCCCCTTCCCCCACTCGCACTCTATTTCTCTCTCTCTCTCAAAAATAAATGTTAAAACAATTTAAAATATTTGAGTACAGAGAATAAAATATTATGGATATATTAGGTTAAAATTATACTCTAGGTGCAGCTAGCATTCTAATTAGGAAATCATACTCCAAAGGGATTGCTAGAAGCACTTCAGTTGTCTTAACTCTAATCAACATTAGGTATGTTGCTTATTAAACCAATGAATGACAGGAATTAATTTCTATTGAAGACATTAATGGATTATTAATTCGAATAATGGATCTTAGGGATGGGCTCTCATTGTGAAAATAGTAGTACTGTGGATTAGCTAAAATAATTAAAATGCTTTTCATGCTTATATGACTTGGTAGTCGTACACAAAATGATAAAACACGAAATCATTTCAGTTAAAATCAGTGACCTACAGCCTACTCTGCTGTAAGTGCAGCGCCTGCTTTGAATCCTCTGTCCCCCTCTCTGTACCTTCCCTGCTTGCTCTCTCTCTCTCTCTCAAAAATAAGTAAACATTAAAAAAAAAAGGTAGAAATTTACAATGACAATAATTAAAAAAAAATTTTTTTTAATGTTTATTTATTTTTGACAGAGACAGAGACAGAATGCAAGAGACAGAATGCAGAGAGAGAGGGAGACACAGAATCCAAAGCAGGCTCTAGGCTCTGAGCTGTCAGCACAGAGCCCGACGCGGGGCTTGAACTCACAGACTGTGAGATCATGACCTGAGCCGAATTCGGACACTCAACCGACTGAGCCACCCAGGCACCCCAACAATGACAATCATTAAAAAAAAGAGACTAACAGCCTCTATCCTTAGGGATGGAACCCGATGCTCGATACCTAAAAATTCATTGTCTTGCTATTGCAGTGGAAGATCAGTGGTTGCCTGATGCCACTCTAAGGGTAATAAAATCCTAATTTTGTTGTATTACTGCATTTATCTTGATTGAAGTTTCATGCCAAAGTGTGGTAGAATCATAGAACATAGTGCTTAGATTTTGAAAATGATCTTGTTTTGGTGTGCTAGTAAATATTTAACGCTAAATGTCATCTTCTGATTTATAAAGTTATGTTCTTTTTATTACATCACAGCTGTTCCATCTTCTCCACTGCAGCCTGCTATAGGCTTTTTGTTTTTTTAATTAAAAAAAATTTTTTTTGATGTTTATTTATTTTTGAGAAAGAGAGAAACAAAGCATGAGCAGGGGAGGGGCATAGAGAGAGGGAGACACAGAATCCGAAACAGGCTCCAGGCTCTGAGCTGTCAGCACAGAGTCCCATGCGGGGCTCAAACTCATGAACTGTGAGATCATGACCTGAGCTGAAGTTGGATGCTTAACCAACTGAGCCACCCAAGTGCCCATTTTTTTGTTTTTTGTTTGTTTTGTTTTTTTCTTAAGAGAAAACTAGTGACTGATCTTACTTATAGGTGCAAAACTCCCTATAGTCAGGGCGGTTGAGAGGCTAAGGAAGAGATTTCAGTGTGGAAGACTGGCACACAGAAGGAGGCGTTGGCTCCTGGGAGTTTGAGTGGGCTCACCCGAGCCTGCTGGCCTAAGTGGATCCTGGCCAGGCCCACAGACCTTCCTAGTCACTATGGAGGACAGTGCCTGGTGCCGGTGAGCCCTCAAGACCCAACTCTGGAGGAGTGGATGCAGCTGGAGAACTTCTAGTGGCAGAGGCCCGAGCTGCTGGTAGAGATCCAGCGCCCATAGGAGCTCAGTGAAGCCACTGGAAAGGTGGAGGGTCTGGAGGCCAAAGAAGGTAGCTAAAACCTTGCAACAGAACCAAAAGACAGCAGTGGTCAGGAGGAACTTCAGCATGGACTCCAGAAGGCGATCTAGTTCTTGGTGGAGAAGGAACTTCTCCGGAACATGCCGGTATCCTGTACAAGGGCAAGGGCCTGAATGAGATGGTCATGGGGTCTACCTCTGGCAGACAGAAGGGCTGAACTTGCCACTGCTCCATGCCTTTGTGGATCTGTATGAGTTCCCAGACCTTGATGTGGTGCAGGCCCTCAGGCAATTTCTATGGAGCTTTCTGCCTCCTGCGCTAGGCCCAGATGGTTGACCAGATGATAGAAGCCTTCGCCCAGTGAATCTGCCTGTGCAATCCCAGTGTTTTTTAATCTACAGATACGTGTGAGGTGCCGTTATTCGCCTCATCATGCTGAACACCAGCCTTCACAATCCCAATGTCTAGAAGAAGTCCGGCCTCGAGCACTCTGGGGCCATGAACCAAGGCATCGACAAGAGTGGGACCTGAGTTGCTGCTCAGGAACCTCTATGACAGCATCTGAAATGAGCCCTTTAGTATTCCTGAGGATGATGGGAATGGTCTAACCCATACCTTCTTCAACCTGGACCAGAAGGGCCAGCTCCTTAAGCTGGGAGGAGGTCAGGTGAAGACGCAGAGTTGGTGCTGGTTTGTCACCACAACTGCCTCTACTATTTTGAGAATATGACAGACAAGGAGCTGGCAGGAATCATCCCTGTGGAGAATCTGAACATTCAAGAAGCGTACGAGCCTCAGAAACCAAACTGCTTTGAGTTTTGCATCTCCAACAACATGGGGCAGCTCACTGAATTCTGCAAAACGGAGGCAGGTGGCAGGGGGGTATACCTGGTCTTGGCCCCCATGCAGGCAGAGAAGGACAAGTGGATCAAGTCCATCCAGGCAGCTGGGAGCACAGACCCCCTTCTGTGAGATGCTGGTGGCAAGGAAGAAGCTAATTTTGTCGAGAAGAAGGAGGAGCAGCCCTGACCCCTTGCCCCCAACTCCATTACTTACTACACAGCTGCCCCTCCCTGGCAGCTGAACTCCTGGGCCCAGATTCTGGTTTCCCATTTAGAAAAATTCACTACCTCTAGCACCTTTCTCTTCTTTGTAATCAACACTGTTGGTAATCATATTCATTATTTAACCACTAAAAAGAGAAAGAATTCCTCCTCGGAGAGGGAGTTCTTCTAAATAACATATTAGCAAAGAGAATTCATCAATGTACAAAAGAATAATATTCTACAACTTAGTAAAGACTATTTTTGGAATGCTGGGGTGGCTTAATATTGAGAAAATAAATCACTATAATTTATTGTGATAATATTAGGATCGTGACATTGTTATTAAGTGCTGAAAAACCTTTGATAAGTCAGCATTTATACATCATAATATAAATGATAAAATGATAAATAATAACAATAAGTTTAAATAAGAATTCCAGGAAACAACTTAAATAGTCAAGGCTATATATCTAAACAAATAGCCAGTATTATCCTAACTGGTAAGACACTACAGCATTTCAGATAAAATCAGAAACTAATAGGGATGCCCCATTACCATTTATTATTTTGTATTTAATTTTTATAAAAATTACACATGCACGTGTTTTAAAAGGTCTCTTAATTCTGTAATACATGTTATGAAAAAATAATCACGCCCAGCCGCCTTACTCCCCATTTCTCCTTTCTCAGAGTCAACCCTTCATAAAGGGAACCATATAGAAATCAATACCTTTTCTCTATTTTAGCAATAGGCATGTGGCAAATCGAATAGATTCTACTCCCAATAGTACCAAACACATAAAATACTTAGAAGTTAACAAGAAAGATTACAGAAACCAAATAAATACGTTTATCATAGCATTGTTCATGATGGCAAAAACCTGGAAACAATGTGAATGTCACCAGTAGTAATAGATGAATAAATTATGTGACATTCCCACAATTATTATGCACCTAATAAAAAGAGTTATACTGGTTGCTTTGAATAGATTTCTATGAAATAGAAAACATGAATTTCTATGAATAATAAAACATGCAGAAAAATGTTTAAAAGTATTTTTACAAGGCTGTTATTCAAGAAATCTGTGTGCACTGGAAAGCAGTAACCAAAGACTTGTATAATGATATTTTTCCAAGTACATAAAATTACATATATATATAGAACATAAAGAACTATTTTAACATGACTAGGATAAAAAAAAAAAAAAGCTTGGCCAAGTTTATTGCTTTCTGTGACTAATTGCCCAGTGGAAAATTTTCCATCATAAGAGAGCAATGTTTAAAATAACCCAACAAAACAGGGGCACCTGGGTAGCACAGTCGGTTAAGCATCATGGGATTGAGTCCCACCTTGGGCTTTGCACAGAGCCTGCTTGGGAGTCTCTGTCTCTCCCTCTGTTCCTCTCCCCTGCTAATGCTCGCTCTCTCTCAAAAAAAAAAAAAAAAAAAAAAAAAAAAAAAAAAAAAATTAAAAAATTCTTAAATACTTTATTGAGGTATAATTGATTAACAATAAAAGGCCCATATTTAAAGTGGACAATTTGAGGGTTTTGCATATTTATACACCCATACACCATCACCAAAATAAAAATAAATGTATCAATCACCCCAGAAAACTTCCTTAATGCACCTTTATAATCCCTCCTCTTTCCCCACCCCAAACTTTGGCACAGATAACCACTGACCATTTTGTCACTAGAGATATGTTTGCATTTTCCAGAATGTTTAAAAATTGGAACTGTAGGGGCGCCTGGGTGGCTCAGTCGGTTGAGCGGCCGACTTCGGCTCAGGTCATGATCTCGTGGTCCGTGAGTTCGAGCCCCACGTCGGGCTCTGTGCTGACAGCTCAGAGCCTGGAGCCTGTTTCAGATTCTGTGTCTCCCTCTCTCTGACCCTCCCCCGTTCATGCTCCGTCTCTGTCTCAAAAATAAATAAACGTTAAAAAAAATTTTTAAAAAAATCAAAATTGGAACTGTAATGATACAAGATACACTTTTTTTTTAATTAAAAAAAATTTTTTTAACATTTATTTTTTGAGAGGTGAACAGATCATGAGCAGGAGATTGGCAGAATGAGAGGAACACACAGAATCAAAGTAGGCTCCAGGCTCTGAGCTGTCAGCACAGAGCTCAACGCTCTCTCAAAAAAGAGAGTTCGGGCTCAAACGAACGAACCGTGAGATCATGACCTGAGTGGAAGTTGGACGCTTAACCAACTGAGCCACCCAGGTGCCCCACAAGATATACTTTTTTTTTACTGGCTCCTTTCACTGATAGTAATTGAGATTCATTTGTGTTGCTGTATAAATCAATAGCTTGTTTCTGTTAAATGCTGAGTAATTAGTAGGTTTAGAACAAATATCCCCAAAAGTACTGCTTTACTGAATTCCATAAATTATGATATTTTCATTGAGTTCCAGTATTTTTAAATTTCCCTTCAATTTCTTCTTTGACTTGTGGGTTATTTAGAATTGTTTTATTTCATGGGTTTGAGTCCAGTGTCAGGCTCTGACAGCTCAGAGCCTGGAGCCTGCTTCAGATTCTGTATCTCCCTCTCTCTCTGCCTCTCCCCTGCTTGCACTCTGTCTCTCTCTCAAAAATAAATAAACATTAAAACAATTTTCTAAATAAAATACTGGGGGATTTTTAAGATATCTTTCTGCTATTGGTTTCTTTCTTTTTTTTAAGTTTATTTATTTACTTTTGAGAGAGCAAGTGAGTGGGGAAGGGGTAGAGAGAGAGGGAGACAGAGAATCCCAGGCAGGCCCATGCTGTCAGTGAAGAGCTTGACACAGGGTTTGAACTCAGGAACCAAGAGATCATGATCTGATCTGAAATCAAGTGTCAGATGCTTAACTGACTGAGCCACCCAGGTGCCCCTCTGCTATTGGTTTCTAATTTAATTCCATTGTGGCCCTAGGACATAGTTGTATAACTAGAATCTTTATGAATTTACTAAGACTTGTATTATAGTTCAGAATTGATCTATCTTGGTAAAAGTTCTGTGTGTATCTAAAAAGAGTGTGTATTCTCTGGTGCAGTTATGTGGAGTGTTCTATAAATGTAAATTAGGTTAAGTTGGTTGGTAATGTTCAAGTTTTATTTATATGAGATTCTCTCTCTCCCTTTCTGTGGCCCTTCCCTGCTTGCACTCTCTCAAAATTGAAACAAACAAACAAAAAAAGAAATAGCATTCTGAATACTAATTTCATCTGAAGACATCTTACACTTATGAACCATTCCCTCCCTAGGTCTGAAAACAGATGCCATTCTTGGATGATTAAATCAAACAACCCTGATATCTACATGACCAGGACTATACTATGGACAATGCTCAGGAATCTGTGTGTCGTATTAGTTTTATACCATTGTTGTCAATTGTTCTTGAATTAGTTCCACTAAAATATTTTGAAAAATGGTCTCCATCCATATGTAATATCATTGAGAACCTATAAAGCATTAATCTTTTAAGTTAAAGATTAAGAGTCTAAACCCCTCCTTAATGATAAGCTACACCAGATACAGCAACTTGACTTATTACCATATCAATAATTACAGTATTATTCATTATATTTCAACTAAAGTTCTCAAAACACACCTATCCATGAAACCCCAAAATGAAATCAACAAAAATGTTGAAATATCCTACCCCTTGAGAGAAAAAAATGAGTGAAAAGCTATTTGTCTCTTTCACTACCCCAACAATAATAAAACAATAATTAGAGCCTATTCCAATGCTGAATAAATATTCCTTAAATGAATAGGCTCAGAGTTGTGTAGAGACATATATGGAGACTAAGCTAAGGAATTTAAAATGTCCTATTTGCCTTTCCCATTAGCCTGTAATTTCCACAAGGGCAGATATCGTATCTTATTCTGTTGGATTCTCACTGCTTAGCAAATAGTAGAAATTGAGGAATTTATTGAATGAATACTGATTCCCATTGTTTTCAAACTCTACTCTTTTTTTTAAGTTTATTCATTTACTTGCAGAGATAGAGAGAGCATGAGTGGGGGAGGGGCAGAGAGAGAGAGAGAGAGAGAGAGAGAGAGAGAGAATCCCAAGCAGTCTCCACACTGTCAGTGCAGAGCTCAGTGTGGGGCTCGAACTCATGAACCAGATCATGACCTGAACTGAAATCAAAAGTTGACTGCTTAAGTGACTGAGCCACCAAGACACCCCTTTGAACTCTATTCTATAATAAGAGGGATATGTAAGGCTGAGTAGGCAAGTCTCCAGACCTAGATTCTTCAGTCAGAGTCTGTTAGAATTTTAATTAAGACTTATATTGAACAGGAATAGGGATGCACGGATGGCTCATTAGGTTAAGTGTCCGACTCTGGATTTGGCTCAGGTCATGATCTCATGGTTTATGAGTTTGAGTCCCACATTGGGCTCTGCACTGACAGTGTGGAACCTGCTTGGGATTCTCTCTCTCTCTCCTTCTTTCTCTCAAAGTAAATAAATAAACTTTTTAAAAAAGAGACTTATTAAAAAAATTTTTTTTATGTTTATTTTTTATTTTTGAGAGAGAGCAAGAGAGACAGAGCATGAGCATGGTAGGGGCAGAGAGAGAGGGGGACACGCAGGATCTGAAGCAGGCTCCAGGCTCTGAGCTGTCAGCGCGGACCCTGACGCAGGGCTCAGACTCACAAACCATGAGATTGTGACCTGAGCCAAAGTTGATCGCTCAACTGACTGAGCCACCCAGGCACCCCAAGTGGAAGAGGATTTTAGAAATCTACCCACCGTATGGAGGCAAGTGTAGAGGGATTCTTAGCCGAGGGTAGAAGAACTATTAGGAAATGATAGCAATAGCCTGTTCAGGTGGTTCTCAGTTAAGGCAGTGGCATTAGGAATGAAGCAAAGGGGCGGGGGGGGGGGGGGCGGATAAACAGAAAATATTTAGAAAGTAAATATAGTAGGGAATGGCTATGAAGAAGTCTGTGACTGGATTAGGTTGACACTGAGGTTTCTTTTCTTTCCTTAAAATAATTTTAAAAAATGTTTATTTTGACAGAGAGTGTGAGAGACAGATCAAGTGGGGGAGGTACAGTGAGAGAGGGAGAGAAGCTCAAGCAGGTTCTGTGCTGTCAGTGCAGAGTCTGATGTGGGGCTTCATCTCATGAACTGTGAGTTCACGATCTTTGGCGAAATCAAAAGTCGGAAGCTTAACTGACTGTGCCAGCAAGGGACCCCTCCTTAAAATAATTAAAAAAAATACACTTACATAACATGGCTGGCTCAGTCAGTAGAGTATGTGACTCTTGATCTCAGGGTTGTGAGTTCTAGCCCCATGTTGGGTGTAGAGATTACTTAAGAATAAAAGATCTTAAAAAAAAAACATAAATGGTTACCATCATAACCACTTTTTTAAGTGTATAGTTCAGTGGGATTAAGTATATTTGCATTGTTGTACAACCTCACCACCCATCACCAGGATTTTTTCATCTTCCCTAACTGAAATTCTGTACCCATTAAACAGTAATTCTTGGGGCACCTGGGTGACTCAGTTGGTTGAGCATCTGACTTCAGCTCAGGTCATGATCTCACGGTTTGTAAGTTTGAGCCCTGTATGGGGCTCTGTGCTGAAGCTCAGAGCCTGGAGCCTGCTTCAGATTCTGTGTCTCCCTCTCTCTCTGCCCCTCCCCTGCTTGTGCTCTTTCTCTCTCTCAAAAATAAAATGTAAACAAACAAAATAATTCTTCCTCTCACCTTGCAAACACCCTTCTATTTTCTGTCTTTATGATTTGACTAATCTAGTTACCTTATATAAATGTAATCATACAAGTCTGCCTTTTTGTGACTGGCTCATTTCAGAGTTAACGCCTTCAAAGTTGTAGCATGATGTAGCATGTGCCAGAATTTCCTCCCTTTTAAGGCTGAATACTATTCTATTGTATGTATATACAGTATGCAGTATATATTGTATGCAGTATGCATATACTGCATTTTGCTTATCTGTGAGGGTCACTTAGGTTGCTTCCACCTTTTCCTATTGTGAATGCTGTATAGATATACAAATATCTCTAAGGCCCTGATTTCAATTGGAGTATAGAGTATATACCCGGAAGTGGAATGGTAATTCTATCTTTAATCTTTTGAGAACTACCATACCGTCTTCCATAGTGGCTATACCATTTTACTTTCCCATTAAGAGTGCACAGGGGTTGATTTTGTCACATCCTTGTCAACACTAATGTGTGTGTGAGGTGCTGTCTCACTGTAGTTTTGACTTGCATTTCCCTAATGATTAGTGATGTTGAGTATCTGTTCATGCACTTATCGCCCATTTGTACCATCTTTGGGAAAATATCTGTTCAAGCCCTTTGCCCATTTTCTTAATCTTGTAGTTCTTTATATATTCTGGATAGTAACCCCTTATTAGATAGGTCATTTACAAATATCTTCTCATGATCTTGTGGTTTGCCTTTTCTTTTCTTTTTTTTTTTTTTTAATTTTTTTATAACGTTTTATTTATTTTTGAGACAGAGAGAGACAGAGCATGAACGGGGGAGGGGCAGAGAGAGAGGGAGACACAGAATCGGAAGCAGGCTCCAGGCTCTGAGCCATCAGCCCAGAGCCCGACGCGGGGCTCGAACTCACGGACCGCAAGATCGTGACCTGAGCTGAAGTCGGCCGCTTAACCGACTGAGCCACCCAGGCGCCCCTGCCTTTTCTATTGTTGATTTATGTCCTTTGTTGCAGAGAAATTTTAAATTTTGGTGAAATCCAATTTACTTGTTTTTTTAAAAGTTATCTCTATGCCCAACATGGGGCTTGAACTCACGACCCTGAGATGGAGTCATATGCTCTATTGACTGAGCCAGCCAGGTGCCCCTACCTTTTTCCCTTATTGTTGCTTGTGCTTTTGGTATCCTATAAATCGTTGCCAAATCAATGGAATGAAGCCTTTCCTCCTATGTTTTCTTCTTAGTTTTATGGTTTTGAGTCTTAACATTTCAGTCTTTGATCCATTTGTAGTTAGTTTTTGTATATGGTATAAGAATCCAACTTCCTTCTTTTCTATGTGGGTGTCTGATTTTCCCACCACCACTTGTTGCAAAAACCAAGTTTCTTTGGGAATACATATAGCAATATTTTGACAAGGTAGATAGGTAATGTAACAAATTTTGGGTATCTTGAAACTGAAGATAAACAGATTTAAGAGAAATTGAGATGTCAAGGAGACTAATTTGAGGAAAATACACATGTAGCCATGCATGAAGAGTGTCCATTGGAAATAGGAACTAGATGAACTTGAGAGCTATTCAGGTAAAGGTACAGATAAAAGCCAGACTACAGTGGACTAGAAAGGGAATGAATAGAACTACATCAATTACCACAGAGAAATCATGGAAACAAAGTTGAAGTGAAAAGAAATTTGCAAGATATGTGGGGCACCCAGGTGGCTCAGACGGTTAAGCAACTGACTTTGGCTCACTCAGGTCACGATCTCTCAATCTGTGAGTTCAAGCCCCGCGTCGTGCTCTGTGCTGACAGCTCGGAGCTGGAGCCTGCTTCAGATTCTGTGTCTCCCTCTCTTCCTTGTGCTCTCTCGAAAATAAATAAACGTTAAAAAAAAAGAAAGAAATTTGCAAGATATGTAATGTACAATTTTGTTTAAAGTTTCAAAACTTGCAGAAGAAAAAATAAAACCTGCAGATCACTAACTTCTTTGGGTACATAAATATGGATTGAGAGAGTACCAACTCACTTATAGGAATTAGTTCTAAAACACTAATTCAGGATAGCTGGATCTCTGAGGGAGGGAAAATAGGAATGAGGAAGGGTATACAGGGGTCTCCATATGTATCTGTAGGATTTAATTTTTAAAAAACAAAACAGCTGGGTAACAAGTTCATACAGTCCTTTACCTGCATGTTTGAAGTATTTCCCAAATAAAAGGAAAATCTAATGGAGAAACATGGTGAGAGCATAGCTAACTAAACTGGCCTTTTTTTTTTTTTTCCCTTTAGAAATCAGAAGGGTCATTCAGTAAATAACCTGTGAATTTCACAGATTCTTCAATCCTATACATGTTTTGGAGTATCGGGGTTTTTTTCAATTTAAAATTTTTAATGTTTATTTTTGAGAGAGGAGAGTGTGCGTGAGCAAGAGCTAGTGGGGCAGGGGCAGGGAGCGAGGGAGAAAGAGGATCCAAAGTAGGCTCTGCACTGACAGCAAAGAGCCTGATGTGGGGCCGAACTCACAAACCTTAAGATCATGACCTTAAGTCACATGCTTAACTGAGCAATCCTGGCGCCTGGTTTTTTGATTTGAGAGACAGAGGGAGAGAGAAAAAGAGAGGGGAAGCATGGGAGAGGGGGTAGAGGCAGAGAGAGAGAATCTCATGTAGACTCCACACTGAGCATGGAGCTTGTATGTAGGGCTCAATTCTAAGACCCCGGGATCATTACCTCACCTAAATCAAGAGTTGGATGCTCAACAGACTGAGCCATCTAGGTGCTTCTTGTTTTTTAAAAGATGAAGTCAGAGGTTACTTAAAATATCATTGTTAAATGGACTATTGAGTATTTGAATAGAGACTTAATCATTTTAAGAACCAGGAGAGTAATTCTTCAAAATTTTTGTTTTTGCTCCAGTTATATACATTCCTTAATTTGAGAGCCAAAATTATTTGAGATCATTCTGTGACAGAGAAAGTTAGTTGTACATTTCAAGTGTGGTGAAAAGAAATGCTTTTGGGGGATTAATGAATGGCTGAAGAAGAGTCCTTGAGGTGGGAAGAAATAGAACTATAGCATTGGTAGCAGTAATAGCCTTGAACAAGATACCTCCCCAAAAAAGTAACCAAGAGGGTGTCTGGGTGTCTCATTTGGTTAAATATCAACTCAATTTGGGCTCAGGTCATAACCTCACGGTTCATTCCTAAGTTCTGAGTCCAGCATCAGGCTCTGTGCTGATGGCATGCAGCCTGCTTGGGATTCTGTCTCCCTCACGCTCAAAAATAAATATAAAAAAAAAAAAATTAAAAAAAGTAACCAAGAATTGGCAGTTTAACTCCGCAGGAGTGAAGGGTAAGGTTAGTAGTAGTTAACATCCCTAGATTTCTTCCCTAAATAAGAATTACTGGGCTTATGGGGCCCCTGCATGGCTCAGTTAAGTGTCTGACTTCGGCTCAGGCCATGATCTCATGGTTTGTGAGTTCGAGCCCTGCATAGGGTTCTGTGCTGAAAGCTCAGAGCCTGGAGCCTGCTTCAGATTCTGTCTCCCTGTCTCTCTCGGCCCCTCCCCTGCTTGTGCGGTCTCTCTCTCAAAAATAAACATTAAAAAAATTTAAAAAAGAATTAGGCTCAGATTTGGCAGCCAAGGCACCGATCATTATTTTCATGAGACTTTTGTTCAGCAAATGATTATACCCCAGTAAAATGGAAACGAGTCATCATTCTCAGCCCAATGGCAACTTGTGTTTCTCCAGGAGCCTACCACTTTCTATCAACGGAGCCTACCGCAATGAAAAGGCCCTGCTCTTCCGTAGCTGTTCTTGGGGAAGTCATTTCATCTCTTTGGTCCTCAGCTTCCACTCACGTGTTAAAATAATACCTACTCTCACAGGAATCAAGGAGACCAAATTCAAGGGATACCTGGCTAGCTCAGTTGAGAAGAGCATATTATACTCAATCTCAGGGTTGTGGGTTCAAGCCCCACATTGGGTATAGAGATTACTAAGACAAACTGAATTCAGTAACAGAAATGTCTAGGGGCATCTGGGTGGCTTAGTCAGTTAAGTATCGACTCCTGACTTAGGCTCAGGTCATGATCTAATGGTTTGGGAGTTTAAGCCCTGCATTGGACTCTGCATTGACAGTGCAGAGCCTGCCTGAGATTTTGTCATCCTCTTTCTCTGCCTCCTCGGCTGCTTGCACTCTCTCTCAAAAATAAACATTAGGGGCGCCTGGGTGGCTCAGTCGGTTAAGGGTCCGACTTCAGCTCAGGTCACAATCTCGTAGTCTGTGAGTTTGAGCCCCGCGTCGGGCTCTGGGCTGATGGCTCAGAGCCTGGAGCCTGCTTCCGATTCTGGGTCTCCCTCTCTGCCCCTCCCCCGTTCATGCTCTGTCTCAAAAATAAACATTAAAAAAAAAATAATAAAAATAAATAAACATTAAAAGAAAAAGAAAGAAAACAAAGAAGTGTCTAAACTTTAGTCTCTAAAGCCCTCCAAGTTCATCCGATATATTCCCGTTCTAACATTCCTTCTAGGTGTATTATCACTTCTTTGTTTTAGGATTCTTGCCTATTTACTTGTAGTCTTCCTATTTCCAAATTTTAGTTCTCTGCTTTCCCCCCAAACCATTTCCTAACAACCAAAACTCGGAAACTTTACTCTTCATAGGACTTATATGGAGTTATGTGTATGTATATATATATTTTTAAATATTTATTTTTGAGAGAGAGCGAGAGAGCAAGTGAGTGAGTGAGAGCGCGCAGGAGAGGGCAGAGACAGGGAGACAGAATCCCAAGCAGGCTCCACGTTGCAGAATGTGACACGGCTCAAACTCACGACTGTGATGAGGTCATGACCTGAGTCAAAATCAAGAACTGGACACTTAACCAACTGAGCCACCCAGGTGCCCCTGGAGTTATATATATTTATCACACACTGGCTAATCATTATGTATCAATTTGCCTAGTTTTTACTTATTTTCCTAGAATAATTATGTCTACCCTAATCATAATTTATTTTGTACACTAAAATGTCTGTAGTGTTGTTTAGGAGCAGTGTTTGTGCTCTGTATAGAAGTCAAAAACTCCCTTCGTGAGTTACTTCTTCATTTTCTACAAAGTGCAATCTTTTCATCCACATCCATTATGTATGTACCCTCTCCAACCTTGTACTAAATCTTTTCAACTGAAGTTGAAGTCTTAAGAGTAATTAATGTGTTTTCATTTCTAAAGGCTTCATTTTTGGGGGTGGGGGGAAGGGAGGGGGAAGAGACTAAGCACCTACTGGGTTCATCCAACAAGAAGCCATAACTTTATTAATGATAGAAACAGTACAAATTTCAAACCAAGCTGCAGTTATTCTTTTGAAACACCAAAAAAGGGTCCTCGTTTTCAGACGGTTACATTGTTAATTCCTGTAAAAGAAAAAAATCATTAGAAGTAGTTATAGGCAGATTAAGAATTCAGGCCACTAAAATATGAGATAATACAGAATAGATTTTGTTCTGAAGCTTCCTAACTGGCTGATTGATATTAAGCCACAGAAAATAAAGTCATCCATAATTGGTCAGGGAAGAGAGAGTTAAGGAATAAAGGATAAAGGCTTGGACACTCACCATAATAGCATTTACAATATCATTACTGTTGTTCTTCAGGGCTCGAACTGCCTTTGCTCTTGATACATTTGCTTGTGACATGACCAGTTCTATGTCCTTAACCTCTACACCTGTTTCATCAACCTGAGAGAGAGAGAGAGACAGACAGAGAAAACAAAAACAATAAACTAAAGGGGAGAACAACTCTAGCAGTTCTTTGCGAGTTAGGAGTCTCTTGAATCTATTTTTTATTTTTTTTAATGTTTATTTTGAGAGGGACAGAGAGAACACATGAGAGATGGAGGGGCAGAAAGAGAGGGAGAGAGAGAATTGGTTATCAGCACAGAGCCTGACATGGGGCTCCATCCCATGAACCGTGAGATAACGACCTAAGCCAAAATCAAAAGTCAGACACTTAACTGACTGAGCCACCCAAGTGTGTCGAATCTGTTTTTTTTTTTTTAAACGTTTATTTATTCTTTGAGAGAGACGGAGAGTGCACAAACAGGGGAGGGGCAGAGAGAGGGAGACATAGAATCCGAAGCAGGCTCTAGGCTCTGAGCTATCAGTACAGAGCCTGACACAGGGCTCAAACTCACAAACCACGAGATCACAACCTGAGCCAAATTCGGATGCTAAGTGACTGAGCCACCCAGGAGCCCCGCACCGAATCTAGTTCTTAATATAACTCAGAAACTATTTAACTCAATGCAGTTCGAGAGCTTAAAGCAATACAGAATCCTTCCACCAATATAAACTGGAGAGAATTAAAAGTATAAAATATTTTCCTACGTACCTCTTCCTCTTCACTCTCTTCTTGTACAGTTGGAGTCTGTGTATTTTCTTGAATGTTTGAGACAGCTTCACCTTGAACTTTGAATTTCTCAGCAGCTGCTAGTTGTGCCTGCTGAGATAAATCCTCGATCTAAAGGGCAGAAAATACAGACTTATGTGAATAGATCAGTCTGCAGTAAATGAAATAAATCATTTATATCTTTTCCAAATTCTCAATCTAAAACCACTTCAGGTTAACTTACTAGATAGCTTTAAATTGCTTGCCCTCACTAAGATTATACATCACTGTGGAAAGAGTAGTAGCTTAGCTCTAGAACAGTGGTTCTCAACTGGGAGGGGATTTTGACCCAGGAACATGTCAAATGTCTGGAGATGTTTTTTTACTACACCTGGGTATGATGCTACTAAACATCTGTAACACACAGGAAAGTTCCTCTACAACAAAGAATTATCTGACCCAAAATTACAGCCACAAATTCCACACCAAAGAACTATCTAACTCTATTACTAGTGCTGAGGCTGAGAAACCCTGGTCTATAGTGCATCCAAGAAAACTTTCTTTACCTTGGCTTCCCCAAAAACTATGTAGGTATCTGAAGCTGGGCTCTTGTAGACATCTGGTTTTGTGATGACAAAGAGGATATTCTTAGATTTCCGGATAGTGACTCTTGTAACCCCTGTAACCTGTCGAAGACCTAGTTTGGACATAGCCTAAGAAATAGAAAACATCAGGTTTTTAATTTCTTTAGAAGCAGCTTCAGGAAGTAAAGAACACAGTAGTAACTACAACCACAACAAAGCCTTTTCCTAGGCTAAGTTTATATAATACAGAATTGGCTTCCCGGGCTCCTGGGTTTTCTACCATAGTAATTTCTGTCACTTTAAATATAATACTAACAAAAAAATAAATATATAAATATGATACTAACACTACAGTTTCCCCTCTCTAAAGCTGCTTCATCAGAAGCTTTAATTCTTGGTTTATGACTTAAAATCTCACCTTCCGTGCCTTCTTTTCACTCCGGCTCTGTTTTGCTTTACTGACTGGTTCTTCATCGATTTCAGCTGCTGCTGCCAGCTAAGAAGATAAAACAGCTATGAGTAAACTGGAATGTAAATAAAGCCTAGATACCAAAATCCCTAGGAGGTTTTCCCTTTATGAAGCTACACTTCTCCAAATACTTAAGTCAGCTCCTCTGGTCAATTCTCGTTCTCCAATGCTTCCTTGGCACAAGTCTTCTGACCAGCGCATAAGAGAATACCGACCTGGGCTTGTTGGGTGGTTGCCTGTGTGGAATCCTGTTCCTCAAGCTCTGGTACTGATTCATCACTGTCCGATTCTGTTCCAGACCCTGAGATGACAAATAACTTTTACTATTTTAAAGTACATTATGAGGAGGAGGCACCTCACCATAGCTTGCCTGGACTAGAGGTCACTGGCTTATGCTAGACCTCACAAAGTTAAGTGTAAACCAACTGACTTGTGTGAAGCCAGCTTGATAGCCTCCAACTTAGTCACAAACTAGTGTGTACACATCCATTAAAGACCCGGCCCCAGAAATGAGGTAATTACTAGTTACAGGCCAAGCAGTTTATAAACTGTAACTGCTTCCTTTCTCTCAAGGTGTTTACCCACTGGCACAGGCAAATACCAATGACCTACCTAACTCCAAATTCTACCCAATTGCCCAACCATCCCAAAGAGGTTCTGGCAGACAAGGTATCTCCAGTTATATTTAGGTGAAAAGGCAGTAAGTTCACATTGTGGAGGCAGGCCAGAGAGGACATTTTCCCCTTATTCTTTATATTGGGTTGGGGAAGGCCAGAAACAGTTGTGTACACACATTTAGCCTTATTTTCAAACCACTTACTCTAGCAATTTGGTCTAATGAACTTAGCTTGAAGATTCTCAATGATTGCCCACCTGTAGTCCTAACACTCACCTCTGTTAGATTCTGTCCTGTGACCTCTCTCTCCCATCTTCCAAATATAATTCACACATTTTAAGTTTACCTCAATCAAAAGGCCAAGCATCAATAAAGACTACTGAGAGGAAAAAAAGCATACACCTGCACCATTCTCAGGCTAGGAAAAGGTCTTGGAAAGGGAGTCCCTTGGGCACTGGTCATTACTAAATCTAAGAAGTGAAAAGAAACTCAAATAGTTCCATATTTCCCAGTATTTTAGCAAATCCCAGGCCCAGGGACAAAGTTAGTCATGTGGCAGAGATTAGAGCAAATTAAAGGTCTAATAGGTCTTGGTTTTCAATGTCAGATCATTCAGGTAAAAAAGATGGCAGATCCAGGGTTAGCCTGGACCACATTACACAAGATAATACAAAACAGACTGAGGTGATGAAAACCAAGATTGTTTCATATACCTAGAGCTTTTACATTTAAAATGGTATAATTCTATGTTCTATGTCCAAACACAAGCAGATATACTGGAGAAAGCGGCGCATCCTAGGGTTAGTATCGGTGGGTAGCCCCAGGAGGGGTGTGGGCGACACACCATGCACACAGCAAACCAAGGCAAATACCCTTGTTGTTCTTCAGAACAGGCTGCTTGGCAGAGGGGGTTGGGGCAGGGATCCCAGCAGGTTTAGGGGTGGGCATGTTGACGAGGACCGACTGGAAAGGCACTCCCCCCGAGATTGGTTCCGGGGGAATCAGAGGCGGCAGCTCATCCTCATCAGCAGGGGCTGAGGGCTTACAGGGTGATTCCAGCACCAGCCCAGGTGAGGACGGCAGAAATTGCTGTTTAGGAAGCAGAGGGGGAACTGGGGAGGGAGGGAGAGGCAGAGAGACTGGTGGGGTGGGTGCTGGAGAGACAGATGCTGATCCAGCATTAGGAAGGACCTTCTCAGAGGAAGCTGTTGCCAGAGGGGTAGATGTCACAGACTCAGGAGCAAGAGCCAAGGGGCTCTTTGGGGAATGAAAAGAATCTTTGCCTTTTAACGGAGAAACAGGAAGGGTTTTGGGAGTCTTTGGAGAAGAGGCTTTCTGAGCAGAGACTGTCAGTAGAGGGGCTGGAGCCATTGTAGAAAGAGGTCCTTTAGTACCATTCTTGGCTGAGGGATCGGGGCACACAGGAGGTGGAGTAGCAGAACTCTTCTTGGCCAGTGGATCTTTCTCAGAGGGAACTGTGACAACTGGTGCACTTTCTGGAGCTGGGGCAACAAGTACTGGTTTAAGAGCTGTGGGACCTTTCATTATCGGTAGGCCTTTAGATGCCTGAGGGGCAATGGACCCCAAGGGACAAGTAACTGAAACTGGAGATATAGGGGCCTCTTTGGGTGAGGGAGAAATCTCAGATGAGGGAGTGGGGGCACCTGTGGAGGATGGGGTAGCTGGTGCTCTTTTGGGGGATGAAGCTGCTGAGGTTCCTTTGGAGGATGGAGTCCCTGGGGCTCTTTTGGGAGATGGAGTTGCTGAGGTCCCTCTGGAGGATGGGGTAGCTAGAGACTCTTTGGGGGAGGAAGGAGTCAGAGCTGGGGGAGTGGAGGCCCGCTTGGGAGGTGGGGTTGTTGGGGCCCCCTTGGGGGCTGGAGTTTCTGGAGACTCTTTGTGGGAAGAAGGAGTCACAGCTGAGGCCCCTTTGGGGGAGGGAGGAGTCATTATTGGGGAAGTGGGGGTCTCTTTAGGGGATACAATTGCTGGTCCTCCTTTCGGGGAGGGAGGAGCCACAGTTGGGGGATTGGGGGCTCCTTTGGGAGGTTGGGTAGCTGAGGACTCTTTTGGGGAGGGAAGAGCTACAGCTGGGGCATTAGGGGACCCTTTGGGAGACGAAGTTGCTGGGGCTTTTTTGGGGGCTGGAGTTGCTTGGGACTTTTTGGGGGAGGGAGGAGCCACAGCTGGGACAAAGGGGGTCCCTTTAGGAAGTGGGGAAGCTGGGGCTCTTTTGGGGGCTGGAGTTGCTTGGGACTCTTTGGAAGAGGCAGGAGCCACAGCTTGAGGGGTGGGGGCCTCTCTGGGAGGTTGGGCAGTTTTGGGGGAGGAAGGAGTCCTAGCTGGTGGAGTGGAGGTCTCTTTAGAGGATGGGGTTACTGGGCCCCCTTTGGGGGAGGGAGGAGTCCTAGCTGGTGGAGTGGAGGTCTCTTTAGAGGATGGGGTTGCTGGGCCCCCTTTGGGGGAGGGAGGAGTCCTAGCTGGTGGAGTGGAGGTCTCTTTAGAGGATGGGGTTGCTGGGCCCCCTTTGGGGGAGGGAGGAGTCCTAGCTGGTGGAGTGGAGGTCTCTTTAGAGGATGGGGTTGCTGGGCCCCCTTTGGGGGAGGGAGGAGTCCTAGCTGGTGGAGTGGAAGTCTCTTTAGAGGATGGGGTTGCTGGGCCCCCTTTGGGGGCTGGAGTTGCTTGGGACTCTTTGGGAGAGGCAGGAGCCACAGCTGGGGTAGTGGGAGCTCCGTTGGGAGGTTGGGTAGCTGGGGATTCTCTGGGGGAGGAAGGAGTCATAGCTGGGGGAGTGGAGGTTTCTTTAGGGGATGGAATTGCTGGGCCCCCTTTGGGGGAGGGGGGAGCCACAGCTGGGGCAGTGGAGGCCCCTTTGGGAGATGGAGTAGCTGGGGTTCTTTTGGGGGCTGGAGTTGCTTGGGACTTTTTGGGGGCTGGAGGAGCCACAGCTGGGGCTCTTTTGGGGGCTGGAGTTGCTTGGGACTCTTTGGAAGAGGCAGGAGCCACAGCTTCTGGGGTAGGGGCCCCTCTGGGAAGTTGGGTAGCTGGGGACTCTTTGGGGGAGGAAGGAGTCATAGATGGAGGAGTGGAAGGCTCTTTAGGGGATGGGGTTGCTGGGCCCCCTTTGGGGGAGGGAGGAGCTATGGCCTGGGGGCTGGGAGCCCCTTTGGGGCAGGAAGGATTCACTGCTGGAGTGGATGTCTCTTTAGGGGATAGAGTTGTTGGGCCCCCTTTGGGGGCGGGGGGAGCCACAGCTGGGGCAGTGGAGGTTCCTTTGGGAGATGGAGTAGCTGGGGCTCTCTTGGGGGATGGAGCTGCTTGGGACTTTTTGGGGGAGGGAGGAGCCACAGCTGGGGGAGTGGAGGCCTCTTTGGGCGATGGGGTATCTGGGGCCTCTTTGGGGGATGGAGTAGGGGAATGCTTCTTGGCCAGTGACCCTTTAGGGACTTGAAAAGAAAGATTGGCCTCTGGAAGAAAGGAAGCTTCAACTGGAGAAACAGGGGATGAGTGATTTCCAGGAGGAGTATCAGGGACAGCAGGTACACTTTTAGAAAGAGTTAAGGTAGAAGTAGTTGAACCCTTCTTGGTTGGACGTCTTTTAGTTTGGGGAGACATACTAGTCCCTAAACGAGATGTGGAGTCAGCTAGGGAAGTTCCTTGAGAAGATGTATTAACAGAAGAACCAGAGTCCTTGGTTGGGTGCCCTTCAGGAGAGGAAGCCACAGGTTCCAATGCCGAGGTATGAGAAATACCATGAACTTTCTTTGCACCTTGAGGAGGAAGAGAGGGAAAGGGCTCAGACTTGGGAATTTCGGGGGCCAGTGCCATGGCAGCTGGAAAAGCAGAAACATTCTGGGGGGGTAAAGCCACAGTTGGAGCCACAGGGCAACTTTCGGAGGCTGGTGGAACCAAAGGTAAAATAGTGAGAGTGGAACTAACCTCCTTGTCTGGGTGGCTTTCATGAGTCAAAGAGACAGCTCCTAGGAAAGGGCTGGCTATAGTGGTAGGAGCCACCCCAGCAGTGGCAGCAGAAAATGTAGCCATGGTTGGGGTAGGGAGAGAACTTCTGGGAAGCAGACTACTCGTGGGGTCTGGGCTTGCATAAGGATCTGTCTTGATTACAGAGGTTGGAGAGTTAACACCCAGAGGAGAGGGAGCAGTATTGACTGGCATAACTAGAGGGAGAGGCTCTACAAGGCTTTTCTTTGCTAAGGTGGTTTCAGGGGAAAGAGGGATCTCCAATGATGATGATGTACTTTGGGAAGAGGGGGGATTTTTAGGGGCTGCCAGGGCCAATGGTATTAGAGTAGGGTCTTTCTTGATAGGGAGTCCTGCCTGGACCGGTGAAACAGGGGCTCCAGCAACAGAGGCAGGTGAAGTCTGGAGATCTTTCTGTGTTGGTAACTTTACCAATACTGATGCAGGGAGACTTTTGGGGTTCTCAGGGGCTGGCAGAGAAGGAGAGACTGGTATTCCCAGAGGGGTTGTTACTTGAGGAGCAGGAAGCTCTTTGGGAGCCACAGGAGTCATAACAAGGGCAGTATGGGAAGTGGAGTCCTTACTACTTATGGGACCTGATGAAACTGGAGGAGAGACACAAGTAGCTATCTCAAAGGTAGTAGGTGCTGCAGAAACTGTAGAGGGGTTAGCCATAACAAATGGGGTGGTTCCAACAGAACAAACAGGAGCTTCTTTCAAGCTTGGACTCTCTGGAGAAGCAGGAATTTGGGCCACCAAAGGCTGATGATGAGTGGCATCAGGAGAACCTTTGAGAATGAGAGAGTCTGTAGGAGATAATGGAGAAGAGGTAGCTACATTTAATGAACCAGAGGGGTTGTAGGAGGCTATGCCAGTGGCAGCAGAGGGATCTTTGTCAACAGAAAGAGTCAGAGGGGAATCTCGAGTCCCTGCTGGAAAAGCAGCCACAGCAGCAGAAGTCACCTCATTTTTGGAAGGAGGGGGAGGAATTACAGATCTCTGAGAAGGGTAAGAGGTCCCTGTGGAAGAATGATCTGCAGAAGTGGCATCTAGTATAGCATCTGACAGAACATTATGGCCTGTTTGACCTAAGGGCTGAATAGGAGAACCAAGAGAAGTCTGATGTAAAGGTGCAGGGTGAGAGCCTAGAGAAGGGAGAAAAACTGGAGAGATGTTGGGAGACACAGAAATAGACTGGGTTGAAACAGATAAGGCAGCAGGCGAACTATGGGGTCCCTTTAGGCTGAGGCTTTCCTTGTTTTGTTGAGAAGTCAGAGCTGAGGAAACAGGGATGTCTCTGAACTGAGGGGGAGTGATGGCTAGGGGAGTGGTGGGTGGCATCTGAGGACATGAGGCTACTCCAGACTGAACAGAGGCCAAGGGAGTTCCAACATGGGCAGGAACAGCACTGACTATACTTGGAGGGATGGGGGTAATTTTTCGAGGGTCTACTTGTAAGGGGTCTTGAATAGGAGAGGTCTTTGGTTCTGAGGAAGCAATGGGAGATGACAGGGAGGTCACCGACCCTGACTTAGTCACAGCAATCGAAGGAGGTGAACTAAGAGGGTTAAGTGGATGAGCAGAGTTCTTCTGAACTGAGTGGGGAGCCAAGGCCACCAGAGCCAAGGGAGCTGAAGAAGAATGGGCGCCTTTCAGAGTTGGAGTTATCATGGGAGAGGCCAGAGCTAAGGCAGCTGGGGAGATGGGAGGCCCTAGTAGGTTTGGCAGGAAAGCTGGGGTGTCAGTGGGGGAAGGGACAACTCCCAAAGGCAGGGCTGTCCCAGAGGATGACTGGGGAAAAGGAGCTTCAAAAGGGGTTGAAGCAACACTAGAGGGAGAAAGGGATGGGGAAGGCTGGTTAGGGGTTGCCAGAGGGCATTGTTGGGGAGCCAGGGAACAAGAAGGGGGAAGGGTAGATTCAGGCTGCCCTAAGGCAGCAGTGACATTCAAGGCTGAAGACACAGGAAGCATAGCTGGAGGAGAAAAGCAAAAAAGGGGAATAAAGAAGGAAAGGGAAGGAAAAAAACAAAGGTGAGTTATGCAGCCCAACTTGGTACAACATGCCTCACAGGAAACACAGAATTTTTTAATCTGAGAATGAAAGTCACCACACAGGATTAGACAAAGGTGACAGGCAACAGCAACCTTCCCCAAACATATTTCAGTGGTCCAGTAAGAACACATCCCTCTCCCCATCTCCCATGTCCTACCAAAACCAAACCAAACCAGACCAAACCAACAAAACCTACAAAAAACAATTTTAAGGTGAAAAGAACAGTCTAAGCAGCCTATTAGTCTCTAAATGGGGAGCACAGGCCTAAGAGTGGGGTTGGGAATAGCATGCTTTCCATCCTTTCCCAGATGTGCCCTCCTCCCTTCCTTCCTCAAACAAACCCTAAGTTTTTCTTATAGGCCATAGAATACCACTAGAAGAATAGCTGTTCTACTCTGTCTCCCAAGGATTAGTCTGTTTCAGTGAAACAGACACTGAGAATCAGAACAAGGAAGGCAGTGAGTGGTGATAACGACCAGGAGTCGGAGCTAAATGAGAAAAAAACAAGTCTTTATATGCTCAGGCTTCCACTAAGGTAAGAAAAAAATCTGACTCTTAGAATAAAGTTTTAGGAAGGTGGTATCTGGCACACAATTCAATATGAAGTATTAAGAACTAAGTCACTCTGCCTCTCTATGCCTCCATTTACCCACTCACCCCAAACAAACAAAAAGCCAACCACAAATGGGTTGTACTTCATAGTTTCTACAGACCTTCCTAGGTAATGTTAGCCCTTCAGACATCAATCTAAGATGAACCAGACTGCCAGGGAGAGAGCTTAGTCACAAGGGTAGGGATTGTATTATGAAACTGTAGACCAACTTGTTAAACCAGACTGTGGTTCTATTTTGGAAGAAGGAAACTGGAGTGGGGAATACACTGGTTTTCTACCCCTTAATTTGGATAAGTATGTCATTCTGCCAAAATAGACCAATGTTCTAGCTTTACTAGAGTAAAGCTCAGCAAAAGATTTTCTGAATGATGAAAAACTACCATGCTTACTATTTGGAGCATAGGATTAGACCAACAAATGCTCAATACCTAGAAGGAAATTAAAAAATGAAAACAAAACAACCCACAGCATCCAAACTCACAATTTATTCAACCAGTATCCAACTATAGAAAAGACAGGCGGCTCAACCAGTTTTTCCTGGAGAGTTGGTAGTTCAAAGTCTTATGATTACAGTGTAAAGGTTTCCTAATACATTACTCAGAATTTGAAACTTAGAATGTTTTCCTCTGACTGGATTTCAAGATGGGGTAAGGCCCAAGTTACCTGCTTTAGACACTATAACCAATTCTTTGGGCTAGTTTTTTCATTATAGTAATCACTTAATTATAGTTACAGAAAAAAATTCAGAGTGTTTTATCACTGGCACTCTCTTATTATTAAACCAACTGTACAAGCTCAAACCATTCAGAAATAAGCTTACCAGCATTAAAGATTGCTTCAGAAGCAAATGGCATTAGTTTTGAGGCTTGAAACAGATTATTCGAAATTCATCTAAATTTCAGTCTCTACATTTGTAATATCAAATTGTTGAGTAAGGTTTCGGTTAGCATTGAATTACAGGATTGTTTGAGACCAGTCCTTTATTTTCTCCCTCCATTAAATTCCTTGTACTTCAAGGATTTCATACAGCTTGTTCACTAGCTCAGAGGCCCCCTCCTTTTTCTTTTCTAGCAGCTGTATTAATCCCTTCAGCTGCTAAAATCAGACAGGTGGGGGGAGAGAACCTCAATGCTTTTAACTATAAACAACTCTATTTTAATTCCAGAAAGAGAAAGAAACTGCCCTTAAGTGACAGGTGAAGTTAAAAAAAAAAAAATAATTACAATAAAAGACAGTGAGAATGTAAGTTGCAGCCCGAAGATTCCCTTTCTTTATTTCAGCACAACTGACGCAGCAAGAATATCATTAAATATTTTTTCACTATCCCTTAAGTTTTCTAGAGGTACATTTTAACCACTATTCAAAACTTGCCTTTATATTATGTTTACATCCATTAATTTCAAAGATGAAGAAGTAGTCAAAGATGAAGAAGTAGTTAAAGAAACGTTTATTTCAATATTGGGTTCTGGCAAGCTACTGATGCAGGCATTATTTCAGCACACCAGAAATCTCCACACCAACTCATAAAATAAGTTAACCCACATATGAGTGCCCTGGGGCCCAGTAGGACACATCTCATCCAGACATGTGATGAAGGCACAATGCCAAGCTCTGCCACCTAAAACCTTGGTGCAACTTGCTGGCTAGAACTTCACAAAAGCTCAGGTCTCCTTGGCCTGCAAGTGTGTCATCCAGTTCCAATAGGTAAGAATCACCGAGCCCCTTCCCAGCTCAGTTCTATGTGAGGTGAGGGTTCCACAGAATGCTCTTTGAGGCAGTTACCATAACCCACAAAGTGGGCCAGGGAGATTTTAATACTTAAATATACTGTTTACATTCCATTCCCTAATGAAGTCCCTCCAGGACAGCAGTTAGTATCAGCGACTCTCCTCCCTGGTAAAGCTATAGCCCATCTTTAATGACTTAATTCTGAAAAACAGAAGTGTATTCCCTTTGTCATTTTACCCACCAAATGGTCTTAGGGTCATTCTTACAGTTTGAATGAACAGCAAGGGGCTAGGGGAACCTACCTGTCTCAGCCTGGGGCTGTGGCAACTCCTGCTCTGTAGCAGGGACGGTTTCTGTGGCTTCACCAGGCATTTCTGAAGGGAATAAAAAGGAGGCCTGAATTGACTGGGATCCGTTCTGCTGCCCAACCCAGAGTCAAATATTCTTAAAAACTCTGCGAAGGGCTGTTAAGCAAAAAATCATGAAGGTGTCGGGACAACCCTCCCCAAAGCTGCTGAGAATAGGTAAGAAGTAAGACGTGACCCTCCGATCTCTGATCAAGCAAATCACCTTCTACCTCTCTTTACTCCGCAGAGTAAAGAGACTTCTAGTGCTCACGGGTTCCTTTTACTCCACACACCGAAGCCCCCAAGGGCAACAATCATCACTGCGTTCTCGACCCGAGGGAGAGCATCCTGGTCTGGCTCCCGACCACGGGAGACTTCAGACGCTACACTGCACAACCTCCCCTCCTACACTCACTCTGCCTGGGCTGGGACCTCCAGGACTCCCGTTTGTCGACTTTCGGAAACCAGGAGGGGGAAAGAAAGCGCCTTAAGTCCCAGCACTCGCTTGTCACAATTAAGAACGGCCTGTGTGTGTGTCGGGGGGGCGGGTGGTTTCCAAGGCTGTGACCCCCTTAACCTCCTCCGGGTTCTTATGAAACCTTTCCTAACAGCAGACGCACTCCGCTTCGGCCCCCAACACCGCAACGGCTCTCATCTCCCCAGCACTGGCCTCCATGCCCGGCCCGCGGCCCTTCTGCCCTGCTTTTGCTAGGCTATCAACCACAGACCCCATTTTGTCCGGAGGCCCCAAGGCCACACTTCCCAGAGGCGAGTAGGAACCCGGTGGTCCCACAAAGCCTCCAACTCCCCTTAGCTCTCAGTCCCCAGGGCGGCTCAGTCCGCAAAAAGGCGGATGGCTGCGGATACAGAGTAGCGACGAAGACAGGACTTACTGTGCGGGGAACGCGGAACCAAGATGGCGGCAGAAAGAGAGCGAGCGAGAGCGTGACCCACGCCTGTTGCAGAAGGAAGCCTGGTGGAGGGGGCGGGACCAGGATCCGATTCCGGGTCAGGAGCGGCCGCCAGTCACTTCCTTTAAAGAGTGACCCCTCCGGTTGTTCCCTGACGGGGGTGGTGACGAGGTCTAAATAAGGGTAAGAATTCAGAACAGAACGCCCTGGCCTGGCAGGAACTTCAGCTCTGTGCAGTCCTTAGATAGCTGGGCAGCCCTTAGATAGCCGACCTCTTCCCATCCCCTAAGTCGAGGCATTTTGATACCCAAAGGGAAATTGTCGTGAAACAGGCACCCTCTGCCCTCTGGTCAGTAACTTAGCCACAGCGGTATTGCAGTGACTTTTTAATTTCCTCTTTAGAACTAATGAGGGGACATAGGAGATACTAAATAATACTGAATGCCACGGATTGTATTCACATCATTGTAAGGTAGCAGTGACATAGGTTAACCCTATTTTATTTTTGGAATACACAATTTTGACAGGTGTTGAAACTATTATATATAATTACCCTCTCAGAAAAAACGTAGGCACATAGGCGATTCTTTTTCCTGTATTTTGGGCAAATAGATATCCTGAAACTCATCCATTCTAGTAGTCCCAAGACCCCACGTTAAAAACTCATGCTTTATATAGTAAGATTTCTGAAAAGTTGATGGGGCACCTGGGTAGCTCAGTGGGTTTCAGCTCATGTCATGATCGCACTGTTCCTGAGTTAAAGCCCCTCTCCTCAGAGCTCACAGTTTAGAGCCTGGAGTCTGCTTTGGATTATGTCTCCCCCCCCCCCCCCCGCCCTTTTTCAAAAATAAACATTAAAAAAATGAAAACAAAATGACTCCTGAAAAGAGAATGTAATTCAGCGTTTTGATCACGAAAAGGCCATGGGCCCTGACCCTTCATACCATCTCTCTCAGCCCTACAAATATATTACTTTAAAACCAGCTAACACTATTTGAGCTAATGGCTTTAAGACAATTGTGGCTGTCTTTTAAGGGAAGCAGTGACATTATGCTCTGAAAACTACTTGTGAAGTGAGCATTAATAAGGATTAAATGAGATAGTGGGGTTTACCAGAATTGAGAAATTCTGAGATTCTTTTCAGATAGGGGAAGCAATATTGTGGAGTGATTAATTAAGAACATGAACTCCGTAGGGGTGCCTGGATAGATCAGTTGGAAGAGCATGGGACTCTTATTCTCAGGTTCATGAGTTCAAGCCCCATGTTGGGTGTAGAGATTACTGATATAAAGAACATGGACTCTGTAGCCATACTCTGTCTGAATCACAGCTTGGACACCTTGTAGTAACCTTGGGTGATTTAATTAGCCTGCTTGTGCCTCAGTTTCCTCACCTATAAAATGGGGCAAATAGTAGCTACTTCATAGAATTATTAGGAAGATTAAATTAGGTAATATATGTACATTACTTAAAAAGTGCTGTTACTTTTTCTAAATAAATATGTGACCTGGAAGATTTGTTAGCACAGTCCATTTACCTTCAGAAGAAAGGGTAATAGCCAATCATCTCCTTAGATGATAAGTAAAGCTATTTTGACCACTCCCCTTTCTTTCCCATCCAGCTCACTGACTTTTCTCTCTGTTGTTAATGACTAGCTAAGGAAAGATGTATTTTCTTTCTTTGGGTTTCTTTATGAATTGGGCAAGTATGGAGATGGAAACCAGTTCTGTGCCCTTTGTTTCTGCAATTCTTATATATGGATGAGTTGGCAAAATCAGAGAATAGAGGAGTCAATAGTCTTTGAGCATGTTTCTGCTATCTTTAATGAACAAAACTATTTATTTATTTTGAAAAAAAAAAGGACTTTATTATTTAAAAAAAAATTTTTTTTAAGTTTTCATTTAAATTCCAGTTAGTTAGGGGCGGCTGGGTGGCTCAGTTGGTTAAGTGTCTGACTTCGGCTCAGGTCATGATCTCGCGATCCGTGACTTCAAGCCCCACGTCAGGCTCTGTGCTGACAGCTCAGAGCCTGGAGCCTGCTTCGGATTCTGTGTCTCCCTCTCTCTCTGCCCCTCTCCCACTTATTCTCTGTCTCTCAAAAATGAATAAATGTTTAAAAAAATTAAAAAATAAATTCCAGTTAATTAACATACAGTGTAAAAACATTTATTCTTTTCAATGAGTACAATATGTTCTGAAACTACTTTTATGGGCTAGTACAGCAGCTTTATCCAAGGGCTTTAATATTAAAGCATTAAAATAATGGTAGGCATACTGGAAGCTTGAAATATCTCTTGTTGAAAGCATAACACCAGCCTTTACACTCCCATTCTGAGTTAAGATGGACTGATGAGTCTTTAGTAATTTTGTATTCAGGAATTTTTAACCGACCCACTGGTTTCCAAACCTAAAAACTGAACAATACATAGTAAATAGAAGCTCAAATAACAAGGAATTTTGCACAGTGGTCTTTAATGTTTTTTCTTAAAAGATTAGAAAAGAGAAGGAAATGCAAGGCATTTCGGTGTACTGACTGCAAAGTCTGTTTTATACATATACACCAAAAGATAAAAAAAAGAATGTGTTGCTACAGAGAAAACAATGTTAAAGGAAATATAAAGGAAGGAAATTTTTCATAAATCATAGAAAGCACCAGCCTGATAGCTTGACTTCTCAGTGTTTCTCAGAAGATGGACTGTAAACCAGAATGACTGTTTTGTTTAGCTTGGTTGTAAAACTAGGCAAAAGAAATCTGACTTTCAGAATCTATTGCAAAAATTCAAATATGGAAGAAACAAAACCTTTAAAGTTAAGTATTTGGATATGTAGAAAGGGAAGTGTCTCGACAAGTAAAATAGGCTTTATGTTGGTGAAATTGGTTATTCTAAGCTGCTGCTCTATGGTGTTGACTAATCCAGTTATTTTCTGAGGAAAGAAGTTAGGAGCTACAAATGCAACAGTTGTAAAAAAAAAACAACACTCTACTATGCCCTAATATTGTAATCTAGTAACTCATATGTTTAGATGCCCAATTTAAAATGATTTTTAAAAGATGAGCAGTGGGGTGTGGCCTGGGTAATAAAAATACCAGTAAGCAAAATTAGAAGTGACCTAATACATACTCTAGGTATAATTAATTTAACTTAAGGTCTAGGACTTAAAGACAAAGCTCTCATGTACCTAGAATATTCAGTCCAGAAATATGGAGGCTGTATCTGAGCTGAGATTAAAGTCTTCGGCATATTACTGCTCACTTGCCTCTACATACGGCAGCTGGTAGAAGTAGATCAAAATACATATGGCAACTGGTAAAAGGTATATCAAAAATCTTAGAATTATCTTTGTATGATACTAACTTTTACAAATATTTGCAATCCACTTGCTCCTCTCATTACTGCTTCTTCGAGAAACCTGGACACTCTCCTTTGGTGGTTTCAGGAATCTTTTCAACATAATTATTTTTCAAGAAAAGGACATTTTGCTTTGAGCACTAAAACACATATATGGTTCCACCATATTAATTAAATGCTGTTGAAGTATTTGGTTATTGGTTGAAGGTAGAAGATATCTACAATGGTTTGAGGAGAATTGTTATCTTCAGAAGTCTTTCTGTAAATCTGAAATAGAATAGATTCTTATCAAAGGACAGTAAAGTAAAACAAAACAAATCCCATTTATTTTCACACTCTGATTTGGTTAATGCTTCCATTAAATTCACATCATGCATAAAGATTTGCTTTCACACTTGCTGAAGCCCACATTACAGGCTGAGCTAGTACAGAACAAGAGTACAAAGGACTTAATATGGCCAGTTGGAATGGCAGGTTCACTGAGGCTTTCCAAGTTCAGTGTCATCATTGTTCATTCAACAAGCACATATCTGAGTGGCTACTATGAGTTCAGCATTATCTTGGGCACTACTTTTTAACCATCATGAATTTTATTAAGAAATGAAGTGGAAAGGGAGTTTGTATTTCTGTAACATGGCCACAGTTTTCTATGGTATCCATCAATCTCCTGAATAATATTCACTGCTGATTTTTTTCATTTTGGCTTACACATATGCTTGGGTCTCTTCTATTCAAATAACTTTTCCTTTGACACTGCTGTCCTCTTGGTATCTCCTTTGGGTTCCAATATCCAACAGGATTTTATCACTTGTCTACTGCATTTGACACTCTATAATTTCCTTGAAACTTTCCCCTGGCTGCTTCTGTAACACTTAACTTTCCTCTTTCATCTCTCTGCTTCCAAATCATTACCACCTCTCAAGGATGGCTATAGTATTTGTACCTTTTAGAGATCTCCAGTGCTATTCTCCTAAATGGTAATAGCCCAGTTGGCCTCTTGGGCTCTATTATATCCCCTATATCCCCCCAGATTTTTGTTGCTAGTTTTATCTGGCTAGATTAAACTATAAATCATGGCAAAACCTTTAATAGATTCCTTGTCTCTACTGAATTAAGTCCAAACTCTCAAGACTGGAATTCAAGGCCATCTATACCCTGGCTTCAGTCTGCTTCTCCAGTTTTCTATCCAATCACTTCCTGACACATCTTTTTTAAGATTAGCTGTACTAGATGGCCTCCAGAGTGACCTGATGCTTTTGTCTCTAATGTTTTTGCCCTTGCTGTTCCTTTAAGCATGAACAACCTGTCACCTTTTTCCACTCCTGTACCCTTATCCCATCATATCTCTGCTTGTGGAAATCATACTCAAACCTTAAGGCATGGTATATAGGCATTGGGGATTAGAATCTGTATAGCAACTCACTGAAGAGTTCAAATATCACTCTTTTCATATGAAATCTCAGGTTCTCAGAATCAGATGAGATCTCTTGGCATTTTATACTTCTTTGTTTTGTATCAGTTAGTACTTCCTAAGGGCAGGAGGCATGGTGTGGAATTCATCTTTGTATAACTAATTTTTGTTTCCCTCATGATACCTGATACATCATACCTGATAGAATATCTATTGAATTAAGTGACCAATTTTTAAAACACTAAGGATAGTAAGCTAAATCTATAACTTGTTTTAGGAGGGCAAAGGCTAGAGCTCTAAAATTAATCACTTGCTGGATACTTTAAACTTCCTGTACTAATATCTAAATAGCTAAAAGGGAAAAGTATAGTCTTACCACTCTTCTTGAGAAGTTCTCCTTTTCGGGATTTATCCAGGTTTTCAAGAAACTGTTCAAAAACTTTTATGTAAGGAGCTAGACTGGTCTTCTTATAATCTAAATTATGAAGGCCATGCATTATAATTAGCATTTTGGAAGTGAGAATTACACGAAAGTATAACTTTAAGTTTTGTTTTCAAGAGTTCTTTAAAATAGTGTTGTCCAATATAATAAGAAATGTGTAGTTTAAATACTCTAGTAGTCACATTAAAAAGGTAAAATAGGGGCACCTGGGTGGCGCAGTCGGTTGGGCGTCCGACTTCAGCCAGGTCACGATCTCGCACTCTGTGAGTTCGAGCCCCGCGTCAGGCTCTGGGCTGATGGCTCAGAGCCTGGAGCCTGTTTCCGATTCTGTGTCTCCCTCTCTCTCTGCCCCTCCCCCGTTCATGCTCTGTCTCTCTCTGTCCCAAAAATAAATAAATGTTGGAAAAAAAAAAAAAAAAAATTAAAAAAAAAAAAAAAAGTAAAATAATTTTAACATTTAATCCAGTATATCTAAAATATTATTATTTTAACATAATAAAAATTGAAATATTTTACATTCTTTCATACTAAGTCTTTGAACTCTAGTGTTTTGTATTTAAAATGCATCTCAATGTAGATGATGTATTATCATGAGAAATACTTGATCTATATTTAGATTTAAATTATAAAATATACAGTTGAAAAGTAGGCTCATATACCCAAATTTCCCAAACATACTTAAAAGTTTTCCAATAATTGAATCAAATATCAGTTTTTAAAACTTATTTAAAACACTTTTTTTTTTTAAGATTTTATTTTTAAGTAATTTCTACATCCAATGTGATGCTCAAGCTCACAACCTTGAGATCAAGAGTCACATGTTCCACTAACTGAGTCAGCCAGGCATCCCTATCAGTTTTGAAATTTAAATTAATTAAAGTTAAATTTAAAAAATCAGTTCCTTGTTTATACTAGTCACATTTCTTTTTTTAAGTTTATTTGTTTTTAAATTAAAAAAAATTAATGTTTATTTTTGAGAGATAGAGAGGCAGGGTGTGAGCAGGGAAGGGGCAGAGAGAGAGGGAGACACAGAATCTGAAGCAGGCTCCAGGTTCTGAGCTGTCAGCAGAGTCCAATGTGGGGCTCCAACTCTTAAACAGCAAGATCATGACCTGAGACAAAGTTGGATACTTAATCAACTGAGCCACCCAGGCACCCCTTTAAATTTATTTATTTATTTTAAGAGACAGAACACAAGTGGGGGCAGAGAGGTGGAGAGATAGAATCTCAAGCAGACTCTGAGATGTCAACATGTAGACTGACGAGGGGCTCAGCCTCATGAACTGTGAGATCATGATAGGAGTCAAAATCAAGTCCAGCTGAGCCACCCAGGCACCTCTATACTAGCCATATTTCAAGTGCTTAATAGCCGTATGTGGCTACTGTATTAAGACAGTGCTGCTCTAAAATATCCAAACTACCCATACACATCCACTTTTGTAGTCAGGCTTTCTAATATTAGACCAACATAATCTAGTGAGTCTGTGTTAAGTCCCATACAACATTCCTTTCTTTAGAAATTATGGCTTCACTGGGGCGCCTGGGTGGCTCAGTCAGTTAAGCCTCCGACTTTGGCTCAGGTCATGATCTCATGGTTCATGAGTTCAAGCCCTGCATCTGCTTCTCTGCTATCAGCACAGAGCCCACTTTGGATCTTCTGTCCCCCTCTCTCTATCCTCCCCTGCTTACTCTCTCTCTGTCTCAAATATTTAAGAAAAAAAAAAAAAAAGAAATTGTGGCTTCAGTAATAAATAGTTTTACTAACAGAACAAACATTAAGAATGTGAAGTCAGGGTCATTCTACCTGGAGACAATCAGAAATTTATAGTCATATGCCTTAAGTACAGTATTTTTTGACTTATAAAAACTTTATTTTTTATGGGACATCTGGGTGGCTCAGTCGGTTAAGCACCAAACTTTGGCTCAGGTCATGATCTCATGGTTCGCGGGTTCGAGCCCCATGTTGGGCTCTGTGCTGACAGCTCAGAGCCTGGAGTCTGCTTCAGATTCTGTGTGTCCCTCTCTCTCTGCCCCTCCCCTGCTCATGCTCTGTCTCTCTCTCTCTCAAAAATAAACAATAAAAAACAATTTTAAAATTTTATTTATTTTTTGATTTATAAAAATTAAAAAGAATTTACACAATAAAATTTTGAATACAGAATCTTAATCTGATTATTTAATTATATAATCTATAATACCCAATAGGGGAGAAAATCTGATTGAGCACAAGATGAGATTTGGATTTTGGTAGCATGCCATGTCTGCATGGAATAGTCCTCATAATAGTTCACTGAAAAGAGTAAAAAAAAGAAACTATACTTAAAAAGTTTTTTAGTAAACGTGTCTGATGTACTTGGAACTAGACAAGGAAATCTTGACGAGGGTATTAAGGATGAATATCTAAACTGTGGCAATTATGAAAATATATTTTGTCCTACATGTTTATATATGAATTTTCTTATAACAATAAATGTAAACCAAAGAAGCAGTTTAGTTTGGGATCAACCACATAGCACTTTGAAAAAAAATTTTTTTACACTTATTTATTTTTGAGAGAGAGAGAGAGACAGAGTATGAGCAGGGGAGGGGCAGAGAGAGAGGGAGACACAGAATCAGAAGCAGGCTCCAGGCTCTAGGCTCCAAGCTGTCAGCACACAGCCCAACCCAGGGCTTGAACCCACGAACCGTGAGATCATGACCTGAGCTGAAGTCAGATGCTTAACCAACTGGGCCACCCAGGCGCCCCAACCACATAGTACTTTGAACCTTTAATTCAGGATTCTAAGCTCCTTGGATATAGGTCTATATGCTTATTTCACCATAGTAGAATATATAACAGGCACTCAATAATTACTTAAATATTTACTGCCCATTATGTATCAAGTACTATGCTAAATTCTAAAATAGTATAAGCCAAACTCTTTGGTTTCAAGAAGTTTTTAAATGAACAGGAAAAACAGGTCCTATATGTAGTAATAGAAAACAATATATAATTAAAGGCCAAACAGGCATATGGATAATTGTAAGTCCAAAGAATTCACCAATCAAGATTGACTGAGGTGGCTATGAAGTGGGTCTTAGAAAAAAGACATAATTAGATAGAGAGGACAGTGGAGATCATTCCAGGATTTGGGAAGAAGGGCAGGAATAAATAGTACTAGTGTGAAAAAGGACTAAGGCTTAAAATTGCAGAAACTAAAGAAATAATAAGGAACTTACATTTCACCTGTTCCAACCTCCCACCATCTCTGAAGCACCCCTGACTGATGGCTATTAGGCTATTTATGAATACTTGAAATGATAGGCAGTTTAATTTACTTTTGAAAGTAAATATTGTATAAATTTTGAAGTTATAGTTATTAGAAAATTTCTCTTTAAAATCTCTGAACAAAAGAAAAAGATGTCATCAAGAGACAATATTAAGTTTAAAAAATTGTGCTAAAGTAATATATACATGTTGTTAAAAGGAGTAAAATACTACTAACATGTTAGAAAAAATAGCAGCTCTCTACCTTTATTCTTTTTTTTTTTATTTAAAAAAAAATTTTTTTTTTAACGTTTATTTATTTTTGAGACAGAGAGAGACAGAGCATGAACGGGGGAGGGGCAGAGAGAGAGGGAGACACAGCATCAGAAGCAGGCTCCAGGCTCTGAGCCATCAGCCCAGAGCCCGACGCGGGGCTCGAACTCATGGACCGCGAGATCGTGACCCGAGCTGAAGTCGGACGCTTAACCGACTGAGCCACCCAGGTGCCCCTCTCTACCTTTATTCTGACCTCTCAATCCTCTTGAATGGCAACCACTTTTCTTTTCTATAACTTATTTCTAACAAATGAACACTTCCATTGTTTAGAAATCCAAGGCTATTCTTCCTAGGTCTGTGGCTTTTTGGGAGAGAGGAATAGGAAGGGGTGAGAAAGCTCTTAAGATCTTTTCATTCTCAGTGTTCTGAAATTTCAAAATAATGTGCCTTGGTGTAGGTAGGTCTGTCTTATTATTCTGAGCCTTTTCAATAAAGGGCTCATTTCTGGGATGGTTTCCTATACAGTTTTGATATTTTTTCCCTCCCTGGTTGTTCTTTTTCTGAAACTCCCATAGTCAGGTATTAGACTTCCTGAACCATTCTTATCTTTTTCCTCCTTAAAACAATAATAACAAAAACTTGCCTTTTTTGTAGTACTTTCTGGAAAATCTTAACTTTTTTTTTTACCAGCCCTTCCATTGAATTTTTTATTCTAATGATTATGTTCTCGATTTCTAAGTCCTCTTTCTTGTTCTCTAAGTGTCTCTTTTCATAGCAATCTAATCTTGCTTCATGGTTCCACTATTTTCTTATTCTCTGAGGATATTAGTTTTTTAAAAAAAAGTTTTCAAGGCACCTGGATGGCTCAATTAGTAGAGCATGCAATTCTTGATCTCTGGGTTGTGAGTTTGAGCCCCATGTTGGGTGCAGAGATTACTTTAAAAAAGAAAGAAAGAAAGAAAGAAAGAAAGAAAGAAAGAAAGAAAGAAAGAAAGAAAGAAGGAAAGAAAGAAAGAAAGAAAGAAAGAAAGAAAGAAAGAAAGAAAGAAAGGTTTTCTTTGTTCTTTGCGTTGTCTGTTTTCTCTGAGTTCCTTTTTCCAGTTTATTCTGATTTTTCATGTTGGAGATGTGTTTTATTTTTTATTAATTTAATTTATTATTATTATTATTATTTTAATGTTTTTATTTATTTTTGAAGGAGAGAGAGAGACAGCATGAACAGGGGAGGAGCAGAGAGAGAGGGAGACACAGAATCCGAAGCAGGCTCCAGGCTCTGAGCTGTTAGCACAGAGCCCGACATGGGGCTTGAACTCACAAACCGTGAGATCATGATCTGAGACGAAGTCGGACACTTAACTGACTGAGCCACCCAGGCGCCCCTGGAGATGTTTTTTAAATACTTGATTTATTTTTATTATTTTTTAAAAAGTTTATTTATTTTTCAGTGAGAGTACACGGGAGGGACAGAAAGAGAGAATCCCAATCAGGCTCTACACTGCCAGTGTGGAGCCCAATGTGGGACTTGAATCCACGAACTGAGATCATGCACTGGGCTGAAATCAAGAGTGAAACTCTCAACCGACTGAGCCACCCAGGTGCCCCTCAAATACTTTAAATCAAATGTCTATAATCATTCTACAAACATTAATAGTGGAATGTACAATGTTAGGTATTATGTTAGAGCTGGAATAGATGAAGGTTTTTTTTGTTTTTTTTTTTATGAATTGATATTTGAGCTTGTGGTTTTTTTTGCATTTTTTTAATGTTTATTCATTTTTGAGAGAGAGAGAGAGACACAGTGTGAGTGGGGGAGGGGGAGAGAGAGAGGGAGACACAGAATCTGAAGCAGGCTCCAGGCTCTGAGCTGTCAGCACAGAGCCCGACATAGGGCTCGAACTCACGAACCACTAGATCATGACCTGAGCCGAAGTCAGACACTTAACCGACTGAGCCACCCAGGCGCCCCTTGAGCTTGGGTTTTGAAAGTAGTGTAGCAACATTTGACCAAGAAAGGCCAATCAGAGATCACAGATCTGCCCTGTCCATTATAATAGTTACTAGACACATATGGCTATATAAATGAAAAATGGCTAATAAATGAATTTAAGGGGCATCTGGGTGGCTCAGTCAGTAAGCATCCAACTCTTTTTTTTTTTTTTTTTTAATATTTATTTTTGAGAGAGAGAGAGGACGCAAGTGGGGCAAGGGCAGAGAAAGAGGGGGTACAGAGGATCTGAAGCTGGCTCTGTGTTGACAACAGAGAGTCTGATGTGGGGATTGAACTCACAAACTGTGAGATCATGAACCGAGCTTAAGTCGGACACTCAACCAACTGAGCCATCCAGGCGCCCTAAGCATTCAGCTTTTGATCTCAGCTCAGGTCTTGATCTTATGGTTGTGAGTTCAAACTCTCCACTGGGTGTGAAGCTTACTTAAAAAACAAACAAGCAAACAAAGAAATTGAAAATCCAGTTTCTGATAATTCAAGTGGATTATGCCACATGTGGATAGTGAGTACCACACTGGGAAGTGCATTACATTTCTATTATCACAGAAAGTTCTATTGGCTCTGTTGCTGTAGGATGTCTCTTGGGTGTTGGTATATAAAGATTTGACCGGGGCGCCTGGGTGGCTCAGTCGGTTGAGCGTCCGACTTCAGCTCAGGTCACGATCTCACGGTTCGTGAGTTCGAGCCCCGCGTCAGGCTCTGGGCTGATGGCTCAGAGCCTGGAGCCTGCTTCTGATTCTGTGTCTCCCTCTCTCTCTGCCCCTCCCCCGTTCATGCTCTGTCTCTCTCTGTCTCAAAAATAAATAAACATTAAAAAAAAAAAAAAAAAAAAGATTTGACCTCTATGAGAAGGAAGATTTATAAATTCTCTAGTTCCTTCATATTCTTGAATATACAGTTCAACCACAGTTTAGATCTATATTTACCATAACACTCATCTGGATACATCAAAAATAAAGAGCAAAAGTACTATATACATAGTGGTTGTTAAATCAATAGCTGTTGAAACTAAGACTGTGACAAACAATGATTCACACCAATTGACAATTTAATCTTGTAAGTATAGATCCTGGCATTTAGATGATGCTTAGAAATATCTGTGGACTCAAATTGGATTCAACATCACCATTTGAGCAACTGATTAAAAAAGGACAAAAACATTGTTATGATATTATTGGTTACTGAGCTGGTTTCAGGATAAACAATCCATTCTAGGCTGAATCCAAGGAGAATGAATTACTGGACTGACAGAAGGATGTCTATATAAAAAACTTAGGTTAAAGTGAGATTTTAGTATATTGACATACCTCTGGTTCTATGTTTGATATCAGATTCAGCTTCATTTCTCTTTCCCTCATTAGTGGAAATGGTATCCAGTTCACGGCAGATGGAGCTACAAATAACAGAATAAGAGAATTTTCCTCCTTTTTTATTTAACTCTATGCTCAATATCAGGCTTGAACTCATAAGCCCAAGATCAAGAGTCATATGCTCTACTGACTGAGTCAGGCAGTTACCCTAGAATAAGAGAATTTTAAAGTTGTTTCTTGGTCAACATTACCTAGTGTATGACAGCCACGTGAATCCTACAAGATTTTTGGTGAAAAAATTATGTGACCAACTAAATTTGGGATAGTCTAAAAATCACAATCTCTAATATGGATAGATAATTTTCTAATATGCATGGAGTTTTCCATGTATGTTAGCATAATAAAAACTGGGAAATCTTACAGTGGAGAACTTTTTATTTAAAAGTGGTTATTTCCCAAACTTATTTGAACTTATAATCTTTTTTTTTCTTAATGTTTATTTTGAGAGAGAGAGAGAGTGTGTGAGCAGGGGAGAGGCAGAGAGAGAGAGGGAGGGAGAGAGAGTATTCCAAGCAGATTCTGCACTGCCAGAGCAGAGCCCAACATAGGGCTTGAACTCATGAACCACGAAATCATGACCTGAACTGAAACCAAGAGTTTGATGCCTAACCAACTGAGCCACCCAGGTGCCCCAGAACTTATAATCTTTTTATTAGAGAACAGCAACTTGTGTTCTGCGTAACTCACTAGGAAATGTTGCTCTACTAGGGCATCATCATATAGCCTCAGAGCAGCTGCTTCTCTGGAAAGGATCTAGTCCAATCTACTTCAAATTCAGGAACCAATCACAAACAAAAAAGGAATGATCAATGATCTGGAACATACCTTATGGTTGGAACAGTAAATGGATCAAACTGGTCCACTTTCTGTACATCGATAGGCACAGAAATGCGACCTGTAAGGACCAAAAGTTATAAACTGATGACTGTGAAATACAGATCATTATGGGCTGTCTCCTATGTGTTATTTTGGCTAAATTTTAATCTAAGGCTTAGAAAAAGGGTTAGACTTATCTGTTGAAACCAGTAGTTGGAAATTACTTCCACACTAGCTGCATCTTTTATTTCTCTTAAAAAAAAAAAACCAAAAAATAAGTATGAAAGACTGTTGAGCTACTACATAGTGCTCTTATCTCTACTATTATTTCTATCTCCTTCTTCCTAATATCCTTTTATACAGAAGTACAGAATGATATCAAATTTAGTGAGTTCTGAAAATGAAACAACATAGATAAAAATAGTTCCTTTCATTATCTTGATTTGCTGAGATCGGAACAGACACCTGTATGTTGGAAATCTTTAGAAAGCATTTTGGGAATAAAATAGCATTATACTACCTTTTTACAATATCTACACCTGGGATACCACATAAAGTTCATCACATCTCAAAAATGAGATAATGAATCTCAAGAATGCCAGGTAAATAACAAGTTAAGATAATCAAGAGAATTGGGAGTTGCTGATTGAAGACAGAGTAAAAACTGCAGCTACTTAATGGGGAAAAGATATAATCAAAATGTATACACCTATGAATATAATTATTTACTGAAACTGAATTTTAGAATAAGGGAATAACCACTAAAGTTTTAGAATTAAGTTAAAAAAATATTAAGAAATATTAAGATTATTACCAAAAGAAGCTGAAAACACACAGTTGGCAGGTTTGAAAAGGAGCTATCCAAATATATGGACTAGAGAATCATTATAGATTATTAAAGGAAACTAGGCAATTTGGGAGGACTGAATGTGTGACAATTTCTAGGCACTTTACATTTTAGATTTTCACAATAACCCACTGAAGTAAGTACTATTATTATCTCCATTTCACAGATGAGAAAACCAAGGTACAGAGAGTAGTTTGCCTAACATCCCACAGCAAGTGGCAGAGTTGGATTATTGACTACTTATTGGATATTAGTTGTCCTAAAAAGGACAACTATATACAACTGCATATGTCTCCCGGTTGGATGAAGCAAAGTTTAGGTCAATATAGCCACCTTTATATCTATTTTAAAGTCAGTTTCATTCCTTCAAAACACCTAAGAAAAATGTGAAGGAGGAAAGCTAAAAGTATGGAAAAAGAACTGAGGGAGGAAGCATAGTGGGAACAGCACAGAACTCTGTGGTTTAAGAACTGAATTCTGTTTCTAGCTCTGTTGCAATTTGTTTTATGACTGTGGACAAGTCCCATTAACCTCTTGGACCACTGTTTTCTCATTTGTACAGTGAGAACTACCATCGTGTGAGTTCTAAGTACCTCTACAATTCTAACACTGAACCTCAAAAACCCAGATGAAAATTATTTATGTAGTGGAAACTCATCTGGTAGCTACTAATCAACAACTAAAACTTTCATTTTCCTTCTAGTTTTACTTTCTTTACATTGTACCTGTTTTAGGATGAACACTAAAAGGGCTCTTCAGTAAATGATTGATTCCTTTGCTAACATTGATATCCAGCCGTGGAAAACAGTACTGGAGCATGATCTCCCATTCAAGCCAGGGTCCACATTTGTCGTTTTTGGTATTATCCTAAAAACAGATGCAAGTCCAGCATGAGGATCAGTAGGAACTTTTGAGGATTTCTTTAAAAGTGGTTAAAAATTATTTTCAATAATCTTTAACTTACTAATAAGCAAAACAATCAGAATTTAATTAAGAATTACATTATTATATTTATAATAGAGATTTCGATGGGATATACCTGAGAGCTGATGGTTTTCTTCAAATACTCCCAACGCTGAAGTGAATTGTGATGCTTTTGGAAGTTTTGTTGAAGTTTCTCATGAATTGGTGACGAGTCATTAAGGAACACACTCATTTATGACACATTAATGAACAACTTATTTCCAGTATGTGTTACAACAAGGATAGCTGAAAGTTTACTAGAAATTATTGTTTTCTAAAATGCAAATATGTATATTTTTAAGTTTATTTATCTTGAGAGAGACAGAGACAGCATGAGCAGGGGAGAGGTAGAAAGAGAGAATCCCAAGCAGGCTCTGCACTGTGAGCACAGAGCCTGATGTGGGGCTTGAATGCACAAAACCATGAGATCATGACCTGAGCCAAAATTGATAGTCGGACGCTTAAATGACTGAGCCACCCAGGTGCTCCTCTAAAATGCAAATATTAATTGAACACATATCCTTAAAAAATCTCCTGTAAAAATATGATACTGATATGACAGAAAAAATGCCAAAATAAATATTTGGTTTAATGTAAAGCTTTCCCTGGTCTGTACAAATTTTGACTATATGATTCAGTATTCTTTAAGTATCCATTAATTCTATGAGGATCAAACTCCAAAATGAGGAAATGTCTTTCTGAAAAGGCTTCATTTTTTACTATATTCCAAACTAGAGATACTAAAATGCAGAAAAAGATGTTTTGTGTAAAAAGACTAAATTTGTAAGAGTACGTATATGAGAATATGCAGGCAGAACACATTTATAATATCATAGATAAATACATGTAGCTCACATAAAAATGGTCTTGGGAAAGGATATTTTCAGGAACAAGGGCTAAGATCTTATCCCAGCTTTCTTTATTTTCAAGAATATCTTGATCAACTAAGGCATAGTCTTCAAAGTATTTTTTTATTATGTTTATAGATTTTCTGTAGGAATAACAATAACAAAGTCCTAATACTATTTGTAATATATACACTGCATAACTTTTGTTGCTATTTGGGTGGCTAGTGCTTACTTCTACTGAATTTTTCTTAATGAGCATGTATTAGTCTAATAAGAAAAATACAAATAGAGTTTAGCTATGTAAAATGGGAATAATACCCCTTTGCAGGGTTATGAGAGTTAACTAAGACATTCTAAGGGGAAGAACCTACTGTAGATAGTACCTGGCTTAGAACAGATATTCAAGAAATGTTTACTTTTTTTTTTTTTTTTTTTAAAGTAGGCTCCACAGGCTTAAATTTACGACCCTGAGATCAATATCTGAACTGAGATCAAGAATCAGATGCTTAACCGACTGAGCCACCCAAGTGCCCCAAGAAATGTTTACTTCTTAAGCTCTACAACTTAGGTTAATAGCATCATAAATATGTAACAAGAAAGCAACCAAGCCAGGACAACATAATAATACATCAGTAGTAGAATGTGGGATAGAGTCTATAGTTTCTACTGTGAATTACTTGCTTTACATCTCGACAATTATATAGTGCTTAGCATTTTGCAGACTTCACATCTGTTTCATTTAATCTTTGCCACAACTCTCAGATAGAAGGAGATGTTTTTCCCGTCATATAGTTAAGGAAATAGAGGCTCTAATATTTTTATTAAGGTCTTAATAAGTTGCAGAATAGAGATTCTAACTCTTTATGTTTATTTATTTTTCAGAGAGAGAGAGAGAGAGAGCGCAAACGGGGTAGGGGCAGAGAGAGAGGGGGACATAGAATTTGAAGCAGGCTCCAGGCTCTGAGCTGTCAGCACAGAGCCCGATGTGGGACTCAAACCCACGAACTGCAAGATCATAACTTGAACCAAAGTCAGATGCTTAACCGACTGAGCCACCCGGGCGCCCCTAGAGATTCTAACTCTTAATGCAAAGCTCTTTTCACCCAGAGAAGTAGTGAGTTCAGTGGGAAGAGTATGGGTTTTGAAATTAGGCAGACCAGGACATGAATGCTGAATTTAACAATTATTTGTGTGGTGCCACGAAACTTATACAATCTTTTCAAATCTCACTTTCTTCATCTGTAAATGGAGATACCATCATGACCGTCATGAAGTTATTGTTAAAACCAATGAGAACATTTGTAAAACATCTGTCATGAATACTGCAGCATGAAGTAGTCATTCAATGAACTCTACTTATTATCATTGTAAAGTGCTATCCCAGTAGGGAAAACTGATAACAAGGCAATTCTAAAGGTAAATCAGACACAACTTAAACTGCATAGAGTCTTTTCCAACAGACCTGACAAAAGGGTGAATTTTTTCGCTTAGGTGGACTTTCTTTTTAACGTCTTGACCACCCTGAAAAATAAACCATCAAAAAAGAACTTCATGTATATGAAATAAATGAAATAACTTAAAAATTCCTTTAATGTGTTCTAAAGATACTGATTAAAAGAAAACTGTCAACATATAGAAGTTTAGATGCTATTTTATAGTCTCAATACTTGTAACTTTCTGGGTTACCTTTACTTAACATAATTGAACCAGAAAAGTAATTTTCCTTTTGTCACAAACAAAGATCTTAAAAAATGTAGCTACTATGATTATTTGATCTGCTGGTAAGATCATCTACTCTGGAATGTGGATGCTCTAAAAGTTTAATTTTGTCACTAAACATTTCAGGCTTGGTAACATCTAGCAAACAAAGAAATGTAAATTATCATTAAGATCTTACCTTTACAAGACTCAAATACTCAACTATCCCAGAACGTACTGCAGAGGACAATTTTCTAACTGATTCATCACAGACCCAACAATGAACACCTCTCCTTCCAGAATATACCCAGAGACGATGCTTAAATCCAAAGTCCTCTGAGGAGGGGAGAAATAATAGGTTTTAAAATCTAGAAATAAATTTATAAACTCCTGGTTCTTGCTTACTTCCTTAGCTTCAATTTTACCTCTTATCCACATGTACTCATGTTAACTCTACTGAATTATTTTTAGTTTTCTGTGTCCTCCATGCTTTTGCCTTTATGTCAATACCTATTCTGGTCTCTCTGCCAAGAATTTCTTCATGCCCCGGTATTTCCATTTCTCTCCCTGACCAATTGCCATTTATCATTAAAGACCCAGTCTAGGGATATTAAAAAAAGTTAATAAATTTAAAGTGTTTAGAACAGTGCTTGGCACATAATAAGCACCCTAGATAAGAGTTAGCTATTTTTAGTACATGTGCTGCTGAAGTGATCACAAGAGTTAGCTATTTTTAATATCATTATCATCTTTATCATTATCTTTTCCAGAAAGCCTTTTCTAATCCAGTCTTTTCCCATTCCTGTATGCACTCCTGCTGTTCTAGATCTCCAGGGAATGCTGGGCATATTACTCAACATAAGTATAATCTTCAATTTTATTCGTCTTCTTCTTAGACTGCATAACATACTTGAGGTAATCATTATCTTTCATATTTCTTTCCCTCACCTAGGACAGTATGTAGCACAAAGAGCTGCTCGACAGATGACTGAACTGGGAAAAAACTCACTGGTTTGATCAACAGCTTTATTAGAATTTGAACTACAACTTTATTCTAATCTTTTATTTTCTGGCCATATGTTTCAAGGAAACATGTTCAAAATTTATGAGAGTTGACTATAAAATGGTATAGATAGGGGTGCCTGGGTGGCTCAGTCAGTTGAGCGTCCAACTTTGGCTCAGGTCATGATCTCACAGTTCATGAGTTCGAGCCCCATGTTGGTCTCTGAGCTGATAGCTTAGAGCCTGGAGCCTGCTTCGAATTCTGTCTCCTTCTCTCTCTGCCCTTCCCCCACTCACACTCTGTCTCTCTCTCTGTCTCAAAAATAAATAAACATTAAAAATATTTTTAAATGGTACAGACAGACAAATATTCAGAGGAAAACAGATTCTTGCATTTGACCCCCTCAGACACTACCAATACTTGCCCTTCAGTGCTCGGTCGATTATGCGTATGGCCATCGTCATGAGGGTCCAGCACTTAGAACATATGTCTGCAGAACTGGAGCAGAGGCATCATTACTCACTGTTAGTGACATCACTCACCCTACCAGCAAGGCATGCAGCACTTACCTACAACATCTCCTCACATCGTCATAGTCTGTCATGTCAATGTCAAACACCAATTCTTTTTCCTGAGCCTGGAAAGCCCCCAGCTTCACTGTATTGTGTTGATTGGGCTACAGATAGGGGGAAAATATTTAAATATTTTAAATATATATACATACACACACACACACACACACACACACACACACACACACACACACACATATATAACCCAAAACAAACAAAAAAACCAAACAAAAAATTCAGTTTCTTTTTTTTTTATTTAAAAAATTTTTTTAACGTTTATTTATTTTTGAGACAGAGAGAGACAGAGCATGAATGGGGGAGGGTCAGAGAAAGAGAGGGAGACACAGAATCTGAAACAGGCTCCAGGCTCTGAGCTGTCAGCACAGAGCCAGACGCGGGGCTCAAACTCATGGACCGCGAGATCATGACCTGAGCCGATGTTGGATGCCTAACCGACTGAGCCACCCAGGTGCCCCTCAATCAGTTTCTATAAGAGCTGTCATGTTGCCAATTATGCTGTTTTCCACCCACACAAAAAAAGTGGCCAAAGAGAAATGAAGAAACCATAATACAATGCCAATTCTATTTCAAAGTTCATTAATTTGGATTCTGTGCATCCAGAATTGATGATAGTATACATTTACTTAAAACAGGTTTTGATAAATCTATATTGCCATAAATATTTTTTTTTCAGTTCTACTGAGATATAATTGACATGTAACATTGAATAATAAATATTTGTTATTTTTAGGTTTCTGATAAGGAAGAAAGTACATACAAATAATTAATGCCCTATTGTAAGCTGTTTTAAGGAACTTTAACTGTTACTGGACATATAAGTAACAAAAATGTATTTAAAATTTTTCAATAGGGGTGCCTGGCTGGTTCAGTCAGTAGAGCATGCGACGCTATCTCAGGGTTGTGAGTTCAAGTCCCTCACTGGGTGTAGAGATTACTTAAAAATAAAATCTTTAAAAAATAAATAAAATATTTCAATAATCCAAAATATCTCAATTAGTTCAAACTGAGCCTTTGGCTTAAGCTGTAAGTAGCCTCCTTTGAGGTTATGGATCACCAGGCATAGAAGGCAGACCGAATACAGATACTTATCTTGCTCTCCTAAACTTGCACAAAAATGATAGTAAAGATTTTTTTTTTTTGGATAGTAAAGATTTTCTTAAGAAAGGCATGTCTTGGGGCATTCCTGAGCCTGGGTGGCTTAGTTAGTTGAACGTTCAACTTTGGCTCAGGTCATGATCCCACAGTTTGTGAGTTTGAGCCCCACATTGGGCTTGCTGCTGTCAGCACGGAGCCTACTTTGGATCCTCTATCCCCCGGCCCCCTGCTCCTCTCCCACTTGTGCGCTCTCTCTCTCAAAAATAAACATTAAAAAAAAAAAAAAAAAAAAAGCATGTCTTTTAAGAAAGAGCCAAAGAAGAGAAGATACCACCACGATTTTTATAAGATACCCATAAAAGCTGAATCTTAAGCTCTCAGTAAGGAAAGATAAGAAGCAACCCAATTTACACCTCAGCATCCCTAAAAAACTCTGGTCACAATTGGTATCTCTGGAGTAAGAATGTGCACGTGCGTGCGTGCGTGCGTGTGTGTGGTGTTGGTAAAGCTAAGTTAAAAATCTTTTTATGAAGCAGTTCCCCAGATTCTTCCATTTACTCTGCAGAGCTAGGTGACTGTGCAAAGACACCTGAATTATTATCTGGAGAACCTCAAACAGTGGGTCTTTGGACTGGGATGAGGGGCAGGAACAACAGGTACAGCTGAAGAAAGATGTGTTGTACTGATATACAGGGGATTAAGTGGACATTTACATGTGGAAAGTTGAGACCCTGCCCTCTTCCCCTACATCTGTACCCTATCGCTGCCACCCGGGGAGGAGACCAGAAGATTCCTGTCTGACGAATCTGATCAGGAGTGTCAGGCACTGTTAAAGGCTCTAGGAATATAGATCAGTGATCAAAACAGATCTCTGTGCTAGTGGAGTTTTCATTCAAGCAAAGAGCTAGAGAAACTGACAACAGAGCTTCTTCCCAAAAAGATGACCAAGCCAGATCACCTTGTAATAAAGAAATCTAAGTCATGTATACAGAACTTCCAATCAGCTTTTTTAGTACTCTATTTTTATTTTTTTCAATATATGAAATTTATTGTCAAATTGGTTTCCATACAACACCCAGTGCCCATCCCCAAAGGTGCCCTCCTCAATACCCATCACCCACTCTCCCCTCCCTCCCACCCCCCATCAACCCTCAGTTTGTTCTCAGTTTTTAAGAGTCTCTTATGCTTTGGCTTTCTCCCACTCTAACCTCTTTTTTTTTTTTTTTTTTTCCTTCCCCTCCCCCATGGGTTTCTGTTAAGTTTCTCAGGATCCACATAAGAGTACTCTATTTTTATTTTTTTTTCTTTAAAAAAAAAAATTTTTTTTTTAACGTTTATTTATTTTTGAGACAGAGAGAGATAGAGCATGAACGGGGGAGGGTCAGAGAGAGAGGGAGACACAGAATCTGAAACAGGCTCCAGGCTCTGAGCTGTCAGCACAGAGCCCGACGCGGGGCTCGAACCCACAAACTGAGATCATGACCTGAGCTGAAGTCGGATGCTTAGCCGACTGAGCCACCCAGGCACCCCAAGAGTACTCTATTTTTAAATATAAGCAACATGCAAGACATTATCAGACTTATGAGGCAAGCCTCTAATATCAAAGAGGGGAAAAAACAGGAAAAAAAGCAACCTTGAGAAAACAAGACTGTACAACAGAATTAAAAAAAAAAACAAAACTATCATTGATATCCTCAGATAAGACATATCAATGAAAAAAAAAGTTCTTGGAAATTAAAATATAATAGCAGAAGTGAAAACCTCTGAGGAAATTCCCCAGAAAGTAGGGCCAAAGGACAAAAAAATAGAAAACAGGAGGAAAAAAAAATTAGGGAATCAGTTTAAGACACGTAATATCTGACTATAGGATTTCTGGAGAGACCAGAGAAAAATTATAGATAGGACAAATTGTATTAAAAAAAAGAAAAAGGTAGGGGCGCCTGGCCGGCTCAGATCAAGACCAGACTCTTGACCTCTGGGTTGTAAGTTTGAGCTCCATGTTGGGTGTAGAGATTACTTAAAAATAAAATCACGGAGGAGCCTGGGTGGCTCAGTTGGTTGAGCATCTGATTTCAGCTCAGGTCATGATCTCACAGTTTGCAAGCCCTGCATCAGGCTTTGTGTTGACAGCTCAGAGCCTGGAGCCTACTTCGGATTCTGTGTCTCCCTCTCTCTCTGCCCCTCCCTGGCTCACAGTCGGTCTCTCTTGCTCTCAAAAATAAACAAACATAAAAAAATAAAATAAAATCTTTTTTTAACTCAAAAATAAAATCTAAAAAAAAAAAAAAGTAAAAGGGAAATTTCCTAGAATTGAAGGACATGAGTTCATGATCATGAGTCCATCAAGTATTTAGCACAATAGGTACAAAAAGATGCATGTCAAGTGAAATTTTAGAACATTAGGGACAGAGGGGAGCAGAAAATCCTAAGAGCTTTCAGATCCAACACAGTGGGACAAGAATCAGAATGGGGGTCTTAATAGCAACACTGGAAACAAGTAGGTAATGCAAAATTCTAAGGGAAAATGATTTAGAAACTCAACCATTAGTTAAGCATAAATGTAGAATGAAGGTATTTTCCAGATACAGAAGGTATCAAATGTTTTGTCTTCCATGCATCTTTTCTCAGGAAGCTCAGGGAGGATGTGCTCTACCAGAACAAGGAAGTAAACCAAAAAGAGAACAAAGGATTTGGGTAACACAGGATCCAAAATAGGAGAGAGGTGGAAGGACATTGGGGTGATTACAAGATCATATTTATCCAACAGGCTTAGAGGGCAATCAGTCCAGCTTGGGGGTCAGAAGTCTGCCAGGGAAATTTTTTCAGGGTGAAATTGACAAACTACCTGTTAGGTCTGAACACATTGGGATATTCAGACAATTGGCAAGGAGTTTGGGGTTGACTTAGTGATTGACCCCTGATTTTTAATCTAACAAATATATTAGAAGCATGTGGAAATGGGAAGGTGAGGTGAGGGTAGGCAGTGAGGTAAAAGAAAGCTAAACTCTCATCTGCGATTGGAAAGTCAGTAGATAATGCTTAAAATAGAAAAATGGGAGAAATATAAAAATGTTACTTACAGACAAGGCGGCAAATACCTTAAGAATCAGCTAAAAGAAAGTGGTTGCCTCTGGGGAGCAGAAAATAATGGAAAGAGAAAGAGATCCTTAAAAAAAAAAAAAGCCTAATTAACCCATGCTCATGGATTGGAAGAAGAAATATTATTAAAATGTCTATACTACCCAAAGCAATCTATACATTCAATGTAATCCCTATCAAAATAACACCAGCATTCTTCCCAGAGCTAGAACAAACAACTCTAAAATTTGTATGGAACCAGAAAAGACCCTAAATAGCCAAAGTAATGTTGAAAAAGAGAACCAAAGCTGGAGGCATCACAATTCCAGACTTCAAGCTGTATTACAAAGCTATAATCATCAAGACAGTATGATACTGGCACAAAAGCAGACACATGGATCAATGGAACAGAATAAAGAACCCAGAAATGTATGGCCAACTAATCTTTGACAAAGCAAGAAAGAATGTCCGATGGAAAAAAGGCAGCCTCTTTAGCAAATGGTGTTGGGAAGACTGGAGAGCAACATGCAGAAGAATGAACCAGGACCACTTTTTTACACCATACACAAAAATAAACCCAAAATGGATGAAAGACCTAAATGTAAGACAGGAAACCATCAAAATACTAGAGGAGAAAATAGGCAACAACCTCTCTGATCTTTGCCGCAGCAACTTCTTACTAGACATGTTTCCGGAAGCAAGGGAAACAAAAGCAAAAATGAACCACTGGGACCTCATCAAGATAAAAAGCTTCTGCACAGCAAGGAAACAATCAACCAAACTAAAAGGTAACTATTTGCAAATGACATATCTGATAAAGGGCATCAAACTCAACACCCAAAAAACAACCAGTTAAGAAATGGGCAGAACACATGAACAGACTTTTCCAAAGAAGACATCCAGATGGCTAACAGACACATGAAAAGATGCTCAACATCACCCATCATCAGGGAAATACATTTCAAAATCACAATGAGATACCACCTCCCAGCTGTCAGAATGGCTAAAATTAACAACTCAGGAAACAACAGATGTTGGTAAGGATGTGGAGAAAGGAGAACCCTCTTGCACTGTTGGTGGGAATGCAAACTGGTGCAGCCACTCTGGAGAATAGTATGGAGGTTCCTCAAAAAATTAAAAATAGAGCTACCCTACAACCCAGTAATTGCACTACTAGGTATTTATCCAAAGGATACAAAAATGCTGATTTGAAGGGGCACATGCACCCCAATGTTGATAGCACAATATATTAGTAATAGCCAAATTATGGAAAGAGCCCAAATGTCCATCGACTGATGAATGGATGAAGATGTGGTATATACACACAATAGAATATTACTTGGGGATCAAAAAGAATGAAATCTTGCCATTCACAACGTGAATGGAACTAGAATGTATTATGTTAAGCGAAGTAAGTCAGAGAATGACAAATATCATATGATTTGACTCGTGGAATTTAAGAGACAAAACAGATGAACATAGGGGAAGGGAAGGAAAAATAAAAACAGAGAGGGAGGCAAACCATGAGACTCTTAAATACAGAGAACAAACTGAGGGCTGCTGGAGGGGTGCTGGTTGGGCAGATGGGCTAAATGGATGATGGGCATTAAGGAGGGCACTTATTAGGATGAGCACTGAGTGTTATATTTAAGTGATGAATCACTAAATTCTATTCCTGAAATCATTATTACACTATGTTAACTAACTTGGATTTAAATAAAATTAAAAAAAATGAGATTTATTCTCCTTCATTTATTCTCCTTAAAGAGAAGGAACAGAGCGACACTTTGGCCCTTCTATAGAGATTTCAGTTTTTTGTTTAAAAAAAAAAATCTTTTTTTACATTTATTTATTTTTGAGAGACAGAGTGAGATGGTGCACGAGTTGGGCAGGGGTAGAGAGAGGAGACAGAATCCGAAGCAGGCTCCAGGCTCTGAGCAAGCTGTCAGCACAGAGCCCCACGTGGGGCTCAAACCCACGAACCGTGAGATCATGACCTGAGCCCAAGTTGGACGCTCAACCGACTGAGCCACTCAGGGACCCCTAGAGATTTCTGTTTTAATCTCTATCCCTAAAGAGAAGTAGGGATGCCTGGCTGGCTTAGTGGTAGAGCATGTGACTCACGAGTTCAAGCCCCATATTGGGCACAGAGATTACTAAAAAAAAAAAAAAAAAAAAATTGGGGTGCCTGGGTGGCTCAGTTGGTTGAGTGTCCAACTCTTTTTTAAAAAAATTTTTTTCCCAACGTTTTTTATTTATTTTTGGGACAGAGAGAGACAGAGCATGAACGGGGGAGGGGCAGAGAGAGGGAGACCCAGAATCGGAAACAGGCTCCAGGCTCCGAGCCATCATCCCAGAGCCTGACGCGGGGCTCGAACTCACGGACCGCGAGATCGTGACCTGGCTGAAGTCGGACGCTTAACCAACTGCGCCACCCAGGCGCCCCGAGTATCCAACTCTTGATTTTGGCTCAGGTCATGATCCCAGGGTCGTGGCATGGAGTCCAGCATCAGGCCTCCGCACTGAGCATGGAGCCTGCTTGAGATTCTTTCTCTCTCTCTCTCTCTGCCCCTTCCCCGGCTTGCACTTCATCTCTCTCTAAAATTAGAAAAAAAAAATCTAAATAAAAAAAAGTAAGTAAAAAATAAACTAGCTTAAAAAAAAAATAAAGAGAAGTAAACTGCTCCAAAGCATTTTTCTTGCCTGCCTTTTTAAAATGTCTTCTCCCCTTCCCTTGGGATTTATATCAGAAAACCTGGGTTCAGGTCTCAGGTCTACAATTTGGAAACTGTGTCTCCTGGGACAAATTATTTAAGTTCTCTCAGCCTGTTTTCTCCTTGTAAAAATATAATGAGGATTGATATGAAAAATAAGTTATACGAGACATGGAAAAGCTCCATACAAAAGCTACTATCACATGAATGTATTTCTCCCCCCATGTGTGTATTTTTTTTTCTTTAAATGTTTCATTTACTTTTGAGAGAGAGCACAAGCAGTGGAGTGCAGAGAGAAAGAGGGGAACAGAGGATTTGAAACAGGCTCTTTGCTGACAGCAGACAGCCAGATGCAGGGCTCGAACTCACAAACTGTGAAATCACGACTTGGGCTGAAGTCAGATGCTTTAACCAACTGAGCCACCCAGGCGCTTCCCCCCATGTGTGTACTTTTATTTTTATTTATTTTTTAAAAATGTTTATTTATTCTTTGAGAGAGAGAGAGAGAGCATGAGCAGGGAAGAGGCAGAGAGAGAGAGAGAGAGAGAGAGAGACATAATCTAAAGCATGCTCCAGGCTCTGAGCTGTTAGCAGAGCCCGATGCAGGGCCTGAACCCACGAACTGTGAGACCATGACCTGAGCCGAAGTCGGGAGCTCAATCGACTGAGCCATCCAAGCGCCCCCCACCCCCATGTGTGTATTTTTAAGGAGAGAAAGAAGGGCAATTTTGGTATGTTCATTCATTCAACAAGTATTTACAGTGTACTCTCTCTGCCAGCCACTATTCTAGGCATTTAGACTGTATCAGTGACAATGGGTAGGAGGAGTGGGGCAAGTTGCAGTAGGCCTCACTGAATGAAGACGTGAGGAGGTGAAGGAAGGAACCGAGAAGGTATCTGGTAAATGGGTTCTGGGCGGTGGAAAGTGCTCGAGCAAAGGCCAGTGTGGCAGGAGTGGAGTGAGTAAGGCAGAGAGAGGGGCTTTTACTCTGAGTGAAATGAGAAGCCGTAAGAGAATGGTTTTGAGCAGAGGAATCACAGAATCTGACTTGTTTCTTTTTTAATTTTTTTTTAACATTTATTTATTTTTGAGACAGAGAGCATAAACAGGGGAGGGTCAGAGAAAGAGGGAGACACGGAATCTGGAACAGGCTCCAGGCTCTGACTGTCAGCACAGAGCCCGACGCGGGGCTCGAACCCACGGACCGCGAGATCATGACCTGAGCCAAAGTCAGACGCCTAACCGACTGAGCCATCCAGGCGCCCCAGAATCTGGCTTGTTTTAAAAGGATCATTGGCTGCTGTGTTGAGAATAGACTCTAGAGTCTATAGGAGCAAATTGTTAGGAAGTTTTTACAGTAATTCAGATGAGAGATGATGACAGTGGTAGTGGCACTGGTACCAGTCGTTGGATTTCAGATATTATTTTGGTAGACCTAAAGAGATTTCCTAATGGAAACAGATATAGGAGTATGAGAGAAAGAGAGGAATCAAGACTAACTTCATGGGATGCTTGGCTGGCTCATTGGGTATAGCATGTGACTCCAGATCTCAGTGTCATGTTGAATATAGACATTATTAAAAAAAATACCAAAAAACAAAAAACTCCAAAGCTGGAAGAGAATATGTAATTCTTTTAAAATTCCCTCATTTAAACCACGCTGACATCCTCATTTAGTCTTTTTAAAAAATAAAGTTCAGGGGAGGCGTCTGGGTGGCTCAGTCAGTTAACTGTTTGACTTCAGCTCAGGTCATGATCTCACCATTCCCGAGTTGGAGCCCCGTGTCAGGCTCTGTGCTGACGGCTTAGACCCTGGAGCCTGTTTCAAACTGTGTCTCCCTCTCTGTCTCTGCCCGGCCCCTGGTTGTGCTCTCTCTCTCAAAAATAATAAACATTAAAAAAAATTGTTAAAAAAATTTTATTATTATTTTTTTTAACATTTATTTATTTTTGAGAGACAGAGACAGAGCACAAGCAGGGGAGGGGCAGAGAGAGAAGGAGAGACTTAGAATCCGAAGCAGGCTCCAGGCTCTGAGCTGTCAGGACAGTGGCTGACGCCGGCTCGAACCCACTAACCATGAGATTATGACCTGAACCGAAGTCAGATGCTTAACCTACTGAGCCACCCAGGCGCCCCTCATTTAGTTTTTTTGCCCAATACTCAATTTTTTTGTCCTAGTGAGAATACAACCAATTCATTTCCAAATGATTTCCAACCAGTAATGTAGAGTATCAAGAACAACAGCAAAAAAAAATATTACAATCTACTTGCAAAAAGATAAATAAAGTGTGGCTCTTCAACTAGAATTAACTCTAAGAATGTAATCTCAAAACAATGGGGGGCTCCAACCCATTCTTGGTTTAAAAAATGAAACATAATACATAAAAAATTGATTTCTTACTCTGTGGGAGTATACTGCGCCTATATCAATCTTGTATGGATTCATTTTCTGCATCTCCTTTTCCAGATCACTCTGGTTGTTGAAGGATTGGTAGCGAATGTAAATATCATCTTTCAATGTGAATGAAAATTCACGGTGTTGAAAGTAATTCTTTGTCACTGCAAAATAAATATACAATTTTAAAGTTAATTTGGTATTTTATTTAGCACAGGGCACTATAACATCAACCAATGAGAAGATATTTTGAATAAGCCTGTGTGCTCAACACTGTGCTACATGCTAAAAAAAAAGACTTCCTAATTTGAAGGGGCTTACTATCCTGCATCTGATAGGAAAAAGTAAAAATGAAGAAAAAGATGCATTAAGTGTTTTAAATATGTAATGCCATCTGTCTCTCTTCGGTGGGCACTAATAAATTCAACTGCGAAGAGGTCAGTACCTCTCCTCTCCCGGGAGATGCTCCGCTTGTCCCTGATACACAACAGGCCTCTGTAGTTAAAGCTATGACCCGGTAATCTCCCTGGTTCAGGCGCCGCGGCCGGTAAACGGGGCACCGAATGTCAGTCTGACCAGGTAGAGGAAGGAGCAGCGGCTCGGCCTTTCTCTGTGGCCGGAGGCTGGTTACCCTAACCTCTCTTGGCCCATTTACACCTCAGAGGTGGTGGCGAGGTCTCGAGATAATGCGCGAAGGCGCCTGGCACAAAGCCTAGTGCATAGGAGGCACTTCTATTGTCATTCTAAGGTACCCTCCCAGAACCTCCTCACCGTCCCTTCCGAGCCACTACCCACTCCGCTCCCGGCTTCCATCACCTCCACCATAGTTGAGCCAGCGATAGTATTGGGCGTAGGGAAAAAGCCTCCGGTAATAAAGTTTAAGAAGCTCCGGCAGCTCGGCGGGGTCAAACGTCTCCATGGAGCGCGGGGCTCACTGTCTGCAGGACTACGACAAGAATTGGCGGGAATCACACAGCCGGAGCTTCTGTCACTACGCAGGCGCGCAGTGGCCGTGGCCGGGCGTCTGCGCCGGCTGCTGGGAATTGTAGTTCTCTCTTGGGGGTTGGCCTGGGCGTGGCGCAGTCTCTGCCTATCAGCACCGACGCTAGGTCCACCGTCCCTGTGGGTAGAAGGAAGCTGCCCCCTTTCCCGGAAGCTGTGCAGAAAGGTGAGCGCTTGAGCCTAGGTTCTTAAGATGAAGGAGAAAATGACGTTCTCCGCTAACTGTATGAATGTCTTAGAAATAACGCATTTGAACAATGTAAGCCAATATCTTTTTTAAGAGGGTTTGAAAATTAATTCTTCATAGAATTATTAGGTACGATATGTGGAAATAAACGAAGACCAACCTAATGAGAAAATCAAAGACTATTCGGAGCTTGCTATATAGCAAGGAGGTCAGCTGCAGACACTTGAGTTTTGGCAGAGTCAAAGGCAGGCAGAAGAGTGGAAAAGCTTTATAGTGGAGGGGGAGGGGAGAAGGTTTCAGGCTTGTTTGCATGGAAAAGCTGTAGTTGGACTAACTAGGAGTAGGGGCATTCTATGTGACTGATTCGGGGCTCATATTTGGCTTCCTCTGGTTGGTCCTAAATTGGAAGTGGCCACAAAATCTAGGGAGGCTGTCATTTATTAATCAAGTCCTGGCCATTTTGGGCCAGTTGCTACAGGGCTTTTGGTTTGGCTTCCTAAACTATCACTAGAGGCAGCAGTCTGACTTCTGTAAGTCTGACTTATAGCAGGCTGGCTTCCTGAGCTGTTTATTATAGATAAGGGGATTGGTTTCCTGGGTAGGCTTGTTCAGGTTGTGGGTCAGAGTTCTGTTTTTTGGTTTTTAAGTAAACTCTGTGCCCAAAATTGGGCTAGAACTCATGACCCTGAGTTGCATGCTCTACTGACTGAGCCAGCCGGGTACCCTCAGAATTCTGTTGTTTTTATATATTATCTGGCTACTCTTTGTATATTCAGTCTCTCAAATAGAACACCCCAGGGATCTTGCAATATCATGGAGAGCTTTCCGAGTAGGAAAGGAGCCTGTTTGCTGCTAATGTGCAAATCTGCCAATCAGTTGTACCTAGTAAAGATACACCTCATTGCAAATGTGGACTGGGGTGGGCAGTCTATAAAGCCATTATTTTCATGAATTTTATGTTTCCAATACCGATAGAAGAGAAAGGAGAAAATAGAATCTCTAGTAAGTTATTATTAGCCTAATCTTGAAAATGATCACTGGTCTCTCAGCTCCTGTGGACAAAGTGGTCAAAAGCAGGCTCTGGGCAGACTATACTTATTTGAATATTCCTTAAAACCTGGTTTCCTGCACAAATCTTAGTTGATTTTTACAATCCCTATGCATTTTGTTTTGGGTGAATTTTGTTATTGGGAAAGTCTTCACTCTTTTCCAGAGTGAAAAGTGCTTTTTTCCAGAACCACTTGTGTCTGGAATTTTTTTTTTTTTTTTTTTTTTTTTTTTAGTGTGTATTTATTTTGAGAGACAGTGCAGGTGGGGAGAGGGGCAGAGGAAGAGAGAGAATCTCAAGCAGGCTCAATGCTCAGCATGGAGCCTGACATGGGGCTCGATCTCACCACTGTAAGATCATGACCTGAGCCGAAATGGAGTCCAACACTTAAACACTTAACTTTTAGGAATTGACTTCTTTGGGATATTTGAGGGTACCCTATTTGAATTTCAGGACCACTAAGGCATGCAACACTTGAAGGGGCCAAGATATAAGGGGAAAAAAAGCAAAGGAAGTTATATTTATTGAGTTCCTACTGTATGCTCAATTTATTTAACGTTAGTTTTCTCATCAGGAAAAAGGGAATAATAATAATAGCTAATATTTATATAACATTTGCTGTGCTGTGAAGTACCCTTTTGAGAATTTCCCCTCTACTTTACACCTGTCAGAATGGCTAAAATAGGGGCACCTGGGTGGCTCAGTCGGTTGGGCGTCTGACTCTTGGTTTCGGCTCAGGTCATGATCTCATGGGTCATAGGTCCGGGCCCCGCATTGGGCTCTGTGCTGATGCCACAGAGCCTGCTTGGGATTCTGTCTCCCTCTCTCTCTGCCCCTCCCCTGCTCTCTCTCTCTCTCTCTCTCTCTCTCTCTCTCCCTCTCTCTCTCAAAAATAGATAAATATTAAAAAAAAGTATTAAAAAAAAGAATGGCTAAAATAAAGAAGAGAAGAAAAAATAGGTGTTGGCAAGGATGTAGAGAAAAAAGAACCTTTGTGAATTGCTGGTGGAAATGTAAATTGATGCAGCTACTATGGAAAACAGTATGGAACTTCCTCAAAAAATTAAAAATAGAAATACCATGATCCGTTAATTCCACTACTTGGTATCTACCCAAAGAAAATGAAAGCACTAATTAGAAAAGATATATGCACCACTATATTTATTGCAGCATTATTTACAGTAGCAAAGTTATGGAGGCAACCCAAGTATCCACCAATAGATGAATGGGTAAAGATGTGATATATTTATAGACCCATACAATGGAATAGCAATTAGCCATAAAAGAGAATGAGATCTTGCCATTTGCAACAACACGAATGGACCTAGAGAATATAACGCTAAGTGAGATAAGTGAGACAGAAAGACAAATACCTTATGATTTCACTCATGTGGAATCTAAGAAACAAAAAGACAAAGAAACAGACTCTTAGACACAGAGAACAAACTGGTGGTTGCTAGAGAGGAGGTGGGTAGGGGATGGGTGGAATAGATAAAGGGGATTAAGAAGTATTAACTCTCAGTTATACTCAGTTATTCTCAGTCACAGAAATAGTCACAGCATAGGGGATATAGTCTATAAGATTGTAATAACACTGTTGGTGACAGATGGTAACTACACTTATCGTGGTAAACACTGAGTAATGTATAGAATTGTTAAAAAACTTTTATCCTTTGTGGGGCGCCTGGGTGGCTCGGTCGGTTAAGCATCCGACTTCGGCTTAGGTCATGATCTCACAGTTTGTGGGTTTGAGCCCCGTGTCAGGCTCTGTGCTGACAGCTTAAAACCTGGAACCTGCTTTGGATTGTGTCTGCCATTCTCTCTCTGCCCGCCACGCCCTGCTTGTGCTCTATCTCTCTCTCAAAAATAAACATTAAAAAAATTTAAAAAATGTTATCCCTCGTTAAGAACCCTATATGGTAGATACTAATATTATCCCTATTTTATAGATTGAGAAATACGCAGAGAATTTAAATACTTCGTCCAAGTTCACACTAGCTCGTAAGTGGGAAAGCCAGATAGCCTGGATCCACAGTCTGTGCTTTTAACCCCTAAGCTACATGCTGTGTCTCTACAAGGGGTTGTCGTGAGAATGAAATGAGATAAAGTGAGAGGTTCCTGGCACACTTCATAGGCCAGAACCACTCAGTGTGAGAAAGCTATTGGGTGCAAGTGCTCTGGTATGGAGGTTTTTATCCCAGTTGCCACTGGGAGGCAGTATTGCCATTCAGTTGGTTTCCCCTTGTGCTTTCATCCACAGAGGTGCAAAACCCCTTTGTCCTTCAAGTCTTACACTAGGTACCATCCTGTTTACTTTTACTACTTACATCTACTGTCATCCTCTTTGGGTAACCCATCAGTCCCAGGTCTCCCCAAGTTATTTGCAGACTTTGACACTTACCTCCTGGATTTTCCTTCCAGTTCTACTCCTATTGTTATTCTGGGTGTTTTTAGCATGTAAAAAAAGATGATTTATTTGGTAGATAGATGCACAGTTAATGAACATTTGTACTGGGCACTTAGCTAGTCCTGGGGGGAAAATTAATGGCATGGTTTCTGTTTCTGAGAAAGTTACAGCCTAGTAGGGGCCAGAGACACAAATCAAAAAGTGTAATCAAGTGTTAGAGATACATTTGTAAACCAGCTGTCTTATTGGCATCAGCATTTTCCTTAAGACTTGGGTAAGATTGGTACGGGGAGCACAGGCACAAAATTGTAAATGGAATGGCACTTTTAGGAAACTGCCGGTGGTTCCATATGGACAGAGCTCAGACTTGAAGGGAAGGCCTGGTGAGAGATGGGGCTGAGAGGCAAGCCATGGCTAAAGCATTGCATGCCAAGTGAGGGAGTGTGGAAATAAAAATTATTTATCTTCCATTTTTGTTCAGCTTTGGTTAAAATTAAAATAAAATATTGGTCATATCAGTATTTGATGAGAAGTCTTGGGAGTAAATCATCTTGTTGAAATAAGTAAGTTGAAAATTTGAAGCACTCCTGTGCTAGTTATCTTCCTCTTTAATAAGGTAAGAAAGAGAATATTAGAGAATATGTTCGGATGATGCAAGAGCATAGTAAAGAGAGACTATCTAGTTGGGGCCAAGGTCATATTTAAGTTGAATTATGATAGGTTCAATCTCTTGTTATCATAAACTACTGAAAAGTAATAAAGAGCACCACTATATTTGTTTAATGGCAAAGTTTTAGTTTAATCTTATAGAGGTGATTCTTTGAACCACAAAGCAAATGATGGCCACAAAGCTGATAAAACATGTTATGGGACATTGCAATTGTTTTTTAATCTATATATTTGATATCATAGATAAAATTAAATTTTTTTCCACCTAAACTGTAAGTGAACCCATCAGTTTTTTGATAAGTAACCTGCCCATATATGTCTTATATGGGTTTTCTTATTAGTCATAAAACTACATATTCTTTGGGTCTAGCTTTCTTCTTGCAGACTGCTGAAAATAAAGAATAGCGTATTCAAATGAAAACACATCAAGCCTTGTTCCCCCATAGGAATTTGGATTGGTCAGAAGACAGTGGGGAGCCATGGAAGGCTTTTAAGCCAGGGAGAAGCATAATCAAAGTTGTGTTTTTGTGGAGGGCAGATCAGAGGGAAGAGAGCAACCGCAGGCAGAGCAACCCCAGAAACTGTTGCTAGAATCTAGGTGATGAATACCTATGGCCTGAACTAAGGCAGTAAAGTGGAGATGGAGGAATTTGGGTGGACAACCGATTTAAGGAGGTAGAATTAATATTGAACGGATGTGGGGAATGAGGAAGTGGTCTAGGTTGATTTCTCAGGTTTCCGGCTTGGGCAACTGGAGAGAAGGGGATTGTCTGGCACCTAGCGGGCACTTACTGCATTCTTTGAGTGCTTGTTGAATACATTTAGGATAGGAAATAACATGAAAATGAGGAGGATCTGATTGCGGTGAGGCGTCATTATTTCAGTTTTGAAAAGTTGAATTTGAGTTACCGCTGTGATACCCCCTAAGCACCTTATGCTTTTCTTTCATAGTCCCCATTAGTATGTAATTATATATTTATTTGTGGGAATAGATATTTAATGTCTATTTTTCCTACTAAGACTGTAAGTCCTAAAACTTCAAATATCAAGTCTATTTTACTCACCTCTACTATCTCCGGTAATTTGGTAGGACCTAGCACATAGTAGGGATTCTGTTTATGAAATGAATGGGTGAACCCAGGTGGAAGATGTTCAGCAGGCACTTGGATATGAGGAGCTAGATCTCAGGAGTGATCTGGACTGAAGGCAGAGATTTGCAAGTCATTAGCACTCAGATCAGGGTTGAAGCTGGTGATGACTGAGGATGTGTATAGTGAGAAGAGAAGAAAGGCCACGATAGAACTCTTAAAGACATTGACTTTAAAAACTGGGTAGAGGAGGGGGTGCTTGGCTGGTTCAGTCAGTAGAGCATGTGGCTCTTGATCCCGGGGTTGTGAATTTAAGCCCCACGTTGGGTGTACAGATTATTTAAAAATAAAATCTTAAAAAAAAAAAAAAAAGTGGGTAGAGGAAGAGAAGCCAGTAAAAGACAATGTGAATGAGTAGGAGAGCTGGGAGAGCATGATTTCTTAAGAACCAAGAGGGAAGAGTTATGACAGGGTGCTAATACCAATTCCAATCTGGGTGGGGGGTGTTCCCACATATCCAAACCAATTCTTCAGACACCAGCTGGATGTCCTACAATTCAGCTCGATTCTGACACTATTGACCTGGAGATAGCATCAGATTCCATGGGTTAAGGGTTCAATCCCATAAGACTGCCCCACTTCAGATGCCAACCGTAAGCCCAGGTAATCACCTGTGCTTCTGACCAACTGGCTATAAATCAGAGGGTCCCCCAAACCCCTCCTTGGGTTTGATTAATTTTCTGTAGCTGCTCACAGACCCCAGGAAACCCATTTACTCACTAGATTACCAATTTATTGCAAAGGATATGAATCAACAACCAGAAGAAGAGATACACAGGACAAGGTATGTGGGAAGGGGCATGGAACTTCCATGCCATCTCCAGATCTTCCTGAATCTAGTTTACACGTGTCCACCAACCTGGAAGCTCTCTGAACCCTGCCCCTTTGGGTTTTACGGTGGCTTCATTATGTAGGCATAGTTGATTAAATCATTGGCTGTTGGTGATTATACTCTATCTCTAACCCCTTGCTCCTCCCTGGAGGTCTGAAGGTGGGACTAAAAATTCCAACCTTTTTTTTTTTTTTTTTTTTTTTTTTTTTTTAATGTTTAGTTATTTTGAGAGAGAGAGAGAGAGAGAGAGAGAGAGAAATTGGGGGAGGGGCAGAGAGAGAGGGAGACACAGAATCCAAAGCAAGCTCTAGGCTCTGAGCTGTCAGTACAGCCACCCAGGCGCCCCTAAAAATTCCAGCCTTCTATTCCTGGTTGATTTCTGAGGCAACCAAGGAAGTGCTTGCCAAGTCATCTCATTAACATAAACCCAGTTGTGGTGGAAAGGGGCTTGTTAGGAATAATAAGTCACCCCTTTTACTTTCAGGGCTCTGAAGTGATTTCAGAGACTGAGGACAAAAGGTCAAACATTATAAGGAAAGATGTACCCATTGCTCTTTATCCCTCAGGAAATCTCAAGGGCTTTGGGAGCTGTGTGCCAGAAACATGATGAAGACCAAACATATGTGAAAAATATTTCTTATAAATCACAGTATTGCATACTGATATATGTTACAATATGGATGAACCTTGAAAACATTATGTTCAATGAAAGGAGCCAGTTACAAAAGGCCACATAGTGTGTGATTCCATTTATGTGAAATATCCAGAATAGGCAAATCTATAGATCTGGAGATTAGATTAATGGTTGCCTGGGGCTAGGGAGGGGAAGAATGGTGAGTGACTACTAAAGAGTACAGGGCTTCTTTTTAGGGTGAAGAGTGTTCTGAAGCTAGATACCCTGTGAATATACCAAAACTCACTGAGCCATACACTTTGAAAGGGTGAATTGTATGGTATGTGAATTTTATCTCAATAAAGCTGTTATTAACAGGGGCATCTGGGTGGTTCAGTCGGTTGAGCGTCCCATTCTTGATTTCAGATCAGGTCATGATCCCAGGGTCATGGGGTCGAGGCCTGCATCTGGCTCTGTGCTGAGCGTGGAGCTTGCTTGGGATTCTCTCTCTCTCTCTGTCTCTCTCTCTCTCTCTCTCTCTGTCTCTCTCTCTCTCTCTCTCTCCCCCCCGTCTCTGCCGCCCCCACTTGCACACATACTGTCTCTAAAAAAAGGAAAAAAGAAATCATTAAAAAAAAAAAAGGGGGGTTATTAACACACACAGACACACACCCTGGCTGCAGGCCCCAAGACTAAGCAGTTGCAGCTCTTTGGCAGGGTGTGTGACTGTATGAAGGCCGAGACCCCAGGTTTCAAGCAGCTGATCTCAGATGGGCAATCTGAGTGGGCTCTGCCTAAATTAGTCAGGTTCCCCTCTTCCTTACTCCAGCAGACTTTTACATCTTAGTATTCCAACTTAGATCAGAGGGTGGGGGCTGAAGGGATCAGGAAACTCTGGCTGGCCAGGGCAGCTCTTTTCTTTCTGCTTTTCATTTTGGTTATAACAGATCTGATTCTCCAGCTGAGCAAGGATGACACTGGTGAGAACTGCCAGCTTGGCCCAAGGGAGTAGAGTGGCCCGGGCTCTTACCACAAGAGGGAGATGTTTTGAAAGCAGGGCAGAAGGTGGAGGGTGGGCAGCATGGGGGAGTGGAAGGGGCCACTGCCCAGTGGGATTCATGAAGTCCTTTCAAGTCTCCAGTACTAGACTCCTGAGTCAGTGATGTGTGTGTGTTGGGTTGGGGAGGGGGTCTGTGTGGGGAGAGGTCTTGGTAATGATTTTTTCAAAATTTTCTTTTAAAGATTTTTAAAAAATTTTAAGTAATCCCTATACCCAATGTGGGGCTGGAACTCACAACCCCAAGATTAAGAGTCATACACTCTATCATCAGAGCCAGCCAGGTGTCCCAATTTTTTCTTTCCTTGTGGTAGGGTTCCTTCCCTAAGGAGAGAAAACAAAAGAGAAAAGAGGGGGAACCCCCCCCAAAACTTGAAGGTAACATGGCTATGCATCTATGTGACAACATCCCTCATGACCTTGTAAACTGAGACTACTTAATCAGACTACATGTTTGTGTGTGTTACCATATATGGGAGACAAAGAAACAGAAAATGTATAAAAAAACTATGCCACGGGACTTTCGGGGCCCAGTTCTTCAGGTATGAACCCGACTGAGTGGTGCCGGCAGGAATAAAGTTGCTTCCTGGAAAGAAAAGCCTCGGTGTCACAACTCTGTGCGAGAATCCTGCTACATCCTTTTATTTATTTATTTTAATTTTTTTTCATGTTTATTTATTTTTGAGAGAGAGAGAGAGAGAGACAGAGTGCAAGGAGGGAGGGGCAGAGAGAGAGGGAGACATAGAATCCAAAGCGGGCTTCAGATTCTGAGCTGTCAGCACAGAGCCCCATATGGGGCTTGAACTCATGAACTGCAGGACATGACTTGAGTCGTAGTTGGACGCCTAACTGACTGAGCCACCCAGGCACCCCTCCTTTTATTAAAAAAAAAAAAAAAAAAAAAAAAAAAAAAAAAAAAAGTTTATTTATTTATTTATTTTTTTTTTTCAACGTTTTTTATTTATTTTTGGGACAGAGAGAGAGCATGAACGGGGGAGAGGCAGAGAGAGAGGGAGACACAGAATCGGAAACAGGCTCCAGGCTCGGAGCCACCAGCCCAGAGCCTGACGCGGGGCTCGAACTCACAGACCGCGAGATCGTGACCTGGCTGAAGTCGGACGCTTAACCGACTGCGCCACCCAGGCGCCCCTATTTATTTATTTTTGAGAGAGGGAGAAAATGAGAGCTGGGGAGGAGCACAGAGAGAGGAAGAAAGAGAATTCTGACCTGGGGCTAGATTTTACAAACCATGAGATCATGACCTGAACCCAAATCAAGAAGTAGGATGCTTAACTGCCTGAGCCACCCAAGTGCCCCCCAATTTTTCATTTTCTTAAAAGATCTTTCAGCTTTGATTCCTGAAGAAAATGTCATCACCTTTTTGTTTCTGCTTTTAAATCTTCATTTCTTTGTTGTTTGGGAAAGTATTATTTAAAAGTTGAGGATGGTTTTATACTTGCAAATAGGAACCTCTGGGTATGCTCCATAAACTGGGTTTCTTGACACTGGTGAAAATCAACTCTTTCATAGTTAACGTGGTAGCTGTGGGGTAAGTTTGTGAAACTGTGGGTAAGCAAAAGGGGCCTTCTCTAATTAAATCGTGAGAATTGTGTTGCTAAAGTTTGGTAGTCTAGTTTGGGTCCTGCCCTAACCCCACCCCCAACAACCCCACCCCATTTCCCATTGCAAGCAAGCTCTTAGCAGTGGGGAGTGGTGAAATTTTCTTTCTTTCTTTCTTTTCTTTCTTTCTTTCTTTCTTTCTTTCTTTTTCTTTCTTTTTCTTTTCTCTTTCTCCCTCTGTCTCTCTTTTTCTCACCCCCTCTCTCTCTCCCTCCCTCCCTCACTTGGCCAGTAAACAGGGTTTAATAGTTACATTATTACTTCCCACTTGTTCTGTGGAGAGCAGAGAAGAAGGAAAATTCCAAAGGCTGTTAAACAAGAAGTGTTTGAAATCTGACGTACAATCCCAAACAAGAATTCCTCAGGTAACATTTTTCCTTCTCTTTGTGGGATCTTATATAATGATATGAAATGAAGTGTGATATTAAAAAAAAATGCCTTTTGCTGGAGTATTTGCTAATTTTTTCCCATTTGGCAGAACTTAAGTCACTTTTTGGAATGAGGCTGAGATTGGAGAATGTTAAAATTTATTCTTGGACATATGGAACATCTTCAAAAAGAGTTAGAGGTAACCTAAAGTAAAAGACACATATACACTAAGGATATTAAAATGGAAATTGAGTGCTCGCTTGGCAGCACATATACTAAAATTGGAATGATACGGAGAGGATTAACATGGCCCCTGCACAAGGATGAAACGCAAATTTGTGAAGGGTTCCGTATTAAAAAAAAAAAAAAATGCAAATAGGAGTACAAAAAGAAATAGAAAATCAAAGTGATAGAAGAGAGAAGAAAAAATGCTGTCTACAGAGGCTAAGAGAGGGGCTTCTGATCAGCTCAGTCGGTTGAGCATCTGACTCTTGATTTTGGCTCAGGTCATGATCCCAAGGTGGTGGGATTGAGCCCCCTGTTGGGCTCCATGCTGGGTGTGGAGCCTGTTTGGAATTCTCTCTCTCTCTCTCTCTCTCTCTCTCTCTTTCTCTCTCTCTCCCTCTCCCTCCCTCCCTAACCTTCCCCCTCCTGCTTCCCCTGCCCCGCTTGCACTCTTTGTCCGTCTCTAAAAAATTAATTAATTAAAAATGAATTTAAAAAAGACTAAGAGAATTAACTATGAACATTAAATTTGGCTTTGAACTTCTAAGATAATACCAAGAACTAGGTAATTTAAAAATAATCAGTAGCATACTATTTACTTAGAAAAGACAAAGTCTCTACTAGTACTAAATGCATGACAGGATTTATTATGTGGGGTCTTGCACACTGTACAGATGCACGTTGCTCTTGTTAAAAATTTTGCAAGCAAATGCAGAAGTGATTTGCCTCAGACTTTTTTCTTTCTTTCTTTTTTTTAATGTTTATTTATTTTTGACAGAGAGAGAGAGAGCACAAAGAGGGAGAGGGAGACAGAGAATCCCAACCAGGCTCCTCCCTGACAGCAGAGAGCCCTATGTGGAGCTTGAACTCATGAACTGTGAGATTATGACCTGAGATGAAGTCAGGTGTTCAACAGACTGAGCCACCCAGGCACCCATCTTTTTTTTTTTTCTTTTCTTTTCTTTTCTTTTGATTAAAGAAGTATTTTTTTGGGGCGCCTGGGTGGCTCAGTCGGTTAAGTGTCCGACTTCAGCTCAGGTCACGATCTCACGGTCTGTGGGTTCGAGCCCCGCGTCGGGCTCTGGGCTGATGGCTCAGAGCCTGGAGCCTGCTTCCGATTCTGTGTCTCCCTCTCTCTCTGCCCCTCCCCCGTTCATGCTCTGTCTCTCTCTGTCTCAAAAATAAATAAGACGTTAAAAAAAAATTAAAAAAAAAAAGAAGTATTTTTCTTTTTCTTTGTTCTTTTTTTTAGAAGTATTTTTATTTTTCTAATTTGAGTCAACATGCAGATCAAAAGTGGATGGTTCAGTGAATTTTCACAAAATTAATACTTAAGTTACAGCCACGCAGGTCAAGCAATAGAACATTAACCAGCACTGCAGACAACCCCCTAATACCTCCCTCAATCTCTGACCCCACTCTCTTCCCCAAGGGTAACCATGAATCTGATGGGTAGCAACATAGATTACTTTTCCTATTTATAACTTTGGGTAGGTGGAATCTACACGAATTTCTTTTGTGTCACACACAATATTATATTTGTGAGATTCGTTCATCTAATTGTGTATAACTGTAGTTTGTTCATTTTTGTCACTGTATAGCATTCTGTTGTGTGAACATATTTCAACTTATTTATCCATTCTATTGTTGGTGCATATTTGGGTTGTTTTCAGCTTTTGGCTATTACGCATAATGCTGCTATGAACACATCTTATGATGCACATATGCACATATTTTGTGGCCATCGTTATTATGTACCTAAAAGTGGAATCTTTTAGTATAAGAAGGTGGATCTTTATCTTGGGTAGATAAGGGCAAACCATTTTTTTTCAATTGATTGAATCAATTTACTCTTTCACTGGGAATGCTTGCTTGTCTATATTCTTGCCAACACTTGACATTGTCAACTTTTTTTCAGTTAAAACATTATGGTGGGTGCATAGTGGCATCTATAATGATAAACATTTATTGGCTTGACTGACATCTAGTCCGTATGTCCAATAGGGGAAGAAAGAATGTTGTGGTGGATCAGTCCGTGAATCCATGTACTGATTATAGACTTGCTCTTAGGATCAATGACTAGACTGATTGGAGTTTATAGACAAACCCAGGTCTGAAGATTTGAAAGGAGGGAATAAAGGCTGCCTCTTATTTTGCCGTGCACTATATTGCAGAGAGATAGATCCTCTGCTTGAGATTGAAGAAAGTCAGGGTGAACTAGCATGGTCCAGTATGGTGATAAAGAGCTGATAGAAATGATTAAGGACGTTGCAATACATGGAGTTTCACATACTATGAAAAAGTGGTGGCTGAATGCACCAGACAGTTTGAGTTCCCATGGTGAAATCTTCTTTTGAATTCTGGAGGAAGAGGTAGGGCTTATAGAGAAAGGCCTAGAATGGCACTGATAAAGCAGCAGCAACCAAAATAATACTAATAATATCTAACAATAATACAGTGTTTTTTTGTGTTAACTCATTTAACTCTTTCAACAAATCACTGAGCTGTACTTTTCCCATTTTGAAGATGTGCAGCCAGGTACAGAGAGGTTAATCCACTTGCCCCAAGCCACACAACAAGTAAATAATAAAGTCTGGATTTGAACCGAGGTAATCTGGCCTCAGAATCCATGCTCATGATTTTATGGTGTCCACAAAATTAGGGTTGGGGGCAGAGGAGCTCATGCAGAGAGATTCTTGGAAAGGAAGAAAAGGAAAAGTAGGCAGGGAATTAGCCAGGTAGTCTCATTGATATCAACTAGTGTTCTGACAAATGAAATACATTCTGCACTGTTGCTAAAGAGGAAAATCACGGAAGTCTGAAACATCTCCAGATTTATATGTGAGAGTCTTTGGCACACAACAAACACAATGGCTGGTTAGGGAAGCCCAGTTTAGCAGACAGCCTAACACTGAGGATTGATAATCTTCCCTCCTTTTCACACCTGTATCAGGTTTTTATGGTTGCTCTACTGAGGGATAGATGACAGAGTATCATGGCTAGTTGCTTTTGGGTTTCTGGGTTGCAGAGAAACCAATCAGGGGCAGTAGTTGATATTTACATTTCTAATATCCATGCCAGTGGTTAGGGACCCTATATTTACCCAGATCCCCAGGCAACCAGAAAGGTCAATTCTTGGGCTCCAAACCCTCCTGCTTTCTCCTTGGGGCCCTGTCACTAAGACCTGGGCTGGGGAATGGAATCTGGAGACTGATAATTGGGAGGGAGGAACAAAGGAGGGACACCCTAGTGGGTGCTTAGGCAGAGATTAAACCATCTCTGCTTTCCTGGAGCCCCTGGACATGGCCTACTTCCCCACACCCTCCTTACATCTTTGTTTCCTCTTCCCCTAGCTTCTCCTTTTTCCTCATACTTACATTGCCCCATTCACAAATATAAATAACTTCCCTTGGAGAAGAGCTCACTCTAAATGGGGAGAGGAGGAAGGAAATTTCAGGCTGGGAAGTGGCCAGAGTGACCTCTGACCTCTATATAGTTCATGTAGATAGTCTCAGGACCAAGTCTCCAGGATAGAATGGGTCAATGACTGCACCGTTGGTAAAGAAAAGGCTCAGGGGAAACACCTATAGAGTCATGTTTGGACTCAGTCATCTCCAGCCCAAGGAGGTAGCTCAGTGAAAACACTTACTTAGCAGAACCCAGCCCTCAGTATTGCTCATCTCCTTGAGACTTCTCCCAGAGAAGACTTTGCCTTTTCTCCTCTCAGCCTCATTCGGGTTGTTCCCCATCCTTGCCAACGCTTGTTATTTCTTGTCTTTTTGGCTCCTGTATATATATATGTATATATTGACTGTATGTATGTGGCTTTGTTTCTGGGCCATTGATTCTGTTCCATTGATCTATATGTCTGTTTTTATGCCAGTAACATGCATCTTTGATTACCATAGCTTTGTAGGATAGTTTGAAATCAGGACGTGTGATGCCTCCAACTTTGTTCTTCTTTCTCAGAATTACATTGGCTATTTAGGGGTCTCTTGTGCTTCCCTAAGAATTTTAGGATTCTTTTTTCTACTGTGAAAATGCCATTAGAATTTTGATAGGGATTGCATTTATTTATTTATTTTTTATTTTTTTGTTTTTGTTTTTGATAGGGATTGCCTTTAATCTGTAGATGGCTTTGGGTAGTATGGGCATTCCAACAATATTCTTTTTTTTTTTTTTTTTTTAATTTATTGCTTTAAGCAATCTCTACACCCAATGTGGAGCTCAGACTCATGACCCCCAGACCAAGAGTTACATGCTCTTCTGACTGAGCCAGCCAGGTGCCCCAACAATATTAATTCTTCTGATCCATGAACATGGGATGTCTGTCCATTTATTTGTGTATTCTATTTCTTTCATCAAAGTCTTATGGTTTTCATTGTACAGATCTTTTACCTCTTTGCTTAAATTTATTCCTAAGTATTTTATTGTTTTTGATGATATTGTAAAGTGAGTTTGTTTTCTTTATTTCTTTTTCAGGTAGTTCATTATTAGTGCATAGAAATGCAACTGATTTTTATATGTTGACTTTTTTTATCCTGCAATTTTACTGAATTTGTTTATTAGTTCCAACAGTTTTTTGGTGGAGTCTAGGATCTGCTGTATATGTTGAACCGTCCTTGCATTCCAGGGATTTGAAACTGGAAGTCATCCTAGGACTCCCCCATCTAATCACTAGGTCCTAGGACATCTGCCTCTTGTATATTCTAAGTCCTCCCTTCCTCCTCAAACCCACTGCATGGCCAACTCTTTCATCTGCATGTCTTCCTTCAGATGTTGCTTTCTCCATGAGGCCTACTCTGACCACTGTATTTAATGCTACAAACTATCCTTCCTCCAGTACTCTTGATGCCCTTTATTCTGCTCTTCCTATTTTTTCCAAAGTGCATACACTCTTCTAACATGTTTATTATGTCTATCGTTTATTTTATTTATTTATTTACTTACTCACTTACTTACAGTGAGTGCACACACACGAGCAGGGGAGGGGCAGAGGGAGAGAGAGAATCCAAGCTGGCTCCATGCTTAGCGTGGAGTCCAACGTGGGGCCCCATCTCACCACCATGAGATCATGACCTGAGCTAAAATCAACAGTCAGACACTTAACCAACTGAGCCACTGAGGCTCCCCTGTTTTACTTATTTAAAAGCTTTATTAAGATATAATTCACATATATAGTTCATACATTTAAAGTATACAATTCAGTTGCTCTTAATATATTCACAGGGTTGTGTGATCATCACCAAAATCAATTTTAGAATATTTTTATCATCCTAAAAGGAATTCCCTTACTCTAGCATTCACCCACCATTTCCTCCAAATTCCTTCAACTCATCCCTAGGCAGCTACTCACCTACTCTTTGTCTCTATAGATTTGCCTCTTCTGGAAATTTCATGTAAATTGAATCATATTGTACAATATGTAGTCTTTTGCAGCTGATTTCTTTCACTGAGCATAATGTTTTCAAGGTTCCAAAGCAACTGCACCATTTTATGTTTTCACCAGCAGTGAATGAGGAGTGAGCACTTAATGCAGTGCCTGGCACATAGTGGGTGCTCAATAAATGCTTATTGAATGTATGGATAAGAAAATGTAGGACACAATCTACATTTTTTAGCATGCCATCCAACAGCTTTCCTGATCAGGTCCCTACCTATTTTTTTCCAGCATTGTCTCTTGCTATTCCATGGCCTCTAGCCTTATAAACCTCTTTGCCTTCTTACATCCTGTTCCTGCTGCCTGGGGTATCCTTCTTGTCCTTCTGCTTTGTGTGCTGAGCTTCCGTTCACCTCTAACAATATGTCTTCCCTTAATCCTTTGGCAAAAATAGGTGCTTTCTCTTGTTGTCTTCTCCACATTTTCTTAATAATTTGTTTCTATTTTGGGGTACCTGGGTGGCTCAGTTGGTTGAGCATTCGACTTTGGCTCAGGTCATGATCTCATGGTTAGTGAATTCGAGCCCTACATCGTGCTTGCTGCTGGCAAAGCAGAGCCTGCTTCTGATTCTCTGTTCCCCTCTCTCTGCCCCTCCCCCACTCATGCTCTCTCTTTTGTTGTGTGTGCGCTCTCTCTCTCACAAAAATGAATAAACATTAAAAAAAAACATGTCATCTTGAAGACAACCTCATGTTTATTTAAAAAATAATTTGTTTCTATTTCTACATCCCCTACTAGTTCTGCGAGCTTCTTAAGGATTGGCACTCTGGTACTCTTCTACTCATCTGTGTATCCTCAGTGCTTACCCAGGGCATGGCACACATTTAATAAATGTCTGTTTCAATGAACAAGTAGAGGAAATAGCAAGAGCAATACCCCAGAGGCAGAAATACACTGGTAAGTTTGAGAAACAATAAGTTTTCTAACTTGATTTGTTAAAAAACAAAATTCAACTGAGTAAATTTGAGGATCTAATTGATTTTATTAAATGATTCATGAATTGGGTAGTATCCCATTTAGCAAGTAGAGGAGAGCTGTACTGAGCTGTTTCCTTGGAAAAAGAAAGATTTCTAAAGGCAGTGAGAGTGCATTTAAAAAAAAAATTATTAGCAAGGAATGTATTATTTAGGCAGGATTGCCCTCCTAAGGGGAAAGAGTCTATGGGGGATTATCTCCTAATGTTGACCAGGAAATTCAATTTTGGCTGGTTAAAGTTACATTCCCAGGGAGGTTGAAACTGTAGTTAGCTTAGGTATTAAATCTTGGTATACAGATGTTATGCCCAGAATTCGTGATCCCCAAATACCGCCAGGGAGCCGCGTCCGATGTAAAAGCAAAAGAGCCTTTATTCGAGCTAGCTCGAGCTCAATCCCCTACCTGCACCGACGCAGCGGTGAGATACAGGGGAGAGAGGGCGAGTTTCAAAAGGACAAAGGTTTTTTTGGGGACTAGGGGCAGTTGGTGAGGTAATGGCTATGGCCTCAGCCGATTGGCTGGGGAAGGGTCCTGGGGAAGGGTCCGAATCCTGTTAGGCAGGTGAGGGGGGGGGTTACTCAAGGGGAGGAGGTGTGGTCAAGGTGAAGGACACAGAACAAGATGGAGTCCGCCGGCGTAGGCCCGCCCTTTCACAGACATGGGGCCTTAACATAAGTGACTCCATTTGGGGCCTATGGTTTTCTTTTTAAAATTACCCCCTCTTGATCAGACTCTCAGTTTAAGTGAGACATGATAAAAAAATTTTTTTTGAGATATGATAAAAATTTAAAGAATTAGCACCACTCTCAGCTACCATTCTGTAGTTTTCATAGCTTTTAAAAAACAAAATTCAACCCAGTAAATTTGAAGATCTAATTGACTTTATTAAATGATTCATGAATCAGGCATCATCCCATTTAGCAAGTAGAGGGGAGCTCTGAGGAGTTATACAAAATGGGAGGTTTTTATAGGAAGGAGAGTAAAGCAAGAAAGTTGTTAGTAAAAGAAAAGGATTGTTCTAGGCAAGGTTGCTTTCCCTTAGGGGGAAGAATAAAGGATCTTACCATGCAAATTACCCCATTTTCCTTTGGGGGATGGAAAAGGCCCAAGTGGCAGGCTCATAGGTGCTGATTGCAAAATTCCTGACTCACTGGTTGAGCCTGTATTTCTCGGGGAGGATGAAATTACAATTAAATTAAGTATTAAGCCCTGGTTTGGGGACTTGACCTATGCGACACCATTTTGGGCCTGTGGTTTTCTTTCTTTCTTTCTTTCTTTCTTTCTTTCTTTCTTTCTTTCTGTCTGTCTGTCTGTCTGTCTATTTATTAGGCTCCATGCTGGGCATGGTACTTGAACTCAGGAACAAAGTGGAGCTTGAACTCATGACCCTGTGATCAAGACCTGAGCTGAGATCAAGAGTCGGTTGCCCCCCTGAGCCACCCCAGGTGTCCTTGTGGTTTTGTCTTTTCTTTTCCTTCTTTCTTTCTTTCTTTTTTTTTTTTTTTTGTTAATGTTTATTTTGTTTTGAGAAAGAAAGAAAGCCTTGTGCACATGCATGAGTAGGGGAGGGGCAGAGAGAAAGAGGAGAGATTCCCAAGCAAGTTCCAAGCTGTCCTCGCGTAGCCCTATGGGCTCAAACTCACGAACCATGAGATCATGACCTAAGCTGAAATCAAGAGCTGGATACCTAACCAACTGAGCCACCCAGGTGCCCCCGTTTTCTTTTTAAAACAGCTTTTGTTGATCTTTTGTTATTCAAAGGTCATGACGTGTTTTTGCCTAATCTGAGATATTCACAAGTTACAACTTCAGGTTCACAATTTTTGAGTCAGTTATCCTCTTTGTTCTTTTTCTGATGTCTAGTCTTAAGGAGATCATTTGGTTGGTGGTCAGTGGCTGTGAACATACATTTAAAACTTTTTTTTTTTTAATGTTTGTTTATTTTTGAAGGAGAGCAAGGCAGAGCATGAGCAGGGGAAGAGCAGAGAGAGAGGGAGACACAGGCTCCAGGCTCTGAGCTGTCAGCACAGAGCCCGATGTGGGGCTCAAACTCACAAACTGTGAGATCATGACCTGAGCCGAAGTCGGTGCTTAACTGACTGAGCCACCCAGGTGCCCCGCATTTAAAACTTTTGAGAGAATACAACACACCGGGGAGATTATTATGATTATTATAATTCCCAGTGTTTGAAGTGTACTTTGAAGCCATGGTCCCCAAGATCCAAACCAATCAAAATCAAATAAATCAAACAAAGACCCAATGGAAGGAGTCACCTTTTTGAGCCAAGTGGCTTATTCAGTGATCTTATGTAACTGAGTTTTAACCTTCCCAGAAGTATTAATCCAGGTATAGCACGTGGTGTTGGCCACAGCAGAGACACCTTGTTCAGCTAACATATCAAGGGCTATCCTATTATGAAGAACAACTTTGACTAGAGAGTCTAAGGATCCTTGTTGGGCAGCTATTGTTTTAGCAAAATTCTGCAATATCTTCAAGAGTTAGGGAGAAGTTTCTGATCATATTCTCATTTATATTTACTCCTAAACAGGAAAGTATGGCCCTCCAAAAAAAGTGAGTCCTAAGACGTGAATGCCTCCGGGTAGGTTTTTTCTAATTTGGTAATGACAGTCCAAGGAAACTGACCAATGAGATGTCTTGTTTCACTTGTGAAAATTTAGGGACACAGATAACCTAAGAGGCATTGCCCAGCTGTGTGCCAGCTATCTAGGCATTGTAGCCCCATGGATAATGATAACTACCATGGACAAAGGCAAACCCTGACAAGGCACAAACCAATTCCACTAAGGAGGCACTGTAAATGGACAAGTAGGAGATTTTGATGACAAATCCAGTAGTCTGAAAGGCAAAGGTTTCACTCCTAGCCATGGCCCAGGAGATGTGGATGATAGTGTTGTCTTTCCAGGTGAGTGCCAGAGTAAAGGAAAGAAAGGGAAGAAGAAAGGGTTTTGTATTTAAAGTATGAAGTCTTGATCTGGCATCTTGGCAGGAAGCAGTCTACCTCAATGTCAGCTACTTCTCTTCCTAGTCACTTTGATTTGGAAGTCTCCAGCCCCTGGGTAGGACCAGATGTCAGGTGGGACCTTATTCAGCTATGAGATACATGTCCAATGTTTAATTCCCTGAAGTTTGGCTGCCATCTGGGTAGCAAAGAGGATGTGATGTAGTCACTTCTAAGGAGGTTCAAAGGCAGTTTGAACTTTTCTCTTTTCTTTTTCTTTTACCTGTTTTTCTCTTTTCTCTTACCTGTTCCAAACCAGAAGGATGGGAGAAAATTGGAAACATTAATTTGGAGAGTTGTAGCCAGATTTTTGAGGAGACTAGAAGAATTTAGGATCCAGTCCAATTTACAGGTTTATAACAGAACCTCAAAGACAATTAACCAGATTAGAATCTGGTTACAGACAAAGATGTAAACATAATTTCCTCTCTCCAAAACTACCCTCATTTTTTAAATAGTAAAAATAATTTGTTTGCATTAAACCTTGCCTGATTATTTATGTAAGTGCAGCAAGAATGAATAGTGAGTGACTATACAGGCTCTTTGTAAAATTGCTTTGCTGGAAACGTGTAAGCAAGGTGCCACGTTGATTTTGTTTAAGGGTCTTTATTGACTCTGTAAAGTTACCCTTTGTTCCTTCAAACTGTCTAGTCATTTTGGAGTCCTTGCCCATCTCTTTAAAATACGACATTCCGGGAGCATCTGAGTGGCTCAGTCTGTTGAGCGTCTGACTTCGGCTCAGGTCCTGATCACACATTCGTGGTTTTGAGCCGTATATGGGGCTATGTGCTGACAGCTCAGAGCCTGGAGCCTGCTTTAGATTCTGCGTCTCCCTCTCTCTCTGCCCTTTTCCTACTTGCACTCTGTCTCTCTCTGTCTCTTAAAAAATAAAATCAAAAAAATGTTAAAAAAATATGACATTCCAGTTAAAGCTTTGGTAATATAACCAATGTTTCTAACTATGTCCTGTTAAAAGGAGAACAGATTCTCACTGAATTTATGTAAATAGCTAGTTATTTTGTCATGACAAGAATACTCAAGAGTTTTTGGAGGGATTGGGCAGGGAGAGAAAGTAAATGTTTAATCTTTGTTCACAAAGTTATATATCACCAAATTGTTGGTAGTTTAAATATGAAATATGAAAAAGCAAAATTTAAAACAAATTTTTAAATATTTATTTATTTTGAGAGAGAGAGAGAGAGAGAGAGGAGCACGAGCAGGGGAGGGGCAGAGAGAGAGAGAGAGAGAGAGAGAGAGAATCCCAAGCTAGCTCCATGTTGCCAGTGCAGAGTCTGATGGAGGGCTCGAAGTCACAACTTGAGGTCGTGACCCGAGCTGAAATCAAGAGCTGGATGCTTAACTGACTAAGCCACCCAGGTGCCCCTTAAAAAAAAATTTTTTTAATGTTTATTTATTTTTGAGGGGGGGGGGCAGGGCACGCAGAGGGAGAAGGAGACACAGAATCCAAAGCAGGCTCCAGGCTCTGAGCTGTCAGCACAGAGCCCGATGCAGGGCTCACCCCATGAATCGTGAGATCATGACTTGAGCTGAAGTCGGATGCTTAACTGACAGAGCCATCCAGGTGACCAGGCGCCCCTTAAAAAGCAAAATTTTAGAGAACCAGTGATGTTTTATTTATTGTATTGTATTGTATTGTATTTTCATTTCATTTTACTTTATTTCATTTTACTTTATTTTATTTTACTTAATCTATTTTTGAGAGAGAGAGAAAATGAGAGCAGGAAAGGGGCAGAGAGAGAGGGAGATACAGAATCTAAAACAGGCTTCAGGTTCTGAGCTGTCAGCACAGAGCCAGATGCAGGGCTCGAACTGGTGAACTATAAGATCATGACCTGAGCCAGAGTAGGATGCTCATCTGACTGGCCACCCAGGTGTCCCCGTTTTAAACAAGAGTCATAAAAATTATAATCCTCTTCCTCAGTTCATTTAGTCCTGTGTTATTAATTCCTATTCTGTTTGAATACAGTTTTTCCACTAGTTTTGGAAATTCTTACCCAGTTCAGTTGTATGATCTAAAAGTTACCAGAAATCTATATTCTGGAGTACTTGTTAGATTCCTTTTCATGAACTTCTCTGAAGGTAAAACACATTTGCAGGAAGCGTTTGTAAAAACAACTGAGTAAAACAGTAACTGTGTGTAAATGTCTTAAAAAGGTCATGGTTAAAGGTCTGATTAGAGTTCATTACAATGTGACTGACAATGAAATTTGGTTATTTTGGTTACACAACACTTCAAGATAATAACTAGAATTACAAGTGATAGCATATTCTAGGACATATCAAATTTCTAGGTTTCATACAATTTGTAGAACACTTATTTACATAACATGTATCTACATAAATATAATCAAGGAAGTAGCATCACTTATTTTACAACACTTCCCGTGAAGTCTAACATACCAAATAAACCTAATTGGTTTCATATTTCTCTTTTATGAGGAGAACAAATCTTTTAAAATGTTCTAGGGACCTTTAGGAAAACTTAAATGTTTGCCGTCAAAAGACTTCTTTAGAATTTGATTTTAGAAAGTTTGTCAAAAGATATCAGAGAGACTTTAAAACGCTTGGTCAAATAGGATCATAGGTCATTGTGAAACAATACTCAGTTATCCATTTAACTAAAGTGACATTAGGACTTTGTGGACAAATGCAGAAAGTTAAATAGTTGTAAAAAGCCTTAACTCTTTTAACATTAAAAAAACTCAGTTTTTTTTCTTCTGAGTAATGAAGATCTGATAAAGATAAAACATAGAACCTTTGTTTCTCTAGGCAAATTACATTAAAGGTAAAGATAAACCCTTTTTACAGTGTTTTATTAAGGACAGACCAATAATCTAAGAAAACCATCCTTTTAACAGAGGAAAACCAAAATCCTAATTTTGCACCAGTATACTCTTGACATTAAAACTCAGTCTTAAACAAATTCTTTTAATCTTAGCCAGCTTGACCACACATTAAACTTCCTTGTCAATGATTCCTTTTCCACAAACCTTTTACAACTTCTGTTATAGCAAATACTCGATGCCCAGGAAGAGACAAGCGACATGCACTTGGGGAATCAGGAAAGACTGTTTATTTCACACAGGTGCCAGCCTAGCAGAGTCGCCTCCAAAGGCTGAGCCCTGAGCCTTGGCGTCAGCCTCTTTGTGGGTGGGATTGCAGGGGCTCAAGAGGAAAGAAAAAAAAAAAGAAAAAAAGGGAGGGCCAATTACCAGTTGTGCTGTGAGGGCAGTTGGTGGATGCAGGAAGAAAGCAAGATTACAGAAGCCAAAAACAAGTAAGGGGCGTATCTGGCCTTGGACATCTGGCTGGCCCCTTTTGTCTTGCTTTTACCAGCTTTCCTTCTCACTTCCTTTTTTATAAAATTAAAAAAAAAAAAAAGTTCTACGACGTTTTCTTTTTTTTTTACATTCAGATTTTGTCCTAAGTTTTCTGCCTTTAAATAACCAGCATCCCATCTAGCAAGTAGAGGGGAGCTTCACTGAGCTTCAGTAAAGGAAAGGTTTTACAAGGCAGAGAGAGGGCATTGCGTTGTCTAGGCAAGGTTGCCCTTCTGAGGAGGAATGCGTCTATCAGAGGATTACTTCCAAGAAATCCAGTTTGGCTGGTTAAAGATTACATTCCGGCAGGGGTGGGGGGAGTTCAAACTGCAGGTGATGTATTAAGTCTTGGTTTACTGATGTGGGGCATTAATGTAAGTGACTCCATTTTGGGCTTGTGATTTTCTATTTAACAACTGCAAACTGGCCTTTGTGAGTTGGATTATAGATGCAGGGCCTAAAATCATCTGGTGAAGGGATTATACTTTCTCTGGTGGGCCCCTGGGGAATGCTGAAGGGGAATGACATGGCTAAGACTGGGCCTGAGAAAAGTTAACCCAGCAGTGGTGTGTAGAATGAACTGGAAAGTAGGAGACAAATTAAGAGGAGGCTTTAGGGGTGCCTGGGTGGCTCAGTCGGTTAAGCGTCCGACTTCAGCTCAGGTCATGATCTCACAGTTAGTGGATTCGAGCCCCGCGTCAGGCTCTGTGCTGGCAGCTTGGAGCCTGGAGCCTGCTTTGGATTCTGTGTCTCCCTCTCTCTCTGCCCCTCCCCCACTCATGCTCTGTCTCTCTCAAAAATAAATAAAGATTAAAAAAAAAATTTAAGAGGAGGCTTTAGGCCAGATGAGAAGAGTGAAAGTAAAATCCCAGGTAGGGTGTAAGAAAGGGCAGAGGAGTGAGAAATAGTATTAAAGAATCTGTAAGGTTTGGTTTCCTTTCCAACCAAGGTCCAGCAGAATAGCTCCCACAAAGAAGGGTGGTGAGAAGAAGGAGGGTTGTTCTGTCATCAAGGAGGCAGTGACCAGAGAACACACCATTCACATTCACAAGTGCATTTACGGAATGGATTGCACGAAGTGTGCCCCTCAGGCACTCAAAGATATCTGGAAATTTGCCATGAGGAGATAGGAGCTCCAGATGTGCATGTTGACAACCAGGCTTAACAAAGCTCTCTGGGCTAAAGGACTAAGGAATGTGGGCTAAAGGAGTAAGGAATTGTTGCATCCACACGACTCCTGAAACAGAATGCTTCGGGCACCAGTGACAGTCACAACAAAGTTTATTGCAATGAGAGGCAAGGCCAACCCGATCGGGACCGACACTCTTGACCAGAGTGCGGCCTCAAACAGCCAGGGTGCAGAGTTTTTATAGCCGACCACATCATCTTATCATCACCTGGGAACAGAACAAAGAAATAGTCCCCAGATGGGGGTGGAAACAGTTCAGACCTTCTGCGGTTAAGCTGCAGCCAGTTGACCTCCTTGACCCTGCCTCTGGCCCACCTTCTCAAAGTTCTCGACATGCCCTTGCCCCTATCCAATCAAACACCAATCCAGTTGATTTCCCTTGAACTTTTGTTCCCTTGATTGATAGGACAAGGCTGTTATCTCTTAACCTACAGTGTCAAAACAAAGCTGTTATTTCCCAAGGCTACAGGTTAGCCCTACACTACAATTTAACCCTTACAGGATGTTCCATACCATATCTGTGTGTGGTTGTCCAGAAAACATAATGAGGATGAAGATTCACCAAACAAGCTCTATATGTTGGTTACCTGTGTACCTGTCACCACTTTCAAAAATCTATAGTTAATGTATATGAGAACTAGTCACTGATGGTCAAATAAAGGTATAAAATGGCCAAAAAAAAAAAAAAAAAAAAGAAATCTGTAGGGTTTGGAAAGGGACTGAGTGTGAAACGTGAGAAAGATGGAGGAGCCAAAGACTGGGCAAGGCTTTGCAGCCAGGTGCTAGGCAGAATGGTCAGGTTGAGTAGTGCTGTCTTGGCTTACACTTGCTTCTATGTGTGTTTGTGGAATTAGATACTTTCTAAATATCTACAGAGAGGGGCATCTGGGTGGCTCAGTTGGTTAAGCATCTGACTTCCGCTCAGGTCATGATCTCGAGGTTCATGAGTTCGAGCCCCACGTTGGGCTCTGTGCTGACAGCTCAGAGCATGGAGCCTGCTTCATTCAGATTCTGTGTCTCCCTCTCTCTCTCAGCCCCTCCCCCACTCTCTCTTTCTCAAAGATAAATAGAAAAAACATTTTAAAAATAAAAAAAGTATCTACAGAGAAGGAAAAGGCCTGCAGGGACATGTACTGTGTATTGTATTATAATTACTACTTTCAAGAAAAAGACAAATTATGCAGGGAATACAACAGTGACATATAATCGTAGTCAATCAGTTGGGTGCAGTGGCATTGCTTTTTGGTTTTGTTAAAAACAAACAGGGTCTTCCAGAAGTGGTTAATTGTTTATTCAGTTCAGTTACATCCTGGACTGAAGCCTTGGTGTAGGTGCTGTGTCCGTTATAAAGATGAATCAATCACAGAACCGCGCCAGGCATACCAGTCCAGGTGGAGAGCTGAGTTACATGGGAGAGGTATGAATAGATTGTTATGGGAGAGCAGATCTATCTGCTGGTTGACGATCTATCTGCTGGTTGAGAAAGCTTTGTATGGAGGAAGTGTGAACTGCTGAATCTTGCAGGACAAGATACTATTTGACATGCAGAGGTGAGCAACAAGGGCATTTATGGAAAAGGAATGGGAAGAACAGAGCACAAAAAAATGGAGAACAACAAGCTTTTTGGTTTGGGTGGAACATAGGCAGTGTGAGTGGGCCTTGTACACCCAAAAAAGGTTTTACGTAGATTTAGATGATTTTTAGTAGGTTCAGTGCTTTTCAGGCAGTAAGATCAGCAGAGCTGTGCTTTGGAAAACTTAACCAGAGAGCACTGTGTGGATGAGACGGGAAGGGACTGACGCAGTGGGGGTAGTGAGTCATGAGGTCTGTGCAATCATTGTGCCCATTTTTCAGATGTGGAAACTGAGGCACGGATTTAGGCAAAAATTAAGTCAATTGTCCGAAGCCAAACAGACGATGAGTAGTAGAGACAGGATCAAATCACTACACCCTACTATCTCTCCCCTGAACACTTACCATGGTCTGGCTCTGGCCTACTTTTCACACCTAAGCTCCCTCCTCTCACAGTCAGAAGCCATCACCTGCTCCGCCTTGACTACCCAATTCTGGGAACACGTTCCATCCTCGACTTCCTTTTTTTTTTTTTTTTTAAGGCTTCTTGATAGGCCAAGCAAGAGGCACTGAGCGTTGAAGGCTTGAACAATGGATGTGGCCATAGGAATGAAGAGGAGGGGACAGATGCTCCTTGACAGCCTCATCTCCTCAAGGGATGCATTTGGCAAGGAGAGGAACTGTCAGAGCCTTGAGACTAAAATGTAATACAGATAGAAATTGGGAATTCTAGAGGAGAAGCATTTTTAGGAGAGAAGATGATGAGTTCTGCCTTGGATATATTGAGTATCTGGCTAAACGTCTGGCTGGAGGGTATTTAAGGAAATTAGAAATGCAGGACAGAGCCTCAGAAAATGGTCAGGTCGGGCTTATAGATCTGGATAGCTGTGTGGAGGGGAGAGTTGAAGCCTTAAGAGGGAATGAGATTGCCAAGGAGGGGGTGAGGAGCAGGCAGGGAAGGATTCTGGGACAGAACATTGGGGAATCTTTGCATTTAGGGTGTAAGGAAGGAGAGGAGGAGCCGAGGGGGAGGAAGGAAAGGGATGCTGTGATGGAAGCAGGAGAACCAGGCAAGCGGAGTATCTTGAAAGTCAAGGATGGAGGGGCGCCTGGGTGGCTCAGTCGGTTAAGCGTCCGACTTCAGCTCAGGTCACCATCTCGCGGTCCGTGAGTTCGAGCCCTGCATCGGGCTCTGGGCTGATGGCTCAGAGCCTGGAGCCTGCTTCCGATTCTATGTCTCCCTCTCTCTCTGCCCCTCCCCCGTTCATGCTCTGTCTCTCTCTGTCTCAAAAATAAATAAACGTTAAAAAAAAAAAAAAAAGGAAGTCGAGGATGGAACGTGTTCCCAGAATTGGGTAGTCAAGGCGGAGCAGGTGATGGCTTCTGACTGTGAGAGGAGGGAGCTTAGGTGTGAAAAGTAGGCCAGAGCCAGACCATGGAAAGTGTTCAGGGGAGAGATAGTAGGGTGTAGTGATTTGATCCTGTCTCTACTACTCATCGTCTGTTTGGCTTCGGACAATTGACTTAATTTTTGCCTAAATCCGTGCCTCAGTTTCCACATCTGAAAAATGGGCACAATGATTGCACAGACCTCATGAGGTTTTTATGTGAGGATCTGTATGTGTGTGTGTTGCTTTGAACAGTGCCTGGCACAAGTTAAGTTCTAAATGACTGTTCACTATTATTACTATGTGCCAAGCTGAGGAGTTTTGACTTTCCCTGTGGGTGATGGGAGTCATGGACAGGCCCCAACAAACGCATGGCATGATCTGAAAGCAATCACTTCCTTCACCCAAGACCCAGTTGGAATCTGAGAATCAGATAAAATCACTAGAAAAAAGAAAGTGCTAACTATTGCAGTGATATCTGAGAAGGAAGAAAGATAAAAGGCCTTGGGAATTGGCTGCTAGGTCCTTGGTGAGCTCTGAGTTTCCAGGGAGTGATGGGAATAGATGATGGAGTACAAGGGTTTGGGGAATGCATGGGCCATGAGACAATAGAGACCCCATACTTACGCTCTTTGAATATTTTGACCATATGGGGTAAGAGGATGGTTATCTAGGAGGTGGGAGGGTAGCATGGAGGAGGAAAGACAAAAGAAGCAGCCCAGAAGACAGACAGTATAGAGACATTTAGAACAGAGATGTCCGCAGTGGACGTTGCATACCCTGAAACGTGAGGCAAAATGTGGGTATGAATTAGATTGTGCAGGCCATTGGTTTGGAAGTGAGGAGGATGAGCTGATCTGGATTTTGGCAGGGAGGCAAGATGTGAGCTCATCTGTGGAAGGAGAGCCCGACGATCATGAGGTTGGGAAATTGAGAAGGTTGGGAAAGACTTGGAACAGGTGTTATTGGGAAAACAGGGGAAAACAGGACAGGGGTCAGATAGAGGCAGATAGAGGATTTATCTTGTATAAATGAAAGTCCAACCAAGATGGGGTATCATTGATTTGTTGTAGAAATAACCAGTCTGTTTTCTGGCCTTTCTCTAGTTCCGCTTGGCACTAGGGAATGTGGATGGTAAAGGCTTTGGGGGTGCCAGGAAAACACCCCTCAAGTAGCTGGCCGTGGGACCTAGATTGTGTAAGGTGGTAAATGAAGCCATAAGAGGACTGTAATAATAGACTGAAGAAAGAGAGGGCACAGTGGGAGGAAAGAGACAGGGAGGAGTGAGGGAAGGAGGGGAAAAGCCCTAAAGATGAGGGGGCTGTAGTCAGAGCTGTTTCAACTTTCAGGCTCTTCGTGGGGGAGCATCTTCAAACAATGAAGATGAAGTTGGTGGGGGGTGGGGGAGGTGGTCAGGCCTGAAGTAAATAGTAGATATTAATTTATGCATTGTGATTATAAAGGTATTTCTGAGTTCAACTTCAAAACTCCTTAAAGAAAATTAACCAGGCAGCAGCATGTGGATGAGAAGGAAAGAGACTGACAATGTTGTCAGAAAGCTAAGTTCTTATTACCGTAACAGGAAGTCACTTGAAAACGTCTAGCATTGATAAATCAAGAAAGAGCAGTAAAAACATATACATCTCCTGGGTCAAAGGCGGAAACATAAATGATTGCACAGCTTTTGTAGATGAATGGTTGTAAAAACAAGCAGGCTACTGTGGGTTCCATATTTGAAGTAGTCAAGGCATCTTTAGATATTTTAGATATTTGATTGGTGTTCTGGTTTGGCCCATGTTTGGAGATTCTGTCTGGCCTGGCCAATCTCTTCTCCCAATACAGTCTTCTTGCTGCTAAGTATGCCATGGTTGAATAGTAATACCCAGGGAGGCTGTGCGGCCTAAACTTCCCTCTAATTGGGGAAATGGGTTTTCATCTTTGATTAGCATCAGAAAATTACTCTTTTAGTCAACTAACAGGCAGGAGGAAGCCCTGTTACTACAGTGCACCAGAGAATGCCGGTTGGGCAGAACAGAAGCAGTTGACTACAGAACATAAGGCTCTCCGATTGGAGAAAGACTGAAAGCTTGGGGTGGGAGAGAGAATGGGGAGGTGGCGGGAGAAGGGGAAAACACGTGGGAAGAGGGAGGGAGCATTAAATATCTCTGTCAACTATTTTCTCTCCCTCACTAGCTCCTTCATGTTTACTCCCTTACACCCTTGGTGGTTCTGGACCCAATTACAAATGTGTTGGTGGGGAAGTGGGGGAAGGTTTCTCCCTGCCCACAAGCAATTCTCTGTGACACCAGCTGGATGTCCTCCAATTCAACTCAGTTCTGACACTCTCTACCAGGAGATAGCATCAGATTCCACAGATTCCACAGGTTAAAAGTTCAGTCCTGGGGACGCCTGTGTGGCTCAGTCGGTTAAGTGGTTAAGCGTCTAACTTCAGCTCAGGTCATGATTTCATGGTTCGTGGGTTGGAGCCCTGCATTGTGGGCTCTCTGTTGTCAGCGCACAGCCCGCTTCAGATCCTCTGTCCCTTTCTCTCTGCCCCTCCCTTGCTCTCTCTCTCTCTCTCTCAAAAATAAATAAGCATTAAAAAAAAAAAAAGAGTAGAAAACATCTTTAAAAAAATTTTTTTTTAACGTTTATTCATTTTTGAGAGATAGAGAGAAAGCATGAGCAGGGATGGGGCAGAGAGAGGGAGACACAGCATCTGAAGCAGGCTCCAGGCTCTGAGCTGTCGGCACAGAGCCCAACGTGGGGCTCGAACTCACAAACTGAGATCATGACCTGAGCCAAAGTCGGATGCTCAACCGACTGAGCCACCCAGGTGCCCCGAAAACTAATCTTAAAAAAAAAAAAAAAATTCAGTCCTGCAAGACTGCTACCCAACCCCCACTTTAGGTGCCAGTTGCCTTCAGGTGCCACTGATTATCACCAGTGCTTCCAACTGACTGGCTACACATTCGAAGTTCCAGTGGCCCCCTTTCTGGGTTGTATTAATTTGCTAGAGCACCTCATAGAACTCACAGAAACACTTAACTGTAAGAACAAACTGCTGGTTACCAGAGGGGAGATGGGTGGGGGGGATGAGTGAAGTAGGTGAAGGGAATCAAGAGCACACTGGGGTGCCTCAGTGGCTCTGTCAGTAGTCATGATCTTGAAGTCCGTGAATGCAAGCCCTGCCTTTGGGCTCTACACTGACAGCTGAAAGCCTGGAGCCTGCTTCGGGTTCTGTGTCTCCCTCTCTCTCTGCCCCTCCCCCACTCTCACTCTGTCTCCTTCAAAAATAAACAAACATTAAAAAAATTTTTTAAAAATCACACTTACAGTGATGAGCACTGAGCAATGTAGAGAATTGTCAAATCACTATATTGTACACCTGAAATGAATATAACTATGTTTACTCTATTGGAATTAAAAAAAAAGAACTCACAACAATATCTTACGTACTAGGTTACTGGTTTATTATAAAAGGATATTACTTGGGAACAGCTAGACGGAAGAGATGCATAGGGCAAGTAATGGGGAAAGGATGCAGTTTTCATGCCCTCTCCCAGCGTGTGGCTCTCCCCTAACGTCCATGAGAAGTTCTTTGAACCTTATTCTGTTTTTTAATAGAAGCTTCATTACATAGGCATGACTGATTTAAATCATCCACCATTGGTGGTTGAACTCAATCTCCAGCCCCTCTCCCCTTCCCAGAGGTGGAGGCGTGGGTGGAACTCGTTCTAACCCTCCACATTGTTGGTTCCCTCATCCTTAGGTGTGATCCCAAAGTAACCTAACAAGACATCACTTAGGAAATTCCAAGTGTTTTAGGAACACTGTGCCAGAAATGGACAAAGACTGCATATATATTATTTCTTAAAAAATTTTTTTTTTACAATTATAGAATTTTACTTATTTAATTCTTTTTAACTTAATTTTATTTTTTTAAAATTTACATCCAAATTAGTTAGCATATAGTGCAACAATGATTTCAGGAGTAGATTCCTTAATGCCCCTTGCCCATTTAGCCTATCCCCCCTCCCACAAACCCTCCAGTAACCCTCTGTTTGTTCTCCATATTTATGAGTCTCTTATGTTTTATCCCCCTCCCTGTTTTTATATTATTTTTGTTTCCCTTCCCTTATGTTCGTCTGTTTTGTCTCTTAAAGTCCTCATGAGTGAAGTCATATGATTTTTATCTTTCTCTGACTGGCTAATTTCACTTAGCATAATACCCTCCAGTTCCATCCACGTAATTGCAAATGGCAAGGTTTCATTGTTTTTGATTGCCGAGTAATACTCCATTGTATGTATATACCACATCTTCCTTATCCATTCATCCATGGATGGACATTTGGGCTCTTTCCGTACTTTGGCTATTGTTGATAGTGCTACTATAAACATTGGGGTGCTTGTGCCCTTTCAAAACAGCACACCTGTATCTCGCAGATAAATGCCTAGTAGTGCAATTGCTGGGTCTAGGGTAGTTCTATTTTTAGCTTTTTGAGGAACCTGCATACTGTTTTCCAGAGTGGCTGCACCAGCTTGCATTGCCATTTAAAAAAAATTTTTTTTTTTTTGGTATGGGCATTAAAAAAAATTTTTTTTTTAAATATGAAATTTATTGTCAAATTGGTTTCCATATAACACCCAGTGCTCATTCCAACAGGTGCTCTCCTCAGTACCTATCCCATTTAAAAAAATTTTTAATGCTTATTAATTTATCTTTTTAATGTTTATTTATTTATTTTTGAGAGAGAGAGACAGAGCACGATCAGGGGAGGAGCAGAGAGCGAGGGAGACACAGAATCTGAAACAGGCTCCAGGCTCTGAGCTGTCAGCACAGATCCTGACGCGGGGCTCGAACTCACAAACTGTGAGATCATGGCCTGAGCCGAAGCCGGACGCTCAACGACTGAGCCACCCAGGCGCCCCTTTAATGCTTACTTATTTTGAGAGAGAGACAGAAAGACAGAGCACAAGGCGGGGAGGGGCAGAAAGCGAGGGAGACACAGAGTCGGAAGCAGGCTCCAGGCTCAGAGCTGTCAGCGCAGAGCCCAACACGGGGCTCAAACTCATGAACGGCGAGATTACGACCTGAGCTGAAGTCAGATGCTTAGCACCCATATATATATTTCTTATTATAAATCACAGTATCACAACCCTTCAATCCCCTGGTAGCTACTGCCTTCTTTCCTCAGACTCTTTTGAAAAGAATCTCTCTTTGGCTCCGCTTCCTGCCCTCCAGTCCATCCATCAGCCCACTGCAGTCTGACTTCTTTACTGTTAACTCCCTAAGAGCCTTATTTAGATCACCAGTAACCTGCTATATTCGTGGACCTCCACGTGGCAGAGTTGATCTGCATTAAGCCCCTATTCCCTTGGCTTCCTTTGGCTTTCTTTCTCCTACTTCTCTGACTCATTATTCCGGTTATTTTCTTCTCCTTTGTTTCCCCCGCCCCGGATAGTTTCATTTAATTTATTTATCTAACAGCATTTATCTAACAACATAGCACTAGTTATGTACCATTCACTGTGCCGGATGCGGATGAATACACAGACCGGCCTCTCAAAGGCTTTATAGTTTACAACTGGGGAGAAGCAGTGCAACAAGTTAGCGGACGTTAGGATACACACTCGAGTGCAGGCTGCCGTGGGATGCTAGGGAGGGCGTGGTCTAATTTGTTAGGCCAGGGGTCAGGTTAAGAGGGATCAGGAAAGTCTTCTGCCTGGACCACTCTTCCCCCACTTGCCCAGAGCTATACCTAATCTCTCAGTGCTCATCTATAAAATAATGTGGCAGTCATGGAGGTGTGTTCCTCAAATGTCTTTTCAAGAGAATCTGCTTTGAGGAATGCCGTTACTCACATCCTCCAGCTGTTGCCTTTAGATCTGATATGGTGTGTATACTGAGGCACACTTCTGGGCACTGCCAACCAGTTGACTGAGTATGGTGGCAGTACTAGAGCCCAGCCAGTACTGGCCAGTGTGGGATTCTCCTGGGCAGTATTTAATCAAAGATCCCCAATTGGCTTGGCTGCTGTTCTGCAGTTTAAGGAGCTTACTCTCAACTCCTCCTTCCTTCTCTCTCTTCTTTTGGAGGCATCAGACCTGCATTATCACCTACTCCTACGCTTTCCCCTTTATCCTCTAATGGTGTTTTCCCCAGGGAATCACTTGCATGTCTAAGTCTGTTTTGGCATTTGAACCTAACACAGGGATATGACAGGGCCTGCCTTACAGTGCTGTTGTGAGAACAGAGTTAATGTATGTGAAATGCTTAGAACAGAACCTGTTACACAGCAAGTGTTATGCTATTATTGTTGTTAGCTATTATTATTGTATTATCCTTTAGATCTCAACTTCTATTTTACTCTCTCTAGAAACCTTCTCAGATCTCCCCAGAGTGCTCCAACAGCATCCTGTCCTTATTTCTATTCCGTTGCTTTGTTTTCTTGTTGGCCTTCACACTTGGACAGTGAATTCAATGAATAATAGAAACTTGTTGTGTCTATTGTTGTGTATCAGTGCCTAACATTGTGTCTGACTCATAGGAGATGTTAACTTGATGTCTGCTGAATGAAAATGTTAATTCAGCTGAGTACTAACAGATGAGTGTTATTTGCCAAGTGGATGATGTCTGGGAAAGAAGCAATTGTTGAGAGAATTGTGTACTGTGGCGTGAAAGGCCTGTACTCTGTGGGGTACTGAAAGCTGCTTGTTATGAGTAAAGAGTAAGGTATAAGAGAGATGTGGTAAAAAAGAAGGCTAAGGAGTAGGTCAAGGGCCAGAACATGGGCAAGGCCTGAATGCCAAGCCAAGGAGTCTGAATTACGTCGACCCAACCTTATACAGGCATTGGGGTGCAGGCCTTATGATGTCCTAATGGACTTACCCATCTTTGATGGTGTTTTATGTCTTTATGAATCATGTGTTAGTTCACCCAACACTAAATTGTGCCAAAATGGTGGCTGTTTCTCTAGAACTACATGAAGAAATGTAGGCATAATCATTTCAACAATGCATCTGATTGGTCTTTATTTACAAGCTGCTTTGGCTGCACAGTTGGGTCTCTTAACTGATCTCTTTGCCTTCATCACAGTCCATTTAAATATACCTTCCACTCCCATTGTGAGACAGATCTCTCTAAAATTAAATCTGCTAATCTTACTCCTCTATTTAATACCTTCCAATAATAGCACACTCTGGATACCTATAAGACAACGTCCAGATTCCTTAGTGTGACCCACAAGGAACCCCATAGTCTGAGCCTTCGCTACCTCTGTATGTTCTGTACTGCATGGTGCTGAACTGCTTATAGGTATTAGGAAGTTATGCTGCTCACCACTTCATTTATGTACACACTGTTGCTGCCTAGAATGTTCTTTCATCTGGGTCTACTTTTTGAATGCTTAGCTATCATATAGGCAGTAGTTACAACATCACTGCATCTCTGAAGCCATTTCTAACTTTGTGGGCAGTGGTTTGCAGCCTCATTAGACTATGTGTATATTGGTATGGCACCCCCCACAATGCATTGCACTTGTTTGGTTCCCTCCAGTTCCCTTTCTAGACTGTCGTTCCTTGAGTGTTACTGAAGATGGAGTCCCCAGCACCTGGGGGAATGCCTAGCACAAAGCATATACTCCATAGATAACTGGTTAAAGGAAAAAGGACAGACTAAAATAAAAGCTCTTCTCTTTCTTTTGAAGGGGAAGGAGATCCCCTCACCATGTGGCTGTACCTGGCGGCCCTCGTGGGCCTGTACTACCTCCTGCGCTGGTACCGGGAGAGGCAGGTGGTGAGCGACCTCCGAGACAAGTACGTCTTCATCACGGGCTGTGACTCGGGCTTCGGGAACCTGCTGGCCAGGCAGCTGGACCTGCGAGGCTTGAGGGTGCTGGCCGCGTGTCTGACAGAGAAGGGGGCAGAGCAGCTGAGAGACCAGACGTCAGACAGGCTGGAGACGGTGATCCTGGATGTCACCAAGACAGAGAGCATCTCTGCGGCCACCGAGTGGGTGAAGGAGCGTGTGGGAGACAGAGGTATAGAGAAGTATTTTCTCCTTTCATTTACTTAGGCATCAAGATGTTAAAAGTTTTCTCTCTCTGTATAAGATCTCAAAAGCAGGGTTTAAAAGGCTGACTTTTCCATTTGAAGGACAGTCGTGATCTTATGTGGTGTTTCATTTCCTTAACAACGTTTACCTTGAAAAATGAGCCCAGTAGATTTGAAGCTGTTATCTCACCTTGCCAATGGAATATTTAAAACCACAATTCTTTGTGTTTGAAGAATTTTCAAGGTATTCTTAAGAAATTGAGTCTTCTCCCCTTGGCTACCATTTAAAATATAATCATTCCTTCAGTCAGCCTTACATGTGAAAATTGACTTGGAAATTGATTTCAATATATTATTTCCTGTTTTTGGGTATACTCCAGGCAGAGCTAGGAATTATACATAGTTACAGCCTCTGCGCTTTGCACAGCACTTTATTTCTGTTGTATGGTTATTGGTATTGTTTCACACTTTGCTAGAGCGTGAGCTCCTTGAGGGCCCCCCTTACCCATTATTGTATTTCCAGTTTCTGACATATTCCCAGGTACCTGTTAAGGACTCAACAAATGTTGAATAGATCTCATTTACTTATAGTTTTATTCGTTACTTTGGTGCCCTTGATATTAAAATCATCACTTGTTCCTTACACCTGAATTTCAAACTACTTGCTGGACTGCTCATCTGGAATTTCTGCTGGTGCCTCAAACTCACCAAACCTAAAGGAAGACTCTTTACCTTACCTCTTCCTCACCAAATCTGGTTGTTGTTGTTGTTTTGTTTGTTTCAGTCTTTCTCTCTGTGTACTATGTCACTATTCCTGCAGTTACACACACTTGTTGCCTCAGAGCCTTTTTCCTTCCTTATACTTTCAACATTTTAGTATCCCCATGTTCTAAATGAATCTCTTGTAAATAGCATATAGCTACATGTAAAAAAATAATGCAGTTTTTTTTTTTTTTTTTTTTTTTACCTAGGACATTTCACTCATCTACACTTACTTAATTGTTCATATGTTTGGATTTATTTCTATGACATTCTTTTTATGCTTTTTATATGTCCCATTTTTTTCTTGCTTCTTTTCCCACTTTTGAATTGATTGAATTTTTATTCCACCTTTTCCATTACTAAGTTGAAAGTAATATATTCTGTTTCTTAATTTTTTTTAATGTTTATTCATTTTTGAAAGAGAGAGCACAAGCAGGGGTGGGGTGGAGAGAAAGGGGGACACAGAATCCAAAGCAGGCTCCAGACTCCGAACTGTCAGCACAGAGCCGACTTGGGGCTCAAACCCACGAACCGCGAGATCATGACCTGAGCCGAAGTCAGACGCTTAACTGACTGAGCCACCCAGGTGCCCCAAAAGTAATATATTCTGTTTCGTTAGTGGTTTCTCTAGGACTTTTAACTGCATGTTTAATCATTCAAGTGTAAAATTAACATCTTTGCCTTCTTCTGATGAATCCAAGGCTCTCAGAACACTTGAAGTCTATCCCCTGCCCCCCCCCCCACATGATGGCATTGCTGTTATATATTTTATTTCTATTTTTTTTTTTTTTGGCCCTACAATATATATATTTGTTTAGATTTATTTCCTGTTTACCATTTTGTTTGCTCATCATTCTTTTTAGAATCTTCCATCTAAAATTACTTTCCTCCAGGGGCCCCTGGCTGGCTCAGTCAGTGGAGGGAGTGACTCTTGATCTGGGGGTTTTGAGTTCAAGCCCCACACTGGATAGAGATATTACTTAAAAACATAATCTTAAAAAAAATAAAATAAAACTACTTTCCTCCAGACTGAATATATTCTTTAGAATTTAGAAAGTGTTGTGGATAAAATCTGTTGTTTTTTTTTTAAGTTTATTTATTTATTTTGAGAGAGAGAGAGAGAGAAAGCATGAGTTGGGAGGGGCAGAGAGAGAGGGAGAGAGAATCGCAAGCAGGCTCCACACTGTCAGCACACTTGGGGCTCATTCTCACGAATTGTGAGATTATGATCTGAGCCAAAGTTGGATGCTTAACCCACTGAGCTAACCAGGTGTCCCTGTTTTTCTTTTCTTCCTTTTTTTTACATTTCTATATTATTTATTTATTTATTTATTTTAGGTAATCTCTATACCCAAGGCAGGACTTGAACTCACAACTGTGAGATCAAGAGTTGCATGCTCTATAGACTGAGCCAACCAGGCACCCTTCTTTTTTCACATTTCTTAAAGTGTCTTTATTTTGCCCTTATTCTGGAAAGATATTTTTGCTAGGTAAGCATTTTTAAGTTTACAGTTATTTTCTCTCAGCATATTGAAGATATCGTTTCATTGTCTTCTGGCTTCTGTTGTTGCTGTTGTCAGTTGTCAGCCTAATTGTTACCTTGTAAGATTGTAAATAATCTTTTCTTTTATTTCTGACTATTTAAGGATATTCTATTTCTTTGATTTTTTTTTTTAAACATTGGAAACATTTTATTTTAATTTTTTTTAAGTTTGTTTATTTTTTTAATAGTCTCTACACCCAACCTGGGGCTCAAACTCAAGACTCTGATATCAGGAATTGCATGCTCTGGGGGCACGTGGGTGGCTCAGTCAGTTAAGCATCCAACTTTGGCTCAGGTCATGATCTCACAGTTTGTGGGTTCAAGCCCCTCATCAGGCTCTGTGCCAACAGCTCAGAGCCTGGAGCCTTCTTTGAATTCTGTGTCTCCCTCTTTGTCTCCCACTTGTGCTCTCTCTCTCTCTCAAAAATAAATAAACATTAAAAAAAAAATAAAAAAAAAAGAGTTGCATGCTCTTCTGACAGAGCCTGCCAGGCATCCCTCTTTCTTTGATCTTACTAAAGCTTTACTTTGGCTATATAGATGTGAATTTCTTTATTTATACTGCTTGGGACTTGTTTGGCTTCTTGAATCTATGGATTAGTGTCTTTCAACAATTTTGGAAAATTCTCGGCCACTGTTACTTCAGATATTGCCCTTGTTCCATTTCCCCTCTTTTTTCTTTTCTGATAGATACGTGTTAGAAGTTTCTTATTTTGAGGCACCTGGGTGGCTCAGTTGAGTCTCTTGATTTCTGCTTGGGTCATGATCCCAGAGACATAGGATCCAGCCCCGCACGGGGCTCCTCTCCTGGCTTGCTCTCTGGAAAAAAAAAAAAAGAAAAAGAAGTTCTTACTGTGTTCTTATGTCTCTTTTCTTTCACATTTTCCATCTCTCTTTTTTTTTTTTTTTTTTGCTTTGTGCTGCATTCTGCATAGTTTCCTTTTTCTACATTCCAGCTTATACTTCCTGTTTTCTGCCATGTCTATCTGCTATTAAATCTGTCTACCAAATTACAGTTTGTTAAGATTTTTATTTCTGGAAGTTCTTTTTGGTTCTTTTCCAGATCTGCTTGATCAGTTTTATAATACCTTTATTAATCGTTTTAATCTTTCTTTTATTTTAAAATTATATTTAATATACATATTTATTTATTTTAAAAGTTTATTTATTTTGAGAGAGAGAGAGAGAGAGTACAAGCAGGGGAGGGGCAGAGAGAGGGAGAGAGAATCCCAAGCAAGCTCCACGCTGTGAGTGAGGAGCCCACCATGGGGCTCAGTCTCATAAACCATGAGATCATGACCTGAGCTGAAACCAAGAGTCACACACTTAACTGACTGAGTACCCCAGGTGCCCCTTATATTTAGCATACACATTTTATATTATATGTCTTATAATTCTGGTATCTAATGTCTTTGTGAGTCTTTTTCTGCTGTCTATTCATTTTGCTGGCTCTTGCATATAATGCTTTGTTTCTTTGTGTATTTTGATTTGTGACGGTGAACTGCAATTTTTCTTAGTAGCTCTCTGGTGATTCTCTGTAGTCTGACATGAAGATTCCTCCAGAGAGGATCCATGTTTCCTTCTATCAGGTGTCAGGCACGCTCAGAAGCCATGACCATCTTGAATTGAATCTTGGCTTGATGTTTTGGACTACCCAGGTAGTGGGAATTTGGCTGCAAACTCTCATGAGGGGTGGCTTGTGGTTACGATTCTTCAGTGTTGATTCTTGTCCCCCCTCTCCACAACACCAAAGTTCAAGACAGACAGGTTTTTTAATTTAAAGTTTATTTGTTTATTTTGATAGAGAGAGAGCGAGCGGGGGAGAGGGAGAGAGAGAGAGAGAGAGAGAGAGAGAGAGAGAGAGAGAGAGAGAGAATGAATCCCAGGCAGGCTCTGCACTTTCAGCACAGAGCTTGATGTGGGGTTTGAACTTCCAAACCATGAGATCAGGACCTGAGCTAAAACCAAGAGTCAGGTGCTCAACCAACTAAGCCACCCGGGTGCCCCAAGACAGTTTTACTTTCAGTCCCTGGAAGGACTTTCTGTCTCACTCTGATACTGATAGCATAACCATTAAAAGTCCCAGTTTAACGAAGAAAGTGTTTTTTATTAGGATTCCTACCTTAGGTGGGTCCTGGACCTCATATCTTATTGTGTATGTTTTTTGAGACCATACTGAAATTCACATTTACCCTGGTTGGCAAATACCCTCGAATCAAAAGTGGGCATCGATATTCTATTTACTCTTTCTGGATTCCTGCCTTTTCTTAGCTTTTGGCCTGACCCATTTTACTTTCTTGTTAACTGATGTATTTCAGAACATTAAAAAATATATTTTATTTAACATTTTTTGTTGTTGTCAGCAGGAAGATTGATCAAGGTAAATAGTTCTGCCAATTTTGTCTGAAACTGAATTCCTGCTTTGACTTCGTTTTAGGACTCTGGGGCCTGGTCAACAACGCAGGCATTTTTCACCCACTTTGCTGCACTGAGTGGCTGAAGATAGAGACCTACGTGGATGTCCTCAAAGTGAACCTCATTGGTTTGATGGAGGTGACCTTGAGCATGCTTCCCTTGGTGAGGAAAGCACAGGGGAGGATTGTTAACGTCTCCAGCATTCTGGGAAGAGTTGCTTTCTTTGGAGGAGTTTACTGTAGCTCCAAGTATGGTGTAGAAGCCTTTTCGGATGTTCTGAGGTAATATTCTCTTTTTCTTTCTTTCTTTTTTCTTTTTTTCCTGAGGTAATGTTCTTAAGTTAAAACAAAAGCAACTGTTGAGCACCTTAAATATGTCTTAGGCATTGTGATAATTGCTTTTACCTACGTTATCTTATTTCATTACTCCCCAAATCTTGATTTGTAGATACTATTACTAATCTGGCTTATATAGGAAACTGAGGCTCAGATTCAAGTCTCTTTCCTAAAGTTCACCTGCCGCAACCAGCACTTGGCAGAACTGTGTTTTGACCCTAGGTCTTTGTGTCCTGCCACCACATCATAGTTTAATTCTCGAGATTTTTCTTTAATAAAATTTCATTTCTTAAAAAAATTTTTTTTTGGTGTTTATTTATTTTTGAGAGAGAGAGAGACAGAGTGTGATCCAGGGAGGGGCAGAGAGAGAGGGAGACACAGAATCTGAAGCAGGCTCCAGGCTCCAAGCTGTCAGCACAGAGCCCGATGTGGGGCCTGAACCCACAAACCGTGAGATCATGACCTGAGCTGAAGTTGGACGCTTAACCGACTGAGCCACCCAGGCACCTCAATAAAATTTCATTTCTGAAGAGAAGATAATTATCTTCTTTCCCCCCCAAAGTGAGACTGTCATTGTTTCTCCACGGTGACTCTCTTTTTCTCTGGGTGCTCATCTGTTTTACTCTGTATATCTTTCCTTTATCTAAGAACTTCTTCTCTTAGAACTTCAGTTTGCCACAACCCCTAATGGCCCTGCCTCTACCTCCTGTCTCTTTTTCAGGCATTGTTTCAGCCTTAGTCCCTCTCTATCAGCTGGTTCCTTTTTATATTCCCTGTACATCTTAGTTCCTAAGAGAGAGGACTATTAGCTGTGTTCATTTTCTGTGTGTGCCAGGTGACCTATTACATGACATTTTCGTGCACTTATTATGTGTCAGGCACTGTTGTAAGTACTTTATATCTAATAAGTCATTTATCTTCTTTGAAATCCAATGAGGAAGGTATTATTATTATTATTATTATTATTAAAATTTTTTTTTAACATTTATTCATTTTTGAGAGACAGAGACAGGGTATGAGCAGGGAAGGGGCAGAGAGAGAGGGAGACACAGAATCTGAAGCAGGCTCCACGCTCTGAGCTGTCAGCACAGAGCCCGACACGGGGCTCGAACTCACAAACTGTGAGATCATGACCTGAGCCGAAGTCGGACGCTCAACCTACTGAGCCACCCAGGCGCCCCAAGGAAGGTATTATTTTTATCCTTATTGTACGTATGAGGAAGCTGAGGCACAGAGGTTAATAATTTCCCATGGTCATAACATAGGTAGTAATAGGCAGAGCCACTCTCCAGTCCTAAGTGGCCTTTCCTCTCATCAAGTACCCTCCCTGGTCCAGTCAGCTGTGGACATGATGGTGTAATCATGTGGCACAAAATATTGCTGCACAGGGCGCCTGGGTCGCTTGGTCGGTTAAGCATCCTGCTCTTGATCTTGGCTCGGGTCATGATCTCACAGCTCATGGGATTGAGCCCCACATAGGTCTCTGCACCGACAGTGCAGAGTGCAGATTCTCTCTCTCCCTCTCTCTCTGCCCCTCCCCTGCTCTCTATCTTTCAAAATAAATTAATTAAAAAAAATATTGCTGCTCAGATTCCCCTTTGTCGGGGCTAACTTTAGAACAGTTTCACACGTGGAAATGAGCACGTGTGAGAGAGAGGGAGACACAGATTCCGAAGCAGGCTCTAGGCTCTGAGCCATCAGCACAGAGCCCAACTCAGGACTCGAACTCACTAACTGCGAGATCATGACCTGAGCCGAAGTCAGACACTTAACTAACTAAGCCACCCAGGCGCCCCTATTTTTTTTTTTTAATGTTTATTTATTTTTAAAAGAAAGAGAGTGTGAGTGGGGGAGGAACAGAGAGAGAGAGAGAGGGAGACACAGAATCTGAAGCAGTCTCCAGGCTTTGAACTTGGAACCAGTAAGATCATGACCTAGGCCAAAGTCGGATGCTCAACCGACTGAGCCACCCAGGCACCCCAGCTGTGAATATTTTAGGCACCATGTATTAGATTTCTATGGCTGCTGTGAATTTTGTTTAGAATTCTGTTTTTTTTTTAATGTTTATTTACTCTTGAGACAGAGAGAGACAGCACAAGCATGGGAGGGGCAGAGAGAGAGGGAGACATGGAATCCGAAGCAGGCTCCAGGCTCTGAGTCATCAGCACAGAGTCTGATGTGGGGCTCGAACTCACGGACCACAAGATCATGACTCAAGCCGAAGTCAGACACTTAACCGGCTGAGCTACCCGGTCACCCCAGAATTCTATTTTTTTAAGTATTGTCCACACCCCACATAGGGCTCAAACTCACAACACCAAGATCAAGAGTCTCACACTCTATTGACTGAAGCAGCCAGGTACCCCATGACTGCTGTAATTTACAGTGTCTGAAAACAACACATATTTATTCCCTCACAGTTCTGGAGGCCAAAATCTGAACTCAGTATTACTGGACCAAAATCAAGTTGTTGACAGGGCCAGCCTCCTTCTGAAGGCTCTAGGGGAGAATCTGTTCCTTGCTTCTTGCACTTCTGCTGGCTCTCTGCATTCCTTGGCTTGTGACTGCATCACTCCAGTCTCTGCCTCCATGGTCATGTTACCTTCTCTTTCTCTGTTGGCCTTCAAATCTGCCTCTGTCTTATAAGGATAATTGTGATTGCACTTAGTGCAAACCCAGATTATCCAGCATAGTCTCCCTATCTCAAGATCCTTAACTTAATTTCAATCACAAAGTCTTTGCCACACAGGGTAACATTTATAGATTCCAGGGATTAGGACCTGATACTTTTGGGGGCTGTTATTTAGCCTACCACATGCCATGACTGGTAGATATCTCTTATAATATACATATTGTATTATCTGCCTAGGAAGGGAATAGGGAAATAACTGAGGAAGTTACATGAGTTGTTACCATGTGATGAGCACTTTGCCTGGCTTCCAGTTTAACTGACATTTTGTTTATCTCCCTGGGGCTGCTGCCTGCTGATATACCGCCACTCACAACTGGTTTCTCAAACCCCTTGACTCATTCCCAGACCAAGAACAAAGACCTGTCCATCCAATATTCAAATCATGAATTCCTTTAGAAAATTCCAGCATGCCTTAATTGTGCTAAGGCTGAACAGGGAAAGGAAGTTTTGTCCCACATATGAGTTGGAGTTTTAAAGGGAATGTAGATGTTGTGGTGTGATGGGAATCACAGTGAGGAAGCTACAAGGGGAAGTGAAATTTTAGGGTGGCTTGCATAGCCCTCCCTCTTTCCCAGCACACACAGGTACCTGGAGAATCTTTCTCACATGGAAGGTTTTAGATTTTGCTTTGATAAGGTAGGCTCTTCCATTAGAATAGTGGTTTTTAACCTTTAGGATGCCTCAGAGCCACCCGGAAGGCTTATTCAAACACATTCACCCCCAGATTTTCTGACCTAATAAATCTGGACTGGAGCCCAGTAATTTGCATTTCTAACAGGCTCCCAAGACGCTGATGTTGCCATTTATCTGGGGTGCACAATTTGAGAACCACTCTCTGCTTTAGAGGGTCATGATGCTTTGTGTTCTATATTCTTATGGACCATTATTTCAAAGATTTCTCCTTGACATAGCTTGGGCTTCATCTGCTCCAGCGAGGCTACTTGAACCTCTAGATTAGGGAACACCCCTTATCACTGTCTGCTGAACACCTAGAGTATACCTCTCCTGTGGTGCACAATGCCATCCTACTTCTGGTGAAGGCAGTGCTTAGCACAGTGCCTGCTACATACTCAGCCCCTGATCAATATTTTGGAACTGTTTTTGAACTAACATGAATATTCTGGAATGACCAATGAGTTGCAATTTTAATGCCCATATCATATTCTGTTAATGTTCTCTTGGAGTCTTAGAACATATGGTCATTTTTCAGAGGCCCATGCTTTTGTGAGTACAATTCCTATTACCTGCTACTCTGCTCTTCCCCTTTCTTTACTTGGAAATCTCTTTATCCTTCAAGGCTCACCTGAAACATTCTTCCTCATTGAAGCCTTCCCTGACTCCGTCAGAAAATCTGTATACCTCCTGCTCTCTGCTCATGTAGCCCCTGGAATACCTCTGCTTTATAATTCTTTTGAGTTGTGTTATAATTATTTGCTTACTTGTTGGACTCCCTTACTGTGAGCTTTTTTGAGGCAAGCAACTGAGCCTTAATTTTCTGAGACTGTGCATGTAAAATACTTAGCACAGTAGCTGCTCTAAAAATGCTAATTTTCTTTATTATTCCTTGTATTCTGCATGGCTTGACTGTCTAACATGTGGTAGGTACTTAATAACTCTGTGAAAAGAGGGGCTGTAGAATTGAATGGTTATGGCAGTTTATATAATCATGTCCCAATTTTTGGACCTAGGGATATTTAAAATTTTGGTTTTTTCCTCTCCATTTCTTTATCCTTTAAAATATTCAGTAGAGATGTTTTTATAACCCGTTTTGTTTTGTTTTGTTTTGTTTTGTTTCCTCCCTGAGAGCATTGAAATGTGCTGTCTCTCAATCAAGAGTTAACTCTAGGGTTTTTATTTTCAGGCGTGAGCTTCAACATTTTAGGGTGAAAATCAGCATCGTTGAACCTGGCTACTTCAGAACTGGAATGACAGATCTGCCGTGGTCCTTAGGGAGAATAAAGCAAGCCTGGGAAGAAGTCCCTGCGCATATTAAGGAGGCCTATGGACAGAAGTTTTTTGATGCCCGTGAGCTTTTCTTTTCATAGGATAATTGATAACCTTGCATGAGAAAGGGGAAAGAGGGTTGGTGGGGAATGATTGGCAGGCTCTGAGAACTGAGAACTAAGAACTGTTTAAGGAAACAAAGCCTTCCTGGGACCAGAGGGATTTGAGAAGGTCCCAGGGCTCTCATGGTTGGCTTGGTGATGAGGAAGAGGTTATATTGACAGCTTAGGGGCAAGGCCTGTGCTGCCTTGTCACCTACAGGCCTGGCCACCTGACCACTAGGGAGGTATTACATGGTTAGAGACATGGAACTTCTGGGTCTCGAGAAAGGGGTGCCCCTCTGTAGTTTGGCAAGGCTGGCGTGGGAGGTCTGCACAACTGAAATACAGTCTTTTTGGTAACAAAGGGCCCAGCTACAACTCCATTCTTACTGTGGGAGGAGGGTGTGTGTGTGTAAGTAGAGGGCAGTGGGTGAGAGCCAGCTTTGCAGGGCCCTATTGACGGTGTCCAGAGACTAGAAGTCATGTGCAGGCCTTAGGAGCTTCATGGGAGTGAGATGGTTCAATTTCTTGTAAGAATGTCATCCTTAGGACCTGGAAGAGGAGGCAGTTTGGGGGTAAAGGCAAGGCAGTCTTCTTAGTAGAAGTAAGTCATGCACATCAATATGGGGTTTCACCTTCTGGGGAAAGCGATGCTTTTTCTTCAAAGAAGTCAGCAGCTTGCCAAGGCCCAAGGCAGCAGCTCTCCTTTCCATTTCATGAAAGGATCCTGCGATGGGTGGGTAGCAGCAGCCCTGTCACTGGCTTTGAGTGATATTGTAGTCCAGAGAAAAGAAGGCAGACAGAAGACTCCCAACCTACAGCACTGTCTTCTGGCCTAAGAGGGTGACCATTAACACAGCATTGTCTTCTGGCCTAAGAGGGTGACCATTAACACAGCATTGTCTTCTGGCCTAAGAGGGTGACCATTAACACAGGAGAGAATTGGGTCAAGAAAAAGCTGCACAAAACAGTGCTTGAGCCTCTCAGAATTCATAGCAGGCCAGGGCACCACAGTTTCTAACATGCCAGAGGGCCAGCTACTGTTGTAAACTTTTCCCCACCTAAGGTTTTCAACTGTGTATTAGGGAATTTTTTTCTCTTGTAGATATATAATAGTTTGACAATAGAAATGAAGAGGAAAACAGAATTTATTGTAGTGACATTATGTAAAGTATATATGGATATAAAAGGATATATGTATTTCATGATTTAAAAGGAGTTGAGAGGTGCCTGGGTAGTTTAGTCGGTTGAGCGTCCGACTTTGGCTTAGGTCACAATCTCGTGGTTCTTGAGTTCGAGCCCCACGTTGGGCTTTGTGCTGACAGCTCAGAGCCTGGAGCCTGGTTCATATTCTGTGTAATCTTAAGTGTAATCTTCTGTGTAATCTTAAGTGTAATCTTAAATTTTCTGGTTCCCACATTAAAAAAAAAAAAGGAAACTGGTGAAATTAATTTTAGTAGCACAGTTTATTTAATCCTGCCTATCCAAGATACTATGATTTTGGCATTCATTTATTTATCATCAATGAAAAGTTGTTAATAAGGTATTTTATATTCTTTTTCTTATTAGTCTTTGAAACTTGGTATGTATTTTTTTTTAAGTTTATTTACTTAGAGAGAGAGACAGAGAGAGAGAGAGAGAGAGAGAGAGAGAGACAGACAGACAGACAGACACGGGGCAGGGCAGAGAGAGAGGGAGACAGAATCCAAAACAGGCTTGGCACTGCCTGCCCAGAGCCTGACTTGGGGCTTGAACTCATAAACCATGAGATCATGACCTGAGCGAAAACCAAGAGTTGGATACTTAACCAACTGAGCCACCCAGGTGCCCCAATATGTATTTTATACTTATAGCATATCTCAATTTGGATGCTAAATTTTCCTAGGAAACACTTCATCTGTAGATTAATAAAATTTATAGTTGCCAGCAGCGTTATTCATAATATTCCCAAAGTGGAAACAACTTAAATGTCTACCAACTAATGAATGGGTAAACAAAAGGTCATATAATGAATATAAAGTCATATAATGAATATAGTCATATATATATATATATATATATATATATATATATATATATATATATAATGAATATTGAATATTATTTGGCAATAAAAAGGAGTGAAATACTCATACATGCTACAGCATGGATGAAGTTTGAAAACATTTTGCTTAGTGAAAAGAAGCCAGTCCCAAAAGATCACAAAGTATAATTCTATTTATATGAAATGTCCAGAAAAAGCAATCCCCAGAGACAACAGGTAGATTGGTGGTTGCCTAGGACTGGTTGGGTTGGCAGAAAATGGTAGTGACTGCTAATAGGTACAAGTTTTCTTTTAGGGATGATGAGAATGTTCTAAACTTAGATTGGGTGGGTGGTTGCACAATTCTGAATATACTAAAAGTCATTGACTTGTACACTTTATTTATTTATTTATTTATTTAATGTTTACTTACTTATTTTAAGAGCGAGAGAGAGCAGGGGAGGGGCATAGAGAGAGGGAGACAGAGAATCTCAAGCTGACAGCACAGAATCCAACACGGGGATCGAACTCACGAACTGTGAGCCAAAATCAAGAGTCTGACGCTTACCCAACTGAGCCACCCACACACCCCAACTTGTACACTTTAAATGGCTGAATTTTATGGTTTATGAATTATAACTCAATAAGCTGTTAAAATGTTTCCAGTTGCAAAAGTAGATTCACATACCTATGTTGTTCCAAAAATGCTAAAATGTTTTCCAATGGTGGAATTGAGGTTTAAAATGAAAATGAAAATTTAAAAATTCAGTTTTTAGTCATACTAGCTATATTTTAAGTGCTCAGCAGCTGCATTTGGCTATTGGCTGCCACTGGGAAGCGTAGGTCTGATTAGCCTAATCCTTGTAGAAATTAAATGTAGTTAGACTTCTGTGACTGTATATAACTGGAGCTTAACATTAAAATCCAAAGAATAAGATTGTTGACCACCATTTCTCTTTTTGGATACAGATCACAATGGCGTCAAACAAGGGCTGTTGAGATGTAGCACAAACCTGAACCTGGTCACTGACTGCATGGAACACGCTCTGATATCTGTGCATCCCCGTACTCGATATTCAGCTGGCTGGGATTCTCAGTTTTTCTTCATTCCTCTGTCTTATTTACCTACGTCACTGGCAGACTACATATTGACTAGATCTTGGCCCAAACCAGCCCAGGCAGTCTAAAGAAAACTGGTTTGATGGCTCTTGAAATGAAGAAGACAAAGTCTGAAATTGATCATTAGTGTCTCAGTAATCCTTATTAGGAACTAACATGTTTATATTCTAGATATCCAAAGCTTATTCCTTTAGGTGATGAATTTTTATTACTTTAAGCATTTTTTGATGAGGATATTTCCAAAATGCATCATTCTTCTTTACCTTATTAAACAGAGTAGACTGAAAACAATTCAACTTGTCTTGATGTTATTTCTTTATGTAAATGAATACTTGTTCTATGCCATGGTACACTATTGCTCAAGGACTATTGAGAAATACATGGTCCTGTTTATCCTTACTTGAAATTGATTTGTACTATGATACTTTTTTTTTTTTAAGTTTATTTATTTATTTTGAAAAGAGCAAGGGAGGGGAGGGACAGAGAGAGGGAGACAGAAGATCCGAAGCAAGCTTTGTGCTGACAGCAGAGAGCCTGACATGGCTCAAACTCACAAACCATGAGATCATGACCCAAGCCAAAGTCAGACGTTTAACTGACTGAGCCACCTAGGTGCCCCTGATTTTCAATTTTTTAAATCAAAATAATATACACATACATACTTAAATGTTCAGTTAATACTCAAAAGCTTAAAAATAAAAAATATCAGTTTCCCACCCTTCATTGCGGCTCCTCAGAGGTCAATGCTTTCAACTTTTAGCTATTTCTTCTGCTATTAACCTCTATATTTGTAAATAATATAGTGTCCGTTTTTTAAATTTAAATTTTAGTTAGTTAATATAAAGTGCAATATTGGTTTCAGGAGTAGAATTCAATGTCTTATCACTTACATACAACACCCAGTGCTCATCACAAGTGCTCTCCCTAGTACACATCACCCATCGAGCCCATCTCCCACCTACCTCCCTCCATCAACCCTTAGTTTGTATTCTGTCATTAAGAGTTTCTTGCAGTTTGTTTCCCTCTCTCCCCCCCCACCCTTCCCATATGTTCATCTGTTTTGTTTCTTAAATTCCACATATGAGTGAAATCATATGGTGTTTGTCTTTCTCCGATTATTTCACTTGTCATAATACATTCTAGCTCCATCCATGTTGCTGCAAATGGCAAGATTTCATTCTTCTTGATGGCTGAGTAATATTCCAGTGTGCGTGCGTGTGTGTGTGTGTGTGTGTGTGTGTGTGTGTATATCAATCACATCTTCTTTGTCCATTCATTAATTGATGGACATGTTGTCTCTCTCCATAGTTTGGCTATTATTGATAATGTTACTATAAACATTGGGGTGCATGTACCCCTTCAAACCTGTATTTTTATATCCTTTGGGTAAATACCTAATAGTGCAATTGCTGGATCATAGGGTAGTTCTATTTTTAGTTTTCTGAGGAACCTCCATACAGTTCTCCAGAGTGGCTGCACCAGTTTGCATTCCCACCAACAGTAAGAGGGTTCCCCTTTCTCCACATCCTCGCCAACACCTGTTGTTTCTTGTTAATTTTAGCCATTCTGACAGGTGTGAGGTGTGACAGGTAAAGAACTGATGTTTTTTATTTTTAAGCTTTTGAGTATTAACTGAACATTTAAGTATGTATGTGTATATTATTTTGATTTAAAAAGTTAAAAATCAGGGGCGCCTAGGTGGCTCAGTCAGTTAAGCGTCTTTGGCTTGGGTCAAAAACCATTGTGGTTTTGATTTGTATTTCCCTGATGAGGAGTACTGTTGAACAACTTTTCATGTGTCTGTTAGCCATCTGGATGTCATTTGGAACAGATGTCTTGGAAAAGTATCTATTCATGTCTTCTGTCCATTTCTTAACTGGATTGTTTGTTTTTTGGGTGTTGAGTTTGATAAATTCTTTATACATTTTGGATACTGATGCTTTATCAGATATGTTATTTGCAAATATCTTGTCCCATTCTATAGGCTTCCTTTTAGTTTGATTGTTTCCTTTGCTGTGCAGAAGCTTTTTATCTTGATGAGGTCCCAATAGTTCATGGTTCCTTTTGTTTCTCTTGCCTTCGGTGATATGTCTAGTAAGAAGTTGCTGTGGCCAGGGTCAAAGAGGTTGTTGTCTGTGTTCTCTAGGATTTTGATGGTTTCCTGTCTCACATTTAGGTCTTTCACCCATTTTGAATTTATTTTTGTGTATGGTGTAAGAAAGTGGCCCACTTTCATTCTTCTGCATGTTGCTGACCAGTTTTCCCAGCACCATTTGTTGAAGAGACTATCTTTTTTTCCATTGGATATTCTTTCCTGCTTTTGTTGAAGATTAGTTGACCATATAGTTGTGGGTCCATTTCTGGGTTTTCTTTTCTGTTCCATTGATCTATATGTCTGTTTTTGTGCCAGTACCATACTGTCTTGATGACTACAACTTTGTAATATAGCTTGAAATCTGGAGTCATGATGCCTTCAGTTTTGTTTTTGTATACTGTTATTTCTTGATTTATTAATTTTAGACATTCTCAATTGATTTTCTATTGAGGAAAATCCTGTTGATTTTCCCATTAGATTATATAAAGGCCACTTGATTGGCCATTTCCCCACCCCCATATTTTAAATATAATTTTATCTCATTTTCAGTCAAATTAATAGTGTTTGCATTGTTAAGTGAATATTGCTTATTGTTTATTCAAGTATTTTTCCTTTATAGTACCATTTTTTTTGTTTTTCTTAGAGTTAATTATTGCCTGCTTTTTTACTTACATGGTTTTTAATTTATTTTAATTTTTTTTATTCTCTCAGTTGTCAGAATTCTATCAGTAGTGTTTTTAGATAGTTAAACTATAGAATTATTCATTCCATTTCAACTGATTCAATACAGGATCACCCTTTGATTTAGTCATCATGTCTTTGTAGTCTCATTTAATCTATAATAGTTTCTTAATTAAAAAAATCTTTTATGATACTGACCTTTTTGAAGAGTACTAGGTATTTTCTAAAGCATCCCCCCATTTGCATTGTATATTCTGTCCTCATGATCAAATCCATTTTATACATTTTGGCAGAAATGCCACAGAAGTAATATTGTGTCTCTCTCAATGCATCATATCAGTGGGCAAAGATGTCAGTTTATCTCATTATTGGTGCTGTAGTTAAGTTTGAACCCTTGGTTAAAATAGAGCCCGCCAAGTTTCTCCACTATAAAGTTAATTTTTTTTGTAATTAATAAATAATTTGTGAGGGTGTTTTGAGATTATATAAATGTCCTATACCTCATCAAATTTTTACCGGCTAATTTTAGAATTATTAATGTTTCTTTTAAAAATCAGTTATTACTTTGATGATTATGAATGGTGACTTTAAATTCCCTCATTACATCTACATTTACAAGTTGAAATTTCCATCTCCTTTATTTTTTATTATAAAAATGGATTCATGGATTCTTATTTTATTCAGTTAGTTATAAACCATTTCTGTCATTGTTTCATATTTTTAGAATTCCTATACCCATCCAACGATAACAAATATCTACCGGTTGGGAGTTTGATTATTTACTTGTGTTGTTTTGTCTTTAAACTATATAGTTTGTAGTTTCATATGTAGTCAAAGTACTTCTTCCAAACATTAATTTTTTCCCCCATTCAGTGTTTATTATTCATTTGAAATATAGTTTGGTGTATTTTTTTCTTGTTAGTATTTAATTTATCTTTTCTCCCCTTGCTTGCTCATTGATTTTATTTTTTGAATACATAAAACATTAACATGATTCTGAAGTCAAACCTTATAGTGAGGTAAATCTCAGACATTATATAGGAACTGTAATTTTTAAAAATGTTATCATTTGTGTTGCAATAGCAACAACAAAAATATAAAATACCTAGGAATCCTTTATTTATTTATTTATTTATTTATTTATTTATTTATTTATTTATTCCAGGTAAGTTTTTTTTTAAATGTTTATTTTTGAAAGAGAGAGAGAGAGCATGCACTAGCAGGGGACATTTTGACAATATTTATTCTGACAAATGAACATGGAATATTTTTCCATTTTTTTGTGTCTTCTTCAATTTCTTTCATAAGTTTTCTGTAGTTTTCAGTGTATATATTTTTCACCTCTTTGGTTAGGTTTATTTCTAGGTATTTTATGGGTTTTGGTGCAATCATAAATGGGATTGATTACTTGATTTCTCTTTCTGCTTCTTCATTATTGGGGTATAGAAATGCAACTGGTTTTTGTGCATTGATTTTTTATCCTGTGACTTTGCTGACTTTATGGATCAGTTCTAGCAGTTTTTTTGTGGAATCTTTTGGGTTTTCCATAGAGTATCATTTGGTCTATGAATAGTGAAAGTTTGACTTCCTCCTTGTCAAGTTAGATGCCTTTTATTCCTTTGTGTTGTCTGATTGCTGAGGTTAGGACTTCCAATCCTATGTTGAATAACAGTGGTGAGAGTGGACATTGTTGTGTTCCTGACCTTAGAGGGAAAGCTTGAGTTTTTCCCCATTGAGGATGATATTAGTGGTGGGTCTTTCATATATGGTTTTTATGTTCTTGAGGTGTGATCCTTCTATCCCTACTTTCTTGAGGGCTTTTATCAAGAAAGGATGCTGTATTTTGTCAAGTGCTTTCTTTGCATCTATTGAGAGGATCATGTGGTTCTTGTCCTTTCTTTTATTGATGTGATGTATCACATTTGTTGATTCACAGATATTGAATCAGCCCTGCATCCCAGGTATAAATACCACTTGATCGTGGTGAATAATTCTTTTAATGTATTGTTGGATCCGGTTGGCTAGTATCTTGTTGAAGATTTTTCATCCATGTTCATCAGGGAAATTGGTCTGTAGTTCTCCTTTTTAGTGGGATCTTTGGTTTGGGAATCAAGGTAAGGCTGGCTTCATAGAATGAGTTTGGACGTTTTCCTTCCATTTCTATTTTTTGGAACAGCTTCAAAAGGATATGTGTTAACTCTTCTTTAAATGGTTGGTAGAATTCCCCTGGAAAGCCATCTGACCCTGGACTCTTGGTATTTTGGAAGAATTTTGATTACTAATTCAATTTCTTTACTGGTTATGAGTCTGTTCAAATTTTCTATTTCTTATTTAAGTTTTGGTAGTTCATCTGTTTCTAGGAATTTGTCCATTTCTTCCAGATTTCCCAATTTATTGGCATATAATTGTTCATAATATTCTCATTGTTTGTTTTTCTGCCGTGTTGGTTGTGATCTCTCCTCTTTCATTCTTGATTTTATTTATTTGGGTCCCTTCCTTTTTCTTTTTGGTCAAACTGGCTAGGAGTTTATCAATTTTCTTAATTCTTTCAAAGAAGCAGCTTTTGTTTTCATTGATGTGTTCTGTTGTTTTGTTTTGTTTTTGTAGATAGCATTGAATTCTGCTCTAATCTTTATTATATCCCATCTTCTGCTGGTTTTGAGTTTTATTTGCTGTTCTTTTTCCAGCTCTTTAAGGTGTAAGGTGAAAGGAGACCTTTATTCCTTCTTTAGGAAAGCCTGGATTGCTATATACTTCCCTTTTATGATTGCCTTTGCATCCCAGAGGTTTTGGGCTGTGGTGTTATCATTTTCATTGGCTCCTTGTACTTTTTAATTTCCTCTTTAACTTTTTGTTTAGCCCATTCATTCTTTAGTAGGATGTTCTTTAGTTTCCAGGTATTTGTTGTCTTTCCAAATTCTTTCTTGTGGTTGATTTTGAGTTTCATAGCATTGTGGTCTGAAAATATGCATGGTATGATCTCGATCTTTTTGTACTTATTGAGGGCTGATTTGTATCCCAGTATGTGATCTGTTCTGGAGAATGTTCCGTGTGCACTTGAGAAGAATATGTATTCTGCTGCTTTAGGATGAAATATTCTGAATATATCTGTTAAGTCCATCCCGTCCAGTGTGTCACTCAAAGTCATTGTTTCCTTGTTGATTTTCTGTTTAGATGATCTGTCCATTGTTGTAAGTGGGATGTTGAAGTGCCCTACTATTATGGTACTTTATCAATGAGTTTCTGTATGTTTGTGATTAATTGATTAAATATTTGGTTGCTCACATGTTTGGAGCATATATGTTTACAATTGTTAGACCTTCTTGGTGGATAGACCCCTTAATTATGATATAATGCCCTTCTTCATCTCTTGTTACAGTCTTTATTTTAAAATCTAGATTGTCTGGTATAAGTATGGCTACTCTGACTTTCTTTTGGTGACCATTAGCATGATAGATGCTTTTCCATACCTTTACTTTCAATCTGAAGGTGTCTTTAGGTCTCAAATGGGTCTCTTGTAAACAACATATAGATGGATCTTGTTTTCTTGTCCATTCTGTTACCTTATGTCTTTTGATTGGAGTGTTTAGTCTACTGACATTTAGAGTGAGTACTGAAAGTTATGAATTTATTGCCATTGTGTTGCCTGCAGAGTTGGAGTTTCTGGTAGTGTTCTCTGGTCCTTTCTAGTCTTTGTTGCTTTTGGTCTTTTTTGTTTTATTTTGTCTTTTCTCCCCTCAGAGAGTCCCCCTTAAAATTTCTTGCAGGGCTGGTTTAGTGGTCATGAACTCCTTTAGTTTTTGTTTGTCTGGGAAACTTTTTTATCCCTCCTTCTAGTTTGAATGACAGCCTTGCTGGATAAAGAATTCTTGGTTGCATATTTTTCTGATTTCAGCATATTGAATATATCCTGCCACTCGTTTCTGGCCTGCCAAGTTTCTGTGGATAGGTCTGCTGTGAACCTGATCTGTCTTCCCTTGTAGGTTAAGGACTTTTTTCCCCTTGCTTGTTTCATGATTCTTTTCTTTTCTGTGTATTTTGTGAATTTGACTATGGTATCCCTTATTGATGTTCGATTTTTGTTAAGTCTACTGGGAGTTCTCTGTGCTTCCTGAATTTTGATGTCTGTGTCTTCCCCCAGGTTAGGGAAGTTTTCTGCTATGATTTGCTCACATAAACCATCTGCCCCTTTTCCTCTCTCTTCATTTTCTGGGACCCCTATGATTCTGATGTTATTCCTTTTTAATGAGTCACTGAGTTCTCTAATTCTTATATTGTGCTCTTTTACCTAGTTTCCCTCTTTTTTTTCTGCTTCCTTATTCTCCATAAGTTTGTCTTCTGTATCACTGATTCGCTGCTCTACTTCATCCATCCTTGCCACCGTGGCATCCATTTGGATTGCATCTCAGTTACAACATTTTTAATTTCATCCTGACTAGATTTTACTTATTTTATCTTCGCAGAAATGGATTCTATGCTTTTTTCAACCCCAGCTAGTATTATCATGATTCTAAATTTTGGTTCAGACATCTTGTCTGTAACTGTGTTGATTAAGTCCCTGGCTGTCATTTCTTCCTGTTCTTTCTTTTGGGGTGAATTCCTTTGTTTTATCATTTTGGAGGAAGAAAAAGAATTAATAAAATAAAAATTAAAAAATTAAAAACAACACAAAATAAGGAATGCTATATCTTAGGTGTGTTTTTGTTTGGTTGTTGAAAGAAGCTTGATAGCACAGAGAGAAAAGGGAAAGAAGAGAAAAGAAAAAAAAGGAAAACATTTGAAAATTTAAAAAATGAATACAATAAAACAGAATAAAATCAAATGATGAAAGTAAAATAGAATAGAAGAAAATTACAAAAACATAAACCATAGTAGAAAAATTTAAGGAAAAATATTTTTTATTAAAATGGAAAATAAAAATAAAATTTTCTCTTTCTATATTCAAGAATAAGAAAAGAAGAAAAAGAATTGAATAGATGGACCAGCGAACAGAATGAAAAATGATTGAAATTATATCAAGTTTCCTCTAGAAGTCAAACTATGAAGCACTTTACAATCCATAAACTAAGCAGACAGAGAGACTTGTGTTCCTCTAGAGCTTGGTTGGTGCAGTTGGGTGGGGCTTAGTGTAATGGCTCTGTTCTCCACTAGATGGTGCTGCTTAGCTTACTGGGGTGGATCACTGTGGCATGTGTATGTGTATATGTGCATGTGCGGGAGAGGTGTATATGACGTCACCTAGCTACTCAGTCTCTGGTATCAGAACTCTGCTTTTGCCAACTGGCAGTCAAGCACCTCTCCTTTGTCTCCAGCTTCCATCCACTTCCCGCTTCTACACTGTTGGCAATCAAGCTGTCAGCCTGCCAGGTGGCATCTCCCTCCCAAGTTTTATCTCAGAATTGGTTGTGTTTCCAAACTCCTTACTTTTGAGGGCTCTGTGGCTTTGACCTGCTCAGACCCTCTGGGGGAGGGTCTTGCCCGAGCAATGACTGGGTGCCAGTCCACCCTCAGGAACATTTGTGGGACAGCACTGCTGCCAATGCCCAGAGACTGCAGCCCGATGCCAGCCTGCCCCATAAAAAGTTCATGTGATCGTGTAGCAGCAGCGTTTTAGGGATTATGGTAAATTACAACACACATCTGGTGCTAGGCTTCACCTCCCCTTAACATCCTTTTTTCCAACACCAGCAAATGTGGCTGTTCTCTGGAGTCCACTGGGACCTTTGCCTGTGGGTAGGCCACACAGCCTCTACCAAATGTCCTCTCTGCAGGGGAATTGCCTCTCCCCGGGTGGCCCAAGGGCCTCTTGGATCTCGCTGTCTGTTCCTGAGGATCCACCCTTCCCACCAGAGCACCGCCAGGTATTGAGCTGTGGAGTTTCAGACTCTGCACTCCTGTTTATAGAGTCTTTATGGTATTTAGACCATCTCTTTCCTTTCTTTCTTGTTAAGTCCCTTATGGGTGTTTCCACTCTTTCTCTTTCTCTCCACCTGCTTTTAGGGGGGAGTGCTTTTCCTGTACTCTCCCCCCATCTCTGTCCTCTCTCTGCAAGCAAAAATGGCTCCCTATCCTCTGCAGCTTCTCTCTCCCCCAGTTCACCTTTCTGCGCTGCGTACCTGTTGAGTTCTGTGGTTTAAGTTGTGCAGATTGTTGTGTTAATCCTCAGATCGATTTTCTAGGTGTGCAAGATGGTTTGGTGTTGATCTAGATGCATTTCAGGGATAAGAGAAGCAAAAAAGCTTCCATGCTGCTCTGCCATCTTGGCCCCTCTCCTGGTACCTACTAATCTTAACAAAAGATGTACAATACCTTCATATAGGAAATTGTAAAATTTTATTGCAAAAAATTAAAGCCTAAGTAAATGTAAAAGCATACAATATTTATTATTAATAGGGATTCTTAATATCAGAAAAAGACATACCAATTTCCCTCAAATAATTTATAAATTCAATGTGATTTTGATCCAATTAAAATCCCAATAGCATTTTATTCAAACTGAGGAGCTGTTTTTCAAATTTAATTGTAAGAGCAAGGGAGCAGCACAACCCAGAGAATTTTGAAGTACAAAGTGAATGAAACTTGCCTCCCCTGAGCATTACTTACTATAATATTAATAACATGAGCAGTTAGATGCAAATCAAAGATAGACAAATAGATTTAAAGAGCAGAGTGAGAGTTGAGATGTGGAAACTTGACATGACAGTATCATAACAAGGTAGTGGAGAAACAATCCAATAGCATAGGACAACAGTTTTTTCTTGAAGAATTAATATTATTATCTGTGGAAAATAATAAAATTAGATACTTATCCCATACCACACACAAAAATAAGTTCCAGAGGAATAAATACCTAAATGTGAAAAGCACAACTTTCAATCTACCAAAATAAAACATTGAGAGCGTATTTATGTCTTTAGGATAGGGAAGACTAAACAAGAAACACAAAAACACAATCATACAGGAAGAGTATTAAGTCTGACTACAATAAAATTAAGGAGGGCTTCTCTATATCAGATACACCTTACATAAGCCAGAAGACGAGCTACCAATTGGGAGGTATATTTGCATCATAGATAACTACAAATTATTTAAAATTATTTTTTTTTCCATTTTTTTTTTGAGAAATAGTTCACAAATGTGACTGGATAAGTTTAAGGTATATAGCATGAAGGTTTAATTTACATGTAGTGTGAAATAATTAACCACAATAGGTTTAGTTACATCGTCTCATGTAGATAAAATAAAAATAAAAAAAGTTTCCTTGTGGTTAAATCTCTTAGGATCTTCTCTCTTAATGACTACCATATAATACACAGCAATGTTAGCAATGTTAGCAATGTATAATATACAGCAATCATGTTGTACATTATATTCCTAGTACTTATTTATCTTATAACTGAAAGTTTGTAACTTTTTTTCATCCAAGAGAGATTTTTAAAATTTTAATTATTATAATTCCATTATAGTTAACATGCAGCATTAAATTAGTTTTAGGTGTACAATATAATGATTCAACAATTCTATATATTACTCAGTGCTCATCAGGATAAATATACTCTTAATCCCCTTCACCTATTTCACCCATACCCCACCTACCTCTCCTCTGATAACCTTCAGTTTGTTCTCTATAGCTGAAAGTCCATTTTTTGGTTTGTCTGTTTTTTTCCCTTTGTTCATTTTTTCCTTAAATTCCACATGAGTGAAATCATATAGTACTTGTCGTTCTCTGACTTATTTCACTTATTGTTATACTCTCTAGCTCCATCCATGTTGCTGCAAATGGCAAGATTTTGTTCTTTTTTATGAGTGAATAATATTCCATTGTATATAGGCCACACCTTCTTTATCCATTCATCTATCAGTGGATACTTGGGCTGCTTCCAAAATTTGGTTGTTGTAAATAAAGCTGCAATAAACATAGGGGTGATGGAAGTTTGTACCTTTTGACAACCTTCCTCCAATTCCCCCACCCTTCATCCCTGCCTCTGATAACCATAAATCTGATCAGTTTTCTATGAGTTTCATGGATTCTTTTTTCCCAGTTCCACATATAAGTAAGATCATACAGTATTTGTCTTTCTTTCTCTGACTTATTTCATTTAGAATATTGCCTTCAAGATTCATCCATTTTGTCAAAACGAGGATTTCCTTGCTTTGTTTTGTTTTCATAATGGCGGGGTAATATTCCATTGTATCTATGTACCACAACTGGATCTATTCATCCACTGATGGACACTTAGGTTGTTTCCATGTCTTGGTTGTTTCATGCTGTTTTTCATGGTGTCTGTACCAACTTACATTCTTACCAAGAGGTCACAAGGATTCTCTTTTCTCTACATCCATGCTAGCATTTATCTCTTGTCTTTTTGTTGATGGCTATTCTAATGGGTGTGAGGTGATATCTCAGTGTGGTTTTAATTTGCATTTCCCTCATGACTAGTGATATTGAACATATCCACGCTAGCATTTGTGTCTTGTCTTTTTGATGATGAACATTCTAATAGGTGTGAGGTGATATCTCATTGTGGTTTTAATTTGCATTTCCCTAGTGACTAGTGATGTTGGGTATCTTTTCATGTACCTGTTGGCCATTCATGTATCTTCTTTGGAAAAATGGCTGTTCAGGTCCTTTGCCCATATTTAAAATTGGATTATTTGGTTTATTTATTTATTTATTTGCTATTGAATTGAATGAGTTCTTTATAGATTTTGGATATTAACCCCTTATCAGATACATAGTTTGCCAATGTGGGTTTTTTCCCCCATTCATAGGTTGTCTTTTCACTTAGTTGATTTTTTTTTTCTGTGCAGAAGCTTTTTAGTTTGATGTAATCCCACTTATTTATTTTTTATTCTGTTGCTTATGCTATAGGTGTGATTTCCAAAAAAAAATTATTTCTTTTTTAAAAAACTGTTTATTTTTGAGAGAGAAAGAGAGCACATGTACTTGTGTGCTTGCACGAGGGAGAGGAGCCAAGCTGGCTCCATGCTGTCAGTGAAGAGCCTGATGTGGAACTCAAACCCACGAACTGTGAGATCATGAACTGAGCCAAAATCAAGAATCAGACATTTCACCGAATGAGCCACCCAGGCACCCCCACAAAAATAATTTCTAAGACCCATTTCAAGAAGCTTTTTCCTGTATTTTGTTCTAGGAGCTTCATAGTTTCAGGTCTTACATTTAAGTCTAATCCATTTCAAGTTAGTTTTTGTGGGTGGTGTTAGATAAAGGTAAAGCTTCATTCTTTTATGTATGAATATCCTATTTTCCTAGCACCATTTATTGAAGAGACTGTCTTTTCTCTGTTGATTTATTCTTGGCTCCCTTGTCAAATATAAGTTGACTGTATATGCTTAGGTTTGTCTCTGGGCTCTCGATTCTTTGCCATTGGTCTAGTTGACTAGTTTTATGTCAGTACCATACTATTTTAGTCACTATAGTTTTATAGTACAGCTCAAAATCAGGAAATGTGATGCCTCCCTTCTTTTCCTCAAGGTTTCTTTGGCTATTTGGGGTCTTCTGTGGTTCCATAAATATCACAAAGTTTTATTGTTAAATAGAACTCAAAATTTATAAGCAAAAGAAACAATGACAGGGGCGTCTGGCTGGCTCAGTCAGTAGAGCATGCAACTCTTGATCTCAGGGTCATGAGCTTGAACCCCACATTGGGTGTAGAGATTACTTTAAAAAAAGAAAAAAAGAAAGGAAGCAATGATAGAAAAATGGACATGGGGAACAGGGATGGCTCAGTCGGTTGAGTGACCAACTTCAGCTCAGGTCATGATCTCACGGTTTGTTAGTTCGAGCCCTGCATCAGGCTTGCTGCTCTCAGCACAGAGTCCACTTTGGATCTTCTGTCTCCCTCTCTCTCTGCCCTTTCCCCACTTGTGTTCTCTCTCTCTCAAAAATAAATAAATCTGAAAAAAAAAATAGACAGAGGATAAAGGAAAAAAAGAGAGAAAAACCAAAAAACAGACTCTTAACTATAGAGAACAAACAGGTGGTTGGTTACCAGAGGGGAGGTGGGTTGGTGGATGGGTGAAATAGATGAAGGGGATTAAGAGTACATTTATCTTGATAAGCATTGAGTAATATATAGAATTGTTGAATCAGTATCTTACATGCCTGAAACTAATATATCACTGTTAATTATACTGGAATTAAAAAAAATAAAGAAGGCCTAAATATAAACAGAGAGATACACTGTGTTTATAGTATATATACTCAATATAATTGTTAATTCTCTCTCTAAAAAAAAAAGAAAATAAAAATGGACAGAGGAAATGAAAATCTGAATGGCTAATAAAAATACAATATGTGCTAGTTTTCACTAGTAATCAGTGAAATGCAAGGCCACAGAAAGGGTACAATTCCTCATCCACAATACTGCCAAAAATTAAAAGTCAGCCAATACCAAGAGGGAATCAGTAGATCAGTAGGAGACCCTACACTTCTGTGCAAGATTAAATGTGTAGAGCCATTTTGGTGAACAATTTGGGAAATATCTGATAAAGTTGAAGTGCATTTGCCCTGTAACTCAACAATTTCACTCCCAGATACAGATCATAAATATCATACATGTACACAAGAAGACCTCTACAAGAATCTTCATTATTCTAGTGTTTGAATCATGATAAATTGGAAACAACTTATCTGTCAATTCAGAGGATAATGGACAAATTGTAGTATGTTCATACAATGGTTGATTTAATCTATCTATCATCTATCTACCCATCCATCCACCTGATGGTTAACATGGATCCTCATGAGGATTAAGTTATATATATCAATATATTTCAATGTGAGTACAATCTAAGAACATAATGAGTGAGAAAAATACATTGCAGAAGATATGAGCAGCAGGATATCTTTTGTTTAAAGTGTTAAAACTTGGGGCGCCTGGGTGGCTCAGTCAGTTGCTTTTTGGCAGTATTACGGATGTGGAATTGTACCTCTCTGTGGTTTTACTTTGCATTTTTCTGGTTACTGGTGAAAATGAGTATATTTTGTATAGTTATTAGCCATTCAGATTTTCATTTCCTCTGTCCATTTTTCTTTTTCTTTCTTTCTTTCTTTCTTTCTTTCTTTCTTTCTTTCTTTCTTTCTTTCTTTCTTTCTTTCTTTCTTTCTTTCTTTCTTTCACAACTGACTCCTGATTTCAGCTTAAGTCATGATCTCAGTTTGTGAGATCGAGCCCTGCATGGGACTCTGTGCTGATAGCATGGAACCTGCTTGGGATTCTATCTCTCCCTCTCTCTTGGCCCCTTCCCTGCTCTCTCTCTCCCTCTCTCTCTCTCTCTCAGAATAAATAAACACTAAAAAAAAAAAGTGTTCAAAGGAAACAATCAAAAAAACTAAAAGGCAACCGATGGAATGGGAGAAGACATTTGCAAACAACATATCAGATAAAGGGTTAGTATCCAAAATCTACAAAGAACTTACCAAACTCGACACCCAAAAACACAAACAATCTAGTGAAGAAATTGGCAGAAGACATGAATAGACACCTTCCCAAAGAAGACATCCAGATGGCTAACAGACACATGAAAAGATGCTCAACATTGCTCATCATCAGGGAAATACAAATCAAAAACACACTGAGATACCACCTCACACTGGTCAGAGTGGCTAAAATTAGTAACTTGGGAAACAACAGATGTTGACAAGGATGTGGAGAAATGGGAACCCTCTTGCACTATTAGTGGGAATGCAAACTGGTGCAGCCACTCTGGAAAACAGTGTGAAGTTTCCTCAAAAAATTAAAAATAGAATTATCCTACGACCCAGCAATAGCATTACTAGGAATTTATGCAAAGGATACAGGATTGCTGATTCATAGAAGCACATGTACCCCAATTTTTATAGCAGTGCTATCAACAATAGCCAAATTATGGTAAGAGTCCAAATGTCCATCAACTGATGATTGGATAAACAGGACGTGGTTTATATGTTCAATGGAATACTAGAGGGCAATGAGAAAGAATGAAATCTTGTCATTTGCAACAACATGGATGGAACTGGAGGGTATTATGCTAAGTGAAATAAGTCAGTCAGAGAAAGACAGATATCATATGTTTTCACTCATATGTGGAATTTGAGAAACTTAACAGAAGACCATAGGGGAAGGGAAGGGGAAAAATAGTTTCAAATGGAGATGGAGGCAAACCATAAGAGACTCTTGAATACAGAAAACAAACTGAGGGTTGATGGGGGGAGTGTGGGGGAGGGGAAAATGGGTGATGGGCATTGAGGAGGGCACTTGCTGGGATGAGCACTGTGTGTTGTATGTAAGAGATGAATCATGGGAATCTACTCCTGAAGCCAAGAGCACACTGTATACACTGTATGTTAGCTAACTTGACAATACATTATATTAAAAAAAATAAAGTGTTAAAACTTGCAGAAAGGGATATATATTATTTATGGATATAAATGTATATAGTAGAAATACTAACATGTTTGTGAGAATGATAAACACCAAATTGCTGATGGTAGTTACCTTTGGGGATTGAGGAAAGGTATATTGGAGATGTCAATTCAAGTGATGTTATATTTTTAAAGCTAGGTGTTAGATATGTAAGTGTAGGTGTTAATTAATGTTCTTCATTCTGTCTTGTAGGGCACAAATATTTCGTAACAAAAAATAAAATTTTAAAAAGTCATAATCTGTATAATCTTAACCTAAAAGAACTACATCTTTAAACACCTATTACTATACCTTGTATATAGTAAACAGTCAAAAAGCATTTGTTGAATGTAAAAAACAAACCACATTTTTCCAATAGGGAGTAATAATTGGAGTCTACTTCTCTATGTTCTCATTTTAGTAGATATTATTGGAAATTTTATGGCGAACAATAAAATGTGTTTTAAAATGTGTTTTAAAAAATGTGTTCAAATAGATCATTAACCAGAAGTCCTATTTATCCTGTCATCTGATTTAGTGAAATGTAGAATGTTTAGCAGGCACCAGAATTACAAAATAACTTAGTCCTTGAGGAGGAAATCAAACAATAAATGTGTCAGTAAGATTTTAATCTCTAGGACCTTGCATCTAGTAGTCATTAAATAAATATTTGTTGAATGAAGCAAATACAGGATATATAAAATTATGTGAAGTGCAAAGCCTGTTTTTCTGAAACTTTGAGGGAAAGATTTTCCTGAGAAGTTAGCAACTTTGGGGAAAAAAATCAATTTAAATTGCTGACTCACACTCAGAAGAGTAAGAACTCTCTCTGTGTGTTTAGGAATTTTCCCCATGGACTACACTATTTTGTACAACTGGAAGGCTCTAAACATTCATATAGATGTGCTGGATAGGATAAACAAAACATTGCTCTTCCTGTTAATGGATTGCTTAAGGAAAATCTCTAAATCGCCAAATTTTTATCTACATAGTAAACTGTCTAAAATATATTATCAAGTAAAGGGAGCACCTGGGTGGCTCAGTCGGTTAAGCGACCGACTTCAGCTCAGGTCATGATCTTGCGGTTCAAGCCCCACATTGGGCTGTCTGCTGTCAGCACAGAGCCCGCTTCAGATCCTCTGTCCCTCTCTCTTTCTGCCCCTCCCCCCCAAAGAAATAAACATTTTAAAAATATTCATGGAAGGGGTGGATAGAAACAATTTTCTAGCACCAATACATCAATGGAAAAGAACAAATCTTAACATGGTAAAGCATATTAGATCTTTGTCTTTGACTTTCAAGATGAGTTGTTTATTTAAAGTCTTGTTAAGGAAGGACAGGGACAAGTGCAGAGTGATGGACAGGTCCATCTTAAATGGAAAACTCCATGGGATGTTTTGAAGATTTGTAACATGGGAAAATGTTAAACATAAAATGTCCGTTGGAAAAAGAAAACACATGCAAAATGTATATGATTCCAAATATAGGGTGACCAAATAATTTATTGTTGAAACTGGGACGTTCCGGGGAATGAAAGTTGGTGCTGAAATACTTAAAATTATATATATTTTTTGTTGGTTTGAAACCCTCTCAGGAGCTTCCCGTGTGAAATCTCAAAAAAGGCTCCATACTCAGAGGGCAGGGAGAGAGGAAGAAAGAGGCAGTCACTCCAGGTTGGGAGGTGGCAGTTTTAATAAGCAAAGGGAACTCACACACTAGGGAGGCAGCAAGGCGAGTGGATCCCTGCACCCACCCAGTGCACCTTAAGAGTTTATAAAGATGCCCTAATTGGGTTTAGTCACATATACCGTTCAGGTGTTCTCAGCACCACGTCACTATCTCAAGGCTATGTCCTTGGAACAGTCTCTGGGAGTGGGAAAGGCAAGTGGAACCCACATACCAAACACAGGGCAGGGGGTGAGGATCCTCTGATCACCCAGGGCCAGCTCTCAGGTCAACTGGTGGTCACATCTTTTCAATGATGCTCCCTAACATTTTGAAATATTTATTAAAAGATAAATTAGTTTTTAATTTATTAGAATACGTATAATAAATAGATCTACTCAAATCTATTTTCAAAAATAAAATTCTAAAAATTGTAACATAGATCTGTGAATATTAAAACACAAAATCTTATTTATAATGATTAATCAAACATCTAACTAGCCTAACCAGAATTCTTATTGTTGGTACTTATTTATGTCTTTTAATCAGTATACTAGCTGTATCTGACTCTACCGAGTTACTAGGATTTCTTTTTTTTTGAACAATGTATTTTTTTCAATGTGGTCTTATTTTTACCTTTTCATAAAATTACATATAATTTTTTTATGTTTATTTATTTTTGAGAGAGAGACAGAGTATGAGCAGGGCAGGGGAAGAGAAAGAGGGAGACACAGAATCAAAAGCAGGCTCCAGGCTCTGAGGTGTCAGCACAGAGCCCAACATGAGGCTCGAAATCAAGAACCATGAGATCAAGACCTGAGCCAAAGTCAGACGCTCAACCGACTGAGCCACCCAGGCACCCCAAAATTACATAAATTGATTAATACGTTTGAAATTATTGACAAACATCAACTTACTCTTTTCTGTACTCCATAATTTATTTATTTACTTTAAAAAGTTTGTTTGTTTATTTATTTATTTATTTTAGTAACCTTTACACCCAACGTGGGGCTTGAACTCATGACCTTGAGATCAAGCATTGCACCCTCTTCTGACTGAGCCAGCCAGGCGCCCCTGTAGTCCATAATATATATATTTTTAATGTTTAGATATTTTTGAGAGAGAGAGAGAGAGGGAATGAACGGGGGAGGGGTAGAGAGAGAGTGGGACAGAGGATCGGAAGTGGGCTCTGCACTGACAGCTGAGAGCCCCATTCGCGGCTTGAATTATGACCTGTGAGTTCATGACCTGAGCCAAAGTCAGCTATCAACCGACTGAGCCATCCAGGTACCCCATCCATAATATTTTTAAATGAGAAAATACTTTTGCTACAAGTGCTGAGTACCTAGTAACTTCAGAGGAAATTCTACAAAATGGAGCCTATTTTCATTTTTTTTTTTGTATTGAAAAGCATATGTATCTACATTCAAAAAATAAAATTTGACAAAAAAAACTTGCTTCTACGGTTTCACTAAATCTAGATATGCAAAGTCAGAGAGCTTCTCAATTTTACTCCATTCCAATATAGAATATAAGTTTACCATTAAAAATAGAAGTTCCATTAAGTTCTTGTCATAAACCCACATAGTCCAAAATGTAATTATGGAATACAGAATTTCAAAATCAAACATACACAATTGAGTTCTCATTACTAATTTGTTCTATTCCTCTGTTGCTTTCTGCAGAAGATGATTTTAAATATCTTGCTATTTACATTGTTTTTAATAATTGCAATTTGCTAAAAATTTCAGCAATGGTGTTTCATTTGTTGAATATTGAATCCACATTTCTAACTGATTTTGAAGAAAATGCAATAAAAATTTAGAAGACTCATTTACAAAAAGCTACAAATGTAAGGCACAGGTAGATTTACAAGATTCAAAGTCTCTCATATTTCTAAAATCTAATTAATGACAGGCAGTAAAGACAAGAAGGGTGTCCCACCGTGCTGAAGTGTTTTTTTAAAATCATTTTATTGAGATACAATTCATATACTGTAAAATTCACTCATTTAAAATGTACAGTTTAGTGGTGCTTAGTATTTCAGAACACTTTCATCACCCTAAAAGGAAACCCCATGCCCATTCAAAGTATTTATTTCTTTATTTCCTTTAATTTAATTTTTTTTACTGTGAAATATAATGTACATACAAAGAAATGCATATATATGTACACACACATTATATATATATATATATATATATATATATATATATATATATATATACAAATTAATAAGTAACCATAAAGTGAATACCCTTGCAACTCTCACTCTGGTCAACATACGAAACATTGCCACCCCAATGTATACTACCCTCTTTTGACCATCTAGAGGTAAACAATATCCAGACTTTTGTTAAAATAATTTCTGTGGTTTTCTTTTTAGTTTAACTACTTACAATTTTCTTTCCTTTTTAAAAATTAAGATATAATTGGGGGACCGAGGTGGCTCAGTCAGTTGAGCACCTGACTCTTAATTTCAGCTCAGGTCATGATCCCAGGGTCATGGGATTGAGCCCGGAGTTGGCTCTGTACTGAGTGTGGAGCCTGCTTGAGATTCTCTCTCTCTCTCTCTCTGTTCCTCTCCCTCCCTCTTTCTCTCTCTCTCTCTCTCTCTCAAAAAGAGAGAGAGAGAGAGAATTGACATATAACATTATACTAGTTTTAGGTGTACAACATGATTTGATATTTGTATATATTGTGAAATAATCACCACAATAAGTCTGGTTAACATCCATCACCATATATAATTACACAATTTTTTTTTCTTGTGATGAGAACTTTTATGATCTCTCTTAGCAACTTTCAAATATGCAATACAGTATGATTAACTATAGTCACCATGATGTACATTACATCCCTAGGACTTATTCATTTTATAACTAAGTTTCTACCTTTTGACTCCCTTCACCCATTTCCCTAGGAATCCCACTCCCTTCTCCCCCCCAACTCCCACCCCTGAAACGCCAATCTGTTCTCTCTCTATGAGCTCAGTTTTTGTGTTTGTTTTTGTTTTTAAGATTCCACACACAAGTGAGATATTAAAGGGCTATCTGTGATTATATTCCTAAAAAATATGGTCTTGTTTTAACCTATCTAGATTCTTACATATCTTGCTTCTCTTGATCAGCATTATGCTTACCAGATTTGCTTGTCGTGTTGTACGTGGAAGTAGTCTGTTCATTGTCATTATCGTGTATTCAAACTCACGAGGATTTTCTAACAACCACTTGGTTGTTAGACCTGTAGAACATTTGGTTATAGATGTGTAGAATAACTATCTTTTGGTGAGAGAACTTTATCAGCAGAGGGTTTTGATATTTGTTTTGACTTGTTTTATGGCCTACTGTAAGGTTAAGTTTTATACAAAGTATTTATTTATTTATTTATTTATTTATTTATCTTCTTTTAAAAATTATTTTATTAAAAAAATTTTAATTCTAGTATAGTTAACATACAGTGTTATATTAGTTTCAGGTGTACAATGTAGTGATTCAACAATTCTATACATTACTCAGTGCTCATTGAGATAAGTGTACTCTTATTAAATTTTTTTTTTTAACGTTTATTTATTTTTGAGACAGAGAGAGACAGAGCATGAACAGGGAAGGAGCAGAGAGAGAGGGAGACACAGAATCTGAAACAGGCTCCAGGCTCTGAGCTGTCAGCACGGAGCCCGACGCGGGGCTCGAACTCACGGACCATGAGATCATGACCTGAGCCGAAGTCAGACGCCTAACCGACCAAGCCACCCAGGCGCCCTGAGATAAGTGTACTCCTAATCCCCTTTACCTATTTCACCCATCCTAACAACCCCCCCACTATCAGTTTGTTCTCTATAGTTGAGTATGTTTCTTAGTTTGTCTTTTTTTCTTTGTTTTCTTTCTTTCTTTCTTTAACGTTTATTTATTTTTGAGAGAGAGAGAGAGACAGAGTGCAAGCAGGGGAGGGGCAGAGAGAGAGGGAGACACAGAATAGGAAGTGGGCCAAGCTGTCAGCACAGAGAGAGCCCTATGCGGGGCTCCAACTCACGAACTGTGAGCTGACCTGAGCCAAAGTCGGATGCTTAACCCCCTGAGCCACTCAGGTGCCCCTCGTTTGTTTTATTTTTTAAGTTCCACATGAGTGATAACATATGGTATTTGTCTTTCTCTATTTCACTCAGCATTATACTCTCTGGCTCCATCTATGTTGTTGCAAATGGCAAGATTTCATTCTTTTTTATGGCCAAGGAACATTCCATTGTATATATATACACCACTTCCTTATCCATTCATCTATTGATGGACATTTGGGCTGCTTCCATAATTTGGCTGTTGTGAATAATGCTATAATAAGCATAGGGGTGCAAATATCTTTTTGAATTAGCGTTTTGTATTCTTTGGGCAAAATAGTAGTGGAATTACTAGAACAAACTATTTACTTAAAATTTTTTTTTTTAAGTTTATTTATTTATTTTGAGAGAGACAGAGACAGTGCAAGCAGGGGAGGGGCAGAGAGAGAGGTAGAAAGAGAGAATTCCAAGCAGGCTCTGGGCTGCCAGCACGGAGCCTAACATGGGGCTCAAACCCATGAAACTGTGAGATCACGACCTGAGCCAAAACCAAGAGTTGGATGCTCAACCTACTGAACCACCCAGACGCCCCTGAAGTATTTACTTTTAACGTCAGTTTTCCCACAACAAGTCTGTAGTTCAGTTACTCTGAATATAAATTAAAATATTTGTAAGAGTTGACAGATAAAACTTCTGCTTTGATTGGTAGAAGATCACAGCTTGGTTGGACGCAATCATTAATGCTATATGCACCACAACCAAGTCCAAGTGCATTTCTCCTGCACAGAATTTTAACTTACTGAAAACATTGTTCTCTCATTATGACACTGGACTCTATCAACTTTTGTACCTGCAATTATCACTGCCAAAATGATAACTTTATCTTCAATGTTGAACTTTGAGGTTGAGTTTTCTTTTACATTTACAATGTTGCATGTTTTAATCTTTGACAGAATTAACTTCGAAAACTTTACTTTCATTTTAATAGTTGGATAAAAAAATCAAAGCATTATTATAATTAATTCATTTTCTACTTGAATCACATGACAATACTGACATAAAGTGGCATTATTAGCCATTTGTGAAATTCTTCTGCTAATGAGTTGACACATCAACAGCTTTGGCTTTATTTATCACATGTGCACAAGAAAACTTGGAATCAAAACTGTCATTTGTTCAAAATGCAAAGTGATTCTTCATCAAGTGATATGTAAATGTGTCATCTGAAGTTGCAGGTGTTAAGTCTTTGCTTTTGGGTACAGTCTTCATAAAATAATAACTAACTTTTTAAAAAAGATTTTATTAAATTTTTAAAAATATTTGTTTTTGAGAGAGAGAGAGAGAGAGAATGGGGGAGGAGCAGAGAAGGAGGGCGACATGGAATCTGAAGCAAGCTCCAGGCTCTGAGCAGTCAGTCTAGAGCCCAACACGGGGCTTGAATTCAGGAGCTGTGAGATCATGACCTGAGCTAAGCTGAAGTCCGACGCTTAACCCAAGCACCCCATTTAAGGATTTTGTTTTTAAGTAATCTCTACATACAACATGGAGCTCAAACTCACAATCTGGAGATCAAGAGTCATGTGTTTTATCCACTGAGCCATCTGGGCACCCCTCAAGGTGCTATATTTAAAATTTAAAAAAATCTTTATTTATTTTTGAGACAGAGAGAGAGAGCGAGAGCACACGCAAATGGGGAAGGAGCACAGAGAGACGGAGACACAGAATCTGAAGTAGGCTCCAGGTTCTGAGCTGTCAGCACAGAGCCTGACGTGGGGCTTGAACTCACAAGCTGTGAGATCATGACCTGAGCTGAAGTCGGACGCCCAACCAACTGAGCCACCCAGGCACCCCACAAGGTGCTATATTTAAAGAAGAAGAATTAGAAGTTGGGTGGTCAAAACCCAAATGCCCACCATATCCATTATGTTTTTTTCATCTGACTTACAGTGTTCTTTGTCACAGTTCTGCATCAGTCCTGGTGTCTTCAGTGCCCATGACATTGATACAGTATCCTAGTTTCACACTTTCTTGATCTCCCCAACTTTAGTGGCTATTTCTGTTTCAGGTAGCCACAGGTCGTCACCTCAATCTGGACTTTTAACACTCAGAGGCATTCTTTCTCTGAAGCCTTAGCTTCTTTCTCTCTTTCACATAGTATGATATTTCCAGGTGTCTCAGTTTTGTCCTCCCTAATCCCTGATCTTTGGCCTCATTTACTGCAGGTCCCTTGACCCTTTCCTTCACTTCCTCCAATCTACCAACTGCCGCTCCTGCCTTCACTTTTTTCCCAGGAGAGGACCCACCCATGATCCATTGTAGCAGTCAATCTCTTGCTACTCTAATACTGAGCTTGTGGTCTTACACTGAGCTACTGTAGCATCGTCTATATTCCTAGCTAGCTGTCTTCCATTTCCCCAGGAGTTCATTTAAATATTCACCATTATTCTCAATACTCCAACCCCACAATCTACTAGTTATACTGAAAATTGAAGGTACCAAATGAGGAAACCCTACATTTCCCGTGTTTCCCACTGACCAACATAATTTTCCTCCCTGTAGTTTTATGGAATAAGTGTCCCTCCTCTTATTGTAAGGCGAATTCCTTCCCCTGATCTGAATCCAGTCCCTTCCTGCATCTTACTCCCACAGTTACTCATGTTCTAGTCTGGGTCCTCAACCTCTCCTGTCCACAGGCTCTTTCCCCAACTCTAGAGACACATTTGCATCTGTCATCTTGAAAAGACTCCCTCTGCACCCTGACATCTCTTTCTAGATATTGCCCTGTCTTGCTCTTCCCTTTGAATTCAAATTCTTCAAAAAGAGTAGTTTATATTCCCCCTCTCCACTTCTTTACCCTTGTGCTCTCCTCAATTTAGTGCAAGTTAGCTCTTTTCTTTGCCAGTTCCTGTAACCTCCAGATTAACAAATTAATGGATGCTAGTCAGCTCTGACATTGACTGACCTCGCTATGGTATTTGCCTCTTGTCTGGTCCCTCTCTCTTGAGATTTCTCCTTAACACACCTTCCTAAGTCTCCTCTGAGGAGGGCTCCATCCTCTGTGTGTCCCCAGCCCCCCCCTCCCCGCCACCTCATACCGGCCCTGTTCTTTACATAGAATCAACTTTGTGAACTTCCTTATTGAGTTGGAAACTGTACTTCTATGTCTGTGCAATTTGGTTTTAGGAGGGAAGAGTGATACCATTTGTCAGAGGAGACAAGTTCTTCAGTTCTGCTGGTCTAAGGACACGTTTAATTTCCCAGGTATTGTAGTCACTTCTCATTAGCCATAGAAGCGGAAATGAGAACATACCACGGACGATAAAGTTTTTCTAAACTTAAAAACCTGACTTTTATTTTTTTCTTAATTTTTTTTTTAACATTTATTTATTTTTGAGACAGAGAGAGAGAGAGAGAGAGAGAGCATGAACGGGGGAGGGTCAGAGAGAGAGAGGGAGACACAGAATCCGAAACAGGCTCCAGGCTCTGAGCGGTCAGCACAGAGCCCGACGCGAGGCTCAAACTCACGGACCGCGAGATCATGACCTGAGCCGAAGTCGGCCGCTTAACCGACTGAGCCACCCAGGCGCCCCTAAAAACCTGACTTTTAAATGCTGTTTCCAGATGGCTTGTATTGTACTGACAGCCCAAGTTATAAAAGTTGAAAAGGCACAGGGAAAGCTGGGACTCAAGAAGTACAGGATGTAATCATTTTGAAAGTACAAGTTGCAGAAGTAAAGCTGGATGTACCCTCCCCCCGTTGTTATTCAGCGTCTGGGTGTACATTTATAATAGTGCCTTTGTTTATTTCTTACATCAGGTCTTAAGAGGGCTGCGGGGGACGTCCAAAGACATTGTTCCTTGAACATAATAGTTGCTTAATAAGTATTCATTGAATGAGAAAGCAGAGACAGACACTTCAGAACTTCACAGATATGAAGAGTTATTCACTGAGATATGCTGCAGGTTTTTGGTGTGGGTGGAAGTGGTGATAAGATGGCAGTTTTACGTGGAACACGTAGGGCATAGAGGCAAGTGAATAGAAAACAGTGCCACGAAAAACTGATGTGATTGCATAACAAAGTTACCCAGAGCTGAGGTCTCTTTAGTTTAGACCCCAAAAACCTGGTATCCCCTAACTTTTAAAATATTCCTTCAGCTTTTATTTTTCAAATCTGTACCCACTTAACACAAATGAGCTCCTTTGAGCCAGGCAGTGGGGTCATGGAGGCAAGGAGACTCGTGGTCTATACCACACACACTTTCACATTGCACAGGGATTGAAACCTGTTTAAAGATGACTGAAAATGCATATAAATCCTCTAGTGTTTAGCATAGAGGATATACTCAAAACGAGTTGGTTCTGTTGATTAACCCAGATATGGTGGTCTGTTGTGCTCTAGCTCTGATAGCCATGTCTGTTTTTGCCCCACATAAACGCAAAGGCAGAACACAGAATCTCTCCAGTTTCCCCCCAAAGAATCCACTTACAAAAGAGTAGTGGTGTGCAGCGTAGCTTTTACTGAAGATTTTGTAGGGGAGGAACTGGAAGGTGATCCCATGCCTTGAAGAAAGCAATTTAAAATCCATTACTGGTTTGATCCCCCAAACTTCTTGCTGACCTTTATCACAGGGCCTTCTCTTCCTGCTGCTTTTCCACCTGTACCCAGCCTCTTGACTTCTTCCCGTTGCTCTGGGCATGTCCCCCAGGAACATCAAATTCTCTGTCATGCAGATTGATTTAACTTGGTCCCACTTCCTGTTCCAGGTGTGCAAACCCATGTCTCTCTTGGTGCTCAGCAAACAAAGGATTACCCAGATCTAATCTCCTTATGGGGTATATATGTCCTGTTTGCCCAGCTTTTACTCGTATTGTCTCAGCATAATTATTATTATTTTTTTGAATTAAAAAAATTTTTTTTAACGTTTATTTATTTTTGAGACAGAGAGAGACAGAGCATGAACAGGGGAGGGGCAGAGAGAGAGGGAGACACAGAATATGAGCTGTCAGCACAGAGCCCGACGCGGGGCTCGAACTCACAGACGTGAGATCATGACCTGAGCCGAAGTCGGATGCTTAACCGACCGAGCCACCCAGGCGCCCCTCAGCATAATTATTAATACCCCTCTTCACGCTTTCAAAAATGACTTGGTTTGGACAATAAATTATATGTGTTCCAAGTTATAGGCAGATTTTCTCTCTTAAGTAGCTAGTTTCTTGGAGTCTACCTGTTTTCTCAAATGAGATGGATAACTCTTTATTTCTATTTTTTAAGGAGGTTCTACTGCCCAGGACAAAGTTTCAACTTATGACTTTGGGATCAAGAGTCATGTGCTCTATGGACTGAGCCAGCCAGGAACTTAGAGATAGGTAACTCTTTATATAAAAGGATTCGACCTTCTATACATTTATATCCTTTGTCTTGGTAGCTCTTCAATAAGTATGTGTTACATTAGACAATGTGAATCAAAGTGTATGAGCAGCCTCCTGCAGGGGTGTGTGTGGGCAGGACCCTCCTTAAAGAGTGTTCATGCTGAGGAACCCTAGTGGGAGATCAGGTTGATGGAAAAGGTGGGGCCTATAGGGGGCAGGAACTGCTTGAAGATTAAGTGAGATTGCATGTGTATGCGTGTGTGTGTGTGCATGCACACACGTGTGCACATGTGCATGGATGAAGAAATCTCAGTACAGTGGCAGATGTTCAATGAATGTTAGTTTCATTCTCTCACTTTATAATCCATTAACTTTTTTTCAGCTTTATTGAGTTATAATTTTTTTTTTTAATGTTTATTTCTGAGAAAGAGAAACAGAGTGTGAGTGGGGAAAGAGCAGAGAGAGAGGGAGACACAGAATCTGAAGCAGGCTCCAGGCTGTCAGCTGTCAGCACAGAGCCCTATGCGGGGCTTGAACTCGTGAACTCTGAGATTATGACCTAAGCCGAAGTCAGACGCCCAACTGACTGAGCCACCCAGGCACCCATTATGAGTTATAATTGATATAATTTCACTCTTATGTGGATCCTGAGAAACTTAACAGAAGTCCATGGGGGAGGGGAAGAAAAAAAAAAGAGGTTAGAGAGGGAGAGAGCCAAAGCATAAGAGACTCTCAAAAACTGAGAACAGACTGAGGGTTGATGGGGGGTGGGAGGGAGGGGAGGGTGGGTGATGGGTATTGAGGAGGGCACCTTTTGGGATGAGCACTGGCTGTTGTATGGAAACCAATTTGACAATAAATTTCATATTTAAAAAAAAGTAAGATATTTAAAGTGTACATCCTTGTGATTTGATCTATCTCACTAGTGTTTTTTTTTAAGCTTATTTTTATTTATTTTGAAAGAGAGAAAGAGAGTGAGTGGGGGAGGGGCAGAATGAGAGGGAGACAGAATCCCAAGCAGGCTCCACTCTGTCAGCACAGAGCCCGATGTGGGGCTCGAACTCACAAACCATGAGATCATGACCTGAGCTGAAGTCAAGGGTTGGATGCTTAACTGACTGTGCCACACAGGCACCCCTTTCACTAGCTTTTTATGTGACTTAGCATTTGCCTAATATGGGGCAGTTTCCAAAATGCTGGCAAAAACATCATCTAATATTAAGTCCCAAAATCCCTCTAAGAGTGTATTATTATTATCCCTATATTACAGAGGGGATAATAGGATGCAAGATCAAACAACTTTGTTTTTAAATCATCAATAGCTAGATTCTTTAAAAAACAATTTTAAAAACTGCATGAAAAGCATTCATGGAAATGAAAATGAAAGAAAGATAATAATCCAACTCACCAGAGTTCAGTCACCCTATCAAATCAAACTGATTTTTTTCCCACATTTCACTATGCAGACATGATTTTAACATTTTAATTATAGTGTCAAAACAATGTCCTTTTTTCACTTAATATACTGTCTCTCTACATAATCTTTATACAGTTAATTTTTTTAATGTTTACTTATTTTTGAGAGAGAGACAGAGAGCAGAGCATGAGTCAGGGAACAACAGAGGGAGAGGGAGACACAGAAACTGAAGCAGGTTCTAGGCTCTGAGCTGTCAGCACAGAGCCTGACATGGGGCTTGAACCCACAAACTGCGAGATCATGACCTGAGCTGAAATCAGATGCTTAACTGACTGAGCCAACCAGGTGGCTCATTTTAATGACATTGTATTATACATTTTAATGACTTGTATTATAATTCATAATTCATGTAACTTCTAGTAATTGGATATTTCTGTTTAAAAATATTTGTGTTTGTAAATACTGCTGTATCACTGGGACTTTAGATCTGTGTTTTGTACTATATTATATTTTTGGGAGAAGGTCAGGGAGCATAAATATTTTCATGGCTCCACAAGAGGTAGTTTGAAGATAGAAAAACTCCTCTAAATTATAGCAAAGGTGACTGAGGTCTCTGTAGATCCATTTCTTTTCTGTCCCACAGTACATAATTCTGTGCTCTTTTTTTTTAATTTTTTAAACATTTATTTATTATTGAGAGACAGACACAGAGTGTGAGCAGGGGAGGGGCAGAGAGAGAGGGAGACACAGAATCCGAAGTAGGCTCCAGGCTCTGAGCTGTCAGCACAGAGCCCGATGGGGGGCTTGAACTCACAAACCGTGAGATCGTGACCTGAGCTGAAGCCAGATGCTTAACCGACTGAGCCACCCAGGCACCCCAATTCTGTGCTCTTTTATCTAATGAGGTCTTGATGGTTTTTGTTTACCCATATATGTGGACATTTGTATGACACACTGTTAGGTGTTTGCTTGTCATATTTGCTATAGCTTCTATGTCCCAGAGAGGAAACATTATTGTGATCAAGATAGTTATGGTCTTTAATGTGAAATTAGTGGGAATAAGAAGGGGTAAGACTGGAGAAAGGGGAATCAGAAGGGTAAAGGGATCTAAAGAGGAGACGACAATGTTAATGGCTTGGGGAAGGAGACCATAGTGGAAATAGTAGTAATATTTTGCATTTGTATAGTATTTTCCAGTTTATAGAAAA